>NC_139024.1:143315645-144803047 GCF_964662115.1 Mustela nivalis
CCAGGCACCCCTGAATCCCTGTAAATTTAAGGAGAAACTTTCTCATCTTGATAGATATGAGAAGAGAAAATGCGAAATAATCCTGTTTAAAGGATAATTTTCTGTTCATTTAATTATTATTGCAAATATATGTGCTGGCACTCATTTGTTATCACTCCATCACAACTCTTGGTTTGTTCCTCAAAAAAATTGTTTTTGTTTCTTATCTCAAGCTTTTTTCTATTATTATAAACATTTTGATTTTTTTGGAAAGAAAAGAAGTCCTCTGAGAAATATTGTTTGCCTTCTTTAATAGGAAAAAAATTCAGTAAAATTCCAAACATGAAAAATTAGTATATTTTCTGAAAAATATTTATTGAAATGTCTTCTATAATACAAAGATCTTCTTTAAGGAGGTGACTACGCATTCAGTAGTAAAAATTTTTATTTCATGATTATTTAAGCTATAGCCCCTTCAACATTTTGTAAGATGGTAATTTTACAGATTTCATTTTTAATCAAACAACTCAGAAATAATTTTCAGTTCCTTAAATCACACAATCCAAGAGCATATTTCCCAAATCTCTAATTTAATGTCCATAAATGTCTTTAATCAGAATAAAGATTTATGATGAACTCATGTCCCCAGAGTATGATCTTGGTTACAAACCTTCTGTGGATTTATCTCCATTTAAGTATTTGACTGTAAAAGACATGATGTTCATGTATATCAAGTGAAGATGGAAGGAGAACATTTTCATAAGGGAGTTTTCAGAACTATGGGATTCTGAAACTGGGGAAAAGTGGTTACTTTGAAGAAACTAAGGGTTATCTCTGAGATTACTGTGGATGTATGAAGTCTCTCACTTTGCTTGGGTCCTTATGCTTCTCTCACTCTCAGAAGAAGAATCAGAACCTACTCAGCAGCTTTGTTGAGCTTCCTCGAAGTCCAAGACAGTGACCCAATTTGTCATTTCCTAGGACTTGTGTGAGCCAAGGCAAGCATGAAATGTGTTGGGAGTCTGAATGAAGACTTAGGAATGAACAAATTATAATTCTCTACTATATTATCCTACTGTAGACACAAGAACTCAACAAAGTGTTCCTAGCCCATGAGTTGAGTTCCAAGTAGATTGCTTGGAATTTATTTTCTCCAAAGAATTAACATTATATGTAGAATTTAGATTTTTAACCCAAGATGTATATATGTTGTATTGGTAACAAACTTTAGACCTTGACTATTACATGTGACATTGTTTACCAAAAAAGGAGCTCCAAACAAAGTTACAATTCCCAGATGCTGTGAGCATATCTTTCCCATCTTGACAATAATAGCAAACTCTTCCTCTTGTCCAAGGCAACAATTCAAGGCATCATTAAAACAGAGATCCCAAATCTCCCTAGCACAGAGAGGACTAAAATGCAAGGGATTTAATGATCAGGGTTTAAACCTGTGGGATAAAATTATAAATTTTCAGGCTCAAAAAGTAAGCATTTTCCCAGAATACTTAATATTCTGTTCATTTCAACTTTAGAAATATCAGCTCCTGTGACTGAAACTCAGTCACAAAAAAGACAGGAGGTTGGTCATACTTATGACAGAAAAAAGGAATAGAATCCTTTATGTTTACTTCCTATAACAAGATCTATAAACTTTAATGACCTCAGAGGATTTGACTGTATCCTTAATTGTAGAAATTAGACACAGGAATGGAACACTTGGTTCTTCTCTTTTCCAGAGGCCGTCTTAACACCACATGAGTGGTGTGCTTCATTTTTCTGGCATTTGGCCATGTTATATACACAAGCCATGCTGGCCAAATGTCTCACATTTTTAGCCAGAATGCTCTGATTCATATAGCAGTGAGGGGGAAAAAATGTAAATTAATGATTCTTAGCGGTTACCTGACATTACATTTCTTGTTCTTTCTACATCCTCCTGCAAAATATACACAATGTTAAAATTTAAAATTCTGACATTTATAATTCTCTTCTTCTAGTAATGTGCTTCTTCCCTTTGGCAAATTCATCTCTAGGGGCCTGGGTTTTCTCACTTACAAAATGAGGGAATTATATACCAAGTAATATCTGAGAGTTTTTCGAACTGAGAAAGTTCATGGTACTACTTATGTTTATACTAGGATTATACAAATACATAAATATAATGTGAATAGTGAGAACTAAGTTTTCATTTCTGGGGGAAAAAGATATAAATAGGGAAAGAGGAACAATAGAATAAACTCTGGTACTGGGTTGAAACTAAAGGTGTTAGTATGAATTCATGGTTTTATATACACACACACACACACACAGATGAATACATGGAAATGCAGATATGTACCTGGATTACTATAGAAACATATATTTTCTGCTTTGTCTGCTGAGAAGACCTAGAAGCAATGATAAGCCATAGCAATAAGAACACCTAGAGCCCAGATACTAGTTCAAAATACTGGTCTCCAATAAAAAGGAGCCAAGGCTCCTTGGAGAAAGTGTTGATTTCAAGACTGTGATAGGGAACATACAACACAAGCCCAGAGCATTCTGTGGTACCGAAAAGTAAAGACTTGTTTGAAAATGATGGGGCTATGTCAGAAGAACACTGAAACCAATTTGGAAGAGCTTCCCAATGTCCAAACCTGAAATAATTTGAGTGAAAAAATAAACTATAATATAAGACTATAACACATAGAATAAAAGAAATATCCACAAGTCCAGACTCCTATCAATCAATCAGTCAGTAGGTGGGCGGAGATTACTCTTCTTTACAATAGAATTCTAATAATAAATATTAAAAAATGAGAAAGAGAGAAAAATCCATCTTAGGCAAACACAAGAGCCATGGAATGATGCTAGAATCGTGGACAAAACCATGATGAGAAACTGCATTGCCTTAAAACATCTCCCAATAAGATAATTACTAAGTAAAATGGGAAAATCTTAATTTCAGCATGGTGAAATCAGCAGATACACCTTGATCAACTGGTCAAAGTTAACATCCTCAGTAATAAGATATATTGACATGATGTATTCCCTAATATGATATATGGGGAAGGCCACACATCCCTTCTATCTTCTCACTAAAAGTGCAAAATCTGTTTCCTCCAGTGAAAATATTGGGTAAATTGAGGGGTATCCTAAATAATGGCTAACCAGTGTCCTCCAAAAGGGTAATGGTTGTGAAAACCAAAAAAAGAAAAAAAAAAAGTTAATTTTCAGATTGAAGGAGATGAAGCAGACATGACAAATGCTATGTGGGTTCTTTAAGGACTGAATCCCAGACCGAAAATGTCAGTGAAAAAATGACATTTGAACCAGGATTATAATGTAGTTCATTGTACGATGTTAATGTTGATTTCCTCCTTTCACTGGGTGTGCTAAGGTTATTATAGAAGCTATTACAGAAGTATGTAAGTCTGAAATATTCTAATTTTTAAAACTAGGAAAAGAATATATTTGTCATAACTTACAGATTTTAAATATAATGATGTTCATTTAACAGATACCCACTGAACGACTTTTCTGTATCAAGCATCATGCTAACCAAATCTAAGGATGCACAGTACATTCATATATATACACACACACACACACAAACATTTCCAGTTATTTCAAGAAATCCTTAGTAACTGATATTAAAATAATAATCTCTATTTCTGCAGAAATGAGGACTGAATATCTCTAATTATAATGATGGTATTATGACAAAAGTAATAAAGAAGGAACATACAAATTAATCTGTGAAGTGTATGTGTGTCTAACTTAAAACCCCCAACAGTATTTTATAAGGCATCATAAATTAATACTAACGCTCAGCTAGAAGCTAAAGTATGTGAGAATCTCTAAGGAAATTTTAACAACTTACACTAACAAATATAAAAACATACTTTAGGGGTGCCTGGGTGGCACAGCTGGTTAAGTGGCTGACTCTTGGCTTCAGCTGGGGTCATGATCTCTTGGTTGTCGGATTGAGCCCCACATGGGACTCTGCACTCTGTATGGAGTCTCCTTGGTGTTCTCTCTCCTTCTCTCTCCGCCTCTTGCTTG
This sequence comes from Mustela nivalis, assembly GCF_964662115.1. Classification (NCBI taxonomy): domain Eukaryota; kingdom Metazoa; phylum Chordata; class Mammalia; order Carnivora; family Mustelidae; genus Mustela; species Mustela nivalis. Next base: position 143,319,672 of record NC_139024.1, read on the forward strand.
TTTGTTCTCTCTCTCTAAATAAGTCAATAAATATTTTTTTAAAAACATACTTTAGGGTGCCTGGGTGGATCAGTGGGAAAATCTTAATTTCTGCCTCTGCTTTCAGCTCAGGTCATGATCCCAGAGTCCTGAAATCGAGCCCCACATGGGGCTCCCTGCTCAGCATGGAGCCTGCTTCCACCTCTCTCTGCCTGCCTCTCTGCCTACTTGTGATCTCTATCTGTCAAATACATGAATAAAATCTTTGAAAAAAAAACTTTAAATCTATAGTAATTAAAGTGGTGTGCTAAGAACAAATGAAGTAGTCAATGGGATGATAAAAGACCAGAAATAGTTTTATCTATCTAGGAAAATTTAGAGAGGATACTAATATATTTTAATCTAGAAAAAGAAAAAGTTAACCAGTCATTAAATGACTTTGGGATAATTAAGCTTATTTATTCATTCAACAATTATTTAAATGACTACATGGGGTTTTTTGGGTTTTATTGACATAATTGACATGCAATATAGTATTAGTTTCATGTGTTCAACATAGTGATTTGATACTTGTAGCTTTGCACACTGATCACCACATTAAGTCGTCTATCATCTGTCACTGTACAAAGTTAATACAATATTACTGACCCTAGTCCCCATGCTGTGCATTCATTATTATGGTTTATTTACCTTACAGTTGAGGCTTATACATCCTGATCCTCTTTACCCATTTATACCCCCCCCTTTCCACCCCTTCCTCTGTCAACCACCACTCTGTTCTATACATGAATCTATGTTTTGTTTTATTTGTTTGTTTTGTTTTCTTGGACTTCATTTATGAATGAAATCTAAAGGTATTTATCTTTTCTTGGTTTGACTTGTTTTACTTAGCATAATATTCTGATGGTCTATTTATGTTGTTGCAAATGGCAAGATTTCATTATTTTTATGGCTAAGTAATATTCCATTATATATATAAATGTCACTAAGTAATATTCCATTACTTTTTTAGTCATTCACCTACTGACAAACACTTAGGTTGTTTCCATTTCTTGGCTATTGTAAATAATGTTGCAATGATCATAGGGGCATGTATGTCTTTTCAAATTAATGTTTTCATTTACTTTGGATAAATACCAGGAAGTAAAATTGCTGGATCCTATGGTAGTTCTATCTTTAGTTTTTTGAGAGACCACCATACTGTTTTCCATGGTGGCTGTACCAGTTTACATTCTCACCAATAGCACACAAGGGTTCCCCTTTCTCTACATCCTCACCAACACTTGTTATTTTTTGTCTTTTTGATATGAGCTGTTATGACAGGTGAGAGATGATTATCTCCTTGTGGTTATGATTTGCATTTCCTTAACTGTTAGTGATGTTGAACATCTTTGTATGTATCTGTTGACCATCTATCTGTATGTCTTCTTTGGGGAACTGTCAATTCAGATCTTCTGCTCATTTTTTAAAAGATTTTATTTATTTTTTGACAGAGAGAGACACAAAGAGGGGGAATGAAAGCTGGGGGAGTGGGAGAGGGAGAAGCAGGCTTCCTGCCAAGCAGAGAGCCCTATGTGGGGTTCAATCCCAGGACTCTGGAATCATGACCTGAGCCTAAGGCAGACACTTAATGACTGAGCCACCCAGGCACCCTGAGATCTTCTGCTCATTTTTATATCAGATTATTTGTTATTTTGTTATTGAGTTGTATGGGTTCTTACCATATTTGGAATATTAACCCATCGGGACATATATGATTTGGACATATATGATTCGGGACATATATGACATATATCTTCTCCCATTAAGTCGTCTTTTCATTTTGTTGATGGTTTCCTTCACTGGTAGGAGCTTTTTAATTTGATGTGGTCGTGTTTATTCATTTTTGCTTTTGTTGCCCTGGCCTTTACAGTCAGATCCAAAAAACATCACTAGGACCCATGTCAAGGAGCTTACTGCCTAGGTTTTCTTTTAGGAGTTTTATGGTTTCAGGTATTAACATTCTCTAACCCATTTGAGTCTTTTTTTTTTTTTTTTTTTTTTTTTTTTTGTTAGTATCTGGTGTAAGACAGTGGTCTGGTCTCATTCTTTTGCATGTAACTGTTCAGTTTACCCAACACCATTTACTGAAGAGACTATACATTCTTACCTCCTTTGTCACAAATTAATTGACCATATAAGTGTGTAGTCATTTCTGGGCTCTCTCTTCTGTTCTACTGATCTATGGGTCTGTTCTTATGCCAGCACCATAGTGTTTTGAGTGGTATAGTTTGAAATCAGCTTTGCTTTTCTCAAATTTGTTTTGGTATTTGGGATATTTTGTGATTTCATACAAATTTCAGAATGATGAAAAAAATGCCATTGGAATTTTGATAGGAATTGTATTAAATTTCTAGACTGCTTAGGTAGTATGGATATTTTAAGAGTATTAATTTTTCCAATCCATGAGCATGAATTATCTTGCCATTTATTTGTGTCTACTCAATTTCTTTCATCAACATATAGTTTTCAGGGTATAAGCCTTGCACTTCCTCTGTTAAATTTATTCTTAGGTATTTTATTTCATTCTTTTTGATGTAATTGTAAATGGGTTTCTTGGTTTCTCTTTCTGATAGTTTGTTATTAAGACAGAAATGAAACAGTTTTCCTGAATTTATTAGTTCTAATAGTTTTTTGGTGGAGTTTTTTTTGTTTTGCTTTGTTTTGTTTTTTTCTTATCTCATTTTCTTTTTTTTTAATTTATTTTTTATTTTCAGCATAACATATTCATTATTTTTGCACCACACCCAGTGCTCCATGCAATCCGTGCCCTCTATAATACCCACCACCTGGTACCCCGACCTCCCACCCCCCGCCCCTTCAAAACCCTCAATTGTTTTTCAGAGTCCATAGTCTCTCATAGTTCACTTCCCCTTCCAATTTCCCTCAACTCCCTTCTCCTCTCTATCTCCCCATGTCCTCCATGCTATTTGTTATGCTCCACAAATAAGTGAAACCATATGATAATTGACTCTCTCTGCTTGACTTATTTCACTCAGCATAATCTCTTTCAGTCCCGTCCATGTTGCTACTAAAGTTGGGTATTTGTCCTTTCTGATGGAGGCATAATACTCCATAGTGTATATGGACCACATCTTCCTTATCCATTCGTCCGTTGAAGGGCATCTTGGTTCTTTCCACAGTTTGGCGACCGTGGCCATTGCACATGAAAAAATGTTCATCATCACTAGCCATCAGGGAGATTCAAATTAAAACTACATTGAGATATCACCTTACACCAGTCAGAATGGCCAAAATTAGCAAGACAGGAAACAACATGTGTTGGAGAGGATGTGGAGAAAGGGGAACCCTCTTCCACTGTTGGTGGGAATGCAAGTTGGTGCAGCCACTTTGGAGAACAGTGTGGAGATTCCTCAAGAAATTAAAAATAGAACTTCCCTATGACCCTGCCATTGCACTCCTGGGTATTTACCCCAAAGATACAGATGTAGTGAAAAGAAGGGCCATCTGTACCCCAATGTTTTGGTAGAGTTTTTAAGATTTTTTTATATATAGTATTATGTCATCTGCAAATAGTGAGAATTTTACCACTTCCTTACAAATTTATATGCCTTTTATATAAATAATTAAATCTTTAAAATTATATGTTAAAAAGATTAAAAATCTTTAATGCAATGTGTTATGTTGATTGATTTGCAGATTTGAATCATCCTTGCCTCACTGGAATAAATCCCACTTGATTATGGTTTATGATCCTATTAATGGATTGTGGAATTTGTCACATTGTTGAGAAGTTTTGCATGTATGTTTATCAAGGATATTGGCCTATAATTTTCTCTTTATTGTGGTGTTTTTGTTTTGGTATCAGTGTTTTTGTATCAGTGTAGTAGTGGCCTTGTAAAATGAGCTTGGTACCATTTCCTACACTTCAGTTTTCGGAAGAGTTTAAGAAAGATAGGTATTAAATCTTCGAGTATTTGGTAGAATTCATATAAATCTGTCTGGTCCTGGACTTTTCTTTGTTGGAAGATTTTTTATTTAATCTCTTTACTAGTAATTTGTCTGCTCAGGTTTTCTATTTCTTCATGATTAAATTACAGAAGATTGTATGTTTCTAGGAATTCATCCATTTATTCTATTATTTTTTTTAAATTATTATGTTATGTTAGTCACCATACATTGATGTATGATTGTTCATAGTAGTCTTATGATCCTTTGTATTTCTGTGGTATCAGCTATAAATTCTTTCATTTCTGATTTTTTTTTTTTTTTGAGTCTCATCCTTTTTTTTCCTTGGTGAGTCTAGCTAACGGTTTGCCAATTTTGTTTATCTTTCCAACAAACTGGATCTAAGTTTCATTGATCTTTCTGTGTCTTTTAGGTTCTATTTCATTTATTTCTTCTCTGATCTTTATTATTTTCTTTCTTCTACTAACTTTGGGTTTCACTTGTTTTTGTTGTTGTTGTTGTTCCTTTAGGTGTAAAGTTGGATTGCTTATTTGATATTTCTCTTGTTTCTTGAAGTAAGCTTTTATTGTTACTACCTACATCTTAAAATCACTTTTGCTGCATCCCATAGATTTTGATATGTCATATTTCTGCTTTTATTTATGTTTCTAGGAGTTTTTTTTTATTTCTCCTTGATTTCTTCAGTGATTCATTCATTATACAGTAGCATGTTTTTAATCTCCACGGTTTTTACAGATTTCTTCTTGTAATTCATTTCTAGTTTCGTTGTGATCAGAAGATGTTTGTTGTGATTTAAATCTTTTTTGAAATTTTTGAGACTTATTTTGTGGCCTAGCATGTGTTCTATCCTGGAGAAAGTTCCATGTGCACTTCAGAAGAATGTATTCTGCTGCCTTTGGATCAAATGTTCTGTATATATCTATTAAGTCCATCTGGTCTAAAGTATCATTTAAGTCTTATGTTTCCTTATAGTTTTTTTTAAATGACTGAATGTTGGAGAAATAGGCATTAGATCTCTAACCAACTCCATTTACAAAAAGCAGATTTCCAATGTACTAAGTTAAGTAGCTTTTAATCTATAAAAACGGTAAGAAAAAATACAGAAGAATAGTTTTTGTCATCTTGGATTGGGAAAGACCTTTCCACATAGGATAGATAATCTATATGCCATAAGGGAAATAATGAAATTTTAATTTCATAAAATAAAAACATTTTTGTACACACACAAAAAGGATAGTGGCAGAGATACATGGTCAATTCTTTCATGAAAAAATAAATACAAATTAAAACAACTTTATACTTTCACCAAATTGGCAAAAATTTTTTAAGATGATTGATGTCCAGTGTTGATGGTTAGTTAGATATGAAATAAAGAACTCACAGAAACTGTTGATGTAAAAAAAAAAAAAACTGTGATGTAATGAAATGCACATATGTTTTGATTTGGCAATTTGATTTCTATGACTCTATCAAAAATACTCAAATATGTACTCAGGAAAGACAATTTGAATTCTTTTCAACAAAAAAATATTAGAAAAAAACTCAATTTTCTTTAAAGGGAGAAAGGGTTACAAAATTATAGAACACTCAGACATTGTAATACTTTCCAATTATTAAAAAAGAATGAGATAGTGTTTACCAATAAATATGGAAAGATCTTAAGGACTTTTTATGACAAGCAAGTTGCATATCAACTGATACAGTATGATTTTATGTATATAATATAATATATATGCAGATGTATAAGATGAGAGAGAAGTTACATATTTTACTCTGTATTTGTTTCATATAATTCTTTTTTTTTTTCATATAATTCTTGGTTTGAATTTTTACATTGGGAATCTATTCATTCATGACACATGTAGCTAAAAATGTAAAGTGAAAAGATAAGATTCCTTATGATTTAGAGCAGCTCTATGTAAATATAGTTATTTTGTCCAACTTTTAAGGTCACACTTAGGAAGAAAAAATGGGCTAAAAGTAGAATATGTAACCAAAAATATGCATTCCTTAGATTAAACTAGGTGATAGATTTTCTTGGTAAAGCTCAAGAATGTGAATGATTTCATTCTAAGCACAACTCATTGAACTATAGATCAAGCAAATTTCACTTTTATTTTGGAGGATAAGCTAGGGAGAGAACACTCAGGGTTCTACCTACCTCTGGTTAATAGCCTAGTTATTTTTACAGTGTATGCTGGGGAATAGGATAGCCTGACTTCTAGAGATCACTCAAGTAGAAAGAAAACAGAAAAATGAATTTCCCTATCTGAATACATTTCTTGTACTTAATGGAAATACATGCTAGGATAAATAAAGAAGAAAAGCAGATGTGAGGTCTATAAAGCCAGGTGTGGAGAAACTGCTAGGTAATGTGAAAACTAGAGAGGAAGACTACAGAGCCAACACAAAGCTAGAGGAGGTATTTGAGAAGCAGCAAATGAAAGCTAAAACAAAGAGCTGCACCAATTTTAAACAAGTATTTGAATTCTGTTAATGTAAATAAACTGTTTTCCCAGCCATCCACCAGTTGTTCAAACCAGAAACTGGAGGTCATTTTTTATATTTCCCTTCCTTTGCCTCTACATCCAGTCCATTATTGCAATAAAAACTATTCCATCAATCCAACTATCATAGTATCTTTCAAATCTTTACACTGCATTCTACTTTGAATGCCTCCAGCCTGGTGTCACCACTGTCTCATCTTACCAGGTTAACCACAATAAACTTCTAATTCTTCCAGCCCACTCTCTTGTCCCTCTAACACATTCATATAGCAATCAGGGTGATCTTTTAAACTCTTAGGTAGTTCTGTCCCTTTATGTTTGAGAGTCCTTACCTTCCAGAGCTGCTCTGCAGTGACCTTGAAGACAGTAGACACTTGCCATGCCCTCACTCCTCCTCCTCTCCATCTTTATTCTTCTTGTTCACTACCCCAGTTTTGCTTCTTTTGTCTCCTTGCATCCCTCTTCACAGCCATCATACTCACTTTCTCTAAATTTTTGCCTAATTGTGTCTTTCTTATCATCCTGGCCTCAACTGAAATGGTATTTACCAATAAGATGTTTCCCTGACTACACAATCTAAAGTAACATTTATATCTACCATTTTGGCCTCTGACCTTTTCTTTTATAGTATAATTACATATTAATGTGTAATTATATATTAATCTTAGTGTATGCCTGTTTAATGTACATCCTCTCCCCCACCATATAGATTTCAAGAGGGAAAGGACTATGTCTATCTTGTTCTTGCCTAAATTCCCAGTGCCTACCCTAATACTTAGCATGCAGTAGATGTTCAGTAAGTGGAGAGGAAAACAGCCCAGCATAATCACATCCAGAAATATTTTGATAGGATAGATGCCTAATGAGATAAAGATTAATACAAATAACTATTATTTATGTGATTTAAAGGCAGAAAAGATATGGGGATAGGTACAGGGCCCTCTAGGGAGGTCATATGGCTTCCCAGACACACAGTGTGTTATGAGTCAACATGGCCACCATGCTTGCTCTTCACTTATTGTGTCTAGAAATAATTTTTCAGTGCATCCATGGTAATTAACAACTGACTCATACTGAAAAAACCCATGAGATATTTATGTATAGATCACAATGCCAACTCATTAATTTATAATAAAATACAAAACTGTCAAGTCAACCTGATCCTCAGTCTTTGTTTAGCTCAATAACTCCCTACTGGAGAAAGATGGATAGCTAAATTATATGCAAATGATAACTGCAGCTCAGAAAAGATTCTTGGGCACAAATTACTTATACAGCTGAACTACTATCATTTTAGACAAAGTCACCACTACCTTATACCTGGATTCTTACAGCAGCCTCTTAACTGTTCTCTCTACTTATCCTTCTAAAATCTATTAGGCAAATTGTAGCCAAAGTGTTTCTTTAAAAACATTTATCCAATCACCCCACTTCTCTATTTAAAACCCTTCAACTGTTCTCTTTACCTTGAAGGAAATCCAGACCCTTATTCATGGTCGCTCAGTGTGTTCTGGGTCCTGCCACCTCTCCAATCTCATTGGATGCCCCTCTCCTCAGCACTCCGGATGTCCCAATACACTAGTGTGCTTTCATATTGACAGATTGTGTATATAAATGGACAGTGGCCAAGCCATACATAAAAATGGAACTCTAACCAACAGGCTACAACAACCAGCCTAGGAAATCAACTCATTATCTACAGTAACCGGCCTAGAAATCTGGCCTGCCTTCCATGAGTCAGACTTACAGAAAGTCATACCATTACCTCTAAAAACTGATCCAAGAAACCAAACAATAACCCCTCAACAAGTAGACTGAAATGACCAGGACTTATTAATAGCTGATAGCCTTTGCAACTCTGCCAAAGCATAAATGACAATGGCTGACTCCATTGCTGTAGCGAACTTGGAATAAATGACTTTTGCTTGTTCTTTTTGGTTGGTCTTCACTTATTTCCACAAAACCCTTCACTGTAATAAGCTGCTTCTCTTCTTGGAGGTTTTCTAATCCTGTTTCATTTGCCAGAAATTCTTTCTCAATCCTTCTGATGGACAATTCCTTTCTGTTTTTTTAGATCTCCATTTGTATATGGAAGACAAAGTCTCTGATCATTCTTCTTAAACACTCCCATCCCAGACTCTTTTTTTGGTTTCATGATAGCACTTACCACAAGTTGAAATCATTTTGTTTATATTTTTGGTTTACCTATAGACTACCTATTATCCTTACCTATCATCACTTAGAGTGAACACTTATGAAGATAGAGACTCTCTCTCTCTCTCATTCACCACAACCCTTGAAGACCCTAGAATAGAACCCAAAAAATAACAGGTACCAAAGAAAGAAGTTATATGACTGGTTGGGTGAATAAATGTTTGCCCACCTATAGACCAGGGTAAGAAACAATTGTGCCTAGCCACCCATTAAAATAACTAGATATTATTTTATATAATATAATTTATAATATAAAAACAACTAGATGTTGGATGAGTCTATGGCGTTGCACTTTTGCTGGCTTCCCTTAGACCTAACTTGATACAGAACATCCCACTTCAGAGCAAAGGATGAAAGAAAGGCATGGCGCAAGGATGCATGGCTGGGTCTCAAAATCTCACCAAGTCTATGAATCTCAAACATTTGAGTCATATAATCCCTCTACCCATCAATTATTAGATCCCCCAGGCCTTCCCAGAATCCAACTCTCATTGTCAGCTGCTTCTATGCAAGCTACTGAGACAAAATTTTGAATTTGGTGACTTAATAAACCTTGTTAGGTCTTGTCCTTGAAGGCATTTTCAAATAATTGAAACCTTGGCCACAACTTCACTGTAGCCAAGACTATCGGTCAGAGTTTATCAGAGAAACAGAACCAAGAGGAGAGAGAGAGAAGTAAAGATATAGAGATAAACAATTGACCATTGAACAATGCAGATTTGAACTACAAGGCTCTAGTTAGACAAGGATTTTTTTTCAATATATATAGTATAGTACTATAAATGTACTTTCTTTTCTTTATAATTTTCTTAATAACAGTTTCTTTTCTCTAGCTTACTTGTAAGAATACAGTATAGAATACATTTAAACATACAAAATATGTGTTAATCTACTATTTACGTTATTGGTAAGGCTTCCAGTCAACAGTGGGCTATTAGGTTGTAGTTAAGTTTTGGTGGGGGGAGGGGTGTCAAAAATTATACATGGATATTTGGCTGCATGAGTATTCAATGCCCTTAAACCCCACATTGTTCAAGGGTTAACTATATATGTATGGAGGCTTAATTTCGGGAATTGGCTCATGCACTTCTGGGGGCTGGCAAGTCCAAAATGGCAGGACACACCAACAGACTGGAAACTTAGGCAAGATTTCTACTTGAGAGTCTTAAGGCAGAATTTCTTCATCTTCGGGAAACCTGTTTTTCCTTTTAAGGCTTTCAACAGATTGGATGAGGTCCACCCACATTATGGAGGGCAATCTACTTTACTTAGAGTCAACTCGCTGTAGACGTTAATCATATCTACAAAATACCTTCATAGCAACATCTGGACTAGCGTTTGACCAGATACCTTGGCACCATAGCTTAGCCAAGGGGACACATAAAATTGACCCTCACAACAAGGTTTCAAATTAAATTCCTCATTTTTCAAAGTAAAATTATGTCATTCCTTTACTGAAAACTCTGTGGAGCTTGCAGTCATGCTCAGCTTAAATTTCCACTTCTCTACTCTCATTCAACGACCCAACCTAATATTATTCAGTCCTCATCTCCTACTGTCCTACCCATCACTGTCCTACAGTCACTCTGTCCTTTGATTACCTAGGTCATGGCAAGTTTTGGCAATTATAAATTAAGCTTCTATAAATATTCATGTGCAGGTTTTTGTGTAAATAAAAGTTTTCAACCCCTTTGGGTGAATACTCAGAAGCATCATTGTTAGATCATATGGTAAGAGTATGTTCAGTTTTATAAAACAAAAAAAAAACCAAAAAAACAAAAAAACCTGCCAAGATGTCTTCCAAAGCAACTCTATCATTTTGCATTCCCACTAGCAATGTATGACAATTCCTGTTACTCTAGATCCTCATCAGCATTTAGTAATGGCAGTGCTTTGGATTTGGGACATTTCAATAAGTTTGTAGTAGTATCTCATTTTAATTTGCAATTTTCTAATGTCATATGTTATTGAGCATCTTTTCATGTGCTTATTTGCCATCTGCATATCTTTTCTGATGAGGAATCTATTCAAGGCTTCAGCCCATTTTTTAATTGAGTTGTTTATTTTCCTATCATTGAGCTTTAGGTGCTCTTTTTATATTTTAGATAACATTCCTTTATCAGTTATGTCTTTTGCAAATTTTATCTCAGTGTTGGGCATGTCTTTTCATTCTCTTGATGACCTGTCTCTGGAGACACTTTTGGTTTTCACAAGTTGGGGGCTGCTCCTAGCATCTAGTAGGTAGAGTTCAGAGATGCTACAAAATGTCCTACAATGCACAGGACAGTTCTTTATAATAAAGAATTGCTCAACCCAAAATACTAACAAAGCTGAGGCAGAGAAGCTGTAATCCAGATAATTTCTTGGTTGAGATGGATGGACAGAATGTTGAAGTCTCTGTCTGTGGTAGAGCCCCATGAAGGTAGATACTTTATTTTGTGTTTTTCATCTCCATATTTCAGCATTTCTGTCAAGGAGCATTTGATGAAGTCTTTCCAGAGTTTTGAGCAGAGGAAAGATTCAAGCTAGCCTAGTTTTGTTTTGTTTTGTTTTGTTTTTAATTATTTGTATTAACATATAATGTATTTGTCCCAGGGTTATAGGTCTGTGAATCATCAGGCTTACACATTTCATAGCACTCACCATAGCACATACCCTCCCCAATGTCCGTAACCCAACCACCTTCTCCCTACCCCTCAACCCCAGCAACCCTGTTTGTTTTGTGAGATTAAGAGTCTCTTATGGTTTGTCTTCCTCCTGATCCCATCTTGTTTCATTTTTCCTTCCCTCCCCCCACATGAACCCCCAACCTGCCTCTCAAATTCCTCATATCAGAGAGATCATATGATAATTGTCTTTCTATGAGTGACTTATTTTGCTCAGCATCATACCCTCTAGATCCATCCACGTTGTTGCAAATGGCAAGATTTTATTTCTTTTGATAAGCCAGCTTAGTTTTTTAAAGGAACACTCCAGATGCCAGGTTGAGAAAAAAACTATAAGGAGAGCAAAAGCAGAAGCAGTGAGATCAGTGTGGAAGCTGTTGAGTAATTCAGGCAAGAACGGGTGATACCACGACTTTGGTGGTAGCCATGAAGGTGGTGGGAAGTGGTCAGAATCTGAATATTTTCTGCAGATAAAAATCAAAACATTTTCTGAATAATCAGATACGAGAAGTGCAAGAAGAAAGGGAATCTGTTATCAACTAAGATGGGGAAGACTGAGGGGGAACTGGTTTTGTGGTAAAGATGAGGAGTCCATTTTTGGACATGTTGATTGAGATGTCTTTATTAGATATCCAAGTAGTGAAGTGAAGTAGGCATTTGTCATAATAAATCTCTGGAAATATGCTTGTGGGAGCCATCAGTGTGTGGAGAGTGAAGCCATGAGATCAGAGTAAGCCAATAAGGGAGTGAATGTGAATAGAGGACAGAGCCCAAGGCTCAGTTTGGGAGCATCCTGGCAGGAAAAGCTCTGGAGACAAGCAGGACACAGCAAAGGAAAAGAAGCAGCAGCCATGAGAAGGGCAGAAGGAAGAAATAAACACAGGTAGAATCCTGGAAAGTGAGTGAGGAAGTGCATCAGGACACAGTGATTCTGGGGACCAAATACTGTTGAGACAACAAGTCAAATGAGCCGTGCTTCGTTTCCGTAGTGTAGTGGTTATCACGTTCGCCTCACAAATGAGCCAAGAACTGGCCACTGGCTTAAGTAATGTGGAGACCCTTAGTGACCTGAACAAGAGGAGTTTCACTGGGGTTGTGGGATGAAAGCCTGGTTGGATGGATTAGAGAGGGCCTGGAGGAGGGGAGTAGAAGGCAGTGAGTAACGATAACTCGAAGAGTTTTGCGGCAGAGAGAGGCAAACAATGGGGCCATGGATAGGAAGGGAGGAGTCTTTCACTAGAGGGGATTACAGCAGAATAACCCAGTAGAAGGAAAAATGATGGAAGAGAGAAAGGAGAGAATTTCTGGGGTGAATCAGAGCAGATGGGATTGAGTGCAGAGATGGGTTGTCTTTGCACAGAGCTTGGAGAGTTCGGCTATGGTGAAGGGCAGTAATGGCATGTGGAAATGTGCTATCTGTCACACTGGGCATGCTCGCTGGAACACTGCTGTAGGGCTGGCTGCCTTTACAGGACCAGAGTAGGCAGAAGTCAATGTTGTGAAACTTGTATCTTGGTAACTTCAAATGTTCCTTTGATAATGCATTCAGAGATCTATTCTGGAGGTGACCATCTCCTTCATGGAAAGGTAAAGGATGTATATGTTTCCACATTGACTCCCCCAGTTCGAAAGACACCCCGGTGGCATTTGAAGCAATCATCTAAGACCTTCTCTGTGTCTGGCTTCTAACCTACTTCTATCCCATTTCCATACCACCATGCTTCTGCCCTTTGTTTTGAACTCAGATTTTGGCCCTTTCTCTGGCTCTTCGGAATGAGCACTGCATTCTGGTTTCTGGTTGGGTTTCAGTATTTCCTTCTAACTTTGGCTAGGACTCATCCCCTTAGCTCCTGGCTGCCTTGAGCTGCGTGACCTGCTATTTCCAGCTCTTTGAAGCCAAGTCCCTGATTTGGCTTACTTGGCGAATGCCCCAGCTTGGATCTTCTTTATCACCCTTCCAAAGGGAATAGATACATCCAGTGACAGCTGGGATTTTGTGGTGAAAACAAATTCAAAACAGCAAAGTGAATTACCACTGAGTATATATATATATATATATATATATAAAACTGTTAAGTATACTGTGGCCCAGGTTCAAAAATCAATAACAGCTGAAAGTATCGTATTGAAACAAATCCATGGGATGCTGTGGTAGGCAGAATTCGAAGATGGTCTCCCAAATTTCTCATTTGTTCCTAAATGTTCACATCCTCCATAATCTCTGGAACTGTGAAGAGGATGGATTTCACTCCTGTGATGAGGTTATGCTATATGGCACAGTTGATTGTTACAAAGGGAGATTATCCAAGTGGCATTGAAATAGTCACATGAGCCCTTTAAAAGCAGAGTTTTTTTTACAGCTGCTTTTGAAATAACTCAGAGGTTGAGAACATAAGAAGGATCCCAAGGACAGGCCATTGCTGGCTTGAGGATGGAGGAAGCCAAGTCTCAGAATGGCAGGCAGTTCCTAGAAACTATGTATGAGCCCCAGCTGACTGCCAGCAAGGAATTGGGGACCTTAGTCCTACAACCATAAGAAATGAAACCTGCAACAAGAAGGAACTTGAAAGTGGATTTTTACCCAGCTCTGTCTGGCTGATGATTTTAGCTTTATGAGATCCTAAACGGAGATCCCAGCTCCCTCATGCCATACTTTTGACCTACAGAACTATGAGCTAATAAATGGGTATTTTTTTAAACCTATAAATTTGTTATAACCTGTTACACATCAACAGAAGACGAATGCAAATGTCATAGATGAGCAGCAGTGGGTGCTTGGCAATTGGGTTTGAAAAAAAAAAATTTAAGATTTATTTATTCATTTATTTGAGAGAGAGAGAGAGAGAGAGACCAGCGGCGAGAGAAATGCAAGCAGAGTCCACAGTGAATGCAGAGTCCAGCACAGGGCTATCTCAAGACCCTGAGATCAGGACCTAGGTACAAACCAACAGTCAGATGCTTAACCAACTGAGCCACCCAGGCACCCTGACAACTGGGTTTTAGATGCCTTTCCAAACAAGATAGGTAGCCTATGGAGAGGAAGTCCAGAAGGTTCTTGCAGCCTCTGGGAGAAGCAAATTCTACCTTTATCCTTTACTTCAAACTCTCAGTCTCTATGGGCTTATTTCCTTAGTTAACACCCCCTCTTCTCTCTTAGTTGCTCTGTTAGCTGAGATGGACATTGGACATATTTGGGCTTTTTTTCCTCACATGGATGCTGTTACTCCTTGAATTATCCTTGATTCCACACAAGGACCAGAATAGCTCCTTAAGCCCAGCCACCATTTTTCTCCTTTTCCCACTCCGGGAAAGGACTGATGTTCCTTAAACTCTGAATCCCAGTCTGGACCCAGTACACTGGGTCAAACAAAGTGGGGAGGTAATTGGGACTACCCAAGCCTTACTTTTGTAGAAGGAAAGCTTTGCAAATACGCAGCCACACTGCAAGGCCTGGAACTCCAGCTTTTGTTTTTGCATTAGGTTAGTTTCTTCCTTACTGTGAGAGGAATTAATACCAATAACATTGATGTGACCCAAAATGGTGACATTGGATGTTCCAAATTTAATTTTTTCCTTTACCCTGGATATCTGATATTTTGAAACAATATAGAAATGCTTGAGGTTTTATATCTAAAAATAGACTTTTAGATATGCTTAAAATCCTAAAATTATATACTTACATAATCCTAAAATTATAAAATTAATGATTTTGCTAATCCCATTGGGCTATGCTACAACTGGACTCAATGGAGAAGTCTCTACACTTGCTGTATATAGCCAAGGTCAGCAAGGTACTGAAAAGGGCTAGGTAGAGCCTGGGCAGGAAACATCAGAAAATATAAGAAGACAAGGCATTAGGACTTCAAAATCCCCCAGGAGTAGACAAGAGAGGCCAGGGCTGGATTAGGCCAGGCTGGAGAAATGAGAATAGGGGTAACGTGCCAAATTGGGGTCCAATGTGAAGAGCTACTGAGTTGGTATATCAGTGTCCAACAAGTGGATGGAAAAGCTGAAAAAACTGGGTATCATGGGACAATCAGGGTAGAGAACTTATAGTCACTGAGTTCTTACATTCTATCAAGTATCATCACATGTTTTTGTATCTGCATTTTCTTATCAACTACCTCATGAGATCAGGTACTACCATTTCCATTTTACAAGGGCAGAAATGGAGACAACTCAAAATGGATAAATGACTTATCTTGGGTCACATACCTAGTAAGATGACAGAGTCAGGATTAGAACAGGAAACAACATGTGTTGGAGAGGATGTGGAGAAAGGGGAACCCTCTTCCACTGTTGGTGGGAATGCAAGTTGGTGCAGCCACTTTGGAGAACAGTGTGGAGATTCCTCAATAAATTAAAAATAGAGCTTCCCTATGACCCTGCAATTGCACTCCTGGGTATTTGCCCCAAAGATACAGATGTAGTGAAAAGAAGGGCCATCTGTACCCCAATGTTTATAACAGCAATGGCCACGGTCACCAAACTGTGGAAAGAACCAAGATGCCCTTCAACGGACGAATGGATAAGGAAGATGTGGTCCATATACACTATGGAGTATGATGCCTCCATCAGAAAGGATGAATACCCAACTTTTGTAGCAACATGGATGGGACTGGAAGAGATTATGCTGAGTGAAATAAATCAAGCAGAGAGAGTCAATTATCATATGGTTTCACTTATTTGTGGAGCATACCAAATAACATGGAGGACATGGGGAGATGGAGAGGAGAAGGGAGTTAAGGGAAATTGGAAGGGGAGGTGAACCATGAGAGACTATGGACTCTGAAAAACAACCTGAGGGTTTTGAAGGGGCGGAGGCGGGGGTGGGAGATTGTGGGAATCAGGTGGTGGGTATTAGGGAGGGCACATATTGCATGGAGCACTGGGTGTGGTGCAAAAACAATGAATACTGTTACACTGAAAAGAAATAAAAAATTAAAAAAAAAAAAAAAAGAACTGACTCCAACTGGCAGCACCCCGTCATGCTGCTTCCTGATGGCTCCTCCCTTAACAGAGGCACCACTGAATCCATGGCAATTATACTAATTTCTAGCCAATGAAAATTTCTTGAGTCCCTCCTACATCCCAAGCCCAGTGTTAGAGACATCTGCCTCCCAAGGCTCTGTCATTCATGGGCTGGTGGGAACTCATTATACAGTTGCACTAATGGGGAACAGGGATTTTTTTGAGCTCTATAAATATGGTAGAGGCGGTAAAGACATATCAGGCATGCTGAATGCCTGTTGGGCTTCAGACACCTTGCTAATGACAGAAATGCCACAGACAGTGAGACAGTCCTATGAGTTCAGGACTATACCAGTTTCTTTGCTGTGTGTGCTCTGGCAGAAAGCCTTTGCAAACTTCAGAATGGTCTTTAAATCTTACGGGAGGTATCCTGAGGACGTGTTCCCCTCGAAAAGTGAAAGTAGACCAGTTGGCCTGGACGGGATCAGAAGAAATTAGCCAAGAGATTTCCAGTAAATACATGGCTGGGGAATTTGGGTAAGCTCCAAGCCCCAAAAGCCTCTGTCAGAGTCATCG
This sequence comes from Mustela nivalis, assembly GCF_964662115.1. Taxonomy (NCBI): domain Eukaryota; kingdom Metazoa; phylum Chordata; class Mammalia; order Carnivora; family Mustelidae; genus Mustela; species Mustela nivalis. The sequence continues at coordinate 143,336,554 of NC_139024.1, forward strand.
GAAGAAAGCAGGGATTGTAACTATGAACGTTAGAGCCTAATCAAGAAACTCATCTAGACAAAGGTGTTTAAGGAGAAGATGATCTGACTGGAGCTTAACAACAGGATATTATAATAGAGATCAAGAATTTGTTCATGTTAACCTACTACTGCCAACAAAAACAGAGAGTCAAACCACTTAGAGAAATACAAACCACTGGGAGACAAGAGTGACTCTCTTTCCTGGCCCATATGAGATATTACTTAAAATGATCTCACTCTCTTTATTTCTAATTCTAATCTTTTTAAAAAAATTCTTCTGATTAATATTTTGACTCTGGTATCAGAAATTAGAGTCTGGATTACAGACAAGTTATTAAATGGGAGGTCTTATTTATACATCTGTCATTCGTATATTTGATTAACATAAGACACCCTCAGAGAAGTTGAATGGTCAGCTTACAAAAGATCTTACAGGATGGTAATATCTAGGCACAGTCATTTCCCAGGGTCTGGCCCCTACATCTGGAAGAACTGGGGAATAAATGAATTGAAATTTTGAAGCTAAGGACCAGAACCTGGGAGCAGGGATGATGCCCAATTTTTGATAGCTTGTTCTGTCCCTTTCTATGATATCTTTGTGACTTTGCTAATTGCAAGAAGCCCCCAAGAAATTTTTTTTTTAAGGTGGGATTCCTGGTAAATAATAGGCCATGAATGACACTGACTTCCTTCTTAGACTCTTCAGTGTTCTAGAATATGATGAGGGTTCTTTCCCTGGAACCTGCAGGTAGAACACAACTCTTAAACGTTATGCTGGCTGATTTGTACAACATCTCCTTTTTTACAATGGTTTTTCTTCCTAAAGAACTGGCTCTCCACATCCTTGAATTTTCAATCAGAAAATTGAATCTATCCCCATGGAGCCAAAGGCAGAGTTATTTGCGTTGATCTGCAAAACCTCTGAACGATGTTTTTCTTGTATCCTCCTGACCTTATTGGAAGCCTGCCATTTAGAGGCAGTGTTTATATTAGAAACAACTGCTTTGATATCTCTGGCAGGGAGTGAAGCTCTCTTTCTGGCTATGGTCTTCCCTTGGGTGCCCACAATGAATAATTTAAGTGGCATTTTGGGGGGCATGCATTCTAAATAGAAGAGTGATCTGAAATGCCTTCCAGATTTCCATGTTGTTGTAGATGACTACGACATAAGAGAAAAACTTATAGCAGGCTCTGATGCCATCTCATAGGTGTAACTGATGGGACTTATCCACAATATGCTTTTTAAAAATATTTGATTTTTAATTGTGGTCAAAAACATAAAACTTAAACTTGAGCATCTTACTCATTTTTAATTACGTGGTTCAGGGGTGTTAAGCATATTCACATTTTTGGGCAACAGAACTCTAGAGCTTTTTTTTTTTTTTTTTTTTTAATCTCTAGAGCTTGTGAATCTGAATCCATTGAACAAATTCCCATCTCCCCCTTCCCCTAGCCCCTGGCCACCTCCATGCCACTTTATGCTTCTATGAATTTGACTACTTTAGATCCCTTGTACAAGCAGAATCATACAGCCTTTGTCTCTTCATGACTGGCTAATAACATGCTTTCGATCCTAGCACCACTTCCTCACACCAGTTCCTCCATTGCGAATTCCAGTTGAGAAGCAGCAGCAGATGTTATTTTGTTATCATGGCAACAGTGAACATGGACTTCAGTGCTGTTCAATGCGCTAACAGCTTCACGTTCAGGATCTCGGTCAGTCCCCACAATAGCCCTTAGCAGTAGATACTCTGACTACCTTCATGTTACAAATGAGGACACAGGGCTATAAGACTAGAAAGGCTGAGTCACCGGACCAAGGTCACACAGGTAGTAGGAATCACTGTCAGCATCCACAGCTGGCCAGACCCCTCAGCGCGTTCTGAACCACTAGACCCCACTACTCCTCAATGATGTCTATAACTTGCCAAGGATACAATGATCCTCACTTCCAAATTTCTGTGTTATCTCTTTGAGACAAGATAGATGGTGCTCAGACGGGTACCCTTGTTATGCTAACATCCAGTTTTGCAGATATCTTCAAAGCAGTCATCATAAGACAAGGTTTACCCAAATTTTTTTCAAGGAAGCTTAATAGAGTTAGAATAGCAGAGGTTCCAGGTCTTCATGAGCCCAAGCTCTTCTGTATCAGCAGAGGATGGTTTCTGGACTCCTGACAGCTTCTCTCAGTTGTTCTGAGTGACACTGTCTCTGTCACCCAAACCATGCCAGCTTGTCCAACCAGCATGCAGGACAGCCAGGAACACTGGGGATGTACCAACAAGGATGAGAGTAAGGGGATAAATACCCCAGCTACCCTGGGCATTACTTCTCCCCTGTGTTCCTTCCTCCTACCATTTCTGCCTCTCACGCTGCCCTCATCTGCACTTCCTGGGATGACTCAGTAAATGACCCCCAAGTTCTTGTCTGGAGTGCGCTAAGGAACCCAAACCAAGACACATTCAGCAAACACTTAACAAACAATGCCAGCTTCTGCCTGGTGTTTGTTTGTTTTGCTGTTGCTGTTTTTGAAAGAATTGCATCCTTGGACCAGTCATCCGTTGGATTATCAAGGGATGTCCCACCTTGACCATGGGACATCTGGCTAATATGACGGGGCTAGGAAGTGCGGAATTCATAAGGAACTGGCCAGCCTTGTACGACAGTTCCTGATACACAGAACAGACACTGGATCATTTTAAACAACAAACAGCACAACTGAAATTGGAGCTGAAGTGTATGTGTCATTGTTGGCTCTTTACAGAATAAATGAAATGCAAGCTGAGCAAATCTAAAAGGCAAATCATTTCCTCTCTTTCGGTGTAAGCCACCTGTGGGTCTCTGTTTATTGGTACTAAGAGCACCATAAGTGGTTATACAATGGGTCTCCATGTATTTTCTATGTCTGCTACTACTGAGCTAGACCCAGCATTCAAGGGAAAATAAAACAGTAAATGCATGGTACAAATCGATTTTATTAAGGAAACATTCCTCTCCGTCAAAAGGGAAATAATCACATCAAACTCATTAGGAAATGGTGAAAACATTATTTTGTCACAGTCCTGAGCAGCTGCTTTTAGTCTTAAGGATGAATTAGAAATCAATCAAGCTTAAACAATCAAGCAAGTACCTTGTTGAACATCACCTTTAATAAGCCATCTTATGCAGGTCCCCCTTCAGAAACATGGCATCCAAACCTCCATGTAGCATAAGAAAGAAGGTGCTTTCATAGTTCAGGTATGTAACCTATGCTAAACCCATGAAATCTGGCTCAAGAAACTCACAAGCAAGTATCAGCTGCTCCAATTAGGTACAATAAAGTGATTCCAGAATGAAATTTGGTGCTTTCATTTTCTCAAAATGAGTTGGTTTCAAGGGGAAAATATGAACAATGGAACAAAGACAAAGACAAGGAAAATATGGGATGGCTCCAAGCCATAAAGAAGTTTTCTTCTTCTCTTTTTTTTAAAGAGTCAAAACTAGATAGAGAATTACCACAGCATCATATGCACTGAGAAATTTCCCTGAATCTCCTCCTACCATGACAATAATTGAAGAAGAGCTATGGAAGACTAGGATTAATCGCAAGGTAAAGTCAAAATGAGTGATTCTCTTCCCTTCCATGATAACAATCATATAAACAACAATGAAAGGAAAAACAATGCTTTGTGAAAGAAGAGTTAGGAGTTTCCTAATTTAGTATGAAATGTTTCCATTGGAATGAAGTCAGAAGCACTGGCTTTATCTACAGTCTTATCTATCTCTAGGTTGTCAGTCTTCTCTATTTTTTTCAAACAGAAGACTATTGAGCATAAGGATTGTGATTTACTTATATGCAACTCAGTGAAATTTGGTGTAAAAATCTAGAAACAATTTTCTTTGCACTGATCTGAAGAGTTACTGACTAATTTTATCCTCTAATATGCAATGCTGAGTCATTATTGGAATGCTTGTGTTTGAGAATGTGGATATTCTTGAATACATCCCAGCTTGAAGGGGCATCGTCCATAGGCTTGGACAACACTTGGAGGTGTTGCTTACCACGGAGTGAGACCTGCCAGTAGAGCAGAGAAGGAGTTCAGTAGAACTTAACCCTGGACAGCCTGCATCAGGGAACAAACCATTTTATATATATATATGGCCAGTTTTGTCAACTTTTGAGTACTGGTATTTTAAATCCTTGACCTTTTTTTGTTGTTGTTGTTGTTTTTAAATTTTTATTTATTTTTTAAAATTTCTTTTCAGTGTTCCAGAATTCATTGTTTATGCACCATACCCAGTTTTCCATGTGCCCTTTATTCAAAGAAAATATAATGTGACACCGTTTGAGTGTTTAAAACAATGAATGTAGGAAGCATTGGAAGTGAAAAATGGGAATTAAGCTTTTTCTCAGTGAGCTAACCATCCAGCAGAGAAACCATATTATCCATTTTTTATGGAAAGTGATAGACAGATACATACATACATAGATATATAAAGGAAGTTAAATAATCTGAAGGCCAGAGTCAAAGTACAAAAGAGAAGAGGATCTAGAATGATGCCTGGATTTTTGGCCCAAGTTACTGTGTAGCCATTTGCTGAGGTGGGAATGGGAATGCTCCACAGGAACAAAGATTCAGCACATCCTGAAGAGCTTATTTATGAGTTGCTATCAATGATTATGAAGATGGTGTTGGAATATGTGGCTTTAGAATGTCCCTGAAATTGGCCTGTTTAAAAAAGTCATTGAGGGTCCCTAGGGGCTCAGTCAGTTAAGAGTTTGCCTTCTGCTCAGGTCATGATCCCAGGGTCCTGGGATCGAGTCCCACGTTGGGCTCTCTGATCAACACAGAGATGGCATCCCCCTCTGTCTCTGCCCCTCCCCCCATTCGTGCTTTCTCTCTCAATAAATAAAATCTTTAAAAAAATTCATTGATGTTAGCATGCATTTTGGGCATTTGGTTTATTGTTATAAAATGCAATGAAATCTTCCATACACCACACACACACACACACACACACATTCCCACATGACTCCTGTCATGTATGGGTAGGTTCAGCCTGGGGAGCTCTTTGTCCCCTTAGAGGACAACGCAGCTCTCCTAACATCTCTGTCTTCGTGGAACGTGGTCATCTCGTCTGTGGTCAGAGGACCATCTATTTTCTGCCTGTCTGACCACCTTTAGGTTGCCCCCCATGGCTAAAGCAACCACATCTCTTGGGCACTCCCATGAGTTATTTTTTCTTTCTTTCTTTCTTGAGCAGTTCCTTGGCAAATCTTTCTTGTTTTTTGACCTTTAAACCAACATAGAAAGAAATACAAATTGGCCTTTTCTCAACATCCCCATCAACTACAGGGCTCCATGGGACCCGTGGCGGCCACGGCGCCCTCACCTCTTTCTGCTCAGGGAGTGAGAGCTATGAGCCACGAGCGCTCAGCCTAGCCTTCTTGCCTCCGGAGGGTGGGCTGGGCATTTTGGTCCAGATCATTCCCAATCCCAGTCACGTCAGAAATCTGAAGTTGCCAGCTGTCTTGACTTCTGAGGAACAGGCTAAAGGCAAGCCTGTTCAAATATAAATTTTTTTTTTTTTTTTTGGTTTTGGGGGTTTTTTTTGTTTTTTTTTTTTCTTTTTTTTTTTTTTTTACCTTAGCTCCTGCCAAGAAGTTCTTGAAATGATGATTTTCATGCCATAACAAATCTGAAAAAAATAGCAAATAGATCTTACACTCGCTTCCTATTATGAAGGGATTTGGATGCTGTGTTCATAAGGCTGTGTTCTGAAGTAAAACCCTAGAAGGTTTTGTATAGAAGATGACAGCCTGCCTCTTTGTCTCGCTCCTCTAAAAGAAGCTAGCTAAGGAGATTTCAGCCTGAGATGGAAACGCAGTGCTTTAGCCTCCATTGTTCCTCCGAAGTGGCTTCCTTGCGCCCATGGTTTCCGTAGGAGTCAAGAGAATGACCACTCCAGAGGACAGTAAGAATGCCCCGCAGTTGTTCTGTTGTTGTTGCTATTTTTCATTTCATCTGCATGAGATCATTCCCTGAGTGTACTATGATCATACACTTCTCTGTGTTTTCCCCCATTTCTCTACTTCCTGTGTGCCTCTCTTCCTCCTGGTGGACATGTGGTATCTTACTCCTTTGCCACTCTGGCCCTGTGGAAAGCATTCTGACTTGCCTCATTTCAGCGATCATATCATTGGTTAGATACCTCCATTATTGTTTCTGGCATACAGCATGTGGTTATTGTACATGACCGTCACATGGACTTGTTCTATTATTCATCCCCAGAAACTATCAAGGGACCCGAAGCTTCTTAGACTCAGTAAGTCGGATGCAATGGAACTCATCAGATTAAACGAGGGTATCTTGGTTGATGTTTTTCTTTCTTCAAGAGTATCAGTCCCCACGGGGTAAAGCCATATTACCAGCATTATTGGACCAGAGATGGTGAACAATGAAGTATCAGAGAACCAACTCCCTAAATTTCAGCATCTGTACCCTTCTTCTACAGTGCCAAATGATAGGTAGTAAAAAGAGAACATGAAAGGGAGTATCCAGGATTTACACAAAGCAAATTATCAGGACAAGAAATAACTGAATACTGATGGGGGGAAAAAAAAGACAATTATCTGTATGCTACTATTTATTCCTACTTGTGCTACTTTTTCCCAGAATCTGCCTCCACCCCCACCTTTTTTTGTATGGGCTTCTTTCTTCTACATATCACAGGACAGCTCTCGGTTAAATCTGACCCTCCCTCAGCTGTCAGGCACACCTCTCTTGGCCAGGTAATTAGTTTTGTTGCCATACACCTGCTCCTCTGTATCCCATTTCCCAGTATCTGGTGGTCTTTTCCTGCATGTCCCTAAATTGCATTTTCCCTTATTTGCTCTCTGTGACTTTGTCAATTTCCTCTGCTCTTTTAAAGTATTATTTACTGTCTGATAATTGGCCTTCTTTGTTTCAAATTGACTAATTGGGGAACTCTGTATTTTTCTATACATCATTTTAAATACTGAGTTCAAACATCATTATAGCAGAGTCTACTGATTGCTTTATATATGTTGTTTAAGAAATAATGCCCTTGCTGGGGGGTCCCGTTGGTACAGTTGGTTAAGCGTCCGACTCTTGGTTTTGGCTCAGGTCATCATGATCTCAGAGTCCTGGGATCCAGCCCTGTGTCAGGCTCCATGCTGAGCTTGGAGTCTGCTTGAAGTTTTCTCCCTTCCCCTGCCCTCCTGCTCTTGCTCTCTCTTTCAAAAATAAATTTAAAAGAAAGAAAGGAAGGGAGTGAAAGATGGAGGGGAGGGGGGAAGGGGGAACTATTTCCTTTCCATTTTTAACTATTATGTTTTGATAATGTATTTGAAAACAGGAGAGAAAAAAATCCCTTCTCAGGCTTTTTTTGAAACGTTCATAGTTTTTGCAGTTTGTTTATTTTTGTTGTTGAACTTTGATACCACTCAGTCATGTGTTGTAAAAAGCCCTCTAGAATCCTGATAAATTTGTATGTAACTCCACAAAAACCGTTAACAATATTGAGTCTTCTGATCTGGCAACATCACTTTTTTGTAGTTGCCCTCAGAAAATGTTGTAAATGCTTTCCTGTGGATCCTCTGTATTTCTAATTAAGTCTATGTCTAGGTAATTCACACTTGTTGTCACTGTGAAGAGTTCTCTGCTTGGTTATCATTGGTTATTATTGGAAAACTGTTTTATAGTTAATAGGTCTGTATTGCGTGTTTCACAAATGGTCATTTTACTGAGGTCTCTTATTTATTGATGTAATTTTTCAACTGCAAATTGGTATCCATTTGATACTTTCTTTCATCAAAATATTTTGCAGCCTAGTTAGCTTTTCTCACTATATTGGCTAAGATTCCACATCACAAATAGCAGTTAACTGTATTAGTATTTATGACTTTATAGGAATACCTCTGAAAGAGAGAGAAAGAGGGAAGGAGGGAGACACAGAAAGACCCATCTAAGTATCTACATATTTATTTGCATTTATATTTGCGTATGTGTATGTGTGAAGAAAAAAAAAATATATATATATATACATGAAATGTTCAAGGAATATTCCTACTTTCTTTAAATAATATCAAACATGGATATTGAACTGAACTGGGGATTTGGGGAGGGTATCTTTTAATATGATTTTTATTATTTGTATCTATTACATTAAGAGATTTCTTGCTACATGATCCTTGATTCCAAAAATAAACCCTACTATAGTAGTAATTTGTTGTTCTTTTAACACATCTTGGTGGATGATATTTTATTTAGGATTTTTTTCTCCTCTATAATCATAAGTGAAATTTAGCTGTAGTTTTCTTTTATTGTGATAATTTTATCAGGTTTTGGTATAAGGTTAAAATAAACTGGGAAGATTTCCATCTTTCTTTATGCTCTGGGACATTTTAAATTGCAAAAGAACGCTATAATTTCAGAGTTTAAAATAACATCCATAAAATCATCTGGTTTTGGCAAATTTGGGGAGATAATTATCTTTTTCAATTTTATTCATGATGGATCCTCTGCATATTGAGCCAATTTTGGTTATTTATATATTCCATGCTGACAATCTATTTCTTTATGATTTCTAACTCAGTCACATCAAGTTTTTTAGAGAACTGGCTCCCAATGGTTTATCCTTGCACCCTATCAAGTAAAGTTGTCTGAGTAATATTCTTATTAAATAATTTCACATATTTACTGTGTACTATATTCATGGGTTGCATTAATTATAAAACCAAATTGGTAATTTAAAAATTTAAAGATAAGATAAAAGATTAAATAAACTACTTGAAAGTAATTTTTCATTTTTGTAGCCCAATAAAAAATTTTTTAGTTAAAATAACCTTCTTGTGCCACTGAAAATCTATTATTTCTAGTCTTAGTGAAATTTAATTGACATATAACGTTGTATTAAATTTGTGTACAATGTGTTGATTTGACACACACACTGCAAAATGATTAGCTAACACCTTCACACATCATATAATTACCATTTTTTTTGTGTGGTGAGAACATTTAAGATCTATTCATTAGTAACTTTCAAGTATGTAATACCATATTATTAACTATGATCACCCTGCTGTACATTGGATCCCCAGAAATAATTCATCTCATAACTGGAAGTTTAGACTCTTTGATCAACATCTCCCCATTTCTCCCATCTCCTGGCAAGAAATAGTCTTAATATTTTAGTAAGACTCATGGGACTAAATGAGCTTTTTTGTTATATTTTAATCTTCATGTAATACATTGTGATCCAGAGATCAAAGACCTTTCTCCAAATTCAATTTGCTTTGATTTTTTTAAGGATTTATTTATTATTGAATTTGCTAACGATTGACATCTTTAAAATAAAATAAAATGTAAATCACATTATATCCAGTAGCATCCCAATGCCATAACACTTCGATACCTACTACCATCCATTATTTAAAAATATATGAGCCAGATTTTATTTAACAATGAGAAACTGTGGTTCATCTTTTTTCCTTGGATTTATATTTTTATCCTGCTTCCACTATTCCCTCCCCCAGAGAATTTGTTTTAATATATGTTTATTTTTGAAACTCTAGGTTTATCACCATTATTTTCTACAATAAAAATATGCACATAAATTGAAAGTTTAATTTTATAATTACCTGTGAATGAACATAAGGCTCTAAGTGTTAATTGCCTCTTGGGTAGAGCTATCATTGCAATTGTTAGTAATACATAATTGGTCAAAACAACTTAACTATATTACAAATTTCCATAAATAATCATTAAACAATTTTTTTTAATCATTGGGAAAAAAACACTTAAGAACATGAATAAGGTTGGGTTATTTTGCTGTATTAAAGATAAATATTGCTTATGGCTTGAATGAGACAGAACTCACAGTGCTATTTATATATTTCATGTTTCTAGATGTAAGCCCCGAGAAACCTTATTCATATAAATAGATAGGAATAGAAGTTTTATTTTAGCAATGCTGTTTAATTTGTTTAACCACTTCTGGATCATATGCCAAAAAGTCACCCACTGATGAAATTACTTTTAATAATCTATCTTTTGACAATTCTAATTCATTCTTCAATTTTGTTGAAAGCCAAGAATGGATGTGTTACCCAGTCATTAGAGTTCATTCACTTAGGCTTTATTGAGATCAACCAAATGATTATTATATGAGTCAGCTTTGCTGTGTAACTAACAAAGTCTCAGTGGCATATAACAAAAAGTGGTTATTTCTGTCCCTGGCAAGTATGTAGGTCAACTGGGGCAATTCTGGTGTGTTCTGTGTGTTGCTTTTCGGGGTCTAGAATGAAGGCACAGTGAACATGTTCTCCTCCAGTTAGTAGGCACGAGGTGTGCATCTTAAAGTGGGGGCTCAGAGTTGGAACACTGCTCCCTCTGCCCCCTTTGGCCAGAGAAAGTCACATGACCAAGCCCAGTTTCACTGGGGTGGGATGAACTGTCTTCTCATGGATGATCTATGGGCTGGGGGAGAAAATGTTTGCTGACCAATGTAATCTACCATGCCTATTCTTTTGTTGTTGCTTTTTGTTTTGGATTTAGTTTTTAGTTTTTGTTTTAGATTCAGTTTTAGTTTGGATTAGTGGCAACATGTTCAAAACAATATATTAAAAAGTATTGGTAGGTTAAGAAAGGCATAAAGGAGGCTTCTGAGACACTAGTTATGCTCTATTTTTCACCTGGGTGGTAAAAAAATCCACAGGTAGGCTCAACGTGTGCTAATTCATGAAACTGCACACTCATGGTCTGTATGCATGTTATGCTGCAAATAAGAGCTTATTTTTGAATAAGGAGTGGAGAAAATTCTTAATCATCTCAGAACCTTTTTCAAGACGCTATTTTTATAAAGACTCTTTTTAGCAAATCACAACCTTTAAATACCTATTTTATTAATATCTCTAGAACTATAGATTTAGGGCATTCAACCTGTGGAAAATGCTCTGAAACTTACTTAACAAAACCATTCCTTGTTTTCAAATTTATCTAGTGAATCAGATTTAGATTTATTTTTGCATCGGAAAAACACTCACTACATTTTTCCGTTCAAATAAATATGTTATTGTTTATCTCAAAGAATGTTTATTTTTAAAAAAACACGGCAAAGTAAACTATGGAATGTCTTCCATAATATGGTTTACTAAAGTGAATAAAATTAAAATTAGGTTCAATTATATATAATTGAATATATACAACTATATATAATCAAATATATATAATATATAACTGAATATATAATATAACATATAATTGAATATATCCTGAATATATATAATAATTATATATAATATATAATAAATTATATAGTATGCAATAATATAATATATAATACATAATATAATATACATACATTATGATATATAATATATAATAAAATTAAATTTAGATTCAATATGATAAATTCATCCACTTTATAAGTTAAAAAACAAGAATATATCTGTATACTTTTTCATATCCTAATTTTTAATAGTACAGTGCAGTGTATATATATAGATAGTGTATTATATAACAGTGTATATTATAGATAAAATGATATTATGAGGGGAGAAATATAGTAAAATCATGATATCTATTAAATGTACACATGTGTATATTTAGGCTTTGACATAGGTTTTTAGAATAATTACCTAAAAATCATGTGTAAAGATCCAAAAATAGCTTCATTAATTTTGTTCACACTATACATAAACATTTCTATATTTCATGAAAGAAGATTTAACATACTGCTAAACAATTATTTCAGAAGCTATCTTATTAATTTGAAATTTTGATGATGTAGAATAAAGTATAAAAATCTAGAAGATGAAATATTTTTAAGATATGACTTGCTATAACAAACACTAATCAATTATTGAGTAATATATACCAAATACAAAAAGAAAAAAATAGTATAACTCAAAAAATTTGGGCCCCAGTTCCTTTTAAAGCAGGTAGTACCACAGATCTGCACCTGTTCTTAGAATATGCTTTTTTTCTTGTCAATGAGTCTTGGGGCTGAGTGTTGAGAATAGCCAAAGAAAATTGCTTACCTTCAAATAAATGAAAGAAAAAAGAAACAGTCGTTTCAGCACCAATATGTCTTACCAATGTTCCTTTTCCTTTGCTCCCTCTAACCTTTCCCTTAGAGAGCCATGCACTTTTTGACAATCCTTTTTAGAAGCAAGAGGAAAGACTGTAAAAGACAATATCCATCCCTCTCCTCTTCCTGGAAGATCAGATTTCAGAACAATCTCCCATAAGCAAATGATTCTTATTTCTGATAAGAATCTTGGAAAAGAAATATATATGAGAGAGGAAAAACCTAGAAACCCCATAGACTTTTATTGATTCATAGACTAATCTGAAAAGGAAACTTGCAAAAAAAAAAATAGTATTTCCACAAGTCCTTTTGTTTGGTGTCCTAGAAACCCCTGTTGACAAGGGGCCATGCACCCTCAGAAGCGTAAATCTTTCAGGGAAGTCTTAATGCTGTTCACCAAACCTATCCATACTTTCCTCTTTCTGTGCTCACGGTAGGCACAGTGAGACCAACAGAGTAGTTCTGGTCACTGCATTGTAAGGGAAAATGATGTATGTCCTTTCAAAGCAGAAGCATTACATTCCACGACAAGACCTTCCGGAGTCCTCTTTTCTTCCTGCCATGATGTTTAGCAACCTTCCATGCATTGACTACCTGGGTCACAGAGTGAGGACAACATGATACAAAGACCCAAACATCCCCTAATGGAAAGGACAGCATAAATGAGAAATAGACACCATGTTTTAAGCCACTGAGATTTTGAAGTTTTCCAGATCATCCTAGCCAATTCAACTTTCTTTTTGTAAAGTGGGACAAGGCTATTTTGAAAGGGGAGATAAGTAAAAAGAAACCTACATTACACCAGGGAAGAGGATATAACAAAGTTGTTCTCTGTATATTGTGTCCTTTAAACTATTCACAAGGTATCCCCTTTAAAAAGTCTCTACTTAGCCCAGTGTGAAGACTCTTGGTTTAAAAAAGGAAAAAGATTCTTTTAAATACTTCGCCAAAAGGCAACTGGGGGGAATCTCTGCAGAACACAAAATATATTCATAATAATTCCTCACCTGATTTCAGAGAATTGTAAAGATTCTATTGTTTTAAGTAATCTAATCTGAATACCATTTAGCTAACCTAAGCATGTATTAACCAAACACGTGTCAATACACTGAAAGTGAAGAAAAGCCAAGGACATCAATATCAACACAACAGGGTGAAACCCTGACCTCCCCTCACCTACCAAGGTGACACAGATCTGACATACAGACTAAGTGAGGGTTCGCTCCAAAATATGAGCTTTATTAAGAAAGTTTATTCTCAAAATTTTAGATTAAAAAAAAAACATAAAAGTAGATTTTCCATGATTTTATTTGCAGACCACTCTGGACCATTCCTTTGCATGTACCCTTATCGCTTTTGAAGACTATTCTCAATTTAGAAGAGTATTCTCTTCTAAATTCAAATTAAATCTCTTTTAATCTGTGGTTAAATATTCTTTATTGTTACTAATTACAGGTATTTGTAATTTTGTTCTTATTTTTCTTAACTGACCTTGCCATGTATTTATCAAATTTGTGGGAATGTATAAGAAACAATTTCTTGTATTGGTCAGTTCTTTATTCTTTTGATTTCTTATTAGACTTTTACATTTAATCATTATTTCCATTCCTTTTCTTAGGTTCCTTTTGTTGTGATATTAGCTTCTGGAGTTAAATACTTAATTCTTTTGTTGTTGTGTTCTTTGTAGTTAAGTGATAAAAAAGCATTTAAGATTGCAGTTAGAAAAGGAATAATTTCTGGGGATCTACTAAATATTGGGGGTACTACAATAAGGTGACTATAGTTAATAATGCTGTACTCCATACTTGAAATCCTGAAAGAGTAGATCCTAAGTACTCTGACCACACACACATACTAAATGTTAACTGTGGGAAGTGATGTGTATGTTAATTAGTTTGATTGGGTCATCATTTCCCAATGTATATGTATATCAACTCGTTACATTTAAACTTAAAATACATAGAATTCTTAGATCAATTGTATCTCAATAAAGCTGGGGGCATGGAACATTAAAGATGACTTTTTCTTTTTTGAATACTTTATATTTATATAGACAGAGCACATGAGCAGAGCGGGAGGCAGAAGGAGAGGGAGAGAGAGAATCTCAAGCAGTCTCCATGCTGAGCGTAGAGCCTGTCACAGGGCTCAATTTCATGATCAGTGTTTATGGCCTGAGCTGAAATCAAGAGCCAGATGCTCAATCAACTGAACCAGCCAGGTGTCAGGTGACTTTTTCTCCTCAGAGTATAGCTTTCGTTGTACAGATGATAAATGTTTTCGTTATGGTCCATGTCTAAATATATTAATGTTTAAATCTATAATTTCATATTTGATTTCTTTTGTTTTCTTTACTCGAATGTCACTTAGAAGGGTGTTTTAATATTTTCCCTTAATTGGGTTTAGAGGAAGAAAGGTTTTGGGTTTTGTTTTGTTTTGTTTTCCAATATGAATCTTGAGTTACACATACAGTCCTGTCATCACAAAATCTACTTATATCACTTCTGCTTTGGAGAGTTTATTAAGATTGTTCTCAGTTATTGATTCGGGAAAGAGGCTGTCATGGGTTCTGGATTTGGGATTTAATCTATAGCTCTTTCTTGATCTAGGAGTGGCACAGTTTTAACAACAACAAAAAAAGTTCCATGACCAATCTCGAATTAGCTGTGCTAGGATTTATTGAGATCACTCTCAAAGAAAACTTCCATCCCCAAAGAACAAAACTCACAAAAACACCATCGACGGTGGTACGGGTTCCTCTACTTCTTGGAACAGAGTAGGATAGACCCTGAAAAACAGCAGTATAGCCATCATCCCCACACGCGGCGGCCATTTTGTTTTCCGTCATAGCGGGGGGAGGGGGGAGGGGGGAGGGGGGGGACGGTGGGCGGGCGGGGAGAATGGGATAAAGTTCCGAGCGCAGTTACTAGTTAGTTGCCTCACCCACCTGTGGATCGTGACTCCCTGTAGTGACCAGGGTCAGAGTGGCCTGGAAGGTGGTAGACACACACTGTGGCCTACACAGGACACGGATATTCTCAAAAATAGCTCTGCTGAAGGAACTAAAAATACAGGCTCTCCAAAAAATACCTGCTCAAAATTTCTTGAATTAAAGATGAAAGTAACTTATTTATTTATGTATTTGGTCAATTTTGTACCAGTAGGATGGAAGAAGTTGAGGTCCTTCCTTAACTAATATCCAACCTGGGAGAAGGAGTGTTGGCTGAACAAGCCCCACGTGTCCTTCTTAGCAGATCACTACAGGGTCCTGCTTCACCATGATTGCGGTCAGCATTCTGCCTTTCTATGAGTACTAAAAAGGTAGGGGTATTCTTTCTTTCTAAGAGGCAAAGTTTTATTTGTATTTATTAAACCATCATTGCTAACTTATTGAGATCCTTTATCTTCATACTTATGTTGTTGTCTACTTGAAGGTATTGCTTGCCTCAACTCAAAGTTGAGAATTTTATTTTAATGACAACAGTAATAAAAGTTATGTAACAGATAATGGAGTCAACATCAAAGTTATGAAACAGATAATGGAAAATGGAAACGTCTTGACTTCAACCCCCTCCAGTCCTCTCCTCCTGAAATATTAACTCAATGTTAGAAGTTCTGGGTCATGTTCTTTCATATCTTTTTTTTTACAAATATACACAAACAAATAATGAGAGGTATTTGTTTTGTATTTTATTTTATTTTTTTCAGTGTTCCAAGATTCATTGTTTGTGCACCACACTATGGGATCATGCTACATATATTAATTCCACGATTTTCTTTAAAGGAAAATTTTTCTAGTATTCTAGTATTCTGTATATTTGATGTATCATTATTTACATATAAATTTTATGATTTTGCAAGTTTTACTGTATCAGTATAAAAGAATCTGTTTGGGTCCTACCCTATGCTTATTATCATAAATTGATTTTTTTAAGATTTTTATTTATTTATTTGACAGACAGAGATCACAAGTAGACAAAGAGGTAGGCAGAGGCTCAACCCATTGAGCCACCCAGGCGCCCCATAAATTGATATTTTTAACAGTTTTATTGAGACATAATTACATATCATAAAATTCATGTTTTAAGTGTACGTTTTAATGAATTTTACAAAGTTTTGTAACCACCACCAATATCTGACTTCAAAATATTTTTATCACACTAAAAAGAAACCTCATATGAAAATAATTCCCTATTGCCAGTCCCAGCTTTAAGCAACAGCTAATGTAGTTTCTGTCTCTAATTATTTGTCTGGTTTTGGACATTTCATATAAATGGAATCATATAATATATATGGCTTCTTTTGCTGAGCACAACATGTTTTAGTTTAACTATATTGTAGATGAGCCACCCAGATGCCCTAGGTAAGGCTTTTCTTAATGTTCTCATAATCATTGTCATTTTTCAGAATTGAATTATTTTACCCCCCCCCCTTTTTTTTTTTAGCTCTTGACATTGGTTAATTCTGTCCTCTTTTATTACTGATGAAAAACCATTTAGATTCATTGATTTTTTCTTTATAGTGTGTTTGTTTTCTATTATTAATATCTGCTCTACTTTTTCTTTTGTTATTTCATTCTAATTTTATTTTTAGCAAAAGGTTAACTTCAATATAAAAAAACGATCTGAAAATAAGGGTCCAGTGACATAAGTGAATAGGCAATGTATTTGCATTTTTTAAAAAGCAATTATACTATAAGCTCCAGGGAACGGCTCTTGGGATGGGGTGAAAAAGTGGCATTGGGACAGTGAGGACAGGGACAAGGACACCATCAAAGGAGCTCTATGGAGCCTGTGGAGCCATGGGATCAAGGGATGGGCTGCTTGCTGTGCTTTTTCCCCTTTCTCCTTCTCCCTCCTGCCAAATCAGGCCAGTTTGCTGTGAGCTCATCTCTTGCAGTGTATCTCCATTTGGAGAGGCTCAGAGGAGGAGGCCTCTGCTCAGCGATTTGAAACTTTGGATTTCTACAGTGACTTTTAGGGTCTGGGCTACTAGGGAACTGTTAGGAAATCCTGAAGGTGAGGAATGATTAATGATCCAGTGTTACAAAGGACATAATGGAATCCAGAGACTTTTCTTTACCCTTGAGACAAGTCCCAACCCAAGTCTGTTTTTGGAAGGAATATTTACCTTTCCTCATCATTCACTCACAAGCCTTCTGATACAGACGGGAGAGAGTAGAGGTTATGGGTGTTTTATGTTCTTCCACAAGAGTAGATTCTTGTCCTTTCACAAAAGGTTAAGGAAAACTATATTTCTTAAGGCAAGATTCTTTAAATGGCAGCTTTTCTAGCCCTTGAGTGGGTCAAATGAGTATCTTCTTCACTGGAGGAAGAAAAGGTTAGAGCTCAGACCTATCTTTGTGTTTGCACAAGTACCAAAATCTTCGTGACATCTATGGCTTTATCACAGCTCAACCCCTCTCCCATTATTATTGTTTAAGTTTAACTTACTGTTCATTAGTCTAACTTACTAAGGTGAGTTTAGCTTACTGATTTCAGCTTATCTTATTTCAAATTAGTTTATTTTAAGCTATTAAGGGTTTTTTTGTTTTGTTTTGTTTTGTTTTTATTTGTTCTTTTGTTTTTGAGAGAGAGAGAGAGAGTGCATGAACAGGGGTGCAGTAGTAGAGGGAAAGGGCAGCGGGAGAGAGAGAGAATCTTAAGCAGACTCCATGCCCAGTAGGGAACCAAACCAACACAGAGCTCAATCTCACTACAAGAGATCGTGACCTGAGCCAAAATCAACAGTCAGACACTCAACCAACTGAGCCACCCAGATGCCCTGAGATCTTTCTAAATATAACATTAACTGCATCCCGCAAGTTTAATGCACAGTATTTTATTGTGATTTTCTAATCTTCACTGTGACATCTTCTTTGATCCATGTGTTATGTACATTTGTATTCCCAAAATTCTTAATTTCCAAGCACACGAATATTTTCTATTTATCTTTTCAGGTTGTTGCATTTAATGGCACTGAGTCAGAGAATATTCACTACATGATTTCAAGCCAAATGTCTCAAGTCTTACTCTTTGGCCTGCTTGATTCTTGAGTTTTACAAATGTTCCCCATGAGATTGAAATGAATGTGCGGTCTGCAATTATTGGATCCGTGTTTTGAATGTGTTCATCAGATCCAATTTTTCAGTTGCATTGCTCACATTTTCTATATTCTTGTTGGCTTTTAATCTGTTCTATCATATATTGCAAGACATGCTAAAAATCTCTGAGTATGGTGGGAGATTTGCCTGTTTTTTGTTCTAATTCTTCCAGCTTTCCCTTCCATATATTGGGACAATATTGGGTACATGTACATTGACATTTTTTAGAACCTTCTTGTTAATTGGAATGTTCTTACTAAAGTGTACCACTTTGTCTTTAGTAAAGAGATTGGATTTTGCCTTAAAGTTTCATTTGACCGATATTATTCTGGGGACACTATCTTTCTGGGTTGTCAGTTGATGTAGTGTATGTATCTTTCTCTATTATTGTCTTTTCAGCTTATGGGTTTTTTTTTGTTTGTTTGTTTTTATTTTTTTCAGCCTTATGTTTTAAATGTGTTTCATCTAAGCAGCTGTGAGTTACATTTTTATTCAGTCTGACATCTTTATCTTTAAATTGGGTCATTTGGCCCATCTCACTTGATGTAATTACTAATATATTCTTTCAAAAACACCACCTTACTGAGTGCTTTCTTAGTTTCCATCTATTTCATGTTACTTTCTATCCTCCATTTTATTTTCCTGTTTTTTATTACTTCTTCTGGGCTGATTATTGTTTTTCTTTTATTTCTCCTCTATTAGTTTAGAAGTAACACACCCATTGGTTATTCTTTTAGTGATTAACCTGAAGATTAAAGTAGGCATTCCTGACTTATCAAAGTCTAGTATTAATTTATAACTTTTATTCTCTTTCAGGAACTTGCAAGAACATTAGAACAACACTTCAATTCTATTTCCCCTATTCTTAGACTCTTCTTTTTTTTATTACTACCTGCTCTTACTTGAATAGACAGGATTATATTCTTGCATCATATTGAGAATACAGATCAGAGATTTTTAAAATAGGCTTTTGTTTCTTGCAGTAAATAAAGAAGTTGGTGAGAAAGAGGAATTTACTTCATTATCTCAAATTCATCCCCTTTTCTGAATTTCTAAATCTTTCCCCATGTCTGGATTTTTACTGTTTTTTATTAGCTCTTCCCTATGGAGGGATGTATTTGTCCGATATTGGTACTCTAGATGTGTTTTCTTGGAAACTTGATAAGTTGCATAAAAATTGGAAGCAATTACTTCTGTCATTGAATGTACACCCTTTTTCTATATGAATTTGTGATTTCTCCTATTAAGATTTTGAATCTATTTTCCTACTCCTCAAATTAGGCTTTTGATTTGGTTTGACAAGCAAAATATGGCAGTCCTGTCCCAAATCCAAACCAAAGCCTCATGAAGTTTTGTGGATTTTGGTTCTTTCTCTTGAAACTGGCAGAACCACCAAATAAAGATGCAGCTATCCTGCTGGAGGATGATAGACCATGTAAGGAGATACAGCATCCTTAGCTAAGGCCATCCTAGATTGACCAGCTCCCATCTGACCCAGCAGCCAAGCATATGCACAAGAGAACACAGCCAAGACCAGAAAAACTGCATAAACAAGCCTACCAAATCAACAACATGTGGAATCGTGAGCTAAATAAATAATTATTTTAAGCTACTACATATTGGAGTGGTTTGTGATGCATCAAAAGCTTAGTGACATAAGTCCCTATTCCAGACTTTCAGACTCAGAATAAAGGAAGAGAGAAAAAAATTTAGATGTTCTCATGTTTTACTTGGGTGGCTAAAAGATGTAGCAATCTGTGGGGTAAGGAGGTAGTCCTATGGATGGGGAGGTTCAGCAACTGGCTAACGCTGCACAGTGCTAGCTGAGCCATAAGCTTTAGCAGGCCTTATTGTCAACTAGTAGAAATAAAGTGGTAATTGGGAGAAAGTCAGTGGGCCAGTAGACCATCTTTATTACACTGTGACCACTGCTTAAATATCAGAGAAAGCCCACAGCCTGCTGCTGAGTAAACATCCATAGCATAAAGTCACCGGAAGGTATGTATGGAGATAAGATTGGATCAAGGAACTACTAGACCAGTCCGTAGAGGTTACACCTCTGCAGTGACATGAAAGAGCAAATGAGACCTGATAATTTTAGACAGTGATTTTCAAGTCATCAGCAAGAGAAATGGCCAACGCCAAATCCTGTTTGGATAGGAGGTGATCTAGGAGCATCCCAAGAGAAGAATAACTTTCCATTGATAAAAATGTCACAAACAGTTTTTTATAGTCATCATCATGACAAAGTTTTCTTAATAGCAAATAATACATCTGTTTGATTTGACTAAGGGAATTCAAGAACCCCCCAAAAGAAGAAAATAATATGGAAGCTTTCAGATATTGATCTTCGTACTGCAAGCACCTTGACCCTGAGTTATCCCTACAATGCCATCCAGCAGAAAAGTCTGACAACGGTTTATAGGCACTCACTCAACAAATTGTATTGAGTGTCTACTATTGTAAGTAGCTTTAAGAGATATAAAAATCATCATAACAACTCAGATATACTCAAGAAATAAGTAGTTAGTTGGGAGTGAGGTAAGTATTTTTATACCTTCAGCAGTGATAGATACCATCTGAAAGTGTGAATTCCGCAGGAATTCAGTGGAAAGTAGGATCAGTCAATGCTTCATTCAAGGGGCATTGTTTGATCCTCAAGGGAAAACCATAATTTGCATAAGCGACTCCAATGAGAGTTGGGAAGAGCTGAGGCCTATCTCAGTACTGGGACATCAGCCCAGACACGGAAGAGGGAATCCTAGGTCAGAATCAACAGATCTTGGATTTGGGAGGCAACAAGACCTTGAGAACACCAAGCTGGCATTGGAAAACTAGCTGTGTGATCCAAAAAAGTCACCAGTTCCTGGTTTCCGTTTTTTCACCTGTGAAATCTGTCTGTTAAAGTCAATGATCTCTAAGGTTTCTGCCAGTTCTAAAGTTCTGCCAGGCTTAGAAAGAAACATCATAGTATTTTAAATCATTAAAGAGAATTGTGGTCATAGTTTTGGTTGTACAGCTTATTGTCAGTCATATCCTTGATTTATTTAATGTCAAGTCCTTGTTTGGGAATACAATAGCTAATCATAACACCAAGACTATGGGAAAGTATGATTTGCCTTCCAGTAATATATTTTGACAGGAGCTCTAGGAAGGCCCTGTGGTAAACAAAACAGACACTTTATGCATTAATAATGCGTACAGTGGAAATTTAGAAAATGTATTTTGGAACTGAATGGTTAAATGCATCTATGAAATAAGATGGAGAGTCTGTTTGTTTATAAGGAATCTCAAGTTAACGTGTTGTCATTTTCCATAACACATAGGTTATTGATTTTCCTTCACTCATTGTGACCGACCCATATCCTGTAAAAGTGCAAGAGAGCTCTGACATCAGATGGAGGATAAGAGTAATAGGAAATCGCTAATAATCAGAAATTCTATGCTCATAATGGGTTGGTTAACCTGTACTAGGTTGGAGGATAAATTCCTAGGCTAGATAACCTAGCATTTCATTCAGACACAAGTAAAACATGACACAAAGGAGCTGGACTCATTTTTTTCAGAAAATCAGACATATAGTTTTCCTATCCTAAAGCATATTTGTGTCTGCTGGCAGACAAGTACAGGTAATTGCCTCCAGGTGTTTGCCTGCAGGAAGTCATTGAAATTCAGTGCTAGTAATGGCTGTTTCCTCAGCAGCAAAAACTAACCTGCAGGAACCTCATAGGCACACGTATAATTTACAATAGCAATGCCAGTCTCCTGAAAGGCCATAAACCCAGAAGGCCTAGATTAACAGGGAACAGACTAACTAAAATAAGAATCAGGACATAATTCTTAACTATTAACAACAACTTAAGATTTACAAAATTTGTTCTTGGCTTTTAAAAAGTTTTAAAATTTGTGGGGATTTTTAAAAATTTACTCCCTTATGGTAACTGACCAACAGAGTCCTCCCACCCCTCCAGAGGAAATAAGAATTACAAGAATACCTACAGTTTCAAGTTCTATTCTTATGGAAGCTCATGTTAAAAAATAATTCATTATTAAACAATAATCTTGATTTTTTTTCCCCACATGAATAGTTACCTTATGACATTTTATTAAAGAGGGAAGATTAGAGCACTTGGGTGGCTCAGTGGGTTAAAGTCTCTGCCTTCAGCTTAGGTCATGATCCCAGGGTCCTGGGATGGAGCCCCATGGGGCTCTCTGCTCAGCAGGGAACCTGCTTCCTCCTCTCTCTCTGCCCACCTCTCTGCCTACTTGTGATCTCTGTCTGTCAAATAAATAAATAAATAAATAAATAAAAATCTTTAGAGAGGGAAGATTTACTATTAGCATCTAACTCACCTCTTCTGCTCAAATGAGAACTATTTTTTTTTTCAAAAGGCACAAACCAACAAAGACAAAATAAATAAAAATGACAGACAACAGTTACAAACATTTGGAAGCTTGGAGCAGACTGGGAAAGCTAAATTCTAAGCCACCTATGGAGAAAGCTGAGAAGTAGATTAATCTTGGGGGAAAATTTCAAATAATGATTCAAGAATGGGCATCATTGGTACCTCTGGAAGTTGAAAGTAGGGTGCTTTAAGAAGGAGCTGGACCTCCTCATCCCCTCCTCTACTCAATGCAACAGACCAACCACATACCCCAGCAGATGGCTGAAAAGACATATTTCTTATAGACAGACACATAGAAGGAACAGAATGAAAAACAGGATGGGGTTGTGGAGAAAGGGGAACCCTCTTACACTGTTGGTGGAATGCAAGTTGGTGCAACCACTTTGGAGAACAGTGTGGGGATTCCTCAAGAAATTAAAAATAGAGCTTCCCTAGGACCCTGCAATTGCACTACTGGGTATTTACCCCAAAGATACAGATGTCGTGAAAAGAAGGGCCATCTGTACCCCAATGTTTATAGCAGCAATGGCCACGGTCACCAAACTGTGGAAAGAACCAAGATGCCCTTCAACGGACGAATGGATAAGGAAGATGTGGTCCATATACACTCTGGAGTATGATGCCTCCATCAGAAAGGATGAATACCCAACTTTTGTAGCAACATGGATGGGACTGGAAGAGATTATGCTGAGTGAAATTAAGTCAAGCAGAGAGAGTCAATTATCATATGGTTTCACTTATTTGTGGAGCATACCAAATAACATGGAGGACAAGGGGAGATGAAGAGGAGAAGGGAGTTGAGAGAAATTGGAAGGGGAGGTAAACCAGGAGAGACTATGGACTCTGAAAAACAACCTGAGGGTTTTGAAGGGGCGGGGGGTGGGAGGTTGTGGGAACCAGGTGGTGGGTATTATGGAGGGCACAGATTGCATGGAGCACTGGGTGTGATGCAAAAACAACGAATACTGTTACGCTGAAAAGAAATTTTTTAAAAAAATGACAAAAAAAAAAAACAGGGTGGGGGATGAACTTACATAATGAGTGCCCTTTCCATTTAAGAACACTGGTACACACACACACACCCCGAAGCCAATAACTGGAAGTCTTTATTGGAATTTAACCAGCTTAAGAGAAGATCTGAAAATAATGACCTGGAGCTCCCTAAGTAAAAGCAAATGGAAGAAGATAAGAAAAGCAGACATGTCCCAGACATCCAACATCTGTATGATTGGAGTTCCATGAAGAGAGAACCAAGAAAAGAGACAAGGGGAAATCATTAAAAAAAATAATAGTAACTCAATAGTCTCCCAAACATAAGGACATAAGTCCTCAGATCAAAATAAACCCAGCACCAGAGACAATAATAAATCTACACTAAGATACACCATCATGAAATTTCAGAACTCTAGAGAAAGAGAATATACTATGAACTTTCTAGAAAGAAAAGACTTCGTAAGAAGAATTGAAATTCAGAATGGCATGAAGTGTCTCAATAGCAGTAATGCCAGAAGCTAAGAGACAATGAATTAACGCCTTCAAAATTCTGAGGAAAAATTACTTCCATCTCAGAATTCTTCTCTACACAAAGTATAAGTTAAGTGTAGGGGTAGAATAAAGACATTCTCAAGTATTTCAAGTCTCAATGTTTCCCATGAACTCTTCCTTAGGAAGATGGTGGAGGAGGAGCATCACCCAAATAAGAGAGAAAGGTAGGAGAAAAGCATGGGGTTTAGGAAATGGCGCCCCGCCTGAGAAATCGGAAACAGCAATCCCCAGAAGGATGGGAAAGGGATCCCCATGGAAACAGTGATATGGCACACTAAAGGGGTGACTCTTCAGAATGCAAGTCAAAACACTCTAGGAGAGAGCTATTCCATAAAACCAAATTAATAGTATATTGAATGAGTTTGAATGCATTAAGATGGCATTTACCCATCTTAGATTGAATTACTAAGTACATGGGAAGCCAAGCAAATGTAAAAACTAGGCAATTACTTTCACCAGGGTAATGAAGAAAAAGAAAAGGCATTATATGGTTTAGCTGTGAATGGCATTCAGAGTACTACATGGGGTCATGGTGATAATATACGTGTAAACACTGTTGATCCAAGCAAAATTATAACCTACATAGGGCACATGGGGGATGGCATTGTAACTGTTGGCACTGCAGGATAGAGGCAGTGGTGATGGGAAAGACAGAAATCCTCTTGTTTCAGAGTTGGAAGTCCAAGATAATGTCTAAATTGAAGCCAAAAACTGGCAACATGCTTATGTTATACACATAATGTTGGTTGAAATAATTGAAAATATTTGTGTCTAAAGAATAGGAAAAACAGAGATGGGGGTGCCTGGGTGGCTTAGTGGGTTAAGCCACTGCCTTCCGCTCAGGTTATGATCTCAGGGTCCTGGGATCGAGCAGGCTTTCTGCTCAGCGGGGAACCTGCTTCCCCCTCTCTCTCTCTGCCTGCCTCTCTGCCTACTTGTGATCTCTCTCTGTCAAATAAATAAATAAAATCTTAAAAAAAAAAAACAGAGATGGTAGGAAACAGCTGTTGTTCACGACATGCATTATAACTGCCTGACTCTTTAAACTTCAACGAAATCTTGTACATTCATTTTTTTAAAAAGAAAAAAGTTCAGGTTAAAGCCTGTATTCCTAAAGTCTTTGAGTAAATGATTTCAGGAGATGTGGCTAAGATGGATCACTTATGTCACAAGGACCATACCTGTCTACTTCTTCATTCATTCATATAATCATACTGTGAAGGAACATTTATTAACGGACTACCTTGTGCAAGACATGGGAAAAGTAAACAGGAAGGACTACAACATGATTTTCTTCCTCGTGTTGCTGGCAAACAAATAAGAAAGATATGTGAAGGGGTGCCTGGGTGGCTCAGGGGGTTAAAGCCTCTGCCTTCGGCTCAGGTCGTGATCCCAGGGTCCTGGGATTGAGCCCCGCATCAGGCTCTCTACTCAGCGGGAAGCCCGCTTCCTCTTCTCTCTCTGCCTGCCTCTCTGCCTACTTGTGATCTCTGTCTGTCAAATAAATAAATAAAAATCTTTATTAAAAAAAAAAGAAAGAAAGATACCTGAAATGTGTTTTTACATTTATAGGAATAGATAACAAAAAAGACTAGTGTGGAGGTAAAAGAATGCCATATTACAGTACAAAAGAACAAGGGTCAGGATTTGCCTGTCAGATGTGGCCAATTGAATTGAACTTTGAAGGAAGAGGTAGACAAGCTAGTACTCACATGAGCAAAATCATGAAGAAAGGAAACGTTTCAGTCAGTTTGGAAGGTTACAAATCGTTCAATATGATGGAGGACAAGGAACGACAATGTGAACTCCAGGAGAACAGGGATCTTGGGGGCCTTATTTGTCACTCTGCTCTCAACAGCCTAGAACATTGTCTGGCACATAATGAAGACTCAAAAACATTAGCCCAATGCATGGCTTGAGAAGACTGGAAGGCTAAGTTAGGAGTTGGTAACAGATGGTCTTGATGCCATGCTAAGGAACTTAAGAGTTCAGACTGTAAGTAATAAGAAAACATTTGAAGAGAGGATTTTCATGGGTCTAATTTTGATGGCTGAGTTCAGGATAGGTTGGAAACATGAGAGATGTCAGTTTAATTAGCAAGAAATGGAAAATAAAGTCTGTTTTCTATCCATTAGCCACTAAAGTAGAAAGGGAGAAACAGAGCAGTTATTATAGAAGATAACCATGACTTTATAGCAATATATCAAGTCTGGGGACAGGGAATCAGAATTTAAGTCCTATTCTCAGGGATTTCATGTGTGAGAAGTCATTGAAACAAGTTATAGAAACTCATTAATGAATATCAGTTTCCTTGTTAGTAAAATTAAGAATTAAAAAAAAAAATCCTTACCCCTTTGTTGAAAGGGTACCAGGTACCTTCCAAGGATTTGTAAATGCACAAATGCAGTATAAATTGAGAACAAAAGAAGAGAAAACCATAAGGTGGGGGACATACAATTTCACAGCTGACAATGAAGCTAAAAGTCCATGATGATTCACAAAATTATAAGAGAGCATGTTGTGAACTATGAAGAGCTAGACAAGTAAAAGGTGTATGTAACCTACACCTTTCTGATGTGCTGGAAGCTTGAAAAACATTGACATGGATACAAGAAAGGGCACTCCATGGACTCAGAAGCAATGGGTGGAGATGAAGCTTTTAAGTTTAGAGGTCAACAGAAAACTCGAAACAAGATAGTCACTGGGCTGAGAAACTGAGTCCAAGAAGAGATTTTTTCAATCTAGGAGATATTTGAACAGATGTGTCATAGAAAAAAGAGTCTATGGAATAGGAGAAGGAATAAGGAGAGGGGGCAACGGACGGGGTAAGAATTGCAGATCAAAAGATGCACAGTCATTGGGGAAATGCATTGGTCTTCAGTGGAGAACAGATTCCACTTTCTCAAGAGGAGAGCAGAAGGACAGAAGGTGCGGTATCAGGGGTCAGGGGCGTCTGGTTTTAATAGTCCTAACTTTCTCCACAAGCTGGTCAAGGACTTCTGCTAAAAGCAAGATAAGTGGATGGGTTAGGGGAGATGTTAGGAGCTTAAAAGGAGCAGACAAGTGCCCGTCCTAGATGGCAGGGCTAGAGACCCAACTATGCAAAGGACCATCAAGTTAAAATATATGCAAGCTCACTGACACCAAAGAGACATATTAACATAGAGCAACTACAGTTCATAGTTGAACAATTGTTATGCTTTTTGAACAATTGTTTTTTAAAACGTATGATCTCAGTCATCTTCATAGGCAAACCCCATGTTACAGAATAAGAAAATTGAAAGTAAGAAAGAATAACTTGCCCAAATGACAGCCTAGTAGGTTTTTGTCTCATATTATAAAAATATCAAACATGTTGGGTTATCAGTGGGAGGAAATCATTCTGATTAAGTTATGAAATGGGTGTTCTTTCTGGGTTAATTCCTTGGTCAACAAGAAAGCTTAAGTTTCACAAGTAGGAATAAGGTCAAAGCTGCCCAAGTAACTGTTTGGGTTAGTATTACATAACGTATGTGTTTACAGTATACGAACACAGATTTCTATCAATTGGATAGGAAAAGAAAATTTTGAAGAGACCATCTAATACGAATTAAGTTTTAAATATACTGTCATTAAGATTACATGGTGGCACAGAAATCTTACTGTCACCTTTTCTAGTTCCCAGTGCTTCCATAGTTAATCATATCTTGAGGACAGGAGGCCTGAAAGCATGGGTACTTAATGTTGCCTTACTCATAATTGAAATACCATCAAATTAGAGTAAAAGAAAGTGCATTCACAGTAAAATGCTTATGTTTCAAGAGATTTGCCCCCTCCAAAGAGGGGTTTTCTGAAGGAGGAGGCCTTTCTGGATCTCAGCTGGGAGTAAAAAGAGAAAAACTGGATAAAATAACAAAACAGAGAAAAGTAGAATACTCGCTCTTTAGCAACTTTAGAAGATATATGAGAATAGGATAAAGGCAACAGTTTTATAGAAGGCACATATACAACATGAACTAGAACCCATTGCTTTTAAAGAAATTGTTCGATTTTATTTTTTTAAGAGCAGTCTTAGGTTTAAAAGAGAACTATTCCTGGGTGCCTGGGTGGCTCAGTGGGTTAAGCCGCTGCCTTCAGTTCAGGTCATGATCTCAGGGTCCTGGGATCAAGTCCCGCATCGGGCTCTCTGCTCAGCAGGGAGCCTGCTTCCTCCTCTCTCTCTGCCTGCCTCTCCGCCTACTTGTGATCTCTCTCTGTCAAATAAATAAATAAAATCTTTAAAAAAAAAAAAGAGAGAACTATTCCTCCTTGCATTGGTATGGTACATTTGTTACAACTGATGGGTCGATGTTGATATTTACTACTAATTCAAGCCCATAGTTTACATGAGTGTTCTCTTCTCATGTGGTATAGTTCTAAGGAACCCACAGCTTTTAATTTACCATTTTTAAATATCTCACCTACAAAATAGTTTTGATTTGTTAATATTTAAGTTGAGGAAAACCCTCAAAGGATAAAATGAACACTTAGATTTTGGATTCGTGGTAGTGCTTCTAGCCAGGACTTCAAAGCAGTCATAGGAAAGTCCTTTTGTTTAAAAACAAAACCCTTTTTTTTGTATTTTTGTACTACCTTTTGAAAATATTCCAATCAGTACTCTCCAGTTATACCTCAATATTCTCTAAGAAAAAGTAATATATGAAGGCATTGTTTTAATTTTAATTTTTACTGAAATACAGGAAGATTGGGGGAAATTATCATATAATTCTTACAGGTATATCAAAATTCTATAGTACAGAAGGAAGGGGGCCAAATTGCACAGATCAATTTTGTTTTCAAGTCAATATTCTGCAGCGAATGTACCCACATCTTGCATGTTATCTCAGATTGAGAAGAGCCTAGAATACATAACTTAAATATTATAACTGAAGGTCGTTGAAGGTTTGTGGTTTGAACAATGCCATCTCAAGGTTGTAATGAAGAAGAATAAAGGAGACCATAGTAAGAGAACGGATTAAAGAAAATCTAAAAAACTGAGGTCCATGATTAAAGTTGACATTACCCCAAACTACCTGATTAGAAAATTCACCAGTCTTTGAAGTAGAACCACCAAATCATGAATTCTTTTTCTTTTTTAAGATTTTTTTTATTCACTTGAGAGAGAGAGCATGAGCAGAGAGAGAGGGAGAAGTAGACTCCTCGCTACCTTGGGGCCTCAGTCTCAGGACCCTGGGACCTTGACCAGAGCCAAAAGCAGACGTTTAACCAACTGAGCCACCCAGGTGACCCCAAATCACAGATTCTTCACTCTAGAATAGACAGTGAGCTGGTCCCACAGAATCACTTTACAAATAGAAACTAAAACTCAGTGAGATGTGGGTGTTAGTGATAAAAAGTACCACTTACCTGTTTTTCACCAAAAGGGGAAAAAAAAATCTGCATACAACTATGGGTAACATCCAGAGTTGGTCATTAATTAACTGATTAATAAAGGAGACTAAAGAGAAGGCTACATAGAATAATAAGGTAGAGTTGTCTGTTTAAACAATGTAGATCAGAAGATAGAAACCTAGAAAAAGTAAAACAATCATAGCACTTAGATTAACCTCTCTGACTGAGAGTATACCCGTTTCCTGTGAGCCTGTTCAACCACTTCCGGAAATGATCACAGAAAAGGGACAAGTGAGTGAGATCTTAGAGAACTAAGGTAGGGTTTGGGTGAGCAAAGAGGAAGAAGGCACGCATTCTCCATAACGACAGTGGTTGGAAACACGGAAACTTTTTGCAGAAACAGTGAGTAGCTGAAATGCGAAGACATTCTTTGGGGAAGCAGCTGACATCAGTGCTGGAAATGTGCATTTGGGTGGCCCTGTGGTTTGAAAGCATCTAGAGAATATGGACTTCATCTTGTAGTTAGCAGTAAGCTGCTTGCTTGCTTTAGCAAGGGAGTTATATGTTCAAAGCATTATTTGGGGGAGATAATTAGGGTGGTGTGCCTGATTAGGAGAAGTTAGGAATGTGTGGACTCCAGGCCTATCTTTTCCAAGCTGATGCATTGGTGGACAGCTGTGTTCTCTCTCCAGACACCCTCCAATGTTAATATTGGCAACAGTGGAGTACCACTAGATTAATCTTCTACTGAGCGGCTTCTTATTAAATGTAATATAGAGTGTACTTGCTTTTCCTCTTTGGCAGTCTTTGTGAAGAACGGTGAGGAAAATATTTTTCAACCTATCACATTGACCTTTACATCTTAGGGTAATATTCATGAAATCCCAAATCTTCTAAATGTGGGAGAAAAAAAGCAGAGAGTTGATGCTGGGAAAACAGGAGGTTGATGGTTTAAAAAAAAAAAAATTGAGGGAACTAGAAAAATGTGGTTGGAAATGATGTCAAAATTGCGGGTTCTGGTTGGATGTAAAGATCTAATCTGCTTTTCATTAGAGAATCTGTATTCTAAATGCCAGGTGTCAGGGCAATACAAACTAGAAGAGAAAGGACAGGTATCCAATTCACAGACTTCATAGAACCTAAAAATAATATTGGTCTGGGTTTAAGAATAAGCCATTCACTCCAAATTCAGAAGCAAAGAAAAGAAAATCTAGCAGCAGAATGGGGAATAGTTACAAGTATGGGAATAAATGCTTGCTTAAAAGGATCTAGTTACAATGGAAGTGACGACAGGAACGAGGTGTAATGAAGATTTATGGGAGAATAATATAAAGGAGACATTGCACGTAGTTTGAAGGATAAAGAGAAAGCTAGTTTGATAGTTTTATAGAAGTAGATACATTCGGACTACTTAATAAGCACTCTGCTCCCTGTAGTGCATCCCTAGGAAATAGGTTATGATTATTATTCCATTGTACAGATGAGGATATTGTAAAATGCTTCTTAGTGTTTCAGCACATTAATCTTGGTGTGCTAATTAGCAGTGTATTTGAATTGTAATTTGGCTGTGATAAGAAACATTAATGTTTTCTTTTCTTTTTTCTTTTCTTTTTTTTTCTCTCTTTCTCTTCCTAGGATCTTTCATTTAACCCAAAAGAACAATTCCTTCGACTTAACTACCACACAACTGGTCGGTGTTCCATCACAATATCTCAATACTGCCATATATTTTAGAGTACTGGAAAATCAAGCAAATTTCCTTAAGGAAATCTTAGTAGCGAGACATCCATACTGTTAAATCACCTGCTAATATTTCTGTAACATCCTAGAATTTTTTTTCTTTAAATACTGCCTAAATTTATTCTGGCTTTCTTTGAATTTGTAAGAATGGACATAAAATATTTTCTTGGGATTTATTGCAGAATAATAGCTTGTCCTTTTGGGAATAGGAATCAATAGACCACCATCATAAAGGAACTTATGTTTGAAAACTTTCTTGAATAATAATAGCTTGAGGATAATCCTTTTTATTCCTAAATTAGAAAATAAAAGATTTCTTAATAAGAAATGTCATTAGAGATTGGAGTGAAAAAAACTGTGTGGATTTGTTTTAGTGGTATCAGAATGGATATAAGATAATCAGTTGTTCAGAACTTATGCTTAAAAGAAATGGTTACTGAGACAGTAAAAAAATACTTCTGAAGCATATCCAGAAGCTAACCACATTCCTTCCCCAAAGTAAACTTCAGGATCCTAGAGACCATGCTTTTAGAATAAGACAAACAAGAGAAGAATTACTGTTCGAGAACCATCTGATTTACCTTTCTGGAAATCATTTTATTTTGGACTATGGAACTTTCTGAGAGAACATGGTTACGAAACTGTTGTGCGATTCGAGCTCAGGAGGGAGGGACTGTTTTGACTCTCTTGTTACTATGTGAGCGCTGGAATTTTGCAACCAGAAGGCTCCACAACAGTTGGGAACGACAGTTGTATGAGTAGCAAGCAGAAGACAAATGTGTGTGTCCTGTTACTCCTGCTCTGAACACTACACACCACGACTGTGCCAAGACAAGATTTCCTGCTTGCATCAATATTTTTTATAATTACCAAACCTCCTGTGCATAATCCATTAATAGCAAAAAAAAAAAATTCTTACAAATAATATCTATGCCGTCTTTAGGTTAGAGAGCCATCTGGTTTGCTGGTATTCACTATGCGCACACACACACACACACACACACACACACAGAGCCTTATTTAGACGCCTTATTATAATCCTTGTTACATATCCAATTATCTACTATAAATCAAGCTCTACCTCCTCTTGCAGAAATTAAAATAGCTGAAATTTAAAAAGCACTCAAAACATGTTAAAGTTTGCCATGAACTGTTACTGTCCTGTCATTAGTGGCTTACTCTTGTCTCTCATTCCCTTGCTTATGTCTTACTTGTGTGTATAATTATTAGTTTCATTTTCCTTAGCCTCCATACATTTCATTCTGTCTATTGCTCTTTTTCCAATTTGTCCCAATTTTGACTTTGGCTCTAGATTCCTGGGCTCCTTTATATCGATACCCATAGACATTTTGGCATAACAGGAACCACCACGAAAACAAGAGCCCGGGAAACTCAAAATCGTAAATCAAACCATGAACTTTTGTAAGCAGAAAATTAAATGGAACCGTGTAGAATAGTATGGGCAGTGAGTTTAGGGAAGGAAAAAATGATGAGTTGTAGGGTGGTTTACCAGCAGCAATTTCGTTGCACCATTTCATTCAATGAACAGACATCCAGAAAGAACTTCTTAGAACCCAACAAGGTTTTTAAAAAGCCAGGAGCTGGTGAGTTTGGGACCTGGTCAGGTCTGGGGTAACAGAGACATTAGCGTGGGATGCAAACATTAGGAGTCAAGCTGTGTTTGGAGAGAGAGAGCACTTAAAAGCTGAGGGGGGTGGAGTTGTGGGGTTGGCAGTTTATTTTCAGAAAGGAAAGGCTCAGATAACTGGTGATTTAGAAGGGAAACCTGAAATGCTTTTAATGCTCTGTGGAATCCTGTCCTGGAGCTGGTCCATACACCTAGTGGCCCCCTGTGCTGATGCTGCAATTTCATAATTAGAGATATGATTCCTATAACAATGAAAAAAATGCTAGAGGTGATATATATTATATACAATATGCATATATAAATATGATGTAATATATATGTGTATAAATACACATATATACATATATAAACTTGAATTACAAAATACATGTAGGAAAATATAAAGTATATTTTTGTGGTATGCCCCACCAGCTCGCCTTGCAGATGAGCGAGCAAAGGAAAGATTCAGTGGGAGGCAGGGTGGCCGCGAGGTTCAGGATGTGATCTTTGCTGCAGATGACGGCCAGGCTCCTTATGAGGCCACTCCTGGTCTTCCCTTGGACATGTTATTTAACCTCTTGAAGGCCAAGTTCCTTTGCAACATGTGGATAACAACAGTACTTGTATAAGAGGCTATTGTTATCATTTTTTTAAAGATTTTATTTATTTTTGTGAAAGGGAGCAAGCAAGAATGGGGGGAGAGGCAGAGGGAGAAGCTGGTTACCCGCAGAGCAGGGTCCCCGTGAGGGACTCGATCCCAGGACCCCGGGGATCATGACCTGAGCTGAAGGCAGATGCTTCACTGACTGAGCCACCCAGGCACCAGAAGGTTATTGTTATTTTAAATAAATTTTACTTTGGAATATTTTAGATTTACAGAACACAGGCAAAGATTGTACAGAGAACTGCCATACACCCTCACCCATTTTCCCTCCACTGTTAACATGTTATATGACCATGATCTGTTTGTCAAAACTGAGAGTACATTTACTCTTAACTCTAGACCTTATTTGGAGGCCACCAAGTTTTTCCTTTGATATCCTCTCGCTATCCCCAGGATTCCATCCTGGGCACCATTTTACACCTAGTTAACATGTCTCCCCCATCTCCAGAGACTTAATTTCAAGACTTGAAAGGTAATAAACGTTTAAGCACACTTGGCAGAGTGCAGGAAATGCAATAAGAATTGGTCAACATTTATGTGTGTTGCAGGTTTTTTTTTTTTAAGGTTTTATTTTTATTTATTTGACAGACAGAGACATCACAAGTAGGCAGAGAGGCAGGCAGAGAGAAAAGGGGAAGCAGGCTCCCCACAGAGTAGAGAACCTGATGTGGGGCTCAATCCCAGGACCCTAAGATCATGACCTGAGCCGAAGGCAGAGGCTTAACCCACTGAGCCACCCAGGCACCCCTTGTGTGTTGCTGTTTTAACAAGGTGACAGGAATCATCAAGTGCTTTGGAGATACCAATTTATGGGGCACCTGGGGGGCTCAGTTTAGCATCCAATTCTTGATTTTGGCTCAGGTCATAATCTCATGGGTCATAAGACTGAGTCCCACTGGTCTGGTCAGGCTCCGTGCTCACTGGGGAGTCTGCTTGAAGATTCCCTCTCCTTCTGCCTCTCCCCACTCTCTCTCTCTCTCAAATAAATAAATAAATCTAAGAAAAAATACTAACTCATCATCCTCATGATTTTATGATGATGTCAATTACACCCCCTTTACAGATGAGTAAACTGAGGCACAGGAAGGTCAAATAAATTGTCCAAGATCATGATTCTGGCAGAGCCAGGATCCAGTCTAGGCTTCTAATCACCAGGTCATCCTTGTCTGTGAATGTTTATTACATGTTCTTATTAGTAGTAGATTCTGGAACTGGTGAATTTCTCCAGGGCAGTAGCGGTATTACTAAGAAATTATTTCCCAACCCCATTTCTCATAAGAAAAGTGCCTGATTTTTAACCCTCTTTAATTCCACAATTATAGCAACCCAGAAAGAAAAGGTATGGAATGGTGTATTGCATTAGCCAGGAGTGCTCCTTGAATAGCTTCTCCTATAGGTCGCTTTTTGTTAAACCCTTGCTCTGCCATATTTTTCTTAACTTCAGAATTAAAATTTTAAACACACCTACCTTTCTCTCTTTCTCGATCTCCCTCCTTTCCTTCCTTCCTTTCAACATAAAAATGCTCAAGCCATGAATCCTCAATCAAACCTGTACCAAAGAAGAAACACTTTTTAACAAATCTGGGGATGAAAATTAAGAGCAGGAGAAAGGAGTGGAGTGGCTCTGGTGGGTGAGAATCCAGGAAGGATATGCAAGAAGGACTGGGGTGCAGAAGGAGCAAGGGTTGACCGGAGGTGTGCCTTCAACCTCTGCCAAGACTCAGCTTGACTGTGTTGTACAGACACACGGCCCCTTTATCTTTCTATTCCCCAGTCTACAAAATAAGCCGATCCCTTTTAATTGTACTATATGACATTGAGTCCGGAAATACAAACATTCCAGGTCATTTGAATGAAAATGTCAAAGTAAGAAAACAGTAAAGTTGGCATGGGAATCTTGATAACCAAAATGAAAGACGAGCTGGACTCAGTCTACGACAAAGCTCTTAGTGTAGAGCCATCTTGAGAGCGGGTCCTGCCACCAATAAAGCAAGATCTGAAAGTAACGAGTGGGATTGCTCTCGGATGGAAAGGAGTTATGCTTTTCTCATTCATTTGTTCAACAAATATTGATTGCATCACTGGTCCAGGTGCTGGGGATTCAGTGAGGGAACAAATCAAGCCCCCTTCACTCATAGCCCTCCTAGTCTACTGGAGAATTGAGAGATAACAGACAAGGAAATCAACAAGATAATTCCAGAATGCTGGATGTTATAAAGGAAATGAATGGAGTGATGAGATGGAGAGTGTGGGGTGGAGAAAGGGATCTCTACGGTTTAGATAGGCTAAGACAGAGAATGCTTGATTTATATAAGTTCAGCCTGTGAACCCAATGGGGAAGATGAGACCCTTAAATCCTTTGGCTATCAATAAGATGGCTTTATTTACAATGCAATAAATGTGTATACCAAAATGGTTTTCAACAGGAGACTTAAAACTGTTTTATTAGACATGTTAAAAAAGTAGAGTATCCTACTATGTTTTCCTTTCTTTCTTTCTTTTTTTTTTTTTTAAAGATTTTATTTATTTTTTGACAGACAGAGACCACAAGTAGGCAGAGAGGTAGGCAGAGAGAGGAAGGGAAGCAGACTCCCCACCGAGCAGAGAGCACACGAGGGGCTCGATCCCAACACCCTGGGATCATAACCTGAGCCAAAGGCAGAGGCTTTAACCCACTGAGCCACCCAGCTGCCCCTACTACTATGTTGTAAGAGTTATTTAGGCGTCATTCTTCCTGGAAAGTGGAGACAAGCATGAAGGCCTTTGGCTCTCTGCGGCTATGATAAAATCAAGCACGCCCCAGTTGGGTCTCCCCTTGGACAGAGGAGGCTGCAGTCTACTTCAGAGGTTTTCCAATTCCCGATTTTTCCAGGCAGCGGCATTAGTAAAATAGTAGCGAGAGTTATAACAGTAGCCAACGTTCACTGAGCTCTTTGTTAGTTCCAGGCTTTACATCCAGTGTTTCACTCAATCCCGTCTTCACCCCTATGAGGAAGGAACTAGAACTTGAAGAGATGAGCACAACTTTTCCCACAGTCACCAGTGTCCTCTCTGACTGGAACTTGGGCATGAACCCAAAGTCCATGTCACTTATTTCATCTTCAAGAAGCTGACAGGATGGCTTCCTAGGTTTGTATGGATTCACTCTGCATTTCCATGTAAGTCTGCTGTGGACTGAATTGTTCCTCCCCGCACACTCCAGATTCATACGTTAAAGCCCTACTTTCAGTGTGACTATATTTGGAAATAGGGTCTTTGGGAGGCAATTAAGTTAAATGAAATCATAAGGGTGGGGCCCTGATCCCAGGATTAGGGTCTTTCTGAGATACTAGCAGGTTTGCTGGCTCTCTCCATGTACACACTCCCAAGAAATGCCACATGAAGACACAGGGCTGAGGCAGCTGGCTGGCTAGCTATAAGCCAGGAAGAAAGCCCTATTATAAGAAACCTGGGTCTCTAACTTCATTTAAAAGCACCTAAGTCAATGCCAAATAATAGAAGAGTGTATTGAGTATTATCTGGTATACTATCTGCTGACGGGCTGGAGGCAGGCTAGAAGTAACTGATGGAAGGGAGACTTGGAGTTCCTAAAATCATTCTTCATAGACAGTGTCCATGAGTGGCACACGGGGAGCACTAGAAAAAGGCACTGGCATTCGACCTTATCTGAAATCAAAATAGTCCAACTTTGTCCATGATCGAACGCTCTGGAAACAGGGAAGTGCTGTAATCTATGACATTGTATTGTTCGGCAGGGACTGCTATACGTAACACTGTAGATGGAGCCACTCAAACCTTAGAAGCCTATTTCCTCCCAGATCTGGAAGGCGCCTGGGTGGCTCAGTGGGTTAAAGTTTCTGCCTTCGGTTCAGGTCATGGTCTCGGGGTCCTGGAGAGAGCCCTGCATTGGGCTCTCTGTTCAGCAGGGAGCCTGCTTTCTTCTCTCTCTCTGTCTGCCTCTCTCTGCCTACTTCTGATCTCTGTCTGTCAAATAAATAAATAAATCTTAAAAAAAAAATGATGAACATTGGGGAGGGTATGTGCTATGGTGAGTGCTGTGAAATGTGCAAGCGTGATGATTCACAGACCTGTACCCTTGAAACAAATAATACATTATATGTTAACAATAATAATATAATAATAATAATAAAAAGTAGACTCGGTTAAAATTAGTCATTGTCTCTTCTCCCCTTCAACCATCATACCAACAGGACTTCCCCATTCTCATCACACAATCCACAAGCTTCTCAAAACTTAAAAATATGGACTTTTTTTTTCATTTCTTTTTCTTCTTTCCCCAAAGATGTAGAGCATGGTAGAGCTATTGTAACTTTTTTCTCAAGCTATACTCTCCAAGCTTTAAGCCTCTCAGTATTCTCTGGGCTCCAAGCACATATCTATCAGCTCTGTGGCTGTAGGGAGATCTTATTAGGCAATGCTAAGCCTCTTTCTCTTCATCTGCAGTATGGGTTTATAGTGGGGATTAAATGAGTTTACACAGGAAAGGCTGACAAGTCATAAATTCTCAAAAACTGTCAATTATTTGCACCATCACTCTTGAGACCATTACCATTGCTGCTGCTACAAGTCTACTGCAGCAATTTCTGTCCATACAAATACTACTTTAGTACTTCTACTGGTAAAGATACTACAGTGACAGATCTGAACTCCATCAATGACCATGATTTTTCTTAAAAAGATCAGTCTCAGTCCAGACATCTCCAAAGAGATACTACCAACTGCAGTATCACGTCCAAATTCCTTCCTAACCATGCCAGAGAAGGCTTTTCTGGGGTTATCTGTTGTCTCCCCATTCTGTCTTCATAGCTCATTACTAGGACAGTTGAGCTATAGTCTCTCATCTGCATAGTTATTAATAGCGTCCCTTTCTTTCTCAAAAGTGTACTGGTTTGGAGTCCATGCTTAGAGGGCCAGCCTAGTTGTTTCACGTTTGTTGTGACTTCCGGCTCTAGCCAGCAACACCATCACACACAGTTCACTTGCTCTAACCTTCAAGCTATTCCCCTTGCCTGGCATGAGATTCTCATACCATTGCCAAATCAAGAACGTTCTCTGCTTCAAAACGCTACCCAGAACTCACCTTCAGGATTGAACTTTCTCTGATAATCCTGCCTTCCACCCAACCCAGAAAGCTCTCAGCAAGCATGTAAATAACTCTGTATAACTTTAATTGGCTCCGTTTATAAGCTTCTTCTTGTATCTTTTTTCCCTCTAGGTATTTTTTTTTTCTATGTGTTTATCCTGTCTCCATTAATTTGTAAACTCCCAGAGGGCAAGGCTTGAACATAGGTTGGTGTTAGCATAAAGTGAATGAACAGTTAGAGCTGAATGGCAGACAGGACAAACCTTTTTGATTACTTTTCTGTTAAAAAGAGAGAGAGAGATAAGGAAAGAATGAATCCCAAACCATCCTTTGTTACTGCTTTGTTTGTGATGGTCTGAGACTGCTAATCTAATGTGAAAATATATCCAGTTTCTGCTAGTGTCCACTTAACTAAGATAAAATCAACAGTTACAACCTTTCCATAATGTGAGGGGGAGGGTGCGGGCATATTCTGATTTATAAAAATAGGCACGAAAGGCATGTTATTATGGAGATTCTTCTCTTCAGAGGTATATCCTTGTGGCTTCAAGGCTACAGGTTCATCTCAGAAGGGAAATACTATTTACTTTCAAAACAGATCTAAAAAGCAAACAAAGCCTCCGAAACCATACAATGCCACCTTGTTCTAAGTTTGTGCTAAGAGGGGAGGGGAAATGAATCTGATTTAGAAGGCCTGTGTGTGTGTGTGTGTCTAACAGATGATACCACATGGTCCAGCTCTCCAGGATCTCTGGATTGGTGGATTGTTCATTTCGGTCCAGGTAACAAAGGACAGCCCGGGGCAAATGGTTCTTTCTCACTGCGGGGGATGGGGGGGGGGGGAAAGAAGTGGAAATCCTTTACCGTGACCACCTGCTTCCCTCTCTTCAAACCAGCACGTAAAGTGCCAAATATCTGTATATCATTCTCGGCCCAGAGCCCACGGTATAAACCAACATAGGCGGAGCACCAGATAACATCAAAGCCCCAGGCAGGGGCCAGAAAAGGGGGGGGGGCAGAGCAGCCGAGGGAATGAAGCGCCTCCCCCTAGCATTTCCTCTCACGCCCACTTCCAACCTAGGAGGCTTTTGGTTTCTGCTTTTGTTGTTTTTAAAATTAAAAGTTAAAGCCAGGAAGCTTTGGATCAGACTTTTGCGTTGCAGTTCGGGTAAGTTTTCTCTCGGTTCTTTTGTCTGGCGTCTGGCTCGGCGGCAACCTGGGCGTGGGGGCAGAGTTGGCAGAGCGAGCTGGGGAAGGTTTTGTCGCCGAGGTCGCCCCGAGGAGGAGGGGATTCGGCCGGTGGCCGGGAAAGCCCGGCGCGCGCGGAGGGCGGAGGGCGGAGGGGAGGGACGGGCGGCGGCGTGACCCGGCGGCCGGCAGGGAGGAACCTCCGGGATCTCCGCGTGGCGGCGGCGCTGCCGGGCCGCGCGCAGGGCGGAGGGCCGGGGCCGCGGGGCCGCGCCAGGGGGGAGCCCGAGCGGGGCCGGGCCGGGCGGCCGCGTGGGAACCGGGGCTAGGGACACGCGGACGGCGCTGGCGGCTCGGAGCCCGGTGGTCGCGCCGGGACGGCCGGGCCCCGCCACGAAGCCCCAGGGTGGGCTAGTGTTTTCCCCAAACTTCTGAGCAACGAAAATGTGTACCGAGCCCTGCCATGACACTGCCCTTACTTGAACGCTGCGCCCCGAGGGGGGCTCCAAAGCGTTCACAGGGCCGATAAGGATGCAGCTAGAGCGAAAAAGGGCCCTGGGAACCCCCTTCTTCTCCCCACCCCCCAGTATGGTCACCTCCCCCATTGTTAACAGAATTTTTGACAGTTCAAACTGCTGTTCACCATTCACATTTATCTTATGGTTTAATATATATATATCTTCCCCCACATTCCGATAGCATTTGAGAAACTGTATTTAATTTGCCACAAAACAAGTCGAAACTAGCTACTTTACCGGTTAGCTGGATTTCCTTGCGTTCTCATAAATAGGAAGTTAGACCTGCAGGCAGAATTAAGGAAAAGAAATTGCGTTTAGGAAATTCGAAACTAGGAAATAGGAAACTGTTCCGTGCTGCATATATTTCAAATGAAAGTTTAATATTGATTTGCCACTCAAGAAAGTTACGTTGTGAGTCGTCTACTTAAGAAAAAAACTCTAACAAGCTGAAATGGCAAAATTATCTATTATAACTCCAAATTGCATGCTTAATCTGTTAGAAAGCTCACAACAATGCCGAATCCCATATAAACATTGTGTTCACAGTGTGCATTTGCTCTGTTCATCAACCACTGGGGTAAAGATATATTCATTCAGATAGCATTTTGATTTAGCAAGTGACACCAGGCAGACTTAATCATTATCAAACTACCTTAATCTTTATCCTCCAACAGATTAGATATACTTGAACATTTAAATGAGTGTTTACTGTTTTTCAAAAGCCCAGTTGGGAAGTTATGTTACATACTTTTTGTGATTGCAATCCATTAAATAATATTTACTTTTACAAAAGCCAGATAATTACATCACATTGAAAATTTAAAGATTGCATTATTTCATTGACAGGTTGAAAGTAAAGTATATGATAAACAACATCATTTCAAATTTAGGCAGTTCTTGGGTGATCTTTGCTCTTATGACCAAAGTTAGTTTTTAATAGGTATATTCCCCCCACCCCTTTTCCTGACTTTTCTTTTGGTTACAAGCTCTCCTTTATTGAGTATTACATTTTTAATCATTCCCATTTTGGTGCATTAAGCTTTTCTTAGCTCAGTGAGCTAGAGGTAGGATTTTCTCAGGGTAATTTTCAGGGTCAACCGTAGCAGGAAAAGCCTAGATGTCTTTATGGAAGCCCCAGGGAACAAAACAATTCAAGTTTGCACAGATGGCCCGCGTAGTGGGTGTACGGTCGTTTAGCATTTTTATTCCTTAAAAGGGGAAAGCAGTTTGGTTTAATCTGAGAAATTCTTCTGCATCAAATTTTTTGTTTTGCTTTATTCCTCCCAAGTTCAACGTGACTCCTTAAACCAGTCACTTTTGCCTGCTTCTTTAGGTGTACATGTGTGAATTTCTGAGCCCCCGATTTCTAACATTCTTTAGTAGTTCTAACCCTAAAACCTTCGTTACCCTAGTCCAGCCCCTTCTGATTTATTTCCATAGATCACCACTCCTTGCTTCCTCTACTGCTTTCTAGCAGCAAGGGTCAAACTCTGGTTTATGATAATTACTCCTTCTTCCCCCTTTCTCTTCTCGGCGCCCTAGGAGCCAGGTCCGCTGCCCAGCCCCGCACCTCCTTTTCCGACCCCAAAGACCCCTCCCCTCCCTGCCCCAAGCTGTCAGGCGGACAGGCAAGGGTTAACGCGCTCGCAGCCCTGGCTCTGGGAATCACCAGCGGGCTTTGGAGCGGCCTCTGGAATAACCTTGGCTTCCCTCAGTCTTTTAATAGAACATCCGCCACCAAGAAGTGGTTTCAGTTCAGGGTTAATAATATGTCCCCTTCCACCCTCCAAACCAACACCCCGCCCCCCTCCCAGGTTTTTTTTTTAAGTTGTTTTTCAAAGTTAATGAGTTTCAAGTTTCACAATGACTTTCCCCTTCCCTCAACGCGTTGCTGAGGAAACCCCCTTGGGGTCCCCCCCCGTCGCCCTCCCTTCTCCTTTACCCTCCCCCATTCGGCCCGGGCGGGGGGCGGGACTGGGAGACCCCATGACGTCACCGGCCCGGCCCACATCCTGCTTTAGAAAGTAAAGAGACGGTAAAGAGAAACTACCGCCCCGCCCGTCCCCGCCCCTCTTCCCGGACCAACCGCCCCCAACTGCGCGACCCGGCCAGGCCTTCCCCGGGCCGCGTGACCGGGTGGGCCCGCCCCTCCGCCCCCGCCGGGCGCCAGTCCCCGAGCCGGCGCGACCCCGGGCTCCCGCCCCTCGCGTCCCTAACCCCGCCCCTCCCCCCCTCGGGCCGCGCCACCGCCTCCTCCCGCCCCCCCACTCTTGTCCCT
This sequence comes from Mustela nivalis, assembly GCF_964662115.1. Lineage (NCBI taxonomy): Eukaryota > Metazoa > Chordata > Mammalia > Carnivora > Mustelidae > Mustela > Mustela nivalis. Next base: position 143,379,207 of record NC_139024.1, read on the forward strand.
GCGGCGGCCGGGCGGGGCGGAGCCGCGGGGCGGGTAGCGGAGGGGGAGGCGCGGCCCGGGGTCCGCCCCGCGGGGGACACCCGGGGCTCCGGGCTCCACGCGAGCCCCGACCGGGGCACCCAACCCGTCCCCACCCTGAGCCGCGGTGCCGGCCGCGCCTGTCCACTTGGGCCTCCGAGCCGGCGGCGGCGAACCCCCCCCGCCCCTCCCCCGCCGAGCCCCCGCTGGGGGACGCCCCCTCCCCCGCCCGCGCGGCGCAGCTCGCGGCCTCCCCGCCTCCCGCCCCCGGGGATCCCCTGCCGCCCCGCCCACCCGCGGGAAAGCCTCGGACCTTCGCCCTCCCTCCCCCGCGCCGCTCGGCCAGCGCTCCTCCCGTCGCCCCTAAAGACGCTAAACGTGCCCTACTCTGCCCCGGGGAGAGGTAAAGCCCGCGCCTGCCCTCCGCGCCCCGGGCCCCACTGTCCCGGGGGCCGCTCGCCCCGCCTCGCCGCCCGGCCCCCCGCCGCCCCCTCCCCGGCGGCGGCGGTCATGCCGCGGCCCGGGGCGCCGGCGAGCGCGGCCGCCTCCCCCGCCCGGCGCCTGCGGCCCCCGCCCGCGCGCCCCGCACTTCCCCCCCGCCCCCCGGCCGGCTCCCCTGTTTAATATTTCAGCGCTGGGTGGTGTGAGTGCCAGTCGCCGGCCTCTTGTGTGGCTGCTACTGGGGCGGCGGCGGCGGCGGCGGGGAGGGGGACGGAGCCTGGGGGCCGGGAGCAGCAGCGGGAGGAGGCTATGTTTGTGTTTGGGGTTGTCAAGTGAAGGAGGGATCCCGGGCGCCGCCGCCGCCGCCGCCGCCACCACCGCGCGGGGGTCGCGGAGATTCCGAGCTGCGGCCGCCGCCATCAGCAGCGCAGCTCCTGGGCCGGCTGCAGCGGCAGCGGCTCCGCCGGGCGTCCTGGCAGCAGGTTCGGCGCGGGCTCCGCGGCGGGGGCGCTGCAGCTGGGAGGGCGGCAGGGGGGAGGGTACCGGGGAGGGGGGCAGGACCAGTTCCCCCTCCGCGGGCGGGGGGCGTGCGGGCGCGTGTGTGTGTGTGTGTGCGTGTGTGTGCAACCGCCGACCTTGCAGAGGGGATGGCTGCGTGCGGGAGACACTTGCCACTTCTGGGCGCCCTCGCCGCGCGCGAGCGGCCCGAGCTGCGGTCTTGCGAGGCGAGCAGGTACGGAGGGACCCAGCCTCCCCACCCGCGTTCCAGCCGCAGACGCATTTTGCAAGAGGGTGGGGGGTGAGGGAGACCAGGCCTCGGCTTCCCAACCTCCCGGCTTTGTGGCTTTCTTTTCCTTTCGTTCTTTGCTCTAAGTGCCTGTTTACTCCCAGCCACCTGGGTAGTTTCTTTCCGGGTTGGGAGTACGCGCCTGCAGCAGTTGAGAAGCGGGCGGTGGGTTTGGGCGCGGGTCGGCTCCGGCTCGCCTTGGGGTCGGGCTGGGGAAGGAGTTGCTGCTGGAGAGGGGAGGGGGCGGTGGCGGAGCCGGCGGCGAGGAGGAGTCTCAGGGCTGCCGCGCTCGCCTCATCCCGTCCTCCTCCTCCTCCTCATGCTCTCCGCATCCACTCCGGGCTCCTTCCTGAGCTGGCACTTCCATTCCCCCTCCTCCTGGCATGCGAAGCGCTTTGTTCAGTGCAGCGTTGCAGAGGGGTTTTCCCAGGCTCCGCCCTCCACATTCATTCATGTTTTTTCTCCTTGCAACTGTCTTTACGCTTTTTGATCGTGTCATGTTTTTGCTCCATGTAGTATTTATTTTTTTCCTGTAAAGGAATGGTTTATTACTCGTCCTAGTCGCTCTAGTGCCGCTGTCTTTGCATGTACTCACTTCCCCCCACAAGGATTTAAACATGGGATGGACAGCTAGGGGCAGTGGGTAGGCAGGGAGCGGGGTAGCAGGGAGCTGTTACTGATTGGGAATTTGCGTATTTTATATTTATGCTCTCGATACGGGATCACGTGATTATATTACATTCGGAGTTTACGCTTTAAAAACTTCCAAATATCGTGACCATTTAAAAGCTTTAAGTTTAACAAGGAATGTAGTTAAGCAGTCATACAATTTATTTGGCCCTAATGTCTCCGAATTCTCTATTGAATCAAGCTTCGTGAATCGGAGGGTGGATGTCTTTCATGCAGGGAGTTGAGGAACCATGTCTTATAGATCACTTAGCATGGTCCTAGATAAAGTATATAGTATTTGGCCATCGTATTTCTTATTCTTCTCTGTGCAGTTAAAAAAATTGCAAATAATTTTGTGCAGTGCCCACATATAGCCTTATTAGGGGTAAAATACTGAAGTACTAATTGTAACCTTTACTTTTGTTTCTTCTTTGTTATAATGAAATCATAAATTTCTAAAACCTTATACAGGAATATCAGATCTAGCCTTTCCCATATAGGCTTTCTTAAGGAGAATTAATATTTGAGTAGTTTTGTGTGCCAGGCAGTGGACATCCACATTGTTTAGTTTAGACCTTACAACAGCCCTGTGAGGTGGATAATATTTCCTAGTTTCACACTTGGGAAATCTGATCTTCAGAGAGGTTAAGTACCTTAACCAGGCCACACAGTAAGGGGATAGAGCCTGGCTTTGTATCCAGTACAGTTTGACACCAAAATATATAGTCATGACTTGGGCTCTACAGCCTCTTGACCCTATTCCATGGAATACTTATTATCTCTGTTGAGGAAGTGAGCACTGAGACTGAGTCATGTGTGCCACATTGTTTAGATGCTGACCATGGGCAGGTTAGTCAACCTCTCCCCAACTCATCTTCTTATCTGGAAAGTAGGTAAATGATAGCTATCTAACCAGTTATTATTAAGACCGAATTAGGTAATGTGTAGAAAGTACAGAGGCACCCTGCAGGGGCTCAGTAAGTATTCTCTTGTTTCTTCTACAGTACTGGGTATGACAAGTTTTAAACAAAGCATTGCTACCCATTGTTGTGCTTTGCTTAGTGGTGAAACATAATTTCCCCCTTAATATCATCAGCTTTATTCCAGGAAATCAGAACTAAAGTTTTAGCTCTAGGATCTGTGACGATCTTATGGAAGAGGAGACAGGTGGCTGATTTGGGAAGAGGGATGATCAGGTTTTGAATTACTATTGTTTTGGCATATTGCATTTCCGGTCATTGTGTTTAGGATGTATAAGTCAGGACAGACCAGGTGATGCTGCAGTAACAAAACAATTCCCAACCCTCAGCCACTTAAAACAACAAAGGTCTCTTTCTTGTTTACGCTGGGTCATCATGGTAGGTTAGCAAGAGCACAGCTCTGTGTTGCAACACTCATTGTCTGGAAGAGTGCCTGTCCCACTGCAAAGGGAACAGAGAGCGCCGGAGGATTTTGCTTTGCTAACTAAATGGTATAGTCTGGAAACGGTGCATGCCTCCTCCACTCATAGGTCATTAGCCAGAACTAGTCACACATTGTAGCTAAACACAGAGAAGCATAAAGTACAGTCCTGGCACAAGCCTAGAAGAAAATACTAGAAAAATTGGGGAGCAGTTCCAATAGCAACCACATATATTAACTGAATTAATTCAGTAAAATAAGATGAATGAGACATGGTCCTTGTTCCCAAAGAGCTTGATGAACCAGGAGCCACATTACATGTAGCACAGCCCTTTTATAGTCTCATGCTATACTTTAATTGTATCCTGTGATATCACTGTAAAACACCATGGAGTGAATCTTTTCACTCTTCTTTGATAAAAGTACAGTGATTTTTTTGTTTTCTTAGTGAGAAAGCCCAGAGAGTAGCAAAATGAGATATCCTACAGTTAATTAAAAGTTAGTAAGTAAGTTTTTGCAAGTGTCTCTGGCTTGGTTATCTTCCATTGGGTTTAGGTGAGTGCTGGACTCTAACCATGACTTTTGAAGTGTATTTTTCCTTTGAAGGTAATAAAGTGTGATTTTTTTTTTCTTTTTTAGCACATGAATTAATTGATGGATGTTGAGTTTAATGGAGCTACCTTTTCGTGACCTGCTCTTCCTACAGTTTCTAAGAAGAAAAAGGGGCCCCTGAATCAAAGAAGATGCCTCGAACTAAACAGATTCATCCCAGAAATCTAAGAGGTAAGGATCTGCATGAAACAGAAATAAGGTTTACGGGAAATCCTACAGTAAAGTACTTCTTGGGTAACAGGAATGGCAGCTTGCTGAATGTTGACCCTGGTCTGCAGGGAGCCCGCGGAGGGCTCCGTTTTCCTTGTTCACTTCCAGTCTTCTGCATAATTCCCGTCTCTCAGAAAATGTTTCATAAATATTTGTTGAATGAATGAATCGCATTTGACAAAATTATAGCGCCTTCCCAACCATTATTGTGAGTGTGAAAGTGAGAGATTTACTTTCTCTTAACAGAGACAGCTTTTGCCTGGAGGAATCTGAAATGAGTAGCTGGATGTTCTTTACCAATATGATTTTTTAACCCCTCCCCCATACTACTTTTGAGATTTATTTCTGTACGACTGCATATGTTAGATTATCAAGAAGTGAAGAGAGTTGTAGTTGACATTAACTCAGGCCATTATTTGCAGAACTCGGGGCAACATGACCTGTTTTTCATAAGGAAGCAATCAGTCAAAATTACACATGCTATGTACATTTCATGCAAAGATGGAAAATGCGTGTTGCTCCTTTACGGTGAAGAGAGATTTTAATTTTAGGAGAGTAAGCTTATTTTAGTTAATTGTTTTGAAAGATGTATGTTATTCTAATGTGTTGTATCAACTGGGAGGAACAATTATCTTTCATATTCCATTTTAGTAGATAAGGGTATAGGAGTGTGAAACAAGGAACCGTTACAGCAAATATAAACCCCAACAGGGTTGAAATAGCTTATGACGTATTTACTATTACAGAAAAAAATTTTCAGGCACCTGCAAGGTAAAAAAAAATAAAGATCAAACAGATTAATTGGGAGATGTTCCTTTGTGAAATAAGTTTGACCAGTCACTGTGGGATGATCATTGGAAACATGGTCAATTTTGTGACCTCCTTGAATCTGGAATGGTGTGTTTCCTATTTGGAAGAGTACTGGAACGCTCTACTGGCCTAGGTGGCTGCCTCGGACCAAGTTCAAATTGATGATGATGATAGGTGGCTGCCTCGGACCAAGTTCAAATTGATGGTACCAGTGTTCAATGAGGTGAGGATTTAGATAGAGAACGTGAAGTCTTGTGTGCTGAAGTCTGATTTTCCTGAGTCCTACAGATAATTTTAGGAGTTGACCATGTATTTGTCTGTCTTTCTCACTAGAACTTGAGCTCCCACAAGTAGTTACTTTCTCTTATTTACTCTTAGAGGCAAAGCCTTCACACTCGAGGTACCAGCTGAGGTTGACATCTAGAGTCCTGGGCCCCGCTTCTCTAATTCATCTGTCTAAAGAGGGTACACCAAGGTAGACTTGGGCTGGTAGTCGCCTTAGCCCAGCACAGGTCCTGGTGGCTAATAGGAGCCCAGATATTTGTTGAAATGAGTATGTGATGGATCTTAAAGTATTGTTCATTAGGTGATAAATAGTAAACATTTTTCATATTTAAAACGTATACAGGTGTACCTTGGAGGTATAGTGGGTTCTATTCCCGAACACTGCCATAAACCAAATATCATGATAGAGTGAATCAAATGAATTTTTGGGTTTCTCAGTTAATATAAAGGTTATGTTTACACTCTGCTGTGGACTCTGAAGTGTGCGATCGCATTGTTTTTTAAAATGTACATACTTGAATTAAAAAATACTTCCTGCTGGAAAAATGCTAGTCATCATCTGGGCTTTCAGCAGGTTGTAATCACTGATCACAGGTCATCGTAGCAAATACAACAACGAAAAAGCTTGAAGAATTGTGAGAATTACCAAAATGTGACACAGAGACATGAAGTGAGCAAGTGCTGTTGGACCTGCTAAACCCAGGGTTGCCAGAAACAACTCCAATTTGTAAAAGACAGCGTCTGTAGAGCGCAACAAAACAGGGCACAATAAACAAGGTGTGCTTGTACTTTGTAATATTCTAGATCACACGGCCATCCAGAGAAATGCAGATGTTAGGCCACAGACTATCTTCCTTTCTGTACCTAATGTACAACCCACTGGGTAGTGGTTGAACTGTTCCTGTTGCACTGTTTGAGGAGGCAGGGATAAAATGATCCTCAAGCCCAGACCATGAAAGAGCATGGGGTTGAGGAGGGGAGGAGGGTACACATGCGCCTTTGCCCGTGTCGTAAGGGAGGAACGGGGTATGGACCTTCCTCAGAGGCGGGACCTCATACTATGTCCTGATCGTGGTTGGGGGGCAGTTTGGTGTTGGGCGGCATGGGAAGGGAAGAGAAGCAAAGGTACCATCTGAAGTGGGTTCTTAGGGCCGAGAAATTATGCACAAAACTGATAAGACAGGGTGAGTGCGTGTCATCCTGGGGTAGGAGCTTATGAAGTGACATGGGAAGTCCAAGCCAGTTGGAGTTCTTCATTACCAGAGCGTACACTGTTCTGTTCGGGGGGAGGAAGAGGTAGGAGACTGGGGTGAGACAATTAGAAATCAGGTCCTGGGGGCCCACCAAATCGGAGTCTAAATTTAATATGCAGAGCTGAAACTTTGAATAGGAAAGCTGGCTTCTTTTCCGAAATTCAGATGTTTTTAAAGTTTTCTAAAAGAATTTGAAGGAAGTTCTGTTCTGGCCCCTCATTGGGAGTTTCAGAGCTGCTTCACTAAGGCAGTGATGACTCAGACACTGAAGAGTAGATCAGAGTAGATTACCACAAGACAAACTGCAGAAGCCACCTCCTCAGTGGGACCTGCAGACTGGGGTCCAGGGGTGGGGTGGGGGTGGGGTGCAGATGGACTGGGGGCTTGGGCAGCTCTTTGTAGGCGAGGCCGTGAATCTGAGCCAGTGAGCTTACTCAGCAGAGAGGGATGAGGGTGAGGCTGTTCTTGCCCGGGAAACCCCAGTAAACAGAGGCACAAAGGCAAGAAAGTGCTAAAGGTGTAATACTTCTAGAATTTCCACTTCTCTTCTAAAAATGTATTTGAGGACTGTATCTCGGCACAGATTGGCAGATAAAGTAAGAAGATACGTTCTGAATTGCAATTCCTGTTATTCCTGAAGAAACTGATTTTGCTGGTTAAAAAAAAAAAAAAAAAGTAAGTAAGTAAACATTAGCTAGTAAAATGAATTGTTTAGCATTTAGTTTGTGTCTCACTGTGACCGTTGAAATACCATGTTTTTTCGCCTTACCTGTCACCCGCTGCTTTGACTTACAGAAGACCTGACACATAAGTTAGCTATGAAGTGGGGAGAGAGGATCAGAAGACCAGAAAGCCAGTCACAGCCCACCTTGCTCTGGCAAGCACGTTGCTCGAACTACTTTAAGTGCATTGCTTCTTTCTAGGTGTCTGTCAAAAACAGTCTGTGAAATACTTGTCTTGTGTTTGGTCTTTAAGTCAGTAATAAAAGATATATACTTAAAACTCAGATTATATGTTCATTATGTTTTCATGGCAGTTTTAACTCTTAAAATATAAGTTTTCTTTGATTTATTCTTTTCTTCAGCTGGTGCTGGTGTAGTCCTAAGGCTATGCAAAGCCGTAGGGTAATTCTATTCTAACTTTCTGGAATGTAAGTAAGTTTTATTTTGGGGAAAATACGTATACACTCATGTGTGTATTCATGTATTAAAATATCATACAGGTCATATATGACTATACAAGATTTGTATGGGTTTAAACGAGGCCCGCACACAAGGCTCCTGTAGGTGGTGGAATTTACAGTTCTTTGCTGTTACAGGTTCTTTAGAGAAAAGTATGAGAACAGATATGTTAAGGGTAAGATATGGATTTGGGACAAAACTGAGACAGAGTTAGAACGATGGGAATCTGTACAGATTGTAGGAGTGGGGTTTGTTGAATTCTAGTGTCTACCCTTGGCCCGATAAGCCAGATAGAACCTTTGTCTTTGGTGCTTGTCTGCATGAAGCAGATGGGGAGAGTTTAGCACTGACCTAGCCTTTTTTTTTTTTTTTTTTAAGATTTTATTTATTTATTTTAGAGAGAGCTAGAGAGTTGGGGGAGGAGCAGAGGGAGAGTGGCAAGCAGACTCCACGTGGAGCACAGAGCCGGACGCAGGACCCCGAGATCATGACCTGAGCTGAAATCAAGAGTTGGACGCTTAACCGACTGAGCTACCCAGGAGCCCCTCCTGACTGACTTATCCTTGGTGAGGGTGAATGAGAATTTTTGAAGAGCTTGAGGGAAACACTTGGTGTTCAAAAGCAAGAAAGCAAGGCTTTTTATCTTGTGGTAGGTTCCCTGGAGTGGGGCTCGTGGCCACTCTGTAGCCGACTCTGGAGCTGGGGCTCCCATGTGTGGTCTTGATGAATGTCCCAGCCAGGCAGGTTCCCCTTCACCAGCATTCATTCATTTCTGATCAGCCATCTCCCCCGCCTTCCCTGGCCTTTGCTTGGACTCCGGTAATCCTGATACAGGAAACAGGGACTTGCTGGGGTTCCATGTCAGTCCTCTTAAGAGAAAGGGCGGTTTTTCTCTTATGCCGGTCATCGTTGTGAATGTGTTTTCAAAACTTTGGGGAAGAAAGAACATTTTTTAAGTTGAGTTTGGGCTTAAGAGTTTCAAAGACTGATGTATTTAAAGTACAAGATTGGAAGTCAGTGTAGAAAATACCAAGTGTTAACCTTTTGCAAAACGGTGAATTTTTTTTTAACCTTTAGCAAAACATATTTGGGGAATTTCGGTGTGGCTGTTTTTCATTTTTATTGGTTGAGTGTGTTCGGCTCTGAACACACTGCTTTATTATAACGTGAGAAGTAAAGGGTGAGGTCCACACGTGGGGTCTCTGGCTGCCCATCATCGTGGAAGGTGAAGTCCAAGGTCCTGAGTATGGCTCGGACACAATTGGGCCTTCTCGTTCTCCTGTGTATCTGGTGAATAATCTGACATTTCAAGAGCTCAGCATCTAGACCCATTTTAGTGCTTGTTCTTCTTTCTGGGAAGTATTTCTTTCCCCTTCTCATTTCCACTCTGTTTTCTTATTCTGCGCAGGAGTTGTCTTTGCCGAAGCAGATTTCTCTTCATTTTTGAGCCCCTCCCCATCTCCTACCTTCTCCCCTGCCGCTGTGCCCCCCAGCGTACATGGTGGACCTCCACTCCCTCTGTCTCCAGGTTCCTTCCCGGGCTTCTAATACTGCGTTGTTGTCATTCTGTAGATCTTCCTAGCCGGGTATGACTTGAATGTCATATGAGCGTGTTTTAGTCACCCATCCGTGTTCAACAAAAACGTATTTGCATTAGCTATTTAGCAAACAAGACAGTTAAAGACGATTCGTGCTCTCCAAATGTGTATACACTTCTGAACCTTGATGCGCAAATGCTTCTTGTGATATTTGATGGCCTCTGATTAAAAAAACCTGTTACAATGTGAAATTTTCATCGCCTGAACCAAGTTGTTATTTATTAACTTTTGTTTTACATTCGTTTTTGTTCTGGGAGTCCTCAAGTTTATCTCTTTGGTACATTTAATTAACGTAATGGGTAAAGTGTCTGGCCTCAGGTTATCACCGGCTAGCTATGTGGCCTTGGGCAAGCAGCAAGTGTCAGTTCCTCCTCTGCAAAGCAGGGAGAGTGTGTGAAGATTAGGTAACACCGCAACATTTAGCACGATGCCTGACACCAGGTGAACACTCAGCATCACTTTCTCTAAAAAACTGGTTTGTGCCGAACTCTTGGGTTGCATGTGCTTTGCAAACAGAGGCCACCCAGGAGGGGTGTGATGTTGCTCCAATGTGCGCGGCGTGAGTCAGCCATACGTCTTACGGTCCTGGTGGTCCACGGCTGGGGATGGGGATGTGGAAGAGAGCCATCGCTGTAGGAAAGAGTTTGGGAAGTACAGTTATCACCCAGAGTGCTGCCTCCTCAGTCCGTGCCTCAGCACAGATTCAAACCTTACCTTGTGTTTTGAATCTAGTTCTCGGGAAACTGATTGTCAAGTCTTCCGCTCTGTTGTAATGGAACTGCTTTTAGAAGCCTTCCACGTTCACAATCTCCTAGGATGGAGGTGAGGCACCGTAACCCACACTTGGTTTATGTTCTAAGACGGCACCGCTCTCCGTCCCCTGTGCCCCCGTCTCGTGTGGGACCTTGGAAACCCAGTGGGTTTTCAGGAATAATCTGATGAATGTGAATATTTTAATTTGCTAGCAGTGTGGGGACCCACTCCAGTGACTTCTCGTATCAGTCACCTGTCATGAAGAAAATCTCGTGCTTTCTTGTTATGTGGGGATGGTCGTATTGGGCTTGTAAGTAGATTAAGTTTAATTTTGATGATTTTTATTTGTTTAATTCTTACTTTTGTGTATTTTTTTAAGCTTTTATTTGAGAGAGAGAGAGAGAGTGAGCAAGAGAGAAGGAGCAGGGGAGGGACAGAGGAAGAGGAAGAAGCCGACTCCCCACTGAGCAGGGTGCCCGACCTGGGACTTGATCCTGCAACTGCGGGTTCACTGCCTGAGCCAAAGGCAGATGCTTAATCTTAAGCCACCCGGGGGCCCCTAATTTTGATGATTTTTAGATGGAATTCCAGGTGTTCATGCACATTGATTTTCACGTTTGAATGTTAAGTCAGCAGTTCTATGTAGACAGCCTTAAGATTTGAGAAGTCAGAAGTCTTGTAGGGTAAACAACCCATGGCTTAGAAACAATTTTTTTTGGTAGATGATTGCAGCTAGGAAGGAAATACGTAAATAGCTTAAGTCACAGTTACGTTTTTGATGATAAAGGTAAGAAAGGTATTGAAGCTATTAGCAGCTGTCATTTAAGCGGCTGTTAGTTTGTCCAACTGGGATAAAAGTAGGAGAGTAGATTTCATAAAGCAAGCCTCCCATTTGTTTTCAGATCATTATTTTTCAGCTCATATTGAGAGCATATTTGCTGCTTTCGGAATGCTTATTAACATTAACCAAATGCTTTTTTCTATTTAAAAGCAAATAAAAAGTGTAATAATATAATTAATCAGAGTAATGGTTTTATTTTAGAACATCTTTGCACAAAATATGTTCTGATGAGCTATAATTTTATCTTATCATAGAATTGGAAAATACATAATATATATAAAATCTCCTATTATATCCATACACGTATTTTGAGTGCCACATTTAGAATCTGCACCCCAAATAAATTTGAACATGTCTGGGACAAAGTTGGTTCTTGTGTTATCTGAAAAAATACTTTATGAATAAATCAAATGCCTTATCTTTTCATTCCTATATTTGTTATTTTAAAACATATTAACAGAACTCTTTTGCATATTAATAATGTGCCAAAATTACAAATAGTGCTCAGGTATTCTTAGAAAGCCCTTGATATTTATAATGTTGTCAGCCACCAAACACTGCACGGCAAAACCTTGTAACCAATTAGTGTCCTTTCTTCTCAGTACTCAAGTCTTTCTTCAGAAGGAAGTCCTTGTTGACTATTAGGCTTTTATTTTGGGGCTTTTATTTGGGGTAGCATTGCATTAATTTGGACTTTTTAAAAAATAAATTTAAATAATCTTTACACCCAGCATAGGTCTCAAACTTAAAGCCCTGAGATGCTGCTCTATCAACTGAGCCAGCCAGGCAGGACTCTTTTTTTTTAAAGATTGTATCTTAATTTGAGAAAGAATTGGCAGGGCAGGGACGGGGGTTGGCAGGGAGGGTCAGAAGGAAAGGGACAAGTAAACTCCCCACTGAGCAGGGAGCCCAATGCAGGGCTTAAGCCCAGGACCCCGGGATCATGACCTGAGCCGAAGCCAGACGCTTGACTGACCAAATCACCCAGGCACCCCCAGTCATGACTTTTTAAAATAAACTTAAAATATAAGGTTCTTAGAAATTTTCTAGGATGAATTTTGTTCTAGAAAATATTCTAGGGCTGTGCTGCCATGTTAAAGTACTTTAAAAAAAAATACAGTGATCATTAACTAGTTGGCTGTTAAGTAAGTAACTAGAAGAGCCATCCTTTAAGTGTGAAGTGGACCCGTAGTAAGTAGTCCAAGAGTTATTCCTGCCTAATTGATGCCAAGCTGGATTTTTATGGTACTTGGGTATTTATGTGCATTGATATTTCTGTGTGCCTGTGTGGTTAGAGCCTGAATTTACTCAAACATCCTTATTGCTTTGCATTTGGTAGTGTGGTTATATGTGCTTATTTCCCAATTCTTTAAAAGAGGGCGCCTGGGTGACTCAGTGGGTTAAGCCTCTGCCTTCGGCTCAGGTCATGATCTCGGGCGGGGAGCCTGCTTCCCCCTCTCTCTCTGCCTGCTTCTCTGCCTGCTTGTGATAGCCCTCTCTCTATGTCAAATAAATAAAATCTTTAAAAAAAAAATTCGCTGGGGAAGAAAAGGACCATCAGCATGTAATTGCTTACTATTGCAGTATTCAAATAGAAATTAAGCATGCAACTGGGGCCATGTTTGATAGTTTAAAAAGAGGTAAAAATGAGCTGGTCTGATACAGAGCACAGGGACCTGGGACGTGGTATTGACCGGTGCCAGGTGTGTGTCCGGGAGTTCTCTGTCTTGCTGGCTTCGCATACGCCTCTCCAGGAGGATCCTGCAAATTCTACAGCTGGGAAGGACAGCCCTTGGAAGACAGTGCATCTTCCTCATTTTCCAGTTGAGAAAATTGGCCAGAGAAGTGTAAGTGAATCAATTTGAGCAGCTTGTTTGTATCTTATTGGAGAGATTTGTGGAGGGGTGTTTGGAACTTTTTTCTTTTAAATCATACTGCTTCCTCCAGTTATGTTTCATTGTGGGCTAGTGGCAAGAGGGATGTTGTGTTTTATCATTTTTAGGCTAAAAAGAGCTCATCTGTCCACAGGTCTGTGTGCTAGGCTCCATTCAGCGTGCTTTCCATGTCTGTGTTCATGTAATCCTTCCAGCTGAGTGAGACAGGGCTGTTGCCTCCGTGATGTAGACATGGGGAGGCAGCACAGAGAAGTTGCTGGCTGTCCAGGGCCCCACAGCCAGGAGTCTCCAATACCTTTCCTCTTCTTGACTGTCATGCTTCTACTGGCCCGTGTCGATAGCAGAGTTCTGTGGTTAGTCCAAGCTGACAGATGCTCTCCATCCCAGTTACAAAATAAAGTTGTCTAGCACTGCAGGTAGAGCCGAGGTCACTCAGAAGATCAGAACTTGAAGGACTTTTCTTTTCCCCCTTTATGTCTAATTGGCTAAATTCATTTCCGAGCTGTGGATGTCTGTATTACTCCAAGCTGGATTTGCTGTTTACAAACAGAAATTTCCAAGCTCTTCGAGAGAGAGAATGGGTATCCGTCAAGGATGTTTGCTTACTTATTTACTTAGTAACATGGAGTTGGAAGTAGAGATATCTTGCTTGAAATGGAAAATGGCAGTGTTTATTTTTTATAATTAATTTTTTATTTTAAGGATTTATCTTTGAAATGTAGTTGACATACAATGTTATATTACTTTCAGGTGCTCAACATAGCGATTTGACAGTTCTAGACATAGCTGTGTTCAGCCTTGATAAGTGTAGTCCCCGTCTGTCACCAGACGACGTTACTACGGTATTGTTGCCCATATTTTCTATGCTATACTTTCCATCTCTGTGACTTCTTTTTTTTTTTTTTTTTAAAGATTTTATTTTTATTTATTTATTTGACAGATAGAGGTCACAAGTAGGCAGAGAGGCAGGCAGAGAGAGAAGGATAAGCAGGCTCCCCGCTGAGCAGAGAGCCCAATGCGGGGCTCGATCCCAGGACCCTGGGATCATGACCTGAGCCGAAGGCAGAGGCTTTAACCCACTGAGCCACCCAGGCGCCCCTCTGACTTCTTTTATAAGAAACTTGTGCCTCTTAATCCTCTTCACCTGTTTTGCCCATCCCCCCATGCACCTCCCCTCTGGCGACCACCAGTTTGTTCTCTGTGTTTATGGATTAGTTTCTGCTTTTTATTTGTTTTGTTTTTTAGATTCCACGTATAAGTGAAATCATACGGTATTTGTCTTTTTGTATCTAATTTCACCCCAGCATGATACACCCCAAATCAATCCATGTTGTTATAAATGGCAAGATTTCATTCTTTTTTTATGGTTGAGTAATATTCTGTTGTATATGTATATCATATCTTTATTCTTCTGTGAGTGGACACTTGGATTGCTTTCATATCTTGGCTATTGTAAATAATCCTGCAACAAACACAGGGGTATCTGTATCTTTTCGAATTACTGTTTTTGTTTTCTTTGGGTAAGTACCCAGTAGTGAATTACTGGATCATATGGTATTTCTGTTTTTAAGAAGAATGGCAGTATTTAAATGGAAGGCTCAACCTAACAGTTGAAATTTTAGACATAAATGCTTGAAAGCTATTTCTGGGAAAACCAATGTGAAAATATTAAAATTCTAAGTAAAATATAGATGAAAACATTTTATAATTTTTCCTCATAAGTAAGTAGAGAAGAATATAGGAAAAGCGTACTATTTTAGATCTGTTTGGACTCTTCTAAGATTGTAGATGTATATGAAGGGCAAATGAAAGAATGAAAGGGAGATTTTATCTGTTTTCCTTTTAATTCCACAGTGAGGATGCTTAGTATGCTATGCTTAGAAATAAAACCCTCACACCTAGCCTTCTGAGGGCTTTTCATCTAATATGTCTCCAAATGTATGAAAAAGATCTAAGGGCAGTATAAAGCAACAAATTTAAGATTAATATGGAACATTGCAGCTCTCAAAGGGAAAATGAAGCAAAAACAAACTGGTTGAGATAAATCAATCAGAAAATACTTCTTAAAGGAGTTAACTTTTTTCTGAATTAAAACCTGAATGAAGCAGAGATTTGAGATGAGCTTTTAAAGAAAGGAAGGATAGATCAGTAGAGGAAATAAGTTGTTTTGAGACTTTTCCGGAAGATAGAATGGGGAGAAAATCTTACAGGAGTGGTTGTTGGTCTCGGTTGCTTGATTAGAGTGGATTTCTCAATGAGCTTCAAACTTTAAGGAAGAAAAATAAAGGAAACTTTGTAGATTTGACATGTGTAGTTTATATTTACAATAATTATAAAATCACCGAGTTGAGTTGTCTAGTAAGTTGAGTGTTTATAAAAGGTCAGAGGCTAGAGGCTACCTTAACAGTACTTTGAAATTTAAAGATTTATTTACTTATTTTGAGAGAGTGCATGCATGCACGGCTGGGAGGGGCAGAAGGAGAGGGACAGAGAATCCGAAGCAGACTCCGAGCCAAGCATGGAGCCTGACGTGGGGCTGGATCTCATGATCCAGGTAGCGAGATCACTACCTGAGCCGTGACCAAGAGTCAGACGCTTAACCGACTACACCACCCAGGTGCCCTAATACTTAGAAATTTAAAGACAACCTCCCCACAAGAGGATTTTTGGAGCAGTGAAACTACACTGTATGACACTGTAATGGTGGGTACATGTCATTGTACATTTGTCCAAATCTATAGAATGATAGCCCCAAGAGGGAACGTAAACTGTGGACTCTGAGTGATGATGTGTCCACATAGGCTCATCAATTATAACCCAGTCTGTGGCTCTGGTGGGAGATGCTGATAGTAAGAGAGGCCATGCATGTGTGGAGGAGAGGGCTATATGAGAAATATCGCTACAGTCGCCCCAATTTTGTTATGAACCTAAAACTGTTCTAAAAAATATAGTATATTCTAAAAAAAAAGAACACCTCCACCTAGGGTCAGTATGATTTGTTGCTCTCCAGGAAAAGGATGGTAGGTTCAAAGAATGAGACAGTCTGTTTCTGTCTGTCTGTATTTCAGAAATTCATCTTCCTACAGATGAACAAACTAGCAAAAGAATCATATATGACCTTGAGCAAATAACTCAAATTAAGTTTCTTCCATGAGAACAACATGGAGTTGGGGGTAGGGTGATGTTGACCTGGAATTTTCTTTTTAGCTCTAAATGGTGGTTATTCTAAGGCAAGCGTCAGCAAACCGCAATCTAATGGTCAAATCCAGTCTTTCACCTGTTTTTATAAACACAGTTTTATTGGAACTCGGCCATGCCTACTCATTTATATATGCCTGTGCCTGCTTTCCTGCTAAAGCAGGAGTTGGAAATGGCTCAGAAAGCCTAGAATATTTGCTGTCTAGCCTTTTACACAGTTTGCTGATCCTTGTCTATGGAATAGAGGGGAATTGGCTTACTTATTTAGAAACCCCTTTATGTTTGGGAATGAGGAAGAATGTTCCATCTATCTTTAGAGGACCATAGGAATGAATTATAGGGGATCTCAGAGGGTCTGTTTGAGGGCCTGCTTCCTGCCAGGCATGATAAGGGAATTCACATTCATTTGGTCCTGAGGTGAAGGGAAAGCCTTAGAGGTTCAGTTGGTCTTGACAGAAAGATTTAATTGTTCTTGATGTTCTGATACCAGATCATGTGTCTCCACTCAAAAGGCTTGGGTTGTCAGGGGGCCATTCTGTTAGAGCACTGTCCTTCTTCCAATTGTACTGTGTCCCTTAGTCACCTCTATATTTAACTCACAGTGGTAGAATAATATCATAAGCACAATTCCCAATGCTGTGGGCAAAGCCACCAAACCTGTTGTGAAGGATTGTTCCTCAGAAAAATGGGGCCTGGGAGGCAGTCCCACCACTTGAGAGTGAGGTGCCAAGAATGAGACCTGTTATCTGCATCACTGTTATTGACACATTAGGGCCAGCAGTTTGCACTTCGGTTTCAGAGAACTTGATTGCATTTCTGAATGTCCGAATTTTCATATTACCTATGCCACCATCTTTAATCTCCAAGTAATTATTTCTGGTGGTTTTGGGGTGGTGGAATGACAGTGGGTAGAGAAGATACTTTTATGTTCTGTTTAGTTTTACTTTATTTTGCTTAAGTTTAAATACTTTATGTAAGGATGGACTTGGTTGAGTTCATAGTAATTATTTGAATAGTTTGAGAAATGCTTTTGAAAACAATGCTGATTCGGGACACCTGGGTGGCTCAGTCTGTTAAGTGTCTACCTTCCGCTTAGGTCATGATCCCAGGGTCCTGGGATGAAGCCCTGCCTTGCGTTCCCTGCTCAGCGGGGAGTCTGCTTCTCCCTTTTCCTCTACCCTCCCCACACTCATGCTCTCTGTCTCTCTTTCAAATAAATAAAACCTTTAAAAAAAAAAAAGAGAAGCAATGCTGATTCTCCACAGACACATTAGAACATTAGCCTTGTTAATGTGGCACCTGCCAGTGTTAGCATGTGGCTCAGAAACTGTATGACATTTAGTATGTTAAGATG
Source organism: Mustela nivalis (assembly GCF_964662115.1). Lineage (NCBI taxonomy): Eukaryota > Metazoa > Chordata > Mammalia > Carnivora > Mustelidae > Mustela > Mustela nivalis. The sequence goes on from NC_139024.1 coordinate 143,396,513, forward strand.
TGACTTTCCTCAGTGAAGAGCAGAGCCATAGTGGTCACAAACGGAGGCGAAAACAGAGGGCCACTTTGGAAGCCTCTGCCTGGACTTCTGTAGCCCCTGCTTGGATGGGTTGGACACACTGTGGAGTTCCAACAGCTCTGCCCCGTCTCCTACCAAATTTCGGTCTCTATAGTAAGTTGAGTATTTGCAAAAGATAGGTCAGAGGCTAGAGACTACCTTACAATACTTTGAAATTTAAAGATTTATTTACTTATTTTGAGAGAGACCGTAATGGCTTACACATACAAGTCCAGCCAGCTGTGCAAAGATTTGATGAGCGTACATAGAAATGATGTTCAGCTTACATGCGTAAGCAGATGGGCCACTGCATGGCAGGGGGGTGAAGAGCATTATTTGGCCTTCGATCTGTTGATAGCTCAGGTTGACCTTTTAATGTTCCGGTGGAATTAATGCCGTATGAATGATGAGTTATGTGCTTCCCATTTACAGTAACATCTTCAAGAATGTGGAGTTCCATTAAGTTTTTGTGGAAAGAGTGCATTTTTTAGTCTCTAGACAGTAGTTTATTGCCTCAGAAACCACTGCACTTTATATATATATATATATATATTTTTTTTTACAGCTTTTCAAGATGTAATTTACATGCAATAAAATTCAACCATTGTAAGTGTACCATTCAGTGAAATTTAGTAAAACTTACAGAGTTGTGCAACCTTTACCACAGTCCAGTTTTAGAACACGTTCATCACCCCCACCATTTCCCTGAGCCTGGTGGGAGTCAGTCATGCTCCCAGGCAACTGCTGGCCTGGTTTCTGGCTCTTCACAGTTGCCTTTTCTGGACCCTTAACAGAGTGAAATCATACAATTTACGGCCTTGTGTCTCTAGTCCTTTCAATGAGCATGTCGTATTTGAGACACACTTACATTGTAGCATGTATCAGGATTTTTTTTTTTTTTTTTTACCTTTTATTGCTAAGTAATATTCTGTTATATGAATGTATTACCTTTGATGTGTCCATCCAGGTCATGGCCATTTGGATAGTTTTCAGTCTTTGGCTCTTAGGACTAGTGTTAGCAGCGATGCCCAAGTCTGCAGTTAGCTTCAGTGCTTTATAAATGCCACTAAAGGCAAGTGGGTTGTTAACATCTGTTTTACCTGACATAATTATAGACATTCTGGCTCTCTTAGGATTGCTGTTTGCATGGTATATCTTTCTCGACCCTTTTATTTGAGCCTTTGGATTCTTTGAACCTAAGCCTTATCTCTTACGGACAGGGTGTCATTGGAATTGTTCTTTTATTCACCCTGACAGTTTGTCTTCTGTGTGGGGTGTTCATTCCATTCACATTGATATGCTTTTTGTTGGGTATATTGGGTATATGTCTACCATTTTGTTATTTCTTTTCTGTTTGTCTCATATATATATATATATATATATATATATATATATATATATATTTTTTTTTTTTTTAAGATTTATTTATTTGAAAGGGAGAAGGAGAGAGAGGAGAATGCATATGGGGGATGGGGGAAGGGTGGGGGGGGAGGGAGAGAGAATCCTCAAGCAGAGCACACAGCCCAACACGGGGCTTCTTCCTGCAACCCTGAGATCACCACCTGAGCCGAAACCAAGAGTCAGACGCAAACTGAGCCACCCAGTCGCCCCTATTTGCCTCCTACTTTTGTTCTTCTGTGTGTCTCTGCCTTGTTCTGTATTAAATATTTTTTTTGGTATACATTTCTGATTTCTCTGTTGCACTTGTGGTTTTTACTCTTATTTTTGAGTAAGTTTCTTAGTAGTTGCTCTGTACAGTAGCCCCTTAATGTATCCCTTTCTATTTGAGAATGATACTACTTGAATCATGGTCAAACATGGACACTTCGATCCTTTATTGATGTTCTTGTCAAAAATGTTTCATCCTTTTATGTTAAAACCCTAGCTATACAGTGTTAAATCGTACCTTTCTACAACCTGAAGTTTTTTAAAACATTTAAGATAAGAAATGAGAGAAAGCAGTCAGTCTTCGATCCGCTGATGTCTTTGCCATTTCTGACACTCTTCATTTCTTCATGTGGATTCAGATAATCTTCTGTGTGTCACTTCTATTCAACCTGAAGGTCTTGATATAGCTTTTTTTTTTTTAATAAAGTGAGTCTTCTAGCAGCAAATCGTCTTAAAAAAAAAATCATAGAATGCTCCCCCCCCATTTTTGAGTTTTGAAAAGTAGTTTTCTGGCTATAAAATTCTTACTAATAGCGTTTTGCCCTTTCATCACTGTGGACATTCTACTGCCTTCTGGCATCCATTGTTTCTGATGAGAAGTCAGCTGTGTGTGTGCGAGTGTGTGTGTGTGTGTTGTTTTTCTCTATGCACAATGAATTATTTCTTGCTTGCTGCTTTCAGTTTTTTGTCAGCAATTTGAGCAGTCTCTGTTTAGGTGTGGATCTCTTTGTATTTATTCTATTTTGAGTTGAGCCCCTTGGATATGGAGATTAGTGGTTTTGTTGATGTTGTTTTTTTTTTTAATCAAATTTGGGAAGTTTTAGGCAATTATTTCTGAAGATTTTTTTTTTTCTCACCCTTTTTCCACTACACATATGTTGGTAAACTTGGTGTCATGAGGTTCTGTTTGTTTTTCTTTCATCTGTTTCTCAGACTGGCTAATTTCAACAGCACTATCATCAACTCTTCTCATTTTTTTCCTTATACTAGCTCAAATTTGCTTTTGAACCCCTCTAATCAATGTTTTATCTCATTTGTTTTACCTTTCCACTCCAGAATTTTTCACTCGGTTCTCTTTTTTATGATTTATTTATATTTTTTGAGGTTCTCTGTTTCTTGAGTTATATTTTAATTCTTAAAGGCATGGTTTCTCTCAGTTCTTTATTTATTTTAATTTTTTGTTTTCTTCAGTGCTTTAAACGTGTATGTTCATATGATTGCTACTTTGAAGTCAATCTGTTAAACCAAACATCTGGGGACACTAGGGACAGCTCATATTGACTGCTTTTTCCCGGGTATGGGTCACGCTTTTTCTCCTCACGCCTCTCAAGTTTTTTGTGGAATATTTTACCCTCAGGTAATGGATTGGAGCAGCTCACTTTACTGATTCTTGCCACGTGTGTATTTTGTTATCACTGTTGTTGTTCTGTTTGTTTCTTCTCTAACTTGCCTTGAGTAAACCTGCACAGGCTGTCTCTGCACAGTGCAGTGTGGCTGTTGCTGTCTGTGCCAGTTTGTTTTCTTGTTGGTCCTTGAGGCCTCATTTCCTAGGGGTCAACCCAGTGGCTCGTAGTTTTGTGTTCAGCCAGTGACTGACCAGAGGTTGATCTCGAATCAGTAGAGCTTTCCCTCTGCCGCTGGATCCGTGTGTGGGCCGGGGAGCACGTGCAGTTCTCAGGCAGGTGTTGCATTTGCCCTGGCTTGTTCTTTCACCTGAACCCCCCTTGCATCTTCATGGTGCATATAGGTGTAGGTTCCGTCATCGAGGAACGTGTGGGTGGTGCAAGTCCACTCTGGAGTTGATGGAGCATATGCAGAATCTCTGGTCAACCAGGGCTATCCGTGGAGAGTTTATCAGGGGCACTACGGTTCCCTCAGCTCCCAGGACGCCCTGGTGAGTCTCAGCCAGTTGACTGGGGTCTTGCTTGTCCTGCATAGGACCTTAGCTGTAGGCTAGCAGACCCCCAGGACTTTGTGTTCTCCTGCTGATGGGATTGCCCCTCGGATGGTGCTCCACATGTAGTGGCCTGGACTGGTGGTCTCAGCCTACCCTCCCAGTTGAACGATTGCACTGATGGAGTTCGGGGAATGGGGGTGGGTCGTGCTGCACGGCTTCTGCCTCAAGTTCAGTGCTTTTCCCAAGAAATACTCATCAGTTTGTGATTGGCTGCGGTTGATTTTTAGAATGCTGAACTGATGGTTTCTGAGTTTTGTCTGGCTTTGGAAGTTGTGTTTTGAGAAGATCTGCCTACTTCATTAGTTTTGTCATTGCTGCCTTTTCTCTGAAGGTCTTCTGAGCCCCACCCTGGCTCCGCAGAGTGTTAGTTTCAGGCCGTGTTTTTAACACGCCTTTTACTCAGGACTGCTCACAGGGACCTGTCAAGTGGGCCGAAAATCGAGTTGTTTTGAAAAGATACAAAAACTGAGATGATTGTGTCCTTAGGATACTGGCATGGCCATCACTGGTAGTGAAAATCCATACTACTCAGTTGAACACTAGCTCACTGATGACTTTTTTGGTCTAAGTTTCTGTCACTGAAAGAATGGTTTGGTTGGGGAAAAATGCAAAGACTTCGGGGTTTTGGAGTTGTGGAATTGGATTGAATCCCGATTCTGTGGTTTACCAGGTCTGTGATTTACAGAGTGCCTTTTGACCCTTGTGGGTTTCCTCCCCTTCCGTTGTGAATAATAATACCTACCTGGTGAGTTATCCTGGAGATTAATCGAAACATGAGGAAACATTTGGAACATAGTAGGTACTCAGTAAACGTTAGCCTGTGGTTGGGAATGCAGTTATGGTAACTTTACTTTTTCAGGTTATCTGTTTTTTCCTCTACCCAGCTTTGCTTCCTGAGATTCCCTTTCCTTTTATGGAATAATTTTAGTACTTTATACAGTACTGAAGCATACAGTATGTTTTCCTCAGAGATCATTTTGGTTGAATGCTCTTTCCAGATATCCAAGTGTTCCCACTATTTCACAGTGATTTCCTTTCTAAAATCCAAATTTTATGTGCTTATAAGTGGCAGTGAAACTTTTTATGGCCACTTTATAGTGAATGAGCTCATACGTATAAGATTGCCTTTTGGGGAGGTCTATAAAATGAAAGAAAGTGGATCATTATCTCGATGGCCTCAGGACATGATTGGAAGGGGCAGGACAAGGTCTCTAGTAGAGATGATCAAAGATTTTTACAGAGAAATTTTCTTAGATCTTGCTGGACCACAGCTCTCTCTGTTCAACTTTGGAGACTCTGATATTATTTACGTCCATAGGGAGGAAGTCCTGGCTTTGGTCACATCATTAGGTTATAATGTCATTTTTGGTTTGAGAGAGGCTTTTATCCAGAGCCTTTTATGAATAGCCATACTTTCCTGTGATTTCAAAGCTGAGAAACTAACAGTTCCTCTTCTTCTCTTCTTAAAAATAAACTACTTAAGGAGCACCTGGGTTGCTCAGTCGGTTAAGCGTCTGCTGGCCATGATCCTGGAGTCCTGGAATCGAGCCGCACATCAGGCTCCCTACTCAGCAGGAAGCCTGCTTCTCCCTCTCCCTCTGCCTGCAGCTCCCCCTGTTTGTGTGCTTGTGCGCGTGCGCTCTCTCTCTCTGTCAAATAAATAAATAATTTTTTGAAAAAGAAGATAAAGTAATTAAGCTTAAGTTTTGCAATGTTGACATTGCAGAATTTAGACATACAGGAAGTCAGGACGGAGGGCTCTGTCATTGTAGAGGGAGATCAGGAAGGTCAGGTACAGGGTGGGCAGGTTCCTGTCTTAGAGGAATCACCCTGCCCTTGGTGGTGCTGCTGGGTGCTGTCTGGGATGAGGTCTGTCCAGCAACTCATACATGCCTGTAATATGCACCATCAGCAAAAGTTCTTTAATTAAATCATGGATATGTTCACGTTAAATTTTAGTACCTGTACTTGTTGCGGGAATAAAGTGTGGCGTTACACGGCACGTTGCTTCTGTTAAACACTGATACAAATGCAGGGCTCAAGGCAGGTCTGTAACAGGTTTTAAAAAATCATTGCTTTTGTTCTTGCAGGCTTTAAAAATCAACCCAGTATTTATGTTAAAAATTTTAGGAGAGTTTTAAAAAGAAATAAACATTTAGACTTTTGTTCTGTGCAGATTGGCTATTTTTTCTTGTGCACTCAGGGAACATTTGATAAGTAAACCGTGCAAAGTGCTGGGCCCTGTGAGCACCGTGGAGCACACGAGAATGCCTGTGGTGTTAATTTATGCCAGCCTCCAGGGTCCTACATTTCAGTAGGAGCAGAAGACAAGCCCTGAGCTGTCATAGGTCCCAGGTGATGAGTGCCATGGGGGTGAGTAGAGCTGCTAGGAGAGACTGGGAAGGGAGGCAGTGCTTTCTGCTTGATAGGAAGGCTATCCCTGGCCCCGAAAATTCTCTTCACCTGCCCATTTTGAACCAATTCTCTGAGTCCCCACATTAGTGCACAAAATCTGCACATGCATTGCAGATTTCCCTTCATCACAAGAGCCTGAAAGGCAAGAGGAATTCACGGGTGAGAGAATTGGTGAAGGAGCAGAGCTTGGACCCTTGGGGTGGCTTCTCCACTTGAGGGCTGAGCCAGGCCGCTTGCAGCCTCTGACCTGACCTGTCACCGGAAACACCTCGTGAGTGTAAGCTCTCACTCGGCGAAAAGATCCTGGAGAAACAATTCAAGTAAGCTCGGGCTGGACACACGCTAGATAGATTTGGTAAAAGTAGATAGATTTGGGGAAAATACCATTTGTGTGAATCAAGCTGTTGGTACCAAATGTATGAAGAACTACTGACACCTCATGGATGTGGATATTATTTTTAGTTACAGAAAGTGTGTTTACATATGTAGCAGAGTCTCTGCACACAAGGTTGGACACATGTATGGTCTTGGCTCAGACCTATCGGTGAGTTTAATCTGTGACAATTACAGCTGTTTAGTATGTTCCCAGGTTACTTGACAAATAGAAGTTGGAGTATATCTGTTAAGTAACAGCTTAATCTCTCCCAAGGTATCCATATTTGTTTTACAGAATTCTGCTGATAGGACTCATGAAAAGTGAAAATAAGGTAGCGTGTAAATAATTCATTATCTTTTTAAAATTTACATGCATTATCCTTTTAGGAGAGAATCACAATCATGGTGTTCTTTTTTAGTGATATAATAAGGTTAGTGAAGAGACGAAGGGTGAGGACTTACTGACAGGTGAGCCTAGATAAGTCTACACTGAAAAATCGCATATAGTTCATTTAACTTTTCATATATCCCTTGCTCTGTGGGCTTCCTTACGTATCAGCCAAGTTGGTTGTTTCCAAAATGTGTTTCAGAAGTGAATCTTGTTTGCTAACATTTGTAATTTTGGAATCATCTTATACATACATGGACATCCATACACAGGGGAAGAAGATCATTAGAAAACAATGTGGAAATTAATGAGTAGGTGCCTGGATGCTGGAATTTCACCCTATGAAGCAGCATAAATTTTAAAGAGTAGACATATAAAGAAAATCAAAATATAGAAAACGGAGAACATTCCAGACCTCTGGAGAGGTTACATTCTCAGGTTTGGAGAATTACAACTCAGAAATAAAAAGCATGGAAGACCTAAAAATTAAAGGATTTATCTCAGAGAAGATTATAATATTAAAATGGCAGCTAATATTACAATGGCAGCTTATTCTAATATGTAAGATAAAGCAATAGGTGAGTGGCTCAATTACTCCCAGTAATAAAAAGGGAAAGTAGAAGCAGTCTGGAGATAATTTTTATTTACCAATGCACTTGACCTTTTTTTTTAAAAAAGCATTCAGGGTGCCTGATGGAACAGGGGTTATCATTGGTTGTGGATGACGTGCTGAGGCTTTAAAGGTTCTCATACTTCTTACATGCTCAGTTTATTCGCCACATAAATCCCTTTAAATAAACCCCTTCACCCAGGTGCTCTATTTCTTTAAATTTATCCCAAAGAAATAATTTGTCAGAGGGAAAAAGATATTTCCCCAGAGATACTAATTTTACCGTAATCTTTAAGTGACTTGAATGCCCTTTGATGTAGAATAGTAAATTGATCTTCTGTACCAACAGACTTGAAAAATGATAGTTTGAGATCCTGCGGTAACATGAAAAATGCTTGCTGTATGTGAAAAATAAATGTCTAGTATAGAATATGCAATTATATGGCCTTTGTGGATATGCTTCTGTTGGCGTGACAACAACACGAGAATTTTAAACCGTTTCGGACACTGATTGAACATTTGCCACGTGACTCTCAGTTTTGTCAGGCTGTGCTCTGGGCCCTTCTGGGACCCTGGGATGCAGAGCTCCTCAGGCCACGGTGTGTGGTCCTGTAAGTGGACCCTTGCCCAGCTAACAGTCCAGTTTTAAAGAGTGGCTTTCCAGAGAAGGGTACTCAAGAGATGAGTCTTGGAGACTGCGTAGGAGTTGGCCGAATCATCTGGGCGGACGTGATGTGAGCAGAGGTGACAGTGGGAAGAAAGGTGTGAAGCGTGAGTCATGGGGGAATGCGCATGTTTACAAGGACCGTCTTATTTCCAGGGCAAATATAACCACAAGGAATGGTGTAGATGGCGCAGGGTGGGTGGGGGGATTGGGGCTGGAGGGCTGTGTATGTTACCAAGGATGTCGTTTTCATCTCAGGCAGTGTTCTCTTCTGTGAGAGTACAGGACCTGCCTTCTGTTTAGTTTGTCGTGTCCATCCTCTGGACGTGGACTATTGTGGTTGTCTGACTGTACAGTAAACACAAGGGAAGGACACAGAATCAAAACGGATACTCATTTGTGTCAGTGTCTTTGTGTGTTTACTACTGTGGCCATTCATACACTGATCTGTCATGATTTCCTGGAGACTACGCGAATCAGTGCCAAAAATTAAATTTTCTGACTCCTGATCCATGAAACTATATTTCCTTTGTAGTTTATTGCTGCAGGTTATAGCTGAATCTGAATATATTTGTAGGTAATGCAGTTTTATGTGGTTGAGAAACAAGTTTTACTGAATATTATGGGAAAGAATTTTGTGTATGCAAGAGGTAGTAGCAGTATTTTGCTGTTTTTTAAAAAATTATTTGTTATAAAATCTATGATAAATTCTGACATTTGCTGTTTTCTTTGTCTTTTTTATTTTCAGCATCTTGTATAGGAAAAATTAAGGAGCATGATACACCTCTTAGGATATTAATACCATGCAAGATGTTTACGTTTAAATGTTTTGATCTGTTGATGTCCTTTCAGTGAAAAGCAAGTAACAATAGCTCCATTAGATCTTTTTGAATACTTTCATTAAGAAGCACAGATACTGTAGTTTCTCCCTGTGTTCTTTAATATTTGAGGACTATATTATGAATAATTGGTTTCCTTTTTTTTTAATCCTATGTGTATGTTTTATACACTTAAAAGCATATGGAAACAATCCAGGTGTTTATTGACTGGTGAATGAATAGGTACGTGTGTACACACACACACACACACACACACACACACACACACACACAGAGGAATATTACTCAGCCATCAAAAAGAATGGAATCTTGCCATTTGCAATAACATGCATGATCTTGAGGGTATACTGCTAAGTAAAATAAGTCAGAGGAAGACAAATACTGTATGATTTCACTCATACATGCAATTTGGAAACAAGGCAAATAAAGAAAAAAGAGGAAACAAAAAGCAGACTCTTAAATACAGAGAGCAAACGGATGGTTAGCAGAGGGGAGGATGAGGAGGTGAGCAGAGATGAGCAGATGGATGGAGGAAATGAGTGAATGAAATAGGTGAGGGGGATTTAGAGTACACTTACTAGGACACCTGGGTGGCTCAGTTGGTTAAGTATATGACTTTGACTCTATCATGATCTCAGAGTCCTGGGATCAAGTCTTGCGTTGGGCTCCTTGCTCAGCGGGGAGCCTGTTTTCCCTCTCTCTATGCCTCTGCCACCACTTGTGTACTCTCTCTCTCTCTCTCAAAAAAAAAAAAAAAAAAAGTACACTTATCAGGAGCACTGAGTAATGTATAGAATTGTTGAACCACTATATTGTACACCTGAAGCAAATATAACATTGCATGTTAAGTATATTTCAATTAAAAATAAAATAAAGTTAGATAGAATTCACCATGAAGAAAAAATGAAAAAAAAAAAAAGCATTCTAAGAAGAGGTCCATAGGTTTTACTCGACTGCAAAGATGTATACAGCATATGTGAAATGTTAAGAACTATCCCCCCCTTCTTCTCCCCCAAAGCCCAAAGCCAGGAAAGGAAAGGACTAGGAAGAACATTAGAAACGAGCACAGTTCTACACTGTGAACCTCTGCCTCTTAGGAACTCTGTGGCCGAGGCCTTGAACTTCTGAGATGCGTCCTTCATTATAAACTATTTGGACACATCTGTGCAGGGTTGGTGACAAGGATCGAAATAGATGCCTGTGTAATATGCCCAGCAGGGTCACCTGCACGTCGAGCAAACGTTATTACCTCTGGGTCCTCTTGCCGGAAACCAGCTGTGTGTCCTGCAGATTGCTTATCGTCTCTTGATCTTGCATGTTTACTGAAACTGAAAGGATCTAGACCCGTCTAAAGGGAAGCAGGCACAGACCTTTATTTTGCGAACTGGAAACGTGCATACACGGACAGGTTTGTTGTCTCTGCGCCACCTCGCTTTTTCCTTTACCGGTTTTCTTTCGTTACGTCCTGGCCAGTCACCTTTGGTTGAAACCACGCCTGTTGTCTCAAACGGTCCCCGAGAGCTACCGTGGAGGCTCTCCTGGTAAACGGGCCTCTCTTAGGGGTTGGCGCACAGGAAACCTCCTTCAGTCCTAAAAATGGTATTTTTGCATTTTGTGAGGTAACCTACTCTCCCGAATCTTCACTTCCAGTAGCTTTTTAACCCCCATTTGATCCACGGGCTCCAGGTTGGTTCGAGTGGTTGATGGAGGGTGCTCGGGAGGCGGTTGGTGGAGACTTACAAAAAAGTATGGTTGTGTAGTCAGGGCTCCTGATGGCCAAGTCTAGAAACTCAGAGCAGGAGTTCATGGGAAGGATATGGGCTCGCCCACGTAACTGCCACCACAGTGGATATCTGTGTTAATAGGTAGGAGGATGTGTGCGGCCAGAACGCGGGAGATCATGGCAGAGGCAACAGAGGAGGGCCTGGCCGCCTACCAGGCAGTGATGGATTCCCCAACAATGGGACGAAGATTCAGGTGCCGGGCAGCTAAGAGAAAATACAAACAGAAAGAAAAATGAGTGTTTTCTACTGCTGGATCCAGAAGTTGTTGAAAGTGCTTATTATTTGTGTGTTTGAGTGTGCACCTGCTGTGAGTAGGCAGGTACACGCCTGCTTTGGGTGGGAGTGGGGGTGCCCGGGCCTTTCATCAGGGGCCTAAAAGGGCCTTTGATCCCAGAGGAACTAAGAAATGCTCTATAATAAAGAGATTTAACTGTGTTTGAATCTTTGCTTTTCCACCAGGTGGTGCAAATCTTTTATGATCACAGAAGTTAATCCTCTTAAAAGATAAGAAAAATTTTAAATTAAGTCATTTTCTCTCTTAAAGAGTCTAGCTCGACCACACAACAGTGAAGGATCATTACTCTGATGCTTGCCTTCTTTCTGTCTTTCGTAAAGAAATCTGTGGATGTGTAACTTCTAAAATGCTGGCGATTGTTTTAAGCTAGTCATAGATTTTTGAGGCTAACCCGCACTATTTCGTCTTGCTCTTTCTAGAAGGAAAGGAAGACACCTGGGAAAGAGTGGTGATATATTCGTTATGCTGATTGTTTCATTCAATTTTTGTAACTTTTTTGCTTGATACAGAAAACGTGTATGATTTAAATTTTTGAAGATAAGTGTGTATCGTAGCAGACATGTCATATATTTTAAAAAACTGTCTCGTAATGTGACCCAACTGACAAGTAGACTCGTAATCAAAACAGGAAGGTAGGCCGTTGAATGAAACAGGTCCCTTGACGGCATTTTTTGTCTGTGAGAGGTAGAAATCTCCTCAGGTAGGGTCTTTGTAAGCCAAGCATGCGTATTTCATCTCTGGGATAAAGACGGGAGGATTTTGTATGTGCATATGTTTACAATTGCCTTAGAAACTTGGGACTGTTTCAGTTTGCACATGTTTTGAATATTTGTGAGGAAAACTATTTGAAGACACTCATTAAATTTAAATATTATATATACACACACCATTAGCAGAGTTGCTTAAATTATACATTGCCAAAATGATTTTTTTATAGTTCGGAGGTCGTTTGACATTTGAATTTGGTTATTTAATAGTTGGGATATTTATACCAGTGGTTAACTAGTTATCAGTTTTAGTTTATGCCTAACAACATTTTAAGTACTCCAAGCCCACTGGATATCCTCAAGGTCCCTGCTGTGTGTCTAGAGTTCAGGTGAAAACTTGTTAAATGCAATCTTTTTTGATAATCCTTATGACTCTGTAGGAACGGTCCAGAGAGGTGCCTCTCAGTTTTAGTTGATTATTCCATTAAAGAGAAACACTGACCATTAATTAACTTTGAATTTCGGCCTAAGGAGAAATACTAAGTACTAAGAACTAAAGAACTAAGATTTTGTTGGGTAGGGTGAAGTTTCGAATGGCCACAAACCATGGTCATCGCTGAGAGGTTTTTGTCCCCCAAGAACGCCTTTTTCCTTGTTTGAGGCAATGTTGTCCCTGTGGAAGAAGCACAATCTAGTGTCTGTTGTCCTTGAAACCATTTCTGTATTTGCGGCTTGTCTATAGTGGAAGCAAGCGGCTGTGTGGTTCATTCTGGGGGCACTCCACGTGAATTCCTGACACGATGCATTTGTTGCAATGATGGGAAATTAAATGTGCTTTTCAGTTGCAGCTTATTGATTGTCCTTGCATCCTGAGACTGATACTGAGGGTGCTGATTCCCTGCCTCCCAAACTAACGCGGCCCCAAACGGTAGAATTTTTGGAGACGTTTTAGAGGTCAGGTCCTCTCCATTTCCCTTGTACTACCAGAAGGAGAAATAAGCCAGAATTGTGGTTTTTGTCTGTTTTGTCATAAAGTTCTTGTTTTGCTGAAGAAGAAGCCAAGTAAACAGTTTAAAGGTTATGATGCTTTTCTTGGAGATTTTGCAAAAGAAAGTAAAGTAGCATGTTGGAAGAGGATCACTTAGGTCGGTTTTCTCATTTCGTGTGTAAGAAATGCAACTCTGGGACCCTGGGTGACTCAGTCGGTTATGCATCTGACTCTGGTTCTGGCCGTGATGTCAGGGTGCTGGGGTTGGGCTCCGCGCTGGGTGTGGAACCTGCTTGGGAATTCTCCCTTCGCACCCCCTGTAATGCATATGCACATGTGTGCGCACCTGGGCGCTCTCTCTCGCTCTCTTCCTCTCTCTCAAATAAATTAATCTTTAAAAAAAGAAGAAGAAAGAAATGCATCTCTGGCCAAAAGACTTAGCATGAAACTGCTAGAAGCAGAGTAGCATCTCCTACCTTCCGTTCGACTTCAGAGGCACAAAAGAAATTCTAATTTTATTTGTTCAGAGAAAGGATCTAACCGGTGGGTGGGGGATGTGTGGATTGATGATTGGCCTCCCTCTGTTTTCTTCCCCCTCTAAGTTGTTCATAGCTTGCTGTATCTTGTTTTGTTTGTAGACATATACACACACAGAGTTTTGCCAATTTTTAATTTTTTGCCCCAAATGATGATCCTAATTTCATTTTTTAAAATTCTCTTATTTAAAAAAAAATTTTTTTTTAAATTTTATTTATTTACTTGACAGAGAGAGAGACATCACAAGTAGGCAGAGAGGCAGGCAGAGAGGGAGGGGGAAGTAGGCTCCCTGTGGAGGAGAGAGCCTGTGCAGGGCTTGATCCCAGGACCCTGAGATCATGACCTGAGCTGAAGGCAGAGGCTTGGGCGCCTGGGTGGCTCAGTGGGTTAAGCCGCTGCCTTCGGCTCGGGTCATGATCTCAGGGTCCTGGGATCAAGTCCCTCATCGGGCTCTCTGCTCAGCAGGGAGCCTGCTTCCTTCTCTCTCTCTGCCTGCCTCTCAGTGTACTTGTAATTTCTCTCTGTCAAATAAATAAATAAAATCTTTAAAAAAAAAATGGTCTGAAGGCAGAGGCTTAACCTCTGAGCCTCCCAGGTGCCCCAACCCTTTTTTTTTTTTTTTAAACTTAATAGTTTGATAGGGATATCCTTCCACTTTTCATATAGAGATCTTAATTCATATTTTATTAATTTAATCTAAAATAATGAGTACTTTAAAATACCAGTTTACCTAACCTATTGAGTTATTTCTCTGATAGAACAGATTAATTGGTTTTGGTTTTGCCTTTTTTTGTTCTTACCTTTGCCATTGCAGACTCCTGCAGTCAGCATCCTCCATGAGTATGATCTATTTATCTTGTTTAAACAAACTTAACATGTTGGTTACTTCCTTGACCTTCCCTCTTGCTGCTTCATACCCTTCACTCACTTTCTCTCTTACTTGTTGGTCTTTTGCTCGTCCCTTTGAAGGACGCTTTTTCTGTCTGGGAGTCATGGCACTTTGTCAGTCATGTCATTTACACAAGTTTCTCTCAGTCTGTATTTTAGTTCTGCTCACGGTACCTTTTAATTATACACAATTTTAAAACTTTCATATAGTCAAATCCATCAGCATTTTTCCTGTCCTAACCTGCAGGGACATAAATATTCTTCTGAAGTTTCTTCTGCTATTTTTAATAGAAATACCATATTTAATTAATTCTAAGATGCATAGATTCTTTTTTTTTTTTCACTCTCTTACATCTCAGGAGTCATTTTAATAGCGTGTTATTGGTAGTTTAATTGGTAGTGCATTTTTCTTTCAGTGCCATATAAAACAACAGTTCAAATTATGACTGATGCTTTGAATTCAGTATAATGTGATATTTCCTTTTTTTAAAGATTTTATTAATTTTTTTATTAAAGATTTTTAAAGATTTTATTAATTAATTTTTTACTTGAGAAAGGGAGGGAGCACACACAAACTGGGGGTGGGGCAGTGGCAGGGGGCAGGCAGACTCCCTGCCGAGAGCAGAGTCTGATGGATATGGGGCTGGATCCTTGGATCCTGAGATCCTGAGCTGCGCAGAAGTCCGATGCTTGCCCGAGGGACCCAGCTGCCTCTGTGACATTTCTTACGTTTAGATCTTTAATTTATTTGTGGTTATTTTTGTATATATTGTGAGGTACGGAGTCCCCCAGAAATAGAACTAATCTGTCAGGATTGTTTATTAAATGAAGAACCCTTTTCCCACAGAATTGCCGTAATTTCATATACAATTGGCCTCCTGGCCTGGATTTACTGACTTACTTATTCCTTTGTTGACACCGTATTGTTCAGTGGCAGTAGCTTTTTAGTGAGTTTTAAATTCCAAAACGGTAAGTTTGGCTTCACTGTTTTTTTTTTTAAAGTAGCGTTGCCTTAAATACCCTACATTTCAATTCCAGAGGCTCTGTTCTTACCTGTTCTTTTTCCCTAAAGTTTTGGTGAACTGGGCAGGCGTTGCAGATGCTGCCTATGTGCTCCCAAGCGCTCACATACAGCATCTCCCATTTCACCGAGTTTGTCTGCCACTTGGGGCGCGTTGGACGCTTCCGTATCCAGTGCAAGACAGGTTCCCAGTGAATCGGGTGCTCCCCTGTGTCCTTCCTGGATTGGTACTTCTTGAAGCTAATTAAACTTAGAGGCTGTCCTGGACTTTGTGGAGTTTCTAACAACCTCTGATGTCTGTCCTCTAAATGCCAGTGGCATTCAGTGAGTGTGCCAAGCAAAAATGCCCAGAGTTTTACTTCAGAGAAATCGGTGGGGTGGACTTTAGGGGTGAGGGGGGAGTGTGGATAATGGCTAAAGATGGATGAGGTTAAGAATACAGGGTTTTAGCATTTTATCAGTTTTTATGTATTTGGAGTTTTCCGTGATAAAGTGTATTGTGTGTGTGTGCACGCGCACATGCACTCGATGTCCCAAGCATGTACGTGATGCGTTGTGCAGGGTGGCCTAGAGTAGAGACGGCTACTCTGAAGCCATGAATGGAAGCCAGGGAAAATGGGTTTCTGGCTTCCTGAATCAGAATGCTAAATGAATTTGCTCTCCTACAGAACATTGTTATAATGAAGAATTGGGATCTGTATTAATTTTTTCTTACTTTGGAGGGCAAATTTATGGTCTTCCTTATGACCTAGTCAACATACCAGCACATGTCATTTTTTTCTAAGGGAAAATATATTCTGATTGCTGAACAAAAAGATTTTCAGATGAACTTGGAAACTGCAGTTTTTTAATTAGGGACTAAGTGGGGGTACCAGAGTGTACTGTTGGGGAGCCAGAGGGTGGCTCGTCCCATCACCCTGTTAGCGGCCCCCTCTGACCACGCGGCTTGGCTGCAGCTGAGGGCTTGTCCTGCAGGTGTGCGTCTCAACAGCCCGCTCCTTCCTGCCCCCCACGGACTGGCCCTGCCTCCCTCCTTTACAGTCATTCTGGAGCTTCCGCCGTGATGGGACCAGCCTGTCATCGTCTATAGATCCAGGCTGAATTTGCCTTGTGAGAAGGTTCACCTTCGTTTTCCGGTTCTAGGACTTCCGTGCATATGCCCCTGAGTTGTTGGGAGCAGCAGGTTAATGGGATCACCGGGGGCTGAAATGTGGAGAGGGCCTCGGCTTCTAGTTTTCCATCTCTGTCCCTACCCTGGTCCATGGTTGGGCATTTTCCGAGATACCACTGGTCAGAAGTGAGTTGGGGTGAACGTGCACGTGGATCCCACACACCCATCACCCATCACAGACAAGCAGCTCGGCCCCGGGTCCTCGGAGGCTCCGTGGGCAGAGGGAGGAGCAGGACAGCTCTGCTCTACCTTAGGCTTGGCTGCCGACATGTTAGATTCATTGGAAAGGAAGGGGGAGTGTGCTGAATTTATTTGACATGTCGAGGGAGATTTATTTGGTTCGTGCACTTCCTTTAACATGTCGTGAGTCGGGCACATTTTTCAAGGTGTTCTCAGAGTGGAGAGGTGGCCCAGGGCCACAGTGCTGACAACTCCAGAAGACAGTGTGAGTGGCGCCCCCTGGGATTGTGCAGTGGACACAGCCTTGACCTCTCCCCCAGCAGCGCTTGCTAGCGAAGCAGGCGCCTTTGTGTAAGAGATGGATGTTGGTGCCAGACCCACGCAGGCCTTGGAGGGTGTGTTAGTGGTGTTTGTAGTGTGTAAACACCTTTTTACAGCAGATCTCAAACCTCATTTATTAGCAGTTAAAAACACATTATCATTTTAACAGTGCGTGCTCACTAAAGGCTTTCTGTAACATCTGTAATGGTGTAAACATGCCTAATAAAATTTTGATTATAACTTTTATAAGCATTGGGAAGCCGTGCTTTACAATCATCTTTTAAATTCTACCAATTTGAAATCCAGTAATTTATATTTTTAATGCTTAAAGTTTCTTTTTATAAATGAATGCGATTTTCAACAGTGTTAAGTAGCTTTTGATAGAAACACTGAGTGAAGATGTGAAATATGTGTAATTTAAATAACCCAGAATTCACTGGGGAAGGATTTTCACATAATTTAAGGAAAATAGAAACTAGAAAATTTTTACCTTGGTTGTCCTATCTGAACTACCTTGGTAGATTTTATAGACCTTTTTTGTTTTGTTTTTAAGATTTTATTTATTTAGTTGACACACAGAGGGAGAAATCACAAGTAGTCAGAGAGGCAGGCAGAGTGGGGGGGAGGGGAAGCAGGCTCTCCGATGAGCAGAGAGCCTAATGCGGGACTTGATCCCAGAACCCTGAGATCATGACCTGACCTGAAGGCAGAGGCTTAACCCACTGAGCCACCCAGGCGCCCAGATTTTATAGACTTTTAAGATTGTGTTCAGAAACCTTTTTTTATGTATTTGAAACGCTCTGATATTATAAAGTTGACTAGTAGTTTAAAAATGAACCATGGAGTAATAGTATATTAAATATGTTATTAAGGATAATCGTCAACATTTACTGTATTTCTTTTTTTTTTTTTTTTAAAGATTTTATTTATTTAGTTGACAGACAGAGATCACAAGTAGGTAGAGAGGCAGAGCGAGGAGGAAGCAGGCTCCGTGCTGAGCAGAGAGCCTGATGTGGGACTCGATCCCAGGACCCTGAGATCATGACTTGAGCCAAAGGCAGAGGCTTAGCCCACTGAGCCACCCAGGTGCCCCCGTTTACTGTATTTCTCGACCTGTCTCAGTCTCCTTATCTCATTTAATCTCTAGAAAAGTCCTGCAGCCTGTCCGTATAATGTTGTCCCCATTTCAGAGAGGGGAAGACTGAGGCATAAGGAGCCAAAAGCCACAGACCCAGAGGAATCACGTGGGAAACTGAAAGTACAATTCTGGTCTGTCCTCCCCAAAGCCTTTTACTTCCTCTTCCTGCCACAGGGCTTGGAAGTGCATAAAATGCTATCACTTTGTGCCATAATTTGTAGATGATGTCATACTAGCAATTCTGAATGCCTTTTAGAGATATGTGTAAGTCTTATGACTTTGGGGACATGCTCGTGTCAAGTGCAGCCTTGTACAGTGATGCACCAGGCCCCCGAGACACTGTGCTAAATGACAAGACACACTTAGCCAGGATTATTGTCAGAATCAGGAAGTGCAGCAGTGGGCCAGCAGGCCGACAGAGGGCTGGGGAAGGAATCCCAAGGATAAAGTGAGGGAGACGGGTTCTCTTGAGTGCTCCCTCTGTGCCAGGCACCGTGCTAGTCCTGGGACCAGGGAGGCAGGTAGGTGCCTAGCCGCCCTGGGCAGCTTGGGTCACCCGTCCCAGGTCCCTCAGCCACCTGGGCAGACCCGTTGCCACGCGGAGCAGCTGCCCACAGACACATGTCCTCTTCCCACCTCACAGAGCTGGTTGCTGTTGTGCAGCTTGGCCTTTCCCTCACTTCCGCTTTTGTGGTGGCCTTGTCTGAGGGTGCTGTTTCCTTTTGTTTTCGTTGTTAAGTCTGTGAAATTTAAGGTCATTCCATGCAGGCCACCTCATTCTTACTGATACACCAAGGAGGAAGCTCTCTCCATCCTAAGGCGCATCACAGGCAGTCAGGGAAGACCATGGTTTTCTCAGCAAGCCAGCCAGGAGAGTCTGAGGACCCCCTCCCCTGGGGTGGGGGTGGTTTCCAGCACTCTCTTCTTCTCATCAGTACTTTCCTTGCTTCTCAAAATCTGGGTACTCGAGCAGTTTGCAGAGTATTGGGATATGGCTAGAGACCTTCGGAGTATGTAAGTGAATTCTGTGCTTGGCTCCTGCTGTCCATAGTTCAGCAGTTAGGATACACCTGGAACCCTCAGTAGAGGAAGCAGGGACTTCTGTGCCCATGGATGTTTTCAGCTTTTCCCAGACTTTCTGTTGGTGGCTAATCTGATATCCTTGTGTAGAGTCATAAATTGTAGGCACCCTGAGGCCCGGGGGTGAGAGTAGGTGTGTGGTACAGAGCAGGTGACTGGCCATGGGAAGGCTCCTCAGCGATGTTCCTGAAAACAGCAGTCAGAAGGCCGGAGTCCACATTTTCCACATCTTCAGATAAGGAAATGAAAATCAGCTTGAATAAATAATTATCCTATGTTTTTGACCTGTGTCACCCAGACATTAAATGATCATTATTTGAGAGAGATGCCTTATGTTTTCAATACTCCATCTCTACAAACATCTCTTGGTCTTTCAACCCAAAATATCCACCATCCTTCCCAAAATTCTTACCTCTTTTTTTTTTTTTTTTTTTTTTTTTGTAATCAAGATGTTACTTGTGATTCCCAGGATATTTTAAAACATGCATGGTGAATCTATTGTTATTGGGACCTGGATATACTCTATGTTTGAAAATTCACTATAAAAGCCCAAAATAGAATGTCTGTTTTTCAAAAGACCTTTCCAGTTGAGTTGAAGAACTCTAGAAGTTAAAAATGGATTTTTCTCTGTTTAAATACTATTTAAATAAAAATATCCTCAGCCTTTGTGAAACTGGCACCCATGCTTGTTTTGTGAAGCTTTCTACCCAGATACTGGCTTGCCTTTGAGCAAAAACGGTGAAGCTGTTCTTTCTGCTTGGGAACATTTTGGTATTATTTTTCTCACCACTAGTCTGCTCAGTTCAAACCAAAAGCAAACCTCAAAGTGTTTATGTGATGTCTCCTGAAACACGCTGAGTGCTTACTGCATTTTAATAAGAGTATCAGTATAAAAAAGTGTTAAAGTGTGCATTGTAATTCATTGTGCATTGTAAGATTTTGGATTCGAGCATATAGTCAGCTCCAGGGTATCCAAAGGAGAAGAGCAGAGGGGAGACAGAGAAAAAGGTGTGTGTGCAGGGAGGGTGACTGTCCCAAAATATTTTAAAGCAGAACATTTAGTATAGGGTTTAGATTATCAAGGGACAGGAACACCCTTGAGACAAACAGGTGTTAAGATGTAGAAATCTTTGGTATATGGAAATTGGGGATTAATGATACTGATCATGTATTTCGGATGAAAGTTGTTGTGGACACACCCGTCATCACGAGCAGCCTCCTCTGAAGGTTTTCTCTCCTGCTCTCCTGTCTCTCACTCGCTCACTCTTCAGGATTTGCTTGACAGGCAGGTCATCACCTTGGGGAAGAGGAGCTGAGGAGTATTTGGCCTCCTTAGGTAGCAGGTGGGCTCGTGTGTATGGTGGAGGAGGGAGGGCCTCGTGCAGACACTGTGCCAGCTGCTCTGCGGGAACAGAGTGCTTCTCTTTAAGTGACTATAGAACATTAAAAATCTCACCAGTGCTTTTTGGTTTATAAACTTCATCCACTTCTCTGATCACAAATCAACACAATTAGCCAAAGAAGGTATTTTCCTGTTTGCTCACTCAGGTAATAAAAACCATTTCCACGTAGGAAAAGAAAAAAAAAATGATTTACAGATGATTCAAAGTTATTTAAAAACAAACGGAATTAGTGGATTTCTAACTAATAAGTATATACTTACCTGGAAAGTGTGAGTGGCTTTTCTAAATAAGTTTCCTTTTTCTTGTATGCCCTATTTGAGATCTCAAATGATATTACAAAGCTCTAGTAATCAGAACAGTATAATATTGGCATAAAAGCTGACACACCGATAAATGGAATGGAATAGAGAGCACAGAAATAAACCCACACATGTAAGGTCAATTAGTTTATGGCGATGGAGGCAAGAGTATACGATGGGGAGAGGACAGTCTTCTCAATAAATGGAGCCACATGCAAAAGCATGAATCTGGATTGCTTGCTATCTTAGACTAGACACAGAAGCCACTTCAAAACGAAGGACTTAAGCTAAGACCTGAAACCATAAAACTTCTGGAAGAACACAGGCAGTTTCTTTCTTTCTTTTTTTTTTTTTTAAAGATTTTATTTATTTATTTGACAGAGAGAGATCACAAGCAGGCAGAGAGGCAGGCAGAGAGAGAGGGGGAAGCAGGCTTCCTGCGGAGCAGAGAGCCCGAAGCGGGACTCGATCCCAGGACCCCGAGATTATGACCCGAGCCGAAGGCAGCGGCTTAACCCATTGAGCCACCCAGGTGCCCAGGCAGTTTCTTGACATTGGTTTTGGCAATGAATTTTTGGATCTGATACCAAAACAAAGTCGACAAAAGCAGACTGAACAGGAGGGACTACATCAAACTAAAAATCTGCAGAGAGAAGGAAACTGTCAAACAAAATGGGTAGACAACTTGGAAAATGGGAAAAAATATTTGCAAATTATATATCTGATAAGGGGCTGCTATCCAAAGTACATAAAGAACTCATGCAACTCAATAGCAAGAAACCCAATTATCCGTTTTTAAAAATGGGCAGAGGATCTAAACCTTTTCCCAGAGAGGACATACAGATAGGCGACAGCTACATGAAAATGTGTTGAACATTAGTATTAACAATAAAATGCAGATCAAAACCACAATGAGATATCGTCTCCAACCTGTTAGAATGGCTTCATCAAAAAGACAAGACCAACAAGTGTTGGCAAGGATGTGAAGAAAAGGGAACCCTGTGCACTGTTGGTGGGAACATAAATTGGTGTGGCCACTGTGGAAAAGGGTGGAGGTTCCTCAAGAAAATTAAAAGCAGAACCACCATATGATCCAGCAATTCCACTTCTGGATATTTATCCAAAGAATATATAACTTGAAAAGATCTGTGCGCCGCCCCCCCCCCCCCCCCCCCCCCGTTCACTGCAGCACTGTTTACAATAGCAGGACACGGAAACAATGGACTATTATGCAGGCAAAAACCACAATGAAATCTTGTCATTTGCAACAACATAGATGGACCTTGAGAGGATTATGCTAAGAGAAATAAATCAGGGGCACCTGGGTGGCTCAGGTCCTGATCCCAGAGTCATGGGATCGAGTCCCACATCGGGCTTCCTGCCCAGCAGGGAGTCTGCTTCTCCCTCTACCCCTACCCCCGCCCCCCGCTTGTGCTCTCAGTCTCCTTTTTCTCTCTCTCTCAAATAAATAAAATCTAAAAAGAGAGAGAAAGAAATCAGAGAAAGCCAAATCCGGTAAGATCTCACTTATGTGCAGAATCTTAAAAGAACCACAAAACAATGAATCCATTGATACAGAGAACAGATTGGTGATTGGCAGAAGTGGAGGGGGAGGTGATCAAATGATATGAACTTTTGTATTATAGAGCAAATAAATCATGCGTTGTAATGCACAGCAAGGCCACTTTAGGTAATAATACTGTATTGTACATAGGAAAGTTGCTAGCAGTGTAGGTCTTAAACTTCTCATCACAAGAAAAAAATTTGTAACTATGTGGTGATGGATGTTAGTATAATATTATGTTGATGATTTGACAACATATACATATATCAGCTCATTATGTTGTCACATATGTCTAGTATATCTCAATTAAAAAATCTTAGTAGGTATCTAAGAAAAATTATGGTTTATTCTTCTGTTTTTGTCTTTATAACTTATGTGTATATATACATACATAATTTATAGATGAAATACAAAAATGTAGGCATATGTATATATGTGTATACTGATCTATGCTTTATATTTCCAAAGGAAAGGAAACTTACCTAGTTATACTTCACAAATGAATATACTGACTGTAACTGTTTTTCTTTTTGTTTTTCCCTTTGAGGAAGAAGAGGTTATGAGGGAGGATCATACATGAGTGGGTATTTCTAAAATTATTTCAATAGAAGGATTAAAGTTTTTGTTGTTATTTTTTTTCCCTTCGTAACTCTTACTCAGTGTGCTTTTTCTTCCCCCTTTACTTTTGGTTAGCTTCTTTTTCCATAATTACATTTGCCCATAATTATGCTTGAACAGTCTTGGGAGAGAAACTCCATGGCTTTCTGAAAACGTCTTCTCTCATATAAACTTGCCCAGATGAGTTTTAGGAGGAAGCGTCCTCTCTGGTTTCAGAATGAGTTGAAGCTCTGTGTGAGGGACTTTCCGAATGAGAAAAGCACGCCACGCTGTGTGGTTGGCCGGTACAAGGGGAAGGGACGCAACAGCTGTCGCTAACCTGTGAAACGTGCCTTTGGGTCAAAAGCAGTATTTGGAAACTCTTAACTTCCATTGGTACAGGGCATTCTATGCATCAAGAACCATCTTCCTATGGTAACAAAGCCATGATAGATCCATTCAGATTATGAATGTGTTTATTCATTCCCTTTATATTATGTTTTCTCTAGTAAAGGCACAAGCCGAAATCATGAAATGTGTCTTATTACCAGAAGCACCCTAAGTGGGCAAATACATCTTTAAAGGGCTTCCTGGAGGGGCGCCTGAGTGGCTCAGTGGGTTAAAGCCTCTGCCTTCGGCTCAGGTCATGATCTCAGGGTCCTGGGATCGAGCTCCACCTCGGGCTCTCTGCTCTGTCGGGAGCCTGCTTCCTCCTCTCTCTCTGCCTCTCTGCCTACTTGTGATTTCTGTCAAATAAATAAAAAAATTATTTTAAAAAACGGGGCTTCCTGGAGTTTGCTACGTACAGCATATTGTAATATTTGAGGATTTACGTTAATGCTTTATAACTTTATTAAATACTATGTAAAAAACAAACAAACCTGGTGCTCTAAATGTACTGCCCATAGTGTGTGAGACAGTTCTGTCTGACCCTTATATATACAAAGTTGTTTAGTCAGTTTTAGAAATCTGTAATTGTGAAGAGGGGAGAGAGAGCTAGCGCTTATTGACTGTCTCTGTCCTGGTGTATCCTGTCAGCGATCGCTTCCAGGAATTAAAGCCATCCTGGGGGGGCAGATGACCATTTTAATCTTATTTATTTATTTTTTTAAGCTGTAGCTGAAGTGTGAGAATTAGAACCTGGGCCTTCTGTCCCACAGCTAGCAAGTGGCAGAACCAGGAATGGAGCCTCAGTTTGTCTGAAAAGAAAAACCCTTGCTTTTTCCGGTGTGCCCTGTTGTCTCAGTTTACTTTCTCTTCTTATCCTAAAATGAAACCAGAGGATCTCATTTCACCCGATTAAAACTAGGTAACTACTTGTAAGCTAGAACTTTGGGTTGATGGAACCTTCATCCCTGTGATCTGAAACTGCTTGCCAAAATGCTTAGGAAATGTTACCTTTGAAGACTTTTTAACAAACTCCGAGACACTAATTTCTTGGAGTTGGGGTAGGCAGTGAAATTCTCATTGGCACAGGTTTTAAAGTAATGTATCTTCATTATGGGAAAAACTGTACAGTTCTTGTTACTGGGCTCTGTTGCCATTATACTTCATAGCATCATTTCCCCCTTGATCAGAAGACTTTCTGGGCAGCAGCTTTAATTTATGTCCCCGTTTTGGGGGAAGATCTGAAAGAGTAGGTGTCCATACTATAAACGGTGTTTCAGAATATAGATTTAGAGACAGGATATAAAATTTTCGTATTTCCTAATTGCTCATTCTTTTGTACGTTGATATGTTCTGAGGCATGTCTAGCCAAATGCTGCTCTTTAAACATGAAACTGTCCTGTCAGTTTATGGTTTGTGTAAGAGAAGAATGGGGTTTTTCTCCTGGTCAAGCTAAAAGAAGATCAAGGGTAAAAATAAGAGAGACAGCGTAGAAATAGACTATTTCTATGGCTGTAGAAATATGACTATAAAAATAGACTATGACTAAACTGTGTTGTAAACTATGGGAAAAAAGACTATCATGGGCAAACATTTTTAATTATAATTAACCCAAATGTTGGGATATAACAGAAGAATCTACATAGAAACTTGCAAGTCTTAGGGACAGGAGACCAATGGAAATGTTCTAAGGCCCTGGGGAGACGGTGTGGGGATTTCCCAGACTCCATAGCCCTGGGGGCAGAATTGACTCCCTGGCATGACCCAAAGCAGAGTGGTGGTGGTTGAGGAATGTGTATGAAGGTTGTGTACTGATTCAACCAGGATATGTTTGGAGAGAAAAGAAAACACCAATTTTCCTTGTCCAGCTTTATCAAGCCCCAAGCAAATCAAGAGACGACATTAAGGGTTGCCTGGGTGGCTCAGTTATAAAGCATCTGCCTACGGCTCAGGTCATGATCACAGGGTTTAGGGATCGAGCCCCGCATCGGGCTCCCTGCTCCGCCAAGAAGCCTGCTTCTCTTGCTTCTGCTCCCCCTGCTGTGTTCCCTCTCTTGCCGCGTCTCTCTCTATCAAATGAGTAATCAAATCTTAAAAAAAAAAAAAAGATAGAGACAACATAAGAACAGGAGGGGTAAACACACAAACTGTGTCATTCGGTGGCTTCCAGCCTTTTCCCAAATAAATAACATTATGATGAACATCTTGGTGCATAGTGATTGTTCCAGATTTAAGAGGTTTTCTTGTTTTGTTTTGTTTCAGTGAAGAATGTCACAAGTAGGATGACAAGGGGGGACGTACACTTGCACCATTCTCAGTGAAGAGAAAGGACCTACAATTTGTTAGAATCAGAAAAAATGGGTTCTTTATTCTCTGTGTTTCAAGTAGAATCTACTTGAAAGCTATTAGCTCTCACCGCTCACAGCTCTCAGCAAGATGGAAAAAGCGTCTGCTCTGTATTTGGCTATTTTACTCTGTCAATTGTGATGCCAATCTGAGGGCCTTGGAGTATTATATTTGGAGTCTAGTATTTAGTTGACTTATCTGACTGATGAGTGTGTAAATAATTGGATTGATACCAGTGTTTATGCCCTGGAAGTTAAGATATGCAGATAGAATATAGTCTGCCTTCTCTCCCCCCCTTTAGATGTAGTTACCAAAAAATATTATTAATATGCTTTTTTTTTGCAGAAAATTGGAAGGATCCTCATACTCAAAAATTATAGTCACTCATAATTGTAACATCCAGTAATAGCAGCTGTCACTTTGAACATATAATTACATATGTATAAATTTTAAAATGCAGTTGGGGTAATAGAGTATGTTTTGTGGCATTCTCCTTTGATAATATCTGCCACTAGTGCTCTAGAATGTCATTAAAATTCCTCACAGACCTCAGTTTCAAATAACTCCGTGATATTTTGCCTCATATTAGTTTGTTAGACTTAATGGTCTCTTGCTGACTTACGATTAGTTTGTTTCCGTTTTATTTAATGGGTATCATGGAATCCCTTTTTCTACTTTCATAACTAACTTGCCTGATTTGATGGTGTTACATATTCCTTGATCAAAAATGGCTTGCTTCTTGTTCATTAAAAAGTCTGAGCATTTGGGGCGCCTGGGTGTCTCAGTTGGTTCATCTTCTGACTCTTGATTTTGCCTCCGGGTCCTGAGATCAAGCCCTGCCTGTGGGGGCTCCGTGCTCCCTGGGGAGAGGGCTTGAGATGCTCTCTCTCCCTCTCGTTCTGCCCATCCCCCCCCTCCACTGGCACAGGTTCCTTCGTGCTCTCTCTCAAATTAAAATTTAAGAAAAAGTCTGAGCATCTGAGAACCTAATTCAAGATTGTAATATTCCATTTTTGTGTTTATCCTGCAATAATTTTAAGAAAAAAATTCTTTGCACTTTAAATATCTGTTTTAGGAAGTTGTCCTTGTCAGCTTCAGTTTGATCAACTTTCATTCACAGTCCCATGAAATATAAAGGGAACATCTTTGTGCTGGGTAGTCAGACTATAGTGCAAGCTAAGATGGGACAGGGTTCCTGTTCTTCTAGAGCTTATTGCTTGGTCAGAAAGTATTATGTTAAATAATTACTTAATAATTCAGGCACCTGGGTGGCTCAGTTGGTTAAGCGTCGGCCTTTGGCTCAGGTCATGATCTCCAGACCCTGGGAGGGAGCCCCTTATTGGGCTTCCTGCTCAGTGGGGAGCTTGCTTCTCCCTCTCCCTCTGCCCCCCACTCCCCCACTCATGCTCTCTCAAATAAAATCACTTGAGGAACTAAACTGGTAGGAAAAGACAATTCTTCAGTTAAAAGCATTCTCATTAATTTCATTCTCTTTTGTGCCTTCTATTTAAAATAGAAAGCCTCTGTGTGGTATCTGAGGAGTTGGCACAAACCAGAGGATACAATGCAGACACTTTATTAATGTGTTTTGCTCTCACCAAATATACCCAGTCTGGAGGAGAAGAAATCATTAATCCTTCTGGTTGAGTATTTGAGTTCTGAGCTGGAATTTTTTTTTCTGAACTAGCAGATTTCAGGGTATAAGTTGAATTCTTCCAGCCAGAGTGGCAGTTTTGAAGCGTTAAGACTTTATCACGATTAAGAACCATTGGCTTGCTCACCGAGCAAATTAAGCACACAATAAGCAAAATGATGTAGACGTGTGCCTTAGACTCGGGTCCTATGAGGCCAGCGCTGGTTATGACGTCAATACAGCGAGACATGGAACAATATTGTACGTCATTTAGGGGAATTGTGCTCTGTGGAATATTCATGGAAAGGGTGAGTTAGTATTTGGTTCGTATACATTTTTTTTTAATATTTTATTTATTTATTTGACAGAGATCACAAGTAGGCAGAGAGTTGGGCAGAGAAAGAGGAGAAAGCAGGCTCCCCATGGAGCAGAGAGCCTGATATGGGGCTCGATCCCAGGACCCTGGGATCATGACCTGAGCCGAAGGCAGAGGCTTTAACCCACTGAGCCACCCAGGCGCCCCTGGTTCGTATACATTTGATGGCTCAGCAGTTTACTTAGCAGAAGTCAGGTAGTGGGTGAGAAAGGCTGTAGATGGTTGTTCTGGGGTGTGGGTTAGATTCAGCCTTGATCCGATGCCAGAGGTGGCAGAAAAGCAGAGATACAAGGTGGTTAGTTAATAAAGAAACAGAAGTGAAGAATACAGAGCTGAAATTCAAGCTAAATGCCCTAGCATTAATTTGGTGGTCAAGTAGGATCTATGAAGTGCTAGTAGGGTAACTGGTCAGAGTGAGAGGCTTTGAAGAGGAAGGAAGTATCTTGAATTTAGTCAGCATGTCGTGTGGAGCCTTAGACTGTGGGAACGTGGTACTCTTAAAAGAATTAACACCCGTGTGTCCTTCACATAAATCCACAGCTGTTTACATCTTGTCCCATGTACCATCTCTCCCTCTACTATTTTGGGTTTCGTCTGTGGTGTATTTGAAAGTATTTTAAAAGTGTTTATCGATTTTCATGAGTTGACTTTGTCTATGGCCATGTGGCGGAATTCTTTCTTCCCATTTTTACCAATTCGGTTGATTTTCTTGAATTTTTCTAATTAGATCAATCAGCTGTGCAAATAAATGATTCTGTTTCTTTGTTTATAATTTTCATACTTCTAAATTTTTTTCTTCTTATCAAATTGTCCAGAACCTCTAGTGAAGCATTAAGTAGTTATCACTGGTAAAATTCTGCCTTTAATGGGAATGCTTCCTATGGTTCACAGTTGAATGTAGTGATTGTAGTTAGCGCCTGGTGGATATGCTTTACATAGTTTTAGCAATTATCTTCTTCTTTTTTTTTTTTTTTTAAAGATTTTATTTATTCATTTGATAGAGAGAGATCACAGGTAGGCAGAGAGGCAGGCAGAGGTGGCGGAGCAGACTCCCCACCGAGCAGAGAGCCCAATGTGGGGCTCGATCCCAGGACCCTGAGCCCATGACCCGAGCTGAAGGCAGAGGCTTAACCCACTGAGCCACCCAGGCGCCCCAGCAATTATCTTCTAATCATAACTTTTTGGGTATTTTGCTAGGAATAGGTATGGAATTTTATCACTTGAGATTTGGCTTCTGTTGTTATATTGTTCCTTAATATGTCTAGTTAGTGAATTGTAGTAATAGATTTTTCTTTTTTGTTTTTTTTTTTTTAAAGATTTTATTTATTTGACAGAGAGAGATCACAAGAGAGACAGGCAGAGAGAGAGGGGGAAGCAGGCTCCCTGCTGAGCAAAGAGCCTGATGCGGGGCTCTATCCCAGGACCCCGAGATCATGACCTGAGCCAAAGGCAGTGGCTTAACCCACTGAGCCACCCAGGTGCCCCAGTAATAGATTTTTCTGATGTCAAACCTATCCTTATATTCCTGAGATAAATCCTACTTGGTCACTTAATGTATTTTGGTACTACTATATATTAGTATTCATACACACACACACACACACACACACACACACACGTGTGTGTGTGTGTGTGTGTATAAAAGATTTTATTTATCTTAAAACAGGAGAAGGGGCAGAGAGGGAGGGAGGGAGGGTCTTTAGCAGACTTCGCACTAAGTGTTGAGCCTGATGCAGAGCTTGATATCATGACCCTGAGATCACAGCCTGAGCAGAAACCAAGAGTTGAACCCTTAAGTGACTGAGCCACCCAGGCACCTCTGATGCTGCTATATTTTAAGTAGGTCAGTGAATGTGGACATGATTGTGGCTAATGAATTACAGATCTTTTTTTTTTTTTTTAAGATTTTATTTATTTGTTTGACAGATCACAAGTAGGCAGAGAGGCAGGCAGAGGGCGGGGGGGCAACAGGCCCCCTGCGGACCTGAGAGCCTGATGTGGGACTCGATCCCAGGACCCTGAGACTGTGACCTGAGCCAAAGGCAGAGGCTTAACCCACTGAGCCACCCAGTAGCCCCTACAGATCCATTTAGAAGTATTGCTTTTATATATTTTTATCATTGATATCCTTCTTACATCAACAGATAATAAAAGTATAGCTACTGTTACAGGGAGGACTACAGAATTCTTGGTTGAAAAAAGGTCCTCAGACTTGAAGTTGTAGGGAATTTGTAATCTGGATACTTAAAAACAAATCTCATACTCCTCCTTGCCCTCCTTCTGATAGTTTGCAAGGGAGTCTGTTATCTAGAAGAGGATCTCAGTGTCAGTCTGGACGCCCTGCAGGTTCACCCACTAAAGAAGCTTTCAGAGGCAGTCTCAGTTCTCCTTTTATTTTCTGTAAGATTCAAAAAACTAGTGATTGCATTATAGTGTTATGAAATAGTTCATGGTAAAGCTTTACGATCAATTGCGTATCTCCTGACATTCGCGCTCTGGGACATTTTCGTTAATAACTGCTTCCTCATATGCTCAGGGTTGGTTAAGATGTTCCTTTCTTGAATATTTAATATTACAGCTTTTTCTAAATAGATAAGAATTAGTGAATATAAAATTTAATTTTTCTTCGAAGGGCAAGGGGTGATTGGTATTTCTTCAGAATCCTTTCTACAAATCGATCATTGTTCAGTAAACAGAGGATGTGCAGCATACTGGGTTTCGACTTGAGAAATCCCCAAAGCCAGCATATAGAGTTGTCATGTCTCCTTAGTGTGGGAAGGAAGGAATCTAGATAATCAGATTTATCCTGGTAACTATTGTGTCTGTTTTTAAAAAATTCCTCAGAGTCTTTGGGAGGGCTAGCTGTATTTCTTCCCCTTTTCGTAGAATCCATCAGGCTGTAAATGCAAATTCCAGAAAGATCATATTTAAAACTAACATGCTGCTGTAGAATGTAAGGCACTTTGATCAGGGAGCATTTGCTGGTGTCGGTATTGCCAGTGATTTAGATAATGACAATTTGGTTCAGAAAGTTAAAAAAAAAATAGCCTTGACTTTTACATAAAAATAGGACCTTAGAAAAGAAACGATGCATGTTGAGTCCTGAGTAAGCATAATGGATGATCTCTTTCTCTCTCTCTCTTTCTCTGAGAAAGCCAAATTATACGATGGTTAATATCTTAAAGGATTCTTGTCTCAGATACTGGGATGCCCAGATACAAAGGGGACTTGCTGAGATGCTGTCTTGGTAATGAAACTCAGCAAATCAGAAGCCTCTTTGGGTCCTCAGTCATGTTATGTAAGTGGTCATACAGATGGATTTTTAACTCTGATTCTCCTAAGTTGCGTTCCCGTCCATTAGCCGGTGGAAGGTATTTGAAAATGCAAAATAAGAAGAATGCACCGCTGTTACTTTAAGAAGGAAATTAAGTAGGGAGGGAAAGGGGGATGTTGTGACTGCTGACATTTGTGGCCTCTGTTCATTTGCGTAAGAGGTGGACGGGCTTCTCTGTAGCTGCGGTTGCCATGGAGAGGTAGTGGGGGAGGACTCCCAGGACCCAGCCTGGGCGAGCATTCCGTCTCAGAGCTGCTCCAGAACATGACGTGGAGGGGCAGGGAGCTCAGGTGTGGCACGGCGGCACAGCTAATGGGGGCTGGCTGACCTACCATGGCTGGTAACGTGACTGTGCACAGACCCCTGGGTGTGACAGACATGTTTGTGGAAGTGCCTGTGGATTCTCTATGTGAAGTGAAAGGATTGTAATGTTGTATGTATTCCCCCCCCCAATACGATTTCTTCCACGCGAGATGTGATTAGAAGAGTTTAAACATATTTAACCCAAATGTACACCCTTATTAGCATAGGAAACTAAATTCGGTTGGCATGTTTGCATATAGATAAATGACATAAATACTAAGTCAAATAAATTCCGATGGGAATAATACACTCCGAAAAATCTAACATGGTAGATCAAACTGCAGCCAGAAATGAATGTGTTACTAACCTGGAGTCATTATATTTCCAGAGGAGAGAGAGCGGTGTAGCTAGAGAATACAGCAGAAAGGAAAACAATAAAAGTTGTAAGGATTCTTCTCCACTAACAGGTAGAAGAAAATCAGTTGTGTGTTTTTTAGATGAATATGCTTGATCTTAACAGATGAATTCTAAAGATTTTGTCATCCGTGTATTTTGGGGGGAGAGTTTCAGATCAGATAGAGAATTGTGGTTAATGAGTTTCTGGTGTGATCATTTTAGGACATTATTGTTTTCACATCACTGGTAAATTGAATCTGATGATATATTAGACTTTTGTTTTCTCATGGGTATCATTGTGGATAATGCCTTTGTGTAAAAACAAATGTGATTGGTAATTTTAACTAATTTTAACTTTAAACGGTTTTAATTGTTTTCTAAGTAAATCTATGTTTCTCTGAAGGAAATCATATAATGTGCTCAATTTACCAAATTTAGGGAAACTTGACTTCTTAATTTTCTGATCAAATCTGAATGAAAGCTGAATATTAATATTGTTTTATAGTAGTAGTTGAGTCAGAAATGGCTTAGGTGACGAGTAGATTGTAAGGCTGTTACTGTCGTTGACTGCTTAATGCATGCTAAAACTTAGTTTAAGAATGACCACTAATCACCTAATTTAGTCCATGAAAGAAATGCCAAGCCAAGTGGTTGTTTTTTTTTTTTTTTTTTTGTAAGGTAGCGTTATTAAAATTTATACACGGTATCATATAGAGTGGTACACACAGTACTTCTGAAAAGATTTGTAAAATATGCAATGACAGAATTTACTTGGAAAATGTTATTTCAACTTAGGGTACTTCAGAAAGTGTTCAATAAATATTTATATATATAAAACTAGTCCTTAAATGATAACCTTATTTGGCTTACTAAAAATTTCTATTTCTTTTGTGTTGGGGATATTGTATATTAAAAATACATTTCCTTACTTATTAAATATAATATCTAAAGACAAAAGTTTTTGAGTTATTAGGTACAGATATTGGTGAATTTGACATTTTCATTGTTTTTCTTAATTTTTAAATTAATTCCAAGGTATGCTGATTCAACAAGGAAACCAAAATTCGTTTTCTTGATCACTCATGCAAGTCAGAAGGCTATGAAGTATAAAATATTTGCATATTTGCAAGATAATAATAATTTTTTTTCAAAGGTTTATTTATTATTTTATAGGAAGAGAGAAAGAGAGAATGTTGGCGGAGGGTGGGGGAATCTCAAGCAGACTCCCTGCTGAGTGCTGCACCCAGCCCAGAGCCTGATCTCAGGACCCTGAGATCATGGGTCAGAGATCGTAGTCGTGAGATCATGACCTGAACCAAAACCGAGAGTCAAATGCTTAACCGACTGAGCCACCCAGGTGCCCCTATAGCATATCAAGTACAAGATGAGTATTTATTTATTTGATAGACAGAGATCACAAGTAGGCAGAGAGGCAGGCAGAGAGAGAGGAATGGAAGCAGGCTCCCTGCTGGGCAGAGAGTGGGACCCGGGCTTGATCCCAGGACCCTGGGATCATGACCTGAGCTGAAGGCAGCGGCTTTAACCCACTGAGCCACCCAGGCGCCCGAAGCTGAGTATTATTCTAAACAGTTCCCCTTGTTGTCTCTTCTCAGTCTTATGCAACTTTGTGAGGTGGATGTTGTTTTCTTACCCATTTTATGGATGAGGAAACGGAGATTTGGAGGATCGAGTCACTTGTCCCTGGCGAAGGGAGAAAAGCTCTGTGTTCAGGATGGAACCCCAGCTTCCCGTGTCTTAGCCAAGTGACATAGCAGAGGTTAGACTTGCTCATGCCCAATTTTTTTGGTAGGTTCTTAATGAGGGAATACATGTGAATACTTTAATTTTAGTGCTAATGTGAAGACTGCTCCCCCTACCCCCATGTAGTAGTTATTTGCTAACATGCATTATTATTCATAATGTTAAAATATAAGATAGTAATCAAAATTATGTTTTGTTCTATTTGAAAACCAAAGAAGTGATTAAAGTAATACTGAACAGTTTTTCAGATATCCTTTCAAATACGTGTCCGTTTACACAGGAGATTTCTCGACCTTGGCAGTGAGGGACATTATGGGCTGGATCGTTCTTTGTTGTGGGGGCTGTCCTGTGTGTCAATAGGATGTTTAGCAGCGTCTCTGGCCTCCACCCACTAGATGCCAGCTGCAGCGCCTCCCCTTCAATTGTGACTTCCAGAAATATCTCCAGACATGGTCGGAGGCCTTTTGGGGGACAAAATCATCCTTGACTAAAGACCCTATTGGAGATATGGAGGGGTTATTCAAGTAAATAAACATAATAAAATTAGAGAGTGTGTTGAGGACTTTGATGGAAAAGACCAAGATGCTCTAGTAGGCATGACCGTGAGGAAGCAGGCTGGCTGTCATGGCTGCACATGGAGTGTGGGTTCGCCCGCAGGGAAGGGCATGAAAAGACATGAAGGCCAGCGCAGAGGCAATGGGCAGGGTCTCAGTGAGAGGTGAGGGCCTGCACCCGTTAGTGGGGCTGGACAGTTTGGAGGACGACCCAGACGATTTGGGGTTTGCTAGAGTATTACAGTGTTGACAAGAAAGAGTGAAGAACAAGGAGGGTTAGAGAGGTGGGTGCTGGGCAGTATGCAGCACCAGCAAGGCCAGCCTTGCTCACCAGCCAGGTGAACCCTCAGCGTGTCCGTGTAGCCATGCGTGGGGCTCACATGGGTTTCTCAGCAAAGTTACAAGTGACCGAATGTCCTAAACCTTTGTGAATGTTGGAAACCATGAGTCTCATGTCTGCAGCTGCCAAGTGAGTTCATATGTAAGACGTGAAGGATCTGCCTTGGTTTGCAGTTTAGATGTGATCTCGAGAAATAGGAGGTCTCCCGTTGTGGCCAGTGTTGTGCCTATATACATGCTACTGCTTCTTCCTGGGTCCCTGCCCGCCTGCCTGTCCCTGCCCTGATTTCTGTCCTTGGCCTCAGAGCTTTCTCCTCGAATGCATCCACTTGTGAAGTGAGTAATTTTTTGGACATCAAATGATTATCTTGCTTTTGAGTCACAATTTCAAAATTTGCAGATTTCTTAAAGCAGTGCATCTCTGTAGTGGGCACAGCGTACTCCATCAATTTAACAAGTGGTAAGGACACAGCAGCCCAAGCCCTTGCTGTGGCACAGCATTCAGGGAAACCTGATGGAATTTCTGTCTTCAGGTAGCAGATAACCTCAACAGGCTGTTTTCTGAGGCCCTTTTAGTCAGCAAGATCGAATGAGCCTAACTTAGTGATTAACATAACTTTTGTTAATAAGCCTAGGTAAAATCACTCAGAGTTGTGACCGCACGTTCAATGCTAGTATTACAAAAATTGCAATGCCGGTTACCTAGCTCAGCAGTGATGACCAACACTCTCCCCCACCCCCACCGCATTGTGTGTGGCTGAGTGTGTCAGGGATTCCTGTGGTAGTAAAGGAGAAGTTCCTTTTTGCACCTGAACTGAGGCCTTGCAGTGCATAGGTCTGGCCTAGGGGAGGCAAAAAGGAAAGAGAAGAGAGAAGCCGCCTTGCCTTCCCTGACAGCTTTGCGGAGTTTTCATTTCTTGGTCTGCCCTCCTCTCTTCCATGCTCCCCACTCCAGTTATGTTGATCTGCTAGGTCAGCCATTGGTTGCTTTGTTTTCCTCTGGGGGAAGGGCTTTTTCACCTCCCTTTTTCCGTCCTGAGTCTTCTAGTCTGTTCATTTGCTCTGACAGATAGGAATCCAGCCACATTGGAACACATGCCGCGGGGATGGGCTTTCCTCTCCGCAGGTAGCTGAACAGTCGCAGAGATGGAAAAGAGGCTTCCACGTAATAGAGACTTGAAGCCATAAATGAGACCACGAATAAGAATGGCTAAATGGGATACAGTTGAATGTCGTTGGAGAGAGATTTCTTTACAGACAGTGGTACAGAACAAATCAAGCTCTGTGGGATGTGTAGGAAGGGAAGGAGCTTTCTCTGCTGGATTCACTAGAAGTTTCTGAGAGTCAGGTGAAGCTTGGTAATGAAACACTGGTGAGGTCTGGGTAGATACCGGGGGCCAGGGTGATGGAGTGACTGTGGTAAACCTTTCTCATGGAGGCAACGATTTGATAAAGGCATGAAAGAAATAACCTGACCCACGTACGTGCTTAATGCGAGAGGAGCGGGGGTAGTTAGTGTTGGTGTGTACTAGAGTGCCCCGCATTGCCCCCGAGGCAGGACGCCATTTTGATGGGCACAGAGCGCCGTCGCATAGAAGCGGTGTAGGAGAAATCAAGTGTGGTGTTAAGAAGGGCACATTCTGGAGGCAGTCTGTCCGGATTCCAACCTGGCACTTCTCCTTATTATCTCTGTGAAGTCGGTCTCTGTGTGCCTCAGTTTGCTCCTTCTTCTGTGTAGGTTTTCTGTGAGGGTTGAGTAGATTCCTGCAGTAAAGTCCTCAGAGCAGTGTCTAGCACCTCGTAACAGATTTGTGCTGTTTTTTTTTTTTTTAAGATTTTATTTATTTATTTGTCAGAGACAGAGAGAGCGAGCGAGCACAGGCAGACAAAGAGGCAGGCAGAGGCAGAGGGAGAAGCAGGCTCCCTGCCGAGCAAGGAGCACAATGTGGGACTCGATCCCAGGACCCTGGGATCATGACCCTAGTCGAAGGCAGCTGCTCAACCAACTGAGCCACCCAGGCGTCCCAGATTTGTGCTGTTTTTGATAGCTTTGTCCCCAGTAGGCTCTGAAGGGGGATGAGGGCTTCTAGGCAGGTGTTAAGGGAACACCCCTGAGTTTGGGGCAGTGGTGGAGGAAGGGCAGGCCCCCTGCACTGTGGGTATCCCTAAAAGGCAGTGTTGCTCATACCAGAAGAGGGTTTTCAAGAGCAGGGATTCTAATGATGGGTTGGAGCAGGTAACCTAAGATGTCTCCATTGGTTTTTGAGAAATGTTTGTGTGTTAATCCTATTTTGCTGGTTTATTTAACATATGTTTTAGTTTAAAAGAGAGTTAACCTTATTAGCTATCCAAAGTAATTACATCATGGTGATCTCTCATGTGTTACAATATTGTAACTGAAAAGAGCTAAAATTTTCTTAAGTTTAGCCATATTTTAGCATGTTTTCACCAGGGTTTGCCTAACTGGGTCTGTATAATGCCGTGGCCTCTAAAGCAAATGACAGCAGTTGATAAATGACTACAAAGCTATTTTTGGCTTGACTAGTTAGATCCATACATGTGAAGTTACAAGCCTAATTACTGTTATTTTTGGCCAGAGTCCTTGCAAGTGTGGGAGTTAGCCAAGTACTTCCTTTGTGAAAAAAATGACATTTGTTCATTGTTTCAGTTGTTATGATTGCTACAAGTCTATGAGTTGTGTATGCGTGCATGTTTGTGTGCTTGCACTACAAAGATTTGAATTGGGAATTCCATATTGTAAAATTTATAATAAATACTGATTCAGGGGGCACCTGGATGGCTCCATTGGTTAAGTGTCTGCCTTCGGGGCTCAGGTCATGATCTCAGTGTCCTGGGATGGAGCCCCATGTCTGGCTCCCAGCTCAGTGGGGAGTCTGCTTCTCCATCTGTCCTTACCCTCTGCTTATGCTCTCTCTCTCAAATAAATAAATAAAAATCTTGAAAAGACAGAAATAAATAAATAAATAAATATTGATTCAGGACCACTTCAATGGTCCTAAAAGGCCCAGTGCTGTCGTTATCTTAGATGTTATTATTCAGTAACAGTGACGGCTCCTAGAAGACATAGGCATGTATGTAGGTAATGGCATGTGCATATATTTCAAATAAGGTAATATGTATAACAACATATATGTAAAACACACACATCATCTGTTACACATATCTACATGCACAAATATACAAAAATTGTATGAACTGTTGTTTGACCATTCAGGCCCAGAGCCTCAAATAATCATTTGTGTTTATGTTCCTAAAATATAATCTAATGTAAACAGTGGATTTGCTAATGTATTTTGTAAGTGTTATTCATTTCAAAATCAGTTTAGGGAATGTCTGTCTGAGTGTGTTGGCCAGTAATCAAAAGCTAACTCAAGTCCATGGCTGGCCCTTCACACTGTGGACCCCACAGACCACCTGTGTATTTGTGCACTTCCTTACCATTGTGTATTTGTAATGACCTAAATCACTCAGAAGTTAATACCTTCCACATTATAAATTATGGCATAGAATATTAGTAACTGGAAATAATTGTATTTTATGTATTTCATTTCTTACATTTGTGACACTATGCAAAGTTTGGGAGCTTTTGTGGTAATGGCTCGAGTGGAAAGTTATTTACTAGTCTAAGATCATTTCTTCACTTATAGTACAGAAAAAAATAGTAAGGATTGTTTAAAAGATGTAGCTAATTCCAAGTTTGGAAATTTGTAAGGTCACTTTTCTTGTTGTTATCAAATTTTTAATTCTTCCCCACTTACCATACTCTACAGTATGGGATGGTTAGGATTTATGGCATTTGTTTGATGCCAGCGTCCAGGTGATCGGGCAGCTGACCTGCTGTGTGTCTAGCACTGTTCTTAGGACTCAGGGCTGATCAGCACCTACCTGGTCTCTGCCCTCATGGGCCACCGGGCCAGTGAGGAAGCTGACTTCAGGTAAGCCATTATCCACAGTGCCATGAGCCACCTGCCATGGTAGAAGGTTTTGGGGTTTGCAGGAGTACCTAGTGGGCCCTGACTTGTTCTTCATAAACTACACAATGTTAGGGTATTTTGGTTTATTTTGACTTTAATCCCCCCCCCCTTCAAGATTGTGCCTGTAGTCCATGACTCAAATTGTTAGACTCTGTCTGTTTTCACCTTGCCTCTCTCCCTTCTACCACCTACTTACAATTTTTCATATCCTTTTAACTTCTGATTCTTGCTGGTGAGGGGATTACCCTTTGGCAAGGATGCAAATTAGACTGTTTTGAGGTGAAAAACAGACTTGTTATCTGACCTCTGAATATTTTGCCTAACGTGTTGAGTTGAATAAGTTAAAGGAAGTGTAAAGAATAGTGTGTTGCGGTACTTAACAGCGGTATTACTGTCATTCAGTAAATGTTAATGTAGACTTTGTTTGCAAGGAGGAAACTGGCATTAATGACTTTGGAAACATGGAATGATAGTTTAAGTGAGAATACTGAAACAAAATCTGAGCGCATGTGTATACATTTAATATGTGTATGTATGTAATAAACATAGTATATGAATTTTTTAAGCATTAAATACTTCTATACTCTTAGAGAATTGAAGCATTCAGTTCTGATGTTGATTTGGCTACGCACACTTATGTACATGTACATACATATATATATCTTTGTACATGCCTAGATATGTAAATGAGCAAGTAATACATTTTCAGTATGAATAATGCATACACTTAGTTTTTTCTTTTTAAAGATCAACTAGTACAGAATCATGTACAATGAAAAGTTCCCTCTTCTCCCTTCTCCAGCCCCTGTTCTTTATTCCAATATGAAGAGGCACCCACTCATACTAATTTCTTTGTCACTTTTTCAGAAATGTTTATCCAGCTATGACAACATCATTTTTTAAAAACTGAATTATATAAAATTAAAAAACCCCCACAGAATCTGAATTGTATAATGTATGCTGGTCTGAACCTCTGATGTTTTTTAAATTTAGGATTCTCATACACTCCAACAAGTCATTGCCCAAATCCCCGGGGTTATACACTGAAATTGAAAGCAAAAGCCATACCATTAGGAAAACATCTAGTAGCAGGCTCACTCCTGATGCAG
Source organism: Mustela nivalis (assembly GCF_964662115.1). Classification (NCBI taxonomy): domain Eukaryota; kingdom Metazoa; phylum Chordata; class Mammalia; order Carnivora; family Mustelidae; genus Mustela; species Mustela nivalis. Next base: position 143,435,992 of record NC_139024.1, read on the forward strand.
TTTGGTTCCACCCAAACCTCCTGCGGGCCTTTAGGCTGCCATCGATTCCCATCCATTCGATCAGTGTCTTTCAGGGTCTTTGTCAGTGTATTGCAGAATTTTAAAAATTTTCTTGCTCATAATAGTATTATTTATAAAATAAGTATTTGAAATAGTATGAGAGCAAAGTACTTTCAGTTTTCTCTGGTGACTAAACATGCTGAAAACACAAACCAGAATCCTTGAAAATAAACATGAAGTCTAGACTCTTAATTCCAAGTCTGTGTGTCCGGCCTTGACCAGTCAATAAAGTTCTGTTTAGCTTCCCTTTGAGTATCTCTTCTGGAATAAGCCTTTATTCCCTTGGACTCATGTTCCAAACTCATTGTCATGTCTACAAATGGACTTCCCAGCCCAGAGAAGCCATTTTTTTTTTCCACTTATTCATTGATCTCTGGGTTCCTAAACGCAAGGAGAATCCTTGCCCTGTCATCTGTATACGTGGCTAAGGTTGGAGAGATGTTGGGGGGAAAGCAGGTCATTTGCCTCTGTGACGTGTGGTGTGGCTGCGTCAGTCACCCAGCCAGCAAACCTGAACCTTCCATATCATTTGTGACTCTCTGATTACTTTCCTGATATGTTAACGTTTTACCACGTTCTCCTTTCAGCCTGTGTATTGATTTACTTTCTGCCACGCTACACCTACTCATGGTGCCCCACATGTCGAGTACTTATTCCTGCTTTCTTCATGCTCTTCCCTCCCACAGGCTCTTTCACGTCCCCTAGAATTATTTGAGCTCACACTCTGCCAGTACTTAATAGAATGAAATAATTCATTATTTACTGAAAAAGAGAGGATGCTCTCAGTTTTTCAAAAGATCGCTGTAGCTGATAGCGTGCTTGCTGTTTGAAATGTGTACCAGAAAATAAGTTGGGAACAAACCATCTATTTCATTTTTGTGTTTTTTTAAAAATAATAATTTCAATCTAGTGTTTAAGATTTTGGTAGAATATGAAATAACTTATGGGTATTAAGATTCAGATTTGTATGAGTTCATTTCATAGGGATGACCTTGGGCCTCGGGGCAGTTTGAGATGAGTAAATGTTTTTGTCACATATTTTACTTGTGTATCTATTAGAAACCCTGTAATATACTGTTTTTATTTTTTGTTTTAATGGTCAGTTTGTCTTAAAGAATTGAAGAAAAGAGAAATACAGCCTTTATTTGTCCTGTCTCTCTTCCTACCTCTCTCTGCTTCCTTCTTATAAATCAGGAGTTTGCAGATTTTTTTTGGAAAAGGACCAGATAATAAATATTTTAGGCTTTGTAGCCTCATATATTCTCCATTACATATTTTTCTTGTCCTTTCTCCACTTTTTTTTTTTTTTTAAACGTTTAAATTAGTGTACAGGCCTTACAAAACCTGGTTGTGGTCAGCATTTGACTTGTGAACCACAGTTTGCTGGCCCCTACTATAGAGACATATTTTTAATCTGTTACCATTCCCTGCAGCTTAAATAACCACTTTTTGCAAATTTTCTCAACTTTTGTCTATCTGAAAATATCTTATTTGCTTTCATTTTTGATGGATAATTTTGCTAAACATAGTATTCTAATTTGATTTTTTTTTTTCTCTTCAGTATTTTACTATTTATTTGTTTAGTTGAGAGAGAGAATGACAGAGACAGCCAGGGGTTGGCGGGTGGAAAGCAGAGGGAGAGGGAGAATCCCAAGTAGGCTCCACATCTGGTGCCGCCCAGAATAGGGGCTTGATGTCCTGACCCTGAGATCACAACCTGAGATAAAATCAAGAGATAAATGCTTAACTGACTGAGTCACCCAGATGCCCCATCTCTTCAGCACTTTAAATATCTGTTGCCCCTCTCCCCACCCCCACCCCCATCCCCTTATTCTGCAGTTGCACTAAGACATGCCTATGTGTTGTTCTCTTTGTGTTCATCCTACTTGGGGTTCACTGAGCTTTCTGGATCTGTAGGTTGATATTTTAGTCAAATTTGGGAACAATTCAGCTATTATTTCTTCACCTATTATTTCTTCCCAGTTTTCTCTCTTCCCCTTCTGAGACATTCGTTAAATATATGTTACATTACTTGATACTGTTCCCTGGGGTGTTGAAACTATGCTATTTTTCACTTTTCCTCTGTCTGCTTCAGTTTAGATAATTTCTGTTGACTTGTCTTCAAGTTCACAATTTTTTTCTGCTATAGTATTTCATCTGCTCTTAATACCATCCAGTGAATTTTTTTTCAGATATTTCATTTTGTTGATATAATTTCCACTGTTTTTGAGTTTTTACATATGTTCTGAAATTCTGCTATTTATTCTTTACAAGATTAAATTAGTCACTGTAATAGTTACTTTAGATTTCTTGTCTGCTAATTACAATATCTTTGTTATCTGTAATTCTTTTTCCTGACTTACCTGTCTATAGCAGTGTCATGATTCACCTTCCTTATAATGTTTTGTTGTATAGAAAACAGTGTGGTTGATACATTCTGTCATCTTGATCTGAAGTTGAGTTTTTTTGAGTTTTGTACTAGCGGACAGTTAAGTTACTATCATATTTTCTGAAACTTGTGGAGGCTTTTCAGAGTAGGTCTCTTTGATTTGCCCTGAGTCCAGGATGTGATGTTAATCCCAAGGCATGGCCTTGGAAATATAAGGTGTTTACCTGGACCCTCTAATGTGACAGGAGATTCATTGTTCCCCATATTCATACTGATAGTTGCTGCTGTTACTTTGCTCAGTTCTTTCGTCTTGGCCTTGGGTTGCTTTCCCTTAGGTTTCTTGAGATCTTACCCTCCATACAAGCAGTTCAAGAAGCAGTCAGGGATTTGAGGGGCTTGTTCACAGATTCCAGACCCTTTTCTATGAGGCTCCCTCTGGGATTCCCCCCCCCCACACACACACACTCCAGCTGTTTGTAGCCTTTCCAAACTCTACCTCTGTCTCCTCAGCCCAGTGTGACTGGTACTGTTTGCTCCATCCATGCTCTTCCGGAATTGGTGATTGCCCCTTAGGAAATGGCCATTGAAAAGTAAAGCTTTTCAGTTTCCCTTCCAGTTTCTGCCTGCTTTTGGTCACTCTCTCATGTCTTCCTTTTATTTTTTGTTTGCCTTTTTAAAGCAAGAAATTTTTTGTTTTTTGTTAACTTAATACTTCATACATACTCTTATTGTAGTAACAGGGGAGTTAGTCTCCTGTAAGCCACTCTGACATTACCAGAAGCCAGAAATCCTAAATGAGTAGATAATATGTTCTTGCTATCAGTGGAAGATCTTTATAATATTAGTAAGGTGATTATCCAAAGAATTAAGAGACTCTGGGAAGCCTTCCAAGTTGGCCTAGGGGAGAAATAAGATAGTCCTCTGATCCTTTTGGTTCATGAGTTTGGTGTCCCAGGTTGACCGGCAGCTGGTTGTAGGTGAGCTGGTGAACTCACAGTGCAGTACTCTCCATTACACACTAACTATTGTGTAAGCAAAAGTTAGATGGGTTATGAGTTGGGCACATACTTTGAGAGTTTTACTTCGTGTCCTTTCTTTGTTTTGCAAGTGAGGTTATCACTTTTTACTATATATTATAAGTACTAATACATTAATTTGGGAACAATTAATTAATTGCAGCCACCCTTGAGGAAGAGGGTCCACATAAGAAAGACACATATTTCACTATATCTTTTAATAACTACGGTTAGCCTGCTGGCACATCAGATTCCAGGTTATTTTTCACACACACACACACACCACACACACACACACACCACACACACACATTTGCATATGGTCTCAGGGACTACAGGGACCCAAAACCCAGGTTAAGAACTGACAAGGGCCTAATCTACACTATTACTATTCTTTTGCATCCTAAGTGAGCATTCAAAGGTATATTTTCACAGTGTAAAAACATGTTTTCATTTTTTCAGTTGTTAAACACACACACACACACACACACACATTGGTTTATATATTTGGACACAAATGGAAATATACGGAATACATTGTTTTACTTCTTGGGTTTTGTTCTTGTCTTTCTAACTTTGCTTTCTCATCTTTAAGTTCTTATCTTCCCCCGCCATACCCAAAGGAGTTAAAAACACCAGGTAGTGTATTCCCAGAAATTATTTTGTTTTCTTTTTGCTATCTTTTTCGGCCTTGGTATGTACAAACCTGACTGCTAGTGGTAGTTCAGAAATGATTTAATTTCCTCTTGGTTCTGATTATTTCTGGGGGCAGTGACCTCTATTGAATGCCCCCAGGGTGCTGGGCCTGTAGAAACTTTGCCTTTTTACTTAACACTGTTACAGAGCATTTCTTGCTTATGATTATCATTTGAAGTATAATGCTGTAACACTACATTAATGATACTTTGGTGATCTTCTAGTTTTTTAGAAAACATCAGGCTTCTTTTGTTTCTTTTTTAATATTTTAAATATGGAAATTTTATTTATTTATTTATTTTAAAAGATTTTATTTATTTGTGAGAGTGTGAGAGAGAGCACAAGCAGGGGAAGGGGCAGAGGGAGAGGGAGAAGCACACTCTCCATTGAGCAGGGAACCTGACACAGGGCTCCGTCCCGGGACCCTGAGATCACGACCCGAGCCAAAAGCAGACACTTAACCGACTGACCCATCCAGGTGCCTCAGTGTCAACATTTTTTGAGTGAATAATGTGTTTCAGGCCAGATGGTCACATACTAATTTCTCTGTCTCTCCTTTTCACAAGAAAATAAAAGACAAAATCAGATAAAATTGCTTTAAATACAACCATGACAGGTGGCCATGCCAATGCGTTAGATGACCAGTGTGTTGTGTCTGCTAAATTTGTGGTAGGGGTACAAGTGGAAAAAAGTTCTTGTTTCTTTTTTCAATAGAATACAGTTAACCACTTAATGTCATACAGAGAGAAGCCTTTTCAGAGTCTCTTCAGCATGGCATACATGTTTTGGAGTCTTTCTATAGAGTTGAATCTTGCTGAGGGGATGCTGGATATCAGCCACTAGACCAGGGCTTGAACCACTGCAGCCGTAACATCCAGACTCATGAGTGGGGCCTCCCTGGACAGAAGGGGCCAACACAGTGGTGAGCAATCCAGTGACAGGTAGCTGGGAAGACCACATGGCATAGGTCTTCAGCAGGTATGTAGTAGGAAACCGAAATATCCAAGTATTCCTTACCTCAGACTGACATTTCATCCAGTCAGAATTCTAGAAGAAATGTAATTGTACTTCTTTGTCCGGTCTTGTGAGTCTCTAAATACTCTTCTTCTACCCTAAGGGAGTTTGAGCAGTTCTTTCTTTCTTTTTTTTTTTTTAAAGATTTTATTTATTCATTTGACAGAGAGAGATCACAGGTAGGTAGAGAGGCTGGCAGAGAGAGAGAGAGTGAGAGAGAGAGAGAGAGAGAGAAGCAGGCTCCCCGCTGAGCAGAGAGCCCGATGCGGGACTCAATCCCAGGACCCTGAGATCATGACCTGAGCCGAAGGCAGCAGCTTAACCCACTGAGCCACCCAGGCGCCCCTGGGCAGTTATTTCTAATATCGATTTCCGTCTTCCCTCACATTACTAATCTTCATCCTTCCCCCAACCCTTTTCCCCACTTCTTAGAGCATATTGATTGATTTGTATCTGCAGTAACTGGAGATCGCTGGATGGGAACCAGTGGAACCAGAAATCTGAACTGTCAAACTGTCATTGACCCCAGCTCATAGTTGAGTTACCACAGTTCCGGGCGTACTGTGAGCATGAACTGTTTCCTGTTGAGGAGAAGAGTGGTGTGTGGCTTTCCAGTGAGGGTTAAGGAGGCTGTCCCAAGGAGAGCCCCCAGGCACACAGAAGGTGGGCAACCTGCCTTCCCTCAGATACAGCTCACCGTGCTTCGTTTCTATTCCCTAGATCATAGCAACACCCTGCATTTAAGTCCTTCATTTTGTTTTGTCTGTCTTTCTTTCTTTCTTTAGTTCTTTCCTTCTTTCTTAAATAAGAAGCCTTTAAAAAAATGACAGGGAAAACTGTGTGTGTATTTGCTGGCTAGAGGTGAGGCAGCTGGCCAGAAGAGTTCTCTTCAGACTCTGAGATCCTCACCTTTTGGGTCTCTCTCAACCATCTCTACTATTACAGGCTGACCCCTGAATTGGTGTGGTGTGTGTGGGTGTGTGGGTGTGTGGGTGTGTGTCTGCATGCGTGTATGGGCGTGCGCACACATATGTACATGTGTGAATCCATTACTGGGCTAGTAACTCAAGTTCGGTGGAACCTGGCATTTAGCCTCTCAGGATGAGAACGCTCTGTCTTCCTAATCCTTTCTCTCCCCATCATAGTTACCATGACTACCTGCTCCCATTCACAGCGTTAGAAATCATCAAGTGGGAAGAGGAAACCAGTGTTGTCATACTCTAATAATAATATCTGAACCAAAATGGGCCACGTATTTTAATGTGAGTGTTAGAAAACTGTCTTGATCCATGTCAATTTTTAGCATCTTTACACAGGAGCTTATTAAGTTTAAATAGTTTTTGTATTTTCAAACATACAGTTTTCAGCTGGAGATTTGTTTTCTAGTTTAGGGCTCATGTTGATAATAAATAGTCGATCTGTCTGTGATGTAATGCTTGTTAAGAACGTCTGGCTTGACTTGGCATGTTAGCTGTGTACTTGAATCGGACATCCCTAGCCATGGAACGTCCCTGGAGCTCTCCCTTCCTTATCTTCCCGGTGTCCGTCCACCAATAGCAGCCCCTGTGATAAGGCAGATGCTTTTGCTGTCCCTGTCCCTGTTACTTGATAAAAAGTGGCTCCAAGGAGCCAGCTGATAAGACTTTCCCCCTAACTCCTTGGGTTTTACACAACTTTGAATCTTGACCTGATAATATCTGTAATTTAGAGAACATTGATTTTCAGGTTTGTCTGCCTATTAGAATCACCTGGGAAACTTCTAGTGCTGATTTGATTGATAGGGGCTGCAGTCTTCTTACCCAGATTTTTAAATGACTGCAGTAATAAAGCAGCCACAAGCTGGAGTTTGGGTCTCTTCGGTGACATAGAAATGAGCCAGGAGGCTGACCTCAGGGGACTCCACCTTGGTCCACATTGCTGTGGCAGCCACCTGAAGAAACAGCTTTTCATCAAACTTGACCTTCTTGGCTGGACTTCTCATGGGTTCTGAAACCCTGTGAGGTTTAGGAAAGAGACTTTGGGAGTTTGCTTTGCTTTTTTACTTCTTGGGAAATGTATGCTCAACTCTGAAAACCGGAGGACTTCCTAGCCCCCTCTAGGGGTAATAAGTTATAATTACCCCACTATTCAAAGCTTATTTTGCACACAGCGGGCTAACACAGTTCCCAGCTCTGCTGATGAAGACTAAGGAACTCTGCAAAGTGGAACCGATGATATGTTATTAAGGACAAAAAAGTAATTTAAAAGCCTTACCTGGTTCAGTGGGAACATAGTCACTGTTTGTATAAATTTTGTTATTTCCATGGTCAGTTTTGATATCCAGACGATCCTCTTATAGAAGAAACATTGCATTTAGTTGATCCATATTTTTTAATGGAGCTTTTACTTTCCTCTCTGAACTTTTTCTTTTCCTCAGTGTCACAATGGAAACATGCTTTCTGAGAAGGGTAAAGGAACAATTTTGCAAAGTCTATAAAGGTATACATTTATGTATACGTAAAAGTATAACAGGGCTAGGCATTTCACAGTTGGAGTTTTCTTATGGTAGATTTTGTTCCTAATCTTTGCTGTTCCATGACTCATTACCGTACTAGATGAACAGATTGTTCGTGTCCAGCTAGCCTTTCTCTCTGCCCTACTTTACGTGCGGCCAAACTCTGGATCTTTTTTCAAACCCATGAACCTCATTTCAGAAATCGATCACAACCAGCCAGATTTGCTGGTCTCAGACTCTCAGCTTCTGTTCTCTGGCCTTCTGTTCTGACTTCTCCTTGATCGGTTCCTTCCTTGCCACTGCCTACCAAACCACGACCCATCTTGTGTATTTGGCTGATCAGATGACCCTCCTCTATATCTTCATCTCACTGAACTCTTTGTCTTTCCCCCCTGGAAAAGTCCAAATTTAGCATTCGTTCTCCGTTTCTTCATCCAGGTTGCCAGACTTTGTTAGGATAAACAGTACATGGGAGCCATGCAATACCCAAGGGTTTCCACCTCACAGATACCTAGTCGCTGTTCATCGGTGCTTTCGCTTATCCTGAAAATTGGTCAGCTCTTCTGTTCTCATCAGTAATTTGTCTCACCTTAGCCAGTCTTGAAGACCCCTTATAGCAACCCCTGCTTCTTTTCCTTTGTAGACAATCATGCCTCTTTTCTCAGTAAAACTGAGGCAGTTGGATATGTATTCCCTCAAACTCATCCTTCCCATCAGTAGACTTTTCACCTGATTTAGCCTCTCTGAAAAGCCCCACGAACAACCTTCCCTTGACCCTGTGTTTCTCGGTGGCTCCCCAGTTCCCTCTCCTCTTCTGCGCTGAACTTCCGCGCTGTTCTCTCCTTACCTCCCGTCACTTCCGCGCTGTTCTCTCCTTACCTCCCGTCCCGTCGCTGTCTCAGCCCTGCCCTCCGCCTCCCCCTCCCACTGCGCGCTTTGCGAAGCATCACGAGGACCTCCTAATGGCTCAATCCAGTGGAAGCGTTTTCAGTCTTTACACAGTGCATCATCTACAGAAACACTGTTCTGGTGACCTCTGGGACCAAAGTTATTTCTACGTCTCCTCATTTTTTCAGCCATTCCTTTTTCTCCCCCCTTTGCCTCTTTCTTGGGTTTCCTTCCTCCTCCTTAACTGTTGGGGCTGCCTCATCCCACCACTGGTTCTTAACTGGAAGGAAGGCGGCCCATTAAAACCCTTTGTCAAAGCTCTTAATATCTATATAATCTGGGGCCACCATTTCTGTAGTTACTGGTTCAGTAGGCCCTCCTTCCAGAAACCTAAAATACAATGGTTTTATAATATTCTGTTATACGGAGGTACCATAATTTACTTATTTCTCAAGAATTCACCCAGCAGATATTTATTGAACACCTACTTTTGCCAGATCCTGTAAATAATTTAGGTTTATTTTTCCCCTAGTATGAAAAGCACTGTGATGAATGGCCTTTGCCCCACTCCTTCTATGGTCTTAGTCTAAATTTATAGTATTTTAATCACTCTATTAAGGATGAGCTGGTTTCCAAAGATCCTACTACCTGTAGCCCAGACACTTCATCAACTAGTTACGTTTTTGCTTCCGCCAACTCCATGGTATGCTTTTAACTGCTAGGTATGAAGGAAGGTAGTTTGCAATCCCTGTATCCCTAGACCTGTGCTCTCCAGGTTTGCTCCCAAACTACTCTGAGCTCCTGACACATTGTCTGGTTTTCTTCTTTGCCTTTCCAACCTCCTCCTGCTCTCCAACCTGTGTCCTCCTCTTCTCTCTGCGGTGGGATCGCTCATCTGTTTGTGTTCAGCTTGTGTATCTCTTCCATGGACGTGTTTCAGGAACCTTCTGTTGCCGGAACTGCCACGCTTCCCCACTCTGTGTTCTCCAGGCCCCCATAGCTGTAGTCACACCATCACAGCACAGCACGTGCAAGAACTGCTGGTTTACCCCTGAAGGTTCCTGCACGTGGGATCGCTCACCTTTGTGTATCCTCACACTCGAACATGGGAGCTAATGCATATGTTCCCAACTGAATGAACCCTGTGCATTAATGTTTTAGAAATGATCCCAGAAAACCTCGCAGTAATGAATGCTGCTCTGGGGGTGAGAGCACCATGCTAGGGTGCAGATCAGAGGTAGGGGACCGGGTCCGGGAAGGCTTTCTCAAGAAAGTGATAATGTTATTAGTGGCCAATTTCTTTGTTCTGGGGTGTTTGTTAAAATAATGCTTGGTTAATATGGGGAAGTCTATCCTATTTCTATTTATTGTTGAGGGTTTTTTGTTTTTGTTTTGTTTTGTTCTTACTACACTCATAGTAGATGTGATTTAGGGGCGCCTGGGTGGCTCAGTTGGTTAAGTGTCTGCCTTCGGCTCAGGTCACGATCTCAAGATTGTGAGATTGAGCCCTACATTGGGCTCTGTGCTGAGTGTGGAACCTGGTTGGGATTCTCCCTCCTACTTCCCCCAATTCCTCTCTCTCTACATACATACATATTTACATACATACATACCTACATACATACATAAAATAAGGTAATTCTATGTTATTCTCTGATAACTGTCTTAATTTCATCCATGGTTGTTATTCCAGTGGCATTTTCTTCTTCCTGGATCAAGTTGAGTAATTTTGCTTTCTGGAACTTTTTACTAGTTAATCAGAATTTTCAAATTCATTAGCACAGAGGTTTTTTTTTTTTTTTCTTCCCCTATTTACTTCAGGCAGTATTTTCCAATTTTGAAATATTACTAGTCTGGATTTTCATTTTCAGCATTATTGTACAGTGCCATCTGCCTGGAAGACAGAGGTCCAGAGGTACAAAGACGTATGCACATAAACATAGGCTTACTTAGCTGAGTTGGTAGTGAGCACTGGGATAATTTTCATTTAAAAGAGCACGTATAAATGGTTATGGGTATCGGGTGCGTTTTTAACATTACGTCATTGTCATATATTTAGTCTTACCGAAATAGCTCTAGCAGCAAACAGTAAGAGTAAGGAGCTTGTACTGATGGGTAATGAGGGGACGTAGGAGTTATGCTTATTTAGTAGTAAAAATAGTACAGTCACATATGGTGATCCTTTTTCAATCAGATGGTATCTCTTTCAGTAAATAGAGGTGCCTTTTACAGTTCATTAGGATATATTTCATACAATTTTACTATTAGCCTTTTGGCTTTGTGCTGTTAGGGCCCAGTGAAGAGGGAGAGTATGGTGTTAGAGCAGGGGTGACAGGTGCCGATCCGAAAAGCAGGACGAGCTAGTAAAATTAAGGTAGAAATCACTTGTCATTGACCAAATGGAGTAATAAATAGTTGATTCAAGTGTTTTCAGGGTACCCATATGGCTTCACACATGTTGAAATAATTTGTAACGTTAAAGAGGATAAAATGCTGGGTTCTTAAGTGGAACCACCCAATGCCAGTTTTAAATCTGTGTACAGGTATGCCTTCTCCTCCCTTTCAGAGTGCACCGGTGCTTCCGTGTCTCAGCGCGGTATTGTTAGCATTGATCCAGTCAGTAAGTCATGCTGTCATTAGTAACCAGTGACCATGAGCTGTGTCGCTACAGAGACCCACAGTTCCACATGCAAGGTTTCATGGTGGCCCAGAGAAGGGAGCCACAGGCTTGTGAATGAGGGTGTTTAAAGAAGGTTTCCTGGAAGAGGTGAATCTTGAAAGGACGCCACCAGGAGAAGGGACAGGAGAAGGGATCTGATGGAGCCTGCAGTAGGTGCCGCTGAAGCAGGAAAGAAAGCTGGAGGTGGGAGTGGGAGGAAGGCAGAGGGGGACCTCTTTAGCCACACAGTGGAATTCAGACTTCCTGTTTACCTTGAAATTGACATTCAAATGATCACTGAAAGGATAGAGGAACCTGTGAGCCCCTGTAGGAAAGCCATTCTGTTTTGTTTGTTTTGCTTTCCTGTCTCTAGTTCCTCCTGTTGTACCTGACACAGGGTAGACATTCAGCACGGTAAAAACACAGCTTTGGTTGAATCAAATCCTAAGGACTCCGTGGGTTGGTCCCCAGAGCTGTGCTGTCTTACAGGCATCCTGAGGCTCCTTAGTGGTGTGGAGGGAGGCCCCCGCACTTCACCATAGGATAGACATGGCCAGACGGCAGGAACTCAACCATGAACCTGTCTTTGAAGAGTGCTTTATGGTTATAAATGATTTGTTTTTATCATTCAGTCTTCTTCCCAGAGCCCTAAAAGAAAGTTTGTTTCTAAGGCTCTAGAACTTGGGTTTTTTTTTTTTTCTTTTTTCTTTTCTGTTTTTGCTCAGTGTTTTCAGGTTACATTTCATAAAGAGATTTTTTTTCTTTAACTATTTATGAGGATGGCAGAAACAATATTTTTGTATCATTTTCTTGTACAACCAAAAATATTTATTTATTTTTTACAAACAAAAGTTTAAAAATACGTAAGCTCTTATACAAGCTCGTTTGTAGCCTTTGCCATTAACAAACAGTTTCTGTGCTTTATTGGAGAAGAAAATCCATAAAATGTTGTAAATTTTTAATAGTTGCAGAACCAAAATATGACTTACACGATTGGTACCCCTGCCCCTCTCCTGGCCTGTTACTCTTTCAGCCACAGGCCTCTCTGGAACTTAGGAAAAATTATGGATCTATTCGTGTTGCCTTTTCCAGGTGACAGCTCCTCAAAGTACATTTAGTAAAAGTTGAATTAATTAGAATTGCATCTTAAATATAGCAAGAACTCATTACATAAGAACGCGCGCCTCACTTTGCATTTACCAACATGGTGTGGGTCTGTTTTTATCTTTAAACAATAGCAACAGAGAAACTACAATTTATTTCTGAATGTGTAGTTTTCTGTGAGATTGTTAGCTCAGATAATAGTGACACTGGGGAAGGGGGTGACAGAGATGGCTCCGAATCAGAGATCCCATTCTAAACAACACCCCCAGCCCCCCAAGTCAAGGCTTACAATAAGGAGACCATATATTATTGCCGGGAAGTGTTAGTCTTAGTAAAAGGAAAAGGGTAAAAAAATAAAAGGTAAAAAAGATGTGTAGGGAACTGCTGCTTATATCTGGTTCAGAATCTTATAGTGGGTTGTGAAATCAATGTAGCTGGCTGGGCAAGGCAGCATTTTTCATTTTTAATAGGAAAAGATAGAGGATGGAGTGTGGGTAAGTTTGTTTCTGAATTATGTATACACATAATAGTGTGCATGTGCAGTTGGTGGGGATGTAAAAATATATTTATTGCTCTGAGTCATAGTGCAAAAAAATAATAAATGTTGCTTTAAGTATCAGTAAATTACCTTGTCTGAACCAATTAAGTATGTACAATGTATGACCACTTTCTCTGTGATTTTGGAATGTCTCTGAAACATCCTGTTTTACCAGGAGAATCATAAAGCATAGGTTAAATATAAACGGGATTTCTTTCTAAAAATCGAAGCAAACGCTTTGAAAATTGGCCGTTAGAAGCCCTCTACATGAAAATTGTATTTACCTATTGAACCGGAGCCTTAGGTAAAAGCATGTAAGTAGGTGCTTATCCCTAACATAGTAGATGTCCTACATCTGCTGATTTAGGCACTATTATTGTGAAGAGAAAAAGGCAACTCGATTGAAAATTTAACAACAAAGAGCAGTGTTTTGTGATCACATGTAAATTGAGGTCATTTCTGTAAGAATTTGTTAGGTTACCGTATGAACAGCAGGTGACCAAACCTCCCAATACTGAATAGCAGCTGTTCTTTAAATATGTGTTAGATCATGAGTTTTTGTTGCTTTGAGCCACAGTCAATTCTATTAATAAACAGTGGTTTTATTGTAAAATGCCAAATTATGTGTGCATAAACTCTTAAACACAGTCATTACTACTGTGAACATATAGACTATATATGTATATATTATTTATGGTTCTTGAGTTTGGATGTACTGCTGGCACAGAACTAACAGTGTTTTTTCCTTTTAATGTTTCTCAAGGACTGTATATTTAAATTATATGATTTGTGTCTTTATATTTTTGAAGGTCTACAGTGTACTTTAGTGTATTTTATTTAAGTGGCCCTTGCCCTTTTGTTATTTATATGAACATAGATTTCATCCTTGCATTTGGTATTTTTCTCTTTGAAGTAAAATTACTGTGGAAGCATGATTCACTTCCTACATTTAATAAGAGGTTTCTGTTTGGTTTTTGTTTTTTTTTTTTTGCGTGTAGGGGGGACGTTTAAGGGCGGTTTCCAAATTCACCTGTCATTTCATGAGAAATAATTAGAATTTATACATAAGAAAAATTTTATTTTTTCTACGGATCACCTCTACTCCTCATACGTCTCATTCTGGATCCGATAATTGGCAGCAAAGAAATAGGACATTGCTGTGGGGATACCTTTGTCAGGATAAAAATGTAGTTATTTTTGATCAATGCTGATAGTCAGTGTCTAATATTTCAAACTAGCTTGTCTCCTTTATTCTGCTGCTCCCACTCTGCCTTTATTTTGTAGGCTGGGTGGATCAATAAGCAATTAAAAGAAGTTTGGTCAGTAAATTGGAGGTTCTCTGAGTTTCTGGCTTTCCCCACAAGCTGGACGGGAGAAGCAGCAGGTGGACTGGAGTTCAGGGGACCTGTGGTGGGATCTGCGTCTTTTATTTGTTTGGAAAAGATGCATTTCGGAGGCTCATCTGTGGCCAGCGGTGGCAGCATTGGAGACCATTCTGGGGGCAAGGGTGAATGCCCAAAGGCATAAATGATGGAAGTACCAATATTTTGAAAGCTTTTAAGTGATACTTCTATGAACTAACTATAATAATATATAAATGATTGTTTGTGTATTCATTTCAGTGCAAAATAGTTCCCCGGGAATTTTGTAGCTTCTCCCATGATCACAAGCCCTTTGACTACCCTGTGTTAAGCTTGAAACTGGTTATTGTCATAATCATCAAATAAGTGCATCCTTATAAACTGTAAATTAATTGTTAACCAAGGTAGAACACATGCTTTTTTTGCAAAAGCCAGTGGTGCTCCGATCCTCAGATCCAAGACCTGTCGGCTCAGGGCCGCACGTGCCTCCCTCTCCTGTCGGCACCTGGGGCAGCCTCCCAGGGCCTTGTTAGGCGTTACTTCTGGGTTATACCTGCTCCTTCAAAACAAACAGTTCTGTGGTCATTACTTTGATACAGGATATCTTCAATGCAGTATGCTACCCTCCCCCTTCATAAATGACTCTCCTGTTACCAAGGCTTGGCAGGACAGGTGGCTGTTAATTAAAGCTCCTCATTTCATGTATTTCCTGGTTCTTTCATGTTTGGCATAGGTCTCAGGCCATCTACGAACTTGGATGAGACTTGTTTCTAAGCTGGGGGCGTTTGTTATATCTCTCTAATAAAATCCTTCTTGGGCAATTGTATATCTTCAATAAGGAAAGTTTTATTTTTAGGTGCTTTTCTTAGGGACCTAGACATTTTTTAAACTATAGTTCAGTATTTGAAATGTACTCATTATTTGCATTATGGAAACATTAATTAATTTGAAGTGGTCCTTGTGACCAAGATATGATTGAAGGGAGAAATTCAATTTTAAAATAAGGGAATATATCATTATTTTGACAGTTTAAGTGCATTTATTACACAAATAATTCATTCAATAAGTATTTATTACTATGTATCAGATACCATCTATAAGTAGTATGTTTGTTTTTCTGTATTTTTATTTGTATATGATGAATTGATTTGTAAAATTTCTTTCTTTTTCTTAGACAAAATTGAAGAAGCACAAAAAGAACTTAATGGGGCAGAAGTGTCAAAAAAAGGTAAATTGAACTCAACCGCATATAGACTGTATTCTTAAGTGATTCCTATATAGCTACCTTATAATCACAGCCTTACTCAATGTAAACATATCACAAAATTAAAAATCACTTTAGACTAATTGATGTCTAGAAGTATATGGACTCTGCTTTATGAAATGCTTTAGCTACGTATCATATTCTGTAACTGTTTCCCAGGTATTTATACATTGCTGGTGGGATTGTGGAAGATTGTTGCAGGTCTTTCAAAAGTCCTGTTTATGAGACCATCCCATAGCAATAAAAGTACAAATACACTGTCTAATGATGGCTGTTTACATATATATATGTGCCTATGTGTGTTCTTGTGATGCAGTATTTTTTCATAAGGAGAAAAGCCCGAGACAAATAAAATAATTTGAATGCTAGTCAGTGAGAAAATAGTTGAATAAATTATAATACATTCATATTTGGGGATATATTATATACTTTTTAAAGAAATGTTAATTATTTCAATTGATGGTGATGATTTATTGCTGAATGAAGAAAGTGAAACTGCACTGTAGCTTGTAAAAATCTCAATTTTTTTGTTCAGTCAAATGATGAAGGCATACATGTGAACACAAATATATTTACACACCTACTTATACATATGATTGTACAGGTTTGGACAAAGTTTGCAAGGACTATGCACAAATATATTTATAATGGTGGAAGAAGGGGCTGAGGAAGATTAACTTTTATTTATATGGCTTTCTGTTTTTTTATTATAACGTTTATTTTATATAAAAAATAAAAAAGTTTAAATGCAAAAATTGATTGTCATCATAGAAACACACTGGTTACTTTTGCAGGTAGCAGGAAAAAGTACATTCAGTATAAAACAGCCAGTGCAGAGGGAAGACAGTGTGAATTGGATAGTGTTCCAACCCTATATGTTAATGAGAAAAATTGATTTAAAGGGGCATAATTAAAGCTCTCTTTAGAGCGT
Source organism: Mustela nivalis (assembly GCF_964662115.1). Classification (NCBI taxonomy): domain Eukaryota; kingdom Metazoa; phylum Chordata; class Mammalia; order Carnivora; family Mustelidae; genus Mustela; species Mustela nivalis. Next base: position 143,452,406 of record NC_139024.1, read on the forward strand.
TTATATTTCATGATTTATTATTTCTTTGTCCTTCCATCTTCTAATGAAAGTGGAATATTTTGACAGTAATTTAGCCATGTAGGATTCCAACTGAATGTCTTTTTTTTTTTTTTTTTTAATCTAGTTAGGTTTGTAGCTAGGTGTCTTTAGTAGAAATATTTCTGGCCATCCACATTCTCCATCCCTTGAACCAACCTGTGAACCATCAGGATGGTTTGGGGTTGGTCTGAATAGTTAGATTGTGTTGTGCAATGGCACTGAACTGTCTCTCTTCCCTGTTTCCCTTTTCCCCACCCCCTTCTTCCATGCAACCTGGGAGGTCCTTAACAAATTGGCACCTTTAATGACATTCTTGCAGAAAAGTCTAGAAAGAACAGAGAAGTCACTGTAGCCATGCTGTCCCTTTCAGTGGTTGACTGAAGATTCCTTTCCCCATCACTGTAGACCATTTAGACGTGCAGGCTACGCTGTAAGAGATCTTTTACGTCTAGTAATGGGTTAGAGCTGCTTCAAGTAGAAAAATAAATGTGTGCCTGTTTTCCTTTTCCTTCTTTCTTACTCCAGTGGCAGAGTTTTAAGAAGAGTGAACTAAATGCCTGATAGGAAGGAAGAAATGGAACAAAGGTTCTAGAAAAAGAAATTGAATAATGAGGTTCAGAATAATCTAGTGACTACATTTATTTAAGACCTAGCATGAATAACCAAGTGAGCATAGTTCTGTGCAATTCACTGCCTAGAATTACTACTTGACTTCCATTTTTACGTACACATTCTAGGCAAATTAAAAATAAAATAGCTTTTCCCTCAAATATAATTAAGGAATAATATCAGTTTGTCTTTAACAATATGAGATAAAATCTTTGAGTAATAAAAAGTTGTGAGATTTCTCAAGTCTTTGCTTGCTGAGCTGCCTGTTTTATTCAAGGAAATTCATTTCTGGGGGACCTGGGTGGTTCAGTGGGTTAAGCTTCTGCCTTTGGCTCAGGTCATGATCTAAAGGTTCTTAGATCGAGCCCCGCGTTGGGCTCTCTGCTCAGCGGGGAGCCTGCTTCCCCCTCTCTCTGCCTGCCTCTCTGCCTACTTGTGATCTCTCTCTCTGTCAAATAAATAAGTAAAATCTTCAAAAATATATATTTATTTTTTTAAAAAAATTCATTTCTTCCTTCAAATAATGTTCTTTAAAAATTTGTTGTTTCTTATTTTTATTAAGAGGAGTCATCTAGGACAGGTCACTTATTCACTGTTTTTTCAAGGTGCTTTTGTTTTTTTTCCCCCTCTAAGTCTGACTTTTTCTTCTGCATCTGGTTATTTTTCTACAGTGCTCATGGTTCTAAGGCTTTGCTTCCATAGAGGACAGTGTAGTCCTTAACTTATCTGTGGATCTTTCTCCCCTTTCCTTTATTTTTAACCATTAGGACAGGTAACTAATTTATCTTCAAAAGTATCTTCATTAATGACAAGCCCTCACAAAAAACATTTAAAAAAAGTAAACCTTGATCTTTGATAGATCTTTATTGTTTTCTAACATTTTAAGAAAGAATTAATCTGTTTCATATGGTGGCAGAGAAAGTGATTTGGTTCATTACACACGAATAAAATAAAGAAGGACGTGAAATTATGTTAATGTATTTCTTTTATTCTTTCTGCTTATGAATGGCTTTGATTTATTTTTATTTTAATGGGTTTGGGGATAAAGAGAATGTGTAGCATTCATATAATTCTCCATAATATCATCAAACTCTTCCTTACAGTGCTCTTTCCTTGTTCCTGGCATCTGTTGTATTGGACACTATTCCCCACATTATTGCACAGGATTTAAATGAAAAATAAATAGTGACTGTCACAGTGTGTGAATGGAGTATGTTATAAAATAAACTGGGGAGAAATGAATCAGTTTCTCAGGAGAGCTTTCATGTGCTTTCTTTGTAAGTTTTAGTTTTAATAGTTTAAAATTTTTATCATATAATATTTGATACCTGCAAGCTAGTGCATGTAACATATTATATAGCATAAGAGTAACCCGGTGTCTTTAATCCCGCTACCCATGGAAGTAAGAGCCGGCGCGTTGTCAAGGCTGTCGCATCGGCCTGAGCACTGGGCTGTTTCATCCCACCGTCTCTCTGTTGAGGTGTTCACCGTCCTCAATGTTGTGTTCATAGTGTTAACGCTTGGTGAAAATAATTATACTTTTTAGTTTTGCCTGAGTTTGGGCATTAAAAATAATCTTGTATAATTTTAAAAGCTTGTTCACTCGGCATTGTTTCTAAAATGTATATATGTTGTTGAATGTAGCTCTTTCTTTTCCTCGCTGTAATAATACTTTATTGTGTGAGACAATGTGTACTTCCATTCTCCTGTTGATGGATTTGAGTTATTTCTACCTCCTCGCGGCTATGAAGATTCTCGCATCCTAGGGCACATCTGTGAGTTTTCCGGGGCATACAATGGGGAGTATAATGGTGTCTAAGAATTCATTTTATGTTTAGAATTGTCAGCCCTTTTATTTTTTTCTAGTTGGATGGATAAAAAATAGTATTTTGTCCTGCTCTCAATTTATTTATTTTAATCATAATATTAAACATGCCTTCATTTGTATTCTACCTTCTTGAAATGCTTAGGAGTATCTCATGCATTTTAAAACTCCTTGTTTTTTTTTCTTAATATATCTTGGGTAACGGTCCTTTATTCATGTTTTGAGGTTTAGTTTTGAGCTTAATTTTTTACTTTCTTTAAATTGCCTTCCAATAAACAGAAGCTCTTGATTTTAATATTATCAAACTATTAGGCTTTTTCTTTTATGATTAGTATTTTTTTATTTTGGGGATTTTTAAACTTACTTTGCTTGTCTTATATTCTTCCCTACCACTAGGTCATACATACTTTTTCCTCTATTTTCTTCTTAAAAAAAACTTTCACATTCAGATAAAAAAAATCTGTCTGGAGTTGGTTCTTTAAAAAAATATAGTATCAGGGTTCCAGTTTTGTGGGGGCTTTGTTTTTTTTTGGGGGGGGGAGGGGTTGTTTGTTTGTTTTTTGTCCCTGAACATGTATGGAGTGGATTTTTCCTTTACTCTGTGTTTCATACTAATTTTCCTTATATGTATGGGTTTGTTTCTTGGTTTTCTGTTCTGTTCTGTTTATGCATCCATAGGTTAATATTACAGTGTATTAATTCACTTTATGTTTTAACATACAGTATAACAGGGGGGTAAATTCCTGAAGTGTTTTGACTATTTCTGGTTTTTTGCTCATCCATTTACATTTTAGAATCAGCTTCTAAAAGAACCTTTAGGACCTTGTTTGGGATTACATTGACTTTGGAGCACAGTGACTGTTTTCACAATTTCCAGGCTTTCTAGCTATAAAAATAGCATATTTTTGATACATGTATTTTCTTTATATCTTGTAATTTTTTCCCCATATGGCTCCTGTATTTATTTTATTGAATTTATTTGTTGGTACTTTATTTTTTTGCTGATTTCATTGATTGTATATGTGAAATTGTTTTCTAGTTCTTGTTGACAAATAGAAATGCAATGATTTTTTTGTATATTCATCTTGTATCCAGCCACTTGCCTGAATCATTCATTCTGAAAATTTATCTGCAAATGCTTTAGATTTTCTTATAGACAGCTAGAAGCAATCAAAGTTTTGTTTCTTCCTTTTTAAATCATTGTTCCTTTATTTATTTTTCTTGTTTTACCCAGTTGGCTCCAGTAAAATATCAGAAGAATGGTAGTGTTGACATCTTTGACTTTTTCTTGATTTTAAAGGGAATGCTTCGAGTATTTCTCCATTCAAATGTTCGAAGTCTTTTTATGGGAGGCTGTGGTCAGGTTTTTTAGTTTTGCTTTGTTTTTATAGCTTAAGGAGGTTATTTTTTTAATTTATTGAAATTTTTAAAAAGAATCATAAGTGGCTGCTTTTTTTTTTTCTTAAGATTTTATTTATTTATTTGACAGAGAGAGATCACAAGTAGGCAGAGAAGCAGGCAGAGAGAGAGAGGGGAAGCAGGCTCCCCGCCGAGCAGAGAGCCCTACGCGGGGCTCGATCCCAGGACCCTGAGATCATGACCTGAGCTGAAGGCAGAGGCTTTAACCCACTGAGCCACCCAGGTGCCCCAAGTGGCTGCTTTTTTAATCAAATACTTTTTCTTCATATATGGAGCCGATCTTCTGGTCTTCTCTCATTCTAGTGTTTAAACTTGACTTACATTCTCTTAATAAAACCAATTTAGTCTTGATGTTTGTCTTTTTAAACACACAGCTAGATTGATCTTTTAATATTTGTTGAACTCTGTATCCATGTTCAAGAAATAATGGTTTTATTTTCTTATCATTTTCCTTTTCTGATTTGTCTCAAAATTATATTAGCTTAACAGAGGAGATCTGAGAACTGTCCTGCTTCCCATGGATGTGTTTGTTTAATATTAGAACAATAGCTTTACAGGAAGGTCTTAGAATATACTTTGACTTTCAGAAGGGATTGAAGGTAGATATTTTAAGTATCAAATCAGTATATTTAGGTTCTGCTCATACTTTTTTCTTTTCAGTCAGGCAGTAAGTTACATATTTGTTACAGTGTATACATTCTATCAAGTCTTCAAGTTTGGCAAAAAGTCATTGGTGGTATTCTTTTAACTCTCTTTCATTGCTACTGGATTTTTTCATTGTTAATTTTGCTCATTTGTGCTTTTTCTCTCTTGATTAGTCTCACCAGAGGCTTATCTGTTTCACTTCCTTATTTTACACCAACTTCTGATTTTCTGCATATTGTATTGTCCTTTTAATTTCATTAAGTTTTGCTTTTTATTATTTTTTTCCTCTTTTTCTTTGGGTTTATTCTGTTATCAAGTTTCTTAAAGTTGGAATTTGGGCTAATTTATTTTAAGCCTTTGTTCTTTCCTGTTTGAATCACTGAAAACTATTAATTACTTTCTGTGTATTTCTTTATTACATTCTACACAATGTCATATTTGTTGCTTTCGTTAATTTCTATGCTGGTTTCTTCTTTGATTCTTTTGATAGAATTTTCCCCCTACACTGTTGGGGATTTTATTTATGTTTTTGTTAGTGATTTCTCACTTAATTATATTGTGACATTAACTGTTTTTTAAAACCGGTTTGTATTTCTAAAACAACTTGCTCTCTGTTTCTGAACACTATGGAATCAAAATTCTCAGGGAGTACCCTACAAAAATGCTCCTAGCTTTTATGCTAGAGATTCAAAATTCAGCACTTTCTAAATTTACCTTGTTACAAAGACTAAATAGCTGAAGTTGAAAGATGTCAAAGAACTTTACCCCCAGAGAGTGGAAGCAGCAAGTAGCATGAGGAGAGTTCAAGTCCTTGTCTTGGTCTGTGCCGTTCTAACATTATCCTGCGTTATAACTGGATGAGAGCTGTGGTCCAGTGGTGGTTGAATCTGTGATAGTCCTGTTCTTTAGAACAGGGTAATTTATTACCCTATGGGTGATGAGATTATGTTAGCAGTCACCTTCTTTAAAAAAATAATTCAGGAAAAATAGGACTCAGACAGTTGAGTCTAGAAAAAGGTGGAGATTGTAGGTCAGCTTGCGTGGGAATTTTCACAGTAATTCACAGCAAAATCCTGAAGTCGCCCCCATAATGACAGTAATTTCCTTAAGCAGCAGTAGTATCACTCTGATTTTTTAAACTCCAACCACCAGAAAGTTTATTAAAAAAAAAGCAACAACAACAATAATTTCTGTTAATCATCTGTTTTACTGTGGATACGAGGGTAATGAGGCCATAAGCATGTCTGTGTGGGTTGTGTGGCTTAAGAAACACAGTAAGGGGTCTACACTGCTACAGTAGCTAGCAGGTTTAGACTTGCTCCAAGGAGGCTCTTGACAAGTAGGATTTCTGTTAACATAGGCATAATTTATGCCCAGGAATTACCCTCCTGTTATCCCAGGAACCTGGAGGGAAGTTAGGTATCTGTGTAAAACTAGGCTGCATAATTCTGAAGTGAGAGTGACAGACTAATGAGCAGAAAACTAGACTGTGGAACTCTAATTAGTGTGTAAATAAGAAACCTAGAGTTTGCTCTAGGTTTGCCCTACTTTCCTAAATGTCTTTGTTTTTTTTTAATTTTTTATTTTTTATCAACATATATTTTTATCCCCAGGGGTACAGGTCTGTGAATCACCAGGTTTACACACTTCACAGCACTCACCAAAGCACATACCCTCCCCAATGTCCATAATCCCACCCCCTTCTCCCAAACCCCCTCCCCCCAGCAACCCTCAGTTTGTTTTGTGAGATTAAGAGTCACTTATGGTTTGTCTCCCTCCCAATCCCATCTTGTTTCAAAATGAAACAAGAATAAATGTCTTTTTTTTTTTAAGCTTCTTATAATAGGAGTAAGTTCACCAGCAGTACAAAAAACTCTCCCATGTTTTTTGTTTTAAATACCACACATGCTATTTTTAAAAAAATGAAGGCTGATTTGTGATCATATTTTATGTTAATAAGTTTATGCTTGAATGCTAATGACATTCCCTTCCTTAAGAATTCTGCTAAGTACACTTAGGAAAATGTAAGGGTATCTTCTTAGATTTGGGACGATGAAGTGGTTTCTGAGAAAGACTAAAATTGAAGTGGCATTATGGAAAATTTGGGCTAATTTTAGTAAATTAAAATCAATAATATGAATGCAATCTAAGGAAAGATAAAAATGTCTTAGAAATAGTCTGGGAACAAGTTTGTGCACTAGAACAAAACTTGATTATCATCATCAAAATGTAATAAACCTAGAAGGGCGTTAAAAATACAAAAAAATTAAAGTACCTTGGCAGAGGAAAGGCTAGTGTACTATTTCATTGAGGTGTCTGAACTCGAGAGTGTTTTAAAGGAACACAGTTTTATTATTACTTTAGTGTACGGTAATACTAGCTAGTTAAGTATACCCTCTTGGCAAGTTGTGGTCCCTGGGTTTTATAAATTAATTGCTGGGAAATAGTGTATTTAAATGCACATGTTAATGGATGTTTATTTTAAATAAAAACATTTATAAATTCTGCTTTTTTCTTAATGAATGCCCTAAAAAGCTCATTATGTTCTTCTCATAAGCTGTTAGCTCATTCTTTTATTCAATAAATTTATATTATGCATCGGCCATTCTTTGTAATCCTGGGAAGTAGATAGGAAAGAACATGTCTAACTTACCCTAAAAGGATAACTTTTAACTTTACTGCTCTTGCCCAAATTGTCCTGAAATCCGAATTGTTAGAATCAAAATTCATGAGGTTTTATGTAGACTGGCAGCAGCGCCTAACAAATTTCCCTTGGGAAAACAGCAACAGATTTTCTGTTTTCTCAGGGAAAAAAAGTCATCTTTTATATTTTATTACTTGGAATTTTAGATTTAAACATTCAGGTTTCATGAAGTATTCTCTAAGTGTAATGGACAATGCTAATTTGAATTCTAAGAAGATTAGTATTGTTTTAATTATTTGTGCAATGTGTGTGGCTTAAAGGAATCCTATGGCAATCTGGTTAATATTTTGAGATTTTAAAATACTAAATCCCAAGAGATGATTGCCTTTCAGATAGACTGTGCCACCCATATAGAAGATGATTTGCACAATGATAAATAACATAAAGCATTTTTTAGTTCATTAGTATAAAACAGGTGTCTTTAAATATTCTTTACTCATGGTGTTTAAATGTAAGAAAAACTAAGGGTGCAGTTGGTTAGGGAACCAACTCTTGGTTTCTGCTCAGGTTGTGATCTCAGGGTCCTGAGGTCAAGCCTGCATCAAGTCATGCCTCTGGTCAGGTTCTGTGCCCAGCAGGAATTCTGCTTGGGATTCTCTCCCGGTCCCCCTCTGCCTGTCCTGTGCATGTGCACACTCTCACTCTCACGCTCTCTCTCAAATCATCATCTTCTTCTTTTTTTTTTTTTTAAAGGCAGTGAAACTAATGCTCTGTTTCCCATAAAATATGAGAAGCAAAATCCTTAATACCTTACTATTAGAAAGAAACTAACGTTGCTGATTACTGTCTGTTGATGAATCATTCATTAAATCAGAGACTTAAGTAGCTAACAAGATTTTTGTTTTATAGGATTCATATAGGATTCATAGACTATCACAGACTTGCCTTCTTCTGTACTTTTACTACATATTCCATTGACTTCAAGATGCTATTAATTGTGAGATTCACGATGATCTCATGCACCATTTAGAAAGGGAAAGTCACTACCCATTAAATCATGACACAGTACTCTTATAATTGAGTAGAAGATGAATCCTCATTTCAGGGAGATTAAAATGTCCAAAACCTGTTTGTTTGAGAGTCTGTGGAGTGTATTCACGTCCACGGCTTCATTTTGTGGTGAGAGAGCTGAAGTGGTTCCGGTGGTGAAGGCTGGATTTGAGCTGCCTTGAAGACAATGTCCCTAAGAACTGTGAAAAACAAAGGAATAGATATTTTTTTCTATTGGTTCACTTGGAAATTCATCGAGAATGATAATAAAAGCAGGCTATGCTCAGCTTACTGTCTTTGCCTCTTGGGTAACTGACCTCATCAGGCATACACCTCCGTATCTTCTATGTAAATAATGTTGCCCAGTGACTTAAAAGGGTAGTGTGTGTTTCTGTTGATTTACTAAGGCATTTCTGGGCTAGGCTGCTGTGATCTATGTGTGGGGCCAAAGGAACAAAAGGGAAGCGAGCTCAGGTATGTGTGGCCTACAGAGAGACGTGTTCATCTCTCTTTCCAGATGAGAGAAGGTGCTAGATGTGTGGCATGAAAGGGAGGCATATAATTCCAGGCAAGGAAGAAGAGAAAATAAAAGTGAGAGGAGGGGGCGCCTGGGTGGCTCAGTGGTTTGGGCTGCTGCCTTCGGCTCAGGTCATGATCTCAGGGTCCTGGGATTGAGCCCCGCATAGGGCTCTCTGCTCCGCAGGAAGCCTGCTTCCCCCCCGCCCCCCCGCTCTGCCTGCCTCTCTGCCTACTTGTGATCTCTGTCTGTCAAATAAATAAATAAAATCTTTAAAAAAAAAAAAAGTGAGAGGAGGCAGAATCAATTGAAAACGGACTAAACAACTGGGAGAAACTCTGGAAAATGAAATTTAAAAATTAAAACACGAACGTCTTTGGAAATCACACAGTACCATTTCAGCAAGATGCGATTTTCTTTTGTCAGTTTCGTGACTCAGAGGGTGTTTTATTGGGCTGGGCTGCATCTGAGAAAAATTTCAAATTTTGAAGGATAATTTAGAGTTTTGTCCTGAGCACCAGGCAAAGAATGAACTCTTTTCCTTCGGGAAAAGATTTGGAAGCCGCAAATGAGAGTCTGTGGATGGACGCAGGAAGGGACGAAGAGGGCTAAAGCGTGCTGAAATGAGCACAAAGGCGGGTAGAGACGTCTGCACAGAGGCGGATGCTGAAGTGGGGAAGCAGATTGCAGCAGACACAGAACAGGTCGTATGGGGAGCGCAGCGGGCGCCCTGCACAGGAGCCAGGAAGGGGGGTGTTGCTAGGGCTGTGCTGATTCCCGCAGGCCTATTAGAAACTGCCTAACAAGACCCCTTCATGGCTCTCTGTGGCCCTTGGCATGAAGACAGTGCTCCAAATCATGGCGCCCCAGAGACCTCATCTCACTAGTCCCACCCCCCCGCCTGCTCACCCCTGCCTCACCAGTCGGGCTCCTATGATGCCTCCAGTTCACTTTTGCCTACTGTTCACCCGACCAGCACCCTACCCCCACCCCCCATACTTGGCTCTGGTTTCTAGTGCATACAGTAGGCATTTGGCAGAAATTCACTGAATAAATGAGGGCAGGTGAGTAGGTGGGGGAGGGAGAGGAATGGCTTCCTTCACATTACAGGCAGGACTTTCAGATGACACGTACCGTTAATTTCTTCTCTTTTTTTAAGTGTGGCTACATAGATATTTTTTATTTCTCCTGTTATAACCTAGCTGGCATCTCTGAAGTAAAATTTTTTATTATATTATATTAAATTACCTATATAATTTAATTGTATCTCTCTGCAATGATATACAGAACTTATTTATATCTCTCTCCCTACCAAAAATAAAAAACTTTCCTCTAGCCTTTAATCAAGACTGGTCAGCTACTGCAGTGGTCAGCTACTGGTCAGCTACTGCAGATGAATCCTTTCTCATGATTTTATCTAAATGCTGTGATTAAAACCATTCTTTTTTTTTTTTTTAAGATTTTATTTATTTATTAGACAGAGATCACAAGTAGGCAGAGAGGCAGGCAGAGAGAGAGGAAGGGAAGCAGGCTCCCTGCCCAGCAGAGAGCCCGGTGTGGGGCCCGATCCCAGAACCCTGGAATCATGACCTGAGCCGAAGGCAGAGGCTTTAACCCACTGAGCCACCCAGGTGCCCCTAAAACCATTCTTGGTATACTTTGGTAATATAATTACATGTTTGTTAACCTGGTGGGAGGTTAGATGTTCTGAATGAAAAGTTGAGGATTTCAGGCTTCCCAAGGTTCAACACTACAACCCCAAGAGCCTTTGTGATAGAAATGTTTATCAAATAGATTTCATGTTTTCTTGTCTCAGTAATAAGATTAGCCTCAATTTAAACTTGTTTTCTTTCTTCTTTTTTTTAAAAACTTAGGGTCAGTCATGTGCTGGTCCCTGCGGGAAAGGAGGGAACAAATGACAGTGTTTGCAGTGTGGTGAAAATATGCCTTCCATGACTGATTTCAAGCTACCACTGGTAGCTCACAAAACTCTTGGCAGAAGGTCAGCAAGTCAATAGATGACTTGAATAGCCCAGTAAACTCACTGGACCTAATCGACATCTATAGAATATTCCACCGAACAGGAGTATAACACACTTGTTCTCCAGTGTGCATATAAGATTCTCCAAGATAGGCCATAACCGAGGCCATGGAACAGTTGCTCAGTCAATTTAAGTGGACTGAAATAATACTTAGTCTTTCTTCAAGCTGACCAGAGCCAGTGAAGTTAGAGATCAGTAACAGAAAAAGTATGCGCACCTGAAAAAGTTCTTCTGATCCTACATAATCCCCCAGAGGAGAAATGGCAGGCGGCAAAGCAAAACTTTAGTGTACAGATGATTCAGAGACTTTCAAACAAATACACTATGAACACTGCCATAAAATTGATAAAAGGATTCTACATTAGATTATGTATCCATGAGGAAGCTAACAGAGGTACAGACCACTGGAAATGCTTTCTCTGAAACAGAAATAGACCTTGCTGTAACAAATTTTTAAGGCTTGCACTTCCTCCAAAAAAAAACCAAAACGTTACACAAAATCATCTCCTTAATAATTAAGCAAGAAATGGATTACACAGAGAAATGTATTTGGAACAGCTATCTCGTTGTCTTCCTTTTGAATAAGACAATCAAAGCATTTTAGCAGCTGAAACTTTCTGCGGAAAAGTACACTTGTCACACGGTGTCATTACCTTGTCATTTCTTAAGGACATATTTCTTAAAGAGATTAACTACTATTTTTATGTTAATTTAATACTCTTTATTCTGATAGTGTTCAGTCTATTTAACCGTTTTTATTTTATATTCTGATAACGTAGAACATTAGAATAATGCTAGCTCTTTTATAAACTTATTACAAGACATCAAATAAAAAATGTCTTTATGATGTTTTTATTAGAAGCGAATTAAAAATTTGGTTTCACTGGAGCTAAAATAAAATATTGGAGTTAATTCCAGCTACTCCGTATTATAGAAAATAAATGTTGTAATACTGGTTGAGCCATTTTGTTCTAGTAATACAATTGCAATCCATGATGATAGAATATAATAATAATAGGATGCTGATGATACAACATCATCATCATTACCATCAATAGTAGCAGTGGTGGTATTAGAACAAAAATAGAGGTTTTGAGCACCACACTGTGCTTCCTACATGCGTTACCCAAATAATCCTTGCAGCCTTGTGCAGTGCTATTATCTGCACACCACCAGTCCGTGTTCAAGGTCATGGAGCTGGTGATTGGTAGAGCCAGGACTTGAAGCCAGGCTTCCCTCTGTAACTGCGTGGATGGGGTAGCTATTGGAAGAATAGCTGGACATAGAATAGCTATTGGAAGAATTTAGGACAATTTCTGGTTTTAACAGGTGCACAAATGGCCACGCCCTGTGCACTGAGATTGGCCTAAAATATTAATTGTGTTGATCTGACAGGACTATGTTGATTGTGTTGGGTAGCTTTCCTTATGTTGAAGCATCTGGAAAGGTTACTTGGAAGTTAAGTGCATGGAAGGAGAGGAGCATGTCTGCAGGTCTCGAAGACTGTCTTCGTACATTCGTCAGTGAGAGGTCTGTTCAAGTTTTCACCTTCTTGGTGACTTGATTTATAACTTGCTACATTCCAGATATTATTCAAGTTTCCAAATATGATTAGATGGAATATAATATTCTTATGATTTTGAATGCTTTTATCTGTTTTTATATCATACTCTTTTTCAGTATCTAAGAGCACTTATTGGTTACACTGATTTTTGTGTTTAAAATTTTCAAAGGTAAGTATTACTTATTCTACTTTGAAAGTTATTTTAGGGGTACCTGGGTGGCTCAGTCAGTTAAGCATCTGCTTTCGGTTCAGGTCCTGATCCCAGAGTCCTGGGATCAAGTTCCACATGGGGCTCCCTGCTCAGCAGAGAGCCTGCTTCTTCCTCTCCCTCTGCAGCTCCCCCTGCTTGTGCTTGCTTTCTCTCTCTCTCTCTCTGTCAAATAAATAAATAAAATTTTAAAATAAATTAATAATTTTAAAAATTTGACTATGTCTAACTTTATTTTTGTTTTTTTTCTATATTCCTACCATCTTAATTAGTTCTCCAAAATCACGTATTAACTGCTTAGCAAATTATCTCTCATCTTTAAAAAAAAAAAAAAAAGGTCCTACAGTATTCATTTGCCCCTGAGTAGTGAATTACACAAATATTTGCGTACCTATATTGCCCATATCTGGTACCTTTTGATCTATAGTATTTTCAGATACCTTTAAATAGGTTCTTACTTTGTTAGTTGAACTAGTTCGGGGATCAGTATTTTAATAATACTTATGAGAACATACTTGTGCATGATGAATTTAAAAATGTGGAACTTTAGGTGACAAATAGTAGGGGTCGCCTGTGCAGTCTTTATACTTCAAATCCCATAGTGGTTTTTTTAATTCCAATATAATAAACACGCTGTGTTCTGTTAGTTTCAGTGTACAATATAGTGATTCAACAGTTGGATGCATTACTCAGTGCTCATCACGGTAAGTGTCCTTTTAATCCCCTTCACCTGTTTCACCCTCCCATATTTTTTAATTTGTTTCAAAACTTTATGTATGAGATTTTCTGTTAATGAAGATTTATAAGTTAGTAGGTCTGTGTTTTATGACATTTTCTTTGTGTGTTAAAACCTGTGTGGTTCTCTTTCCTGACTGTTTGCTACGTCATAGCCTGCTGGTAAATTCCAGCCCTCCCCCACAATTCTATTTCTGTGTCTTTCCAGGAATTTTTAATGTACTTTTAATGTACGTTGTTGCCTCTCTGTTATATTGTAAAAGTTTAGTGATGTTGTATCTTGCATTGTTTAAACCTTTAGCCTGATGATGTGTGGTCTCAGACTTGGGATGGGAGGGAACCTAAATTCCACTTAGCTTCTAGTTTTGCTTTTCTTGTCAGAGCTGAGGTTCTTGTTCAGGAATGCTCCTGGCTTCCGATTGCTTTCCCATGCGTTCTTCCATTAGGAATATTAACAAGGCTTTTGAACCCACTCTGGTTGGTAAAACTCCACTCACATTTCACTGAATGCTCCAACAACTGCCCCGATCTTCCGCTTGAGGTGGGCCTGATGAGGCTCGGTTGCGCTCTCAGAACCTGTTGTTGTGGACACGTTGACACTGGGTTCTTGAACGTTCCATCGTGGGGCTTGTTCTTCCCCTCAGGGGCTTGTCCACATTCCCTGCTTTGGACTCACGTGCTGTCACTCTCGTGTATCCACATTCCATATGCTTTATTACTTCCCAGAGAGTTGCTACTCATTTTGTTTTAGCCACATGTTCATCACGCTTTTCCCTCTTCACTTTGTCTTACATATTCGGTTTCCCATCTAGGATAATTTTATTTTACTTCAAGTGTAGTCTTTAGTTTTCTATTAATGCAGGTCTGTTATGACAAATTACTTCAAGTATCATTTATTAGAAAATGTCTCTTTCGTTTTCATTCATGGGGAAAAAAAAAAGAAACAACTTCTGCTGAGTATAAAACTAGAGTCTTCTAGCTTGGCAGTTCACCTCCCTGTGCACATTGCTGCCATCGAGATTGTCACTTGTGAATCTAATTACTGCTCCTTGGGAGGTGATCCATCTTCATTTTAATGTATTTTCCTGAAACTTTTAAGATTTGGGGGCCTTGGCTCTGCCTTGCAGTTTCACAGAGGGGCAAATAGGTCTGATTTCTCTGTATTTCTCTTGTTGGTACTCCGAGGCACTCCTGAATTCGTAGAGTCCTGGGTCTGGGGGATGCCCAGTTATTTATGTCCTCCCGTTCCGAGATTCCAGTTCCAGTCTTTTCGACTTGTCCTTTGTTCTGGAACATCTCCATTTTGCCACCTTTTGTCTCCTCTACTCTATGCCCTGTTGTTTCTCTTGACTCCTCTCAGTCCCTGGCGTAATCTGAGCTTACAGCCAGGGAGTTCTAAATTTGCGTGTACTTTCCAGATCTGTCATTTACATTTGGCCCCTCAGACACGCTCTCTTCTTTACTTTCCCGTTTTCCTTTAGAATGTTCAATATGCTTTCAATATTAATAGCATTAGTACATTGATTTTGAAGTCTCTGTGTATCAGTTCCAGTATTTTGGACCCTCGTCGATCTTTCGTGATACTGGTGCTTTCATTCTTTTCTTAGGTGCCCGGTTATCTTTGAATAGTTAGACATTCTAGTTAAGAAATCTTTGAAATGGTTCAGAGCTTAAGTAGGCATCTTCCTCCAGAGAAGAGTTTGCTTCTGCGAGGCTTGTAGGAGAGGTAACGATCCCATGTCAACTTAATTCTATTTGGGGTCTTTGATTTTTCTGGGCCACTGGAAGTAAGTTGCTGTTCTTGTGAAACTTGGTTGGTCTACATCCAGTCCTCTCTTATTTCTAGAATAAAATCCTTCAGGCTCTCAACCGGGAACATGTAGATTTTCACAGGGACTCCGTGGATGACATTCCTTGGATTCTGTCATTTATACCCTTAGCTGTTTTAGATTGTCAGAAGAACTGCTCGGCCATCTAGCTGCTCCATCTGGACAAATCTTCCCTGAGCAAAAGGAGCCCAAATGCTGAGTTCACCTTTTTGGACTTTACCCTCCCCTAGCTCTTGGCCTGCTAACTTTTCACTACCTTCCTACTGTTTTGGCGCCTTTAAATTGATAATTTTTTAATTAGTTTAAGCTGTTCTATTATCCTCAGAGGACTATTATTTGAATTACTTAATTACTTAATTCTCTATTACCATACAAGGTAATACATTTAGAATATCAACCCGACATCTGCCTTATATGTTGCAATATTTTCCTTTTTGTCATTTGCTTTTTTCTATGTAGAAGAGATTTTTCTGTTTTTTAAGATGTTTATTTATTTGAGAGAGAAATAGCCTACAATCAGAAGGAGGGAGAGGAACAAGCAGTCTCCATGCTAAGTGGAGCTGGACACTGGGCTTGACCCTATGACCCTGAGATCATGATCTGAGCTGAAATCAAGAGCACGAAGCTCAGCCAACGGAGCCACGCAGGTGCCCCAGAGTCTCTCGTATATACTCAGAGTCTTTCCACAGTTCACTTCTTTCTCTGGTTTTATTTCTTACATTGAATTAATGGACTTTGTGTGGAATGCAGTGTTTGCTCAGAATCTACTGTCTTTTTTTTTTTTTTTTGGTTCCATGTGTGAAACCATATTGAAAAACTCTATCATCCTTTCCCCAAGATTTTGAAATATGCCACTTTTTTGTATACTAAAGGCACATATATGATGGGATCTTTCTCTGGGTTTTCAGTTTAACCATTAATCTGATTTTGAGAAAATACTGTTTAATAATTTAATGCCTCTCTCTGTTGGTATCCTTATATCATTCTTTTTTATAATTTTATTACCTAATTTAGAATATTCTCCCAAGCAAAGATTAGAGTCGTGTCACATTTAAAAAAAATTTTTTTTTATTGTGTGAAATTTTATAAAGTTTAGAAATTTGAAAAGAACTGAATTGATAAACTACAAAATATTCTTTCCAGGAGCATGGTGTGTTTCTTTGTTTTGCAAGGCTTTTTTTAAATCATTTCAAAGAACTGGTTTTTGTATGTTTTGAATATTTTGTGCCAAATTTATTTTTAGGCATCTTTTCATTTTTGTTGCTGTTTCTAATAGAATATTCTTGCCATTATATTTTCTAACTAGTTATTTTTGGTACAAGTGATAAGATTGATATTTTTATGTTTTTGGTAGACATCTACCTTCCTGAGCTCTTTTTAGATATAGTAGATTTCTGGTTATTTCTGATAGGTTCTGTGGGAAACCATTAGATTATCAGCAAATAAGTCTACTTTCTTCCTTACCATTATTTATATCTCACTTATTTTTATTGCTGTTGCGTTAGCTTGGTCACCTGAAGAACTGATTAAAAACCTTAGTGATTATGGCAAAAATCCCTTCATTGTCCCATGGTTCAAAAGAGAGTTCTCTAGTGTTTGATTTTGAATGTTGTGTATCGTGGATATGGTAAATATTCTTTGTTGTGTTTTCCTACTTCTCTAAAGTTTGTTTTGATTTTTCTGATTTCTCTGTGACTTCCCTTCTGACCCCTAGGCTGTTTAGAAATATGTTGTTTAATTTCCGAATAGTTGGGGGTTTTCCAGATATCTTTCTACTGTTTATTTCTCTTTAATTTTATTGTGGTCAGAGAACATACTTTGTATGTCCCTTTAACCTTTTTGAGAAATTACTATGAATGTAGCAGTTTAAAAAATACTTATAGTTTTGTAGGGCAGAAATTGGACATGGTCTCACTGGGCTATAATCAAGGTGTTAAGGGCTTTGTTTCTTTTTTAGTCTGTAGGGAAGAATCTGTCTTTTGCTCATTAAGATTTTGGCAGAATTAGACTCCTGTGTCTGTAGGCCTGAATCCCTCCTGTCCTTGCTGGCCTTCCCAGCTTCTAATATCCACCTTTGTTCCTTGGATCCTGGCTCCCTTCTTCCGTCTCCAAAGGCAGCAGTGGCCAATCAAGTTTGTCACACGTGAGACCCCTCTATCTCCCCCACGCCCCCTCGTATTCTTCTGTCAATCGATTAAGTTAGAAGAGGTCCTGTGATCATCCAGGATAGTCTCCCCATTTTTATGTCCATAATCTTATCACCTCTACAAAGTCCCCTTTGCATATGTAAGGACACATAGTCTCCAGTTCCCGGGATTGGGGTGTAGACATTTTGCCGAGCCATTATTTTGCCTAACACACTACCCTATTGGAA
The DNA here is from genome assembly GCF_964662115.1 of Mustela nivalis. Classification (NCBI taxonomy): domain Eukaryota; kingdom Metazoa; phylum Chordata; class Mammalia; order Carnivora; family Mustelidae; genus Mustela; species Mustela nivalis. The sequence goes on from NC_139024.1 coordinate 143,469,906, forward strand.
AATGCAGGGTCACCCTGTGCGATATTTTAAAGTGATGGAATTTTTAAAAATTCTTTTACAAATGTTCTTTTATTGTTACCATTTTCAGACCTCTTTATATATGAAGATCCAAATTAAGGTTTTAACATTTCAGTACAGGCCAGCTGGCAATGAATGCTCTCGGCTTTTGTTTTTCTGTAAAAGTCTTTGTTTTGCCTTCATTTTTGAAAACTGTTATCTCTTGATGGAGAATTCTGGGTTGGCCATTTATTTTTTTCTTTCAGTAGTGTGAAAATGTCACCACACAGTTTCTGTTGAGAAGTCTGCTTTAATTTTTATCTTTGATTCTCTATGTGTAATACATTTTTCTAACTTCTGGGTACCTTCAAGATTTTGATCTTTGATTTTCGGCACACTGAATATGATTTGTCTAGGTGATTTTTTTTTTCCTTCTTTTCTTTTTCTTTTATTTCTTGGTTTTTCTTCTCATCTTTCTTTATTCTTACTCATCAGTTGGGGTTGTCTAAGTTTCTTGAATCTATTTTTGGAAAATACTTGCTATTATTTCTTCACTTCTTCTGCGGTATTTTTTCTTCTCCTTTTGTGATTTCATTTATATGTTAGATCATTTGAGATTGTCCTATGGGCCTTGAATGCACTGTTCTTGTTTTGTCCTGTTTTGTTTCTGTGCTATTTTTCTTCTTTGTATTTCTGTTTGGTTAATTTTTATTGGCCTATCTATAAGTTCACCAATTCCTTAGTTTTGTCAGGTCTATCAATGAGTCTATAAAAGGCTTTGCCGGTCTCTATTACTTTGTTTTTTATTTCTAGCATTTCCGTTTAGCTTCCTCTGTTGTGTGTTTAAATTCCCATTTGTGAATGCACATATTGATTAGAGTTATTTTAATTACCTCTCTGAGAGTTCTGGCATCTGAATCATCCCAGAGTCTGGTTCTTCTGTTTGTTTTGTCTCTTGACAGTGGATGAATAATGCCTGGGTCTTACTGAACTTTGGATATTGTATATATAACAGTAGTTATTGAGGTCAGTGGTTTTTAGTGGCTGGAGATGGGCACTGTTTTTCTTCTCTCAGGTGATCAGGTGGGGAGTGGAGGCTGTTTGTTCAGCTGGGTTTAGATTTTGGTGGTGGTGTGTGTATCTTTCGTGTTCCACCCTGATTTCCAGTTATTCTTGTGATGGCCTCCTATTTCCTTGTGCTTATAGGTTAGGAGTCTAGAAGGTTTTCTTCAGTTTAGTGCTCCATGCTCAGCTCTAGATGCCCCTGTCTCCACTTCTTTACCTCCTCTAGCAGTGGACTGCTGCTGCTTCTTCCTCATTGCCAGGCAGGTAGTGGGGGTTGGTGAGGATTGCTCTCTTGTCCTGCTCCAGCCTCAGTCTTAGGTTCCTGTGCTTCCTGACCATCTCTCATGGTAGCAGACCTCTCATTTTATTGGTATGGGATTTTGGTCCCAGGACAGTTTTCTGCTTCCCCTGAGATAAAGGGTTTCTTCTTCTACCCTTCACCAAGCCACAGTGGGTTTTACCCATGCCCTGTGGTATATCTGCTCTTTGCCCAGCAACTTGAAGTTTAAGGTTTTTACTCCACATTAGAGAAGCTCTCAGGGCATTGGGGTCTGTGCATTTTCCACAGCTGTAGCTCCTCCTTAGTGCCTCTCACGGAGACCTGCTGTCTCTGGGCTCCCTGCCCACTGTGTGAGTTCCTGCCAGGGGGCTCATGGGAGAGAGCCTGGAAGTGAGTGTGGATTCCCCTGGGTCTGAGACCAGGCTAATCCAGCCCATGCTCAGCTCTTAAAAGTTTGTTATAGTTTTAGGTTATATTTTCTTGCTTGTTGGAATAACTTTCATGTCTCCCTCCACATGCCTTTCCCTTCTTGGCCCCAGGTGAGCCATTTCATGCATCTCTGCATGGGAGTTCAGGCTTTGGTTGCTCGGTGACTTCAAATTTCTGGTGGGCTTAAGAGAAGTTATGATTTTTGTGATATCTCTAGCTTTTTTATGTTATTATGCTGGGAACAACATTCTTTTCAAGTGTCTGCATCTTGAAACAGACTCATCTAGCTTTATTTTTTAAAATAAGGAATGGATGTTGAATTTTGTTATCATTCACTCTTATTCAAAATGGTCATGTGAATTTCTAAGTTACCCTTCCTGACATGATGAATTATATCAATAGGTCACCTGATATTAAATCCACCCTTTATTTTTTCTTACTTGAAGAATTTTTTCATTAGCAAATATTTCTCTGATAATCCATTAAGGGCCAGATACATAGAGATGGGTAATAGAGGGTCTTACAGATTTGTATTCTGATCAAAAGGGAGACAAAAGCAACATGTAAATAGATAAATAGGGCAGTTTAGATGGTGATTTAGATTAGGAAGGAAATGAACAGGGTGGGTGGGCAGTAGGGAGTAACTACTCTAGATTGGGTGGACAGGAACAGGCTAGAGGTAATACTGGTGTTAGACACTAAAGGTTGAAAATGATCCAGTTGCTTAAAAGAGTTGAGAGTAGGGAGGGCTTTTCGGGAGCTGGCAGGTACAAATTCCCAGGGGCAGAAAGGAGATGGGCCTGGTGGAAGATCAGGATGTTCACTGGTGTGGCTGAAACATACCGAGTACAGGGGAAATGTTATGAAGGGAGATCAAAAAGGTAGCCAGAGCCAAATGGCCATGCCATCTCTTCAGCCAAGTTACATGTTTGAATTACATGAAGAAGGGGAAGAACCTGGAGATGAATTGAAGGAGGCCTCCTCTTGCTTGCTCAATAAAAGTCACTATTCCCACATCTACACGGTTCCTCAGAGGTGATTCAGGTTCGAGTCCAGACCACCGCAATAAAGCAAGTATCTCAGTAAAGTGAGTCAAGTGAATGTTTTGGTTTCCTAATACATATAAAAGTGATGTTTATTCAAGCCCATATATCAGTGATATCATATAATAATTGTCTTTCTCTGATTGACTTTTTTCACTCAGCATAATACCTTCTAATTCCATCCATGTTGTTGCATATGGCAAGATTTCATATTTTTTTGATAGCTACGTCATTTTCCATTGTATGCATATATACCACATCTTCTTTATCCATTCATCAGTCGGTGGACATCTGAACTTTTTCCATAGTTTGGCTGTAGTAGATATTGCTACTGTAAACATTGGGGTGCAGGTGTCCCTTGGATCACTACATTTGTATCTTTGGGTAAATACCTAGTAGTTTCATTACTGGGTTCTAGGATAGCTCTACTTTCAACTTTTTGAGGAATCTCCATACTATTTTCCAAGGCAGAGGATCATAGTGAAACAAGATGAAGCCAGAGAGGGAGACAAAGCATAAGAATGACTCTTAATCTCAGGATAGAAACTGAGGGTTGCTGGAGGAAAGGGGTGGCTGGGTGATGGACACTGGGGAGCACATGTGTTGTGGTGACCACTGTTTATTATATGAGGCTTACGAATTACAGACCTGTAACCCTGAAACAAATAATACATTGTTTGTTAATTTTTAAAAATCACAATAATAAACTCATTACAAGTTAAAAAAAAAATAAAGTAACCTGCATTAAATGTGAATGAGTTTGATAAAATTTAAGTGTTCTCTCACATTTAATGTTTCCAGCTAATAAACTTCCAGTTTCATTATTATTAAAAAAAAAAAAGATGTTTACACTCCACTGTAGTCTAGTAAGTGTGCAGTAGCATTATGCCAAAAAGTAGTTTGAGATATACTTAAAAAATACTTTATTGCTGAGAAATGCTGGCCATCTTCTGTGCTTCCCATGAGCTGTAGTCACTGATCACAGCTCTGCCGTAACAAATACCAGAATAACAAAACAGTTTGAAATACAGCAGGAATGACTGAAATGGGACACAGAAACATGAAGTGGGAAATGCTGTGGGAAAAATGGCACCAATCGACTTCCTTGATGCAGTTGCCATAAACCTTCAATTTGTTGTTGTTGTTTGTTTGTTTTTTAAACTTATCTGCGAAGTGCAGTAAAGCAAAGCCCAATGACTTACGATGTGCCTGGGAGCCTCTAGTATAGTTGTTTATCTCACATTAATTTTTTTGCTATCTGTCTCCCATTTTCAGTCTCTCCGTGCTGACTTTTTCTTCCTCTTTCTAACCACACTCAGCGCCCCCTTATCCCAAAGGAACCTTCCCATGTCCTCTTCTGCTGATCCTGGCGCCCAGCCTCTCTCCTTCCCTTCACAGCCACTGCTCAGACCGCGCTCTGTGTTTGCAGGCCTCTATCACTTCACTGTGCCCGCCCTCCCTCCCTCCTGACCCTTCTGTGAAATGGTTTTTCACCATAACAATGTCCTCCTAATCCTGGTGACCACCAAACCCAGCACCCTCTCATTTATTCGTCTCCGAATGGAAGATTTAAAAATACACTATTGGCCATGTCTTCCTTCTTCAAAGTCTCTAAACCCTGACTTCCTGGGCCCTTCGCTGTCACGTGTTTTGTTTTATCTCTCTTATTACCCCTTGTTTCTTTTCATTTCTACTTCACCCTTAATAGATTGGGATTACCCAAGGTGCTGAGTCAGACTTCTCTATCTACCGTATATGCTCTCTGGCTTATCATTTATGTCCTTTTACAAAACCAGTTCTCACTGTGTACTCCCAGATCTGTGCCTCTAGCCCAGACTTCTCTCTAGGGAAAGAAAAGAATATGCATCTATATTTAATAGATCATAATTTTCGTATTGCTATGTAATCTTTGTAATTATTTTAAATGGATGTGTAATGTTATGTTAAGTGCCTCTGCTGTAATTAGCCTAACCATTTCTCTGTTGAAAATTTCTAGTCCTGGATTTGCAGCTACACTTTATAATTCTACACATGTATATTGAGTTGGAGATTTGGTGGGATGGAAAATGAATTGCTTTTTTTTCCCCCTCCCAAACTAGCTCAGGCCTCCTAGATAAAGATGGGAAAGTCAGCAGAATCTTTGGCAAAGCTTCCTTAGGCTTTCTTGCTTTGGATCAGCTGAGAGGCCCACCATCACTATCCTAGTTCAAGCTAGCATTATTAACCCTTGCATGAACTCCTGAAAGGCCTTCCACGTGGTCTCTGGGACCCCAGGCTCCTTACTCACTAATACAACAGACTCTCTGTTGTTACAGAAGAAGTAGTCCTTGTGTCCCCAAGACCCCAAAGACCTTAAAGTTTCTCACACTGATGTATCTCTGAGTAAATCTGCAAAAGAGATTCACCTTCAACAAAGGCAGGATTTTAAACACACTATAAGGTTGTGGTTCCCAATACCTACCATCAGCCTTGGGAGGATTTTTGTTTGCCATATTTAACTGACAACTCAGATGCTCTCTGGAGCCAGGAGATGTGTTTGTTTTCATTCTGTTATTCTCCAGAAGGAAACTGGAAACCACCTAATGGTGCTGTTCTATACTCCTTGGTGGTGGTCTTCAAAAACAATAGGAGCCCTAATGATTATCAGGCTTGTGCCTTGGGAAACGAAGTGCTGGTGCCTTAGCTACGGAGAACTTGGGAACTGTTCCTCTAACCATTCACCTGTCCCCAGCCAAGTGGCCTTTTGTGATCTGGCCAAGCTGTTCCATCCACCTGCCTGACGGAGAACTGGCTCTTTAGTGAAGCCCATCAGATCAAAGCTTCCAGCAGTAGCAGTGCTACCAGTTTCTGTCCCTCTCTTCAGCATGGTTTGTCTGTGTTTATGAACTCCTTTTTGGGTGTCCGACCTGGGAATGCCTCCGAGCTTTTGCCTGATTGTCAGCCATTTCTAGGAATGCGCTGACCAGGTCACGAGCCGCAGCAGTTGGTCGCTCCATTCTTGAGCCTTTCCCACCCTTTCCGGTTCTGACTATGTGTTATCACTGTGTAAGGAAAGAGGGTTGTGTTTGGCACAAACAGGGCTGTGTGCACCGGGCATTTCCAAGCCCCGTGTTAGTAAAACACCAGCAGCCCAGGAACCATACGGTAGTAGCAACTGTGAAGCAGGCTCCGTACTTGGAGCAAAAGGTGGGCCTGTGCTTGGGCCCGTGCAGAGTGGGCATATTGTCAAGGCACTGCCCTTCCACTGCCTTCCACCACTTACCCCATTGTCTGCCTTTCTCTCGCATCCTCTAATTAATTTTCAGTTTAGTCTCCCATAATAACAAATTGCCTTTAAAATTATTGAAAAGCACACGTGTTGAGGGTAACAGCCGCTCCGTTCCCACTGTCTGCCCCGACTGTACTTCTTCCTTGAGGCGTTCTGGTCTATGCATCCTCTTAACTCAGTAACTGTATATGAGATGTTGTAGCCACAGTGATAGTAGTTGATGATGGTGCTCTCTGCTGTAGATCAGGAGGCAGGAGAAGATAACTCTTGTCACTCTCTAATGGTAGATTTCAGATTAATCACAATTCAAAAACTACCCTGAGTGCTTCATTCTTGAAGACCCAGGGGTCTGCCGCTTCGTTCTGCCCCAGGCGTTGGTTCCCATGAGGAGGCTTCTCTCTGTAATTCCTAGCCAGATGGCTTAGCGGTCCACTCTGTGCACTCCTGCCCCAAATCTTGAGAACCAGGAGGTGGAAGGTGACAGTCAGTAGTGAGACACACAACTTTTTCAGCTCCAGCTCTAGAAGGATAGTGCGTGTTCAGCCCAGGTTTGCCTGGTACCCTCCCTCTCTTGACATTCTCTCTGATCCCCTCCACTGTCCTCTCCCATCACAACAACAACAACAAAGTCCTTTGATTTAGAGACTGATCCAACATGCAGAGTCACCCCCACCCTCAGTGGAATGGGCTTCATTGCTTGAACAAGGAGAGTAAACCCTGTTAAAGGAGACCTGACAAAATCTTAGAAGAGTGACCATAACTCAGAAAAGTACTGTTAGGAATGTACTCTCCACTGAACGCCACCCCCTTCGTCCCCCACGATCTCAGGCAATAGAAAAGTAGAACACAAAAAGACCACTCAGCCTTAGAGAAACTATTACCTCGGAAACAGAAGTGTTTTCATTGAACTTAATAAGATCATAAATTTGTTAAATCAACAGCTCAAACGTAATATGAGACAAAATGAGATGAAATGGGAAATACAGAACTAAGGGAACAAGATGAGAACAAAACAACGTTTACCCAAAACTAATAAATTTGAAACAGTAAGGAACTTAATGACCTGAAAATTGAGTTACTGACATAGGGAAAAGCTTTAGATAATTATAAAGAAAGCAAAAGAAAATGGAAGCAATTTAAATCATCATAAGGGTGGTCCACCATAAAGATTATTGGTGTCTGTAAAGTAAAGGAGCCTACCCCCAAAGAAAAAAATTTGGCCAGAAAAGATCTATTTGAAGATATAATAAAAGAAAATTTTTCTGAAATGAAATATATCTCCTTACAGAGAAGGTCATTGTGTTCTAGGGGGGGGAAGAAAGGTTGTATAGAGACAGACCCCGAACTGACACCTAGTTATTTATCAGACTTCAGAAATAAAGAATTTTGCAGACATTGAGCCAGAAGAAAAGCAAGTCACCCCAAGGAGGAGAGGCCATCAATTAGGCTGGCTCCAGGCTTCTCCACTTTAGCATCATTGCCAGAAAGCAAAGGAGAATGCAGAGTCTTGAAAGAAAGAATTGATGTATTTAGCACCAAGTAAGTGTTAGAATTCAGCTAGAGAAACCAAGAGTAAACAACTATGCAAATAGAATGTAAGTGTTATACACTTTGACAAAAGATAGTTGGTCTTCATTTAAAATTGAAACTTATAGTTCAGAAAATCTGTTTAAAATATGTTTTTTCAAAAGCTTAACTTCAGAGGAATTTTTTGGGAATGTAGTGTCTCTATAAAGAAATATGGATTTAAGTGGAGTTTCTCCTTTATTTTCACTTTAGCTTCATTTTAAGTACAAAGTTAAATTTTACTCTTTCTGTTTAAGACACACATAGGAGGGTGTATAGAATCCCTTTAAAACTTGGTGTGGTATTTCTGGGTGTTGTGCCTGTGCGTTGAATTTTTGCATTTTCCTTTGGAGTGTCAGACATTGTTGAATTTTTTTTTTTTAAACAAATAACTTTATCTGAAAATAAAAGCTTATTCCAAAAACTCTGTTCAACGTAACAAAATAAAGCCGTCTACCAACCAAGCCTCCAGTTGTATAGGTCTTGGGTGGGGTTTGGCATAGGCAGATCTTTAAGAAAGCTCTTGTGTTTCTGAATGTTCTGACAGTTTGGAACTGCTGCACCAGCAGTTTCTCTTCTCTGTTTTTATACATGTTTTGGCAGCCTGGTAGCTTTCACCTCTCTTACAACCCACCTTCACGCTTTCTGGAGACAACTAAGGAAACTGCTCACCCAGGTGACGAGCATGATTTTTCATTTCCACCTGTTTGCTTGGCGTGGTTAATAAAAGGCACCGAGTGCGCCATGAGCTTCATTACATTCGTCTTGAAAAGGGAAAACCAGTGGGAAACATTTTATAAATGAGTGGATTGGAGCATAAAAATGATTTGCTCACCATCATTTCTTATCAACAAGCCTGATACTTTTTCCCCCTATTTTTCTTAGCTCAAATATTTTAGTCACAAGGCATCACCCCCCCTTGTTTTTTGCTCTTCTGATTATGGTGGGTAAATATATCTTTGGCGTATTTGTAATGTATTTTTTTCATTCATTAATCTATGACAGCATATAAACTGATAATCACAAGATGACTAGGATATTTTTTTTATCCTATGTAAATTTTTATCTTCAGTTATATAAAGTGGTTATTATGGTGTAGGCATTTTGGTCTAATGTGATTTTCTAATACATTGCAATAACTATTTGAAAATATGAGGAATTAGAGTATTTGACTTTTGTATAAATAAATAATATGAGCCTGAATAGTTTTTGTATGAGTGCCCAAGGATCCAGTAAATGGAAACAAATGAAATTATGGCAATAATCACTGCTCAAAAATGAAATAGTTGACAGAGATTGTGGGTGGTCAATGCCATTTAAATACCGATTTACTTCCAGTACCACCAGAAATGGTGGTGGTTTCATCCCTCTCTCTTGGAGTCAGCTCTATCTACTTCATTAATGACAAAGAAACAAAGCTATTGAATATTTTGCTCAGTTAAAATGGTGATTTTCTTTTTAAACTAAGGGCCATTACAACATTATAACTTTCAAATGATATTGGTGAAGAACCATAAATAAGTAGATTTTTTTACTTTGATAAAGTTTTTGTTCATTGATAAAATTTCATGTTAGCAGTTCTTCATGTTTCTACCAGCTAATATCTCATGATCATCTGAGGTATGTTTACTCTAAAAAATCATTGTATAGTGGACTTTTTTCTCACAAGAATATCAATATTGCATGTTTTAGAACAGTACTTCTAAAAGCTTGCTGAGAAGTTTGCCTTGAAAGATACTAAATGTGAGAAGACAGTCAAATACCCAACATTAAAACACTGAATTTTCTTCTTTGTGGGGCGGGTCTCTCAGACCATTGTGTAGACAGAGTCCTCCGCTGTCAGGCGAAGGAGAAGGGTAACTTTGTTGTTGAAAGATCTGGTTCTAGGACCTTGGTGACAGAGGTGGTCAAGAGAGGAACACAGCATTCCGGAAATGTACACTAAGGTCTTGGCATGATTGTTTCAATAGGGTTTGATTGCCAAATTCTTAAAATTGCCAGACTGTTCGAATACAGTTTTATCCAAAGTTAGCTCTCCCTGGACTACCTTCTTCAGTTGTCATAACAGTCTTGTGATTGTAATCTTAATTTTAAAAATATGTCTAATCATTTTACCAATTGATATCTTTAATTTTTTTTAACAGAAATCTTAGAGGCTGGCATTAAAGCAACTTCAGAGTCACTTAAAGGTGTGAAACGGAAAAAGATTGTAGCTGAGAATCACCTGAAAAAAATACCAAAATCCCCACTGAGGAATCCTCTTCAGGCAAAACATAAACAGAATACAGAAGAGTCCTCTTTTGCTGTCCTCCAGAGTGCTTCAGAGTCTCACAAGAGACAGAATCCTAGTCCCATAAAGAATGGGAAGCAGTTTACCAAACAAAATGGAGAAACCCCTGGGGTAGTGGCCGAAGCCCCTAACTCCGAAGATTCTCTCTCCCCAAAGAAGCCCTTGTTCCTGCAGCACGCGTCGGAGCTGCGGAGATGGGGATCGGAAGGCTCCGACCCCGCCAAGTTAGACTTCCGGGACACAAAATGTGACTCTGGTTCTTTGTCAGGTAAAACCAGGACTGACCATAGTGAATGTATCTCCTCCACTCGTAGTCCTACTTCTTCCTCTTATACAAACACCGCATTCGATGTCTTACTGAAAGCAATGGAGCCAGAACTGAGCACCTTGTCACAAAAGGGCTCATCTTGCGCAGTTAAGATAGAAAAACTGAGACCAAATAAAACTGTACAACCCCCTTCTCAGTTAAACAGCAGCTCAGTGGAGGCCCCAGATCAGACTCCGCAAGAATTTGTTTCTGAACCACAGCCTTCTCCTCGTACCTCATACACCGTGCATGTGTCTGCTGCTCAGAAGAATGAGCAGGTTTCAGTTCAGTCAGTTTCTCATTCACATAATCAACACGAACACTTTGTTTCTAAACCTAGCCAACAAAATCCGCCGCTTCCAGCGTGTTCGGGTTTCACGAGGTCATTGGTGAACCTGCAAAATCAAGACAATGCCAAACTTGAACAAGTTTATCATATAGCAGTGACGTCATCTGTGGGTCTGACTTCACCTTCCAGTAGAACTCAGGTTACTCCTCAAAACCAGCAAATGGATTCTGCTTCCCCGATGTCAGTCAGTCCAGCCCATTCTACACAGTCAGCGCCCCCGCCAATTTACAGTTCAACTCCTGTCGCCTCTGTGGTTAACCACAGCGTGGAGCAAATGTGCAATCTTCTTCTGAAAGATCAGAAGCCCAAAAAACAAGGAAAATATATTTGTGAGTATTGCAATAGGGCGTGTGCAAAGCCTAGCGTGCTTTTAAAGCACATCCGCTCCCATACGGGGGAGCGACCCTATCCCTGTGTCACCTGTGGATTTTCATTTAAGACTAAAAGCAATCTGTACAAGCACAAAAAATCCCATGCACATACTATCAAACTGGGTCTTGTCTTGCAACCGGATGCTGGTGGTTTGTTCTTGTCCCAGGAGTCCCCCAAAGCACTTAGTATCCATTCAGACATAGAAGACAGCGGGGAGAGCGAGGAGGAGGGGGCCACTGACGAAAGACACAGCGACCCAGCCTCCATGGACCTGCAGCCTGGGCAAATAATGAAAATGATGTCAAACTCTGAAGCTTTACCGAAATCAGGTTCTGTTCCCAGTAATCCAGACCATGTGGTGGGTGACTTTTCACTCCAGGACAAAGCTTCCGAATCCCAAGCTGTGACAGAGTTACCAAAAGTTGTGGTCCACCCTGTCAGCCTGTCCCCGTTAAGAGTTGACAGCCCAAAGGTTACGGATCCCAAGCCTGAACTGTCTAGTGCACAGAAGCAGAAGGACCTTCAGGGAACCAGTGTCCTGTCCCATTCAGCCTGGGCCTCCTCCCTGGAGACTGACGAAAAGTCCCGTCAAAAGGGGGACCTGAGTCAGCCAGAAGGAAAGCAAGAACCACACGTCGGAACGGTACATGCCCAACTACAAAGGCAGCAGGCTACCGACTGCTCCCAAGAGCAACAAGGAAAACTTCTGAGTCCTCGGAGTTTAGGAAGTACAGATTCTGGTTACTTTTCACGTTCTGAAAGTGCCGACCAGACAGCGAGCCCACCGACTCCCTTTGCCAGAGCGTTCCCTGCCGTGGAACAAGACTCATTAAATAAGAATAACGGGCCCTCTGCACCTCGCCTCAGTACCCCAGCACCTTCGACTCTGTCAACAAGTGAGAAAGCCTTGCTTCTGCCAGGCCAGATGCGCCCACCCTTGGCAACAAAAACACTGGAAGAACGGATATCAAAGCTTATCTCCGACAACGAAGCTTTGGTAGATGATAAGCAGCTGGATAGCGTGAAGCCACGGAGGACCTCTCTTTCACGACGTGGAAGTATCGATTCCCCCAAGTCATATATTTTTAAAGATTCTTTTCAGTTTGATTTGAAACCAGTGGGACGGAGAACAAGCTCAGGCTCTGATATACCCAAGTCCCCTTTCACCCCGACTGAGAAATCAAAGCAAGTGTTTCTTCTGTCCGTACCTTCCCTTGACTGTTTGCCCATTACAAGAAGTAATTCTATGCCCACCACAGGTTATTCAGCAGTTCCTGCCAGCATAATACCTCCCCCTCACCCACTGAGAGGAAGTCAGTCATTTGATGACAAAATTGGCGCGCTCTACGATGATGTCTTCATGTCGGGACCTAACACTTCTGTGCCCCCCAGCGCGCATCCCCGGACCCTCGTCAGACAGTCAGCAGTCGAAGACTCTTCCGCAAATGAAAATCACCTTCTCGGTCCTGGACAGTCCTTGGATGAGAGCTATCAAGGCTGTGGGGCCCCTAGTGACGCTGTATCAGCCAGGAGCAAGTCGTCGGCCCCAGGCTCACATTTAGAGAAAAAGAAGTCACATCAAGGGCGTGGGACAATGTTTGAGTGTGAAACCTGTAGAAACAGGTATAGAAAACTGGAGAATTTTGAAAACCATAAGAAATTTTACTGTTCAGAGTTGCATGGGCCAAAAACAAAGGTGGCTGTGAGAGAACCTGAACACAGCCCCGTGCCTAATAGTACCCAGCCTCAGATACTGCACTACAGAGTTGCTGGTTCCACAGGGGTGTGGGAACAGACACCCCAGATTAGAAAAAGGAGGAAGATGAAAAGTGTTGGAGATGATGATGAACTTCAGCAAAATGAAAGGGGGGCTTCTCCCAAAAGCTCTGAAGGCCTTCAGTTTCAGAATTCTCTGGGCCCCACTTCTACTCTGTCTAAGCACAATATTGCAATAACAAGTGACCAGCAGCATAGAAACATACAGTTGCAAACTCCCCAAATCCAACTGGTCGCCAGAGGCCCCGACCAGATCATGGATCCAAAGCCGTCCACCATCACAGAACAACACCTAAGTTCAGCTACCCAGGACAAGACAGAGTTAAAGAGACATGGAACTGGCATCTCAGTCATTCAGCATACAAACTCACTGAGCAGACCCAATTCATTCGACAAGCTTGAGTCTTTTGAAAGAGGTTCCCCAGTTTCCTTCCATGAGCTGAATAGAACAGTGAAGCCCGGGCCTCTGAAAGTGATAGGAATTTCCTCAGAGGAAGGCCACCCTCCTCAGAACACATCTCACCCTCACCAGCCTGTGCTATCATCAGACGCTCTGAGAGGAGAACTTCAGGACAGTTTGAGAAAGAGTTCAAATGAGCGACATGTGTTAGGACAGCCCTCCCGACTAGTTCGGCAGCACAACATTCAAGTCCCAGAGATTCTGGTCACAGAAGAGCCAGATCGGGACCTCGAAGCCCAAGGCTACGATCAGGAAAAATCAGAGAAGTTCAGCTGGCCTCAGCGTAGTGAAACTTTGTCAAAGTTGCCAACTGAGAAGCTGCCACCCAAAAAGAAGAGGCTCCGTCTTGCTGAGATGGAACATTCTTCAACAGAATCGAGTTTTGACTCCACTCTGTCCAGGAGTTTAAGTAGGGATAGTAGTTTGTCTCACACTTCCAGTTTCTCAGCTTCGTTAGACATAGAGGATATTTCTAAAACTGAGGCTCCCCCCAAAATCGATTTTCTAAACAGAGCAGAGTTCCTCATGATTCCAGCTGGCTCGAATACACTCAATGTTCCTGGAACTCACCGGGAAATGAGGCGTGCTGCCTCAGAACAGATCAGCTGCATGCCAACATCCATGGAGGTCTCTGATTTCAGAAGTAAATCATTCGACTGTGGAAGCATAACTCCACCTCAGACGACACCACCTGTTGAATTGCAGCCCCTGACGTCCCCTTCTGGCATGGGGGTCACCGGGCACGTGCCTCTCTTAGAAAGAAGGAGAGGTCCACTGATGCGGCAGATATCTTTAAACATAGCTCCAGATAGTCATGTGCCTCCCGTGAACCCACCATCTTTCCAAACAGTTGCTCTTCCCGGTTTGAACGCAGCACCATTTCCAGGCCCCCAGCTCACTAATGCAGCTTTAGCCGAGTTTCCTGCAAACACTTTGCACTCGCAGACTCAAGTTAAGGATCAGCGAACAGAAACTTCCAGTTCCACCTCTGCTAACATCTTTCCTGTTCAACAGCTTTTTGGTATCAATTTGTTAAATCACATCCATGCACCCCTTAGTCACCAAAACACACAGATGTCTCTGCAGGTGTCTACACAGAGTGTCAAACCGGATGCAAGCCCCAGTGTATGTGTATCTTCTAAAAGTAAAGATTGCTTTGCTCCAAAGTACCAACTTCATTGTCAGGTTTTCACTTCGAGCCAGTCTTGCACTTCCAGTCCTGTACTTTCTTTGCCAAAGCCAGTTCTTTCAGATCCCACTGGGGTTGACCATCGTGGGACTTCATTAGCATTATCAACCAAATTAATGGATGCCATGCCTAATTCATGTGTCCCGCCTCCACTGAAGCTCGGGCCCCTGGGTGGTCAGGCGCAGAAGGTGCCAACATCGTTTGCATTGCCCGTGCACCTGCAGAGTAACGTTCCAGCATACTGTTTTACCACTGCCACGCCTCTGCCACAGATCCTGGTGACCCAAGATCTCTCCAACCCGCCAATTTGCCAGGCTAATTGTAGCATGGTGCCAGTCAACGAAGAATCAAATTCCATGCCAAAATTGCAAAAAGATCACCAAAACGCTTTGCCAAACCCAGAGAAGGAACTCGTTCGTGAAAATACATTTTCAGAGAAGGGCCAGAATTTTTCTCCATCAGCTTCCTTGTCCATAACCCAGAAAATGTCTATGGGTAGACTTTCCCCCCAGCAAGAATCTTCAGCTTCAAGTAAAAGGATGCTTTCCCCAGCAAATAGTTTAGACATTGCCATGGAAAAGCACCAGAAGCGAGCTAAAGATGAGAATGGGGCTATTTGTACAACAGAGGTTAGACCCTTGGAGCCATTGAGTTCCAGACCTGGGGAAGGTAATAAACAGAAGAAACCCATCTTGGTGAGGCAGGTTTGTACTACAGAGCCTCTTGAAGGTGTGCTATTGGAACAGGATATTTTTTCTCCACCAGACATTGGTAGTGAGGCTGTTAATTTGACAGATGTTTTACCAGCCGATCAGTTGTCATCCGAACACTCTAACTCTGTAGTCACAGAACCTAGAAGTGACCCACAAGAATTTGAAAAGATCAAGTCATCCACATCACTCACTCTTACCGTGAGAGATTCACCTGTCCCTGCAGAAAACCTTCACATGTCCCCTTTGGAACATGTAGACAATAACCAAGAAAGGAAGTCTCCAGGGGTTAAAACTCAAGGGGACAGAGAGAACATCCCAGAGCAAAGTCCAGCTACGACCAGCACACTTTTAGTGTCTGATGTGGGAGACACACGGCAGCTGCCTTTCCCCAGCCTGAAGACCTCAACCAACTTTACATGGTGTTACCTGTTGAGGCAGAAGGCATTGCATTTGCCTCAGAATGACCAGAAGACTTCAGCCTATACTGATTGGACAGTTAATGCCAGTAATCCAAACCCACTTGGTTTGCCTACAAAAGTTGCTCTTTCTCTCCTTAACTCCAAACAGAAGACCGGAAAATCACTATATTGTCAAGCAATAACTACCCATTCCAAATCAGATTTATTGGTCTATTCGAGCAAGTGGAAAAGCAACTTAAGCAAGGTACTTGATATATCATTTATCTTCAGAAATAGTTTGTGCAATGTCTTGATGCCTTTAAATGTTTTAATTGGAAGTTGTATCTTAATTTTGAATGACAACTTGTGCTTTGTAAGTATAAAGTTATCTGAAAGAAAGGATGATAAATTTATCCCGGGAGTTAGGCTGATAAGGGTTACATGGAATCCTTCAGTGATTTTATCTTGAAACATTTTGAAAATAACTTGCCCTGAGCTGAATATTTAAGTCCTTTAGTAATGGTGCAGAGAAGCATGGTTTTACGTTCATCTTTCTCTTATACTAAGTGATAGGAGATTATGTTTATGCTTTGTCCCTGCTAATGCAGATGAACAGAGGTGTGACTTATCAAAGAGTGTTACATTTTATCTTGAAATGTAATCAGAGAGCCATTCATACTTGTCCTGTGTGCCCTGACTTCTTTCGCCTCAGCATGCCAGTCTCAACTCCCGCCCAGTGTTGGAATCTTAGTACTAGAGAGCAGGGTCACGAAAAGGCTGACTCAGACACGGGATAATTGAGTCGATGTGCTCAAGACATAGAGTAAGGTCATAAAGCTATAACTTTGGGTTATTTATGGAATTTGTTTTAGTAGAATTGTTGGTTTTCTAAAATGGGAAAAATCATCGAAATGAGAATAAATAGGTAAGGGGATCGTGCTGGACTCTGGCCATTCAGAATTAGAGAGTAAGTCCTTGACCTCCACAGGTTCACAAGTGTGTATAATACAGGTTCTTAGATATCTACATGCTTTTCAAAAAGGAAGTATTTCAGTATCCCAGATACTGGGAGGTACATATAGTTTTAAGAAGGAAGTCTCTAACTTTGCCAGTAGGTCGAGGAGTTGTGGATACAAGGAAGAGATTCTGAAAGTGGAGATACTTTAATGGAGTCTTAAAAAGAAGAAAGAAAGAAAGAAAGAAAGAGTAGGATTTTTTTTTTTCAGATAAATAAGAATGAGAAATTTTAATAGTCTGCTGAAAAGATATTAGAAGTGAGAAAGAACTTGATTTGTTTTAAAGAACCTTGAGGAATCAGCTGTAGCTAGAAGATGTAAGTTTGAAACACCACTGGCCTTCAGGTTGGAAATACGGGTAAAAACCAAAGAATGTGCCTGGTGGTGGTGAGACATTGATGCTTTTTCAGTGAAGGAAGGTGCATCCAAACCATTCAGAACTTAATTTTTCGTTACCCATACTTTAGACCAATGAAACCATAATCTTGGAAGATGAGACCTGACTAAGAATTTAAACAGAGCTTCATGAATGTTACTATGCCTATATGAAGTGACTCTCCTCAGTCCCAAGTGCTGTGGTAGAAATGCCTCTGGAAATGTGTATCTAGGTTTGGAGCTAGGCAAGGACTCCCAGTGGATGGTGTTGGAATTCCTTGGTGTGTTGGTGTAATTCATGAGCTTGCTCAGAGAAGGCAGAAGGAAGAAACAGCTCAGGATGGATCCAGGATCATTACTACTGACAGGGTTGAACACGCAGGAAACTGAAAGAGGTTGTTCATAGAAGAAAGAAGAGGACTAGAAGAAAGTGGGATCGCATATATCAAGGAGGAAATTTCAAGGAAAGTTACTCAGATAGAGAGGTCAAATAAAGGTCACATAAAGATGAAAACGAACATGGTTCCTGGGCTCAGAGGTTCTAATATTGCTAGCGACTTGGGTTGTAAAGGCAGGCGGTTGTGGAGGACTGGGTGCTGGAAGTGCTTAATTCCCAACCCAGATGTTACGATTCAGAAAGGACAGGAAGGGACAGGTCTTGAAGGACAGGTGTTTCTAAGAGAAACAAGGTGTCAGCAACATAAACTAAACAGCACAGGTGGTCGAGTGTATAAAGACCAACGACGGGATAAGGATTTGGGGGTGTCTAGCTCATTGGCAATTGGTGACTAGAAGCCAGATTCGTGAATAAGAAAGTGAGCAAAAGACAAATGGAAATTAGGTGTTGAAAATAAGGTGAAAAGTAGAATTAGTGTTAATAGTATAAAGTCAAGGAAAGGTATATGTGTGTGCATTCTAAATTGTGGGGAAACCCGATGTGTTTGTCAGGAAAAGAAGAGCCCGATGCATTTTTCCCTTGTCAGGGTCAGCATCATGACCTCCTCGCACTACCTTCCTGACCTGGGCCAACAGCTTTGTTTTACTCCTGGCCTTGAAAGGGCAAGGGCTCCCCTTCTGAGGCTACGCGGGCCCTCTGACTGGGTGCACACTCTCTCTTCACTTGCTGGCAATAAGTCAGCCCAGCACAGAGCTGTCTGCTTGGGGATGTGGTTTGAAAAAAGGGCCCTTGATCAGAAAAGTCTCACCTCACGTTGGATTTGGCCAAAGGATGGGTGTTTGAGCCTTGGCTGTTGAGCTTGACCTTGGACAAGTGACTTTACCCTAAGAGTGCCTTTCTTCCCTGGGTATAACCCCTGTGCTGCCTGCTGCACAGGGTGTGTGAGAAGGACAGGGGCTGAGAACGGGACACTAGTGAAATCCTAAGGTGCTGTCACTGTAAAGTTTCCACAGAAAATGCACATACAATTTATCATTTTGACGTCTATTACCTTTTTCTAGAGACATAATTATTATCAGGCCACAGCCTGACTTCTGACCTGGCTGTCTCTCACAGTTATCAGCATTCCCGAAATTTTAAGAAGACACAGAGAGGAAACGTAATTATGGTTTAAAATAATAGGGAAAGGGGAGATTCTTGGGAAATGGGACCCCTGCTTGACAGAATGCACAGTTACAGTGCCTTCCGGTGAAGGGGATATAATCCTGTCTCTCAGGAGTATGAGACAGGATTATAGCAAAAAGGGGAACAGGCTCTTTCCCATCTCCAAAGAGTAAAGCTCTTTGAGGAGTAAAGAGTAGTGTGAGCAGTTGGTCAGTGGATTGTGGCGGGTTGTTCAGACAGGTTACGGCCATCAGGTTGCTGGGGGGCCAACAGAGAGACTAAAGCTGAGGGAGGGGAGATGTCCTCTCAACATGTTACTTCCTCGAAACGCATCCCAGTAAGTTAACTACGTGTACGGTTCTGTGCCATGTTTTAATATCCGAGTGAAACACTAGCATGTTTGTGTTTTCAGTTTTATTAAATTAGTTTCTCTTTTTTTTTTTTCCCTTTCAGAGAGCATTAGGTAATCAAAAGTCCACAGTAGTTGAATTCAGCAATAAAGATGCCTCTGAAATTAACAGTGAGCAAGATAAAGAAAATTCCTTAATCAAAAGTGAACCAAGAAGAATTAAAATATTTGATGGAGGGCAAGTACAAATTTTACTTTTTAAATGTACATTTAAACATACTTTTTAAATGTACATTTGCTTTCATGTGAATGAAGACTTACCAGTGCCAATTTTACATAAATGTTGCAAGGTTTCTTAGCTTATTAACAGAATCTTCATGGCAAAATATATGTTATATTGTCATGTTAAATAATTCCATTTTGATCAAGAGAATATTTAGGAAATATCATAGGTCCTAGGAGGCAGCTAAGAACTGTTTTCAGAGTACACTCTGGGTTTCACGTCGATTTACAATAAGGAGTGCCTCGGGAAATCTGTTGTCAGACGAATTCACTGCCTATTTGATGCCTTTGTGTATTTGGTAGTGAGAAAAACACATTGTAAAAGCTGATTGTAGTTGTGGCGAAGCCAAGAAATATTTCAGTATGTAGAGTTGTTGTCATTGAATTTAATAATAAAGAACACTCTTGAACCAGTGGCTTAGGAGGAGGGAGTGCTATGCTAAAATTAAACCTAGTATTTGAATAAGGTTGCTTGATTAGAATTAGTTATTAGCATATTAAGTATTGATGCAAAAACCTGGAATATTCTGTTACTTACATATATGTGCATAAAATTGTATTGATTGAGCATAAAAACTGTGACTTGCTGTGTTTTGTAAGTTGAATTCTAATCATCATTATTTTCTCAAAGACATAGTATCCAATCTCCCTATTTATTTTTTTTCTTTAAATTAGATATAAATCAAATGAAGAGTATGTATATGTCCGAGGCAGGGGAAGAGGAAAGTACATATGTGAAGAATGTGGAATACGTTGTAAGAAACCTAGTATGTTAAAGAAACACATACGGACCCATACGGATGTCCGCCCCTACCACTGCACTTACTGTAACTTCTCCTTTAAGACAAAAGGTATGAGATGACATTGCTTCATGGTCCTTTTTATATGCATTGAGTTAGTAGAGCTGAGACCCAACTTTGCCTACTCTTTGACCAGGGATGCAGTAGCTTAAATTGACTAATATAAATACGTCTTGTCAACATGGTAGACTTCTTTCTTTATCTGTCTCTAGACCTCTGAGGGAAAAAAAGAGTTTTTTTTTAATTATACACTTTTACATCATATATAATAAATATGACATTTTAAGAGGAGAAACTGCCCCTTTTGTTTTACTCCCCAAATTAGAGTTGCATAACACGATGACTAATACATTTCAAAAATACTTTGGGGCTGAAGAAGAGAAAGAAATTTTCATGATTACCAGTAAACTCAAAAAGATTGAAGAAAATTTTTAAATAATAACTGTAGTAAATGTATAATGATTATGTTCATGTTTTATTATCTAATTTTAGACATGAATAGCCATTTCTCTTTTTTCCATGATGCTTTTTGTTTTATACCCAAATTCTATTGAATTTCAGCTTCACAAAATTGCTGTTACACTATTTAATGTGCATAGAACTCTGAACTAGTCATTAAAATTATATTTAGTACTCTTTTTGTATTCTTTATATGTTTTTATTTAAATTGTAAGTCCTTATTGTAGTTAAGGTAATTTTGCCCTCCTCAGATTTCCCGCTACATATAATGAGTACACGACTTAGGAAATAATGCTGGCTTTCTCCATTAGGCTCTTGCTCATGAATCATTATGTAAAAATATATTACTTGAGGCTTTAATATCCCATACAACCCTTTAAAAATTAGGAATCTCTCTAAAATAAAACAATGTATTCTTAAATTATCTGCCTGAAAGCGCAATCTCTGTAAAAAAAACAGCAACAACAACAAAATTTTTTTTTCTTTTTTCTTTTTTTTTTTTTTTAACAGAAACTTCTTTTTATCCCTTTTGAGTAAACATGCACCTTTTTTCTGATTATATTGGCTGTCTTCAGGGGTCTTGTTTTAAAACTTGATCAGCTCTTCAGCAAAATTTATTTCCTTTTTTGGGCTAGTGTTTTTTAGTGTTTAAAGAGAGTTATAATAGGTAGCGGCTAATAAGCAGCTTCGAATTCACTCTCTTTACCAGCCACTAGTACCTGAGGCCAGAGTGATGGGAGCAACAGCAGCAGGACTGTTCCTAGCTAGCTTGGAATGTTCCTGAAGAGTTTCAAGACAACATGAGTAATTGGGAGGTTCAGGGTCGTAGTCCTTCAGCTGTGATGTGGATTCTCCTTCTGGAAGTAGAGGGTGGGTTTCAGGATGTTCCTCCTGGCCTTGTGTGCCGGTGTGATAAGAGAAAGTGCTTTGATCTCTTAACCCAATTTGTTGCCCTTTCACTGGTTTTGATCCTGTGATTAAGAAACATTGGTTACTTTCCAGTATGAGACCAGGAGGCCAAAAAGAGGCCAGCGTTACTAATAAAAGATTGCCAAGTACTAAATAGAAGAGGCTCCAGGTATACGGTAAAATGAGTATTTCTCAACAGAGGGAGGAAAAGGAATCAGGGTATTCAAAAAACTATATTCATAAAATAAGGGCAGGAGAGGGAGGAACACTTAGATGTGGAAAGCCAGATCAGGCTCCAGAGACTTCTGGCAAAGACAAATACTCTGAATTACCAACGAGCAATCCTAGTGAAATAACTCAACAGGGCACCATGTCAGGGTTGAGATAAACGTTTCTTAAAAGGCTGACAGAGCACAAGGACCCCTGAAGAGTGAGCCTGCAGTCTTCGCTGCGGTCACATCCTCTGCCCCTCTGCTGCGCTGCTTCTCTGACTTTACCTCAAATGTTTTGTGTTGTCAGCTAATTCTTTGGAATTATGTAATAAATACTCATTTGAAGAAAGCTATCTGGCTAAGGAGACTGGTGAAGAAAATGCTAGAAATTCAGTCTTTTTCTCTTCCCACCATGACAGTTCTTTATTTTATGGGTCAGCTTTCTTGTAGAAGTCTGCCTTCTGGGACTGTCTGTGAGACAGACCCCACAGTATCTTTAAAGGCAGCTAAGTAACAGGAGACTTGTTTTTAGATGAGGCTGTAGATGTTGCCCTCCTGGATTTACCTTGTTGTCCTAGTTAGTGCAGCTCGACTTCTCACTGGCTGTGTCTGGTGGTCACAGAAAGAGCGATGTAATGACGGTGCGACATCAATATGGGCACACAGAGGGGGCGAAGTGGCGCCCAGAGAAGGATATATGCAGTGCGAGAGAGTGATGCTTCCCCTGGCAATGTGTGTAAATCTCTGCTTCATCATTTGTCCTCTTAATTTATTTTATGAGGACATATTCAGAAGAATTTTAATTAATTTGTTTCCCTGTTTAAAGGTCAGTCAGCAGAAAATATACAGTGAGCTTTGCATCTTTACAAGATTTACTGTCATTTATACACAGAAAGCTAGACACTCTATATGTAGCCGTCAGAACCCAGAAACAAAAGCTCATGTGCTTTCCAGAGGATTTAGGGTCATGTTTATTAAATCTGTTAAAAAACTTACTTGTTAAGTTAGTGCACGAAGTTCATGGCATTGCTAAGGGATATTTGCATCTTAATATGTATATTTTGCGTGTTAAAATGCAGAGTGTTTATTTATTTTAACTTATTTAAGAAGTAGGTTAATAATAATAGCTCAAGTTATGAGAAAATATGCTTATTAGAACTTTATATTTCCAAATTTGCCTGGTTATAATTATCCATTAATTTCTATAAGAAGCAAATAATATTCTATAGTTGTACATTTAGGGAAAAAAAGCACTTTAAAAGAGACTATTAGTAGAACTCGTAATTTGGCTTGTGATATTGTTATTGTATTAGAAAGTGCTTTGACTTATAATTGGAAATTTCAGCCTTATTCAGATGGCTGAGCTATTTGTTTTGAGCTTTTTAATATGAAAGTTTTGAAGCAGACAGAAAAGTAAAGATCTGTATCATGAATACCAGTTACCAACCACCTTTTACTAATCATTAACATTTTGCCATATTTGCTTCATTTTTTTGTGTATTTAAATTAAGCATCTGGCATGGCCAGGCCATGTAAGCCAGATGTCACCTCTAGAATTATAGAAGTCAGGGTTTGATGGGTCTTAGACCTCATCTGGTCCAGGCACCCTCTCACACTGGAGCCCCCAAAGCACCAGGCTCTGGGATGCTGTCTGGCGTACTGTCTAGTGCAAGAGTTGGCTGGGACAAGTATGACCAGTTCCACAGAACAAGGCACTTGTAGTGGTCCTGAGGTTCTACAAATAACAGCCGTGTCCCATGCCCTCCAGTGACTGCAAGCCCAGAGCTGGGAGCAACGATTTAGACATTCTTAACTCTTCTGGAAGCTTATGCTGAAATACTAGCCTGCCCCTGCTAACCAAACTAAGTCTTTAGATTGTGATTGTTTTCTCAAAAGAGATGATTTTCCCTTGTTGGCAGGTGTGTGTGTGTGTGTGTGTGGCGTTCTCCACTCAAGCTGCTTGGTGTCCAGAAGAGAACCTGAGCTCCCCCCCTGCATTCATGATCACGTGGGACAAATGTGCCCAGGGGTTCCCAGTTAACCTGGTAATACTTAGCTGCCAAAGAAAACACCTCTTTAGAGATACTGTTGAGAGACTTCTAGTCAGTATGGTGAAGGGAAATTAATGCAGGAAATTCTTTCTCAGCTTCCAGTGAACAGAAATTCTGTTTGACATAACAACCAAATGTAGTTTTTAATAGATAGTCAAGCTTGAAATTTAAAAAAACAAATTCCCAGGTAACAGAAAGAAAAAAGAAACTCCATGCTAGCCCTAATAGTAATAGACACTTAAAAAATAACAATAATTAAATAAACAAACAAAATTAAAAAAAAAAAAAAAGAATTTGTGGGAATATCACAGCTATCCAGCCCTGGGGTTTTAACCTCAATCCTGGAATGGAGTCTGAGGCTTCTGAAATAAGCCTGGCCCTCCTGCCGGGTGACTTTGGATCAAGTGAGGAAAAGATACCTCCTAAAAAGCAAAACCCCTGACCTCTGCCATGTCATTCATAGATAGATAGTTAGTCTAGAATTAGTGGTCTGAAACCTTAAGTCCCAAGTAGAAGCAGTTGGAAAACTGATCCATAGAGATGTTCATACAACCCAGGGTCCTTAAGACTCCATGGGAAACAGTCTTGCTGAAGATGGGCTTTCAATAACAACTACATAGTATGCAGGGAAACAAGGTACCATGGGGGAGGGCCAGCAGACACAATGGGGGAGGTTTCGGACTATAGGAACCACAGATCTTAGTGCGGTCCAAGGGGACTTTAAATGTAAAATGTTCTCAGAAATAAATGAGGACTTCAGAACAGAAACCAAAGGCAAAAGTAGACCTCATCTGGGTAGCGGAGGCAGATTTGAAAAAGAAAAGCTATTAGTAATGAATAGCAAGGTTATTACAACATACAGATATCAATTCTTTTGTTTGTCCAAATTTTAGTCTTAGAATTGTAAAACCACAGTCTGTGCTTTCACTTGAAATAGGAATGAAATTTGCCAGTGTTGACAAATGTGAGAGCAAAATAATACTACATAAGCTTAGTAAACATTCTTTTCCCTTAAGGAAATCTGACAAAACACATGAAGTCCAAGACACATAGCAAGAAATGTGTGGATTTAGGCGTCTCAGTAGGTTTAATAGATGAACAAGATACAGAAGAATCAGGTAAGGCTTTATTCCATATTTTTCATAAATGCTATTTACAATGTGCTGGTTTTTTTGCATCCATACGCTTCTTTCCATTCGCACTGATACTTCCTAGTTCTTCCTGTCGTTGCTGCTTATTTACATGATACATTAGACTCCGAATCAATGTTCCCGTCTGTAGTTTGTCCTCCTTCCCATGCATCCAGCCCCACAGACGTCCATCTTCCCGAAGCATGTGTCTGCTCACACTCCTGCTCTACTGCTAGTCTTCCATTGGCTTCCCTTTGCCTCCCAAGTGAACTGCCAGCCGCCAGACCACACATCTTCAAAGTCCGTTACGGTCTGCTGTCCTCCTCCTTCTCCGGCCTTGTTTCTCATTTCTTTGTTTCACCTATCCTCGTGCTTAAATTTCCTGCCTACGTGGCATTGATCTGGCTCTCTCCCTTTCCAACCTTCCCCTAACCCCCCCCCCCCACCGCCCTCAGTCCCCATGCAGACATGGCTCCCAGTGTTCACTGTACAAAACTCTTCCTCTCCTTCGATGTCTAGCTCAAACCCACTGCTGCCACGAAGCCTTCTCTGATTTTCCCTTCCCACACTGTGGGAAGCCACTTCTCCCTGCTCTCAGCTCCTGCAGCAGTTTAATGTTTGCTCTCTGGAAGCATTGAGTCTCTTTCTGCCTTATTTTGGGGTTAATCTACAACTGCTTACCTCACCTCCTCACCGAGATTTCAAAGCATGTCCTGAGCAGAGCTGGTGAAGGAGTGATGCCCGCTTCACCCACAGCCTGTCGTGCACAGCCTCACCCCAAGTGGCTGCTCTGGAAATGTTTGTGGACTAGAACATTCGTTTGCATCCCCAAGATGTTTGTTATTTTGAAGAAGTTAACCGGTTGTTTTCTTAACGGTGTTCACTCAACAAATAGAAGTGTTTATCTTTAACCAATTTTGAGGGAACGTAAACCTGTTCATCTGTTCTGACTCATTAGAGAGTAGAATTATTCTCTCTTAAGACTTTTTTTTTTAAGCCAAGAATTTATCAACCAAAGAGAGAGAAGTTTTCCCTAAAAAGTTGTCCTACTTTTTTTGAAATGTGCCCTCAATTCGACCTTTATTTGCTTGCTATGTTTTAGTTAATATGCATTAGTCTGATATCTAAAAAATTTCCAAATAGAAAGTGGTAAGGATATCATTGAAAATATAGGTAAAAAGTCAAACGTGTTTTATTCCACCTGACAAGCAGTAACACACTGAATGAATCACCCTGAATTTTTTTCTGGATACGCAAAGGAAGTGACTCACACCTTAAGTGGTAGAGCCAATATGATTCAGGATTTTGAGCACACAGAAAGGATTGCCTTTAACTCTTTTTTGGGAATAAACTGATACATTCTTGATAGAAGAAAAAGATCATCATAATAAATTTAGGACAATAAGGAGCTTTTTACGTGTTTTAGGCTATACATTTTGGGGATGACAATATCAGGATTTAAAAGTGCCTATCACATTAACATATGTGTTACTTTTCTGTCCTAGGAACATACTTATTAAAAGCTGATTTTTGAATTGCCAGGAATTGAATTCTGTGTCGTGTCTTTGTTTAAAGACACTTACACATTTAATAGAATTATTTATAATTCACTTCTAATGTATACAGCTTATTTGGTTTATTTTCTGCTCCTAGCAGTCACACAGTAAATTAACTACCATGATAAAGTGAAGAAAAAAACATTTTATTTGCTTTATTTTTATTTGCTATATTGCTATTATATAGAGCCATTCAGAAGTAAAAAGCTAGGAAGAATGAATATGAGTTTCAGCAACTTTATTATTACTCACAGACTAGAAAATGAACAAAGTAGAAATATGAAATACTAATGTCTGAGAAACACAGATGTAAAAAGTAGTATTATAATATACACTCATTTACATGTTTTGCTTTAAGAAGTATGTCTTTAAGAAGATGTCTTATAAAAATTAAGTAAAATATCTCTAGAGTCCTCTAAAGTTATAGGAAGGTAGTGTTTATATCCAAAATTTGCACAGGAAAATTAAGTGTGGTTTGCATTATTACCTTGTATTGTTTAGATTGGCTGATGGGTGGACTTACATATCTGTCCACTCATGTTTGTATTTCTCCGCTCATTCCAGAAGCACTTGAAGTGGGTTTTAGATGATAACTCAAACTTGATAGCCTGATTCCCTATTCAGATGGGATCTCTTGATAAAACTGGGAAGTTTTACTTGATTTTTCTCTTGGTTAAAATTTTTTTAATTACTGTAATTATGGGTGGCATACTCAGGTTTTTCACAGTTTTAATTGAATAGTAAATTGTAGCATCTAGGTGGATTTTGCCAAGTGCTATACTGTACTGGAGACCTAACAATTCTTTATGAATATGCCAGCCAGCATACCCTACTTTTGCTTTATTATGGGCTTGGAATGTACGTGTAACAGTAGTAAACATTTGTTGTTTTATACAGTGGACTTCTTTTCATTCTTCTGTTTTGTGCTTCTAAAAAAAAATATTTTGGTTTTTTTTTTAAATACAGAATGATTACAAAGAGTTTTATTACATGCCCTCAGGAATTCACACCAGACCTGATTATCTTCTCATATTTGTCTCAGGTCTTTTTCATAAATTCAGTGTATTTTTAAAAAAAAAAAAACTGTCAAACACATCATTATGCGTCAGGTCACCTTTGCCGGTCACTCTCCCTCCCAGAGCCGGACACTAACTGTGCCTTTCAATTCATTTAATGTGCTTTCATATATCCATGAATAGTATGTGGTTGGTTCGTTTGTGTTTTGAATTTGTATCAGCAGTATCACCTTGTACGTAGATGCCTAGAAAATTAATTTTGCTTTCTAATTTTAAATGGTTTTCTAGAACAGTTTCTGTCTCTGCTCATCCTTGACTCTACCTTATACTGTAAGATTTTAAATTTTACCTGGTTGGCTGAATGAGAGCCTGCTGTCGTGTTTTCTTGATTACTGTCCTAAAGTGGTGTCTTAGGATTCTTTGAAAAGAGGTTCCTCCTCTCCATTAAATCGGCAGTAGTCAGAGACGGGATCTTGCCGAACAGTTCCTCAGATGTCTTTGTGTTTAGGGGAGAAAGCCCAGAAGCCTGCATGCAGTAGGATGCTACGTGGCTGGAGAGGGTTCTATTTTCTGCCTGAACACGGCCTCTGCGTGCGGCGCCCCAGGGCTGTGGTGGTCGGTCTCTTTCTTTTCCATCTGTCCTCCTCGCTAGGTAATCTCGTTCCATTTTCTGATGGAAATACCACCTGTCTCCTGCTGATTGCAGTATTCACGCCGGACTGGCGCATCTGTCCATCTGCTCACCACCTCCATTGGCGAGTCTCATGGGCGCCTTGAGTTGGACGTTCACCCCTTACCTCCAAGAAGCGCACTTCTCCTAGTGTCTTGTCCCGTCCTTCCAGCTGCTAGTCTTGAAGCCATCCTTGGTGCCTTTCCCACTTCCTTCCAAGTGTGTTCAGGATCTTCCCCACATTTGACCCCCGCTGTCGCCCAACCCTGGTCAGAGTCACCACTGCCTCCACTCAGTGGCTTGGAGTACCCCTGACTGCTCTGTGTCCAGCCCCAACCCCTTGACAGACTTGCAGCACAGCAACCAAAGCGTTGGTTTTTTTTTTGCTGTGTTGTGTTTTGAATTACATCATTATTTTGCTGAAAACCCTCTAAAGGTCTCCTGTCCTTCAGAGTGCTTGGCCGGCTGTGCGCTGGGAGCCCTCCGGCCCACTGCCTTCCCCACACCGTCTCTCCCGAGCTCGTCTTCCATCTCCTCTGGCCTTGCTCACCCAGCCACACCCACTCGCGTCTCCCTGCTCTTCATTAAATAGCCCTGCAGGCCCCGACTCAGGCCTTGTGCTCAGTTCCTGTCTGCCAAGTGCCCTCTGCCAGTTCCTGCTGGACTTAACTCGTCGTGTCCTTCAGTGCTCTGCCCAGTGCTGCCAGGTTAGCAAGGCCGTCCTGAGCCCCCCAGGCAAACACACCTCGCGCTCTTACTGCTTTATAGTCCTTGCGGCACGTATCCCTACCAGGTGTGTTGTGTGTTTGTGTGTGTTTTATGGAAATAGAACGTGAGGACAAGGATTCTCTGTTCGCTGCACAATCTCCGGCTCCTCGGGATGGTGGCTGGCAGGTCATAAGGTAGTAAATAGTTGTTGATTTAATGAAGGACTAGGGGAAAAAATGACCTACAATCTGTCAGAAAGTTCTTCAACCTTCTTATTTTTAGAATTGGGCATGTTAGTTTTCTGTGAAATCCCTTCACTAAAATCAGACAGTAGCTATGAGATACTGTTTATCGCCTCTACCTGTAAACAGAGTTTACATGATATGGCCAAGGTAGACAGAGGTATTGTTGAAGCGATGACGGCGTTCATTAATTTGTTACTGGTTGTGGGATCAGAAGGGGAGAGGGTAATTGAGGTCATCTGACTCTTCGTTTTCCCATCTTCAGTGATGATCACTCCAGATTGACGAAGACCTGTTTTTCCATAGCTCCAGGGAAGAAAAGTTGCTTCTCTGGTTGATCTCTTTATGTATTTATTCAGTCTGGAGCAGCTGTAGGTGACGTGCATGCCCCCCCCTCCCCGCCCCGCCACCCCAGTGCTCAGGAGTGAGCCCAGCCTCAGCTGGGGCTGGGGCAGGAGCAGGGAGGCCTGGATGGTGCAGAAAGATGACTAAGGTACCCCCGAAGAAAGGGAAGGGACTTACTGACCCGTACATCGCTTTATTTAAAAAAGTACTGGTGAGGAGGAGGGGTAAGGGAGGGCCACCTGCTGGACCGAGAGAGCTGCTTGGGCAGAAGCCCCAAGGACCGGGGAAAGGAACAGCTACAAAGCATGTAACTGGGACAGGACGTGAGAGCTGGACAGGGTGCACCCCTGACAGGGGCCGCGGGACAGGTTAGACCATGCAAGGGGGCTTTAGCCCGGGGAGTGGTGGTGCCAGCTGCCCACCTGCTCGTTTGTCCTCAGATGTAACCAGAGCCTCTGCTGTTCGTGCCAGTTCGTGAGGTTGTGATGCTTGAAACCCATTATTTCTCTGTTATGATGTTTTCCTAGTATTTTTATTCTTTTAAACATTCCATGACACAGAAAGTGTTTCTTTGATTTAAAAAGTTTAGGTTTTTGTTTTGTTTTGTTTTAATGTCATCTAAAGTCGTTGAAAGCCATTGCCTCCTCGGGCGCATAGACACCTTCTTTCAATCCGGATTATTTTTTCAAATGTTTTTGAAACAAGGAAAGAAGATAATAGGGCTTTTAATCGATGACTCTGGAATTTTCATTGCCGAGCTTTTTTGTTTTGCTTTCCTTGGTTTTTGTTTCTCTTTTCCCCTAATGATGCGCCTTTATTTTGTAGTGGGAAATTAGGCTGCAATGCCTAAAAGAAGCATGTGTTCATTAAGTGGATGGTCCCTTTCAGCAACAGCAATAAAAAATAATTCCATGGAGCAAACGCCTCTTTCTGGAAGGCTGTTTATATAAAGAGAGCACCTCAGTGCTTCTACATGCCTCATTCCTACCCAAGTTTGGGTGGGAAGTCTGGTACGGGTTTTCCCTTGTGGCATCCCATTGTATGTATACATAGAAATGTGTAATGACTAATTTAGAAAACTTGCTCTTCATTTATTAAATTAGGGAGCACTGTTGCCCCTGGAATTAATTTCTGTTCTCCCCATAGAATAGACGATCGTAAAAGGTAAAGGCCTGATTTGTTCCTGCTTTAATTTTTGTGTGTATTTTAAAATCCTGCTCTCGTGGTCTCCATAAAGGATGTGATAAAATATAGAAGCTTGTCACAAAGTGTTTCACTTTACTGTCAGTTTCCTTTCCCAGGGGAACATGTCGGAGACGAAGTGGCTGACTTTTAAAAAGTTAGGAAGGAGAATCAATGGTTTTCAAGTATTGCAGTTCTCAATTTCGAAATGTACACTTCCGGGTAGACTGAAGCTCCGGGGTCTGAGGCAGGTCAGTGTTGGGTGATCTGCGCCAGCTCTGCCTCTATGTACTCCCCTTGCCCACTGAGGTTCCCTGTCTCCTGGTCACAGAGTCTCCCCCGTGTAGGGATCAGACACATGGCCATGGTTCCTTGGGAGACATCAGATGCCGCATAGGCTCCTCTGCCCATCTCGAGCCTGCTAGTGTGTTCTCCATCTCCCCTGCCCACTAGATGAAAAGCAGGGGTCAGACTGTGTTGTGTAAATCTGATATTAAGCCCTGATGCCGGGTACTGCCAGAACCTGCACTGGAATCCCGTTGCTGCACATCTGCAGTCAACATTGAGGAAAAGTCGAAGGTCAGGCCGGCAGGAAGGTGCCATAGCATGCCTCACGGTTAGCTTTCTTCCCTTTATTTCAAAAAGGTAGTCATTGCTATGGCTCTTCCAATGCCCTTTGTGCCCACAAGATGGCAGTTGTTGGGGTGGGGGTGGGGGGACAGCTGATCTACCCTATGAAAAGTAAAGTCTGAGATAACTAAGTCCACCAGCTGACTGTCCTTTGTGACCTAGCTTTGCCTAAACACAGTTGAAATTTGTCACTACCAATGCTGGTAGATAATAGATACCCACTAAAAAATATAGCGAATAAAGAAAAATAAGTAGGCAGATTCAGAAGCTTCATGTCTTTTGGGAAACCGTTCCTCCAGAATGTCAGGGCTTGATCAGTGTGACGATGTACGACATTGTCTTCTCCAGATACTGATTTAAATTCCTACACAATTTTGATAGCCACGCTACATTTCCTAGTCTAACCGTGTGGTGGCTGTGCCAGCAGTGGTTTCCTATGGTACCTCAGGGAGGACGACTAGGGGGCCACCTGTGTGGTCAGTCAGTTAAGCTGACTCCAGGCATGATCCCCAGGACCTGGGATCAAGCCACAAGTCAAGCTCCCTGCTCAGTGGGAAGCCTGCTTCTCCCTCTCCCTCTGCCTGCAGCACACCCCCAGCCCCTGCCCCACTCATTTGCTGTCTCTTGCTTTCTTTCACATAAATAAATAAGATCTTTAAGGGAAAAAAAAGAGAGAGAATTAGATTCGGCTCACATTAATGAATGTGACGTGCGCTGAGATGGTCAGTGCCAACATGACATGCACGACCTTCTGCATATATTTAAATCTTGATCACCTTGGACATCCAAGAAACAAGGTAGATCTTTTTAAAAGAAAAACAAATAACCCACAATGGTTTTGTTTGGGAGACCTGATACTAAATGCTAGAGTTTGTAGAATAGGACCCAGAAAACCTATACCAAGGGTAGTGCTTATAGGTTTAAAGGGAAAATTGGGCAGTTTGGTCATTTAATTTATTTTCTCTGTAGCACACCAAGATATATCATCAAGAAATACCATCTCTGAGCTTTCTTTCATACAACAAAATTTATTAAACGCTCATGAAAGGCCAGTGTTACTACAAAGTATCTCACCATAATTGTGTGTGTGTGTGTGTGTGTGTGTCTGTGTCTGTGTCTGTGTTTTTTTTTAGAGATTGAATGTGTGCAGGGGGTGGGGCGGGGGTGTAGAGGGAGAGAGAGAATCTTAAGCAGGCCCCATGCTCCACACAGAGCCGGACATGGGACTCGATCTCATGACCCTGAGATCATGACCTGAGATAAAATCAAGAGTTGGATGCTTAACTGACTGAGCCGCCCAGGCGCCCCCAGAATATTTATTTCTTAAATATTATTAGCATTTGGTAACGTCTTGGCCAGCTTATGGCTTTCTGGCCAAAGTCCAAGGCCTCTTAATGATGTATGTTTATTTAGTTATTCCTTTATGTCTGCCTCATTTTGTCTATTTTCCCCAAAGTTTTACTGTGGGTTTGTTTCTTCTTAACTTCAGAATTTATTTTCCTGGCATTTATCTTAAGTCTTTTTTTTTTTTTTCCAAATTATCTTAAACCCATTTCCTACTGTGCCAACCAACATAACATTCAGAATGTCCTTCACCAGAGTCACGTGCAGGTCCCCGGTTGCTAAAGACGACTCATTAAAGCTCACTGCGAACATGGTGTGATGAAGGACCCAAGAACCTCGATTTTTTAGAATTCCTTACTACCCTTAGCAACCACAGGCTGCGTAGCTACCCATTTTATCCTTCAGTGCATGAATTCTTGTGCTAATTTCCAAGTGGAGTCGATTTACAGATGCGAGGAACCATTTACTTTGAATGAAGCAGGAGGAATTATAAGTTTCTTGAAGCCAGCCATTAAAATGTGGACACTTGGCATTTGAGAGAAGTTCCCATTTAGTTTAAAACCAGCCACTCGAGCTGTAATTTTAGTGGTTCGTGCTCACGAAGTCTCATCCCTCCAGCCAGCCCGCCCGTGGTGCTCCTCGTCGTCTGGGCCATGCAAAATTGCACAGTCTCTGGAATTTCATCCCTGTGCTCTTGGGGTAGTAGTGAGTACTTTCGCGTTTTCACCTTTTGTGTCAAAAACCGTGCTGCCGGCTATTTGCTTTTCGTGCCTTGATCCAAAGAATGTTTTTGTCAACAGAATGCCGGACTGCAGTGCTAGGAATGTTAATACGTGCCCTCGGCTGCCCAACGGGGAGGACTATCCAGTGTAGCCAAGTGCAGCTGCGGATCTGATCTTGCTGGGGTTTAAGTCTAGGGTAATGTGTGGAAGAGCTTGATGTTAGACCGCAGGATTTAAAACCTGTATCATATTTGCCCTTAAAATTAATTGAATTTTTCTAAATGAAATTCTGTCGACATGAAACCTTTACAGTATGTTTCTGTCATTCTGGGATTTTCAGGGAAAACATGAGTACTCCTTTTTAAGAGAACGTTCCATGTACAATACAAAACCATAATAGCTCTGGAGATTTCTGCGTAAGATAAAGTGTTAATACCATTAACAAATGACACGGATAGGAGTCTTTTGGTTTTACTTCCTGAAGTGAACAAACATGAAACTCTGGCCCCATTACTTTCTTAATGATGTTTTCATCTTTAAAAAACAAAAACAAAATAACCCAGCAACTTATTACTGCCATAGTTGCAGGCTTTACAAGAATTTTCCCCTTCAAGTTAAGGTTGTGTCTCCAAGTACTGTTTCCAAATGTGAGCAAAACAAAAACAGGCCGCCGAGGCCGGGAGCCTGCAGCTCTGGCCTCCTGTGCATCCGATTCTTCCAGCAGGTGTCACTGTGTAGCAGCGAAGGGAAGCCCCGGCTGCCCTTCGTCCCACCCACGCTGAAGTTGGAACTACACCTTTAGAGAAACTGGGTGACAGAGTGTATGGAAACGTTCCCTTTTGAAAAAAGTACTGACTCATTGCCTACCTCTTCTTTCCCTCATGAATTTAAATTCACAGAAATTAAGGGAATTAATTTTCCACTTCCATAAATTTTTACTGAGTATTGGAAAAATTTATGAGCAGGGAGGGACTATGTCTATCTAGAAGGACGTAAACTAAATAGAATTTGTAAGGGCCACGCATTTATGAACTTGTTAATAAGCAAGTGTGGATTTATTTATTTATTATTTTTTAATGTCTTGTAGAGTCTCTGGGGGACGCGGAGGGGTGAACTATAGCCTTTACCCTCCTGGAGTGTTACACTCTACACCAAAAAAAAAAAAAAAAAAAAAAAAAAAGAACAATTGGGGCAAACTAGTAGGAAATCTATACTCCCAAGTGCATGAAAAGCTGGTTCCAAGTTTTGGCTTTGATGCTTCCTAGCCACAGAGACATCTCTTAACTTCCTTGCTAAGAAGAGTTTGAGATCACTGCTGTCACGTGGTGCTGGTTAGATTGAAACAGGACAGCAGAGCCTGGATGTTGGCCGACTCTTTCTGAAAAGGGCCTGATATTGAGTATTTCATGTCCCGTGGGTCATGTAGCCTCTGTCATGACTACTAACATTTGTGGTTGTGACCAAAGGCTGCTTTGGACAGTTTGTAAACCAGTGAGCCTGCTGCGTGCCGGGTAAACTTTATTGACAAGAACACGCAGCGAGCCACACGCGGCCCACAGCCACAGTTTGCCAGTGTCGGATAGAGCAGGAACTGTGCACAGCGTGCTGTGGTAGTTCTCGTACTATGTAACGCGCTACGGCAAAATGGACGATACCACAGAGTCCTAAATGGTAAGTTTTCTGAGTAGTTAACAAATCTGCGGTCTCACGCTTGCCGGCTTGTGATCACAGACAAGTCACTTTTCCTGTCTTCGTCTTTCGTCGGCACAATTTCTGATGTGGTAGTAATGGTGTCCTTTGGGCATAGGAGCAGGGCTAACGGGACAGTGAAGTTATATGAAAGGACTTGTATTAACACAAGAGAATAGGGTTGGTGGGCTCTGCCTTGGGATGGGTATTTAAAAGGATGCCATTGTCTCCCATTCGTCTGAGCTATCCCTTTTCTCTTTCCTCTGTCACCCTGGAGTATCAGCCCTGTGTAACATACATGTAAGGTATATAATATGTAAGGTAATGATCCAGAGTTTATGTTCAGGTTTCCAGACTTGGGAACTCCCCCTTCAGGAGTTTCAAGACACAGGACATGCAGAGATAAACATTACTCTGTCCTTGTCCTGCGGAAGGAAAGCTACAGAGAGAAATCCCAGCCCTTCTTAACTCCTCTCCAAGCTGTACGCCTGTGGCTCTGTCCAGGGAGAAAGGTCCAGGGAAGCCACTCTGCAGCTTTCCCACCCATCATACCTCCAGCTTTAGTCTGAACCTTGCCGGGATCAAGGCAAAATCAGATTAACATGGAGCCAAATAGTCTTCCGTCCTTCCACATTAAATGATATATGATGTTCTTTTTTAAATCCTTCATGTAAATTGCATGTGTATGTGTGTGTATAAAATTTAAAAGTTTTAAAGATTTATACTATTCTACAAGTATTCTTAAACTTCCATAGTCACTACAAAGTCCAGTGTATGTGTTGTGAAGTTAACGTTGAGTGATTAGTTTCCATTCTTGGGGATTGCATTTTATAGGTTCTGCTATGCGTAATCAAATAATTATATGAAGCTTTTAATTTCTGTGCCTATAAACATTCAACTCATGCATATTTATAAGCTAACTTAATTTC
This sequence comes from Mustela nivalis, assembly GCF_964662115.1. Taxonomy (NCBI): domain Eukaryota; kingdom Metazoa; phylum Chordata; class Mammalia; order Carnivora; family Mustelidae; genus Mustela; species Mustela nivalis. The sequence goes on from NC_139024.1 coordinate 143,505,585, forward strand.
TATAATTTATTGTTGACCTTTCAGAGCACTCTGTAGTTAGATTTTTAAAATAGGATATTTGAATGTGCAACATTTAGCCAGAGACTCAGGAGCCCCACGAACTATGGGCTTGACACTTCAAAATAATTTACAGTTTACATTTTTTAAATCATTATCTGAGAAAATATCAAGTCCTTATCTGCTCCTTGTCCTAGTTACGATCAAATAGCATTGGTGTGTATGTAGCGCGAAGCCACATTCTCCCTGAGCCCCGGTGGCTAGAAGAACCCTATGTCCAGCTGACTAAGAGATGCAAAACCAGGTACAAAATACAAGGTAGGAAGAGTTGCAGGTGCTGAAAATTTAACACATGTATTTGGGAGAAATTTCCTGTGCTTCTAAAAATTCACCAAGAGGAGCATTGGATTTGATTTCAAGAATTAATGGTTTCCTACTAAACAATAAGAAAGAGAAAATTGCTTATCAGAGAAAGAAGCCTTGATGGGTATAAAAACAGCAGGGAAGTGGCTATTGTGCAAGTGTATCTGAAAGAGACAGAATATTGGTGTTGAGGGAGTAAAATAAAGACCCTGGAGTGCTGGCAAATTGTTTTAGGCAACTTTCCAAGAGATTATTTTCATCTTAAGAGAAAAGCTGCAAAACGCGTATAGAGTTCCTGTATACTCCTCACCCAGCTTCCCCTTATGTTAGCATCTTACAGAACTGCGGAATGTTTGCCAACACTAAGAGATTAACTTCAGCTCAACATTAGTAACTCAAGTACAGAAGTGACTTGAGTTTCACCATTTTTTCCACCGATGTCCTTTCTCTGGCCCAGGATCCTCTTCCGAATCCCGCATGGCGCTTGGCAGTCATGGCTCCTTTGACTCCTCTGATGACTTCCTCGGTCTCTGATGTCTCTCATAACCTTACCAATTGTAGGGAATACTGATCAGTCATTTTGTAGGATGTCCTCAGTGTGGGGTTTTCTGGTGGATGCTTATGATTGGATTGAGGTTCGCATCCTTCGGAACGTGCTGTAGAGTGATTGTACTTGTCTCAGTGTTGTCGTATCCGGATATATCAACAGGTATTATTGGTCACGTTAGCCTGTATTAACATGATCTTTCAGGACTCTGGAGGGACTTTGGCTAATCTTCCAGGGCTCTCTACTGTAAACTTACTGTCATTCCCTTTGTAAATATTAAATGTTTATGGGAGATACTTTGAGACTCTGCAGATACTCTGCTTATACGCTGATGTATCTTGCCTACAATGAGTATTACTAGGGTGTTCTGATTTATTAATTGGGATTTTTCTGCAGGGAGAAGTTACCATTTCTTCATTTGTTCTTTCATCCTTTCATTCATTTACATCTGTATGGACTCAAGGACATGTATTTTATTCTTTGGGTTATGATCAGTCTTACTTTTTCTTATTGTGTAGCTCAAGTTCTCATTAGCCATGAAGAGTTGAGGTCTGTTCCTATGCCCTTTTGACTTGCCCCATCTTTTTTTTTGTTGTTGTTAAGAATTTCCTTATTTTCTAGCACCCCTAGATGTTTCAGCCCTGACATCAACCATTTCTTGAAGGACCTCTGGTTCCCCCTACTGGAGAATGGTGTTTAGAAACCAAGATCTTGCAGGTGGTGTGTTCATTGCTACTGACCTGTCACTGCTTCTGTCCTCTGTCACTGGGTAGAGTTAGGAAGTATATGTACATATGCTAACTCCTACCTACACACACACCTATATTCATTTCTGTATCTGTGGGGGGAGGGGGAGGCATGCACACACACACATACATAAACACACACTTATGCAATATACATGAATAAAACATGAGTCCATATTGATAGTCCCAATTTCAGTCCACACGGTTGATTCTAGTCTCTATTTCCTTCTTTTTCTTTCACCTGCAGTGAGGAACCTGGTCCCCATCTACACTATGTTTACATATTTGTTCAGCTCTAGTTGTTTTTTCTTTTTTTTTTTTTTAAGATTTATTTGTTATGGGGGAAGGGCAGAGGGGAAGAGAGAAAGAGAGAGAGGGACTGTCAGGCAGACTCCCCGCTGAGCATGGAGCCTGACATGAGGCTCAATTCCATGAACCATGAGATCATGACCTGAGCTAAAACCAAGAGTCAGACATCCAACCGACTGAACCACCTGGGTGCCCCTTGCAGAGCTTTAGTATTAACTAATGAACCAGTTTCAGAAATCCTAACCCACTTGCAAAAAATCAGATTTACAGTTGCAGTCAGTGTTTATGTGCAGTTCTTTTTGTCTTCAGCCTTCACTTCATCCGGTCAGAACCCTCACCCAGGGGGGAGCCTTTTTCCCAACCCTTCAGAGCGGTTATGCAGTTCACTTGTACTTCAGTTGTGTCATCTGTCTTGGCTTGCATTCCATCTTGGATATGTCCCACATCCTGACTGATTTTGTTTCTGTTGACATACCGTAAAGTTCACTTCATGGCATTGAGCTCACTCGAGGGCGGTCTTTGACAAATGCATAGAATGGTATGTCCAACCCCACAGTTCAATACAGGGGCATTCCATCAACCCTCAAATTCCCCTGTTCCATTCCCTTATAGACATCTGGTGCCCCTACCCAACAGCCCCTCACAACCACTGATCTCTTTCTTTCCCTATGGTCATGAGTTTTCCAGAGTGCCATATGAAAGGAATAATAGAATAAATAGCCTTGGGGGTCTGGCTTCTTCCATTTAGTTCTTTTGTATTGCTGCGTAGTATTCCAATTGTATTAATGTGCCGTACTTTGTGATCCAGACTGGTGGAAAGATCTAGATTGCTGCCAGTATTTGGCAAATATGAATAAACCTGCTGTAAGACCTTCATGTTAAGGTTTTCATATGAATGTAAGTTCCCATTCCTGCATAGTTTGACATGAGGAGTGGAATCTCTGGGTGTTGTGGCTGGGAGACGCATAGCTTTATAACAGGCAGTCAAACGGGTTTTCAAAGTGTCTGTGCCATCTTACATTCCCACCAGCAATGTAGGAGAGTACAGTGTTCTGTGACCTTACCGGCACGTTTTGAAAAAAATATTCTAATGGGGGGTACAGTGGCATTTCATTGCAGTTTTTACTTGCACTTCTTTGATGACAATGAGCATATTTTCATATGCTCTTTGCTTTCCAGATGCCTTCTTTGGTGAAGTGTTTGTTCAAAAATTTTGCCCATTTTTTTAAAGTGGGATATTTATTTGCTTATTGTTGAATTTTGATATTTTTAAAATAAATCCTAGATACAACATCTTTGCCCGAAAGGTGCCTTGTAGGTGTTTTCTTGCAGTCTCTGCTTGTCTTTATTCTTTTTTTTGTAGTGTCTTTCTCAGAGAAAAAAAGGGCTTTTTAAAAATATTAATGAAGCCTAGTTGATCAATTTTTTAAAATTGTTTTTGATGTCATACATAAGAAATCTTTTGTCTACTCCAAGATTACACAGATTTTCTACAGTTCTCTTTAAGAAGTTTTACAGTTTTATATTTTACATTTAGATTGAGTTATTGTATAAGGTATAATGTATGTGTCATTTTTTTCATATGTGGTTGTCCATTTGTCTCAGCAATAATTTATTGAGAAGACTGTCCTTTCCCCATGGAAACCGCCTTTGTCAAAAATTTAGCAAACTTAAAAAAAAAAAATTTAGCGAACTATATTTGTGTGGTTTTTATCTCTGATTCTCTCCATTCATCTGTTGGTCCCTATATGTCTGTCCTTCTGCCAATACCACACTGCTTGGGTCTGAGCTCTTCAACTTTCCTTTTCCTAAACGTCTCTGGCTATTCTAGTTTTTCTTTCCCTTGAAATATTGGAATCAAGTTGTCAATATCTGTAAAACGCTTATGAGATTTTTAATGGAGTTGTATTGCATCTGTAGGTTATTTGATAGTGTTTTTCAGGTCTTCTGTGTTCTGATTTTCTATATTCTTTTTCCATGAATTACTGAGAGTGAAATGTTCTGAAGTCCTCAGCTATAATTGTGGATTGGTTTATTACTTTTTTCAGTTTTAGCCTCATTTATCTTGAGGCTCTGATTTCATTGCTATGCATTTAGGATTATATATGTTCATAGTGAGGCTAACTTTGTATCATTACGTGATGTTCCTGTTCAGTCTTGATAATATTCTTTTTTCTCAGATCTACTTTGTCTGATATTAGTATACTAGTATTTCCATCTGTAATTTAGTTGATCTCATAAGGTATATCTTTCTCCAAACTTTACTTTCAATCTGTTTGTCTTTATATTTAAAATACGTTTCTTGCACACAATACGTATACTTGACACTTGCTTTTTTTAATCCAGTTTAGCAATTTCTCTCCTTTAGTTCACGTTAGACTATTCCTTTTAATGTCATTTTTCCATGTAGTAGAATAAAATGTATCATCTTGCCAGCTGTTTCTTTATTTCTTTTTTTTTTTACTTAATTGAGTATTTTTTATGATTTTGGTTTTTTTTCTTTTTAAATTTTTTTAATTTATTTATTTTCAGAAAAACAGTATTCATTATTTTTTCAGTGCACCCAGTGCTCCATGCAATCCGTGCCCTCTATGATATCTACCACCTGGTACCCCAACCTCCCACCCCCCCGCTACTTCAAACCCCTCAGATTGTTTTTCAGAGTCCATAGTCTCTCATGATTCACCTCCCCTTCCGATTTACCCCGACTCCCTTCTCCTCTCTAACACCCCTTGTCCTCCATGATATTTGTTATGCTCCACAAATAAGTGAAACCATATGATAATTGACTCTCTCTGCTTGACTTATTTCACTCAGCATAATCTCTTCCAGTCCTGTCCATGTTGCTACAAAGTTTGGTATTCATCCTTTCTGATGGAGGCATAATACTCCATAGTGTATATGGACCACATCTTCCTTATCCATTCGTCCGTTGAAGGGCATCTTGGTTCTTTCCATAGTTTGGCAACCGTGGCCATTGCTGCTATAAACATTGGGGTACAGATGGCCCTTCTTTTCACGACATCTGTATCCTTGGGGTAAATACCCAGGAGTGCTATTGCAGGGTCCTAGGGAAGCTCTATTTTTAATGTCTTGAGGAATCTCCACACTGTTCTCCAAAGAGGCTGCACCAACTTGCATTCCCACCAACAGTGGAAGAGGGTTCCCCTTTCTCCACATCCTCTCCAACACGTTTCCTGTTTTGTTAATTTTGGCCATTCTAACTGGTGTAAGGTGATATCTCAATGTGGTTTTAATTTGAATCTCCCTGAGGGCTAATGATAATGAACATTTTTTCATGTGTCTGATAGCCATTTGTATGTCTTGATTGGAGAAGTGTCTGTTCATATCTTCTGCCCATTTTTTGATATGTTTGCCTGTTTCGTGTGTGTTGAGTATGATTTTGTTTTATCTCTTCCTTGTCCTGTTATTCATACCTTGTTTTATTATTTACAATTATATTTATCCCCTCCTTGATTTTATTATTTATACCTTTTTGAAAAATTGAGTTGTCTTCCTTCAAATAATGGAACATTACTTCACAGGTAGTGTGAAGACTATGTAACAGTGTATCACAATTCCTCCTTTCCATCCTTTGTGCTGCAGCTTTCCTCCCTCCTCCATTTACCAATGCTATAAATACACAGCATACTGTGAGTGTTGTGGACATTCAGTTGTCTTTTAGAGCAAGCAATTAAAACTTTAGAGTAGTAATTTTATCTTTATCCTATTTCTGAAGCTCTTCATTTGCATGTGTGTGTGTAGATCCACATTCCCATCTAATACTATATTCTCTCTGCCTAAAGAGCTTCCTTTTACATTTATTGTGAAGTAGGTCTGCTGGCAGTGAATCCCCTCAGTGTTTAGGTTTTTCTAAGAAAGTCTGAATTTCTCCTTCATCTTTGAAAATTATTGCCAATGAGCATAGACTTCTGGGTTGAACCATTTTCTTTTTGTCATTGTTACTGTTTTGCATTGGTAGTGTTTCATTTCATTCCTTTTCGTAGTTTCCTTCTCTCAGCTGAAATTCCCACTAGACGTTTCATGTTGTCCACCATTCCCATGAGAGCCTTTAACACATCGCTTATTTTAAATGCTCTGGCACATCTGATGTCTGTATCCCATCCAACTGGTTCTGATTGCTTTTTCTCTTCTGAGTATGGTTTTTTTACCCCCTGCCTTTCTGTATGCCTTGTAATTTTTGTTGAGAGCTAGACATCTTCTGTAAGACAGCAGAAACTGTAAACAGTCTTTCTGCCTCCTAAGGGGTGTGTCCCTCCTGCTGGGCCTTTATGTGGGCATTAGAGTGTCTCTAGTTAGGAATCTGACCCTGTGTGAAAGATCCATTGTAGCTATGGCAACTCTGAGAGCACCAGAGGCTTCAGATTGCTACAGAGATAATTTGTCTTTGGGGTGGTGAGTGGATTATGAGAGCAATGCCTGTTTTAGTCCCAGTTTTAGGTCTTCCTTGTGTACTATGTCTCAGTGAGAGTCACTCTACACATTTCTGTTCTTCTCCTGTCCCTCGCCCAGCAGTTTTTGGCTGTTACCTGTCACTTAAAGGTCTTAGCTTGGTATTTAAGGGTGAGGAGGAGGACAGGATGCCACCTGTGTTGTGATTCAGGCTGTCTTCCACATGTACCAGGTTCTTGGGTTTCTGGGCCGTGGCCCTTGTGCTTCCCGACCACTGCCTCAGCCGCTGCGGTAACTCAGCTGGTAATCTTTTCCCTCTTCAAGGAGTAGAACTGTGTTTTTTCTCCTATTCCTCACCTTTCGCCACTGCAGTATGTTTTCACCACTGTCCTGAGGGCAGCGATGCTGGTGCCCTTCCCTTCACAGGGTAGCATTTCTTCCTAGTGGGAAGGGAGGAAGTGGATCCAGGTGGAATATCTTGTCGTTTCTCTATGGCCGCCACTCCTGTCCTCCATATCTGGATCACAATGGATACTGAGTGCTCTCTTATGTGAGCACTTGAGTGGGGTTCACAGGATAGAGCCTGCAGGAGAGCATGGTTTCAGAGGATTCACACAATCCTGCCAGACCGTAGTTGGCTCTAACCTGCATGTCAGCTGTTTAGCTGAACTCTTCCAGCCAGTGTCCCATTGCCTCCACCCCAGGTGATGCAGACTTGGTGTCTCCTCTCTTCCTGCAGACACTGTCTCCACTAGGAGTTTGGACTCTTTGACTAGGATCTCAGCTTTACGAGGCATATTGAAAAAGTTGGAAATATAAAATTAGGCCTGTTCTTTTTTAAAATAGAGTAATAGTTCTTAAGGTAAAGCAAGTTTCATCCTAGTTAGATTTTGTAGCAGGGCTGACCTCTGATGAAATCAGCCTCCCTCTCCAGTCACCCGTTCTCCCAGTCATCTGGTATTTTCTGATTTTCTTCAACTTTCCCCTTTAAGAGGAGAAAAAAAAAAAAGTACCTAAAAATGTCTGATTTGGCACTATTGTGGCAAACTCAAAACAAATGGGTAATTACTCTTCAGTTTTAGAATTTCAAACATCAGATAGGATTGCAGAAAGGTATCTGTGAGGCAGGGGGCACAGCAATTACCCAGAAACCACCCATTCCATCTCTAGCATGGGCACCTGGTGGGGATTCAGCAAATCAGTGTTATTTTATAGCAAAACAGCAGAACCCCTCAGGCAAAAAGCAAATGAAAATCATATTTTAAAGTAGCCTACATGCATATGTTTTTGTTCTTGAATGTTTTAATTCTAAAAGTAACATATATTTGAGATAAACAACTTAAAAATTCTAACCCATTCCGTCTTTTTGAAATAATCACCCTCAGATGTTTTGGTGTCCATCCCTTAAGACATTTCTCTGAGAACTTATCTTTGTCATATACAAGGAGTAGTAAAATAAATCAAGATGCAGATCATTTGCTATATACAGGAAATAAGCCTCTTCAAAATACATGTGTAAAATCAGATGTTAAGAAGTATGTAAATGAAGAATGTTTCAGAGCTAAGTTGAACACAATGTGATGTCTTTATTATGGCTCATGACAAAAAATTAGGGTGGACGTTTTGCATTCATCTTTCTCCTATATTTTTTTTTGAAGTTTATTAGCTTTCTAAGGGAAAGCACCTTTAATTTTGTAAGATTTTTGAGCAGTTAGAGTTCTAAATCCAGTTCCACATGAGCTTATGAGAATTTTAAAACCATTTGAAACAGGACCTTCTTGAATATTCTTTGTTAAACACAGTCCCACATGAGGATATGAAGCTGATATGAATGGCTTTTAACGTTCCTCTTCGTGTGAGGAGTTGAATTATCATAATGAAAAAATGATGGGAAAATTTAGCACCTCTCTTAGTAAAAAAGAAAATAAAAAGTAGATGTCTTAAATATTAAAGAATATTGTGCTCACTTCAGCAGCACATATACTAAAATATTAAAGAATATTACTACCCAGAGGACAATGGAAACATATCTAAAATACTATTCACATATTAATGCAAATATTTAATATAATTATTAAATAAAATTATTTCACTTACTAATACAAATGGCCTCAGGTTTTTGTGTTTGTTTTTATTTTAATTTGTCCAATAAAAGGGAAATACAAAGTAGTAAGAAAGAGCTCAGGAAGAATTGTGTTGAACTCTCAGTTTTTGGGTTTTTTGTTTTTTTTTTTAAGATTTTATTTATTTATTTGAGAGAGAAACAGTGAGAAAGAACATGAGCGAGGAGAAGGTCAGAGAGAGAAGCAGACTCCCCGTGGAGCTGGGAGCCCAATGTGGGACTCTATCCCGGAACTCCGGGATCATCACCTGAGCCGAAGTCAGTCGTCCAACCAACTGAGCCACCCAGGCATCCCAAACTCTCAGTTTTTTAAATATCTTTCAGTCTTCTTTAATAGTTAAGGCCTTTATTTCTGATTTTCTTGATATAACAGCCCTTGCCTGTCTACTCTTCCGGAGGTCCATTTCACGTTCTGCATCCCTAACAAGTGTCCTGGCCATTCCACTCTCTGTCAGCACCTCCCCTCTCTGATTCCTGGACTGACTGACCTATTCCCCTCACCCTCTCCTCACCTAACCTGTTGGCTTTTTGTGTGTAGAGCCCTCATTTGTTCTATTCCTCACAGCATTGCTAAGCTTATAATAATAATAATAACAACAATAAAAGGTTGCACTTGTCCACATGCAAAATATTCTATAACATAGTCCCTTGGTTGTTTTTATTAGATGAAAAGCCAAGATTTGGTTTCGAGCGGTCTGGGTATGACCTTGAAGAATCAGATGGCCCAGATGAGGATGATAATGAAAACGAAGATGACGATGAAGACAGTCAGGCCGAATCTGTCTTGTCAGCAGCTCCCTCTGTTACGGCCAGCCCGCAGCACCTTCCATCTAGAAGTAGCCTCCAGGACTCTGGGAGTGTGGAGGAGGACATCAGGATTGCTGACTGCTTCTCTGGGGTGCACACTGACCCGATGGACGTTCTGCCCAGAGCCTTGCCCACCAAGATGACTGTGCTAAGCACAGTGCAGTCAGACCATAGCAGGAATACAGAGTCCCCGGCAAAGACCAGGCAGCATGGTACAAAAGACGGAGAAGAACCAACGACTCCTGTAGACTCTTCTCAGTCACCCGACACTGCGCCCAGATCCCCATGTCACCAGATGTCTGTAGACTACCCAGATTCAGAAGTAATTCTGGGAGGTTCTGTAGCTGGAAAGACTATCACTTTAACACAGGTAAATACTTTGTTGTTGGTTTCCTTTCGTATAACCTGTTAAATAGGGGGATCCTAATGGCTTGAGAAAATAATGGACTTAAATTATTTACTTCCGGCTAAATCACTTTGTTTAGCCTTAACTTTTTGTTTTATTTAAGGGTAAAGGAAATTTGTGTCTTTTGGTTTCTTGCTAGGTATTTTAATCAGAGTTCACATATTGTCATCATAAATCTGTAAAAGGACCAAATGGATCTTGAAAATCAATTCATTGAAAAAATATGTATGTGCCCTTAGGAACATGAACCTTGGGACCTCGTTGTCCCCGTGCTTACCCTGAGTTCTTTTTCCACTGGCATTGATGTGATGTATTTACACTAAATTATCCATTTTGTACTTTTTCCCCATTGGCAAGACAGCTACCAGATTTTGTGGCAAAGTTGGTGTGACCCAAATAATGTACCAAGAATTTCACTTTGCTTGAATGATCGAAGTGCCGTGGCACTTTAGAGAGCTTCCTGCCAGAAAACAAGCTCAAGGCCAGACACAGGCCTACAGAAACACAACCTACATGTGCTGTGAACAAGTCTCTGCTTTTACCCCTGGCGTGGCTCATGAGGAATATTTAAGTCTGTGACGCGAGTATAGTCATCTCCCTGACACTTGTCTTGCCTCACGTATGGATTGACAATGGTCATAGGATGTATTTTTAAACGGGGCAGATTCTGGTTTGGGAGGTAACCCTGGAGAAAAATACACTCTCTGCAAGCTTGGCTTTCTAGGGACTATTCCTAAATTAATATAGTTTAACTTTATTGCACTAATACTTAAGTCCTATTTGATATTTAAGTTAGCATATGCATTATTGTAACTCTATAATGTAGATATTATCAAGAAAAAGCTAATATTTAGGTGATAGTCTCGTTCGGGAGGGAGATTGGCAAGATTTGTTCCTTTTCGACTTCCAGATTTGGCCACCTGTGCTCTCGTCTTCTCTAGCCTAAAATGACTGACACACCTCGCAGTGCCTAGAAATCTGGTTTTCAGTAGACATTTCGTAAGTTTATGAATGAAGGAACGAAGGAATAAATAAACTGCAGATTTTTTTTGAAATTAAGGACAACCATTTATTTAAAAAATGAGTAATCTTCCAGTTGATTTTCCCTTAGAGTTGACATTCATAGCCAGCTAGTGTCACAATTTCTCACTAACTCCTAATCTCTAAAATAGGGTAGAGCTGGTAGTGCCGTCAATAACAACCACCACAACAGAAGTAGAACAACAGTAGTGTAATTACGGCTATGCCGCAAGGTTAACTTTCCTATAAATGAAACGATACCCAGGAAATTTGATTGAAAACTGCAAAGTAATATACAAAATGTGTTGCTGTTATTGGTACTCAAGATTAAAGATGTAATAGATTTTTTTTTAGTTGGCAGTTTATTTATTATTTTTTTTAATGTAAACATCCTTTTCAGCAAGCTTGTAATTTTTATACAAATATACATGCTTCCGCCTGGTTAGGAAGAATAGATTTGATGCCAGCAGTTTAGCTCCGTGACCGAGAAAGCCATGCTCTAAAAGGGTTTTGTGTCCTGCCTTTCAGAGCGCAGCATCTGTAAGACTTCCTCCTCCTGCGGCGGAGCGCTGCCCTCAGACAGCAGCGGGGGTTCCTTTGGGGGCCTCGCCTCAGCCTGACGCTCCAGAACAGAAGCAGCAAGTGACCCTCCAGCCCCCGGCAGGCCTGCCCTCCCCCCAGACTCATCTGTTCAGCCACCTTCCTTTGCATTCTCAGCAGCAGTCCAGGACACCCTATAATATGGTTCCGGTCGGGGGGATCCACGTGGTACCTGCCGGCCTCACGTACTCCACGTTTGTGCCCATCCAAGCTGGGCCAATGCAGCTGACGATCCCAGCCGTCAATGTCATTCACAGGACTGTGGGCGCTCCCGGGGACTCGGCCGCGGAGGCTTCGGGCACCACCCACGCCGCGGGAGTGGCTGAATTAAGCGGCGTCGTGCCATGTATCCCCATTGGCCAAATCCGAGTGCCGGGCCTGCCGAACCTCAGCACCCCGGGCCTGCAGCCGCTGCCGTCCCTGAGCATGGAGACCGTCAACATCTTGGGCCTCACCAACACGAACGTGGCCCCTCAAGTGCACCCGCCGGGGCTCGCCCTCAACGCCGTGGGGCTGCAGGTTCTGACCGCAAACCCTTCCTCGCAAAGCAGCCCCAGCCCCCAAGCGCACATTCCAGGCCTCCAGATCTTGAATATCGCGCTGCCTACCTTAATCCCCTCGGTGGGGCAAGTGGCCGCCGTGGACACGCCGGGCGCCCCCGAAATGCCGCCCACCCACAGCAGAGCGCGGGAGGCGCCGCCCAAGCCCGCCCCGGCAGCCGGCGCCCACCAAGGCGGCGGGACCACGTCTCCTCAGGGGTCTCCTCAGGTCCAGCGGGCAAATGCAAAAAAAGTTCCAGACCCCTCTGCCCCCACAAGAGACCCGGCCAGGCCCGATGGCTCGGGTAAAGCAGACACAGGGAAGGCCGCCTCTGTGAATCATGTGAAGCCCCAGCCTGAGCTCGCGCGGGTGCAGGGCAAAGTGGCCTGTGCCGCCGAGCCTCCTCCACAGGTGCGTCCTGAAGCCTTCCCGGAGCCCCCCGGCCGGCCCACCCTCTCTCCGGACAGAGCGGCGCCCAGGCCCGCAGCCCCGCCCCGGAGGCAGGCCGCCGCCCAGTTCAGCGACGTGAGTAGTGACGACGATGAGGACAGGCTTGTGATAGCGACCTAGGGGCTCTTTATTGGGGGGGGGGGGCGGGTTGGTTTGGTTTGGTTTTTTGGTGTTTTTTTTTGTTTTTTTTGTTTTTTTATATAACACTTAAAGGTTTCTTTGAAAACCCTCCTTTCCTTAAAGCGCATTTTTCTGACATAAACTCATGACTAATCTTTGTGCAATCATGAACTTTTGACCAATAATTGTTGTTTTGTGTCCGCTCCAGCCATTTTTGTACATGTTGTATAGACACTTGTGCCTTTTAGGAGTTTATGTTTAGAAGCTGTACAGATTGTTGAATATCTATATACATAAAATATATATTATATATGTATATGAAAACCAGGTAGTTATTTGTGTTTAGAAAAAAAAAAAACCTGTCAAATAAATCAAATGATTAAATTATATGTTGCATTGTTAAATATAAATTTTTATGGCTGTGGGGCAGAGTTTCTGTGTATAAATTAGTATGTAAACTCCATATTTATTGTATTCATATTAGTCTTTGAAAATGGGTCTGTCCTTCTTGTGTAAGACAGTAACTTTACACTTCAGACAGATTTTCTGTGTCATGAAATGTTTCAGTAAAATATTGTTTACTGACTTTACCATTGCTTAAGTTGTGCCTTCTTTATATACCCATAGTCAGTAATCTGTATTCAGAAAAGAGCCATCAAGCACATTCTTTCCACACTTACACCCACCCTTATTTTGGAAAAACGTGTGAAACTTGGGGAAGCCCATATGACTGAGAGGCTTACGTTACTTATTTTTGAGAACTCATTTTATAGGTATTAACTTCCAAAAGATTCAGTACTCATGAACACCTGCAAATAGGTAGAGCATACAGCCTGGAATGGGCAAAGTTCCTAAATGCGGTTGTGACAATTTCTGGTAAACATAAAATAACTTAAAAACAATTGGATGGGAGTGCCTGGGTGGCTCAGTGGGTTAAGCCTCTGCCTTTGGCTCAGGTCAGGATCTCAGGGTCCTGGGATTGAGCCCCACATCAGGCTCTGCTCAGCAAGGAACCTGCTTCCGCCTCTCTCTCTGCCTGCTGCTCTGCCTACTTGTGAACGCTCGCTCTCTCAAATAAATAAATAAAATCTTAAAAAACCAACAACAACAATTGGATGAGGCCCCCCCGCCAGGTCTGTTCATTACCCACTGGCTCTTTCCCTCATAGGAAGTCCTACTGATGATGCTCAGAGAACTCTCTGGCCAAACGCACAATGCGGAGGGTCCAAGATTGACAGAGCCAAACTCAGACTTATAAATTACTCACGTGACTCTCTTTAGAAATGATTATTTCCTGCCCTGTAAGGCTTAACCACCCTTCCTCGTTCAGAAAACATTCACAGTTCCCATTGCAGTGATTTGCATTATTACTTAAGCATTACACATGCTAGATTGTGAGAAAGCGTTTTAATATTGAAATTGAATATGTAGCATATCATTAAGGCAATGTATTCAGATTTTTTAAAGCACTCCTTCATGGGGATACCAAGGGTGTGAGCTGGAGAGACAACAGACTACTGGGGGAAGTACTGGAGACCTGCTGTTGGCCAGTCCCTGCTTTATGTGACTTTGGGAAAGGCACCTTCCATCTTAGCCTGCGTGCCCTGAGCCTAAATTATGATCTCTAGTATGCAGTCTAGCCCCATCAGGCTTAGATGGGTCTGTGATGCTTTTGATGCGTGTTTGAATTTTTATTTATACTTACTGACAGATTAACAATTACCAAAAATACAAAAAAAAAAAAAGTTTTCTAAGATAGATTGGAAAAGAATTCTAGAAACTTATTTATAAGAATTGCATTGCTCTGTCAATATAGTTGTTGAAAATGAGGTCCATTATCTGTCAGATTTCTCAAAATTCATGTTTTAACTTTATGTCATGCTTCCTATTATACTTTCTGTTGCACTTTGCCTAACATTTTAAAGCAGTATAGCAAACATTTTCATTCTAGAATCATATTTTAGGTATGTACAACTTCTCTAAACTCAAAAGTTTTAATGCTCAGAATTTGGTAATTGGTTTGTTGTTGCTGTTGTTGTTTGTTTTTGTTTTTTTAGTTTGTATGGATAGAATTTTCTTAATTTGAAAATTTTTCTACATTTAACCAAATACCAAATGTTCTGATGTATTTGGATGCTCCCTTGAGAATTTCATAATCCTGTATTACTTCTTAAGGTTCTTTTGTAGTCTTGACTTTTCAAGATTCATTAAATTATACACATACCTTTAAAATTAGTGACTTTAATACTTCAAGATGACATTCAAATAGTTGGCTAACGTTTGAAATATGCAGCTAAGTGAGAAACCCAAGTCTGGGCCATTATATTTTGAAATAGTCACATAAAACATTAGGGAATAATTCTGAACACTTTCTGCAAAGTCATTTTTTCCCATAGAGCACTGTTATTCTTTTATTTTTTCAGTGTTCCAAGATTCATTGTTTGTACACCACACGAGCACTGTTATTCTTAAATATATGTGACTTTCAAATAATGCAATCCAGAGAGCTGGTGAGCCTACATCTGACTTTTATTCTCTTGTACTGAAAGACCCAGGTCACTAGAAAACTAGAGCACAATGACCGTAGCAAACCCCTGTGATAAGTTCTTAGCCAAACAGGTGAAAAGCATGATGTGATAAAATTTCAGTATCTCCTTGTAGGAACCCACTGCAATGTCACTCTCAGAAGTGTTGAAAATAGCTAAGGAACCAAAAGTCTGGTTGGTACCTGACTGGCTAAGTCAGTAGGGTGTGCAACTCAATCTCAGTGTCTCAAGTTCAAGCCCCATATTGGGTGTAGAGATTACTTTTTAAAAAATTAATAAAGCTTATCTAATAAAACTTCTGAAGAAAAAAAAAGCTCATCTTTCTAGTTCTTAAAGGTTGGTAAATCTGTTTTATGAAAATGTGTGGCGTTAACCTAAGTTAGTGGCATTCAAGTAATCTGTTTTCATTCCCCAAACTTTAGGCTACAATGGTACTTAATTTTTTCAGAATGATAATTAACTGATAATATTTCACAAAGAGATTTTGTCTCTCTTTTTTTTTTTTTTTTTTTCATAATACAGCCATGACTTTCATTTCGTGGGAGCAGCATAAATAACACTCATATTAGTTAATCTCTTATCTGAATTTTAAATGATAGGGCTTAACAAGGCTTATGGAGCGGTTCATTATTTTTGTTGGAAGACTGTCAAGGTATTTCTTGATGCATATATCAAAATATAACATCAGTGCTTTTCTTTACTTTTAAGCTTATGTTTTGAGATCAAGTGTAAGCAACACCAAAAGGTGACTTATCACAAAAGGTGATATTAAATCTAAGACAAGAACCTTCTTCTAAACTGTTTTCCCATGACTTTGAATTAACTATTTAATATTCAGTGAAGATATATATGGTATTATATATAATACAATAGTTTATATATAGTATTTTGTAGTATTTATATTTATAGTATTTTAATGACCCTCTCTGCCATCATTTTTTTAAAAAAAGAGAACAAATTTAAAGCAAAAAATGGTAAAATACTTTTCTCTACACATTTTAGAATCTGAAAGTCATGAGGCTCTTACCTATATCGGGGTCATCTAGAACCTTGCATATATA
Source organism: Mustela nivalis (assembly GCF_964662115.1). Lineage (NCBI taxonomy): Eukaryota > Metazoa > Chordata > Mammalia > Carnivora > Mustelidae > Mustela > Mustela nivalis. The sequence continues at coordinate 143,521,632 of NC_139024.1, forward strand.
AGGTTCTGTGGAAGGAACCGCAGACATCAGAGTTAAAGCAGAGATAGAACCTACTGGAGGATGTAACCTGTCTCCTGAACCAGGCTCAGGCCTGAAGCAGACTCAGGCACCCCAAATCCAACATTTATTTTAAGTACCAACCAACTCCAATACAAGGCAAGGGACAAAAGAAATTAGAAGGCACACTTTCTACCCCAAAGGAGCATGCCTGCCTAAGACTTAGGCCATATAAACTAGAGAACAATACTAGACCACACACGTCTTAGGAACCACAGACTTGAAACATTTTGGAGGTAGGAAGTTATTATCTTAAGTAATTAAAGAACGATTTGCGTATGTTGAGGACCGCTGTATTTTGAAGGAGGAGTTGGATTTGGGACTTTCGAATAGAGATAATGCTAAGCAATAGAACAGAAATAGCTGAGATGACTATGTTACTTAAAAACTATGCCTGGGTGGGGGATGCCTCGGTGTCTTAGTCCACTGAGCATCAGATTCTTGGTTTCAGCTCAGGTCATGATCTCAAGGTCATGAGATGGAGCCCCACATCAGGCTCCAGACGTAGGGTGAAGTTGGCTAAAGTTTCTCCCTCTCCTGCCCCTACACGCACTCAAACTCTCTCTCTCATAAATAAATAAAAGCTTTTAAAAAAATAATGTGCCTGGGAAGCCATCTAAGTGGAAGAGAAGATTCACAAGGGCTTTCAACAAATATTTATTTAGTACCAACAATATAGAGATCACTTGGGAGTTCCAAATTTAATGCAATTAGGTGTCTACCCTCTCGGTGCTTAAGTTCTGGTAGAAGAGTAAGTGTAAGACACAGTATCTCAAGAGGCATAAGAGTGGAACAGTAGTTCCTCTTTATTGGTGGTTTCGTTTTCTGTGGTTATAGTTGCCTGCGGTCAACCTTGGTGGAGGCAGGTGTCTCCCCGGCCCCTCCTCAGCAGGCAATTAGTAGCCTAACACTTCGCCACAGTGCCCGTGTCACTCATCCCACATCATCTCAACACACATCGTCACGAGAAGGGTGAATATGCCACAGTAAGTTAAGAGAAAAGAGACCACATTCAAGTAACTTGTACTATAGTACATTATAATTGTTCTAAGTTAAGTGTTACTATTGGGGCGCCTGAGTGACTCAGTCAGGTAAGCATCTGTCTTTGGCTCAGAACAGGATCCCCGGGTCCTGGGATCAAGCCCCGCGTTGTGCTCCCTGCTCAGAAGAGAGTCAGCTTCTCCCTCTCCTGCTGCTGCTCCCCCTCCCCTTGCTTGTGCCCTCTTTTTCCTCTATCTCTCTCAGATAAAATCTTTTTTAAAAAGTTACTGTTGATCTTTTATGGTGCCTCATTTATACATTAAATTTTATCATAGATATCTATGTATTGGAAAAAAACAGCAAAATAGATGGTTTGGTACTGTCTGTGGTTTCGCACATCCACTGTTTTGGGGAAGGGTCTTGGAACATATCCCCACAGATAAGGAGGCTACTGGACAACCAGGAAGAGTAGTGCAACTAAGGGGGAGCTGCTGGTGAAATTGATCAGGGAATGCTTTATGAAGCACGTGACATTTAAGCTTGGCCTTGAAGGGACTTCACTAAGCAGAAGCAGTAGAAGGGAAGGACATTATGGACAGAGGACGTGGAGGGCAACCAGTATTTATCCCTGCTATGTGTTGTTGGTAATCTCAGACCTAGTCAGGGGTTATCCTCCCACTTTATAGACAAGCAGGCTGCCTCTTTCATTGTTTTGAATCTTCTTCATGCTGCAGCAGGAACCAGTATTTGGATGTAGGATTGCATGACAACAGTGTTGCACAGAAGCAAAGGTGCAGGAATCAGGAAGAAGGATCAAGATGAAGGGAGCAGACAATGTTTTAGTGGTTTAGCAAGCACCTGACATAGCCATGGTGATACTGTGGGAACAGGGACAGAATTGAAGGTGATTAAAAGTGTGTAGGCTGGGGTGCCTGGGAGGCTCCGTGCGTGGGTTAAGCATCTGCCTTCTTCTCAGGTCATGATCCCAGGGTCCTGGGATTGAGCCCAGCATCAGGCTCCCTGCTCAGCGGGGAGTCTACTTCTCTCTCTCCCTCTGCTGCTCCCCCTGCTTATGCTCTCTCTCTCTGTGTCAAATAAATAAATAAAAACCTTAAAAAAAAAAAAAAAAGAAAGTGTGTGGACTCCTCATGTGACGGGGCACTCACGGGCTCAGAGTCATTCATGCGGGGAAAGAAGTGCCATTTCTTTAATGGGAGAATAATTTAGGGGAGGAATTAACAATAACAGGCAATAACAGGCCAGAGAAGGGAGGAGGAAAAGGAAATAATACAGGGAGCGTGGAAAGCAGACACACTTGATCCATTACCGAGCTGGCCACAGTATTTCTTCTTAATTGGTGGACTCAATAAAATTACAGGAGACATTTATTGACCATGCAAACAGATGAAGATCAATGTGCAAGAAGATTGGACCAGCTGGAAAGATGGGCTGGATCTAAGACACAACAGGGAAAATTAAACTATACTAAAAATGTAGCAGTTTCATTTATACAAAGTTCAATATGTGCCATTCTTATCCACCTCCCCCAAAAAAGCATTGTCTTGGGGATATTAGAAATACATTAGTTAGACCCGCATGCAAAAATCACCAGGCTCTGTTCTCTCGTGGACCGAATGCCACCGGAGTATTCTGTGACTTCTGGACCCCAGGCCTGAGCAATATAGAAACAAATGAGCACATTTTGGAGGCCATCAGGCTCTGGAAGGCCAAACCTTGGGTAGGGCCTTGGTGAGAGGACCGCAGGCAGGAGCACCAGGACAGTTCATCATGATGGGGAAGAAAGCACTGCAGGAGAGTCCCAGCAGCAGAAATAATACAGAGGGGATCATAATTAATAATAATAATAAAGAAAATAACCATAGAGTTATCTTTCCAGTAGGGAAGAGAGAGTTTGGGGATTATGAAAAAAAGAGCAGACCATTGTGATGGAAATGCCACGTTCCATTAACTTTTGTGTAAAACCAGGATTAGCCTCACAGCCAGCAGCCAGTGGGAATTCATGGCTCTCAAACTAAAACTCACATTTGCATAATAACCAGACATAGAAGAATATATCTTCAGGGAAGACTGCAGTATTAAAAATTCTACTGTTTCACCAATCCTTTAAGATCTATCCACAACCAGCCTGGGGAGAGCCTGCCAAACCGTTCTCCCCTCCACTTTGTTCTGAAGCGAGTTCTACAAGAACACCACTTCCGAGCGCTTGGGTGCTGGGGACAGTGTCTGTTCTGGGAATGTGCCGTTGAGCTGAGAAGAGGCTCAGAAACTAGAACCAGTGGCCCCAGCCACGTTCTCACAGCAGGGAGAAAGACCAGGCAGGTGTATCTCTCAGAGTCTCGAATCACTTTTTGCTCATTTTGTAGTTGGGCTGTTTTTTAAATAAAAAGTCCTTGTGACCTAGAACAAGAGTGTTCTCATCCCTGTGCTTCTTTCTCTGAGAAGTTAGGGCTGTCTCGTTCCAATAATGCCTGAGGTTACGTTGGAAATGAAGTCTATATCCCAGCACACGGAAGCACTCTCCTTTGGCAGTTCTGGCTTTTGGTAGGTGTGGAGCTGCATATTGGGGCGAATGATGGAAGAAAGGTAAGCTTTCCATTTTATTTCCTCATCACCCAAACCACGTGCCATGCTGAAAAGATGTAGCTGACTTGGGTTATTGGGATGAAACTCCAAGTTAAAGCTGAACATTTCCTGGCTTAAAAGGATATGAGAAATTCATTTTCAGAATTAGGTAAATTTTCTTACTTAAACTAATAAGGTATCTGCACAGACAAAAGTTTTGAGACCATCCATGGATTCAATGGAGTATTTTATGAACAAGTCTTATATACAATGTCTATTTTATGAACAAGTCTTATAGATAACCTTATATATAATGCAGTATTTCTAATTTTGATAATTACGACAACTGTTATATGATGTTATTCCCATTTTATGGCTGAGAATATTGCCTAAGGGTAACAAAGTAGTGAGGCTGGGCTTGAAAAGTAGGTCTTTTTTTTTTTTTTCCACTGTACCGTCTTGCTTTTCAGTAATGATTTACAGTAATTGGGTTGTATTGTATTCATTTCTAGGTGAAAGTCTACTTAGTATTCATAAAACATCCCATTTAAATTTCCGATTGAAATGAGTACATCCAGTGCCATGCATATTTGTATAGATATTAGATTTTATAACCTTTCTCTATGCCCTTTCTCATAATTGATATAACAGGAGTCATAAAAATATTTAGTGAAGAAATATTTAATTTAAATAGCAGGAGATAAAATAGCAATGCAAAGTGACAATCCCAATCAAGCATAAAACGTGTAAATTTCCGAAGTGTATTAGGTTTCAATTATTAGTCACTATTCAGAAAAACATCTTTGTTACACATCTTATAGTGGCAAAAGCCAAATGATGGGAAAGTGGAACATCAGTTCACATTGTTTCTGATATACATTTGGGTTGAACACAGCATAACATTATATCATAAAATCTCTGACTCTGATCCTTTCAGAAATATTTTCAAAAAGAAATAGAGCAATTTTCTGTTACTTTTGATAGAGAAGATTTTTTAAACGTGTTTCTCCTGCAAGAGGCAGCATCAAATTGTACTTTTTAAAATGTCTTAAATTACACTATTTAAATATAATGCAAAGAAAGCAAAGATCGGAATTTAGAAGGAAATGAAGACATTAATAAATTCTTTTTACAGAACAAGTAAGAGAGAAAAAAAAAAATTGATCTCCTTAGCAAATGACTCCGTATCTCGGAATAAACCAGTAGAGGTTACTATATAGAATTCTTATTTTCTTCCAGAATTCACTTTTGGAATCTGGGTTATAATAGTAAATAATTAGATACCTTTCATAACGCCCACGTATTTGCGAGTTTTATAAATATAAAGACCAATAGATATTTGTTATGTAGTTGGTTTTGCCGGAGACAAGACATCTTTCATTCATTCGTTTTCAGTTACTTGAAAGAGAGTATGTTTAGTTATTTACCTATGAATGTTGCCAAATGGGATCTAAGGAAACCATGTTAGGTGAAAGACAACAGGACTTTACATTCCTGGAGGTCAATCATGGAAAGAAAAGCCAGCTTTGAGATCAGTCAATTAGCCAGGCATGCTTAGTTTGCTTTGCTAATAGCAAGGCTTAGTTTTGCCCAGTCGGGTCAAATGTTAAGACTCTGATTCAGCAATCGTGTCCTTTGATACCTTTGAATTTAGTTCTTTTGGAACATCTTTATGCATCCATTATACATTAAGACATTTTCTGTTACTTCCACACTCATACACACTAGAAGTAGTTCTCCAGAAGTAGTGTAAGATTTCATGCTGAGTCTGCTCATTAATAACCAACCATGTATCATCATCATCATAATTATGGTAAGATCCAGTCTTCGTTGAAAGTATATTAACTATCCAAATAAAATAACTCGCACCTTTTCAGTCTCCCAGGGGTTGCTGCCTTTTGAACTCCTAATGTTGCTGATAAGAAACTGAATTTCAGAAAATAATCTATGAGGAGAAAAATAATTTTCACGACTCACCTTTTTCAAAATGAATTTCAGATCTCGATCACTAACGACTTCATTTTGTGAATGACCGTGAAGCGATATGCTGAATAAAAGATATTTTTCTTTGTCTCGGCCTATGTTGGAAATAGTTGTAAAATGTTTAGTACATGGTACCTCAATCCTTTTTGACGCCTGAGCAACCCTGAACGCCTTCAGGTCAGTGCTCTGAAGGTTCTTTAAATAGGAGATAAAGATCAGACCTGACACAGGGACCCCAGGGGCCTATCCTGGAAAATGTTTTGTTTGTTTTGTTTTGTAACTAAACAAATTCCTGTGAACTCTTTGTTGTCATTTTTCCGAAATCCTTCAAAATAGAGAGGGATTTGGAAGACAAAACAGCGTCAAAACAATTTAAAGCTTCTTCTATAGGTAGAGTCCTATATTCTTTTGAATTTCAGCTGAAATAGAGAAAATATTTTGTGACAGACTTTCATTATTGTCTCTTAGAAGCACTGAAAGCTTTCATGGCTACTGTTTTACCGTTGCCACTGAAGTAACTTCCTCTCCAGCGGGTAAAATGTGGGCTGAATGGGTTTGTAAATGATTTGTAATATAAAGTAACCGATTAATTAGACTTGTGCATTTCATTACAATTTTGTCCAGGGTTAGGGGCCACCTAGGTTGGTCGGCTGGAGAATGAGCCTTCATTTAATCTTGGCTTATTTCAGTGGCCAGTGATTACTTTGCTAACTGCTGTGACTCATCTCACAAATTTATGATCAAACAGAATAGGAACAAGAAAGAAGGGATGCACAAAAAATATCTCAAGCTTCATAAGCCACACATTGCAACAAATGATTAGCATAGATACTGTATGTTCTATAGTTTATCTGTTTATCAAATCAAAACATCAGCTTCAGTCTTAGTTCCTTTAAGTATTACATGTAGAAACAAGTAACATAGTGCATATGGAAACAAGGAAATCTTAAGAACAGATTTCTTAGGGGGTGCTTGGGTGGCTCAGTTGGTCAAGCGTCACACTCTTGATTTTGGCTCAGGTCATCAACTCAGGGTCATCAGATCGAGCCCCATTGAGGGGCTCTACACTCAATAAGGAGTCTGCTTGAGATTCTTTCTCTCTTCTCTCCCTCTGACCCTCCACCCACTCAAGCTCTCAATAAATAAATAAATAAATCTTTTTTTAAAAAGGGGGGTCTCCGGAGTGGCTCTTTGGGTTAAAGCCTCTGCCTTGGGCTCAGGTCATGCATGATACCAGAGTCCTGGGATGGAGCCCCACATTGGACTCTCTGCTCAGCAGGGAGCCTGCTTCCTCCTCTCTCTCTGCCTGCCTCTCTGCCTACTTGTGATCTCTGTCTGTCAAGTGAATAAATAAAATCTTTAAAAAAAAAAAAAAAGAACCAACTGCTTAAATTCAATTCCCAAGTTGACACTTTACCAGCTAACTATTAAATTATTTATTTTCTTTCCCCCAATTTTCTCATCTATCCTTTAGGGCAAAAGTAAGCACCCTCCTGCTTATTATAATAATAATTATAAATATTATATATTATATATATATATATATATATATATATATATATAATAATGTTTATTGCATCATTATTCACAATAACTAAGATATAGCAACAACCTAGGTTTCCATCAAAGGAAGACTGAATAAAGAAAATGTGATATTTATATATATTTTTATATATGTAATGGAGCCATGGGAAGGGAACCTTGCCATATAACAACAGGACTAGACCTTGAGGACATTCTGCTAAGTGAGTTTAAGTCAGACAGAAAAAGATAAATACTGTATGATCTTACTTATATGTGGAATCCAAAAATGCAGAACTCGAAGAAACAGAAAGCAGAATGATGCTTACCAGGGACTAGGGCTGGGGGTTTGGGTAGATGTTGTTTAAGGATATGAACTTGCAACTAGTAGGTGAGTACGTCCTGGGGACCTAATAATGTGCAGCACAGTGATTATGATCAACAATACTGTGCTATAAACTTCAGAGTTGCTGAGAGACTAGATCTTAATCGTTCTTACCACAAAAAGAGAAATGCGGGCGCCTGGGTGGCTCAGTGGGTTAAGCCGCTGCCTTCGGCTCAGGTCATGATCTCAGGGTCCTGGGATCGAGTCCCGCATCAGGCTCTCTGCTCAGCAGGGAGCCTGCTTCCTCCTCTCTCTCTCTGCCTGCCTCTCTGCCTACTTGTAATCTCTGTCAAATAAATAAATAAATAAATCTTTAAAAAAAAAAAAAAAAAAAAAAAAAAAAAAAAGAGAAATGCTAATTCTGTGACGTGGTAGAAGTGTTAGAGTATTAGCTAATGTTACAAGGACAATCACATCGCAATTTACAAATGTTTCAAATCAACACTTTGAACATCTTAAACGTACACAATGTTATAGGTCAATTATATCTCGAAATATAATTACTTATTATAGTACTTTATATTTATTTATTATATTAAAAATGTAGGAAGTATACCCCTGAAAGGGCTATTGGAAGTTTAAGCGAACAGTGTGTAAAGAAATTAACAATTTCTCCTGCCTAGAAACATTTTGAATAAATGTTAGCACTGATTATGAGAGTTTTCAAGTGATTTTGAATGCTTTGCAAGAAGACAAATCTCAACAGTCATTCAGCAAATACTCATTAAGCACCTACTGTGTACAAAACGATGTCGGATCTTCATCTATGCTCACACTCACTTGCACCCTTTTTTAAACTGTTGTGCTGTGTTTAAATGTTTCTAATGTTTTTGCTTTGCAGGAAAACCAGACAAGGCAGAAGTAAAATGAATAAACCAAACAGGTTATTTCTAGTAGCTTACGTGAACTCTTCTAACTATACGTTCAAAAAAGTGAAGACATTCCTGTACATTGTCAACATTGTCTGCCGGCAAAAAAAAAAAAAAAAGGGGGGTGGTGGGGGAGATGTGTGTGCTATTTGCAACTGATGAGCGTACCGCTAAGGGAAAGGGGGAAAGGCATTCATTTCCCAGGTTGTCCATGCTTGCTTTTCTTCTTGGTAGAATCTAGCAGGAAGTGGGGGCAGAGAATTTTCCTCAAGGAAGATTCCAGCCGGGTCGGCCATGGAGCCCAGGCCTGCCCAGAGACCAGTGTTCTAGAACAATTAAGCTCCAGGATCTGGGAGGAGCCCAAATCCCACAGAATCAGGCTAGTGCCTCTTAGCATCTCTGCTGTGTTTGTATTGGGGCTGCCTTGACTGCCTGCAACTTCAAGGTTATGTCCAACTGGGCCAGGAGGCTATCCAAATTAGATTGTCAAGGAGTAATTGGAAACAACTGATCTGTCAGAGAGCTATGTGGTTTGATTCTAGATCACTTTATTATTTTAAGTCTCGGGTGTGTTTTTAAGAATCACTGAATTTTAGATGTAAAAAGTGAGCTTAAGGCAACTTGTCCAATCTTCCCATTCAGAAAATGAGGAAAATGTCTAAATAAGGTAAATATTCTACACTTTACTTTTTTTAAGCAGGCTTCACACCCAGTGTGGGGCCCAATGTGGAGACTGAACTCATGACCTTGAGATCAAGACCAGAGCTGAGATCAAGAGTCAGATGCTTAACCAACTGAGGCACCCAGGCACGCCCCTTCCCTATGATTTTTTTTTAATACTCTACATTATTTAAGAAAGATACAAAGTGGTCACATTGACACTAGTTACGTGCAGCTCCCAAGAAGACAGTGCCTGAGATTATTTCCTTCCTCTACTATTTACAAACTTTCTAAATTTAGGAAGGTCATTGACCCTCCTAGTACCTTAATTTCCTGATCCAAAAAATGGGGATGATAATAATACCAAAACTCAGAAATCAGCAGGAAGATCAAATGACATCTCATTAGGGTATTTGTTAAACAGCCTGCCTTGCCTACTATAAGCATTGGAAGTTACCTCAATATTATATGATAAGGAGGATATTTATATATTTAGGGTTGTTTTTGTTTTCCATTTGACTGTCTCCCAAGTCCATATTCAAAGTACCGAAAAGGATTAGATTATAAAAGTTATGCTTGGAACGTTAAATGTTTTTAAAGAAGTTGATTATTTTACAAACAATGTTTGAAAGAATTTAATTTGTTGAGCTTGTGTTTTGATGACTGAACTTGAAATGCTTAAGATGGAATTTTAAAGTATAATTATAAAAATGGAAATTATGAATTTACTAGGAAAAAATATGAGGTACTATCTTCATGACATTGTGGCAAGAGAGGGCTTTTCGATAAGGGACTAAAAACAAAAATCAGGAAGGGTCATAAATTCAAGTTCATCAAAATGCAAAACTTTGGTTCAATGTAAAAAACATCAAAACAATAAAAAAGACAACTCAGCTGGAGAAGGGATTTGGTTTATACATCTAACAGAGGATATTCACCTAAAACATATTTAAAATATTTTACAAACCAGTAAGAAAAAAATCAAAAGGCCCAAAAGGAAAATTTCCAAAAGGTAAGAATAAGAAATTTATAGAAAAAATACAAATGACCAAGAAATATATTACAAATGTTCATGTTCAACAGAAATGAGAAAAGTGGAAACTAAAATGAGATATGTTTTTTTTTTTACTAGATATGCAAATAATAAAAAGCTAATCACTTTGCAGTGTTTTTAGACACAGCTGGTAAAGGACTGAGTTGATACAGCCATTGGGAAGAACAATTCAGCAGTATTCATGAGAACCAGATAAACAAGCTATGTCCCTCCCCGTTTTTCCATATCAACCTTCAGTATGAAGGAACACATAGAGGAATACTCGCCAAAGGAACTTGAGCATTGTTTGCTATATCGAAAAATTATTTAAAAAAAAAAAAAACAACAAACCAAATATCCTTACATAGAGTGATGCCTTCATCAACCAGAACATATCCCTTCTCTGGAATACTCAGCATGATCGAAACGGAAAGCATTAAATAGAAGCATAGATCTCCGAGACCTATCTTGTGATACAAATAACTGGTGACAGAAAATTCATGTAATAGGTACAGTTTGTATCAAAAATATAAAAAGAAATAACCAAATGGAGTACAGATGTTTAGAGCCTTATGTCTTTACGTAAAAGCATAGAAAAGGCATGGAAGGATGACACATAGAAGTTATAGCACAGGACATCACCAAAGAAGACCTGTGGATCATGGCAAAGGTATTTGGGGGTGGGCATTCATTGGGTGTAATGGACCCAGCCAATATATAGACAGGGACAGAAATGTAAGCTTTATGATGGATAAAGGCTATCATGGAGCAGATGGCTTAGGACCACACACAGTGGGCTTTCTCCTCTACCCCCTCACCACATTTACCCCCTGCATACCCCCTCTCCCCTCCGGTCTAGTCCACAGGAAGGGGAGTATAGTCCTACATAACCTCATAATGGTCAGAGACAGAGAGGGGACTGAAGAGACTTCTTCCTCGGTCTCATAATCTTTTAATAGGATGGGCTCCATTTTGTTTAAAAATGTAGACCAATGGGGCACCTGGGTGGCTCAGTGGGTTAAAGCCTCTGCCTTCGACTCAGGTCATGATTCCAGGGTCCTGGGATCGAGCCCCACATCGGGCTCTCTGCTCAGCGGGGAGCCTGCTTCTCCCCCTCTCTCTCTACCTGCCTCTCTGCCTGCTTGTGATCTCTGTCTGTCAAATAAATAAATAAAATCTTTGAAAAAAAAAAATGTAGACCAGAGCTACCTCACCATTTAGGTAAGAGGTTTCTCCTTCCCATCCTCTGGAGGAGTGAGTTTGGACAGTGTGGGACAGCAAGGTCAAGATTGCTCTCAATGTTACTGTTACTATTGCTCCGCCCTGGTGACGAGTGTTTCCCCTGACAGCGCGTTGCTAACAAGCAATGTTTCAAGGCTTTAAAAAGAGGAAACCTACTCTTGCGACATGAGTGAACAAAACCAAAATTCAAATAGAAATTTACAAAAGATCTTGGCTTTTTCTTAGAACAGTGGTCACTTATAAGTAATGTTTTAATACTTCCAAGGAAAATGTATTTATGTCAAAGTCCTGTAAGAGAATAAAATTAAGATAGAAACCAAAACAGGAAAAAAAAAAAAAAAAAAGACAAAACAGAAGGCTCAAGAATGGTGACATGAATTTTCTTTAAAAGGACTGGAAATTATTTCTAAGAAATGTAACAGGTAGAATTTCAGTTAAGTTTTCTATCAACCCCAATATACACGTAAGGTATTGAACAGCATTTTTATAATAATAATTAGTAAAATAAAAACTTACTTTACAAGGTTTTTTTATTTCATTTTTTTTTATTCACCATGGAGTGAAAGCACACCTCTTTAGTTAAGAAAACTGAGGCATAAAATGGATAAATATTTGCACAGGGCCCCAGAAATTTCAACTCATCTCAATGCATATTTATCTCCCTGTCTTTACCAATATTCTCTTCCAGCTTCAGGGCCATCACTGGATAAGCTGAACATATGTGTTTTAAAATTAAAATAAATTCTGATATTTTTTTGGCATATACACTTGCAATGATTCATCAACCAGATTCTTTATCCACTGAGACAAAAGAGTCCTTTATTCTTGTAAACTATAATTAAAAGTGTTCAATATTTTTAGGGGGAAAATGTATTTGTTTATGCTAGGTATTTAATAATCACCTAGAGATTTGCTCTAATTGTCAGCTTCTCCAGAATCACTATGGTTTTCTAAATTTCTTAACAAGTAATTATAAATAGACATTTTGGTATGAAAAAATGGGAATGATATTCAGTGTTTCCTGTATTTCATAAATGCCATATAATTTCCGTCCATGACAATTTCCATTTTCTGATATGAAAGCGTCCAAGGCTATACCCTGGGCTTAAATCTCTACTGGAAGCATCTGCACATTCATTTCCTTCTCAATTATTCAGAGCCTCCTCTACAATGTCAGAAATTTACACAAGAGATTTCATAACCTAATACATGAACATATCTTTGTTTTCATTTACAGAAAACTTTGTCCTTTCTTTTTGTAAATACTGTTTAATGCAGAGTGAGTTTCAGAGACTACACCATACAGGGGTGAAACAGCATGTGACTTCATTAGGATGCACATAAGTAGGCAGCAATGATGGCAGACGGTGAGATTCGTAGGCCCATGAAGATATGTCAAGGTAAGAGCTGATACTCCGAATGTAAACTACTTTATAATTCTCATTGTATGTGTGTTTAGCTTGGCTGGTGAGCTTTTCTCCAATCTGTTATTGCAGAAAAGAACTGAGGTAATCCAAAAGAAAGTACTTGGGGACTTCCAGTAAGTTCTTGAGCCAACAGAAATACACCCAAATGCCAAAGCACTCCCTCGCTAAAGTCAATACGTGAACATGTGAATATTATTTTGGAGGCCGTTGTGCTAATGCGAGTGTGTTAAGGTAAGAGCTTATGTTTGTCAAAGTGAAGATTTGGTTCTTCCCCTACCTTCAACATGGAAGCTAACATCTTGATGACTCACCTTAAAAATCCTTTTCTTCTCTTTTGATAATGATAATGTATTTTGCAGTAGAGCCAAGAGAAGCTACTTGTTTTATCTGCTGAAAGACTGAGATTATGATTGAGATTAAAAGCCAAGATACAGAAATGATGGAATATATCACATATCTTCTTCCAAAACTTGATTTCCCAGATAATAATCCCCAAGTTATAATCCCCAGAATAATGATCCAGTTACCCTGTATTTTATTCACAGCTCCTAAGATTTGGGAATTAGCCCATACGTGGGGCCCCAAACTCAAGCACTTCCTATATTAACAATAGGAGATAAAAATTACAATGCAAAAATGAAAAACAACTTATTTTTATTTTTTTAGAGAGAAAGAGAGCTTGGGGGAGGGGATTGGTGGAGGTGGAGAGAAGAATCTTAAGCCAACTCCATGTTCAATGGGAACCTGACACAGGACCCTTTGAGCTCACAACCTTGAGATCATGACCTGAGCCTACACGAAGAGTCTATTGCCTAACCAACTGAGCCACCCAGGCACCCCCAGGGGAAAATAATTTGAAATGCAGATTAAAGCAGATATTTAGAAATCTGTTTTAGGATCTCAACACATAGAGAAGTGAAAGAGAAAATAATTTGCACATATCAGTACTATTTTTCTCCATTTAATCTTTGAAAATGCCCTTTCATTTAAATTAAAAAAAAAAAGTATGTAAAGAACCAAACTCTAAAATTGATCCTTCATGCCACGCCTCAGGCATGTGAAATAAAAAGAAAGCATAATCGGTGTTCCCATCATTAGGCAAGCAGATCTTTGGCACCTCTGAGATCTATTGTCCTCCTTCCAACTGAGTAGTAAATGTTCTGATCACGCAGGAATTAATATGAAACAAGGTATTTTCATGAAAGATGTCAAATGAAGTTTTTCCTTTAATTCAGGACTGAGGGAAATGTCTGTTTCTTCAGAGAGGAAAGATGGTGCCCTGGACTAAGTCCTGAGCCAGGGGCTGTAGAACATGGACTCTCACCTCAACTCCATCATTTATGTTCTTCGTGATTCACACTCTTCTATCTTCCTTATCTTCTTTCTTAAAGAGGAATGCCTGCCATGCTCCCCTCAGAAAGGTTTGTGAGGAAGATTCAAAGACCTATAGTAGAACCACCTAATAAAACAAACCATGCTGTCCACGAAAATGTCATTACTAACATCAGAAACTCCTTACGATTACTAACAAGAGTGACACTGTGTGGGTTCTTCCTGCCAGGATGTGGTGTCTGCTCAGATGGTGGCCCTCCTGAGTGGTTCAGAAAACGGTGTCCATCTTTAGTCCAGGAGACCTGATGTTTTAAAGGGAAGACACAAGAATCATGCCAGAGATCAAACCACAATATAATATTGTCTTGGCGGGGAGAGACGGTCCCCAGACATTTAAAAAGGGAAAATGTATGTATTCATAAGAAAATGGGCTTTCAACTAGGACAGCTGAGAGAAATGGTTTTCTTAAAAATTCCCGGCAAGTTTTAAGCCAAAGGAAAACAAAAGAAACGTTAGGAGCATACCAAGTGAGTTTTAATCATTTTGAAAAGTAGAAAAACTTGAGAACCAATGGATTCATAAATAATGGTAAAGCAAAGCTGTTTGTACTGATCTTAATGTTCTCTGTGGGATCAATCAGAGACATTAAGCACTCAGAAAGCAAATTGAGAAAAAGAGAGAAAGAGAGAGAAAGAAAGGCGTATTTAAAGTGTCTGGCTCTTCTGTGGAGCAAACTGGCTTCAGCACCCTCTTGTGTTTATTAAAGATTCTGTGGAAATGTCTAGGTTGCAAACTGCGTTTTGGAGTTCTTGGAGATGTGCTCCACAGTGATCTTTTCGATGAAAGCCCTTAGTTGTAGATGGAAAAGATAGCTGAGATTGCTAAGTTCCAATCACTTAATTTAATCTTGTCCTGCTTGGATTCGAATTGAGATTTCCCGATTCCTAATCTTTTTGCTACCTTTCATCATTTTTTGCATTTACAAGATACGATCATTTAATTACTGGACAATGATTTCAACTCATTTTCGGCCCTGTCTTGCCACCACCACTCAAAATTATATTACAGCCTCCATTGCCTATATACGGATATGGATCAAAAATAACTATATCTTAATAATTTTTTATATGCCTTGAGATCAGTGATACAAAACAAAGGGTAGAGTGCTTATATTTTTCCATATGAATGAAAAAATTTGAAATAGAAATCACTAATGAAAATAAATGATGGAGAATTTCAGATCATTAACTCAAATTACTTTAAGAAACCACAGTGGCTAAATCATGTTATTAATATAAACACAAATAAAATAGATAAAATAATAGAATAAAATAAATAGATAAAAATAGATAAAATTAAAAAATAGAAAAAATAGGAAAAAAGAAAAAATAAATAGATAAAAATAGAACAAAAATAAAATAGTCTCTGAGGGTAGAGTGAGTCAGAATGTAAATGAGGACAAATAGAATTCTGTCAGGTCATTTGTTCTTGGAGACAATTACAGATGACATAACGCTGCCTTTCTTTTTTGGCTTCAAGAGACTAGAGGCAAAGTATTTTCGGCAAAGATCCTAATTTTGGATCTCTCTAAGCCTTTGTGTTGAGAATTCAATGTATTTGTCTCCACTGTGTGGGCTTATCTGGGATTTTCTAGAATGTTTAGATATCAATCCTTGTTAATAACATCTAGCACAAACATGAAAAAAAAAATTCCTTATCATCTTCTTAAAGTCATACATCATCACACTAAATACAGATACAAACAAACTGCTCTGTATTCCACTATTCCAGAACAGCCCACAAAGTAAATTTTGATCTGTGTTCATTGCCCTCTGTTCATGTGGCATTCACAAATAATGCCATGCTAGAAGACTATATTTACATTTTAATTTCATTATGATTAGAATAATGAGACTATTGATGGTTTCTTCCATTTTTCCTTTTAATAGCCTCTTTAATAGCCTCTTAAATGTGAACTGCAGCACTTTTGTGCATCAATCTGTTTTCCCAGAGGGAGTTTTGTGAGCAGGCATTTTCTGTTGCTGGTGAAACAGTTAGGATAGGGAAAAAAAAAAAAAAAAATTCAGACTCATAAGTTTAAATTCCACTAAAAAAATCGAATTTTTATAAGTGATTCTTTAATTGTCCCAGAACAGCAAAAAGTTCAGCTGGAAAGTGGTATGTATTATTATTTTATTGCAACATTCAAAATCTTCCCAGGAGAAAGCATTATCTATTTAAAAATGACAAGAAAAAAAAAGAATACATAAATAAAAATTTTTAAAAACAAAAAGCAGCTGAGGTCTTCAAAATATTTTTTTAAAACTTCAGACTGAAGTTTAATAAAATGAAATTAATAAATAATAAAATAAAATAAATAAGTAATATAATAAACAAACACACATGCACATGACATACATACATTTAAAGTAAACTTTCTGGGATAAGTATTTTGGTGTTAAAAGAGAAGGCAGTTTTGGTTACGGTCATGACCAAGTAACAGGTATTGGTTATAACTACTTAAGAAGTTATGGAAAAAAGATGCAAGTAACTGTTTCCAGACATCAGACAGTATACCACATAGTTCTGCCTTTCTTAAGAGAAGGAAAACACAGGGGTGTGGATAGGTATTCAGTTCAGATTTCTGCCTGGGGCACTTTCCAAACTGTAGGGCAAGGGAGTTAACCCAGATTGAGAGCAGTGATATTGCGGGGTGGAGGAAACGGGTGTCAGGAGATCAGGGCTGCCGAGACAGCCGTAATTTATGGAGAAGGGGATCCAGAGAGGAAAAAAAGCTGCTGCACAGAGAAGCAGCTCTAGAAACCTGCACGTCGGTTCCTTTCAGTCTTTCACCAAATACCAACCTGTGCATGCTCCAGGGTGACTACAGGTGACTCCAGCGTCACCTGTAGAGAAGAGCTCCCAAGGGGCCAGAGTTGCACTGGGATGCTGGAGGCTAAGGGATGTGGGGAGGCACCAGGGTTCCAAGCAGAGGGGAGTCATTTCACTGGATATTCCACACATTCTGTTCACATCTCAGAAAAGCCACATGGTAAAAGTCGGGCTAACAAGTTTGTTAGGACCGTGGTCAGAGAAGTTAGTGCCTGTGCTCTTTTCTAAGATTTTTATGGTTTCAGGTCTCAGCAGTCTTTAAGCCATTTTGAATTTTTCTGTGTGTTTGGTGTAAGAAAGTGGTTGGCTTTATTCTTTTTGGATGTTACTTTCCAGTTTTCCCAGCACCATTTGTTGAAGAGACATTTTCCTGTTGGATATTCTTTCCTGCTTTGTCAAAGATTAATTGACCATATAATTGTGAGTTTATGTCTGTGTTTTGTATTTTGTTCTGTTGAGCTATGTGTCTGTCTATATGACAGTACCATACTGTTTTGATGACTGCAGCTTTGTAAATTTAACTTGAAGTCCAGACATGTGGTGTCTCCAGCTTTGCTTGTCTTTTTCAATATTGCTTTGGCTATTCTGGCTCTTTTGTGAGTCCATCAAAATTTTGGGATTATTTGTTCTGGCTCTGCGAAAAATTCTATTGGTGTTTTGGTAAAGATTGAATGGGATGTGCAGATTGCTTTGGGTGGTATAGACATTTTAACAATATTTGTTCTTCCAGTCTGTGAGCATGGAATGTTTTTCCATTTCTTTTTGTTGTCTTCAATTTTTTCATCAGGTTTTTAGAGTATAGATCTTTCATCTTTTCAGGTACGTTTATTCCCAGCTATCTTATTATTTTTGGTGCAATTTTAAATGGGATTGTTTTCTTAATTTCTCTTTCTGCTGCTTTACTATTGGTGTAAAAAATGAAACAGATTCCTCTGAGGTAAAGGAAACAAAAGCAAAAATAAACTATTGGGACTACACCAAAATAAAAAGCTGCACAGGAAAGGAAACAATCAACAAAACTAAAAGGCAGCCTATGGAATGAGAGAAGATATTTGCAGATGACATATCTGATAAAGGGTTAGTATTCAAAATATATAAGGAACTTGTAAAACTGAACACCCCCAAAACAAATAATCTAATTAAGAAATGGGCAGAAGGCATGAACAGACATTTTTCAAAGAAGACATTCAGATGCCCAACAGACATACAAAAAGTTGCTCACCATCGCTGATCATCAAGGAAATACAAAGCAAAGCTACATTGAGTTTTCATCTCCTACTTGTCAGAATGGCTAAAATTGACAACCGAAGAAACAACAGGTATTGGCGAGGATGTGGAGAAAAAGGAACCCTCTTGCACCGTCGGTGGGAATGCAAGCTATTGCAGCCACTCTGGAAAACAGTATGGAGGTTCTTCAGAAAGTTAAAAATAGAGCCACCCTACAATCTAGCAATTGCACTACTGGGTGTTTACCCAAAAGAATACAAAAATGCAGATTCAAAGGGATACACACACTCTGTTTATAGCAACATTATCTACAATAGCAACTATGGAAACAGCCAGTGTCCGTCAACTGATGAATGGACAAAGAAGCTTTGGTATAGGGATGCCTGGGTGGCTCAGAGGGAGTCTGCTTCTCTCTCTGCCCTTCCCTCTGCTGGTGCTCTCTCTTTCTCTGTCCAACAAATAAATAAAATCTTAAAAAAAAAGAAGATATGGTATATAAAATGAAATATTACTCAGCTATAAAAAAATATGCAATGACATGGAGCTAGAGAGTTTTATGCTAAGCAAAATCAGTCAGTCGAAGAAAGACAAATACTATTGATTTTACTCACATGTGGGATTTAAAAAACAACAAAAAAAATGAGCAAAGAGGATAAAATGAGAGAGAGAGAGAAACTGAGAGAATCTGTTAACATAGAGCACAAACTGATGGTTACTAGAGGGTAGGTGGGTGGGGGGGATGGAGGGAGAGATGAAAGAGGTGAAGGGGATTCAGAAGGGCAGTTGTTGTGATGATTACAGGGTGACAGATGCAGGTGTTAAGTCACTACCTTGTACACCTGAGACTAATATCGCTGTATGTTAACAGACTAGAATTTACATAACTTAAATAAATTTAAGCAAATTTACATTTAAGTAATGTATTTAATTTGTTAATTAAATAATTTATAATGGTTTATTAAATTTAACTAATTAAATGTATCAACTAAATTTAATAATTATTTAAATAATTTAAACAATTGAAATTAAAAACTTTAAAAAAAAAGCAGAGTCCTTTTTAGTAGTGTTTTGTGGCACCTAAATCCTTCTACTCACACTTAACTACAGATAATTGTTTTTCATTTCTTTATCTGTCTTGTTGGCTTGTTCAGTGCCTTTCTACACCGTTCCTCAAACTGTTAATTATTTAAGGTACCATTTCTATTTTATTCTTCGATTGGTCAACACCCATGATAGGCATGAACAGACATTTTTTGGTCTGTTTTTTGGTGAGAATGCCAACATCTCTTGAACACCTTCATTCATTCATGAAAAACCAAAGTTGTATAACAACCTAGCAGAATAAATGCCTTATGGATTGATACACAAATGTGGTCCCTATTTTTAGTATTTAAAACTCATGATGCCCAATATTTTTTACTGTTTTATTAAAAATGTATTTATTTATTTATTTATTTGAGAGAGGGGGAGAGAGAGAGCACAAGCAGGGGGACCAGCAGGCAGAGAGCACAGCAGGCTTCCCACCAAGCAGGGAGCCCAATGCAGGACTCTATCCTGAGACTCTGGGATCATGACCTGAGCTGAAGGCAGCCACTTAACCCACTGAGCCACCCAAGCACCCTTTTTACTGTTTTATACACAGAACTACATACAGCTGGTATGCTCATTTGTCTTGACAATCTCAGTGCTTTGATAACCAAGACAGGAGAAAAAAGCACAGAAAAATGTAATTTTAGAAACTACTAGATAGATTAATAACTCCTGTAGTAGTTTTTAAAAAAATTCCAAGAAGTGTAATTGTCAAGTGTGATTCTAAGCTAACTTCTCCTGTAAGAGGAAACTAAGACACAAGCCGATATATGTAAGATGTGAGCCAGCCACTCTTGTTTAAGAGGCTGTCATTACATCGGCGTCGATTAGTTGAAATATCTTCCATTGTCAACCAGTTCCAAAAAACAATAAAACATGAACACAGACCGACACTCCACATCCTTTGATTATTTTTGCCGAAGTCCGACACAGTGCACATTGCTACAGAGCTGCATATTTAGAAGATTTTATTTATGTATTTAGAAGAGAGAGAATGCTGGTGCAGTGCATGCTCAAGGAGGAGAGGTTGGGAGAGGATGGGGTGGGGGGAGGGGGCAGAGGAAGGGGGAGAAGCAGACTCCCCGCTCAGCAAGGATCCCAGCATGGGGACTCCAGGGATCATGACCTGAGCTGAAGGTAGACGCTTAACCAACACAGCCACACAGGTGCCCCCAAAATTTTATTTTTAAATCACCTCTAAAATCAATCAATCAATCAACCAATCAATCATCTCTACACTCAATGTGGTACTTGGACTCACAACTCTGACATCAAGGGTCACAGGTTCCACTGCAAGCCAGCCAGGCATCCCCATTGTTTTCATGTTGGGATATTATTTTCTAGTATCTTTCTATGATTTGCATATAATTTTCATAGATATCTCAATGTATATGTAATACTCTAAGCATTTCGCTTAACATGCCATTCTTATATTTTTACTGCTGCAAACTTTTCATAATCATAATTTCACTCCATATTTAATATGCTGCCCAATGAACATAGTGTGATTTTCTTACTGCACTTCCATTTTGGACTTTGAAGTTGTTTTCTCTTTTTGCTTTTATAAATGATTCTGAAGTAAACAGTCCATGTGAATATCATGGTCATTATCCCTCGGAATTTCTATAGAACAAATTCCCTGTAGGATGATTTCAGGATCAAATGGGATGAATATTTTTAAATCACTGATTCATATTGTCAAAGTGTTTTCTCTTCAAAGGATGTGACAATATCAACAATAGTGTGTGGGAAACAGTTTACAAGGTTTTATTCTCAAGGTGTTGTCATTTAAAAATAAATCACTGATTTGATAGGTGAAATAGCTCCCAATTGTCCTTTTATTTTGCATTTACTTGCTTGTTCATGAGATCAAACATTTTCCAATTTGTTTGTTTACCTGGTATCTTTTAAGACTAGATTAATCCACTATTTTTTAAAAATCTTTATGACATGCTAAGGCACTAAAGATGAAAGGCAATGCAGAGCAGAGAGGAGGCAGAAATGGTTAGTGACCCCCTACTAAGGTGATGATTATTTCAAATGATATTCTCAGGTACATTAATATGCAAATTATGAGAAAAAGAGGAAGCAAAAGTCACAAGATTTGAGCTCATAATACAGCAAAAAACTACTTCAGACTGGCTCAGGTTTAGATCTTAAGGGACTTTTATCCTTTGTTAAAGCTTTTACAGACCAAATGTATTGATGTAAAGGAATTGATTTGATATTAAACGGAAGTATGAGCAGCATGAATATTTGCTGCGTGATGGGTCTATAGCCATGCTGGGCAATATGGCAGCAGGTGCCTATCGAACCCTTGAACTAGGACGAGCCAGAATTGAGAGGTAACATTAGTCAAGAGAGATGCCTGATTTTGAGGACTTGGTGCACTCAAAAAGGAATGCAAAATATCTCATTGATAATTTTTAAATTATTTACATGCTAATGTTTGGGATAGTTTAGGTTAAATAAAACATATCATTAGAAATAATTTTACCTGTTTCACTTTTTCTTATTTAAATATGATCTCTGGGATTCATAATGCATATAGGCTAACATTGGCTGGCACAGGTCTAAAGCATCTTTATGATCTCAGATTTTAATAAAGCCAATTCAGAATTTCACTGCTTTAGTCAGAGATCTAAAAGGGCATTTGACTTGAGAGAGAGATAGGATGCCTCACGTAATTAAATTAAGTAAAGAGAATAGCAACACATCAACCAATATGACCAGCCAGAAGGGCTCTCATGAGCTCAGATACTTATTCATAGATTCAGATTTTCAAGGGCCTACAACAAAGACAAACATAAAGGAGCAAAATCAGCTCGTGTCAGGACTCTTCTATAGAATGTGTCAGAGGAAACCAAAGGTGCTATAAAAACTCTGTCCAGAGCACAAAGAAGAACAAAGAAGGACAGATAGAAATTCAGGCAAGATATCACCATAAGACAGAGGGAAGACAGAATTATGGAGCTCCAATCTTGCTTCTGTCCTCTCTCCAAAGAAAAACTTCTCCTTGGAAAAGGGAGACAAAATCTCAAGAAGTAAATGGACTCAAGATAGAGAATATCCAGGGGTTATAAATACATGTTCACATCCAATGGTAGATAACTTTTTATTTCTGGGAGATGAAATCATTGGTAGTCTTTAGCATTTGTTCCAAAAATGAACTCGTTCAGTTACTAGATTATCAGTTCTATGAGAACATGGAAATGATCTCCTTCACTCACTGGTGCACCATCAGCGCCCACAATGTTGCCGGGCATATAGTAAGTGCTCAATAAATATGTGCAGAAGAGAAGAGAGAGCTTAGAATGGCCAGATAATTCAAACAGGAAAATATCCATATCTTCAATATGGGGAAAGTGAGGATTCTGAATTGTATAGATACCCAAACAACATGCAAACAAGATGTCAGTAGTTTAAACATTTTTTATAATCTATTAAGAAAAAAATTCACAATGTGCTCATATTCTTTTAGGACTTACATTTAATTTCATCTGAAGAGTAACGCATTTTTAAAAATTTTTTTTTATTTTTTAAGATTTTTTTTCTTAATTTTAAAGTAATCTCTATATCCAACATGGGGTTCACACAACTATAAGATCAAGAGTCACATGCTTTACCAACTGAACCAGCCAGGAACCCCAAGAAGGGTAGGTTTAGGGTGATTGAAAACTTGGGTTTGACCAAGTCTCCCAGGAAGCAGGTATAGAGTGCTAAAGACAGAGGACTGAGAATGGAACACTGGAGAAGGTTCATGGTTGGTCTTTGTTGCCTAGCTTTATTTTGTTCAAACAGAAACTCTTGGAGATTTTTTTTTTTAAACAGAGTAATTTTTTTCAGAGAGAGCACAAAGTATTCATCCATTTGTTTGTTGGTTCAATAACTGAAGGAAGGAAGCTGGGAACCAAAGACTCTTGCCTTCATCAGCTTCCATGATGGTGGTGATAAGAGAGCTAGCGGGAAATAAGTAAATGACAGAGCATATCAAGGGGTGACAAGTGTTTCTAAGAGAAAGAAGTCTGCCCGAGGAAGACAAGGAAAGCAGGTACGGAGTAACGAAGGAAGAATTTCCTGAGAAAGTAACAACAACTTGGAGGAGAGGGAGAGAGCCATACACATTTCTGGGGAAAAATTATTCTATTCAGGGAAATAACAAATGCCTATCATCTGAGCCTCAGAGAACAGCAGGGAGACCAGTGTGCAGCAGCAGAATAACAAGGGCAAGGGTGAGGGCAACGGTAGCAGATTAGACCAGAGAGGTACAATGTGGACAAATCATACAGAGGCCTTTGTGAGAAGCATGGCTTTTCTCTGAGAGGAAAGGGAATCTACTGGGGACAGGTTTTGACTTAGCTTTTAAAAGGGTGTTTTGATGGCTGCATTGAAGGCAGACTGTTGGAGGTGATATTAGTCAAGGTTCTCTACAGAAACAATCTGTAGGATGTTCATATTCGTATAATAGAGAGATTTATTGTAAGGAATTGGCTATGTGATTGTGGGGACCAGCAAGTCCAAAATCTAGAGTTGGCCAGAATGCCAGAGATGAAGGAAAGTGTTGAAACTTGAGTATGAAAGCAGTTTGCTGGAGAAGGGCAGTCTTTCTTTGTAAGGCCTTCAACTAATTAAATGAGAACCACCCTACATTACAGAGGGCCATCTTCTTTACCCAAAGTCTATTGATTTATTTATTTGTTTAATATGAAAGATTTCGTTTATTTATTTGACAGAGAGAGACACAGCGAGAGAGGAAACACAAGCAGGGGGAGTGAGAGAGGGAGAAGCCGGCTTTCCACTGAGCAGAGAGCCCAATGCAGGCCTCAATTCCAAGACCCTGGGATCATGACCTGAGCTAAAGACACACACTTAACAACTGAGCCACCCAGGTGCCGCCCAAGTCTACTGATTAAAATATGAATCTCACCCAAAAAATACTTTCACAGAAAATCTAGACTACTGTTTGACCAAATATTTGGATACGGTGCTCCGGTCAATTTAATGTATAAAATTAATCATCACAGAGGTCAATGGAAGTAGCAAGGAGACCAAATAAGAGGCTGTTGTATTAACACAGGGGAGAGATGATGGCTGGATGATGGCTGGAACCAGGGTGTTCCAATAGAGGTTGGGAGAAAGGGCCAAATCCTGCATATCTTTGCCTGTGGTCGTCACTCTGCTGAAGTACAAAGACAACCAGAATTAGTTGCTGAGGTCAGAGTCCTCATAGTTTCTAACAGTTGTCAAAACCGTAATCACTGGTTGTTCATGGCTCTTCAGATTACTTTATCATCTCCTTGGTTCAAATACTGAAGCTTACTGCTACATACAAGATTATACTCAACACCTACAGCAGAAAGGCTCAGGAAGGAGCCTACCAAGACAAAGGGCGCAGACTTGCCATCCTAGTGCCTACTTGTTCCTAATCCACAACAATCACGATGAGTTACTGTGGACTCACTGGTTCCAGCACAGAGAGCCTGGCAACCAAACAAAACTTAGTCAACTTCCAAGGAGAGGTTAGAGTCCTGATCCAGAGATAACAGAATATGGCTTACCAGGTCATGGTTAAAATCATTTTCTAGGATTGGTCTCCATCTTTGAAGTGGGGCACCAAGAAGCTAAACAACTTAGTTGGAAGGAAGTGTCTTGAAACCAGGATTCTCAAATAAATTGGAACTATTAACTTAGTGAAGAAAAGATTTATTTATTCATTTCTCCAGCAGATTTTTTTGAGGCAACACTTTTGTTCTTTTTAAAGATTTTATTACTTATTTTTGTGAGAGAAAGAGGGAGGGAGGAGGAGGGGGAGAGGGAGAAGCAGACTCCCCACTGAACAAGGATCCTGAAGCAGGGCTCGATCCCAGGGCCCTGGGATCATGACCTGAGCAAAAGGCAGGTGCTTAACCAACCCAGGCACCCTCTCCAACAAATTATTTTTTGTCCCTCCTATCTGCCAGATGGGGCTAGGTCTTAGACAAAAAGGAATCAAATTCAACTGTTGCATTCAAGGAAGCTTACAGTAAAATCGAAGAATGACAGATTTTAATTCAACCTTGTTTAATTATTTTTTGAAGTCTTGGGCTAGTCTAGGAAAAGGTTTTTTTGTTTCATTTTGTTTTGTTTTAAAGTGAGCTGTATGCCCAATATGGGGCTTGAACTCGAGACCCTGAGATCAAGAGTTGCATGCTCCACAGGCTGAGCCAGCCAGATGCCCTGAGGGACAGAGATTTTTAAAATGTCAATTTCCACATGGTGTACTATGAACTCTGGTGGGTATTGGTCTACAAAGTGAAGGAAGCACAAAAGGAGATGCCTCACCCAATCTTGGGTGATCTGAGAAGGCATACTGAGATTGTCAAGAATTCAGGAACACAGAATTCAGCTATTTATATCCATTTAAAATTCAGAATCCTCCACTCAACTATAAACATGACTGAAAAAGTACATTCTTTAATTTATCTTGTTTCCTAAGCCTGCAGTCCTTAATGGATTTGCACAAACACTGGGGGACGGGGAGATGAACTTACCAGAAGAACCGAGAGGTGCCAGACAAGGAAGGGACTATCTCTGAAGGCAGTGAGCTCTCTGATGAGTGATCTGCCGGGACCCTGTGGAGGGTGGCCGGGGCGGGGGAAGGGGGACGAGGGCGTCGGGGATTGGGGGGGGGGGGGGGTTCTAGGTCACATGACATGCAGAGACAGAAGATTACTTTTTTAAGTTTTTAAGGCTTACCTGGGGACCAGAGCAAACTTACAAATGATGTCTTTTGAGAGGCAGTATCACATAGACCAGGGATCCAGACTTTAGAGCCAGAGGGACCTGGATTTTAATCTTTTTTGATCTTCCATTTACTCATCTGTTTGATAGTGCTAAAAAATAATCCTTTTTGATGTTTTGATAGCAGGTGAGAGGCAAGGCAAGGCGGTGCTTAATTCTTAGCACCGTATGGTGGGAACACAGTGACTGTTAGTTCCCTTCCTGCCCTGAGAGGCAGACTTGAACATACTGAGTATTTAAAAGTAAAACACAAGGAATAACATGGAGGACATTAGGAGAAGAAAAGGAAAAATAAAGGGGGAGAAATCGGAGGAGGAGACAAACCATGAGAGACTGTGGACTCCAACAAGCAAACTGAGGGTTTCAGAGGGGTGGGAGTTGGGACGATGGGTGAGCCCAGTGATGGGTATTAAGGAGGGCAAGGATTGCATGGAGCACTGAGTGTTATACGCAAACAATGAATCCTGGAACACTACCTCAAAACTAATGATGTACTATTTGGTGACTAACATAACATAATAAAAAAAAAATTAAAAGAGAATAAATAAAAGTGGGCATTTCGTGAAATCTAGAAGAAATTTGGTGTAAATACATTCCTGCTATTTCATGGTAAAGACGCTTACCATTTTTTTAACAGAAGTTTTGCTTTTTTCCCATATTATGCAACTCATTGAGCCCTATATCAAGGTATTTGAATGCAAAATATAAAAGCTGCATATAGGAAGCATCTGGCCCTTCTGGGGGATTTTCTAGTGTAGAGCCCAACCTTTGCTGGCAGAAACCAGGGCTGCACCTGTCCCATCACCTTCCTAGGTAGACTGGGTGCTGGCCTCACTCTGGTGGGAGGCAGGAACCTCTTTGCCTCCCGTCTGCAGAGAGTAGGGATGACTGTCAAAGGTGGAGAGTTCCAAATCCGGTTCTGAAGCCAAGACGGTGAGATGGAGAAGAAGAGGTGAGGAATGTTGGAAAGATTGAGACCAAGTGTCTTAGTCAGTTCCAGCTGCTTTAATGAATGACCACAGACTGGGGAGACTTAACCACAGAAATTTGCTTCTCACAGTTCTGGAAGTCTGAGAGAAGAGGGCAAGCATGGCTGGCTTCCGGTGAGAGCCTCCTGGTTTGCAGATGGCTGTCTTCTTGTTGTGTCCTCTCATGGCTGTGAGAGGGAACGAGAAAGCAATCCCTGTCCTGTCTCTTAGTACACAAGCACTGACCCCATCAGGAGAGCTCCACCTTCAAGACCTAATCACCTCCAAAGACCTCACCTCCATATACCATCACACTCATTGTTAGGGTTTAGGGTCTCAACACAGGAGCTTCGGAGAGACACAAACTTTCAGTTCACAGCAAAATGGCCTCAGGGACACCTGGGCGGCTCAGTCGGTCAAGCAGCTGACTCTTGATTTCAGCTCAGGTCATGATCTCAGGGTCCTGGGGATTGAGCCCCCAGTGGAGCTCCCTGCTCAGCGAGGAGCCTGCTTCAGGATTCTTTCCGTCCTTCTATTCTTCCCTACACCCCCACT
This sequence comes from Mustela nivalis, assembly GCF_964662115.1. Lineage (NCBI taxonomy): Eukaryota > Metazoa > Chordata > Mammalia > Carnivora > Mustelidae > Mustela > Mustela nivalis. Next base: position 143,549,216 of record NC_139024.1, read on the forward strand.
CTCTCTCCAAAATAAACAGATGAATCTTTAAAAAAGAAAAAAATAAATAAATAAATGGACTCAATTCAACCCCAATGGGCACTGAGCAGTGAGGAAGTCTAGAGACCAGAGTCTAGGAAAGTAATTCATTGGGGGCAGCTATTTCTATGCATCCAGCATACATTCCCACTAAAGATTCTAGGTACATTCGTAGGGATTGAGGGGTATGCTTCTCCCTTCCCCTTTTTTAAAGATTTTATTTATTTATTTGAGAGAGAGAGTGCATGTAACCCAGCATGAGTGGGGGGAGGGGCAGAGGGAGGAGGAGAAGCCGACTTTCCACTGAGCAGGGAGCTTGATGCAGGGCTCTATCCCAGGACCGTGGGATCATGACCTGAGCTGAAGGCAGAGGCTTAACCCACTGAGCCACCCAGGCGCCCCCGAGATGCGCTTCTTACACTTCCTACCAAAGACTCCCTCTGGCCAAAGAGAATGAACCCATAGCTCCCAGTACTCTGCCTCATGCCTGAAGTTTATTTGAATTCATTTCCCTTTAAAATTCAACTGCCTTTTGCATTCTACTTGATATTATTATCATTGTTTTATAATCCTCTCAAAATACCTTTGTATAAAAGGAGCATTTTACCAAAACATCTTCTATTCCTTGACCTACAACTTTACCCATTACATATCTCACTCAGACTGAGAGATACAAACATGGAAGTCAACACCAAACTACTGATGACATTGGTTTTTCATCAGACTTTGGGGGCATTGCAGTTTACATACCCAGAAGAGGTGGGCGTCTAATAGACAGTCTATCCATCTCAGTTGACTCATGCAGTTCTTATCTGAACTCATGTTCTTACTCATGTTCTTATCTGAATCTGGGCATTTCCAAACATATGTGGTTTTTTGTTTTTGTTTTTGTTTCCCTTCCGGAGTTCAATTTTCACTCATTTAAATAGAATGATTAACTATTTTTTTTTAAATATTTTTATTTATTTATTTGAGAGAGAGGCAGTGAGAGAGAGCATGAGCGAGGAGAAGGTCAGAGGGAGAAGCAGACTCCCCGTGGAGCTGGGAGCCTGATGCGGGACTCGATCCCAGGACTCCGGGATCATGACCTGAGCAGAAGGCAATCGTCAAACCAACTGAGCCACCCAGGCGTCCCAACTATTTTTTACATGTGTAAAAAACATGGTCTGTGGCACTAGAGACTCCTAAGATGAATAATTTGGATTCCAATGCACATAGTTTCTATTTTCACCAATGACTTGGGAAGAATTCCCTAAGAGACTTCTCTCATCGTGCATGCTTTCTTCTCTTTTTATCTCAATCTCATTTTAAACTTTTGTAGGTTAATTTTAGGGCTGTGCAGGGGGAGGGGATCTCACAAAAAGGATACTAAAAGAACCTTTTGCTGACTTGGAGGATGAAAGGAAATGGGAAAGAAACCAAATGAGTTCCACCAAAGGTAGTGTCCTCCACACTTAAGAAAACATTTTTCTATAATTTTTATGATGACAAACACTTTGATCTAAATCCATATCTTCCATTATTGCCTAGGAGTAAAAAAAAAAAATTTTTGTAAATTTTAGATACTACAAGGGGCAACTTTTATTTGCTACTATCTTCTACTATAACTAAGCCTACACTCATTCTGTTCGTCTACAACAGGTCAATAAGTCTAAAGGAAAGATGTTGGCGTAAGATCGATGAAAGTGATTTATTGGGGAAGCCAGCAAACCGAGAGGTGGTGGACCGTTGCTGCAAAGGATCACCTCCCCTTGGCATGGAATTCGAGCTTCTTTCAATTAACCAAAAGGGAAAGTAGGAAGAGGGTAGAGTCCAACGGCAACTGAGGTCTGGAGACATCTGAAGAAGGTGGTCTAACTTCTTTGTCCTTGTCCAGTTGGTCTCTGGGTACAGGATTCTGGTCATGCTGCTCCTTATCTTAAACATAGCATAGTCATTTCTGTATGTACTTTATCTTTCATGGTGACATAGGTTTTGGGTAAAAAGCAGTTTTTGCAAATCCTAGCTGTAGCATACCTACGGGCAGGGCTAAGCAAATGTTGCTAAGCTGGAGGTCACAGCAGCAAGGGAAATGGAAACACTATGAGGTCAGTCATGCTAAGTTTCTCCTGTCATACTAGCATGGAAAATCTTTTCTTTTGTATTTTATTACTTCGAGAGATGTATTCTATTAATAACTAGGGGTGCCTGTCTTGTTTTCTGGCTATGTTTCCAGTAATGCAAGACTATTGATTGTTTGAGGTATTATTGTCAGTTCTTAACTATCCCCCGTCATTAGCTTAGGAAATTTCTGGATCACTTTTCTTTTGCCTACATCTTTCTTTCCAAACATTGCACGTCAGCAGAGTATACTGCAGATCAGTGTTGGTCAAATAAACAGAGCAGCTGTCACATTCCCAGAACCCACAAATTCATTGTGATGTCAAGTTGAAAAACCTAGCCCATGGAGGGTCAACATATCCCACTCTACAAGCTGCATCAAATCCAGTGGACGCCAACTCTCTCTCTGCCCTCCCTACAGCCTTCCTCTGCAGTGTGAACCCTGACTTAAAAGTCAGAAAAGTCGGACTTTCTAGAAAATTACCTAGAAATCAGAACTCCTTCCTCTTTCAATTTTCAGGAAAATGAAGTAACCATCTGGGTACCTTCCCAACTCTATACTGTGAATGTGAGTGTGTGCCTTCATGAATTGCATCCCCTGGGAAATGCACACATGTGACCCATGACCCCAAAGGGCTGTCTTTCTAGATTCCAAAAAAGGGCATATGTTTTCAGATGTCAAATGCTCGCTGATGCAGGCGCCCTTAATGGCAGCATATTTCTGCATCTTGCGGTCCGTCTTGCTAACGATCTCATCCGGGAAGTTTCTCCCTCTTGCCCTTGATGGGGGCAGGCGGGGAGGGGAAGAGGATGGTCTGATACATGGAGCTTTGTTACTGAAAGCAGCACTCTGGCAGCTGAAATAACCTTATATAGCAGTACCGCTTCACACTCCCTGTGCTGGAAAGATCTGTATGGAATGCGGTGACTCTTCATGCTGATAAGGACATTCCAGTGGGAGAATGCTGGGGTTGGGTGAGGAAGGATCCAGGCAGCCTGGTTACCCATTAAACCCGGGCTCTTGTTGCAGACCCATGAAGAGTGGCAGCCGGCAAAGTCTTCATTAGTCAGAGACACCACAACCTGGGCTTGGCCCATTTTTCTTTTAAACATTTGGAATTGCAAGCCCAGATGACTTCCCGTGGGGTGAGTCTGCCTCTGTCCCCCTTTCAGTGTGGTAGTTTATTATTATAGGGGTGACAGAAGCTCAGAGTCACTCACAAGCCATTGTTTTTGTTTGCTGAAACAGCAGGAAGAGACAACAAAATAAAAATTAAAAAAAAAAAAAAGCCCTTCAGAAAATAACAGACGGAGATTTTGCTAGCCCATGAGAAAACGAATTGACACCAGACTGAACTATCTGCCCAGTGCCACCAAGGACTTGAAAGTGCCACCGGGGGTGACTGCATGTTGAAGAAATTTCTCTGCTGATCTTGGGGTGACCGTGGCTTAGAAAACTGGTTTTCGGGGGTTGGGAGAAAATCCTTTCTCTGCATTAAGGGAACCTGAAGGAGACAGTCAGGGCATTCTTCCATGCAGACAGGCGAGACGGAGAGTGGTTTTGTCACACTGCACCTTTGACACGGGACACATCTAAGGTTCCCCGACTGTGGGCTGCTCGTGGACACACCCTGGGTTTTCAGCTTCCGTGCCAGCGCCAAGCAAGCTGCTTCCCTTCCCCTTTTCTTGCTCCTTTGCTCTTCCTTCCCCCTCCTTTCTTCCCTTTCTTGCTTTCCCTTCTCTGGCTCTTCTTCATCGACCCCTGCCTGCCAAGGGCTTCTTCTCTGCTGGGCGCCACGTCCCGGTACAATTTGGAAAGACTCACGCATGGTGCATCTCAGTGACATGCATGCTCCTAAATACAAAGAAAGAAGGTCCCCCCGCCAGAATCATCTTGTTCTCCACCCGACCCTGGGCCCCTTTCAATGAATTTTGGTTTCTGCATTAAAAAAAAAATTGCAATTATTATTTATGAAGCAAGATCAAGCGTGGCAGTAATCACTCAGTCCACTGATTTCCTTATCCGGTCAGAAAGCCCTGGGATTCCAGCCGTGAATAAACAAAGACTCCATCTTCAGACGCCCTGGGAGTCGGGGAGAGAAGCAATACGTGAACAATAAACATATTACAGCAGGCAGGGCTGAGCGACCTGAAGAGAAAGGAAATAGTAGCAGGTGCAGAGAGAGGGGCCAGCGGACAGATGGGTGCCGACTGAGCAAAGGGCTGGAGCAAGTCCTAGGGAAGCTATAATGGGAACGGCATTACAGCCAGAGGGAACAGCAAAGGCAAAGAGCTGGGTCAGAGGGTGCCTGAGTGTCCAGGAAAAGTGGTTTGTCAAGGGCAGAAGAAATAGGGGCAGTGACAGAAGATGAGGTCACAAGCCGGCAGGGGTGAGATCTCTGATAGCTTTGGAGGCAGGATCAGGACCCTGGTTTTTCCCTCCCCGGCAGACGGGAAGCCGGTCAAATATTTGGAGCAAGGGTAGGTGGGGGAGGACTTGCTGTGTCATAGGGGGTGTAGGGGGCCTAGTGGGCCAGTTTTAATAAGCAGAAGGGGCATGACTGGCTAAGTCTTCAGGTCTTTGGCCAAGCTACTAGCAGTGAAGCTTGCCCCTGCTTCTTACTAGTTGTATGACTGATAGTGCGTTACTTAACTTCTGTGTGGCAACTGTACCTACCCATTAGGGTTGTTGTAGGATTATATAAATTAGTATTTGTAAACTACATATTAATTACCCATATAAAATAACTGTAATTTTAAAGGCTCATTTTTTCTAAAAAATTGCAAGATAATTAGTTATGACCTACATTTTAGCAATTGATACAAATAACTTCCCTAAAGCCACATCTCCCAGATGACAAGGTCAGGATTTGTAGCCAGGTCTGCAGGACCCTGAGCCCATTTTACCACAGGACACGGGACCTGCCTCTTTCCCTTGGTGCCTCCCACTGCTGGAACTGTCATTAACATGATAGTAACACTCTGTGTGGTGGGTTGAATTGTGTCTCATCCAAATTCATCCTCATTCCTGTATGTAAGTCCTAACCCCCACATAATTCAGAATGTGACCTTATCTGGACACAGGATCTTTACAGGGATCTACAAGTTAAAATAAGGTCACTAAGGTAGGTTCTAATCCAAGATAACTGATGTCCTTATAAAAAATGGAATTTTACCCTCCTACACTGTTGGTGGGAATGCAAGCTGGTGCAGTATGGAGGTTCCTCAAAAAGTTGAAAATAGAGCTATCCTATGACCCAGCAATCGCACTACTGGGTATTTACCCTAAAGATACAAACGCAGTGATCCGAAGGGGCATGTGCACCCAAATGTTTATAGCAGCAATGTCCACAATAGCCAAACTATGGAAAGAACCTAGATGTCCATCAACAGATGAATGGATAAAGTTGTGGGGTATACACACACACACACACACACACACACAGGAATACTATGCAGCCATCAAAAGAAATAAATCTTGCCATTTGCAGCAACATGGATGGGACTAGTGGGTATTATGTTGAGTTAAATAAGTCAATCAGAGAAAGACGATTATCATATGATCTCTCTGATATGAGGAATTTGAGAGGCGGGGGGGGCTGTGGGAGGTGGGGAAGGAAAAAATGAAACAAGATAGGATCAGGAGGGAGACAAACCATAAGAGACTCTTGATCTCACAAAACAAACTGAGGGTTGCTGGGGGCAGAGGGGAGGGAGAGGATGGTTGGGTTACGGACATGGGGAGGGTATGTGCTATGGTGAGTGCTGTGAAGTGTGTAAACCTGGCGAATCACAGACCTGTACCCCTGGGGCTAATAATACATTATATGTTAATTTAAAAAATGAAAATTTGGACACAGACACCACTAGAAAAAAGCATGGCCCTCCTAACACCTCAATTTCAGAATTCTGACCTCTAGATCTGTGAAAGAATCAGTGTTTGAGGCTTAAGCCCCTCAGCTTGGGGCATGTGGTTACGGCTGCCTTAGGAAACCAATATGCTGTGTTTAGGTTGTCTTTACTATTTTATACATGCAGATCAGTCTTTGCCAAGTTGCTAGCAAAAGCACAACACTAGATCCCAGTCTGGATAAGAGACCCAAGTTTCATGAAACTTCCTTATTGTCCAAACCCTCAGCCCAATAGGTGAATGAGAAGCTGTAGCGAATCATTTACAATTAAAAGTGACTGAAAGTAGGAGAGATCCCCCAGGTCTCTGAGGTGCACTAATTTCCTCCTGTAATTAACCTGTCAATACCACCTGTTAATAAACCTAAGGGTTGCCAACATTGATCAAGTAAAATATGAGGAAATTGGATCCCATGGAAAAATGTTACATCAAAGTATTAGAAGTATTTTTTAAAAATCTGTTCCAATTCTGCTGATTTTTTAAGGAAGACAAATCATCTCGGATGTGTAGAGATTGCTGGCACCTGGCTAATCTAGTAGGGTACCTCACTTTGATTGCCTGTCGTGTGGTTTCCTTTTAGTCTGAGGTCTTAATTCCTACAGTGATTGCTGTAGCGTGCACATGGAAAGGTAATGCATCTGCTGAAGATGGATTTAACTACCCTCCACTCTTTTTTATTTTTAAAGATTTTTATTTATTTGACAGAGAGAGAGAGATCACAAATAGGCAGGTAGAGAAGCAGGCAGAGAGAGAGGGGGAAGCAGGATCCCTGCTGACCCGAGAGCCTGATGCAGGGCTCCATCCCAGGACTCTGAGATCACGACCTGAGCTGAAGGCAGAGGCTTTAACCCACTGAGCCACCCAGGTGCCTCCACGCTCCCCTCTTTATTAAGGAGATCTTGCCACGGATCGTGTCTTTGTTTTTTAAACGTCCGTGTGGTACAATGGCACCCAAATGCTCCATACATACAATTTTCATCATGACACTTAAAAGTTGCCCTCAACCTGATCTCCTCCCAATAGATTATTTAAATTTCCTACTAATATACCCAAGGACCTAGGATTTCCACTTATTTCCTGTAGCCTGCACTCTTTTCTAGAAATAGTTGGTGAATTGCCCTACAGCCTCAGCCGTAGAAGCTGACAGCGACTACCCACTGAAAGTCTGGTCGATTGTTCAGGCATTTCGTAAGCACTTTGCAATCAAGAGACTAGACTTAAGGAGCCAGGTGTGGGCGACTGCAGATGCTGATCTGAATTCCGAGATGTCGCCCGCTAGCTGTGATTCCATCTCTCTGGCCTTCGGCTTCTTCGACTGTAAAATAAGGACGGTGGCAACATCTCTGTTGGGATTATTCTGAAAATTAATGAAATAGTATGCTTCAAGTGTCTGACACTGAGCAAAAACCCTTCAGATGGTTGCTATTATTAGTAGTATCCACTACAGTATGTTACAAAGTGACAGATGTTTCTAGAAATACCTTCTGAGGGACACCCGGGTGGTGCAGTGGGTTAAGCATCTGACTCTTGGTTTTGGCTTAGGTCACGATCTCAGGGTAGTGGGATCGAGCCGCAGGTTGGGCTCCATGCTCAATGGGGAGCCTGTTTCAGAACTCTCTCTCCTTCTGCCTCTGCCCCTCCTCCCTGGACTCTCTCTCAAATAAATAAATACAATTTTTTTAAAAGATATTTATTTATTTATTTATTTATTTATTTATTTTACAGAGAGAGAGAGATCACAAGTAGGCAGAGAGGCAGGCAGAGAGAGAGAGAGAGGGGAGGAAGCAGGCTCCCTGGTGAGCAGAGAGCCCAAAGTGGGGTTTAATCCCGGGACCCTGGGATCATGACCTGAGCCAAAGGCAGAGGCTTTACCCACAGAGCCACCCCACCTCAAATAAATACATAAATCTTAAAAAAAAATAAATAAATATCTTCTGAGGCATATCTCCTCCAAATTGTAAAAAACAGGAACATAGCTGTTTTTGTCTCTTAAGATGAAATTGCTGACTATCTAGAAAAAAGGAAAGTCCATAATCATGATTTAAGTCAGTGCTTCCTTAATATTGATACTTCCATGGGAGACCCAGGAGCGTGGTCATCAATTTTGCTACTTCTTTGATTCACACGTTCCATTAATTTACACGGGTGCTTTGTAGCACCTAATGTCTCATTGTTTTTTGAGCAATTCCCCAGAAAAACAAAATAACAGTGACGATGACAACAAGAAGTATTCGTGAAGTGTTGCTGGAGACCCGTCACTAAGCTAAATAACTACGACAGTTCCCAACAGCCGCGGCTTCACTTCCTGGGGTTCTGGGTACCTGAGGTCATCCACAGTCTGGGGCAGATGACTACCCTTCTGACACAAAGTCAGAAGGCCGGTGGTAGCCTGACCCTATGTCACAGTGCCTGCCTCAGCCACCACCCTGCATCTCATCGCACTGTATCCTCTCAACGCATCACAAGAAGAAGGGTGAGAACAGCACAGTAAGCTATTTTGTGAGAGAGAGACCTCATCCACATAAGTTTCATTACAGTATATTCTTCTCCACGTTCTATTTTATTATCAGTTACTTGTTCATTTCTTGCTGTGCCTAATTTATGGAGTACACTTAATAATGGGTATATACGTGTAGGAAAATACGTGGTGTAGGCAGGTTTCCGTACTAGCTGTGATTTCTAGCATCCCTGGGGGTTCTGGACTATACCCCCCACAGATAAGGGGGGACTACTATATTTATTTACTTACTTACTTACTTAAGATTTAATCTATTTATTTGAGAGCTGGAGCAGAGGGAGGGGCAGAGGGAGATGAAGAAGCAGACTCCCCACTGAGCTGGGAGCCCTGTGGTGGGGTTGGGGGGGCTTGATCCCAGGACCAAGATCATGACCAGAGCTGAAGCAGATGCTTAATCTACTGAGCCATCCAGGTGTCCCAGGGGGATTACTGTATTTATATTTACTCTTTTGATCTTTCTAATTCATGTCCATCCTCATTTTTCAGTTGAGGTGACTAAGGCCCAGAGACCTGGGGTTACTTGCTCAAGGTCACACACAGCTAGTAAGTGGCAAAACAAGGGAACTCAAAAAAACTTACGGAGGCCAGAAAAATACATGCATCTTTTTTTTTTTTTTTAAAGATTTTATTTATTTATTTATTTATTTGACAGACAGAGATCACCAGAGAGGCAGGCAGAAAGAGAAGGGGAAGCAGGCTCCCCACTAAGCAGAAAGCCCAATGTGGGGCTCGATCCCAGGACCCTGGGATCATGACCTAAGCTGAAGAGGCTTTAACCCACTGAATCATCCAGGCGCCCCACCACGTGCATCGTGTGTGATAAAATTTGGGCAAAAATCACAAAGATACGGTTTACAAATTTAGCATTTTTCTTTTTATTTTAATATGACTTGCCTTGAGGCACTGAGTGTGTAGAGTAATGGTAAGGGTGAGAATTATTCTAATCAAGGATATAGTTTAGAGGGCGGAGGAGACAAAAGAGTTTCATAGTTAAACCCATGCATAGTGGGTAAGAGTTGAATTTGTAGGTTGACTGGAAGGTTTGCCTATGGCTTTTTTTTTTTTTTTAAGTATTTTATTTTTCCTTAAGTAATCTCTTCACCCAAGGCGAGGCTCGAATCTGCAACCGCGAGATCAAGAGTCGCAAGCTCCAGGGACTGAGCCCACCACTTGTCTGTGGCTTGTCTATGGCTTTTGATTGGGCCAAAGGCTCATCCCAAACTGAAGGGAAGGTCTCCAAAGAATGGTGTCATTTACATTAAGCTTGTTCTTGGACATTAGCTCTGGAGGCTTCATTAACAGTGTGAAAACCAGTCCTTCAGCTCGGTGCGCTTCATTAAGGAGGCTCTGGAGAAAGTGAGAGACTGTGGGAAGCACAGAATTTAAGACTGACTTGTTTCCATGCGGAAGACAAATACTTATGGAGCCCCTTGCCCATTTATTTATTAAAAATACATACATACATACATATGTACATACATACATACATAAAGATTTTATGGCCATCAATGTGGCATTCAAGAATGTGGAGTGGTAGGGGCATCTGGGTGGCTCAGTGGGTTAAGCCTCTGCCTTCGGCTCAGGTCATGATCTCAGGGTCCTGGGATCGAGCCCTGCATTGGGCTTTCTGCTCAGTGGGGAGCCTGCTTCCCTTCCCCTCTCTCTGCCTGCCTCTCTGCCTACTTGTGATCTCTGTCTGTCAAATAAATAAAATCTTAAAAAAAAAAAAAAGAAGAAGAATGTGGAGGGTTAATCCCCTGTTGCTTGCCCCCAGCCTCCCTCTACTTTAGCCACCTTGGGCTTCTTGCTGTTCCTCACACATGCGGTTCCCTCTGCGTGGAACAGTTCTCCCAGGTACTTTCCTTGTTCCTTCCCTTACTTCCTTCAAGTCTTTATTTCAATGTCACCTTCTCAACAAGACCTTCTCTGGACCCCTTGTTCAAAATTCCAAACCAGTCCCCCCTTCCCCTTCCTCAACTCTCTTCATTCTCCTTTATTGCTTTATTTTTCTCTATAGCGTTAATCACCTCCAAACATCCCATAGAATGTACTTATTTCATCGCTGACTTCTCTATGACGCTTCATGAAGGAAGAGATTTTTGCCCATTTTATTCACTGATGTATACCCGGTATTAGAACAGGCATTCAAGAGGCATATATTGAATGAATATATAAATAATATGATTTGTGTATATGAACATGAACAGGAATTGAGCAACGTAGACCAGATACGAAGGGCTTTACATGTGTTGACTTGTTAAATATGCCCAGATACGTATTTAACATATTACATCTGATAGGATGTGATTGCCTCATGCATACAATCAAAATAATCCTGTGCGGCAAAAAACAATATTGACATTTTTTTCTTTATCACATATTGTGGGAGTGTGAGAAATAGAGAAGTTAAGGATTCATCCAAAGTCAAACAGTTGATGATAAAGCCTAAAAGGGAAACCTTCATTCAGGACAAAGAAAGATGTGTCTTCTCACTGAAAAAGGAGGTCATGGTAAATGAGAAGCCGTACCGATCAGATACCGATGATTGAGTACTCGGTCGACAGGAAGCAGAGTCCCTGACAACGGGGCCAGGGAGAGAAGGAAAGCACAGAAAATGCAAACAGGGAGTGCAAAGATGGAATAAAAAAAATGTAAAATTATGCTACAGTCCAAACAATTCGTACCGTTACTGGCAAACTGGGAAATGTCCTCTGATTAGCTAGCTAGCTGACATCGTTTTGAAGCAAGTCATATCTTAGAACCACTAAATTTCAATCTCTGTTGCTTTTATGCTTCGTGATTCTTATTTATTACCCATTTCACCCTAGTTAGAGTAGTTTATAGTCGCTCAGGTCAATTACAATACAGAAAACATCAATAGCACTGTTCGATTTTTTTTTTCTCCAAAGGAACAAGTCTAATGAAGGACTATAATTTGAAAGCAACAAGGGTGTGAAAAGTGCTTCCTTTATTCCTTCATGCATTTGTCATCTCCTGGTTTTTAGTGTGTTGGATACAACCTCTGGGGACTGAACTGAATAATCTGAAGAAGGAAATAATACGCTTTTGTAAATTAAACACCACTGCCAGGGAGATTGATTAAATACAACTCAACTAAAACCTCATTATATATTCAGATTAAGTTCCTTGTCAATCTTTTTTCAGTGGAAAAAAAAAATCTTCCCAATTAAGGTGTGGTTTCCCTGGGAATAGACCTGTTTTCTACAGTTTTCCTTCAGTGGTATTAAAAATACTGTTTTCTGCTGCTGTAGAAAGCCTGGGAAGTCTTAACGCCTGATAAACAAATGCCTCATTTAGAAGTTACCTTTGGGGGTGCCTGGGTGGCTCAGTTGGTTAAGCGTCTGCCTCCGGTTCAGCTCATGATCTCAGAGTCCTGGGATCGAGCCCCGTATTGGGATCCCTGCTCAACGGGGAGTCTGCTTCTCCCTCTCACAAGAATACTTGTATCATTTTCCCATCACCAATCTGTGTTATATATGTGCAAACAAACATATATAATTATGTAGGAATATATGTCTGTTTATATAAACATATTCATGTATATGTATTTAGATAATCTCTATTTTTTTTATAAAAATGGGACATTCTCATTATAAAGAAAAAAATCAAAGAATGCAAAAAAAAAAACCACAAGACTACAAAAAGGAAAGTAACTGCTCCCCCACAAGAAAAAATAAAAAAGATATTGGTACTGGCATTTGGTGGACATCACTGTAGCCTGTCATGGTGACTGAAATGCCTTCAGTAACCAAAAAGAGCCTCAGTGATCAAGATGGTTTGTGTGGAAAATTCACTCAACCTCCTTTGTCTCCTTCGGCATTTTCCACACAGGTATTGGGGAATGTTTCTCTACTTTCAGAAAACCACAGTGCAGTGAAATGATAAATAGAAACCAATGTTCTCTTTGTTGCTCAAGACAATCAGAGGGTGGTGGGAGTCATGGCAAGCTGGAGAGCAAAGCCCCACCGGAGGACACAGGTACCATCACTCAGGCAGAACAGATCGTTGCCAAGCAGGAGTGTGGCCTCTGTGTCTCCAGGCCTTCCAATTCATTCGAAGATATGAGGCATTTGCTTCTGTAATCAACGCCCCCTACTTTGACACTATTTTCTCAAAATGGTTTGAAAACACTATTCAGACTGAATGAAATATGGAAGGTAGTCTATGGACTGGTGTTTGTTCTAGAACATTCGATCAGTATACGGGCAAAGAGATTGGTAAGAAAAAAAAGTGAGCTGCATATCAAATAATTGTTTCAAAATAAAATAATTATATAATTCTATTGAGCTATACACTTTTTAAAATCATGGTTAATTTTATTTAACCTTTATGGAGGAAAAACAAACTGGCGTTAACTTGAAAGACTTGGCTGAACTTCATGAAACATTTCTTCACCAACGAAAATGTCTCTAAAGAAAACGATTTTGAAAACTTTAAGAGATTGGATACTTGACTATAATAATTATCACTGTATTTTTAACTATATGTTTCAGTTTTAGACTACACTGGATTCACATCCAACTTTTGAAAGATTCTGGGTCCTTTGATCATTTTTCTTTCTTTTTTTTTTTTTTTAAAGATTTTATTTATTTATTTGACAGAGAGAAATCACAAGTAGATGGAGAGGCAGACAGAGAGAGAGAGAGGGAAGCAGGCTCCCTACTGAGCAGAGAGTCCGATGCGGGACTTGATCCCAGGACCCTGAGATCATGACCTGAGCCGAAGGCAGATGCTTAACCCACTGAGCCACCCAGGTGCCCCGATCATTTTTTTTTTTTCTTAAGGCTATTTATTATCCTTAGTCTACTTTTTTTCCAAATCATGGAGTATTATGACACTCTCACGATGAAGATGGGCCTTTCCTTAGCACCTTTCCCAGGGGTGGGGATGTACTTAAGGGCCAAGGCACTACAGAATATCCTGTTTCTTTTTCTGACCACTAGTTTTTAATGCTTATGAAATAATGCTTTGTTTTTTCCTTATTTGGCTCCTGCTAGAGAAATTTTTACCTTTTAAAAATCTAAAGTTGACCCTTGAGCAACACAGGGGTTAGGGGTTCAGGTTTCCCCCACACGGTGCAGTCAAAAAAACCACATATAACCTTTGACTCCCTACAAACTTAAATACTAATATTCCACTTTTGACCAAAAGCCTTACCAATAATATGCTGATAATCAATTAACACATATTTTGTATGCTACATGTATTATATATTGTATTCTTACAATAAAGTGATCTAGAGAACAGAAAATGTTATTAAGAAAATCAGGGGTGCCTGGGTGGCTCAGTGGGTAAAAGTCTCTGCCTTTGGGTCGGGTCATGATCCCAGGGTCCTGGGATCCAGCCCCGCATCGGGCTCTCTGTTCGGCAGGGAGCCTGCTTCCTCCTCTCTCTCTGCCTGCCTCTGCCCACTTGTGATCTCTGTCTGTCAAATAAACAAAGGAAAAAAATCTTTAAAAAAAGTTATAAAAATATAAATATAAAAGTTAAATATATATGATATATTTATTAAGTAAAATTATTAAATTAAAATTATTAAATAAAAATATAAATATAAAAGTTAAAAAATTATAAGAGAAAATACATTTACAGGACAGGACTGTACTCATAAAACAAAACAAAACAAAAAACCCATGCATATGAGTGGACCTGCACAGTTCAAACTCAGGTTGTTATTTTTAGTTACCAGGTATCAGAGAAAGTGATTTCTGTAACCCTATGTCATTTCACCATATTTATCTGGAAGCCTTTCTCGAGCTTTAAAGCTAGTATAAATTTTACAATATTATAATATAAATTTTACAATGAAGATGTATATGAGGGGCGCTTGGGTGGCTCAGTGGGTTAAAGCCTCTGCCTTCGGCTCAGGTCATGATCCCAGGGTCCTGGGATCGAGCCCCTCACTAGCTGCCTGCTCCGGGGGAAGCCTGCTTCTCCCTTTCCCACTTCCTCTGCTATGTTCCCTCTCTTGCTGTCTCTTTCTCTGTCAATTATATAAATAAATAAATAAATAAATAAAGTAACTAACTAATTAATTAATAAATTCAATCTTTGAAAAAAAGGTATATGAAATGGCACAGCTCCTAAAATCTATTCTTAGGTACTTATAAGTGTATTAATGTATAAGTGAATTAATTTAATAATCATATACTACCCTACGTCATGAGGCCATACTTAAAAGCTTGTGTATACACATGTACAATATATTAATTTCCTGGGTTATTGAATAATGAGGTCTCTTGTTGGATTTTTGGAATTCAGTATTTTAAATTAATTAATTAATTAATTATTTTTTAAAGATTTTATTTGTTTATTTGACAGAGAGAGACAGCAAGAGAAGGAATACAAGCATGGGGATTGGGAGAGGGAGGACCAGGCTCCTCACTGAACAGGACCCTGGGATCCTGACCCGAGCTGAAGGCAGAGGCTTAACGACTGAGCTACCCGGACAGAGACCCACTTCCAGCTCCCAGAGGACTTGCTCCGGGCCTCTCCCAGGCAAGAATCTCCAAAGACAATGACTCTTGTGGTGTTGATTACTACAGATGCATTTTTCTTTTTTGAACTTCACGTTAGCGGAGGAATACGCAATGTGCTCTTTTGTGCTTTGGCCGCTGGTACCTCCCGGTGAGGTTGGTGAGGGTCCTTCGTTCTGTTGTACGTGGCTGGCGGTGGTTGTTTTTCACTTCGGAGTTACAGTCGTTGTGTGACTCTACCACACTTTGTCTACCAATTCTACGGCTGATGGATATTTAAGATGTTTCCAGATTGGGTCTATCGTTCATAACTGTGCTGTGAAGGCTGTGGTGCCTGGTTTTTGGAGGACACAGCCATTTTCCGTTTTTGGACAGATACACTGGAGTGGAGCTACTTGGTCGAAGCTTGCGTCCAGCTTTAGTAAGTACCATCAGTTGACTTTCCGAAATGGCTCTACCAATTCTAGCTCCCAGGTACGACATGGTGATTGTGGTTCCTCCATGTCCTCACCAGCACCTTACTTTGAGTCATTCTTTAATGTCACAGACATCTTTTTAAAAACAAAAATCAAAGCACTGCTTTGTCCTGCTGAAAATTCTCAGGAACTTCTCACTGCACTTAGAGCAGGGCCCATCTTCTCTGGGCCTGACTTCCTTTCCCACCTGTCTGTCCCTCTTGCCATCTGTCCCACTCCTCCCTTTTCCCTGCCTGCTTCTGCCTCTGGGTCTTTTCTTGACATTCTTCCAGGCCTGGTGTGCTCTTTCCCAGCCTTCTGGGTCTCTTACTCTCTCATTTCCTTGAGTTTTCTTCTCAAATATCACCTCCTTAGAGAGATCTCTGTCTCCTGCCATCCTCCCCTCTCTCTGAGTCTTTACCCTGCTTTATTTTTCTTAATAAGACCTATCAGTTCCTGGGGAGGCTCAACTGGTGAAGCATCCAACCTTGATTTTGTCTCAGGTCATGATCTCGGGGTCATGAGATGGAGTGACCTGTTGGGCGTCCATGCCCAGTACCGAATCTCCTTGGGATTCTCTCTCTCTCTCTCCCTCTGCCCCTCCCCCATCCTGCGCATGCTCTGTCTCTCAAACGAATACATAAAATCTTTAAATACCAATAGCAATACTTAACAGTTTCTGACATGATATCGCATCCTTGTGTATTTGTTTATTCTTGGTCTCCCTGGCTGGAATGCTATTCCACGAGAGTGGGGATGTGTCTTTCTTGATGGTCACCCGTCCATCAGTGTGTGCTGCTGGTTGAATGTCTGCCACTTACAAGCATTCAGATGTACAGGACGAGGGGATTTTTGTACCTGCATTAATCCTTGCTCCCTAGCAGCTGCATGCCCTCACTTACTCACAGGGATGCATCTACACTTTTTCTCTCAGCCCATTTCCGTCTTCCTTCTCTGTTCACTTCCGCTTTTCCCTCCCTCCTACCCGCGTCTCGTCGCTGGTAGGAGACTTCAGCATCAGAGTGGGGGGTGCTGGGCATCAGGTGTTTGAGCATTAAATCTCCAGTTGCAGTGCAGTGGGCAGGGGAGGGAGCAAGAGAGCTAACACTCCCTTTGCAATGTTAAAAACATTGCATGAGACCCTACAATTTTATTTAATTGAGCCAAAGGGTTTTAGAGAAAGTCTCCTCTCTCTTCATCTCCCCCCACCCCTGCACCTTCGCTCTGCACCTGCAAATGGATATTTCTCAAACACATCTCTCCAGTGGAGTCTCTCCTACTTAACCACGAGCCGGTCTTGCCATCCGAGCCGCGGAACTGCACTGTCAGATGCAGAGACAGCTGTAAGCTTTGCTTTCCCAGATGGAGAGCAGCCGGAGCAGGGATTTGGTGGAGGGGTTTGGGAATACATCAGGCAAAGTCTGTGATGAGAACAAAAGAGGGAGATGTCTATTCACCACTCCATCATAATGGGCAAGAGAACAACATTCCAGATTTGTCATCGCCTTGGGGTCTGGCAAGGTCATTAGCATATTTCCAAAGAGCATGAGAAAGAAACAGAAAAATAACGTAAATCTGGGGGTGCGCCTGCCTGCCTCTCTCTTGTGCAAGCAACAACTGGAAAATATGACCGAGCCCCACCATGGGGGAGGGAGAAATTTGGAACTGTTTCGAGATGATGAAAGAATGGAGATACTTCGAAGAGGGGTAAAATGCTGTTCCTCTGAGGGAGAGAAAAGATGCATCTCTAATAAAACCCAACCCCCAAGAGTACAGTTGTCCAGGTAGACTCCCCTCCCACTGGCACCCTGTCAGGGGAAAGCAGCTTTTGCACACACCTTTGTGTGCAAATTGTCAAACAGCCATCTGGTAGACCAAGGAAAATCATCCATAAGCCCATCACTGGACCCCCCGATGCAGGGAAGCCTTCGTCTAAGGTCCAGGCATCGTGTATAGCAAGAACCGCCTCTCTGGTTGACATCACCCTATGAAAATGCTTATGGATAAATTTATAAACAAAGTTTCTAGGAGGCACAATTACACAAGAAAAAGTGATTGATTTATACAAGCGTGGATTTATTTATTTTAACCATCTCATCCTATGCCTTGGGGAGTTTCTAGAGTTGTCTAGCCAGGCAGGTCTGGGCGAACATCACTCTTGCTCTTGGCCGTCTCTTACCTGCCATCCTCTTTCTCTTGGATGACCCGAGTATGTGTTGTAATAAAATACAGCCCTGGCATTTGCCTCCGCTCCCTATCAGAAGTCGCTACCTCCCCCTTCTTGGCAGGGGTTACCTTCCACTGCAGCATCTGAAAATGTCAGCTAATCATTTTTCTGGTGTATTCTGCAGCTCAGCAGAGCCATGGCCCCCAACGCTGACCACAGGAACCTGAGGGATTCAGGAAAATAGCTTTCTTTTCCTAGTTTCCAAGGAGAGGTTTCTCCACGGACGAAGCATGTGAGGCTTGGAACTGCAGCCACTGTCTTGTGCGCAGGTGGGAAAAGCCCCAAGGATCATGAAGAAGCTGACCCAGATCCTGGACATCGCTCAGCAGCTGAACCAGTCTTGGAACTGCCTCTTTCTAGGCTTCCTGTTAGGTGATAAAAACAAACGTATCCAAGCCCCTTTTAGTCAGGTATTTCATTTCTTGGAGCCGAGAGCATTAATGATAAATTACAAAAATGTTTATTAGTGCGATATGTTAATGAAATGTACCATCACAGCCCCCCTTTCATGGGACCCTCAAGGCTTCCTGTTGCAAATGAAATAAAGTATGAAGGGCCACCAGGCCCTGCATAACCAACCCCTCTGTTTCTCTGAAAGCTTTCAGGCTTAGCTCTGTTTCCCACCCTCATTCTTCTTTACTTTCTTGTTTGCTGCCACTGCCAAATTCCTACCTCAGGGCCTTTGCACACCCTGACGACATCCTATTTCTTCCGCTCCACCCACTTTAAAAGCAACTTCCTCAGAACAGCCTTGCTTTATTACCCACCCTACAGCAGATCTCTCGTGCTGCTCCTTCTGATAGATCTCTGCTCGTTCTCTTGGTGACTATGACTGACTGGTGGGTTGCCTCAATGTGCATTCCCGTCTCCTTCTAGAAGGCAAGGACTATGACTAAAACTGTCTTTCCTAGGCTCCCTTGAAGCTGGCTTCTAGAAGTAGTTGGGTCACATATCAGGCATATATGTGGGAGGTGGTGTTGACCTGCTGTTAAGTGAGAGAGACAGGTGTATTGACGGGCGGGGGTCCTGGAAGAGGAGATGTGATTCTCACCTTGGCAAAGGTGGCAGCTGCCTTTGTGGCTTCATTGTGCAGGATGGTTTGGGACACTGGCATTGCAATTCTTGCCTCGAGTCTATTTCTTTAGGCCACTTTCCAGTGTGAAGCCTGCGGTCACTCTTCATATATCCCTTTCTGCTTAAATTGTTTAGCATCTATAATTAAGAACTCTGACCCACAGAGAAACCCTCACTACAATTACAGTGATATATTCATTTGTACATTCCCTTCTCCCCTGGTGTCTCCAGCCAGCTTCTGTGTTCTGAATACAGCACAGGGTGACCCATATGTCTAGAGCTCAAATAGTCATTGAGCAGGTAGGTAAGTAAATAATTTTTTAAAAAATCCAAACATTAAAAAAAAACATTGCATATAAAATTACATCTTGGATATTTAAAATTCTAATGACGTGTCAGAAGCCAGAAGCCAACACCTACAGTGAATTTCCAACTTGCTTGTTTCACCTGACAGATGCATTGCTATGAGAGCCAAATTAAAAACAAAAAACAAAACAACAACAACAACAAAAAAACAATGAAGGACCAGGAACATGGACTCTGTTATGAAATGAGATAATAATCCTGACCATCGTGATTTTGTTTCTCAAGAAATGTGATTTCCCTCGGGCAGATTTCTCTGATGCTTTTTTACCCCTCCCAAGAGGGCAAGTCAGCCTCTGAGATGCTGGCCTGGTACCTGGGACTCTCTCATCGGAGGCGCAGGCTCACGCACTCTCCTGGGCGATCCGGGCTGGCCCAGGAAGCTCTCAGATCCCCAAGGGCGTGACCCCACGCCTCGCTTGGCTAATCACAGTTCCCCGATGCCTAGCACATAGCACTCTGTAACTAAACACAGTGTGCTGCATGTTATTTAAGCATAAATTCTGAAGAATTTCAGGCACCTGGGTGGCTCAGTCGGTTAAGAGTCTACCTTTGGCTCAGGTCACGATCCCAGGATGCTGGGATCAAGTCCCACACCCAACTCCCTGCTCAGAGGGGAGTCTGCTTCTCTGTCTCCCTCTGCCCCTCCCCCTAATTATGTTTTCTCTCCCTCTCTCAAATAAAAAAACAAAAACCTTTAAAAAAAATTCTGAAGAGTTTCATAATGAACAAGTTAGTATTATATTTGCAGTAATCAATCATGTCTCTCTTTTTATATCTTATTTGTGTATGTACATTTTCATAAAGGCACGATCCCTGCCTCAGACATGTAAAAATATATTTTCTACAGGCCTGGCCTTCTTTCACTGTGGTAGACTCTCTCTCTTCTGTGGTTTTCCCTTCCACAAATAAGGGTTATCTCTTGCTCTCTTTGCCCTTCCTCCCCGTACCTGGACTTGCTCTGCGCCCTCTCACTCTGATACTTCCACAAATGGCTCCTACCCTTGGAAGGTGCCCGTTGTTTGGGGATGTTCCTGGTTCACTGACCCTCACTTTTGTAAGCAGTAGAGAGGAGGAAGCGGAGACTGAGGGGGCAGAGGGTAAAGGGGGAGAAATGACACACCTCAAAAAAGCCCTCTAGACAGATCACCGCCCCCAGCAAACAAGAACAAACAGGTTTGGGCTGCTTCCCTGTGGTTAAAGGCACCTGTTCAAAATCTGGTGTTGTCTGGAAGAAGCCTGCTTCTGTCTTTTGCTTGTGTTTAATTCTGGCCTGTTTGTCGATCTCCACGCCCCATGAGTAGGTACAGATGTTATTATATTGAGTCTGGTACAACTTACAGTACACATTATCTGACACCCAGTAGGCATGCAGCACCGGGGATCATTTATGCAAATAAATACTCTATTTTCTATTTTTCATCACTTCTTTGATCTCTATAATTGGCACCAATGCCCAAATATCCTTACCGACTCGGGCAGTGCTCACTGGTACACAGTGCTCACACCCTCATTTTGCACCGCCAGTCGCTGAGATTTCCTACTTCCCGCTTCCAGAATGTTCTTCCTCATAACGCTCGGCCATCTGCTCCTGTCCTCCCGCAGTGCTCTTGCACGTGGCTCCCCAGCGAGTTCACATGCGTGCACACACCCACGCACGTGCTCCGCTGTCCCCACGAGGCCGGGCTCCTCCATGCCATCTGGGGGCAAAGGGCTTGCATGCCAGTTTGCAGAGCGGAGGTGCCATTCGGATGCAAACAGAACAGAATGGAGGGCACAGACACCTGAGCCCCGGAGCCCTCAGTCCTCGGGGATTAGGGGAGAGGCCAGTGGTGGCACTCAGGCTGAGGAACTAATTCAATCTGGGCACAGGGACCTGCGAGCACCCACGGCAGGGCTAACTTACCATCACTCACCCTAAATTTGCCTTCTGGACTCTGGACGTCATTTCATCGAAAAGTTGCATTCGTTGTACAATTTGAGTCATGCTAAAGAAGCTGTGCAGCCTAGGGCACATCCTGTGACATAATGATAAGGTAAATACTTGTGGCCATCATGTGAACACGTCGGGGGGTGCCATCTCTGCTCCCCGGCCCCTTTTCACAATTGTCTGGAATTCCTCTTCCAGAACACACAAGCTTTCTTGCTCCACAGTGAAAAGAAGACTGAAATGAAGCTACCAGGGAGAGTTGATGGGTTGGAACGAAGGAGCTTCAGGCAAAGCATAAATGGGTGACAGTCCAGAGTTTCCGCCTAAGGAGGGAGAGAAAAAGAAAAGGTGTGTGGGCCCCCTGGGGGTGGGGAGAACCTTCTCATTAGTAAAGAGCAGGCTCAAAGTCGGGGTCAGATGTTCTGAAAGCAAATGCCCCAGGCTTTACATGATTTTTCCCATACCTGTGCCACTAATTTCTATCCATTCAGGGACAAAGGAAGATTGTGGAGGGCCATACTCAAAACCCCACATCATCACAAGGGAGCAAATGCAGAGCCCTACAGAAGCAGGTTCCCTGACGGTGACATTGGCAGTTCACTTAGGGCCCTACGAAGTGTGTCCTGCTCAAGTCTGGGGCTTGTGCTCCGAGAAAACCAGATTTAGAGGGCTCGCCCTCTGTGGTCAAGTCGGGGAGACAGGCAAGAAATCTGGCAATTAACCACGCAGCCCGGAAGGTGCGATTTGTATTCCTAGCTGTCTTCTCCTTCATGCATCCTGTAGTGCTGTAGTCTCCTGCAAAATTAAAAGCAAAACACTTTTTTGTGTGTGCAGTGATTTGTTGAAGGACTACCTCTCCTGATAGGTTGTCGGCTCCACGAGATGGGTCTTGTGTCCATCTCGTTGGCCGGAGGCTGGCAGGCCCTTAATAAAGAATCACTAAATCAGAGTAAGTGAATGAATGCTAGAGGGGCAGCAATCATGCAGGGCTGAGGGATTATTAACCCAATCCTGGGGGCCGGGCTTTGGGGAAGAAGCCATATTTCAGCTGAAATTGATGGAAAATCTTTGAGACACCTGGAGGCGGACTTCTGGGAGCCACGGGAGGGAATTTCGGGGCTGGGGCTCAGAAATGCTGCTTCTTCAAAAGTCAAAAAGACTTTCCTTGAGCTCCTGCTTAGGTGCTTAGGTGAGAGGCAAGCTGCTGTCGGTTGCGTGCCCCAGAGGAACTTACGGCTTAGTGGTGAGACGCTGAGCCTGGGCGGGGGGTGGGGGGGAGTGGGGGAGTGGGGGGTGGCGGGCAACCAAGAGCAGGCAGAGTGGGACAGCTGCTTGCACTAGAGACAAAATCTTCTAGGCAATCCTGTGGGATTAGTGGCTTCTGGAGGGGAGGAGGGTTTGGGGAGCCGGGGTAAAACGGAGAAGGAGATTAAGTGCAAACCACCAGTTATAAAATAAATAAGTCCTAGGGGTGTAACATACAGCATGGGAACTCTGGTCAGTGACATTGCAGTTACCTGTATAAGGGGACGGATGGTAACTAGACTCATGGTGGTGACCATTAACCATGTGTACACATGTCCAGTCACCATGTTGTACACCTGAAACTAATCTAATGGGGTGTGTCAATTATATCTCAGTTAAGAAAGTAAACACCCTGCAAGGCAGACAGGGTCATCTCTATTTCACAGAGGAGAAACTCACTGGAGACCATGACTTTTCAAACACGTGTCTGTGTGATTATAAACCCCATAGGCTTGGACCACAGATAAAAGCAAAATGCCAAGTCATATGTCCTCCCACAAAATTGAAGTGTAATATTAAAAAAGACAAATCATGGGGCATCTGGGTGGCTCAGTCAGTTAAGCATCTGCCTTCAGCTCAGGTCCTGATCCCGGAGTCCTGGGTTGAGCCCCGCATTGGGCTCCCTGCTCAGTGGGGAGTCTGCTTCTCCCTCTGTCCCTTACCCTGCTTCTTCTCTCTCTCTCTCAAATAAATAAATATAATCTCTAAAAAAGAGAGAGAGAAAAATCACTAATTTCACTCACATACACACACACACACACACACACACTTTTCTTCCCCAACTACCTCCCACCACCACCACCACCACCTCTACCACACACACACACACACGAAACAAAAACTCATTTTCCAGGAGATACAGTCTGGAAAATATTGGTCAGTGTATGGCCAGTGACTTGCTTTCATCCCCACACAGCCTTATTCAGACTAGATAACTCTGTCCTAGGGAGAAACGTTCTATAACCTCAGCTTCACGGGGCCCCTTACAACAGGTGCCATTTGTTGAATCCCAGAGCTCTGCGGAGCTAGACAGAGTGCTTGATTTGGAATTTCAAAATCGTATTAGCGGTTCTGTGAATGGATGTCAGTTCTCTCTTCCTGATGCTCCCTAGGAATGGAACTTCATATTCCAAAGTTCCAGTAAAATGTTCCACTGCATTCAAACACAACCTGATCTGCTTGAATATAGGACCATCTCTCTCCCGTCTTTGGAAGGCAGCTGTGCTGACCACTCTACCACCAACACTGCCCAGCCATCTCTCCCTTCTTTGGAATGGAGGTCAGAAACGGTCTTCACCGCATCTCTTTTGCAAACTCAACAAACCCCAGTTGCACTTACTCCTCATTGTAGGGTTTCTTTTCTCTTTATAAAATGTCTGTTTCTCTTCTCTGAACTGTCTCCAGTTTCCTTTCTTTGGAAAAAGACTCTGTCCTGAGTGGAGCCCCATGTGGGGCTTGATCCCATGACCCTGAGACCTGAGCTGAGATCAAGAGTCAGACACTCAACCAACTGAGCCACTCAGGCACCCCACCTCCCAGCCTTCTTGTTCTTAGGTACAGTAGACAACCCTTCATGACTCTCCATGGGGGGCCATTTTAAACAGTGAAGTCATCCAAAAAACAAAGCACAGACTTGCAAAGAATGTGGCCCTAAATAGCCAAAAAAGACACTTAATTTAAGTGTGAGAGCTGAAACAAGAAGACAGCAAGCACGTGGTCTAGTTCAGCTGGGACCACAAGCTTTGGTATCTCGCATTTTTCTCTGCTCCACCTGTGTCCGCAAATCACTGTGAAAACACGCGGGTATTGATTTTGGGGTTACGAGTAAATTTGAGCAAGTAAGCAGATTTGCCCGTATTTGCTCCTTTCTATTAAGCGACAGAGGTGTGTTGCTGAGGGTAGACAAAGACATGAGAAGACGAAACGAGGCATTATTTTGGAGACCGAAGAGATTTTTAGAAATGATTTGTGAGAGGTACAGTACCAGAACAGTAGCTAACTGGCCCAAGGTGGAGAAACATAATTCCTTGCATCTCCAGCAAACTGTCTGCAGCTTTCCTAGTGTGAAAAATGGCTTGCCGTACTATGTGAGCTTTGTCACCATGTACACATAATTATATTTTAATAGAAAGTAGATTCACAGCCAGACAAGCCATGAGATTAAACGGCCCAGAACCTGCTGTGGACCTCCAGCCCTCCTACCCCGACTCTCCGCCTCCACAGCAGAACTGACCTTCTGCCAGGGGATTAAATACCACTGACCCCAAAAGGGTGACGAGGGGCCCTGCGAACCCCGTCTTTTGCTTGGCATTTTAAATGTAAAGTCCAATGATCTATCAGAACTCCACTTTGATGAATCAAAAGTCAAGTTCATACTTGATTGGAAAAGATAAAATTACTGATGTAAAGGAACTGCAACAAATCTGGAACCCGTTGAGAAAAATCATGTAGTGAAATCCACTCAAAACATGTACTCATGCTGGGGTGCCTGGGTGGCTCAGTAGGTTAAGCACCAGCCTTTGGCTCAGGTCATGAATCCAGGGTCCTGGGATCAAGTCCCATATCAAGCCCCAAGTCAGGCTCCCTGTTTCTCCCTCTACTGCTCCCCCTCCTTATGTTCTCTTGCTCTCTCTGTCAAAGAAATAAATAAAATCTTTTAAAAAAAGAAAACATGTACTCTTGTCATTCTGTACATGTTTGCTGCTCAAGTTTGACTATTAAAAATGCTGTTTTTTTTTCTTTCTACTAGAACTATAATTTGCCTTGCAGATTCTTCCAGGATTTTTTTTACTAACCAGAAACAAAATGAAACTCTTTCAGTGGCTTTTTAGACAAGCTTTGTGAGAGAAAACACATGGTTATCTGCAGAGTTGTAAGTGAAAGGTATGTGCATTTATTTTCTTAAACAGAAGGGGAATGAGCTCTGTAACCCTGACCTTGTTTTCTTGGAATAATATTCTTGTCTGATTTATTCCTTTAGTCTTCACACAGAAATGTCATTCAAGACACATACCAATGGTAACTCCTTCTTTTTGCTAAGTTTTTATCTTTTGTATAAGTCTGATGTGTTCAGTGATGAATTTGAATGAAAATAAGTTTCCAAACAACCCATAGACCTAAACTCATTAGGCATTCATTAGCATTTGGACTAAATAAAGGAAGGGGTAAAATGTTGACATTTTCCCCAAGAGATAGCAGTTCTCTACATTTTTATATATTCTATTACAATGTAACATCTAACTATAGAGTTTGACATACTTCAATTATATATTTATAATATTTATAATATATTTTATCAATATATTAAATATTAGTATATTAAGCTATATTATTTTAAAATATATTAGATATATTTACATTTTATAAATCAAATTAAATATAGATTAAATTTAGATATTTAAATATATACATTAAATAAAAATAAAATACATATTAAACTATATGTTAAAATATAAAATAAATATATATTTTATATATAATTTTTCTATTATATATCTATATATAGATATATAATTTTCAATAACATACGTACATCTGACTAGATCCCTATATGGGAAATCTGTTCATATTTTCAGTAACTGAGTTTATTTTTTCAGCAGACAATAAAATGTCCAGAACCAAATAAATAAGGGTCATCTGACTCCCAAACAACACAGCCAGAATGCTCATAAGATCCGAAGAAGCTGAGTCAGATCATTTCAAGAGGACAAAGGCAGCCTCCTCCAAAATCAGTAACTTGTGGAATGTAGCAATCTTGCCGTGTATTTTCTCTGAGCCAAGCAGCCTGGTTCTGTCAAGCTCATCTTTCATCCCCTTCGTCTTCCGCCAAGTGTTAGTGTTTTCCTTGTTCGAAGAAGAATTTATGAATTCCTTCATTAAAATGGAACGGAGTTGATTAAAATAAAGTTGATCGTGGATGCTTCATTGATCCTAATTGATTCGTCCACTCGAAATATGACTAGACTAATGGATAAATGCTGTGGGATGGGAATTGGGGTGCAGTTTATGGACGGCAGCCATTGTGACTCATGGCAAGGCCTTTCGGTTATTTTATAATGAAAGGTTGTTGGGTGCAGCCTGAAGAACAATGAGAAAATCAACAGAATGTTCTTGGAATGACTGCTAGCAAACTTTCTTTTATTTGTCCCTGTTCTCATTAGTAGAAAGAGAGGGCAGGTCACTTTCAGAAGGATTAAAAGGTCAAAGAACTTGGTGAAGGGAAGTCTACACAAGGCTTTAGAAAGCTGTTATCATAGGATCAGCTAGAAAACAGTCTTAGGGCTAATCCTTTGGCTGGATCCGAAAAACCCCTTTACCTCCCCCCCACACCTCCCCTTTTTTTTTTCTTTATAGAGGCCATTTTCCACAACAAGCCTCTCAATTCGCCTCCATGTCTTAGCCCAAGTTTATAGGATCTGAGCGGTTGTCTCTTCAGCCTAGTTCTTCCTAGTTCTGTCCTTTTCCTGTCTTTCTCTGACCTCTTACGGTCTTTGCCTGATATTATCTGGCATTCCCCCCTGAAGCTCTCCTAGCCTCTACAATATCCCAGGCCTTAGCTGATGCAGACTTCTTCTGGAACAATGAGACTGACTTACTCAATGCTGGTATTGAAGAAGACCTTGGAAGTCATCTGGTCTACCTGCCTTCTCCCCACTCCTCACCCTTTTATAGGTAAACAAAATTCATGGAATTGCTCAAAGCCATGCAGCCAGGGAGTGAGCAAGCCAGGACTAGTACTCAGGATGGCGGATTCTCTATTACCTCTCAATAGAGAGGCTTGCAAATGGGTGTCACAGCCCTTTCAACAGCCCGGACTGCTCTCCTCATCCGAGGTAGAGCAAGATCGCTGTGGTTCAGTTGTCATATGTCAACTGAACCCATTGCCAGCTCAAGGAGACCCCACGGCAAGAGTGTTTAAAAGTTGGAAGTTCAGCAGGGTGGGCATCTGCTTCGCACACAGAGCTGCATGGTCTGTTCTGGCCACTGGTTTCAGTCCCTGCATTACAAGGGGGAAGTTGACTTTTCACCCCCTCAGGACAAATGTCACAAGGATACTCTCATTCTCTTCCTCTTCACTGAACTCTGTGAACCGCTGCTCCCGGGGAGACAGAGTGACAGCAATTGGGGGAAACCACAGTGCATGTATAGATTTGACAGGAGTTTACATAACGCTCTAGATAAAGGAACCACAGAAAGACTTCAGCTTTGCCGGGGCTCTCCCTACCTCCTTCTCAGTCAAAGAAAGGAAGAACAAAGAGGGCTGGGTGTTCCTTATGTGGCCTGTGCACCTTGCTTCTTAGTGGTGGGGCAGGAGTGGTGGGGCACCTGGATATTTGTATTAGGGTTAAGAAGCTGGCACTCGAGAATGGTCTTGAATGTGCTTTGCTATTCACTTTTTGTGGTTGGCAAAACTTCCTAATATCAAACTTTAGAATAAAGCACCACCTTGTGGTCTGACGCATTTATTAAAGTGGCAAAATTTGAGAGCGGGACTTGGAAATGCTCCCTCAGCTGGTAGCAAAGAAGCCCAGATTTGGAAACGGGTTCAGGCAGGATGCCTGGAGGCAATGTCCCAGAAGGGTCTTTCTACTACTTCTTGGGGTTCTCGGGTCCATTCTCAACAATGTCACTTTTCTCATATTTCTAACATGGATGTATCATGTGATTCACTTCTAGTAACCAATTTCATCCTTTCAAAGCCACAGGGAAGTGGGTCTTAATTTTTTCACCATAGTAAGTAAGGAAATTGAGGCTGAGACCACCAGAGTAAGAGCACTCGGATTGGAAGTCAAGTCCTTCTAATACTGCCCTGCCCTTAACCATTTCCCAAGACTGAGACTAGGGTCTACTTGGGGTCTCCGAGGGGACTGTGGCTCTGTACTCAAAAGCAAATAAAAAAAAAAAAAAAGAAGCAACTGGATTTCATCTTATATGACATTCATTCACTTAGATTCTGGAAATAACCCACTCCAAAATGACCCTCCTCGGGAAAGTCTGTATTTGGAGGGACTTCACACAAATAAATGTCCATCCACCTCCCAAGAGGGCCAGAGATGAGGGAGTCATTTTGACTTTCGAGGATGGGCCAAGGAGCAACTGGGCCAATGACTAGGCCCCAAGTTGTTCCATGAAGAAGCAAAACCAGGAAGACGGCAAATATTCCCTTGCCCAATTACAGTGCTTTCCTGAACCACAATATTTTACCTTTTGCAAAAAGTAATTATTTTTATCCTATAGGTTTTTTTTTAAAGAAGTTATAGGGTTTTTAAAGGAGTTTTTAAAGGGTTTTTTTTAAAGGTTTTTTTTTTTTTAAAGCGAGTATCCGCTTAGCTAGTGTATAAGGAAAGTAGCCGTAGTGTGGGTAAAATAATCTAAGGGAGAACTTGCAGTGATTATTGTTCCAGCGACATTGCAAGTATCCTTGGGCAAGCCACTTCTTTGTCTCCAGGTCTCTGTTTTCTCATGTCTAGAATAGGGGCTTGAACTACACTAAAAGGTAGATGGCTCTAAGATAGTGTATAATTCAACTGTATGGAAAATAGGGTTTGGGAGCCTCAGCTTTGTCCATTTCCCTAGAAAGTCTGTCCTGCCCATACTTCCTTCCTATTCTCAACTGAATCCACTGCTAATTTTGGTAACACAATAACACAGTGATGTTCAGTAACTTTTTCTTGCTTTCTTTTCTTTGTCTTTCTTTCTTTCTTTCTTTTTTTAACTAACAATGATTTGGGTGGAGCAGGGGATATTTGCTTTTCTGCTTTTCCAAAGAAGAGATAAATGCACACAGTGCATGACTTGCTAGCTCTTTTCCACCCACCGAAAAGAAATGCAAAAAGTGTTTTAAAGTAAAAAAGGAAACACTGCTATGAACTTTCTTCTCTTGGGTGACTGCTGGTCTGTGACATCAAGGCAGTGCATGGTGTTTCTCTAAACTGCTCTCATTCAATTTCCCTCCTGGGCTCTTACTCTCCAGATCAGACTCTGGATTTCTATTCATGAAACAGAAATAGATTATTAACAGGTAATCTATACAAGAGTAGACTCTAGAACAGAGCTGTCCAAGAGAACTTTCTGCAGTGCAGTGGTCAGTAACATAAGTGATTATTGAATGTTTGAATTAGTAGGATCAATGGACTAAATCTTTAATTCCATATCATTTTAACTAATTTAAATTTTAATTGAAACCATCACATGTGGCCACCACATGGCACAGGATGACCCTATAATATTGTCATAACCCAGATTTTTGTTGTCGACATTGTGGTTCTTCTAGGACACCAGGCATATGTCATAATAGAACTATCCTTAATACTGACTTTACAGGCTTGTGAAAGACTGTTTCTCTATGTTGTTTCTCTTGAAAGCAAGATTACATAAAAGTAAGAGTTTATCAGTCTTTGTGAAATGTATTTTGCCTTTGAGATGAGTGAATTTTTTCTTAATTTCACACTAAAAGGGAGAGAAAGAAACCTTGTTTAATTCTGTAGGACTAGAACTTCTCTACCGTTGTAACTAGAAAGAAAAGTATTTTCTTTCTCTGAAGATGTTTAGAGTCGATAATAGAATAAGTTTGAATGTAATCTCAGCATGTCTTTCAGTTAATGACTGGTTTTGATGTCATAATAAAAATAGGATCTATGCTTAAAAGTAGGGCTCCATTTAGAAACATATTTTTTCCCTAAAATATTTGATACAGAGGACAGAATTGGGAGGGGAACAACTGGTAAAGTTCTAAACGCTTTATTAGATAACTCTATCTTGAAGGAGCTCAAGTTACATTCCAAGTATGGTCCTAATTAATTAGCTCAGCATTTCTTCACTAGAACAAAGATTGAGCAACATGATCTATTTATTTTATCTCAAAATAAAGCCTTTTATCCTCAAAGAATATAAAGAGGTTTTCAGGCAGGTGACAGTCCTGAGAAAGTGATGCCTAGGCTGGAGGAGAAGTGTATACACTCTTGTAAAGATTATGGTAAAAACACAAGGCTTGCATAAGAATGTGCGTTGATGTATTTCAGAATTGTAAGTGACACCCAGTAAAGAAGAGATTCTGACTTTCATCCACAATGAAGGAGTGGCATCCTAGTGTCTTGTTCTCATCTGCTACATAACCGTGGTTTCCCTACTGGGAACATATGATGACCTGCTGCCCTGGGCCTATTCTTGCTTGACAATGGTGACATGCCGACATCTTAATTCTAGGGGTCCAGAGCTCTATCTGAAGAATTCCTCATACATTTTTCCCATTGGTGCAGAAAAAATCATCTCTGCTCCAGAAAGTGACTCAGAACCCTCAAACTGCATTTCCTGAGAATGGACATTTCACCTGTACTCAAAGGCAAATAAATGCAAATCAACCTCAGGACCTTACCATAAGCCAAAGTGCTACAGGAAAACAAATGAAGTCCATGCTTCTATTTCTTTGTGATTTGGTTTTCAAGGGGGGTTGTATTTGAGAGGATGTAGAAGTTACGTTGGGGTATGAAGGCACACGTATGCTGTGAAAAAAGCCAGTCATTATCCCAGCTGACCATTTCTCAAGTCCTGCGTCATACGGCCCACATGAAGAAAACGGAGATCCCCTGTTGCCCACTCCATGTCCCTGCAAGTAGCTGTAGCAGAGGAAATATTCAGAACCATAGGACAGGAAGCACCCTAAACTCAGTGACCCTAGAAACCAGGAGGAAGTTGGTCAAAAGCATTTGTCAGAGAGCTGCCAGAGAAATGCTCACAGGCGAAGACTGTGTCCAGGGTTAACTAATATAACCTTCAGGCCACCCAGTGTCATGTTGGAGCACAGCAAACCTCCTGAGACCCTGACTGATGCCAACAGTGGTTCAAGCATGGGCATTTGGCTCTTGCAGGAAGAGAGACTGAGAATTTTCCACCACGATCAGTTTGTAAACCTTGATCTGCTGCAATCACCATTATAACCACAGAAGTGAAAGCAAAGAAGAAAATGGAAGAACACAATTCAAAGAAGTGTTGCAGTGGGTGCAGTTCCTTTAGTTCCATTTGATGAAAGGTTACCCAATTCCTCAGTGAAGAGGAATTGGAAATTAATTGAGAACCATTCCATCTATCATTTCTACATTCATATGTGCGGGGCCGAGGCCAACTGTTTGGAAAACTGCATGTATCAGTTGGCGAGTTTATCGACTCTCAACTGATCTTTTAGTCATTTGTATAAGATGCCAACTTCTAGACGCTTCTTTGAGATAAGTTGCACAGACCCCTGGCAAGATCTCACAGCCAGTCCCCACCCTAGCACACAGCAGTCCTCATTGTGTGTTGGCTTAAGAACCATGATCAACCATCACCGTCACAATTCTGGGCCAGGAGTAGGCAAAGGAGGTAAGCAGTGTCTCTTTGAGGTTGCTGCCTCAGGGGTGCCTGTTCCTCCCTCACTCTGATATGCGTTTCAATCTCTATCATTGTCCATTTCTCTAAACTTAGTAGAAAATACACATCTAGGTGTAGAACGTGGCTATTTATTCCTGAATGTTCCTGTGTGTCCCTTCTTCCTCAGTAATAAAGCCTCTGAAGGCTAGCAGAGTCATGTCCACCTAGAAGAAAAACTCCATTTCCATGACTCTCCTCGACAGATAGATGCAGCCCAGTGACTATGATTTTGTTAATGGATAAAAGCAGAAGGCACGTGTCCAGTTCCTGGATGTGTTTTAAGGGATGCGCCAGCCCTCTTCCTTCGTCTCTCCTTCCTTCTAGCTAAAGCCCAAATATAATGGCTAAAGCCAGAGGAGCCATCTTGGACCATAAGGTAGAAACTCTCGGTTGAAAATAGGTGGAACAATATGGTAAGGGGAACCTAAGTTGAGAGGGGGTAGAGAGGTTATGAAGTAAAAGAAAACAAAAATATCAGGCATAAAATTTATGTTTAGACAAGATCTTTGTGGTTGCATAGAATTGATTATATTCAAATAGGCCAGGGCCCACTAAGTTTTGTACTGACAAAGAGGCCACAACTTGTCCTACAAATACCCTTGACCAGTCAACACCTAAAGTGATTCAGCTACCACCAAGGGAAAGGCCATGTAATCTGTGGGGGGGCTTTAAGAAGGGCTTCAAAGGATAATGGTGGTAGAAATAGTTCTCAAGGATGAGAGCCAGCGTCTACGGATAACAGCTCACAAGGAGTCCTTCTCAGTAGGAATTTGGGTCTACCACATGACTAGACATTTTTTTCCTTTCCTGTCCGGAGGATTCTATCATATTTAGGGATAGGGGAACCATTGCTTAATTCTTACCCTCTTCTTCTAAATGGGAGAAAACTTTGTCATTTATCCCATTCTTACTGCACTATTGAGTGAGTTATATCAGATAACAGATTTGTTATAGGCCCTCAAATCATGTTATAGGTACTCAAATCTGGAGTAGCCATGTCCAGACCTAATGAAGAGCACTAAAGATTATCTGAAAGCTCTGAACTTAGATACATGAATCTGATGGAACTTTGGGATTCTTTCTGTGAGAGAGAGAGGTTGAATGTGTCTTGCACATGGAACTAGAAGGGGACACAGAGATGCTGTGATGGCTAAAGATCTAATTGCTCTCCAACATCTATTCTCCTCTTTCAGTGAAAGAATTAAGGGCTATAAATAGCTGTGGTATGAATGATATCTAGGAAGAGTCACTGAAGGAGACAATGTGGTCATATCCTGCCTTTCTTTCTCGTATCCTGTTGCCTGGGATGCAGATGCGATGGCTGGTGGTGGATCCTGTTCTGTGCTGAGAACATGGAACATGAAGGTAGAGAATTCTGGAGGCCCTGATCATGGCGAGGTCATCACTCTAGTCCCGGGTCTCCTACCTTCGTGTGAGAGATTACATCAGTTTTCACCAAGTTTAAGCCCTTCTAGTCTGAGTTTTCAATCACTCACAGCTGATCCTGACTGTAAATGCTCTCGGAAGGCATTTTCATCATGGACAATTGAAGATGTGCATTTGCAAGGAAGCACCTTTAGGTATTGTGGCAGGAAAGATGGCTTGAGGACAGAAAGAAAGGCACTGGCATAAGACGGTGTCCTCAAACGCACCACTTGCTTTATAAAACTATTTGCCAAAGAGCGTGGTTCTACATTTTTAACCAATGAGATTGCTCATTACTCTACAGTAAGAGGAATATCAAGATAATTGCTCACATGTTTCTGTTCTTTAGAAATTAAGTGTAGTCTAGATCTGAAACCAGTATTTTCTTTTTCTTACACTTTTTAATAGGAGGCAATCACATGAGTAACACTTTTTTGAAGACTCATTGTTTCCAAACTCATGCATTCCCTCGCTATTGCTTTATCTTAAGCAACTTTCGAAAATTGCATCAACATACATGCCTAATACAAATTTAAACTCAAGAAACCAAAGAAAGCAAGGGTGTGGTGGTGGGAATTTCTCCTGAAACAGTCAAATGTACACTGTGTGGGCTGTCCCCATCTTTACTGTTTCCCATAAAAGGCTTGAAAGAAGGAAGTTAAACCACAACTCCATTAGGTAATGGGCTATGCATTAACATAATTTATCTGGAATGAGGAAGGGACAGATGCACGTTTGAAAGATTTTCCTCAACAGCTCATTCCTCTTTGCTACAAAGCTGTCACCGAAATATCAGGTGACACACGGGGAAGAAATCCCGGAATCCCTCACCCCTCCTATGCCAGGGGCACTCTGCGGATGTGTAGTCTTCCAGGCCATTGTAGGTGTTGCCCAGTAGATACTGAGATTTTACTCACCAACCTGATTTCTAGTCCAGGGAATGGGAATGGTCTTGCAGAAGACTTAAAGACCCCATTGTGAATACCGGGTCTTGGACCAGCCAATATTGTGGTCTGTGAGGTGGTGCAGAGACAGTAGACACTCTGAATCCAAAACTCCTTGGTTCCAGTTCTGCCTCTGCTACTTCTTTGCTGTGCTGTGTAGCTTGGGGCTTGTTATTTTACCTCTCTGTACCCTGTCATTTCATCTATAAAATGGGGATTTGTGGGTACCGAACCAAGAGAGTTGATGACACAGATTCATACAGATGAATTGTCGAGTGTATATTATGGCCCACGGCAGGTCATAGGTCCTAAATTATAATTGATATTTGTAAATGGAGTTAGTGAGGTACTAGTTAAATCTGTAGAGAAATGATCTGGATTTGAACCTCAGCCTTGCTACTTACTAGCTTTGAACCTCAACCTTGCTACTTAGTAGCTAGTTGACCTTGGAGCGCTGCTCACCTTGTCAGTTTGTTCTGTCTTTTTTTTTTTTTTTTAAAGATTTATTTATTTATTTGACAGAGAGAGATCACAAGTAGGCAGAGAGGCAGGCAGAGAGAGAGAGGAGGAAGCAGGCTCCCTGCTGAGCAGAGAGCCTGATGCGGGGCTCGATCCCAGGACCCTGAGATCATGACCTGAGCCGAAGGCAGTGGCTTAACCCACTGAGCCACCCAGGCGCCCTTGTTCTGTCTTTATCTTCCTCTGGCTGTCCATGCATTCACTGTGTTCACCTTCTTTTAGTTTCTCTGTTTTTATAACCTACATATAATATTTCCTCTGGTTGGGATGCTCTTCATTTAATTATCATTCAAAGGTCACTTCCTTGGGGCACACTTGGGGCTCAGTTGGTTAAGGATCTGCCTTCTGCTCAGCTCATGATCTCAGGGTCCTGGGATGGAGACCCACATCAGGCTCCCTACTCAGCAGGGAGTCTGCTTTTCCCTCTCTCTCTGTTCTTGTCCCCCTCCCCTCATGCACTCTCTTTCTCCCCCTCTCTCAAATAAATAAATAAATAAATAATCTTAAAAAAAAAGTCACATCCTTGGGAAGGCTATTCCATCCTCCCAGACCAAACTCAGTCACTCTTAATTTCTCACAATGCACCCTATCCCTCTCCTCAAGAACACTTGCCATGATATCAGTGAAACACTGGTTTGTGCGATGATTCTCAGCTTTGTGGAGAGACTGTGAGCTCTGGGAAGGCCAACAGAGCCTGTGTCTGTCAGGCCAATGTCTAGACTAGTGTCTGGCTCAGAATAGACACGCAGCATCTGCTGAATGAATATCTAGATAAACAAAATGAGTGTGAGCAGAATTTCCTTTTCTTCTTGTTTAGAACCTGTGAGCTCCTTGAAGGCAGACCATGTTTCGTTCATCGTTGTACTGTAAGAGCCTAACACTGCACTGGCAAGTAGTAGGAACTCAATAGATTTGTTATGTGAATGAGTACCTTGTGTGAGGATGGTTCAAATCCAGTTCACTACAATGCAACATTCTGATTTGAAAATACATACCATCCACTGCTCAGACAGACTTTTGTTGAATATATCCTTATGGATGCAACTGTCATCTTTTTGTCTCTCTCAGTCAAAGAAAGTGTTTATTGACTTGAGATGGAATAGTCCTTCTTTCTTATATTTGGAGTGTCTCACTACAATGTATGAGACTGAGATCGATAGAACAGGTTATTCTGAAGGTTTTTGATCTCAGAATCTCTTTATACTCTGGAAAATTATTGAGGATCCCAAGAAGATTTTGTTTATATGGGCTGTGTGGAATATATTAGAAAATAAAACTGAAGAGTATGTAAAATATTTTTCTCTTTTTAAAATGACAATAGAAACGGGCACCTGGGTAGCTTAGTGGGTTAAAGCCTCCGCTTTCTGCTTGGGTCATGATCCGAGGTCCTGGGATTGAGCCCTGCATAGGGCTCTCTGCTCAGCGGGGAGCCTACTTCCCCCTCCCTCTCTCTCTGCCTGCCTCTCTGCCTACTTGTGATTTCTCCCTGTCAAATAAATAACATGTTTTTTTTTTTTTTAAAAAGTAAAAAAGAAAAGACAATATGAAATTCAATATATATTAACATAAAATAACTATTTTTTTTAGATTAAGGTGGAAAAAGTTAAGATATTTATTTGTATAAAACAACAATGAGAAACTCAGCACATATTAGCAAAAATAATTAGTTTTAATAAAAATTAATTATATTTTCCTAACAGATCTCTTGCGTAAGCAAGACTTTGCCATATAATGCATCAACCATTCGGAAAAATACTGATTTGCTGAGTGAATATTTGATGACACAATACTTAAACTGTCGGCTATACAATTTCTAAATATCCCATTTTTTAATATCACTGATCACCTCAGAAAGTGTCGGAAGGCTGTGAGGTTTACATTAGTAGATAAAAGTTTCCCCAAATTCTAAGTTTGCCTTGACGGTTCACATTTTTACCTTTGGCAGGCAATAATGTCTGTTGTTCTCCTTGAAGTGGCAAGCTCTGTTTTTTTTCCAACCTCAAGGAAAAGTGTGTCAAATAGCCGTGTTCATAGAAATAGTTTGCTGTCAGCTGTCCATCAAGCAAAGATGTTGTTCTATGGGAAAAGGAGCTATTTCAGATTGCAACTCAGACCACTGTGCATCTGTTGGAGTAATGTGTCCCAAGTGCTTTCTGCATACTTCTTACTTCATCACATAGAACATTGAAAAGACGTCCAGTTAAAGGGTTAAGATTAACTAGAATTAATCATTTCACCTATTTGTTTTTGTTTTTGTTTGAGGACATGAAACCACATCCCCCTTTTTTTCTGGTGATAAAAACAGTGACTATTAGTGAGTGAAGTTGGAGCCCTTGCTTTGCTTTGTACTAAGGCAACAGCTGTTCTGCCTACTTTTGGTACTTTTGCACCATTAGTGCGAACGTTGACACAGTGGAAGTGCTTGAACAGCTTGGTATTATTAATCAAATAGTTCTGATCTCATGGGACTTCAGGGAATCCCAAGGGCAACAGACTACTCTTTGAGAATCACTGTGATAGGTATTCTAATATAACCGTGTTATGCCCCAATAATAGGTCCGTGATTAAAGGAGCGAGACTGATATAAAGCAAAGGTCAAGCAAAGCTTTATTTCGCACCAAGCATCAAGAAGCCGAACGTTCAGGGCCGCACCTCTTACAAGAGAGGGTAACCCTTCTCTGTTTCACAGACTAGCTTTTAAGGGCAAAGGCCATGCGGTTGGGCCTGGCCATGCTCAGGTGGCCAATGAGATTGTAACACACACAGGAAACTCCACAGTGATGCTAGGTGACCAATTGGGCTACAATTTACCCTAGTAGACATTTGAACCAGCCTATTATACCTTGATTGGGATTGGCACCCAAAAGGTTCCCAAAGGGTGGGGCCCATACTCCTTGGTAACCAGGGAAACAGTATGCAACACCCCACTGATCTGAGGTCTCCACCTGGCCTGATCCACCTTTGTATCTGGGCTTTGTTACCTGAAGCTGATTTCCGGGACTTGTCTCCAAGTAAATCCCCTGGGGGAAGGGGGGCAGCCACAGTTTCTAAAGAGGTCCTTACAACCGGAATTCTCATCGACATCCTGTGGATGGCATTCACACCGATATGTTCTTTTAATTAAGCAGCTTTTCTGTTTCTTCCCCCATCAGGAACAAATAAACCAAGAACAAAATGTCACCAAAGTTTATGATGATTGTGTTTTAGACTGACATTCAAAAAATAGCCTTAAAATAATTGTTGAAATAAAAAAGAAGTCTCAGGGGTGCTTGGTTGGCTCAGCTTGGGGAGCGTGTGACTCTTGATCTTGGGGTTGTGAGTTCGAGCCCTGCGTTGGGTGCAGAGACTACTTAAAAATAAATCTTGGGGCACCTGGGTGGAAATAAATCTTGGGGTACCTGGGTGGCTCAGTTCATTAAGCATCTGCCTTCAGGTGAGTTCATGATCCTGGGGTCCTGCATCGGGTTCCCTGCTCAGTGGGGAGCCTGCTTCTCCCTCTGCCTGCTGCTCCCCCTGCTTGTGCTCTCTTTCTCTCTGACAAATAAATAAATAAAATCTTAAAAAAAAAAATTAAAAAAATAGTCTCAGGATGTCTTTTTAAAACTTTCTACCCTTGAAAACATTTCAGCATTTAAGATGTGGCAGTCATAATCACAGTGAATAACTACAAAATCCCCATTGAATGGACTCCCAGGGACTTTTCTCCTATGGATTTATCATAAACTATTTGACTGTGACTTTAAAATATCTCTGGGATGCGGCTGCCCGGGGCCTTGAGATTCGCTTCATTTTACAGGTGAGGGATCTGGGAAGACGAAACTCAACGCACAGTCCTGGAGGAGACAGGAGGTAGGAGCGGGACTGCCCTCCTGATTAACTTCTCCATGCCTTTCCCTTCCTGCCATCCTGAGTCACTCTGTCCAGTCTCCTCAAACATGCTTCACTTTAATGAAAAAGAGAAGATTCCCGTGAAGGCGGAGGCTTTGGAAATCCCTAAGGTGGAGTTTACAAAGTAACTGAAAGCCTGCGGGGAAAGTGTGACTCTCGGGAGCTTTTCCATGTTCCACTTCTGCTGATAGGTGAAAGGTCTTCGAAAAAGTCATTCTCTCCGAGCCAGGGCCGTGCCCCATGCTAAATTTGGAATTCCAGATTAGAGAAACAGCCTGGAAGGACTGAGCCTTCCGGCCCGCGTGTTCTGGAGGTACTCATTCTGAAAGTACAGATGCATTTTTTCCTTCCTCTTTGGAGCCAGAGGGGAAACTGGGCTAAATAAGGAGTCCACGGCCATCCTCCTGCTGTGAGTGATGGGGGGCGTGGGATATCGTTTGGAGATACAAATGTGTGGAAGGTAAGGAGGCGGCGGGTGGGCACCAGTGATGAGCAAAAAAGAGAAGGCGAATGTGACTCCCTGGTTCTGTAAACAAAAGCTTCTTCTTCTTCTTTTTTTTTTTTTTAGATTTTTTTTTTTTATTTATTTGGGCAGCAATGGGGGTGGAGGAGGGCAGAGGAAGAAGGAGAAGCAGACTCCCTGCTGAGCTAGGAGCTTGATGTAGGGCTTGATTCCAGAACCCTGGGATCATGACTTGAGCTGTAGGCAGAGGCTCAATCGACTGGGCCCCCCAGGTACCTCCAGGAGCTGTTTTTAATATGTCATATTCACACTCACCAGCCTGTTCAGGTAACAGGATCTTCTCCACCTATCCCCAGTAATTGCCATAACACTGCTGGATTTACATGCCCCATAGTTCACTTCCCAGAGGCAAAGCAAGATCCCTGAACACATAGACCCCCAGTCATATGTAGAGGGGCAAACATTTTCCTTCATCTGTTTGTCACATGGCCCTTTCCTCATGAAGATGATCTCACTTTTCTCTTCCTGTTATTTCCACCATGGCCTCCATTCTGTAACTCCTGGTACGGGATTCCAATAGAAGGCACAGGTGCGGTGTCTCTGAATGGAGCATGCCTGACCCGACCCACCTGGAGGGCAGGGCAGCCTCTGAAAATCTTCCTTCTTCACCCCATGTCTTGGGGTCAGAGAGAGAGCACAAGAATCCTATTGTTCATTTCTGACCACTGGAGGAAAAAAAAAGCTTGCCTGAGTGGAAAACCATTTCCTCAGACAGTAATTTGCCTGAGAGTTGCAATGACATTGTTCTTCTGTGCCAAGAATATCAATCCCTCTCCCGTGAGCCATTGGTGAGATCCGGGCAAGCCCATGCAAGCAGACTCTATAAGCCTGCTCTTTGGGGTCAGTGTCAATGTCAAGGTGGATGTTGGACACCCAACATCATTGTTGGAATTAACAGTTTCATCTGTCACCTCTGGCTTTCCTCTCTCTGTCCCCAACCTTGGGGCCCCTTTGACATAATGTCTTGACTTACCACCACCACCACGCCCCCCAATCCTGGGTGTTTCTACATTTACTATGAGGAGTATGAGTTATTTGGGGTGAAAGGCGAGATAAACTCTGGGTAGGACTGAGAAGTACCAGACCTCGGGCCA
Organism: Mustela nivalis; assembly: GCF_964662115.1. Taxonomy (NCBI): domain Eukaryota; kingdom Metazoa; phylum Chordata; class Mammalia; order Carnivora; family Mustelidae; genus Mustela; species Mustela nivalis. The sequence continues at coordinate 143,589,411 of NC_139024.1, forward strand.
GAAGACCTAGACTCAGTTTACACATCATTTATTAGCTTAGACCAAGCTGCTAACCTCTCTTCCTGAGCCTTCCGTCTTAAACTGGGAATAGTAATACTCTGTCCCCTTTGCAAGATCTTCATTAAGAACCGATCGCTAGCCTGTGGCACTATTCGCCTAGCTGCTTCATCCTAGTATCTGGAGCAGTGAACGGTGTGTGTAGCGGTTGTTCAATGGACATTGGTTACATGGGTGGCTGCATTAGGAAGTGTTTGGTAGACTGTAAAAGCATTGGGCTGGTGGTTTAGTTACACTTCTCCTAGATAACACCGGTAGCAGGCAGGGCTCCCTGGTTTCTGCTGTGTGTGGTGTAGGAGCAGGTCAGGTCTTGTCAGAACGGAGGTTACTGGGAATCATTTCTCAGGCCACAGCACCTACTTGGTTTCCATGATCCCGTTTCCTTGTGTGGATCTGACCTGCTGCCTAGCAGATCGCTCTAAAGGAACCTTGGTGTGTAAGTGTAGCGGCTGGCAGGAAAAGGCTGGTCTCCAGAGGGCTGATCTTATAAGTTCATGGCACATGTTCCTATGCTACGAATGACACTGATACTGGCATTGGGCATTTTATTAGTCTGGAAAATTTCAAGGGAGTTTCAGATCCTACAACGTTTTGGCAAAAGAAATCATTTTGAAAACACTATTCCGGAGAATTCCTAATGACATTGTTGTCATGGTATGAATTGTATCCCCCACAAAACTCTGTGGCAAAAGCCTTAAACCCCAATGTGACTGTATTTAGTGATAGGGACTATAAGAAGGTAATTAAGGTGAATTGAGGTAATAAGGGTTGAACCCTAATCTGATAGGACTGGGATCTTTATAAGAAGAGGAACAAAGGGGACCTGGTGGCTCAGTGGGTTAAGCCTCTGCCTTCGGCTCAGGTCATGATCTCAGGGTCCTGGGATCGAGTCCCGCATCGGGGCTCTCTGCTCAGCGGGGAGTCTGCTTCCCCTCCCTCCCTCTCTGCCTGCCTCTCTGCCTGCTTGTGATCTCTCTTTCTCTCTCTGTCAAATAAATAAATAAAATCTTAAAAAAAGAAAAGAAAGATAAACCAGATATCTGTCTCTCACTTTCTGTGTTTCCTTCCCACTCCCCACTGCCTCCACATGCCACAGAGGAAAGGCACATGAGGACAGATCAAGAGCTAAGAGCTAGAAAGAGAGCTCTCACCAGGAACCTAACGGGCTGGCACTGTAACCTGGGACCTCTAGGCCCCAGAACTATGAGAAAATAAATGTCTGCTGTCGGAGCTAGCCAGTCTGGTGTTTTGTTACAGCAGCCTGAACAGACTAACACGGATTTTGTACAGACGGGCGGGGTGCTACTATAACAAATCCCTAAAAATGTGGAAGTGGCTTTGGAGCTGGGTAATGAGAAGAAGCTGGAAGAGTCTGGGGGCACGTGGTAGAAAGATCTTAGAGATTCTGGAAAGGACTGGTGGTAGAAATGCAGATATGAACGGCAGTTGTGGGGAGGTCTCAGGAAGAGAAGAAAAAAGCTGTAGAGAAAGCCTCTATTATTTTAGGGAACACATAGCATCATGAACATAGTATTGGCAGCAATGTGACATTCGAGGCCATTCTGCTGAGGTATGGGACAGAAATGAGGAAGAGGTTATCGCAAACCAGCCTTGTTACACGGTGGCGAAGGACGCGGCAGAACTGTGTGTGTGTTCTAGGGTTTGGTGGAAGGTAGAACTTGGGAATGGAGAAATTTGACATTTGGCTGAGGCTATTCAAGCAAAGTGCTGATGGAGTAGCTTGGTTTCTCTTTACCAGCTATGGTAAAATGCAAAGGGAGAGATAAATGGAAGGAATTGTTAAGCAAAAAGGAATTAGAAGGTGAAGATCTGGAAAATTCTTAGCCTAACCACATTGTAAAAAATGAAGGTGTTCCGAGGAGAACACTGAGGGTTTGGTCCAACAGCCAATTTGATAAGGGATTAGTGTGGGTGTGAACCAGATTTAAACTGCCATTTTAGTGGAAAAGCCCAGAATAGAGATGGGATTATATCATCAGAAATACAGCCACCGAGGTTACAGGGAACCAAGAAAATAAAACAAAATGAACACAGGCTGTTAGACTTCTAGGATTCTATAGGATGAGACAACAGAGCTATTCAACTATAAACATGTGTTATCCTTCAAGAAGAGGGAAGAATGACCCCAAAGGTGACTCAGATATCATCAGTGTTTTCACTCCGACCATAGGCCCAGGGGCAGGACTGTTTCCTTGTTGGTTTCAAAGGGTGGAGGGCCATCTCCTGGGTGTTAGCAAGCCAGACTACCCCTGCTCAGAGCCCTAGCAGGACCACCAGCTAGGGCCATGGGGATGACACCGTCACCCCAGTGGGCCTGCAGGAGGAGCATTGAGCCAAAAAGAATTATTCCTGAGCCTTAAGCTCTAATGACATTTACTTTGCTCGGTTTGGGACGTGCTCTGGACCCAATACTCCCTTTCTCCTTTCTCCCTTTTGGACTACGAATGTCTATCCTCTGCTTGTCCCTCAGTCATATCTTGGAAACATGACTTGTCTGGTTTCACATGTTTACAACCAGAGAGAAATTTTGCCTCAGAATGAATTTCACTCATACCTTTTGCGTTTGAGGAAGACATGAATTTGGCGACAGTGGTTGGGGGGTGGTTAGAGGGTAGAATGTAATGGACTGAATTACGTCCCCCTCAAATTCACATGTTGAAGCCCCAACTCCCAGGGCGACTATATTTGGAGATAATGCCTATCAGGAGGTAATAATAAAGGTTAAGCAAGGTCATAAGAGTTGGGCTGGACCAAGAAGATGTCTGTTGGTGAGCTAGGAAGAGAGTTCTCATCTGGAATGGAACTGGCAGGATCTTTATATGATATCTCCAGAACTGTGAGAAATAAATTTCTATTGTTTAAGCCCCCAGTCTTGGGGATTTTGCTATGGCCGTCCACGATGACTTTGGCTTTGTCTGGCTCACTGGTGTGTGGTTATCCTGACATCTATTCCTCTGTCTCCATCCTATGTGCAAAGGCATAGAAATGGACTGGAGGCCTCCAAGCGTGATGGAGAAAGAAGAGAAAAAGAGCGGCTACAACCCACCGAGTGACCATGACTACAGAGAACAGTGCGTTTCCCTGCCTGGTCGCAGAGTGAAAGGGTACAGGTCATTGCATGTTTGGTAAACCACATGGATAAGGTCTGGAACGTTCTGGTGGGTCAAGTTTTACTAAAACAATGTTTCCAGAGTGAGTTCTGACAAAACACCTTTGCCCACACCATGGTTACTGCCCCTTGAAGTCACGCCTAAGCGGGATTGTTAGCGGATGCACACAGGGAGACGACTCTTTGGGAGAGTGGAAAAACTGTGTTTCCTACAACACCTGGACAGACCAAGAGTGAAAACTGCATTTAGGATCTCAGTTTTCATCCTCAACCTCTAATTTTTTGAAAGATTGGGGCTACAGTCTTCTCATTCTTCAGCACAAAGGTTAAAGTGATTTGACGTGAATGAGTCAAAGTTAGCCCGCTGTAGCCTTCTCAAACTTTCATGTTGCTGCAAATCGCTGGAAAAGCCTGTTCAGGTGCAGATTTTGATCCAGCGGGTTTGAAATAGAGTCCCAGATCCTGCATTTCCAAAGGGTTTCAGCTTGTGTGGATGCTGCTGATCTAGCAAGGGTCTAGTGTGCTGTGCAGTAGACTGGCGTTTTCTCCATGGATAAAACATCACGTGAGATTCAGCCATTGTTTTATTCTGCAGTACATCAGGATCCTCCCCCCCCCACACACAAAAAATGGTTCAAAATTTTGCATTTAGAAGAACCAGGGATTCTAAAATAATTTCAGCAGCAAGTGCTTGACATGAATATGAGCTTAATACCAATGGACTGGCTGTTGTCTGGAAAGTGGGTCTTCAGAAATGTATGACAAATGTCTTCCAGGGGTAGAAAATGATACATCCTGATTTAGGGGATCTTGAATTCCTTGCATTTAGAGACAAGACAAAATAATAGTGTCAGAGCCGGGGAGGAGGCTAATATAGAACCAACAGCACAGCTCCCTTGTGAATAGGTACTCATCTGGGGTGAGCAATTGGTTTAGGGAATGGTAAGGAAGAATTGTTTCATAATTTTATGCATGGGCATCTCCTGGAGTGAAGGGAAGGCCCTGAAGAGTTTGGTAACAGTAAAGCTCCCTAAAACTGGAGTCTTTACTTGCCAGACATGGTAATGTGTGGGTGTACCATTGTTTAGTCCCCTGTGATTTATGACAAGCAAATTCCTATTGCTGATGCCACCTCTCTGGCCTAGTCGGGACTGCTCTCTTGCCAGACAACAGAGACTGCCAGAAGTAGGCTTGCTCGTGGGTGGAACTAGGAAATTCCCAGGGGTAAAGGGAAGGCTAACCTACTTGAAGCAATCATTTCAAAATATGTGTAAATACACACACACATACATATGTATATGTAAATCATTGGGTTAAAGATTGGAATTAGTAAAGGAAATGGAAATTCAAGAGCATTATTGACTTGAGAAATGTGCTTGGGGCCCCTCAGTGGCTTAATCAGTTAAGCGGCTGACGTCAGCTCAGGTCATGATCTTGGGGTCCTGGTTTTGAGCCCAGCATCCGGCTCTGCCTTCAGTGGGGAGTCTCTCTGCCCACCCCCCCCATGCTCGCTCTCTCTCTCAAATAAATAAAATCTTTTTAAAACTGTGCTTTATCCACCCAGTCTTACTGAATCAGATCCCTCAGAAGTACGCAATATAAATCAGGTTCACAGAGGTGAAAGTAAGTGTGTTTGTTAATTGGAAATAATATGGTGTCATATCTGTGGCCTATGGTCTCAGTTGGGTAAAGGTATTTTTTTTTGTTTATTCCTTTCCTTTTTCTTTTCTAAGTTAGACTTGACTCTGGAACTGACACTCTGTCTGCAGGTCTCTATGACTTTTGCTAGTGGTAAAACCAGCTAAAATTTCTGTGGGGTAAGTGACTCAGAGCAGATATCTTCAGAATGAATTCACTCTAATTCTTTGCCCAAATAATTTCAAATTTCTTTTTTTCTTACCATTATCCATTAGTAGAAATTCTCAGCATTGCTAAAAGTCTATTATGTTCCATGGGAGAAATTTTGGTTAAGCCTTGGTTTTGAAAAAGTTCCATGCTGTATAACCTAAAACAAAACAAAACAAAACACCTGTTCCTGCCTACTTCTAAGCAAACTCTGTAATGGTTTATAAATGAAAGGAGAAAATATTCCAAGTTCCAACTTTAGCATTTAGGAGCCCCATCTAATGCCTCATGTCTCCAAATTTCCTTTTAAGATAAAAGTCCTCCTTCAAGAGAAAAGGAGCGCTTTACAAGGTCGCTTTCCCTAGGAGATAGAATTAAAGGATGAGATCAGTTGTCCTTGGTGGTAGGTAAGTCGAGGGCTCCCTAAGCACAGATTCCCAGTGCCTCTTGCCACGCCTGCATATACCAACTCAGGCTTAGCCATACAATCATTGCCAATCGTACCATTCAAGTATATAATGAAATCCAGCAAGTCGTTTCTGTTTAACTGATGTAACACAAGTTAGACCATGTTTGTGATACCAAGAGGCTAGCATGAATCTGGCTAGGGCAGATGTCCCTAAAATTCCACAAGCATAGAATAAAGGTATATTGGACTGAAGAAAGGCACAGCCAGCAACATGATTAGGCAGGGATATTATCTTAGCTGCTCTCCCTCTAACGGTAAACATTACATCAATACTGACAAGGGACATATCACAATATGCATCTGTAACTCAAAGGCTATTTGAATGAAAACAAAAGACCTCTAAAGGACATATTGAGCCATACCAACCAAAACCCACTCACCTCATTCATTATTTTCCCATGTGATAAAATGCATAGATCAGTGACAGATTCCTCCTTCGTGGGAACATTACAGAGACATACGCAAGAGAAGCAATAAATGACATAGAACTTCCTGAAAGGTCAATAAAGCAGTAAAACCAATTAACAACTAATTAATATGGATCAGATGCCCTGATGGATATCTCACCAAACCTGAGGTGTCACTCAGAAGACAAACTTGCTGCGTCTTCTAAATTGGAAAGAGGAGATTACATTTTGTGTTTTGAGTGAGGGCTGTCTTAGGTGACCTTGAGAGAAATGACTTTGAAGTTTACCTGTGTATCAGTATGTATGTGTAAACGTACAATGAACAGTATCTTTTGCAGCTTCTGCATTTACATGAGGCCACGTTAATCTGCCTGTTAGATATTCTGGGACAGGTTCCGTTGGCCTTGTCCTCCATTCCTTTTGCTCCTAAAATCTGGTTGTGATGCAGAAGTTCCTGGTATATTGAGCAAACAGAAATGATTGCTTCTGAAATTCTGATAGGGTTCTGTTCCTAATGACAGAAACCAACTCCGAGGTATCCAGGGGATGAGTATAAAAAGAAGAGAGAGAGAGATTTTAATTTTACACATGATCTTTTTTGTGTCTTTCTTCCAAACCAAAAACAACATTAAACATCAGTTTCTATTTCTGTTCCTCATCATATCAACTCTCCAAAGTAAAAATCCAGTAGTCTGTGGAGGGCTCTGAGGTTTGCTAGATAATACAGGGATTGAAAGAGGGGCTAGTTTAGATTGGGTTCTAAGAGTATGAAGCTTTCTGAATGGTCATAATGGCTTTCCAGAACTTCCAGGTCTGGGTCGTTCTACAGAAGTATAGGTGGCTTGCTTAGACTTCTCTTAGGGTGCATCAATGTGAGTTAAACTTGGGACTGATGATAAGGTAGAGAAGCAGTGGTTCAGTTTTAAGCTTACCTAAACTTAATTTGTGTTTTTATTCATGCATACATTCAATCAGTATTCATGCCATGCCTACTAAAAGCCATGTGCTCTGTAAGATAGTAGGTATATGAAGATGAATAAACTTGTCCCCAAGGAGCAAGCAATTTTAAGGTTAAAAGATAAAAAAAAAAAAAAAAAAAAAAAGCATATCCAATTTTCCCTGAAGGAGAAAAGAACAGATAACCTATAAAGACATGAAATCCAGATAATCTCAATATTTGTTCAAAACTCTGAATGCCAAAAACAATGGAGCAACTTACAGAATAGAAGAGGAAGGTCTGTGACCAATCCATACTCTATCTGTAGTCTCTGTAATGGAGACCAGAAAATATATCCCCCACTTACTCTTTTAAGGGAGAAAATGAACATACACTAGAGCCAATCGCAACTTGAATAAAATTAGCACCTTAAATAAGAAATAAATTAGCATCTTAAATAAGACTATCGATGAGCAAGGAAATGAATGATTTCAAAACTGAGGGTGGCTGTCAAAAAGGGAGTGAGGATACATAATGTAAAAATAATGTTTTTTTTTCCAAAAAATATTTATCAGACCCCTGATAACTAGGCACTGTTCTAGACAGTGAAGTCACAGGAATAAATTAAACAGATGAAAATTAGGTTGACTAAAAATTTTGCCCTCATGGAACTTGTATTTTAGTAGGGGATCCAGAAAATGAACAAGAAAAAATCAATGAAATGCACAATAGGAAATAACCCAGTTGCATTTATTTGGGCACAGAATCTCAGATTTGATTAACAAAATTTGGAATTTGGATAGGAAAGGAGAAGAAGTAAGTAAAAGAGGGATAAATTCCTTATGTAGAAACAAGGAATTTGATAGTCTTCAGGTATTTACACACATGTGCACCCAAAAACAAAAGATAGAAAAGTTATTTCTTAAATAAAATAGATATCAAAGCAAATAGCATTAAGCAGGATAAGAAGCACCATTTATGTTAATAATAGTTATAATATAAAAAGTCAGCAAATCCACAGGCAATCTTATACTTCATTTGGCTCAGTTTCCCTGTTCAAGATATGGCCCTATGTTCCCAGAACTCAAGCTTAAGAGCCAGGCATCACCCTTAACTCCCTCTTCTCTCTCATAACACATACCCGAGGCATCACTCTCTTAATTCTGTTTTTCCACCTCTTAACTATATCTCAATCTGACTCCTTCCTTCCATGCTGACTGCTGCCTTGCTTGGGGATGGTGCTACTCTCTCTCATCTGGCTTTCTACCACAACCTTGAAGCCAGGTTCTTTGCCTCTTGTCTTGTTTCCATCACATCTAGTCTTCTCAGGAAAACCAAAATCATCTTTCAAAGTCCTCTTTCTCCACAGAGAGTCCAAAGTAATCTTTCAAAAAGCTTTCAAAATGGAAGATGACTTCAAAAAATGATTGTGTCATTTTTTGTGCATCCAACACCAACGGCATTCCATTGTCCAAACGCCTTCATACCACCCTTTGCAGTTGGATTCTTGATGATCTCCCCCAACTGATATCAGTCTTGTTGCCTTTCCTATCTAGCCACATGAACATTTGCAATTGCTCAGCACTGTATCAGGCTCTTTCACCCTGGGACCCCAGCATAGGCCATTTCCCTTCTGTCTGGACCCCTCCTTCTCCTTCTATCTTGGCCAATTACCAGCGTGAGCTTCAACATCACTTCTAATTACACACCTTCCTTGACTCTCCTCTCTACCACATCTGGTTGAGTTCCCTTTCCAAGAGTTTCATTCGAAACTTGAAGTTATCTATCACAGCACCTGTTAATATTTTTGTAAGCCTAATTAGATTGTAAACCCCATGAAGCTGTAGACCACACTTTCAAGCCAAAGATCTACCCACAAGAGCTTTTATTATTAAATAGGAAAATGTTTTTTTAAAAAAAGTAAAGATCTAACCCAAAAACTTAGAAAAGAGAACAAAGAGTAAGATGAAGTAAATCAATAGAAGGAGTCAACCATGATTTTTTTTTAAAAAGCCAAAAACAGAAAGCAGAAAAACAGCATTTCTTTGAAAAGGAATACGAGCAAAATAACGTGAACAAGTCTGTGGCAACCATAATGAAGATGAAAAGCACATGCACAATTGAAAAGCTGGTATGAGAAAGAACAACAGATATCAGGGATATTTAAAATTGTGATTATAATTTAGAACATCTTTTTAAATGGCAAATCTCCTGAATAAACATTAATGACCGAAATTGCCTTAATAATTAAGAAGTCTGAAAACCCCAGTAACTATGGAAGAAATGGAAAAGTTCTCAAACAATGTTTTAAAAAATAATACTAAGCTGGATCAGCTTTATAGCTTTTACATTTTCAAGGAGCAGATAATATAGATAAATTGTTCCGTGGAACATTATAAGATTTTTGAATCTGTCAAATTAATTTTATATTGATGAAATGACTCTGCTTCAAAAGGTTAGAATAAATAACTCAAAAGTCCCAAACTGAATAACTCTCTTATCTTTGAATATAGTTGCAAAACCCTGAGAATAATTACAATCCAAATGCAACAGCACTTTAATAAGAAATGCACTCTAGCCAAGTAGGATTTATTCCTGGAATTCAAGAAGGACTTAGTGAGAGAAATAGGTTAGCACATGACAAAAATGGATGTAATGAAAAAAAAAAAAAAAAAAAACGAGGAAAGCTCGTAAAACCATTTCAACACCATTCTGGACAAAAATTTTGAGAAACTAAAACACAGAAGGACATTTATTCAAATTGCTAGTAAGTATTCAGTGGCTTAACAGCAGAGGTACTCTCATTAAAACCAGGAATAAAACTAGGACAATATTCACCATCACTATTTGTAGGAAAGCTCTGAGCCTCAGGTTTGACTTATAATTGACCAAAATTTGCTAGCATGTTTTTTCTTGGATGTTAGCTACAGGAGATTCTTCCCCATCACTCACCCATATTCCCCAATGAACCCTCACCTTGTCATGGGACAGCAACAAAGCAGGGGGTCCCTCTGCTGGCACCCAGTCTCCAGGGTGCACACAACTGTGACGAGGGAAAGCATGGCCCTCCCCAAGACACCAAAAGAACGGATGAGAAACAGCTGACTTACTCCCCGTGAGTTTCATCCTGCCCCAGGCCACACTGGCTACAGTTTGCTCGAGTTTGTGACATGACAATAATGATTTTGAGCCAACTGAAGTTATAAAAGACATGAAATAACAATATAAGAAGAATTTAAAAATTAGATTACATAGTACTAGTAATCCTTACAGGATTGTTTGCATACTAGTATTCACATCACAAAATAAAATAATCATTAAGACCTATATTTAATTTTCAGTTATTTTACTTCACATTTCTAGGAAATATGCTGTTTGGAAATCCTTCACATCTTACGAAGATGTGTTAATGGCAGAATGTCTACACTACCACCCTAAATTTTCGTAAGGAGGTAAGACTCTAAAATCATGTATAACAACAATCTTGATGATTTGTATCGATATAATGAAGACTATTTTTTAAAAGTATGTAAGAGAAAAATGGGAAACCCAAAACACAGTTGAATGTTTCTGGTCTCCACTCAAAAGAAATAGATTTGACAAGTGTTCTGAGAAGATAGCCATTTATATTTCTGAGTCCTCAAAGGTAACACATTTTTACTAAAACGTTGGTTGAAATGATGGCTACAGAAGGAATAATTATTCAGATTTGCACAATACATAAATCCTAAGTCCAAAGTCCAGTCTTTGTATACATTTTACTAAATATTTTCCTGAATTCCACATTATTGTGCACAAAAGGTCATTGAATGCTATAACTTGCGTTGCTTCTGTATTTTATGTCTCAGTTGTTGGGACATGCAGAACCCACTAGAAGTCCTTTTAATCTGACAGCATGGTGGGTTTATGTAGAATTAGCTGTTTCTCTCCCGTGAGCTGAATGAAAGATTTGAGGATACAAGCTACAAGTTAATAAATCTGATTGAAGACATATTTATAGAATGGAACATCAGTAAAGATAATCATTATCAACAGTGAACAAACACGATGAAGGCTATGAATGACTTAGTTATCACGCACATACAGTGTTTTACTTATACCCTCCAGCTGTGTTTGCAAACTAATTCTAGTACAGAGTATCATTTTAACAGGATGACCTACCTAAGGAGAAAGATCACAGAACTCTTCTCATTCCTTGATCAAAGACAAATGACACGATGTTCAGGAGATTTGGAAACTGCTTTGTTATGTTTAAAAAAGGTGATAATGCAGCTATTATGTGTAAAAAGGCTGCTTAGCCAAATAAAACCTACATACTCTGTATATTATAGATAATGGTACCTGACTAGCAGGATATACTAGCTACCAACTTTTTTTTGTTTTGTTTTCTTCTAGAAAAAGTAGTTTGTTCATTGCAGACTGTTCAAGAAATAATCAGACTGATGGGTCTTAAGAGTACAAATATTTCACACATGATTCCTGCTATAAAAGTTCTCTTATCCTTTCATTCCAGAAAAGATGCTATAATTACTTTATGGGCAGTGGAAGCTGAGATGCAGAGGGAAAATCAGAAATTATTCTGTTATCCTGAAAGCTGATTGCAATCCATTGCAACATTTTTAGACCCCAGTCTTGAGGAGAGATTTCTATCAAATGATTTATGTGAATGCACAATATATTAGAAATAAAAGTATAAGTGAGTTTAAAAAATTAAAAAGTAAAAATTTTAAGTAAAATAAAAAATTTAAAAGTAAAAATCTCAATTGTGATTCTCAAAGTATACAGAAAGCAAGTGAAATCATATAATTGACTCTCTTTTTTTCTGTATACTTTGAGATTTTTACTTTTAAATTTTTTATTTTATTTAAAATTTTTACTTTTTTATTTTTTATATTCACTTATACTTTTATTTCTAATAATTGTCCATTCAAATAAATCATTTGATAAAAATCTCTCCCCAAGGCTTGGGTTTAAAAAGCATCTTAGCCCAGCAGTGCAAGATTATTAGTTTCACTGAAACTACCATTACCATCAACCAAATCTTCATGACCAGGAATGGAATGGAAAGTAATTTCCCTTCTTTGTTACTGATTAGAGAAGAAAAAAAACTCAGTAGCATGTGTATCAGCAGTATTTATTCTGGGAGGACTATCCAGAAAATCTTACCCCTTTACCAACCTTGCTGAAACTGAGTCAATATTCTCATATTTATCCATTTCAAAACATTAGCCACTACAAACTTTAGTGATAAAATTATGATGACTGCTTTAAATAAAATTTCAGGTGAATTTTATATTCCTGCAATATATTTTATGTTGATGACATATGGCTTTGCCTTGTTTTTGGCTTAATACTAATTTGTAATATTTGGCCTTGTGCTATTCTTTCAAATTGTATCATCAGTTTCTCTCTACTTAACATTGTTTTGAAAAAATCTAAAATCATGTACTGGCTAATATATTAAATCATAAAAAATCATAAAATGGAAATGAATTATAATTCCTGAAGGACATGAGATCAAATTACCATTACTTGCAGATGACAAGAATATAAGCTTGAAAACCTATGCACATCCCCTGAAATATTCTTATAGTTAATGAGACCTTCTTAGCAACCCAAATTTTAATAGCTCTGAGTTTTAAAATAAGATTTAAATAAATAGAAAGATATAACTTTCAGTAGTGAGCTAAATTAAATGTAAAGATATTCTTCATTTGTTGGCTTAACCAAGTTCTGGTCACAATTCCAGTGGAATTTATTTTGGAGATTGATTTAAAAAAAAACCACACACAAAAGATTAAAGGAATAAGTGGGTAAACGTGGCTACAACTTTTTTAAAAAATTAAAGTGATATAAAGAGTATTGTTCTCTCATATGTAAACTATACTACAAAGTAACATTAAGTAAAATAATGTGACTTTACTGAGGAAATGGAAAGATAGATCTGAAACAAAATAGATTGTTAGAAACACATCCCAAACCTACAGAGAAGGGAAGGATGTTTGTGGTGAATACCATAGGGAAAATGAGCTCCTTGAAGAGAAATAGTGAATAGAAATATTTACTTCTCTCTCATTACTTGAGTTAATATTTCAGAAGAGTTTAGAAAGATGTAAGGATCAAGACAAATTAAGAACCTAAAGTGAACCATTAAATCTTTAGAAATAAAATATAGGGAAATTTGGGATTTCTATAGCAGAAAGCCAAAATCAATACTTGGCTACATTCCATCCAATAACAGAAACAAAATACAAAGTAAACAACAGGCTGGGTAAAATATTTCCAGCAAATATGGTAGACAAATATATAAAAAGTTTTGACAAATCCATGAGAAAACCAGTAACACCTCTTAATAAAGTACATGAACATACAAGTTACAAAAGCAGTGTGAAATTCTGACAGACTTATAAAAAAAGAATTCAAAATAATAGCAATTTTAAAAATCAAAGACTTCAAGTAATCTTAAAATTTTAAAATATTATCAAGTATTTTTTATCAAAGTTAAAATGCTTATGTTAAAATTGTCTTGTAATGAAAATCAGTAGGCTTTCTTCCCTTCTCCCTACTCGGTTTCCCACTCTCTGAAGGTAAGCGCTTACCTCTGTTTCTTCTCATGTTGGTTTTCATATCTCTTAGTAATAAGCTTACATGGCTTTCCCTATTCTTGTCACTTTTATACCTTAGTCATTGCTCTCTGCAGTGACAAAGGAAATTTCAGCTCTCTTTGCTGCATACCTTCCTTCCTTTCCCATCCGACCCATGCAATTATGTCATGTCTAACAGTTAAATTACTACATTACTGTGACCAGGTAAATATTGTTTCCTTCAAAACCAGGGCATGGTTTATGATTATATATCTTTTATGGCCTTTTGCCCCCTCATGCCCTGGAGTTTCTGATTACCTTTATATTTTTATAGCACTAATTGTCTTTTCCATAGTGTCAAGTTGTTTTCAAACTCTAACACACCAGCCATGCTGACAAATCTTCACCTGGACTTAGACCACCCTCCCTGAATCCTAGCTCTTTTTCCTCCAGTTTGGGTGGTTGCTCTTCAAAGATTCGTTTACAAGGTTATTTGGGGGGGGGGTAAGGGTGGGGTGAGACACTTCACTTACAACCAACCACTCTAGAAAGCCAGCTGTCAATATTTGTCAGAGAAATGCTATAAACATTCAAAGACTTTGAACCCATGTTTTACTTCTGGAAATTTCTTCTAAGCAAACAACCAGAGACATTATACAGAGTTATGTTTCTATGATGATTACTATGATGGTGTTTATGTGAAAAATTGGAAGCAACGTTAAGTGTCCACTTATTGGAGAGTTGCCCCAAGATTATGGAGTACCCTGGATTCACTATAATTCACGGCTGGTGCATTTTTTCAAATTCTGCTTTGGGGAAACACCTCAAAGAGAGAAGTGGCTATCTTCAAGCAACGAAAACTGAGGTGATTGTCAACCAGCTGGGCCATGTTACATGCACTGAGAAGACAGAGACTAAGCAAACAAAGTCTGCTTTCAACGTGATCTTCAAATCCAAAGATACAAGGACACACACTGTCCCAAGTGTTCATTACCATGGGGTGGCTCTTCACCTGGGCAATGCCGTGTAGCATGCATTCTCCAGATGGGTGGCAGGGGCTTTATTTTAAAATTTTATGATAGTAATGATGCTCCCCCAACAATGCAGAGGACAGCTCTGAGTGAAGGGGTATCAGGAGTTGGGTGGGCCAGGCGGGTATGTGAAACTGACAAGGAAGGGAGGAGGTGTTATTGGAGAAAGGCGGATAGAGTTCACATGCAGCCACAATTATCCTAACTCTCAGGTGCTGGGGAAAGGGTGTGTGGGGCATGAGGAGACTCACCTTGCGGGTTATAGGGAAAATGATGTCATCAGGGGAAACCCAGGTTTCAGCTGGGATGAGGCAGAGAAGGGTGTATTTGAGAAAGAGGTTCCAAATTTCTGAAAGCTTCTTGGCAGCAGAGCAGAGCCCGTCTACCAGAGAACATAATGGCCTGGGTTAAGGGAGTGTCAGAAAAGAAAGATGTTCTGGAGACTGGTAAGGCTGCTCTGAATGGGTTGGAGTACAGACAAAGGTAAGCCAACAGAATTTGTCCCTTAGTGATTCCCAGCATAAGAAATTCTACAAGTCAGAAGAGAAAAGATTCAGGGCATCAACAGAACCAACAAAACTGAACAGACAGCTGTAGGATTATAAGGAAACCAGACAGAGTTTGGAAAAATGCTCCCACAAACAATTGTTTTGTCCACCTTAAGTCTACCTACTTGCCTCAGGCTTATCAGGATTTTTAAGATTGACTACCTGCACAAATATTTCAGGGGAAAATCCTTTGACTAAGTGATTTGAATGAATACTATGCAAGAGAATGAAGGGGTAGGGAGTGTAGATTTAGGATTCCTTTTTCATGAAAGCAAAAAGCACAGATGAGAGAGGGTTTGAGGTACACAACTGAAAGACCGAAAATCAAGGATTGGTTCAAGATAGCTGGGATAGGTCAGTGCCCTGAGAGAGCAACTGGCTTTCCCTGAAGGGTGGTGTTGGGGGGGGGGCATTCTGGGATTATGTGAAACTTTGGCTACCTTTGAAATCAGGGTGGGTCAAGGTGTAGGTCTGGCTTCCTCTCAGAGTGGACCTCTCTCTCTTGTTGAGATAAAATGGCTCAGAAATGGCTCTGTGTTTCAACTAAAACAAGGGTTATGTGTCAATTAGTGAAGGAAGACCAACAGAGGAAACAAAAAAGATTCATAAGTAGATACAACATTAACCACCTGTTTTTGCTCTCCCACTTCCCCAAATGTTTATTTTTTTAATTTATTTTTTATTTTCAGCATAACAGTATTCATTATTTTTGCACCACACCCAGTGCTCCATGCAATCCGTGCCCTCTATAATACCCACCACCCCCCCACCCCTTCAAAACCCTCAGATTGTTTTTCAGAGTCCATAGTCTCTCATGGTTCACCTCCCCTTCCAATTTCCCCCAACTCCCTTCTCCTCTCTATCTCCCCATGTCCTCCACAAATAAGTGAAACCAAATGATAATTAACTCTCTCTGCTTGACTTATTTCACTCAGCATAATCTCTTCCAGTCCCATCCATGTTGCTACAAAAGTTGGTATTCGTCCTTTCTGATGGAGGCATAATACTCCATAGTGTATATGGACCACATCTTCCTTATCTATTTGTCCGTTGAAGGGCATCTTGGTTCTTTCCACAGTTTGGCGACCATGGCCATTGCTGCTATAAACATTGGGGTACAGATGGCCCTTCTCTTCACTACATCTGTATCTTTGGGGTAAATACCCAGTAGTGCAATGGCAGGGTCACAGGGAAGTTCTATTTTTAATTTCTTGAGGAATCTCCACACTGTTCTCCAAAGAGGCTGCACCAACTTGCATTCCCACCAACAGTGTAAGAGGGTTCAAATCCAGCATCCATTCCTGATTAAAACGCTTCAAAGTATAGGGATAGAGGGAACATTCCTGAACTTTATAAAATCTATCTATGAAAGACCCACAGCAAATATCATCCTCAATGGGAAAAAGTTTGCATCCTTCCCATTGAGATCAGGAACACGACAAGGATGCCCACTCTCACCACTCTTGTTCAACATATTATTAGAAGTCCTAGCAACAGCAATCAGACAACAAAGAGAAATAAAAGGTATCCAAATTGGTAATGGAGAAGTCAAACTCTCTCTCTTTGCAGATGACATGATTCTTTATATGGAAAACCCAAAAGACTCCACCCCCAAACTACTAGAACTCATATAATAATTCGGCAACATGGCAGGATATAACGTTAATGTACAGAAATCAGTGGCTTTCTTATACACTAACAATGAAAATACAGAAAGGGAAATTAGAGAATCGATTCCATTTACTATAGCACCAAGAACCATAAGATACCTGGGAATAAACCTAACCAAAGAGGTAAAGGATCTGTACTCGAGGAACTACAGAACACTCATGAAAGAAATTGAAGAAGACACAAAAAGATGGAAGACCATTCCATGCTCTTGGATCGGAAGAATAAACATTGTTAAAATGTCTATACTGCCTAGAGCAATCTATACTTTTAATGCCATTCCGATAAAAATTCCACCGGTATTCTTCAAAGAGCTGAAGCAAATAATCCTAAAATTTGTATGGAATCAGAAGAGACCCCGAATCGCTAAAGAAATGTTGAAAAACAAAAATAAAATGGGGGGCATCACGTTACCTGATTTCAAGCTTTACTACAAAGCTGTGATCATCAAGACAGCATGGTACTGGCACAAAAACAGACACATAGGCCAGTGGAACAGACAGCCCAGATATGGACCCTCAACTCTATGGTCAAATAATCTTTGACAAAACAGGAAAAAATATACAGTGAAAAAAAGACAGTCTCTTCAATAAATGGTGCTGGGAAAACTGGGCAGCTATATGTAGAAGAGCAAAACTCGACCATTCTCTTATACCATACACAAAGATAAACTCAAAATGGATAAAAGACCTCAATGTGAGACAGGAATCCATCAGAATCCTAGAGGAGAACATAGGCAGTAATCTCTTCGATATCAGCCACAGCAATTTCTTTCAAGATATGTCTCCAAAGGCAAAGGAAACAAAAGCGAAGATGAACTTTTGGGACTTCATCAAAATCAAAAGCTTCTGCACAGTAAAGGAACAAGTCAAGAAAACAAATAGGCAACCCACGGAATGGGAGAAGATATTTGCAAATGACAGTACAGACAAAAGGTTGATATTCAGGATCTATAATGAACTCCTCAAACTCAGCGCACACAAAAAAATCATATCCAAAAATGGGCAGAAGATATGGACAGACACTTCTCCAATGAAGACATACAAATGGCTACCAAATGTTTATTTTTAACCTAGGGCACGATTCAAAGTGGGTGGGATTGTGGGAGGTGAGTATGTTTGCATGTGTTTTCTTATTTCTGGGAAATTACCAGGAGCCAATGTGCACAATCCTCTGTAGAGGAGGCTGACCGTCAAACTGTGAAGAAGACGGACCAATCCTCTCAGCATCATTAGCATTTTTAATGTTTCCTTGGCCAGAATTTTGAGAAATGGTTTATGTAGAATATACTGAATTTTCTGACAAAGAAGATTCAGAACAGTTCACTCTCAGACCACTTTGTCTCCTCATTCCAGATTCTTAAGCAGCCAGCCATGCTGTGTTTCTGAATTTCCGCTGAGAAATACACAATTTGGGGGTAAATCTATGAAATATGGTTTGTCCAGTCTCCAAAAGAAATCTTATTCTGGATCATATACCCTCAAACACATCTATCAAAATCAAAAGAAGAAATTTCCTTGAGGGCTTAGTACAAAAAGAATCTGGACAAAGGATGAACAGATGCAAATTATTGCTGGAGAACCAAAACACACCCCAGGTCTGTCCTCCTCCAGGGTCTGGGGCATTCACAGAGAAGTTTCATTTTTCACCTGGTTGACATTGTCCAGCCCACCACTCTGGATTTGCAGAGAGGCTCCTATCTTCCTAATACTTGATCTCCATCATCAGAGTGCTCACAGAAAAATCTTTCACCACCATAAATCAGCTTGGCTGTTATTGATGCTCAGCCCACAGTTAGACAAACACTGTGAGATCTTAAACGAGAAGGTTAAATGGATTATGCTGGACATCTTTCACAATAGCTACAGTCTCCTCACATTTCTCTGCTGTGTTTTCCTTTTCTGAGCGCCTTCTTAATTTCAGTATAATTCTTTTCTCTATCCTTTCCAGTTCCTTGTCAACAAAAGAAAGGAATGTGTTTCTTAGAAATTGTCTTTGTGAACTGACCTTTGTGTTTTAAATGACAGCTCCATTGTCTTGATTTCTAAAAAGAGCTGAAGGGGAAGTGATTCTGTAGGTCTAACTGTCCCTAAACGTAGGTTTGAACTCACTGAACTACTTTACTTTTTGAACTGCATTGAAATCTTTCATTGAATTTTAACTGAGAGACATAATGTCATTTACCAACAGATCCTATATAACTATTTTTACCTGTGACACTGAAGAGTTTCTAATGAGTAAAGAATAAAGAATAATGCCTAATGGAAATGTAAGATGCACGTAAGCTCATTTAAGAGTACTGTTATTCTGATCTTTCATATGGCTAGATCTTTGCTCATCAGGATTCCAAGGGCTCTGCTGAGAGAAGAAAACCAGACACCTGAAGCATTATGGTTTGGAGCAGGGGTTCATGATTAGGAGTCTGGGGCTTAGAATGAGAGCAACTAGGGTTTAAATCCATTACTCTCATTAACTATACACTTTTCTTAACTTGTCTCATTTCAGTGTGTGTAAGTGGTAGATGGAGGTGTGGAGAAGGGGATTTCAAGTAATGGTCCTGAAACTATTTTTCTCAAAGGAGGGAAGAATACAGCAACAGGGATATTGAGTTTCTTAAGTTCACTGAGCAGTTTGGAAGGGAGATCACCGAAGAGAAGCTGTTCTAAATATAAGGCATGGCCACCGGGGATGGAGCATGGGAGAAGTAGAGGGAAGATGAGCTGAGGGATGTAAAAGGAGATGAAGAAAGTAAACAACGACTAAAACAGTCTTTTCTGCCCACTGTTTCATAATATTAATAATGGCATCTTTTTAATGCAGTTTTTTAATATCATTATTAATGGGGGATTTCCTTTATGAACCATAATCTCAACTTCGCTCTCTCTACTTCAGTTATCTGAAAAGACGCATTCGACACACAAAGAACAAGGAGACACTGAAAGGTCGTGTCATTTAGACTCACTATAAGCACAAAAGAAATGTTTTCAGAGATGAGCATGGAATGGAGAATTGCAGCAGGTTTCAGGGATGAAGGAACATTGAAGGAAGCTTCCTGAGGGCCAAGAGCAGTGGGAGGTCTTGAAGGTAGGTCTGATCTGGTTGTAGGATGCTTTGTACCAGACTGTGGCTAGTGCCCAGCAAGGTGCCTGAACTGCCTTGTAAAAATTTCTGAATTTGTTGAATAAGTATGAATAAAAATCTCCCGTTATGGGTTGACTTGTGTCCCATCCCAATTTATATGTTGAAGCCCAAACCCCCAGTACCTCAGAATGTGACTGTATTTAGAGATAGGGCTTTTAAAGAGATGATTAAAGTAAAGTGGGGTTTCTAGAATGGTGGTGTTTTTCTAAGAAGTGACTGCTAACCCAGTGACTGCTGTTGTTTTTGTACGAAGAGATTAGGATTAGGACACACAGAGAGACACTGGATATGCATACGCACAGAGAGGTGACCATGTGAAGACACAGCGAGAAGACAACCATTTACAAGCTAAGAAGAGGGACTTCAGAGAGGTCTAACTGCCCCCAAACTTAGGTGTGAACTCACTGAACTACTTTTCTTTTTGAACTGCATTGAAACCTTTCATTTGCTTTTCATTGAGAAAATTATTGAAAAAAAATTGAGAGGGCTCAACATCTTGATCTAGATTCCAGAACTGAGAGACAATAAATTTATGTTATTTATACCACTCCGTCTATAGTACTTAGTCATGGCAGTCTTAGCAAATGAATACACTATGCTTCTCATTTTAATATCTCTTCAAATGACAATTATGCCTTAGTTATATTTGTTTTCTATCCCCATGGTAGCCACTCCTTTTCTTTAATGTTCTAAATGACTAAGCCAGGACAAGAAGAGAAGATGAAGTCGGAGAAACATGAGCAGACGTGGATGGGGAACAGAAACAGATACATGAAAACCACAGTTGAGATGGTACACGGCCAACATGATAGACGGTTGAGAGAGCCTCTCCACTTTTTTCCAGTGACTCAGAGATTGGTCACTGTGTGACAGAACGCTTCCCTAAAGAATTCACAAGGATTCAAAGAGGAGGCAGAAATCAGGACCAACCCCTTAGTTCCTTCTGATGCCGGAACTGGGGCAGGAGCAGCAGGGAATGTAACAAGGAGAAGAAACATGAATTTGGGAATCAGGTAGGGAAATAAGGAGAACTAGGAAGAGCAAGCCGGGGGCAGGGACTTCATCATGTAAGGTGTCTCCCATTTTCATACCTGCAATATAACTGAGAACAAATATGGAGGGAGAAGAGGGAGCTAGTGAGTATCAAGTTGTGCTCTTTGTGGAATTGTGGCATAGAGAGCCTTGAAAGGGAGAAGAAGTGAAAAAGATACCCCAGAGGCTCTAAATTGAATGTCAGGGGTGCCCCACAGGGGTTCGGGGAGGTGGGGAATGGGTGTGGAAGGTAGAGCATAATGGGCGATATTCCAGTTTTTATTAAAAGCCCTGACATTGATCTCATTTATTTAATGGGGGTCCAGTCATGAAAAACATGGCCCAGTCTCACAAGAATCTACAAATAAACTGTGAATATATTATAGTGTTACAGGTGCTAAGAATGGAACACAATGAAAGCATAGAGGAGGTCAACTTGCTGGGGAGATGGGAGGGTCCAAGGAGGCCTTCCCAGTCTCCTAAGTCCTAGAAGTAGGAGAGTAGGCAAATAGAGAGGTGGTGTGGATTTCAGGCATGTGCGAAGTTGGGAGAACATGACTCACTCAAGCAACTACACTTAGGTTATTAGGGTGGGGTATAAAACAGTGCTTCTGAATCTTATCTCTTTTCTCAGTGGCAGGGAGGGAGGACAAGGAAAAGACCAACCAGTGTTCCCCTCAGACCTTAAAAATGTCTTCATCTTAATAATGTAAATGAACACCTGCCTATGGTGAATTATCTGGATGATTTGCCTATTTGAGGGCTACCACAATAATGAGAACTCAGGACAACACCAAATTTAGCAATATGTTCTTTTTTTTTTTTTTTTTTTTTTTTTTAAGGGATATGTTTAAACATTGGGGAGAGATGCAGGACTGTAAGTTGTAAAGCCAAGACTTACCTGCAGATTTTCTGGTTGTAACAATAGCTCAGGGATCTGCAAGTGAGTACCCCAATTCGCTAGACCATGGGAAACACTTTAGTGGATTCATGGTTCAAGGAAGAAGCTTGTGCTATCTTTGAATTCCAGTAAGGGCCTTTTTGGTCAAGAATACTGAAAACTAGAGCTATGAAGAGCGTCTTCTGTTGTGGAAAATGGAACAAAACAGGACCACCAGCTTTAATGGGAAGGGTGAAGCGGTCATACAATAGAGGAGCCATGTGTGTTCTACACCACTGATGAGCTAGGGGTGTGGCACCATGTAAAGGGAAACCTAGTCATGTGTTGTGCTTCTGCCAAGTGCCTCCTGTTACCCCCACTTGGTCTTCTCTATCATAAACAAACAAGCAAAAAACCCACCAGAAAACCAAACAACAACAACAACAACAACAACAAAACCCTCTGCTTTTAGAAGAAATATTTGGTACATTTTTCTTTTTCTTTCTTTTTTTTTTTTTTTTTTTTTGTTCTGCTCTAGAAAGAACAGAGTCCATTTTTAAAAAGATTTTATTATTTACTTGACAGAGAGAGAAAGAGAGAGAGAGAGAGCACACAGGAGCTGCAGCGGGAGTGGCAGGCAGAGGGAGAAACAGGATCTCCACTGAGCAGGGAGCCTCACATGGGACTCAATTCCAGGACTCTGGGATCATGACCTGAACCAAAGCAGATGCTTAACAACTGAGCTACCCAGGCTCAAATGAATTGTCTTTTGACCAGTGAATTGTGAATATGTACACCACACCCTCAGAGAAATATTAACAACCTAAATTTGGAGTTTGAGATGCAACTAATTTTAATGGATTTCATTTAGATACAGATAAATGCTAAAACTAGGCTGTGAGAGAATCAGCAACTTAAGAACTTTTCCTTTGAAAGGTTTCTTTTTTAAGTAATCTCTACACTCAGTGCAGGGCTAGAACTCATGACACAGAGATCAAGAGCCACACATGCTCCACGGACCAAGCCAGTCACGCATCCCAACTTGAGAACTTTTTAATAAAAGGCTCTATGACTTCAAGAGCAAATTGGTTGCATATTAGTACAGAGCCTTGTCATGTCATCAAAGTACATCTGGCATATTTAATAAATCATGGAAAGTCCCTAGTAAAAGAACATAGCTTCCTGATGGAAAAAGTGGCAATTTATCTTCAAAATGTTAATTGCAATTCAACCCAAAGTCTTGTTTTTTGTGTTTCTTCTCCAGTTAGGATTTAAGGACATGAGATCAGGGACTGTGTCCAGCATCTGAAATACTGTGTGGTCCATGAAAGACTATACATCAGAATTCTCAGAATGAAGTAAAACCATGTACACACCTGCTTTGAATCAGGCACTGTTTTGGGTGCTTTAAAAATATGTCCCATTTAACTTTCACCACAGTTAGTTAGGCATCCCATTGGCCCATGTGGATGGAAACCAAGGCTCAGAGAAGTCAACTGTACAAGACAAATAGCTAGTCTACATGAGATCTGGGATTCCATGCAGGCCTTCTAACTCCACTCTCAGTAATGTTTCCATTTGGGTTTGGGTTCAGCGGATAATTCTGGTTCTTCAGTGGGAGGACTGGGTCCTGCCTGCTAGAGAATTTTTTGGAAGTTTTCCTTCCTACTGCTGATATATATCCCCAAAAGTCCATGATGTGAATTCAATAAATTTCTAGTCAGTTTCCTTCTGGATCCAGATGGTATAGCAGTATACCAGGACACTATGCAACCTCAAAATACTTTGATTCCTGGGCACCGGGGTGACTCAGCCAGTTAAGTGCCTGGTTCTTGATTTCATTTCAAGTCATGATTTCAGGGCAGGTAAGATGGAGCCCCACATTGGCCTCTGCACTCAGGGGGGTGTCTGAGATTTTCTCTTTCTCCCTCTCCCTCTGCCCCTCACCCCATCTCCTAAAATAAAGAAATCACTCTTTAAAAACAACAACAACAACAACAACAACAACAAAAACCCTTTGTTCCCAAGAGTACGTCCAGTGTTATTTCCCCCAGGGGTCCCCAAAGGGCTCTTGCCCAGAAGTTGGTTATATGGCCCCAGGGCCCCTCACTTGGCTGCTTGCTGCAGGCATCACCACTCACTCCTTCCTTTGCACACACACTTCTTTTTACAAGTCACGTGGACAGACAGAGAGTCCTGTCCCAATGAATCATTTTTGGCCCCGAAGCCACTTCTCGCTAAGGAGGCAGGAGAGGGATGGAAAGCAGTCTTGGCATGACTTCTTGAAGAGAGAGGCTTGGCCTGATTACACATATTTCTTTTGTTATAAAATCCCGATTAAAATAGACATCTTTCACTTGACACAGCAGATCTGCCGTTAGCACTTTTCTTCTCTACTCTTACCAAAATTCAGTTTTCCCCCAGCCTTTGGACTTGACCATGAAGATGATAACTCATCACATAAATATAAAATTTCCTGCTTCCGTTATAACAAGATCCAGGGCAAACACTCTCAGGTAGGCTAAACAAACGGTATTTTTGGAAGTGTCATGGGGGACATTTGAAGGGCAGAGGCCTCACATTCAAATCTCCCCTCTTCATTAGCTGATTAAAGTGCAAAGTGACTCTTGGCCATGAAAGGGGGGTAGCGCATGTGTTCACCATTGGGCACACCTGCGTGTATAGGTGTGTAAGTGAGAAAAAAGAGAGAGAGAATCCTGGCACAGAAAGATTTTGTGATTTACGCTAAGATGTTGATAGAGTTTCAGGACAATCTCTAGGAGGGAAACCTTTCACCCAGCTAGACATTTCTAACAAGGGAAAGAGAGGGGGAACTCTGACAATTAGCACAGCCATGGGCTGGACACTACGTTGGTCGTAAATTCAATTTGTATTTAAAAATATGTTTTACGTAGAGGATCATAGACAGAGAGAGGAAAAAATAAAATAAGACAAAATCAGAGAGGAACACCAATCATAAGAGGCTCTTAATCATAGGAAACAGACTGAGGGTTGCGGAGGGGAAGGCTGGGGGGATGGGCTAACTGGCTGCAGGGCATGATGGAGGGCATGTGATGGAATGAGCCTTGGGTGTTATATAAGACCAATGAATCACTGAGCTCTATTTCTGAAACCAATTGTACATTATATGTTAATGAACTGAATTTAAATTAAAAAAATAAACTCGAAAAAAATGCCTTACCCGGGACCTCCTAAAGGTAAGTTACAGTGTGAGAGCTGGGAAACAAAGATGAGTAAGTGCATTCCTTTCCGCTAAGGAATTTACAGTCGTCTCAAAGGTGAGGCAGAAGAGTAACCGGTGGTTATGGTCGGGTGTAGTTAAGTGTTGCACAAGAAGGCTGTTCAGAGTCACTCCGCAGGAGCGCTCAGGAGGGGCTCCTCCTTTCGTCTCAGCCAGAGGATGACAGACCTCAGTATCGGCTTGGTAACATGTGCGTGGAAGGGTTTTAGGGAGGACCAAGGAGGTGGCATCCGTTGTGAGTCTTGAAACCCTGGTTGCAGGAGCAAGGGACAAGCTCCCTGCAGGCAGGCAGAGGGAAAAGCACAAAGAAGCTTTCAGGGAGCCCTGGGTGGGGTGCATAAACAATGAATCTTGGAACACTGAAAAAATAAAATTAAATTTAAAAAAAATAAAATGCTTATTTAAAAAAAATTTTTTTTAATTAATTAATTTAAAAAAATTTAAATTAATTAAATAAGAAAAGATAAAGCAGCTGCTGCAGGTTCAAAAGAGCCTGACCCAGTCAAGGACACTACTTGCATACATATGGGGTAGGGGGGATGGGGTGGGAAGGGGACCAGGGCTTTTTGGAGCTTAGATTCCTTGTGAGGACTGTGGGAAATCACTGAAGGATTTAAAGTGAGGGCGAAAAGCAGAACTAGTTTTGCACTTTCAAAAAATAAATCTGTCAGTATTTTGAATCAAGATATATGATTATTTTGGTGTGTTTTTGTACTTTTGATTATCTGGAATGATAAGGAAGGGGGGACTGGGACCTCACTATAAATAAAAATGCATATGATCTCCTGATCATGGTGCTGGGGGTTAGTTTAATCTTCTCCACATGAAACTTTGTATCGAAACAGCTAGTAAGTTATGAGATAAACTGATTTACGTTCATTGTCTTGCAAAGTGGTGAATGCCTCATGGAAAATGGTTGAGATCCAGTGGCAGGAGCCAGTCATGAAGTTCTGGAGGAAACCAACAGGTGGAAATGCTACCAGGAGATAGAACTGATACAATCGGGAAGGAGGGAGGAGAGGAGAACCAGGTGCCTGGCTTGCGCAACCGGAAGGATGGTGAGCATACAATAGGTAATATTTGTTGAGCACTGACTATGCGCTAAATATTCCATGTGTTTTACCCAGATGACCTCCTGTAGTCCTTACAACAACAAATGGTGTGAGCACGCGTCTTTCCACATTTCCAGATGAGGAAACGGAAACAGGGAGCAAGGATAAGTTACTTGTCCAAGGTTACATAATTGGTAAGAAGCAAATTTGGGAGTGGTCCGTTCATAGAGATCCAAAGGCAAAAAAAGAACATGGACAGAAAGAACCAGAAGGCATCTGTTGGGTGAGGAAAGGAAAAAGCCAAGGGCAAAACCCCGGGAAATTCCAGCATCCCAGGAGTTGGCAAAGAAAGGGACGCGCCTGAAAGAGATGGAGTTGGACCAGCCCAAGGGGTGGAAGAGCTCGGAAGACAATGGTGTGATAGACGCCAAGGACCTGTAGGCTGGGATTGCCACCTGCCTTTTCCAGATGAGGCTGTGCACGCTGGGCCTCGCTGCCGCCCTTCCCCCACATTGTGCTCTGCCCACCGCTCCGGGGCCCCTTGTGATTCTGGCCTTTGGAGGACAGACACATGATTCTGATTTTGATTTTTGGACTCTTGATGAACCAGAAGGATGAGGAATGAAATTCTGGGACTTGGGGATGAATTAAAATTTAGATAATTCCCTTATGATAACGCTGGGTGTTCATCTAATTTCCTGTGTACGAACTCTTTGCTGGAAACTGTAATGACTTAGAAGATTATTTAATGGTTTAAATTATATCTCCTCTTTCCTCTCCAGGAAGAACTAGTTAGAAAGTATGGAAGAGGAAAAGCCAAAGACCTCAACTGGGGTCCAATTATTGGGATCTGATTATCCCCCAAACCCTCATTGTTGGTACAGTTAACCCTGGATAGCTTGCAGTGGCAAACTCTGTTGGCGACCTTCACTGTTTGTAATACCTTCTACGGTAACCAACTGGGATATTTTCTCCAGATTCAAATTCAACAAACCATGTGAATTCTCAGATCTCGGCTCTCAGACCACTGGGTGGCCAGACATTTCTTTTCCTTTCCTTGAAACATGTCATCTCAAGAAGATGCTAGATGTCAGTCTTTGTCCTCGCCACAACACTCCTGGGGCCGTTCCTGAGGTCCTCGAGGGTCTTTAATCTCTGATGCCGGGTCACGCTCTGTTCACAAAACGGTCACAGCCACATACAGCTTTTTATATATGCCACATCGACATTTACTTTTCCTTTACACTCTATACTTAAAAGCTTCTTGCAAAAGCCAGCTTGAATACTTGCGTTGTTCATAAAGCTTGATGCTTGGCCTGTTTTTTAAAAGAATACTGCCTTTCCATCTGAATTTTTCTATTTTTATCCCCCCTGGCCCCTTCTGGCAGTGTTTGCAGCCAACCTCCCAAGTTAGTAGTCATAAAATCATCATAGCCACTGCTCACATCGTCCTTAGCAGAGCTTGTCAACTTGTGTTTATTTGTCCATTTGCTCCTTTGCCTCTTGCTCCCACTGCCTTGAGGATCTAAGGAGACAGGAATGGTGCCTTTTTTCACTCCGCAGTGCAAATTCTATTTGCCATTCAAGCTCAGGGCTTTTTTTCACCACCACACCCTGGGACCTGAGGCAAGGTGGGGAGGTGCGCCCCACAAACATGGCCTCGAGAAAACAAAATGGGAAGGCCATAAGTTGTCTCATGAGGCTCCCCAGAGAAGTGCAGTCGTAGGTAGTCAGTTTGAGGGAGGGGAGCTGGGTCTGCAAGGCAGAGCTGAGCTGGAAGATTAGACAGAGGATTGGGGTGGAGGATAAAGGGGTCTGTGAACCAGGATGCCCGCCAGCCACTCCCAGCACGGACACAAAAGAGAAGCTGGAGGGATGGGGTCAGGGTCAAAGAGAGATCAGAATTGGGCCAGTTCCAGATAAATTTTGCTAAGGCAGGGTATCCGAGAAGCGATTTCCCTTTTATCAGCCAATCTCCCCATGTTCTGGATCTGCATTTTCTGGCTCATCTCTTTCTCAGAAAGATGTCCTTGGGGAAACCTGAACCAGAGAGGAAAATCTGACCGGTGAAATGCAAACGAAGAGAGCCTTGAGTGAAACTAATTGCCTGTTACTCGTTTCGACAGAGAAAGAAGGAAAATCCCGAATGACAGCGGGCAGCTATCAGGGATTCCTAGAAAGAAGATTTCAAAACTCACAGTGAAAATGAGGTATGATCCTCCCGAGATGGTTAAAAGGAAAAGTATTCAAGAAGAATGGGAAGATAAAAATAGGACTCAAATAAAGCATAACTAGAAGAAATCCAGTCAAAAATGATTTGGAGGAAGAAGGAAAGGGTAGAAATCTGAAGAACGAAACAGGAAGTAGTCTCACTGGAATTCCTTATAAAAAACCTACATAAAAAATGTAAGGAGGAGACTATAACCAACTGCAGATGTAAGGATGGCTTTAATCTATCTGTGAAAAAACAATTCTGCAACAAAATAAGGGATGAGAAAAGCTAGTTTCTAGAGTGAACGAAAGCTTGCAAAAAAACAAAAAACAAAACAAAACAAAAACAAAAAAAACCCACAAAAAACCCAAAACAAGAAAACCCCAACTCTTACAGAATGTTAAAAGGGTCTTTTACATTCTCAGTGAAGAGAAGCAGTACCAGCTCTGCTTTTTTTGGCATTGACATGAATTTTAATGGTATAAAAAATGTAGGACCAGGGGACACCTGGGTGTCTCAGTTAGTTAAATGGTCGACTCTTGGCTCAGGTTGTGATCTCAGGGTAGTGGGATCCAGCCCCTGCATTGGGTTCCATACTCTGCAGGAGTCTGCTTGAGATTCTCTCTCTCCCTCTGCCCCTCTCCCCCCCTACCCTCCCCCACTTCAAAAAATAAATATATCTTTAAAATTAGGGGCGCCTGAGTGGCTCCGTGGGTTAAGCCTCTGCTTTCAGCTCAGGTCATGGTCCCAGGGTCCTGGGATCGAGTCCCGCATTGGGCTCTCTGCTCAGCGGGGAGCCTGCTTCCTCCTCTCTCTCTCTGCCTGCCTCTCTGCCTACTAGTGATCTCTGCCTGTCAAATAAATAATTAAAATCTTAAAAAAAAAATAAATAAATATAAAAATAAGGTAAGACCAGGAGAGAAAATTTCTTCCTTTCCACTCTGTGATAACTTAATCTTCTTAATAGCATAGTCTTTTGTTATTAGTAATAACCTCATACCCCACAATAGCCTTTCCCATACACTGTTGTATTGAATAATATGTGACTATTTTCTCCTAACACTGTCCTAAATTGGAAAACTGAAATTCTTTATTCTCTAACTACGTTAGTGCTTTTATCTATGATCAGTGTAGTGTCTCTGCAGCCCAGGTGAAAATTCCTATAACACATTTCACCCCAGATCAGGAAACAATTATGGGGGATTAAAATGAAAGAGACTTTTCCTCCTCAGAATAATTTTCTTGTCCTTTTTAGATCTTTGCAGACTACATTTTCCCTGCTGCTACTTCATAGCTTGAGTCCTGTGTTTTCAGTTATAATGTGGATGAACTCAGACGCTCAGTGTCTGAAGTGTATCTTCATGCCTATGGTGTAACCTTTCCTCTTTCAAACGCCTGTGCACTCTGTCTCTTGTGATTCAGGTTTTTTGACTTTTCATATCCAAGATCTCTGCCATTACTTATGATTTTGATATACAGCTACATATCCCCCACCCACAGTCAACATCCAGTAATGGCAGCTTAGCAAAAGCTCTTCTTCCTCTGTCCTTCTTCACACTTCTTTTATTCGCATAATGCATTGGTGAAGTCTGACCTTTCCTCTTTCAGTGGATCCTTGGCTGTAAAAAAGAATAGCACGTCGATCTCTGTATATACTTCCCTCATCAAACTCTTCCAATCAATATGGCCGTCTCCTTTCTTTGACAGACAGCCTTTTCTATTCAGGCATCTTGAGATAAACAGCAGATGATAGTTTCACT
Organism: Mustela nivalis; assembly: GCF_964662115.1. Lineage (NCBI taxonomy): Eukaryota > Metazoa > Chordata > Mammalia > Carnivora > Mustelidae > Mustela > Mustela nivalis. The sequence continues at coordinate 143,619,426 of NC_139024.1, forward strand.
GTTTATAATGGATGGGGCAGCTTGAGAGGTTAAGTCCTCCGAGTGTGTGAGGGCAGGGTTGCCCAGTTAGCTGACGCCAGTCCCTGCTGAGTCGGACAACTTCTATGTGGACCATGTCACTGTTGGGAGTTCCGCTTTCCTAAGAATTGGGTCTTCTCATAATTGAGCATTCTGACTAAATTTTTGATTGGGTCACTTTGCCCAGTTAAGTTTTCCTGTTCTAATGGGTCCTTTTCGCCCCTGTTCTTCAGATAACGGGCGGGAGCTCCTCCAAGGGTGGTAGCCCTTTTTGGATTCCCTGTTGCCGGGAAGCCTTCAAAAAATTCCTGAGAATGTATTTCTTATTTATTATTTCTTCCATTACATGTCTAGGGTTTTAAAGAGACATCATATTATGTTTCATAAAGGGAAGAAGCAAAGTAAAAATAGATTTGGTGGAAGGGAACTGAAATCATCATTAGGATTAAAGTGTCCTATGTGTGATTTGGTCATCCCCTGAGAGGAGAAAGAAAACAATCCGTAGCTATAAAAAGATGTTAGCCAATCAAGGAGGGAAGGTGGGCTGGGGATCTCCATGCACGTGGGGAACCTGTGCTCTCTGTCCTATTTTGTGGGGCCCAAGTCACCATAAAGTGGCAAAATGTTCCTTGGAAGCGGGGAGGGGCTTGGGGAGAGAATTGAAGAAAAGGAGGCCACTGGTGCAGAGACCTGGTCATTAGTCCAAAAAGATAGTTTCGTCCAGATAATGTATAAAAATAGAATGGACGTTGGGGGAGAAAGAACAGACAGAAAGAAACAATGCTGTTAAAATGCTTTATCTAGAAAATGTTAGCTCTCCCTGACTAGTCTTGAAACAACTTGGGGAAAAAAGTCTTTTAAACAAGCTACTTTGCAGCTCACAAAATCTTTTCCACTTTGTAGCAAGATAATGCGCTTTTACATGAACATTATCAGTTTCCAAACTCTCTTAACTCATGCTACCCTGCTTCCCTCCCATCCCAGGAAGTGGGGAGACTGAGACCCAGAAGCACAGCTCAGTGCCTGACCCTCTCGCTCCAACCTCCCCTCCCTGTCGCCCTTCCCCAAGATTCCCCTTTCCTGTCCCCCACCCCTGCTCCCCGCCCCTCCCCTCCCCTCCTTTTAAAGTGAACCTTCTGTACTGCATTCCCAGAAGACCTTCAGTGGCCTGAAATTCAGCCATAAGCAGACACCTCCCATCTTCCTTCATTTTATTCCCATATTCTCTAAAATAAACCAGCCTAAGGTGGTAACAAACACAAGGTCATTACTCTGCATTCTTTGCTCTTGTGAGTCATACCTAGGAAAACAAGTGTACTTTAATGTCTTTGGATTTAGCTCACTGTCCTTAGTAAGAACTACACTTAGGGAAAGGCAATCAATAAATGTTAAATAATATTAAAACAAAAAATATGCAGGAGTTTTTTGAGCTTCATAGAAAAAAAAAGTAAAGACTTTAATTTCCAGGAAAATTATTCTTGTAACCACTCCAAAAGTTGTTTTTTTTTCATCAAAAGAACAAATGGAAAAAAGCACAAATGCCAAATAAAACACAACCCTTAGCGTTAAATATATTCTGGAGCTTGTGAAATTAAATTTGCATGTTTAAATGAATCCAAATGCCCCTTTAGAAAAGTAATCCACTTTTCCCCTAATTTTTTTCCCTATGTTGACAACCAGTAATAAATATTCTTTCCTTTCTCACTGCATATTCAGATTTGGGGAAAAAATTATTATTTGAAAAGAAAGGTACTTTTGTCAGAGAGATAGCTTAGAGAGGGAGGGTTGCATTCTTACTTGTAAGTACGCAGCAGATAGGAATAATAAAATCATCCTTGCATTAAATTTATTCTCAAGAAAGGGACAGTCTAGAACTCCAGGGTGAATACGTGTTTCCCCCCAGAAAATGGCTGAGTCCAAAAAGGAGAACTACAAAATGTGGGAATAATTTTAACTCATTTAATATTTTCATATACAAATAGAATCCAGACCTTCCAATGGCGACATAGTCTACACAATGATCTGTCAACATCCTTTGAGCTTATGTACCCAGAAGGAGTTCTTCATGGTTCCTGTGGCTTTTCCTTCTAGTGGCCCATGTCCATCAGGACGTCAGAAACCGCAGTGTGAAAACTAGACGTTTTACATCCTACTGGTACATGGCAGGGGTATGGGACACACTGACCACATAGGTCACCTACACAATCTTTCTCTCTTTCATCATCGGCCATCTGGTCCCCTGACACCGTAAATCCAATAAGCCAATCGTCTAATTAGAACACCCTGCCCCTTCTTAGCCAATTTCTATCCTTTGTCCCAGCTCCCAAATCCTCTCATCTTTGAAGATCTTTCCCACTATCTTTTAGACCCTCCATCCAGCCTCCTGCATTCCATGATTATTTCTGGAATCATTTGGTGCCTGGTATGGTCAAAGCCCTTGCTCCTTTAGAAATACCCCAGCTTCCCCCAACCACCTGAGTGATTGTTCGCCTGACCCCTCAGTTTTGCTTTTCACCTGGTGACTTTTATTAATCCTCTGCCAGTTTATTGACTTGTGAATACAAAGTCCACTGTACTTGTTCCCTGGAACACATGAAGTACGTAGAATCACTTTGACACCCAGTGGTGGCGTAATGCAGACATGAAATTGAAGGAGTAAAATAATGGAAACTTCCCGCTTTCAGATTTTTAATATGAAAATGACTTTCAAATGAATCATTTTTTGCTACTTTCCTAGGTTAGAGGGCTAACGTTCAGCAGGACATCAAAGGTTTTTATTACAAAGAAGTTGAGAAAGAGCTAAGACACTTGGCTTATTTTTTGTCGTTATAGATGAGGTGCAAAAGAAACCCTTTTCAACTTTATTGAGATATAATTGACATATAACACCATGTAAGTCTAAGGTATAGAAAGTGTTGATTTGATATACATTGATACACTTACAGATTGCAAATGCTTACCATTGTAGGGTTAGCTAACACTTCTGTCATATCACATAATTACCATTTCTTCTTTGTGGCAAGAACATTTAAATCTATACGCTTAGCAACTTTCAAGTACGTAATACAACATTGTCAACTGTAACAACATAGTGTAAATTCTACCTCTCCAAGGTATTCATCCTATAATGGGAAGCTTATACCCTTTGACCAAATCTCCCTATTTCTATTACCACCCCCCAACCCCAACCATTGGTAACCACCATTCCACAAAAAATTCTTAAAAGACAAAAAAAGAAATACACCGTCAATATTGAAATGGAATCATGGAAAGCATTCTGACCACACTTAACCAGACGCAGCCTACTCACTCAAACACAAGCCGCTGGCCTAAGGAAACATGAAGATAGCCATCGTATTTATGGGCAAATGCTCCAGAATGAGTTTCTTTTGCCATCTCATTCAAAAACGTGGAAAGAAAGCTTGTCTAGAATAACTACATAGATCTGGTTTAATGAAGTGACTCGATTCTACTCAACTCACTCTCAAGTGGTGTTCTTCTTTAACCCCCACATCAGAGTCTCTTTAGTTCCACATGTCAGAAATTACATAGGATTAAAATTAAAGAGAAAAAGATGGGGAGGCAGCCACTGGCCGACACATTGTTTGGTCTCTCTGATGTGTGAAATATTATAATTACTCTCCCATTCCAATCTCTATGTCCATATGTGGGGTGCGTGTGTGTGTGTGTGTGTGTGTGTGAGACTGACATACCGGTAGAAACACTCAAAGAGGGTATTTAAATTCTGGATAGGGGGTCAAAAACAACACTAAGGAGATAAACCCAAGGGCAATATCGACTAGGAACTTTTGGACATGGACTCTGTTTCTGTAGATTCTGAATGCTAGAATATCTGTTTCTTTGAAGTGTGCTCGTATGAGAGCTTTGATGAAGAGTATCTTGAGATGACCTTAAAGCAGATTCAGAGGGCTGAATAAAACCAGGGCTTCTCAACATAACAAAGTATAAGACATTACCATGTAAGGAGCCATGTTCCCTAAGAGTGGTAAGCACGCTGGTGTTAGGATATAAGGTGGTATATGTGGCTGAATATTTTTTATTTCCAATAGCTTAATGAACACACAATAGTTATGTTCATTTTAACATGTATTAAACTATGATTTCATGTACATTACTTAACCCTCCAAAGTATGGCTTCATGTATACTGCTGCTTATGATAGCAGTAATAGTAAATTGCCTTAAACTTACTCAAGTAAAAGAAATAAGTCATGGGGTGCCTGGATGGCTCAGTAGGTTAAGCATCAGCCTTTGGCTCAGGTCATGATCCTAGGGTCCTGGGTCCGGCTTTGGGCTCTCTGCTCAGCAGGAAGTCTGCTTCTCCCTCTCCCTCTGCACCTCCTCATAGCTCATGCTCTCTCTGGCTCTCCTCGCTCTCTCTCTCTCTCAAACAAATAAAGGAAATCCTAAAAGAAAAGAAATTCGTCAGTGAATGGAGAATATTCCATAAAAAAGGTGACCCACAAGGATGGCAACATTGTGAAAGACGTTTATGAGTGACTGAGGTCAGGGGAATGCCATGTTAAAGAATTGCACACATTCTCTGAAACTAAAGACTTGCTGTTTTTGGTTTATGGATGAAAGCGTCAAGGAGACATTACATGTTTGTAAAATGCAGGCGGTGAATCTCTCCTGAGTGTCATCTTATTTCCTTCGCTGAATCGACCGTTATATTCTGGGCTGTAGAGGGAAGCTGTGCTGTTGATGACTCCTGGAGGTGTGTAATGTACCACGGAGTAAGGTCTGTAGTGCATGATCTTGCGCAACAGCACAATGGAGTCTCTATGCTATGCCCTATGCAGAGTGAAAATGTCAAACAGGCGACAATATTATGATCGAACCAAGTCTAGTGACATGGAGAGCTTCGCCGAAACTAAACTAGTTTCCCATTCTTCGGGCTATCGTCAAGCAACCTAACGTCTGTTCTTTTTGCTGAGCTAAATGCAACATCTCACGCCAGATTTATTGGCTTGGCAAAGTTGCAAATGTTATTACGCAAAAGTTGAGAAAGAGCAAAGCTGAGGAGTGCTAAAAACAGTACACTTTGCTACTGTGTAGTATCCACATTTGGGGCTCCGGGTGTTTTATTTATAGATATCTATTAATATACAGCAAGAGATACAGAAAGAAATACATAAAAAATAGCTTTATCAAATAGTTTCCAGTATTCAAGTGTCATATCAAAACCAAGAACAGCGATAGCAAACTGTTCTATTGAAGAAAAAAAAAAAAAAGCCATGTTCTTCAGTCTTCTCTCTTCCCTACCCTTTCCTCTCTGAGGTCTGTGGCTGCAAAGAGCCCACACCCTCTGCAATCTTGGAGGGGCAAGGTTCAGGCTGTGGAGGGAGGTGGGATATCCACATGCATTGCTTTATCCGGCTTTTTTCACATCCACCTCTCCTACGTCCCAGGCCAGCAATGCTGTAAGTGGAGGAGAGGGAACACAGAGCTTGTAAAACTGGTTTGTTGGGGTTCTTCCTCCCTCTCTTTGCTTCTTGGGAAAACGTCTTGCTGGGCAGTCGCCTGGCCTTTTCTGAGCTTGAGAGGGGTTTTCCCTTCCTCTGGCAGAAGGAAAGGGGGCTGCACCTCCAGTTGGAGATAGAGAGGAAGATGGAAAGGGCAGATCCCACCGCTCCCCCAAAGACACGCAGAGAAGCATAGATGAGACCTATGCATGCCCATAGGCGTCTTGGAAACTCAGGATTCAGAGATGGGGGCAAGACATCCCTTGGAACAATGGGATTCTCCCAGATCTGAAACCCTGTGCATTTACCTTCCAGAGTCCTAGAAGGCCTGGGGTCAGGAGCGGGGGTGGATTACTGCCCACTTTTTGTATTTATAATTGAAACGCATTCACAGGTGACACACACAGGAGAGGAAGGGAGACTGTGGGAAGGCGTGTGGGCAGTTTTCATTTTGCTTCATGTCTCCACCTGATTGTTGGGAGCTGCTGGCACCCGCAGGGGCAGCCTCGGTCATGTGGGGGCGGCGGGGAGAGGGGCTTCCCTGCTGGAGGGTAACCCAGACTCGACCTGGAGAGACAGGGCGGCGGGGGCGGTCATTTCCGGGGAGGAGCTTAGGACAGGTTGGTCCAGACTGTGACCAGGGTTTTGTCAGCGTTGCCAAGAGGTTAAAGAAGGGGTGAGCGGGATCCTAGGCCACCTTTCTCTCGCTGCGGGGGTGTGGGGTGGGGGTTGGGGGGGAGAGCTTGGGACCTGTGAATGGGACATCAGTTCTTCTGGACTCTTTTTGTGCTCAATGGAGGAGGTCGGGACACACCAGCCAGAGCTGAGGGGGGCAAAGCTGGCTTCCAGCGAGAAGTCACCTCGTTTTAGGGCGAGCTATGCCCTCCCCAGCCCCCAGGGCTGGGTTGAGGTAAGCCTATGAAGAGGCAGAAGGCCCAGGCAGAGTCCCCCGGGGACTGGGTGGAGGCCTGTTTGGTGTGGGTGTGGGAGGGAGGGTTCCTGCCTCTCCTTCAGCTCCAGCCCTTGCTACGGTGCTTTTTCCAGGGAACAGATCTCCTTATGCACCTGATTCCGCTACTGTTGCTGTCGCCCCCACTGGGACTTGCAGGGAAGGTCCAGGGGCCCCAGGGTGCCCAGGTCCATAGGTTTGGTTCTAGGATGAAATCTGTCCCTTTGATTCTAGAGGTGAGGGGTAAGCAGGCAGGAGGAAGAAATGGTTTGAGGGGATCCTCCTGAGTATTGGAAATGGGTCCGCGTTTGACTACCCCCATCCCTCGCCCACCCTGGGGAGGGGACTGGAGTTAAACAAGGTGAGGAAATGCTGCAAGCGTCTATCTGATGGTGTCCCCAGGTGCTAGGTGTAGACTCGCCTTTTTTCTGCGCAGGGAGGATGCTCTGAGCTTCTCCCCTGGGCCTTACACTCGGCGCACCGCAAGAACTTTGGGAGCCTCGGAAACACGAGGCTACTGGAAAAAGTCAATGTCTTACGGTCCGTTTCGCTTGATAGCACGTTTCACACAGCACGTTCAACTCCACAGTGTTTGCCCACCGCCCCCACCCCGGACCTCAGGGGGCAGTTCAAGGGCAAAGAGACAGAAATGGCTTTGAAAATGGAAACGCACGATTAAATGGGAGCTATTATCCGATCTCCTCCTTCGGCCGGGCCGTGTCCTCCCTCCCAACACCACCCTCACTTGGTAGCCACCTAACCCCGCACTAGAACACCCCTGCCCGGATTGAAGAAGCCGAGGGGGGAGAACGATTCAGAAGAGGTGTCCCTGCGCAAGGGGCAAGCGGCTGTTGTGAGGGGCACCCCTTTCTCATGGGAGGAGGCGCCCTTCCTTCCCGTTCTTCAGCTCGCATCTTGGGCTGCCTTCCTCCTGCTACGGGGCAGCCTGGGCTTTTCGGTTTTGTTCTCAGAAAACATCAGCCCCTGCAGCTCTTCATCGCCCCCTGGCGTTCCTCTCCCCCTATGTCTTAAGATTAGAGCTACTGAACGCGGGTTGGGGGCGGGGGCCGTTTCGGGAAGGGGAAAGAGGGTGCGCACAGAAAAAAGTTTATAGGGGCTTCTACTCAGTGATATCGAAAGCATTGAGGTATGTGCCTGGAAGGGCTCTCTCTCTCTCTCTCTCTCTCTTTCTTTCTTTCTTTTTTTTTTTTTTAAACGTCCTTTCCTTGCCTTTCCCTCATTGATCTTTTTTACTGTGCGCGCAAAGAGCTCTAGCAAAAAAGACTTGGGGGAGGGGGCTTGGAGTAAGAGACAAGTACCTCGATGTGCCAAAATTATCTGACCCCCAGTGAGTGGGTGGGGGGGAGTGAAGAGGGAGAGCGTTCCTCTGTTTGATCAACACTAAGAAATCGGAGACATAAAAGGAAAAACGAAGTGAACAACAATTAAAAAAAAAAAAAAATCCCCGCGCGCAACAATACAATCTATTTAAACTGTAGCTCATACTTTTCATACCAATGGTATGACTTTTCTGGAGTCCCTCTTCTGATTCTTGAACTCTGGGGCTGGCAGCTTGCAAAAGGGGAAGCAGACCCAAGCGCCGCACGGGCAGGTTTACCAAAGGTCTCTAATGGGTATTTTCTTGTTCTTAGCCCTGCCCCTGAATTGTCAGACGGCGGGCGTCTGCCTCTGAAGTTAGCAGTGATTTCCTTTAGAGCCTGGCCTTATCTCCGGCCGCACGTTGCCTGTTGGTGACTAATAACACAATAACATTGTCTGGGGCTGGAATAAAGTTGGAGCTGTTTACCCCCACTCTATAGGGGTTCAATATAAAAAGGCGGCGGAGAGCTGTCCAAGTCAGACGCGCTTCTGCAGCGGCGCTGGGGCGAGCGCGCACAGGGTCCTCGGTCCGCGCTGCTGTCCCCCACGCCACCGCCGCGTGCGCCCGCAGACCGCTCCCACTGCCGGCCCTCCTGGCAGAAACTTCTTTTTTCTCTCCGTTAAAGAGCACTTAGGCTGAAGGCTCACTTTGAGATCTGAACAACCAGAAGCTCTTGGAGGGACCCGAAGCTATTATTTTTCTTCGTTTTCCTTTGGGTTCAGTTGGGAGGGGAGGACTTTGATTCCCACTCCCTCCCCCCTTTTTTTCAGAATGGATTATTTCCCCATGATTTTCTCTCTGCTGTTTGTGGCTTTCCAAGGAGCTCCAGAAGCAGGTAGGCACGGCGACTTGCAAGTCTCTGAACGTTAATATCGTCTTGTCCTCCTTAATGTTTTTCTCGCTTCTGTTTTCCACTTCTTTTTTATGACTGCAGCTCAGAGAGCAAGTGTCTGGGAATTATTGCTCAAAGCTACTTAAGTTTTCTAGTGGGGAAGAAAAAATCCTCTATTGAAAACAATTTCTCCTATAACATTGGGATAACTTAGTGTTATTAATGCATAGAGTATTTTTTTTTTTTGGCTTTTAAAAATATAACTCAGGGAAAGTAAAGACAAGATATAATGTAGCCGAATGTATATTTGCAGTGTATGTGTCTGTACAGGGGTAATAGGACATAGAGGGACTTATAGATCTTATTTAAATCATGTTTGAATAGTGTGTGAATGTGTAAAATATTTAATTTCAGCTTGAAGCCAAGGAATTTTATTCAAGTCATTCAAGCAATGTATGAGCAGTAAAATCACCTGCATAACAGTCTGTTGAATAACCCTCAGGCGGTTTCAGGGTGAAGCAGATGTTTTCTTTAAAATTTGTCATTATTGACTTTAGGTTTCTTTTGGCAGGTTTTTGGCACCCAAAACACTGTGAGGGCTATTTTCAGTTTTATTCACCTGTTATGGGAGGGGAGCTAAGATAAATCTTGGCTGCCTGAGGATTTAGATAGTACGTGTACATCTGCCCGTTTCCCCCTTCTTAGGGTCAGTGCCCTTTTTTGTGTGGCTTTTCATGACCCTGACTAAAGAGAAAAGATGTCAAGGGAATGAAAATCCTGGAATGTGTCTGATCATTTGAAATGTACAAAATTGGGCAGATAAGCCACATGGCTAACTTGTCAGTTAAGAGGCCATGCTGCGGTGGGGAAGGGGGACGCGGCGAGTCCCCCACATGCTGTCCTGCTCTGGGGATCCTGCATTCAAAATCCACAGAACCTTGATTAGGTCCCTGAGCTGCTTGCTCAGTCTCACCCTAGGTCAACACTTTCTCTAGAGTTTACCACTTGCGATGAATATTGTAGAGCTGGTTTCTCTTCTTTCTCTCCAATCATCCCCTCAGAGCTCTTGAACTCCACCTAATTTCAAGGACTGTATATCACCTGGGCTCCTCCCTGCCCTCTACCAGGTGTGAAGTGGTGGATTCTCCCGTAAACTGCATGGGGAAGTGGCTCGGCACCTAGGAAGAGGCAGGTGGTTCACGTAACTTTAGCACTTTGGTCATCAACCAACTTTAAGCCACTGTCCTATGAAATTGGGCTGTCCTTTTAAATTCCATGCAGAAGCCACCCCAGATTTCTAACAGGCAGCATGGCCACACATTTCTCTGGGAGCTGGCCAGTCGGTCCTCTTTTCAGGTGGCTGTTCCCCCTGCTCGGGTGTAATCTCCCCGAAAGTGGATAAGCCAGTCGGGGTAAAGGTGAAGTCATGTTAAGGAGGGGAAAGATAAAGAGCCCCTTTTGCTCTGTGTTTCTTGTTGAAGGCGGGCTGCATGCTTCACAGGCTTTTATCTGCTCGGCCACATCCCAGGGGACGTGCCCTGCTGACCTGCTCTTTCTCTCCCTAGCGGTCTTGGGCGCGGAGCTCAGCACGGGCTTGGACAGCGGAGGGGAGAAGCCCGCCCCCAGTGCACCCTGGCGGGCCCGCCGGTCCAAGCGCTGCTCCTGCTCCTCCCTGATGGATAAAGAGTGCGTCTACTTCTGCCACCTCGACATCATCTGGGTCAACACTCCCGAGTGAGTCTCTAGAGGGCGTCGTCACCCTAGCTATTCCTTAACTCTGGCTCCTCTGGAGACTAGAGCCCAGGGACGCTAGTTGCTCTGGGAGGGGGGTCCTGGTTTGGATTCTGAAGGTAGCACTTCTGACAGCATGAAGGTGCCTCGGGGGTGTGGGGACAGTGCTCCCCCATTCCTGAAAATACAGGGCGGGGTGGTTTTTTGAAACACAGGGGAGGGTCTTCTTGAGGCTCAAAGACGGGGGCAGCATAGATGGAAAAGGCTGATGGCCGGCAGTGCCCTGCCACACACTTCTGAGCGGGGATGTCTTTTGGTGGGATCCGCTTGGGTTTAGGGAATCAGCTGCTGTGGCCAGACGTGGGTTAGTCTAACCCGTGCTACTCCTGGGAGGTAGAAGGGATTGCACAGAGTCACCATCAGTCCCTTCATTTTACTTATAGAAAAGCACAGATCCAAGTTGTGGACATCACTTGTGCAAGAATGAGTTCAGGGCAGAGTCAGATCTGGAACAGAGGTGTCCTGACTCCTCTGTACTCTCCCTTTAGAAAAGCTCATTTCAAGACAGCAATGGCAAGGTCTGTAGATTTCCCTTCTGGCTCCAGAGCGAGGAAGAAAGCAGATTCCCCGTCCTCCTCCGTCCTGAAAATGGGCTCACCCATCGGACAGAGTTGTTAACCAAAACACGGCACACAGTGTCCTGTACGGGGCGACCAGTTGGTAAAGGATGTCCCCAAACCACACAAAATCAAATCAAACAAAAACCGCAAGGAGGTGATACTTCCGAGGAGAGGGCTTTATTCCTTTTAGGGGAGGCTCAAAAGGGACTCTTTGGAATTTACTGGGGAGCCTTCTGGAGAGGAGTCCTTCTATTAGTCATGGTTTCACAGTTGCAGGAGATGTGTGAAATCGGGGGTGAACCGTGCGTGCCGTAGTAGATCCCACCCCCCCACCCCCAGGAGGCACTTTTGGCATTATCCTATGACTTGAATTGAAAATAGATTTTCAAAATCATGTGAGTCATGGTTTTGCATCGAAGTCCCTCCCCCGCAGTAGCTGTTAAGTAGATGGAAAGTCAGAAAAGGAAGAAAATAGGAAACAGACACCAAAGCAGAGATGTCATAATCTGAGACAAAAAACAAAGCTGCTTGTGTGGAGAAGAAACCGAAATTTGTTAAGAAGACAAATGAAATTCATTGAATTAGAAAACTGGTTTTCTCCTGGTGGGGTATACACACAGAAGGTCACTGATGGGCCCATGACCCTGACCACTGCCATTCTGGGCTCTCCTACATTGCATGGCTAGGAGCTGTGTGGGGAGCTCCTTGTGTCCCACTGCAATGAGTTTGTGCCATAGAATGCATCATTTCAAAGACTATTACTTCTGCTGATATCTTTTGTTCATCTTTTTTGTTAATAGGCACATTGTTCCCTATGGACTTGGAAGCCCTTCTAGGTCCAAACGATCCTTAAAGGATTTATTTACCACAAAGGCAACAGACCACAGGAAGAGATGTCAGTGTGCCAGCCAAAAAGACAAGAAGTGCTGGACTTTTTGCCAAGCGGGAAAAGAACTCAGGTGAGGCGAAACCCCTTTGCTTCCAGTTTTATGGCCTCCCGACCTTCCCGTCATGATGTCGTCTTTTTGTTTAAGAAAAATTAATAGAGACTTTGTGAGAGCGGAAGGTACCATTGCTGAAATGTTTTGCTCTATCTGTATTTTAACAGGGACCAAGACAGTGTGGAGAAGGGCTGGAATGACCCTAAGAAAGGCAAAGACTGTTTTGGGTTTGGAGAAAAGTGCGTTCATCAGCAGCTGGTGGCAGGAAGAAAAATGAAAAGGTAAGAGACTCCCAAGGACAGCTAGCCCCAGTCACCAGTGCCAATGGGCTGTTCCCCCGGGGTGTTCTCACCTTGATAGGAGAAAGGCTTAGAAGAAAAGAACAAAGACTTTCAGAGTCTATAGATTAAAAAAGAGCAAAGGAATCCCTCTCAAATATTTTTGGAATGCAGACTTTTGCCCACTGTACCCTTGAATGATCTTAAGCACGTGCTACTCCGTCCAAAGCTAGATTTTCCCAACAAGATACATCTACAGACACCTTGGTCATTTGGTCATCTATAGTCCTTGCTTTTCCAAGTCAACGCATTTGCCGCTTTCCTCGGGAAATTAACAATCCTTTCAGGGAAGGGGGTTTTTTGTGCTTATTTTCTTTTACTTCATTTTATTTTTAAGTCAGAGTCTCATGTATGATCAAGTTCTTCAAAAAGTAGCAGTTACTCCAGTGGCCAAAGGGGAAAAAATCAAGTCCTTAGGCAGGGAAGGTGAAAATTAGAGCACGCTGTTTGGGAAGGGTTATTTGTTTTTTTAAATAGAGAAGTACATTCCGTAGAGAGCCCATGTCATTCTGAAAAGCTCTCATCTCTTCTAGTCGAGCTGCGGTAGTGAAGGCATGGAGATTCGTGCACACTGTGGGGTTGTGATGGGCAGCTCTAGAGGGATGACCGTTCCAAGTCCAAAAGATTTGGGAATTCATAAGAGGGAGGGAGGAACTCTGCACTTAGAGCTGTCACGTGTTCTACATTTCCCTACCCTGCTCCCTGGAAATTTTCCTAGAAATCCAGTGGCAAGAAGTTCTGTGATCAAAGTGTGCTGTGTTGCTTACTGTTAATGTGTGGGACGAGACATCCTGAGCTGTTCGGGATGTCTCGCCGGCCATTGTCGTTTCCATGTTTATAAGGTCTGGCCCCCGATGCTCCCCTCAGATCACAGGATTGCATAAGCCACAGTTCTGCAACTGACTTAGGAATTATTATTATTTTTGTATTTGTTTTGATTCTGTCAATGATTCAGTCACTCTTAGAGTTCCCTTTCTTTTTCCTCCCGAAGGAAAATATTAAACCTGTAAAAAATAGAGATCTATATTTTTTCATTGCTTTACACCGTTTGCTTTGGTCCTATCTATAGGCCTACTCTCTTTTTGTTCCTTTCCCCCCAAGTTATCTTTAACTGCTCTTGTGTTTAAGAAGACATCCATGGCTACTTGAAACTCATGAGAAGGTAGTTTCTCCACAGAGTATTATGGTGATGGTAGTTGGGATGGGGCAACAGAGGAAAACAGAATATCTCCAGTTTACCTTAAAAATGTACTTTAAAATTGCATTGAATGCCCAATTATCTTCAGATCTGACCATCACTCCTCTCCCCCTCCCCGCATCCCCGGCATAAGTGGGGGCTGCCTTTTCACTTGAGGTTAACCACGTTGTTGTGGTCAGTGGGGAAAGTTCAGGAACCAGACTTAGGTTTGTTTGTGCCAGATTCTAATTTTAGATGCTTCTTTTGCCCAGAAATGATTTTTTTTTTTTTTTTTTAAATAACATTTGTTTTCTCTTGTCCTGTTTTCATAGGTTGGACGCCATCAGCAACCGCATCAAAACAGCTTTTCGTGTCGCAAAGCTGAAGGCGGGGATCTACACAGAGAGGCAAGTGACCCACAACCGAGCACACTGATGGCAGGTCACCAAGGGCCCGTGGCCGGCCCACCCGAAAGCTTTCTCCTCCGAGGAGGGAACCCTGTGGCTGATTCTGCACTCTCTCCCCATGGCTGGGATCAGAGCAACAGCATCCTCCCTGCTTTGACCGACCATTTCTTGTTCCAACTGGCAATGGACCAATGCCCTCGCTCTAAACATTCCAGGGAAGGTTAAGGAGTCCCCCAATGCATCTTCATTTGTCTCCATTGGTGATAACTGCTTTCGTCTCTCCTTGTTTGGGGTGACAAGAGACCACTGAGAAGGCAGAGAAACACACAGTGACTTGTGAATTCGGGTGTCACCATCCAGAGGGAGGACAGGAGATTCCACACATGGTGGAATTTCTGAAGAGGGTCTGAAGAGAGTGTTTGTGTCTCACTCAGGCGCCTGGCACATTTCAGGGAGAAACTCCAAAGTCCATGCAAAGATTTTCTAAGGAATGCACAAATTAAAAACACTCTCGAAGGACACTCAAGTTAAAAAAAAAGAAAAAAGAAAAAGAAAGAAAGAAAAAGACTTTTTTTTTTTTCTTTTTAAATTCACAAAATGCAAAACTAAAAGATACTGCTACTACTGTAAATCAGGATGGGTTTGATGAATCTGAGTCTACCTCACCTCTATTGCACTCTGGTAGAAGTACTCCCCCCCCCAAAAAAAGAAGTACTTCCCCACCATTAACTATTGCCCCCCCCGACCCCGCTTGGTCCCTTCTTGCCATCCCCTTCCCCGGAACCTCTGTAGTCCACCTTGGCTTCATAGATATCTGGTCTACCCTGTCAGTAGTAGATGTAACATTTTCATGGTAATCTACTAGCTCTGATCCATAAGAAAAAAGATCCTTGAAAAAGAAGTTTTCCTTACCTTGATCCTTGGAAACACAATGGTCTAGGGTTGTTTATGAAAGACATTGCAAACTAAATATTCGGTTATGCTTTAAAACAGTAAAATTATTTTCCTTTATGTAACTGGCTAATGGAAGAGGTTGGATTAAATTTTGATGTACTTATTTTTTTATAGATATTTATATTCAAAACAATTTATTCCTTATATTTACCATGTTAAATATACGTTTGGGCAGGCCATATTGGTCTATGTATTTTTTTTTAAATGTATTTCTGAATGAAATTGAGAAAATGCTTTGTTTTGCCTGTCAAGGTAATGACTTTAGAAAATAAATATTTTTTTCCCCTACTGTACTGATCTCAAATGATTTTTGAAATTCCCAAGAAGTGGGCCAAAGTGCTGAAAATTATGAAGGGAAATGATTAAAGTTGTTTTTTTGGGTGGCAATAAGAAGGAAAATAGTCTTGGTTAATCACAAAAGAACTTCATCTGGATCTTAAAAGTTGCCCTTAGATGACATTAAGGTACGAAAACAAAACAAAAACCCAGCTTTAATACCTCTGTCTCTCCCTGGATAGCAGGCTTCTGCTTCCTCTTCCCCCTGAAAACTCTCCAGGGGCTTGCTTCATGCATTAACTTTGCTTAGACTATGAGACAGGATCCCACGGTTAAAGCGGATGGTGTGGTGAGAGGTGCTTTCTCCACATCAACGGGCCGAAGGAAGCAGTGGCAAGATGAGTCCCCAAAACATACTTAATTATACACAGTTCCACACCAGAAAAATGCTTAGATTAAACAGCCGGTTCAGAGCAAGTGGGGGCACCTCCTAGCTTTTAAAATTTGTTTATAGGGTTTTTTTTTTGTTTTGTTTTGGCTTGTTTTTGGCTCAGATTTAGACTTTTGTTTATTAGGGAGCACTAAGTGCCTTTATATATTACTTGCTTATTAAGTTTATTATTTGCTTATTAAGGAGCACTAAGTACCTTCGCCTCTTTGTGCTAGCCAGGACCGCACATATGCCAGTGGCGGTCAAGATACCGAATGTTTGGTCTGGGGCACAGGCATTGTGGTAACACCCTCCTCTCCACTTGGCCTTGCTGGTCTTGCCAACCCAACCAGGAGACCAGTGTTTTGAACGGTTGTTACCAACAGAAGCCCTAAAGAGTTTGATGAGCTCTCAAGACGCTTCACCGTCCTTCCCTAGAAGAAAGAATGCCCGGCATTCGGCAAATATTAGCTCATGATGGTGACTGTTGTCCAAACTGAATATCAGCCTTCAGGTGAGCGTAATCAGTGTCCCACGAGGAGTGTCCATCTTTATTGACACTGTTTTTTTTATCTTCCACACTCTTTTTTTTTTTTTTTTTTCCTTTAAGGGACAGTCCAATATCTAAAAGTGTGGTTTCTGGAAGTCCATTTAAAGCAGAATTCTCCCTTTGCATTAAAGATCAGGCAGAGTTTTGATCTCAAGACACCAAGGACCAGGTATCCCTTGACCTAGCCAGTTGTTTGTCGGTGTGTAATTCTTACGGGAATGACCAGGGGCTTGGCTTGAACCTGCACCATGAGTTTTCCCATGAGTTAAATGAGGAGGTAGGGAATTTCTCTAGTGGCTCCGAGAAAGAGCGTGTGATGTCATGAAGCATGAGGAAGTTGAGGCGGGATGAGAGGGCTTGGAGGATGTGGATCCTTTACCTTTAAGAGGGAGTTGGGATAGGAAAAGCCACTGAGTACAAGAACAACACAATGAGCAAAGGATTTTCTTTTTCTTTCTTTTCTTTCTTCCTTTTTTTTTTTTTTCAATATTACTTGGGCCTTCAAATCCTCTTCCTCCATGCTTCCTGCTTCAGTAGCCGACAAAGAAAAGCAACAGGAATGAAGGAGCTCTCCCAGGCCATGAGAGTCAGTAGTAAAATGAAGCTGGAAGGTTTAGAGGAAATGACTATTTTTCAAGTATGTAGAGGAAAGATTCGATATTATTTGAGGCTCATGCTGGCTTGAGGGGTGAAGTGGTGGAATGGTCTGTCACATTTCCTGCTGTTTTTCTTTCCAGTAAGAGTGTAGTTTCTGAAAGTCCATTTAGAACAGATTTCTGTATTCTCCCTGGAGGCCAGGCAGAACTTTGATCTCAGGACTCCGAGGACCAGAGGATCCTGGGTGTGGAGTAGTGACCTTTGGTAGAAGGAAAGAACTCCCTACAGGGTACTGAATTTTTCTCCCCATGGAATGGCTTCTTTTGTGATGGAAACCATTGGCTTTAACCCTGTCTGTGCTTCCTAAAATAGTCAGAGTATTATACTAAGTCAAGGTCTGCCAACTTGGGGTTATAATTAAGTTAGAGTTCTTTCAGGAAGACACCTACTGACAGTGAGAAAGAGAAATCTTTCATCTTTCCTGGTGAAAGAGCCAGCACCCAGAGAGGGATAGGACCTTCCTAAGATCACACAGCAAGCTATGGCATCTCTGAACCCTGAACCTTGGAGCACAGACGTTTTAACCAGAGGCTCCTGGACATCAGTGGAGAACTGATGTCCAAGGTAACCTTGACAGAGGGTTCTGGATGGTAAAGGCAAAGTCAGACTTCATAAAAGTTTTACCTTTCGGCTTCATGGGTGATGATGGGCAGGTCCACCCTTGCACCATGTAAGGGAAGAAATGTAGGGGAAGAGAAAAGAAATATAAGGAGACATACAAGTCCCATGGCTTTGAAAAGTGAATTTCTATGGGATGAATAGAATATAACAGGAAAGTTATATTTTCTAGGGTTCACTCACTAAATAATCCTTAGTTAATATGAGTGAAGAGGAATCTTTGTTGCTTCACTCTCTTACTCTATAGTAAAACTTAAGTATATTAAAGCTCAAGATGTTGCATTTTATTTTTCTTTTCCTTTTTTATTTTTTGCATTTTATTTTTCTAAAGTCCTGAAAATGCTTATTTTCAAACCCAAGTTTTCCATGTGTAAAATACTGTTTTCAAGCCCATATTCTCAATGGAATTCCTTCCACGTCAGCTTTTGCTCCTTTTTGCACCCCCTCACAACTCCTGGGATCCTGGGTCTAGGGCTACTAGTGAACATAGCTGTTACTCAGGACCTTATGATTTAACAGCAACTTCTCATCTTTGCAGAGAACTGGACTTCCCGTAGCATTTTTCCTTTAGCTATTGATCCTCCACCCCTAACAATCTTTTTGGGATGTTGGGGCATATTTTTATACCTGGGTGCCACTGGTAATGAATACAGAAGGGCCTAGACCTTGGAGACACTGGTTAATGGAAATGATGGGTCCCAGCCATGACAGGCTGCTCATTGCTCTGAGAGGCAGCACTCTGGGGATTTGACATACAGACTTGCTGGTTCAGAGAGGTTTCGTGTGTGTGTGTGTGTGTGTGTTTCTGCCTCTTATTTCTTCCCTTTCATAGTCTGAATCATCCCACCCTCTACCCTAAACTACTGTGCAAGTATCTAAAATGAAATTCGCAGTATTAGGCTACCATTGACGTGGCATGGGCACGGACCAACTGGAACAGACAGGGACAGAACTGTGGGAGCAGGTCCCTGGTGGCCCCCACGTAGGTCAGATGTGAAGCCCCCAGGTGTTGTATTGTGGGGAGGTCCAGCAGTCTGGGGAAGGGGTGGGCCTCCAGGGTGGAACTTTTAGGCTTCTCGCTATAGCTATTTATGAACAGGATGGAACTCTGGCAATATTTTAAAAACGGAAATGGTCTCATTGGTACATGCCCCTGTGCGTGGCAGACTTGGAAGGATCAAAACTCTTTTCAACTTGGTCAGTTATCCTCTGTACAGCTTTACTGAGTGAAATCCCATTGTCTCCTTGCCCATTGGAGTCACTCTGCCCATCTCTGTCCTCCTGCTGCACGGCCATCCTGCCATGCTGTTTCTCTCACTCTCCGTGCTCCCTTTACATGGGCCTCAATCTCCTTTGGTAAAAATGGAAATATTCTAAGGTATTCTTTGTTTTCTTGAACGTTTTTAGCAGCGCAATTTTATGGCCTCCAAATCTGAGGTTTGTCTTACACCAGGGTTTGGTAAGGTCCTAGGTCTACTCTAGGATCGTCACGAAGAAAGAGCTGCTTATAAGTTCAGGTCTTGCTCTTGTAGGTTAACCTCCAGACCATGGAAGGGTGTCTATATATTTCCCTGACCAAAATGAGGCTCTACTAAAGAAGGTTCATAAGACCCATTTACAGGGGTCTCTTTGGGAGAATTTGTGGTGTTGAAATATTCCCTTACTCAGGCTCTGCTCTAGTGGTAATTATTTGTCACAACGAGATGGATCCTTTTATTTCTCTCCACTCCAATCCATCCTATATTTCACCATAATCATAATACTCTTCCCCAAATGCTTCAATCATACTTTCATTGAATCCAGAGCTAGAAAGAACTCAAAAAATAATTTATGTTATTTCCCCATCTCAGAAAGATCTTTCACAGACATTCTTTGCTTATAGAATAAAGTGTTATCTACTGAGGCCGGAGCATTAGAGAAGGACCAGATTGAGATGGAAGGAGGGAAAGTATTGTGATTTTGGTGTTGGACATCTTGAGTTTTAAATTTCTTATTAGGGGTATCTTTAAACATAGCCAACATTTGAAAGAAAACCATAATAAACCCCATATAACCATCATATACTTATCAAGAGACAATTGGTGTTGTTTCACCTCTATCCACACTCTGCCTTCCCTCTGTGGATTACTTTGAAGCCACTCCATAGTATCATTGTCATCCCATCTGTAAATATTTCAGTATGGACATAATGAATTTGATATGCTTTGTTCAACCAAGCAAAATGTGAAATAGTCAATTAGATATGTGGGCCCCAAGCTTAGAGGGAATGAACAGTAAATGTTCCCAGGCCTCATGAGACTCATAGTAACAAAGGAGACAAACCCATGTAATAATGGTTAACACTCATTTAATCTTACTATACGACAGGCACTCTTTGGAGAGGTTTGCACTCATCAACTCATTTCCTCATGACTATACCCCAATGAGGTAGGTAGTTAAATTTGTTCTATTTTATAGATGATGAAACTCAGGAAGGAACAAGTCTTTGATGGTACGAGAGTGGCAGTGATCACTTCTGCCTGGGGACAGGGAGATGGAGAATGGTAGTGTCAAGGAAGGTTTCGTGGGAAGAGCCTGCAAAAAATGGACCTTGAGCCTCTCATTAAATAAGATACTCAACAGATCCAGAATTCTGCCAAAGGTATGTAAGAGTCTCAATAAAGCACTCTGTCTACAATTGATATAAGAAGAACGTAGCCCAAATTGCTCATGTAACTGACTCAGTGAAGGTAAATAAGTATCGTTTCCATCAAGATGTGATTTATCCTACTAAAATTCAGAAAGGATAATTAATTCAAGAATACTTAAATCTTGAAGCAACCCCACCACAATAAAGGTCAGAACGAAGGTCTGTTACAGGCCATATGGTTTTCATTAAGATACATAATTTCTCTTTGCAGTCATCCCACTTTTGGTCAAAGATAATCTTAGGGAAAGGTTATTATTGACCACAAAATCAGGCCAGTTTAGTTAAATCTGGCTTAGCTATCTAGATGGGTATAGCAGGAATGATAATTTGTCATATAGGATATTTTCAGTTTGCTTTCTGGACATTTTCACAAGGAATTTCAGATCAAACTCTTTAAAAAGTCTCTTCATGTTAGGATGTCAAGCTGAGAACTTACTACCAGATTTTAGCTGTAGTAGCTAAACGTTTGGGCAAATTCCTCTCTTCTTGAGGTCACCCAAATATTCTGAGACTCATGCACCTTCCTGGAAATGACCTTTCTCACTTGCCTGTGAGGTTAGGAATGTATAAGCCGGGTGTCAGGCCTGTTTGCCTATGAGAGCTTTGTAAACACTGGTTCCATAAAGCTAACCTTAATTTCTTCAAAGTATCCGGTCATATCTGATTAAATAAGCAACATTCTCAAATATGACATTCCAGACAAAGCCTTGGTTGCATAATCCCTATTTTCAATTATGTCATGGTAGCAAGGACAGATTTTTATTGAACCTATGTGCAACCATTGCCACGAAAATAAAAATACTCAGCCAGAGTTTCTGAACTCTGGATTAATCAGGCAAGAAGAGTAAGATGTCATTTGCAAATCTTACAGTTGACAAAGACAGCATCTGCTAAATTACCAGTTATAAAGAGTAGAAGAGGAAGGTAAGGGCTTCCTTATTCCTCAGAAAATAGGATGTTAGAACAACCACATTCCAGACAAAAGCGTAGTCATTCTTCATCCGTTCATTCAGTCTTAGGTAATTAAATCTTGTTCTTCTCTGTCTGGAGCAACAGTCTCATGAGCCCATCTGTTTGTCAGAGTTCTAGAAATCCTGACTCAGTCCGTGGGTATGATCTTAGCCCACTTGTTTAAGTGATGCTACCAGAACTTTATACCCCAAAGTACTTCTGGGTTGGAGAGGAAGTACTCTGGCCTGTAGCTGATTGCAAGAGCTTCAGGGAAGCATTTGCATAAAACAAAGCATTATCTGTAGATGATGTAAGATTTTAAATAGCTGTGGTAAGCTTATGACCGATAATCTTCAGTAGTGAAATATTTGAGGGTTGTTCGCTGTAAGGATAGTGCAACTGACCCAAAAAACATGGTCGTTTATGTGACACGCAAAACAAAATAAAGTCAACCCAAAAAGTTTGAGACAAAGTAATTACAAACATAATTGCTACTCCAATGTCAAAGAAGAATGGATATTACATCTAATTTATAAAAATAGATGAACATTATCTTTTCAGAGAAAAAAAAATCTTCATACATAACTGTAACAATCCTGACATGATAAACCATGAATATAGTATACCAGATGTACAGTGAGAATATTCAAGAATATGTCAAGAATATCAAAGAAAGCGATTCTGTAAGTCTGGAGTAGGTCCTACACATCTCTATGTTGATGAAACTCCATAGCTGAGTGATATGAATCTCATATTGAAAGTCACTGTCCCAAAGATGCCAGATTCAAATTAAAGAAGTAAAATTGTGATCGAGTTAATATTAAAAAAAAAAATACTTGAAATTGGGATGTCTGAGTCACTCAGTCATTTAAGCAGCTGCCTTTGGCTGGGGTCATGGTCCCAGAGTCCTAGGACTGAGTTCTGCATCAGGCTTCTTGCTCAGCAGGGAGCCTGCTTCTCCCTCTGCCCCTCCCCCTGCTCATGTGCTCTCTCTCTCTCTCTCAGATAAATAAATAACATCTTCAAAAGATACCTGAATTTATGACTGATAGCACTATGCCATTGTTGCCTAATATTAGACAAAGCAGTACTAGGACTCTGATAGAAACATGTCAAGAATAAAAAGGGTACTGATAATTCTCCAGGAACATCTCATGTAACACACAATTTCTGAAATATTTATGACATTGTATCCATACACATCTCACCTAGGGAAAGTTAAGCATCTCTTCTGGTGTGCTAACTCATCAGTGGAACGCTTCAAATATGCCTAATTATTTCAAGACTTTTTTTTTTTTTATTTGGATAGAGGAAAGAATAAATCATGGTGATTTTCCAGGGACCTTTAAAAAAAAAATACACACACACACACACACACACACAAATATATGGCACCTCCAAACTACATGAAACGAAAAGGCAAAATTATAATGACCTAACCATGAAATGAATATCCCTTCATTTACTCAGTATAGTATGGTTCAAAGTTTTAAGTTTCTCAAAGATCTTGCAAATTCTTTTCAAGCTGACATACCACAGTAATAGTTATCGCTGAAATAAAGTTTTTCAGAGCAATGATTCAAATGGGTAAAACACTGATTAACATGTTTCAAAGTCTTAAACATTTACTAGAAGTCATGTTAGCTTTTTCAATCAGTAGATCTGTAAAGTTGAGAAAGAACATACACAAGTAGAATAAAAATCTATGCTTACGTTATATTTAACACCAATAAATCAGAGAAAACAGCTGTTTTCATGAAACCAAAATTATTAAGCTAGTATTTCTTGTCAAAACTTAGCCAAATTTGTGAACTTGAATTCTTAAGCTATTTCTGAGTTAGTTTATTTCTCTTTTCTTTCTTTTTTTTTTTTTTTCCTTTCTTTCTTTTTTCTGAGTTGGTTTCTATAAGAATATTTCTTTTTTCCCCACACTGGAAGTGTTAAGGTCTAATTTATTTTTTTTTTCTGGGACTTTAAGGAATGTTCAGTTTATGTGAGTGCTTATTTATCTCTAAGCCAATCAGACTAGAGCTCCTTTAAGAGATTTTCTAATCTAGTTTATTAAGACCATCAAGAGATAGGAAGTATTACACACTCACACAATAACAGGCAAATGCCTTTCTCAGTTACAGGTGTATAAACATACAGCTCACACAGAAAGAAAGCTTATGGTTTCAATTCTAAAATTTCAGCTAGAGGTCGATCATCAACCCAGAAATACAAAACTCACCAGTCTGGACATTCACTTCCTGATTGGCATTAAATTCTTAGTCGATGTGAGCTCAAAATAGACAAAGAGAAGAGACTGACCAAACCCTAAGTACCTTTCACCCAACAGACAAGATGTCTATAAACCACCAGCTTTTGACAGAGATCATCAAATGGTCAGAACAGGAAACCAAAAGAAGACAACTCCAGAAATCAAACAAGTGTTCCGAAGGAATCCAAATCAAATCTTGATGGCACTACCTATAGATAAGGGTCTGGGGCATGGTAGTTGGGCTCACGGAATCAGTCAGGAGCACAAAGGACTCCAGCTGGCTCATTCCCGGGGTGGAATGGAGATCTGCAGGTGAGGTCCAATTCTGCCCAATCATTACACCCAACTGGGAGTGCCCTTATTTACAGGGAGAATATGGGAAGAAAGGGGACCTAGTCAGCACAAATGTCTGAAGGAAATTGGCCCAAATGCCGTGAGATGACCAAGAGCATGGTCACATCGGGATTCAAATCATGGATCCACCACTTATGTGACTTTGGAAAGCGATTTTACCTTCCCAAGTCTCCATCTTTTCGTACACAACATTGGAGATAACAGTAGCTACCACATAGTGTGATTGCAAAGATTAGCATTCCACGTACAAGAACGCTCCAGAGACCAGCTTTTAATACTTGACTCAAAACTTTCACTGTATACCTCCAACTTCTCCTGTTTTTATCTTTACCCTCTGACATTTACCTCCTACTTTAGGGCAATGCTTCTCCAATTTTATGTGCAACAGAATTACCTGTAAGGTTTGCCAAAAATGAACATCCTGAGGTCACAAACCCCAGGAACGATGATCTAGTACATGGCGGGACCCAGAAAACTTCATTTGAGCAGGTCTCCGAGTGGTTCCGATGTTGGCGTCCTTCACATTATAATTGAAAAAAAGGTTACGTTAGCTGTTCCTCACTCTGACTGCGAGCTTTCTCTGTCCCAGGTTTTTGGATACTGCTTCCTCAGAGCGGAATGGCCTTTTTTCACGGTTCTGCTGGTGAAATTTTTATTTATTCTTCAAGACTCCCTTCAAATGTTTTCTATTGTATGAGGTCTTCCTGGACTCCTCAAGGCAAAAGGGCTTTGCTGTCTCTACTCTGGTATTTGTTTACACATCTCATTCCCCACTTGACAGTGAATTCTTGTAGGGGAGGGACTGGGTGTTACTTATCTCTGTGTCTTCAACATAGAGAAAAGGCACTCTTTCAGTGTCTGGTAATTGAAATGACAATCCCAAACCTGTATTTTGGGGAAAATGATTGGAATCTCTCCCACCCTTGACTTTAAACTCCTCTATAAACCTGAACGGAGAATCAATACAAAGGTTCAGTCCAGAAGACAGTAAGGTCTGTCAAGCTGCAGAATGGGAAAAAATAATTTTTTTTTGCCCTAAATGTATGATATAAAAGACTGGGCATCTCTGTGGGGTACCAATCTCTAAGAAAACCGGTGCTAACACATCACTGCAATTAACCAGAAAAACAGTGCTCATTAACTCAGGTTCCCACCAGCCTCTCCTTTCATCACTGGCAAAACAGAATTTTGTTCTGCTTCTGCTAAAGTAGATAGCGCCCTTCAGTAGAAATAAAGACCTTCCTAGCCTCAACCTATCTCTGCTATTTTTGTGCATGAAACATGTTCCTCGGGCAATGACAGATCGCTAACAGCCTCTGAGTCCAGCCACCTGGCAATCACCCGAGCTCAGCAGTGACAGGCAGCCGACATTCTGAACCCAAAGAAGGCACGATGAGGTGCTCTTTCCAGGGAACACTGCTTCATCATTACATGCGTGTCGCAGACCTCTGCTGAGGAATGTGAATAAAAATTGCTCTCCAACTCTGGGCAACAAAAGAAGCCATGAAATGAAAGATGATTCAGAGTCAGTTGAAATGATAAATTTGGTAATACGGTCACATAAGGAGCTTTACAAGCTCATGAATTTAAAAAAGGAGTTTCAGTGCTAGAAGTCAAGAAAGTCACTCCCTTTGGTTGCGGGGGGTGGGGGGGCAGGGGGTGGCCACAACTAGCGGAGCCTGAGGGACTTCTGATGCTCCATTTCCTGGTCTGGGTGCTGAAAACATGGGTGTGTTCCCTTTGTTGGAATTCTTGGAGCTGTGCATTATGATCTATGTTGTGTGTGTGCTATATTTCAAGAAAGTGTACCTCCTCCTCCCAAATAGCATTTTTGTCCCCTTCCTTCACTAAATAAATGCTAAACAAATATGTAGAGAATAATCATCTGAAGGAGTGCCAGAATTATAACACGCCTCCAGGAGCCTTATATGTCTTAGTTCGGCCTGGGCATCAAGTGTGCATTTTTTTTTTAAAGATTTTATTTATTTATTTGACAGAGAGAGATCACAAGTAGACAGAGAGGCAAGCAGAATTAAAGGGGGGGGGGGAAGCAGGCTCGCTGCTGAGCAGAGAGCCCGATGTGGGGCTCAATCCCAGGACCCTGGGATCATGACCTGAGCTGAAGGCAGAGGCTTTAACTCACTGAGCCACCCAGGAGCCCCA
Source organism: Mustela nivalis (assembly GCF_964662115.1). Classification (NCBI taxonomy): domain Eukaryota; kingdom Metazoa; phylum Chordata; class Mammalia; order Carnivora; family Mustelidae; genus Mustela; species Mustela nivalis. The sequence goes on from NC_139024.1 coordinate 143,645,206, forward strand.
GGTGTGCATCTTTACTCCCCGCAGTTCACGTCATTGTTCCAAAACCTAGCTTTCTTCTTCAGGGCCAAGGCCTCCTGCACACTTTTCCCACATAAGGTCCCCATCTCAGCTGCACATGGAAGGCTTCTCCAGAGCCACCATCCTGCCTCAGATTCGCTTCCTTGTGCATGTTGCCCGGCTTTGTCAGGTCTTGACGCCATCCTGAAGACGGTAAAATGAGCCAAGTGATTTCATCTCTCATGGCACACCTTGAGGACATTACTTGGGCACAAGCCAATGTACTGCTCACAGCTTGAGAGACGTTTTTTTCCCACGAGCTAGCTCACCTCCCCCTCTTTCACAAAGAACTTCCTCCATGGGAAAAGACACATCAGAGAATACAGAGCATTGTAGCAGTGGGAAATATGCTTGACATGGGAGATGCTGTCCCCACTCCCTCCTTCCCCACCCACTCCACACCGATGTGTCAACTCTAATTTCTTACTAATGCTTGGGTTTCACTTGAAGCTTTCTTTCCTTGCTCAGGCCCATCAACAAATACATCGAGGGAAAGAGAGAGCATCAAGAAAGACTGGCCTGGGTGTAAGCAATTCTTTGTTGCTGATTGGCCTTGAGCCGCTTGGAGAATTTGACTCCCTGAACTCTTTGACAGAAGTAGGTGCCCTGTAAGTATGTTTCCCTCCACTTGTGACTGGAACTAAAGGCAATGATGAGCCTCAATGGGCAGTATGTGTTTGTTGATTGACACTTGACTTCAAGACCAGCTGAGCATTCACACTCTCTTGGTTAATTCCACTGGTCTTTCTACTTGGTCAGTTTCATGACTCTGATCCAGGGATTCTGAACTAGAATCTCTACTCAACTAGACACAACTGTAGTACCAAAAGGCTTGTGCCAAAAGGTAGAGGGAGTAGATGCAAAGAATCACGCTTTCGTTGGTTTGTAACAGTGTCGTGGCCAGTGGATTTCAGGAAGTTTTTGTTTTGTGTTTCTCCAAACAATATCTTCAGAGATTTTGCCTTTCATTTTTCAAGCAGCTTTATAAATTTTGCATCTTTTATACTTAAAAAATTTTATAAAGTCTAATTTTTATGCAGTAAGATTGGTGGGATTGGACAACTCTATAGACTTATCCAAACCAAGGTGTAGAACATCTCCTGGAGAAATAAATCATGTCCTTTTGCAGTCACTTAAACTCCCCACCCCTGCAACAAATGCACACTCTTTCTGACTCCACCCTACCTTCTGATGGAACTTAGAGGAAATTATTATTCTGATTTGTCTCACCATAAATTAGTTTTGCCTTTATAAACCGGAGGCATACAATATGTCTTCTTCTGGGTCTGGGTGATTTCGTTCAACATGATGTTTCTTCAGGGTTGTCCGTGACATTGTTGGCATCAGAAGTTGGTTCCACATTATTCCTCTGTAGTATTCCATTGTATAAATACGTTGTAAGCTCATCAGCTCTCCTCTGTGGGTACTATCGGACTGCCTTCCATCTACAGATATTAGTAAGATGGCTATGGATACTGTTGTAAAAGTCTTGGTGCACTCATTTTTTTTCCATTTCTCTCGTGTAAGTAGACTTGTAGGACCATAAGCAGATATGTGGTAACTTTATAAACAACTTCCAAAATTTCTCCCAAGTGTTCTTACCATTTTACACGTTTATTAGCAATACCTAAGAGTTTCAATTGCTTCACATAGGGAATCGCCAATATTTTAATTTTACTTAGGCCCACATTGGCATTTTCACTTTTTATTATTTCAGCTCTCTTGATTTATGTGAAACGATATCCTTTTGTGGTGTCAGTGGGAAGGCCCCTATGATCTGTGATGCTGAGTGCTTTTTCTCGAGCTTATCGGCAATTTTTTCTTTTGTTACGGGTCTGTTCAAATCTTTTGACTATTTTTATAAATTGGGCTTTTTAAAAAATTTTGGGTTTTTAAGAATCTTATATATGCTCTGGATATAATCCTTTATCAAATGTATGTATTGCATAGATGTTTTTCCCATCTGTGGTTTGATAATTCATTTTTTTATCATGACCTTTGATGAATAAATTATTAATTTTCATGCAGTTTGACTTAGCAATTTCTTCTTCTTTTTTTTTTTTACACTTCTGTGATTATTTATTTATAATGAATTTCTAGAATAAAAGATTCTAGGGCAGAATACATGTTTTTTTTTGGTTTGTTTTGTTTTGTTTAAATTTTTTTTATTTAATTTCTTTTCAGTGTAACAGAATTCATTGTTTATACTCCACATCCAGTGCTCCATGCAATACATGCCCTCCATAATACCCACCACCAGGCTCCCCCAGCAATTTCTTCTATTATGATTAATGCTTGTTATACCTTGTTCAAGAAACCCTTTGCCTTTCCAATGGTGATGATACCCTCATGCATTTTCACAAAGAAGTTTTATATTTTGTTTTGACATTCAGGTCTATGATCCATATCAAATTAATTTTTGTGTATGATATGAAATGGAAAGTCAATTAATTTTGTATGGTATGAAATAGAAAGTCAAGATTAATTTTCCCCCAAACACTCAGCAGTTCAAAAGTTGTGTTCAAAGTCTAATTTTCTTATTAGAATGACTTGGTCCTTTGGTTGAAAATCAGTTGGCTTATAGAGTAAATCAGTCTTCTGTTCTGTTCTATTGATCTAGATCTGGACCCCCTTCAGTTCCACAGACTATGATCTCATTTCCTACAGAATAAGTCTTAAAATTGGCTAATGTAGAGGCACCTGTGTGGTTCAGTTGGTTAAATGTCAGCGCTTGGCTCAGGTCATGAATCCCAGAGTCCTGGAATTGAGTCCTACATGGGGCTCTCCACTCACTGCGGAGTCTGCTTTTCCCTCTATCCCTCCGCCCACTTTCACACTCTTCAAAAATAAATGAATAAATTTTTTTAAAAAAATTGGTTAATGTAAGTCTTCCAACTTTATTAAAATTGTTTTGGTTATTCCAAATCCCCTGGATTTCTATATTTATTTTAGATTTGGCTTGTCATTTTCTTTAAAAGGGTCAGCTGGATTTTTTAATAAAATTAGATTGAATTTATCATCAGTTTAGGGAGAATGGACAACTTTATATGTTGAGTCTACCCGCTTATAAAAATAATATTTCTTCTCATTTATTTAGGTTTCATTTGTCTTGACAATATTTTTTAGTTTTCCAAGTATAGAGATCTGGCACACCTTTCACTATATGTATTCCTACTTATTTAACTTTTTGGATGTTATCATGAGTAATGTCTTAAAGATTACATTTGCCAATTTTCTAGGCATAGGGTATGCCCTAGGCATAGTGACTTTGTATCCTGAAGCTTTGCTAAATTTACTTCTTAGTATTAATATTTATGCAGATTCCATTGCATTTTCTATGCACAAAATTGTTTTCATTGATAAGTTTGATTCCCTCCTCTGGAATCTTTACACTTTTTATTGCATTTACTTTTCTTACAGAATTGCCACAACTTCTAGAATATTACAAAATAAAAGTAAGAGCCGATGTTCTTGCCTTAATCTCCATCCTAGAGGAAAAGCATTTGGTGTCATTAGTTTGAAGAATAGCTCGCAATTAGATGGAAAAAGGTTTCTTCTATTTCCATTTGCTGATAGTTTTTGTCATGAATGGGTGTTGAATTTCATCTAGTGCACTTTCTGCATTTATTGAAATAATTGTTTTCTTTGTTCTCCTAATAAATTCACTCATTCAAATCACATTGATTTATTTTCACACATTAAACTAATTTTGCATTTCTGGATAAATCGTACTTGGTCATGAGTTTTATTTATTAATCATGACTTTTTGTGTGTTATTGGATTTTAACTGCTAATCTCTTATTAAGGATTATATACATATATCTGTATATAATTTTAAAGACTCTTTCTGAAAATACCAATACATCTTGAGCTCTGGTTATATTAACTATTTTTCTTTGATAATTTTTTTGATAATTTTTTTCATATGTTCCTTAATTTTAGATTTTCAGTGTTTCTTTATTTTAGATTTAATGCCAGACAACATGCATTAATAGAAACACTGAAGACCCAGACCAATTCTTCTACACCGAGAAGAGGGCATGTCTCCTCTTCTGTCAAACTTTTAGTGTAGAGCTTTGATCAGTAAACTTTGTAGTGGAGATGGGCAAGAGACCCTGTTGTTACTTTAGTTCTTCTGTCCTGATCCCAGCCTTCACCTCTTAGTGAAATCTTAGCGTATCTCACAGGTACACCTTGCAGTTCTTCTACTCTGCCTCCAGCAGAAGCCTAGAGACCCTTGTTGAGATTTCCATCAGCTTTCTACCCCTTCTGCAGCCTTTGACAGCTTCTGCCTTGCACTTAACAAAGGCGCCATGTATCTCGTATCTCCCAGGATTTTCTTGTCCCCACTCTTCAGTGTATCACCTTGTGTGCAGATGACAGCCCAATGATCTTTTACTCCTTTTTACATTCTAACAGGAAGCAAATGTTTAAAGGTGGTGGTAAAAAAAAAATCACTAGGTAAGTGAAATTCTATACCATGCATTAAAATACACACACACACACACACACACACACACACACACACACACACACACTGTCCATTCCCTAATTTCTCTTAACGCTTGCCCTACTCAGCCATCCACACCACTTCCTGTTGTCCGCCTCTGATAAGTCGGTGGCTCTCCATTAAGATGCTTTTGCTCCTCCCACCCCTCCAGGGGACACTTCTGATTGTTACAGCTGGGGAGAGAGTGCTATTGGCATACAGTGGGTGGAAACCAGGGTTGCTGTTAAACATCCAACAATGAATAGGACAGCCTTCAACAACAAAGAATTATCTGGTCCAAAATGCTAATGGTGCTGAAATTGAAAAACCCTCTTCTAAGGGAACATGAAAAAATGCCCACAGCAGGTTCAGTTTTCTCCTTCTTCTTCTCCTTCTCCTCCTACTCCTTCTTCTTCCTCTTCTTCTCCCCCTCCTCCTCCCCTTTCCCCTCCCCCTCCCTCTCCTCCTCCTTCTTCTTCTTCATCAGCATCATCAACAAATTCTGGTGGTTACCAAGCCGATCTCAAAGGAATGGAAGGAAAAGGAAGAATATATGTATTATCTTCCTAATCCTGGGAAGGCAGTGCCTTCCATTGCCCCATGTCCCCTCCCTGTGACGTACCATGGTAGTCTCTGGAATAAATGTCACTGAATGAATACGTGGATGGAAGAGAAGTATTGGTGCCACCTGGTATCTGATAGGACTCTTTTACAAAGCCTTTCCCTGAGCCCCCAGTCCTTGTCAAAGGACAAGGGGATTTGAAATGTGTGTCCCCAAAATTATAATATACAGTGATATTCTGCTTTTTGAAGTTAGCTAGTTCAGCCATTAATTATTTACTTTGGATATTCTTTCAAAACTATCCTTCCATTTCTACATTTGTGACTGGCCACTGCCATGGGACACTGTGCTCAGCCCTTGGGTAACACAGTGAGGACTGCATGGGCTTTGGCTCTGCAGGATCCTTCTCAGCATATGCTCCACAGAAAAGCACGAACCCCTGAGTCACCAAAGTCATGCTCATGATGGCTATTTTGAAGACATGGCCTCAAATTGGGTTTAAAAGTCTGAAAAGATGAAGTGAGAGAATTGAGTACGTTATAGTCTTGATGCATAAATTTAATTTGGGGCTTCTTGGGCGGCTCAGTCAGCTAAAAATCCTACTCTTGGTTTCCACTCAGATCACGATCTCAGGGTGGTGAGATTGAGCCCTGCCTTGGGCTCCGTGCTTATTCGGGAGTCTGCTTCCTCTCTCACTCTCACTCTCTCTCAAATAAATAAAACTATCTTAAAAAAATTTATATATGAAACTCAGTTTGTTTGTTTTTTTTTTAAGCAATTATCAGTAGAAAATTGTGTCTTCCAAAATCACTTTGGGGACAGGATGCAAGGCTTACAACCAATTTACCCAGACAGGGAAGTACTACGAGTTAGACTAATGTGGGTTACTGGCATTTATTTTTGTTATTTTTGCTCTAGTTGTCTGATGCAAATATTTGGATGGATGATTTATAACCATGCTTGAGTCCTGAGGCTTTTTCACTGAGGCTTGAGTAGTCAGTGAGGAAATGTTTTTTAAATATATTCCAATTCAAATGATTTAAATAAATTATGAGTGTATGTGTGGGCATGTATATCTGTGCTCTGCACTGTACAAGAGAGTCCCAGCAGCTTTCAGTTTTCCTTTAAAAAGCTTTCAGATTCATAAATTATGAAAACCTTGCGTGCGGATGGAATACAATTTCTTCATCTTTTTTGATAATCTTTTAAATTTTTTTCTCCTTAAATTTTCATTTGATTTTTTTTTTTTTTTTTCTGTAGATATCCTAGGTTTGGGAGATTTAGAACTCTTACTATGACCGGGGTCTTAAGAGTTCTGGTTGAACCAGGGGTAAGGATAGGGCATGACTAGATCCCAGGCACAGGTGTGTATCCGGAACACACACCTGGCTCCAAACCCACCCGAAGACAGGGCCCCAGCTCGTAGTCATACCTTCACATATCTGCCTCCCAGCTGGGTTACTGTGAATGAAGTCCTCTTAGAGACTTGAAGTTAAAGAGGGGAAACCCATCTCAGATGAAGAGGTCAGTCTGTGCAAAGAAGCACGGAAGGGTGAAAGGCAGTACCTAGTGACTTGCTTCTACGGGGCTCGGGCTCGGGAACTCGGCACTAGGCGTGTCCCAGGTGTGATTCACGAGCGGGGAATTTATTAAATTAGCTCAGGGAGGCCACAGACAGTATTTGCTATGCTAGTCTCACCCTTCGCTCAGCCGAGAGCCCAGCTTGCCAGACGGGACTGCGTGACTCTCAACTGGAAAGAAACGATCTGTAAACGAAAAGGCTGGAGACTTTGTGTACCTTGGTGTACGTGCTCTGTGCTCAATCAGAGGGGAATCTTTCCCTTTTTACTTCTCCCAAGATCTGGACTTAGGAATGCGGATCTCCTCACTAGGGAGTGAAGCCCAGATCCTTGGTCTCCTTTTCCCTCCCTACTGGTGTCTTTTCCTGCACTCCAGCAAAGGAGATGGGGGCAGCGGTGGGGGGGGGGGGGTGGTTGGGAATCTACCCTCCCAGCTGTTACTGTGAAATTATCATAAAGATAAGGTCAGCAGATACACGCTGAGTGCATATGGTGACTAATTGCGACTCCACGTCTTTTTGCTTCTTCACTAGGGAAGCGGTTAGGAAACCCAGGGACAGGGAGGACGGGTTATCTCACTCCTCTGGAGGAGGCCCTGTCTTTGTCTTTCTCGGTTCCCGGCACCCTAAGGGCAAGACCTCTGCCCGTGGGCTTGTCTGTCACTTTCTGGGTGGTAGGAGCCGGGCCAGCTCTGGGTGGGAGAGTCAGAGCTGAGGAGGGACCTTGTCAACATCCTGGAGGGTGTGCGGTAACAACGGCTCTCTCATTACACCTTGAAGATCCAAGCACGTAATTAGGATTTTGCTGGTAGAATTAGAGGTATTTCTTCTCTGAAGTGGTTTAAGAAAAAGGAATGGAAATGGGATCACTGGTTTTAGGGCTTTGATGTGAAGACAAGAATATCGCGAGATTCGATTCCCTTGCTGTCTTGAAAAACATGAGGAAGCATGATTTCTCAGCGATTAGCAACAGGGAGCCAGCCTGGAGGAGGCACACAGGGCTGTGTGGTTCACGGAAGCTAACTGAGCACCCTCTGAGACAGGCAGTGTGCAAGAATGTTCTGGGGAATCCCGATTGGACCCAGCCTTCAACCCTCATGTAGCTCAGAATCTACCTATCATAGAATTTAATGATTTATTCAGGCTCCTTGTTTCTTATGTAGTGTAGAAAACCATGCAGAGTCATATTGAGACACTAGATTTTTAATGGTTGGCATTATATCGAGCAGGCTAGATGCCACAGATCTGATAAGCTTTGCAGTTTGCTTTCTTTAAGATCTGGTTCACAATGAGCATATGTGTTAAACCCAGTTCAGCTCTTTGGCTCACGGGGCTGCTGCCTCGTGACCACCCGCCATTCCCAGCTACATCCAGAGAGCTGGTGACAGGGAACGGTGAAGTAGAACACGCGACAGCCAGTCCTCAGTCATTACGGGGCACCCTTCGCACCCAGCTCTGTAACCAGACGCTGAAGGTCAGAGGGACCTACTGAATTAAGCAATTCATCTGTAGTCTGCTCAGTGTGATTAGACAAATTGCAATGGAAAGTGTATATCCTGGAGAGGTACCAAGAACAACACATCCCAGGTGCTGGACAGCACATGGAGAGATGAGATCCCCACCCTTGAGAAGTTTCCATTCTCCATGGAACACTGATATTCCTTCCCCTTGCCCCCCAGAATACTGCAGATGATTTAATTGGCAAAGCAAGAGGAAGGCTCTGAAACCATGCAAACTATCCAGGAATGAAGAGGAAAGAAGGAAGAAGGGAGGTGAGGACTTTATTACTATCTCTGGCAAGAACTACTCATCCTTAAATTTCTGTGCTTCCCTTTGAGATAATGGTTTATTAGTTTTCATACAGTTTATAAAATGCAGAAAAAACATTGACTCATCAGCCTTCCCCATCTGTATTGTGTGGTTCGTCACAAGAGAGTAAGATCAAGATTTCTGCCTGATCAGTTCTATTTCCCCAATATTTGCTAAGTGACAGATGGTATTATTAATGCCAAGGGTGTGGTGATATGCCTTAAGAAGTGTGGGTCTGCTGGAGGAAATCCTCACGAGCAAACAGAATCACTGACATTAGACACAATGAAAATTTGCTAAAAATGGGCATGATGAGATGTAGAAAATTTCAACTGGCAGAATTCTTTTTGGAGAAAACAGTACAGATGAATTCTTTGGAGTAAGGAGATAGATTGCAAAAACATACTCAAGAACAATGGATGGTTTCAACAACACCTTAAGGGGAGAGTAGATCTCGTCAATGGAAAGACAATTTATTTTTCAAACACTATGGGGATATTGGTTATGTGCTTTCTGGGACTAGAAGCTGGGGAAGTGATGGGTATCTTTGCATGGTAGGGAGAAAAGAAACCTTCACTGTATGGGAAGCAGGGATTTGGAAGGGAAAGGTGAGCTGTCTACCAGGCAGGAGCACGGGAGGGTGTAATGGTCACATGACACTGTCAGCATGGCTTTGCTGTGGGTGATTGAGATATAAATTGTCCCCCATCTACAGGCCTTGCAGAGGAATCTTCAGTAAAATAGAAGATGGTTAATATGGCCTCATGTATTTTTTTTGAAGAACTGGAAACCCCACTTAAAGTTCTGTCTGGATTGGTGGGAGGAGACGGTGAAAAATGAGCCTGCATGGACTTCCCAATCGCTAATGACCTCCCACGTTGTCAATTGTCTCAGCTGTAGAAACAGGCTCCCAACTGGTCTCACTCTCCCAGCCTTGCTCTCCAACGGCCTTTTCTCCCCCACCTAGTCCAAATGGTCCTTTTAAAACATAAGTCAGATTGCATCCAGCCTCTGTTCAATATTCTATAATAGCATCCATTTCCTTTAAAACAAACCCACTTTCCTAATCATGCCGATGTGTCCCCACTTGACAGGTCCTTGGCTCCTTGCTGCTCTCCTCGTTCTTACCCTCCCTCCTGCAGTCTCATTTTCTTCCCCTTGTCATTTGAACACTTGAAGCCCTTTTTTTCATTCAATGTTTACTTTGCTGCAATGGTCTTCCTACAGAAGTTCACCTAACTCATCTTCCCTTTCTTTAATGTCTTTTCTCAAGGGTCATCATCTTTGTTGGTAACATCCCTGTTTCCCCTTTTTACTGAGCATTCCTTCACTGTCACCCCCATCCCTGATCCGCCACTCTTTAACTTACAGAATTTATATGTTTGTTTATGATTTGCCCCCACCTCCTGTTAGAGTGTAAATCTGATGGGGGCATGGGCTTTGTCAGCAATGTCATGCTATGTCTCCAAAGCCTCCAATGGTGCCTGGCACAGGGAAGGTAACTAATGAGGAAGTATTGAAGGGATGGATGGAAGGATGGATGGATGGATGGATGGATGGAAGGATGGATGTATGGATGGATGAGGTTGTACAGGGAGAGACTTTAGAGTACGAAGAGAAACCTGAAAGAGTGAAAACCTCACCCGCAACTAGAGTTTCCTTCAAGGATTCATAACAACTGCGGTGGGAGATTATTTCTAAATAGTCTTTGTCCATTTTCTTTTATTTTTGGCTTGGTATGTGATACATCAGTGATGTGCTTTCTTTTATCAAATAAGCCTTTCTCAGGGAGGCATAAGGGAGAGGGTGGGTCAGAGGATGCAGGAGTGGCATCTAGACAATGGAACTCCTGGCCAGGCATCCCTGGAAAGGCAATGCAGGCAAGTGTGTCTCCACAAGGCCTGCTTATCCTTCTGTGCTTGGGATTCAGGTAGCTCTCTCCTCAGGTGCCTGACTAAGGTTCTTTAGGCTGGGAGCATAGAGAAGAAATTGTAGTTGTGATAACTCCTGAAGCAGAGCAGAGAATGAGGGAGAGGGAGAGGAAAAAAGGAAAGAAAGTAAGTGGAATTAAGAAAGGATTTTGGAATAAGTATGACATACTTAAAAAAAAAAAAAAAGCAGCCAGGTGGGCTGGTAATGTGGACCTAGAATTCACTCATTTTTTTTCTGCCCTGGGGGATGCTCCTAGCTCCCTTCTCTCTTGCTCCTCCTATTTTGTATCCCCAGCTAGGAGAAAAAGCACAGCCGTGGCTTGGACCACCTTTTCTTTTTTAGGATCGAAGATACTTGGGCTACAAAATAAATTGTGAAGAATAAGGTACTACAAATGACATATGTGACCATGATAATAATGTCTACCGGTTGTTGAGTACCTCTACTTGCTCAAATAAATAGAAGGTCCTTTTCATCAGTTACCCCCGTTCTTACACAGCATTGTAAACTGGAGATGATCCCCATTGTACTTCTGAAGAAACTGAGGCTTGAGAAACAGAAAGTAAATCTAGACCTTTGGCAGCTTAGGGTTGATAGTCCAAGCAGTAATGAATTGAAAGAGAGTAGAAAGCCATCCAGAACAAGATTCTAATTATCTTTGACAATTGTAAGAGTGCACGACACTGTACCTCAACAAATGTTTGGCAGACTGGAGCTAAGGGATTAAATGAAAATGTCAAAGATTGATGAGAACAGACAGGGTAGCAACAGGAAAGGCTCATGTGCCTACATCATCCCCTCCAACCTCACCCCAACCCCCATGTCAGAATGACAATATTATTGGATAAAAATGCAAATTTTTAAACACTAAGGGAGTTATTTCTTTGGGGGTAGGAAGGTCAAGTGTTAGGGCTGCAAAGGAGACCTTACACAGCAAGCTTTGGAGCAGTTGCTGGGGAAAAGAAGGATGTAAGAGACCATCTTGAGGGTGTTGTGAAGAAGCAAAGATCTGCTCTGAAATCAACTCTTGATTACCATTATTAGGGGCTCAGAGGGGAGGAGGAAACAACCAACCCAAAACCCAATATCAAAGCCTCTTCTTCGTTTTCTTCAGGAGACCTGTTTGGGAGACTGTTGAAAAGTGGCTGATTTCATCATTTGCTTTTTGCTTTCCTTCTCTCTCCTCTCCATTTCCTAATATGAGAATGGACAGACAGACAGAGCCCTGATCACTCTAAGATTTTTTATCACAGAATGACCAGGATTTGGTTGCTTGCAGATTGGGGAGCTTATTTTCCAGTTTTTTGGTGTGTGGCTGAAAGCTGTCTGACCTATCAGGGACCACAGAAGAAGCTAGCTAATTCGTCCATTAAAAGATTTGTCAGCTAAGCAGCTCCCCACACAAGAGCTGCCTTAGGCTTCAGGGCAAAGAAGCCAAAATAAACATCAGTGGGGCCCATGGGTTTGGGTCACTGGGATAAAAGGAAAGGAAATTTCTAAGGTGCCTGGCTTGTGTTATCTCTTCCCAGGCTGCTGCTCTTGGCGTTGACTGCTGTGAGGCCCAGTGACCCCAGGCAGTTCCTGGTTGAGAGAAGATCATTCACTCACCCCTTCCTTCTTTCAGTTCTTCCAGCCATGTGTTCATCCATTCATTCATCAACCTCAGCTGGCTTCCTCTGGAGCTCTCAGGGGTGGGTCTGGAGGGCGTTGAGAGCGACACTGAAGGGTCTCAGGGGACCTGGACTACAATCAGAATTGCTGTGACTTTGAATATTTTAACCAAAGACATGCTTTGGCTAAAATACCCGATAAGTCCTTGGCAGGTGGTGATGAATAAGCCAGAAAGCCATAACGTCTGAGGCCTGAGTTTTCACCCATTTGAGTTCTAGCCCACTGAAGTGTCACCACCTCTATCTGTCTGCCTTCCGCTCGGTGGTCAGCTTCTGGAGCTCTCGTGTCCCAGCACCCAGTGCAGTTCTTGGCAAACAGTAGGAGCTTAACAAATATTTGTTGAGTAAATTGAATGAGATGGGGCAGGTTCCCATGATGTCAGCCCATGAGGTCTTTTTCAAGAGGTAGGTGTACTCAGAGGTTTCTCTGGAGCATTCTAGAAGGGCGAGGGAGTACCTTGGGGGCAGGGACTGCCTCTCATTCATCCCTGTATCTGGAGTGCTGTGTTTGCTTAAGGAATGAGTAAATGTCTGTATTGCTCAAGGGGTGGGCATGTAAAAATCTATGGGGAGAGTTGCACCCTATCCTCAGCCTGGAAGGTCCTCAGGCCAACAACAAAGGGATGGGCCAGACGGATGCCTGACTGTTGCTACGCCAGAGGGACCTGAATGGGGGCACTTTCTACAGGCCATGCTTTCAGTTTGTAAGCTCTTAACAACCGCTCAAAAATTCAAGGAGGTGGCTTGGGATGGGAGGCAATGGGCAAGGCCCTGGTACCCAGTTTGGGGACACAAATAACAAGAGCCAGAAGGAATGGCTTTAGCAGTAGTACATTGTTTTGACTGTAGGAAAACCACCCAGGAAACGCATGCCCTACTTTTGATAACTACAAAAACAGGAAATGAACAAAAGCGATGACAAGATGAAGGAATGAGTAGGTCAACAGGGGAAAAAAAAAAAAAAGTAAGGCTCATAAATGTACCATGGCTTTACCTTTCTTAAGACCATTCATAAAAATAAATTCAATGTGGATTGGCATTTAATATGAAAGCTAAAAACAGATTTGAAAGTTAGAAGAAAATAGAAGAGAATCACTGGTACCCGATCTTAGAAGGGAAACCATTTCTAACCACAAAGGCAAAAACAGAAAGCCAATTACAAAAGACCAACTTACATGCATTAAATTAGAATACACACAGAAAATTTTAAGGCCTTCTTTAAGGCTTCATTTCCATATTAAACACAATAAATGTATGACTCTTGAAATCAGAAAAAAATAAAAGTGTGTGTCTAATAATTAAACCAAAATGAAAAAAATAGGCGTTTGTTCCATAACATCTCACACCAGCCCAAATACCACCCTTACCCCACCCCACCCCTGCTTGCCACTTAGGTTGACTTTATGCTTGTTAAATTTCTAATCTGGCTTCAAAAACTTGCATGAATACATCTGTGGAGGGAAGGTAGAGAAAGCAAACAGTGTGATTTTTTTCTGGTCTTGGAACACATGAAGGAATGATCTGCAGTATGGGAGGTCCCTTCTCTCCTTATCCACTGTCCCAGTACTTTTGTCTTGAGAGACATCACTCTTTCACTGGACCTAAAGCTTCCCCTCTTCAATTCAACATACATTTCTTCCTCTTCCTTAGCATGGCATTCCAAACTTCTCACGGCAGATTCCAGGTACCCATATTTCCAGCCCCATCTCTCATCTGGGACACACACATACCATGCTTCATCTAGCATTGTTATACTTGGGACATCTATGACATGCGACACTTTCACATTGTTCTCTCTAGATGGATTTTTTTTTTCTCTTTTCCACCTAACAAACACCACTTATTCTTTAAGAATCAAATCAAACATGATTTCAAGCATTATTAACCTCCTCTCCCCTCCACTGTCACAACAGACTACCCACATACCCTTGTCTGGCTTTATCACATTGAGTCCACTAGCATGTATAGCTTTATGCCCCTGATCCCACCACAGGCTCCTTGAGGGCATAAACCATGTCTAATTCCTGTCTCATACAGCTTCATATCCATAACTTTCCTTATGGTGCCAGAGACAGAGTGTTTGTTTGATAATGAATGAATGAATGAATGAATTATATTATAAGTGGTAAAATACAAACTAGTTTTAGTTTCTTAAGGCAAAGTATCAAGTTTGGCCTATAGGGTAAATAATTTCCCCTTTAAGCCATATTTGTTGTGTGTTTTATTTTTCAGCTTCTTCTGTATTGGAACCTGATATGTTGAGTCTGAAACACAAGATTTTACCATCAAGTGTCCATAAAGAAGGTCAAGGAAAATTCTAGCTTCTGGATTCTACTTCTTCTTATACATTTATTTATTATTTTTAAAGATTTTATTTATTTATTTGACAGACAGAGATCACAAGTAGGCAGAGAGAGAGGGAGAAGCAGGCTCCCCACTGAGCAGAGAGCCCGAAGCAGGCCTCGATTCCAGGACCCTGGGATCATGACCTGAGCTGAAGGCAGAGGTTTAACCCACTGAGCCATCCGGGTGCCCCTCTTCCTATATATTTAAAGGTTTAAGTGTTTCAAGTTATTTGTAAGTGAATAATGAGATCCTAGAGCCTGCACATATCTGTCCAGATTGGTATGTTTATTCCTATGACAATGACTCTATTATTTCATAGTTGCAGACAGCAACCCAAAAGCTCCTGGAGCAGGCATCATGTTTTCAGTGATTAACTTATTGACTTGACCACAGAAACTGGACCACTGTATGCTGACAGGCCACTAGTTTTCTTCCTTTCTGGAAGGCCATGTGGGAAGGCCAGTCGGAAGTTCTTGCAAGTCTAGGGGCATTTGAGGTGGAGGGCTAGGCAGAAAGTGTCCATTTATTAATTGGTGATCGACAGGTGAATTTATTGCGAGTTAACCCAAGCCCCATACACTATCATCTGTTCTCTCAGGGTCAGTGTTCACAATAGCCTTGCATCACACAGTATTATGATTATTTTTAATGATTATTATCATTATTATTTACAGGTAATGAAAGAGAGCCTATGAGAACTTAAGTCCTCTGCCACAGCTCATGGAACTAGTAAATCAGACAGCGACACAGACCAAACTCTGCAGATTCCAAGCCTTCTTCTCTTTGCTAGGCCTGGTATCTCCTAGCAATAGAAATTTGGTAGGTCATCAGGAGTGACCTGTTTTGTTTTGTTTTTGTTTTTATCAGAGTCCTTCCAGGGCTCCTTACAACACAGCACTCCCAATGAAAGAGCACGCCCTCTGGATTTCCAGGGCGTTCCTTAGCCTGGGAGAGAGCCTGCAGGAGATGGCGTGAGCCAGTGCCAATCCCATTGGGGGTGACCTGTCCTATTCTGCCAATGACTCAAGGGCTTCCATTTTTCTCCATAGCCAGATTTTCCAACTGCCCCATTGTCATAGCCTTTCTGCTGCTTTCGAAAGTTCCTTATTTTCGTTTGTTTCTTCCCTTTTTGCTTATTTGGGCAGGAACGAGGAAGGGCCATGCACATCCAGACACCCCAGGTGGCTCAGAAGTGGTCAAGTGACCCCTTTCCTTGCAAAGGCCTTCCGGGCAGAGATTGGTGACATGACAGCTGACATGATCTCGCCTACCTTCTGACAAATAAACAGAGGAGGAGTTTTTATTAGTAACCAGGACAAAAGAGCAAACAGAGAAGCAGCAGTAAGTGAAGAACTCACCACAAAAGGCTTCTGCAGTCACACAGCCCCACTGGTCTTCAACCTGGGAGACTCTAGAACTCATCCTTGAAGCTATTACCGGCAATTACCGGCAACCAAATCTCACCTGCTCAGCCGAAGGCCATAAAGATGGTTCCCAGCACAGCCAGGAAGAACCTAGGGTTTGTGTCCGGACCTTGGTCCCACACCCCTCACGTCAGCAGGGTTGTGGGGTATGTCCATTGCCAGCTGATAAGGGCTTTCCTGTGTCACTCTCCTATGGGGACAATTTGCCTTTTGACACGTGGAATGGGGAATCTGTCATTACTAATTTAGGGTTGAATGTTTATTTCCTCTTGGGTGGTTCTCTTCCATACATCTTTTTCTTCCCAATTAGGATTGATGAATTATTTAACCAAGCAAGACCTTGAAGGGATCTCTTCCATCCAGACACCTTCTCAGATAAGCTCCTGTTGCCGGTGCCTGTTTTACTCAGGTAGGTTGCTTCTGGAGGGATTCAGACAACACTGAGAGATTCACGGGTCATTTGGACTCAAAGGAACTCAAATGGCAACAATAGTATTGATAATGACTAGTGTGTCCTTGCTATAGGCCAAGACTTTTGCTAAATTTTTACGTTTTACTATTTTTTTGAAAACTTGGAAGAGCTCCAATGATCTCAACTTAAAGGAGAAATGAGCTGAAACAAAGGGTGGTAAAAACTTTCCCAAGTCCACTTTTTTTATGGCCCCTTCTGGCAGAATCACGGTGTCATCCTTCCTCACGCTGTCCTGCCCTCCTTAAGTGAAGCAGGGTCACACAGAGGGTGACTAGCCCTCTTGCTTCCATTGTTAGTGGCCTGAATGAAGTCCGTAAGTCTCTGAGAGTCAAAGCAATGAAGGTGTATATCTAGAATGATGGATCTTAAGGTTGCTATTTAGAAGTTAGGGAAGGGGCACCTAGGTGGCTTAGTTGGTTAAGTTTCTGACTCTTGACTTTGGCTCAGGTCATGATCTCAGGGTCCTGGGATCAAGCCCCACCTTGAGCTCCATGCTGAGTGAGAGGTCTGCTTGACATTCTCTCTTCTCTTCTGCCTCCCCCAATCCCATTTGCGCACATGCTTTCTCATTCTCTCTAGGAAAGAAAAGAAGAAAGAAGAAAGAAAGATGGAAGGAAGGAAGGAAGGATGGATAGAAGGAAGGAAGAAGGGAGGAAGGGAAGAAGGGAGGAAGGGAGAAGGAACCCAAAAAGCAGGGGCCAGAGGAGGCCATGTCCTTGCAGAGGGCAGGAACAGTGTGTTTCAAGAGGAGGTTCAAGGGTTCATGAGCAGCAGCAGGTGTGGAAGGAGATGGAGAAAAGAGGATGGGAGTTTTAAGAAGAATTTCTCAGGGTTGTGAATTAGACCTCCTTCCTTGAAAGTGTCTCAAGGGATACAGTAATAATTGCAATTACTGTTACATTTTTATTGGTGGGCACGCAGTGTTTCTGAGTGGACTGGCAAATCAGGAACAGACCACATGGAGCCCTAATTCTCAGATGGGTTGCACATCCATTTTTTTAAGCATGTATTGACAGGTGTATTGTCCTAAGGATGTAAAGATAATAAGGTAAGAGTTTTAAGATTAAGAATCTCACCAATGAGTGTCTACCCTTCTGTCTGGAATGACTGTTCGACCTTTGTCTTTCTTGGCTGTGTGCTCATTGTATCTGCACCCAAGAGGAAACAAAACAAAGTCAAGGTCTTGGGAGCTTGGGCTTGGGAGGGGTGGACTGTAACTCACAATGCCGGAAGTGACCCAAAAGGCAACTTAATTCAAACATTTCGTTTGACAAATAAGAAACCTGAAGCCCAGAGGATGAAGTGGCTGCCCAGGCTCTTGGTGCAACAGGACCCCAACAGAGACCAGAGACCCCTGACTGTCTCTTCTCACTGTGGGCTCTCGGGTGTTACTAGGATGAATCTGGGGCCCTCAGCCTGCAATTCCATCTCACTTACCCTTTTTTTTGGAGTGGACAAGACTTGTCAGGGACTGCAAGAGGGGCTGTATGGAAGCTGGAGGCCAGAGGGCCCTTCCACATTGCCATGGTAAATGTCTGTGATGCAAGTCACAGCTCTGGCCCAAGCAAGTCTTCCCAGCTGCTCTCAAGTCTTGTTTCCCCTGGGATTCTGGTCTTGACACCACTTCCAAGAAGGTCGGAGGACTCTGGTCATTCAGTTTTACCTTTCACTGAGGGGAGAGGGTGAGAGGGCTATGAGACCCTGTTCTTTTCTGGAGGGTGTTGACTTCCTGCCTCTCTCCACAACCTCATAGATGGGAGGCCCACACATCAGAGATAAATTAATACTTGGAAAGATCAAAGGTTCATCAGGAAGGCAATTCATTCCAGTGATCTATCAGCTGTTTGGGGTTGTCTAGGTGGGGAAAGAGATGACAGTTCTGCTTGAGGGACCACAAATATGCTGCACACGTGGCAGCATTGGAGCCACGGAGGAGGCTGGGAGGCTGGATGGGCCTCAGCCTTGTCACTTGTTAATGGTGTCAGCCATCCCAGCACCTGATTCCCTTGCTTGTTTGTCAAATGGGGAGGAGACATTCTCCTGGGCCTAATGTTATGAGGACTAATCTTTCTCTCTCAGCCCAGTGGAGAGCCAGCCATCCTCCCATGGAGTAGCTCGGTCCCTGAAATTCACTGTCAAGACAGGGGAAGAATTAGGGTGGGGACAAATTTTTGTGTCTCCAATGAGTCCTCAAGGCTCTGGGTCTGCCATCGTCTGGAGGCTGGAAGGGCAAGTGGGTGCTTCCTCAATTTCTCTCAGACACACAGAGGCCCCAGAGCTCTGAAGTGGGGTGTTGTCTTAGAGATGCTGTGCCCTGGGGTCTGTGGACACCCCCCAGTAGGCCAGTGTAAATGACTGTGTTCCTGACCTTGCCAGTTCCTCTCCCAGAAATGTAAGCCATGCCATGAATTTACTGGGTGATCTTGAATGAGCCCCTCGACATCTCTGGGCCTTGGTTTCCCCATCTATCAGTAATGATCTCTGTCCAACCATAACTGACCCTATGTTTTCTAAAGTGTGGTTTGTGCCAACCCCTGCTCCACTTCCTATCAGACTTCTGGGGACATCTGTCTAAAATATGTGTTCCTGGATCTCATGCCAAGGAATGCCAATTTAATGGCATTGGGGTTGGCACAGGTATCTGCATTGTTAACAGACCCCAAAGGTGACATTCTAATGCCTTTCACTTCCATAAATTCATGTCCTGGTAGCAAACTGAGCCATTGCATGTAGTACTGGATCACGTCACTCACAGTGTTGATTTGCAAGTATTTTCATCACATAACACAGCCTACTTTGATCATGCAAGCTCCAGGACAACCAACATTTTAGTCTTTTTTTTCTCCTTTTTCAAAATTTCCCTACAGTGCAGATTGATTAGAATGGAGTGGAAAGGAACTTTCTAGGGTGACAGAAATATGAGGGGTAGAGGTTACTCTGGTGTATTCATTTGTCAAAGACCTGAATTATAACACGGAGAATTTGAATTTCACCGTATCTACGTTGTACCTCAATTAAATAAATTAAATCAATTAACATTGAAAAGAGCAACAAAAATGTTGACTCAAAAGTCCCATATAGTTAACACAGAGGCTGCCAGCATGAATCAGAAATGCCTCGGCAACGTTTGAAAAGGCTCTGCGGCCAACAGTTTCTTTCTAAACTGAGCCCTTTCCCACCCTGACCACCAAAGGGACGGCAAAGCCAATCGTAGGGTTAGCCCTTAGAGTGGGGACCGGCAGGGACTCTGGAGTGACTCAGGGGAGCTTGTGGAGAAGGAGGAGTGTCCTGTCCACATCAAGAGGGCCTGAGGCATATGCAATCAGCCCCAGCTTCTGTCCTCTGCCTCTCCTGCCACAGTTACCAGGATGAAGCTGTGAAGGCTGCCCAGCTTCATTCCAGACATTTCTCTGGGGCTGCTTTCCTACATGAAAATGTGCATTCTTTCCTTCCTTCAGTCCACACCGAGCATCCCCGGAGCAATTACCGGGCTGGGTGCCACAGTCGCTAAAATGAGCAAGAAGCTGTGTTGGTCCTCAAGCCCTCACAGTCCAGGGGTTCAGGCTGGGAAACGTGCAATCTGAGGGCAGGATGCGGGGACACCTGGGGGGCTCAGTCGGTGAAGTGTCTGTTCAGCTCAGGTCATGATCCCAGGGATCTGGGATGGAGTCCCCCATTGTTGGTGGGGAAGGGTCCCTGCTCAGCAGGGAGTCGGCTTCTCCCTCTCCTCCTGCCCAAGCACGCCCCCACCACCTCACGCGCCGGCTTGTGCTTCATCTTGCAAGCTCTCTCTCTCAAATAAATAAATAAAAATCTTAAAACAAAAAAATCTGAGGGCAGGATGTGACCCATGCTCACAGGTCGTCTGAGCCTTGACCCCAGAGGAGGAACTCGTCACCAAGGGTGACGCCTGGGGCACAGAGGAAGGGATTAATGGTGAACCAGGAGGGTGTTCTGGAGAGGGAGATGGCATCGTTTAGCTGGGGGAGTGGTGAAAAGGGAGGCCTGGGAAGGGGCTACATCACAGATTTTCTCTGAGTTTGGACTTTATGCTGAAGGTGCCAAGCCATTGGTTGTTGTTTTGTTTTTGAGGGTTTTGTTGTTGTTGTTATTGTTGTTTGTTTGTTTGTTTTTATTTCCTTCCCCTTTTAACCTAAGGGAACACAGAGTAAATTTCTGCCACTCTGGTCTCCACCCCACAGTGAACGACCCTGAACTCTGACAGCTGGACCTCATCCTTGGGGTCCTCTTCCTTCACCACTTCTCTTCCAGTCATGAGGAAACCCAGAAGCACAGCTTGTGGACCTCAGGTTCTCCAAACTCCAGCTGAATATCCAAATCTTGATCTTCTATGACTGTACCTGGGACTCTTATACCTCGTGTGACTTCCACTCTGGCTTGTTAAATAACCGGTTCCACCAATTTCACCAGCGGGAATGCACGGACCATCTCATTCATCCCAAGGTGTCCTGTCTGGTAACCTTGACAACACCAAAGAGAGCTGGGGAGAAGAACATTTCCAAAAGTATAAAGTCAATGCCATTGCTGGTACGTATTCAGTCACCCAGTCCTTTATCTGGAGACTCATCTGTTCCTGTTAAACACAATCGGGGGACACCTGGGTGGCTCAGAGGGTTAAAGTTTTTGCTTCCAGCTCAGGTCATGACCCAGGGTCCTGGGATCAAGCCCCACATAGGGCTCTCTGCTAGGCAGGGAGCCCGCTTCCTCCTCTTCTCTCTCTGCCTGCCTCTCTGCCTACTTGTGATCTTTCTCTCTGTCAAATAAATAAATAAAATTAAAACACACACACACACACACAATTGGGACAAGCCTAGCATTTTCCATTTCCAGCCCAGGGCAGATGAAAAGCAGCAGCTCACAGTGAGGGCAAGATCCAGTTCCAGAGCAAGCAGGTGAAAGGGAGAATTTAAAAGGCACAACCACCTGCAGCAAAGGAAGAAGAGAGAGAGAGAAAAGTTCTCATAATTCCCTTTGGGGGAGCGTGGTGGGGGGGGCATTTTTTCCAGTAGCAAACATTTTCACTGTTGCAATGAAACAATTCTTTTAACAGCCACCATGTAAAGGCTACTCAGGTTTGCTGGGCTCTGTTTAATAAGGCAGGGACAGGTACAATAGACATCAGAAAAAATACCATGAAAATGATTATAATATAAAAATGTTAGTGTTTCAGGGAACACATTTCAGTTATCTGGGAATTCCATTTGTGGGGACTGCGTCACTCTCCGGTGGTACAAATGAATGAAGCATTTCCGTGTTTGTAAATTACATCCAGGGACTCTCCGGTCATGGACCCACAACAGGCTTTACAGGTAACCTTACAAACAGAACTCTAAGCCTTTCTTTTCCCACAGTATCAGCCTGCTTCCGTGCATAACAAAGTGCTTTAAAAAAGGACTCCTTTACCCCTTTTTAAGATAGCAGGCAGTGAAACTCCCTGGTTCCGACTCAAGAGTCTTTTCCAAACTTGCAAGAGCAGGAAGACGCCATTTCCCCTCTGCCTCTTAGACGGGCACTGGGAATGGTGGTTGTTCCCGTGCACAGCACTCCCTGTTCTTCAGTCTGGGGACCAATGAATCATATAGGTCAGATGCAGTCCACAGCCGGCAAGATTCTGCTACCATCAATAAAACTTTGCGCAGGAGAGCTTTTGGGGCAGTGTTTGGTGGAGGTGAGATTTTGACCCCCTCAAGGCTGGGTTTTGTGATCCTTGGTTGAAAGCATCCAGGCTTGAAAGACATGGTTGGGTGGAGCTCTTAGGAAAAAATTTAGGAGCTATCATTTAGGTTTTTGATAATACTTCACGCTGGCGAAAAGCTCTCAAATTCAATTTCCTGCAGCAATTATTCTTTTCAATTTACAAAATGGTTTCGAATGTACTACCTTATCCCTTACATTCTGACCAATGTTTCCCAAAACTCCTTTCTTCTGACACTGGCTCCTTAGTTAGGGGGGAAAAAAAATAGTACGCAGTCAGAGGAATAGCCGGTCCGGGTTTCTGTTAACTAAGTTAATGAAATTAACTCATTGCGTAACTTGGGGTTTTCTGACATCCCCTTTTCCTGAAAAATTAGCAAAACCAAAAGGGGAAGATAAAAGCATTATTTTCTTTCTTCACATTTCACTGGTATTTTCCGAATCTCGGCGGTGCTGCTCCTGAAAAAGGGTTTGGTTGGGGAGGTCCAAACTCTTGTGCTGGCTCGAGTCAGGGTTTGGGGTTACTTGTGTTCGGTGACACCCCACGTTTTCCTACCTTGCTTTGAATGAAATCCTAGCGGCCTGAACAGGGACGAACACAAGGCCATCGACCAAGAGAACTACGCTCAGGCCATTTATTACTTCCAGTTTTGCCTTCCTGGGCTACAGCATGAGACTAACAAGCCCTCCCCACCCCCACCCCCCACCCCCACCGCTCACCCACCTCCACCTGGCCTGGCTCACAGTTGGTGTGTGGGCAGTGGGAAAGTGCACAAGAAGCATTTTTTTTTTTTTTTTAGATTTTATTTATTCATTTGACAGACGGAGACTACAAGTAGGCAGAGAGGCAGGCAGAGAGAGAGGAGGAAGCAGGCTTCTGGCTCAGCAGACAGCCCAACGTGGGGCTCCATCCCAGGACCTTGAGATCATGACCTGAGCCAAAGGTAGAGGCTTTAACCCACTGAGCCACCCAGGCACCCCAGACGAGAAGCACTTTTAAAGGACAGACCTTTACATGGCACAAGATTGTATTATCCCTGGAACAGAACAGCCTATTTCTAGCTCTTTGGGAAATGGTGACAGTGAACTTCCAAACCAGAAAACCCGTGGAGGTCATCCATGTGGTTTCTGGTTAAACTGTCAAGTTCCGTGCTTCTTATCATTTTATTCGAAAGCAGATCTCTTGAGAAAGAGTTGGCATGATTCGAATTATTGGACGCATTGCCTTAGACATCACACCCCACCTCGGGGGCGGGGAGGTGCTGTCAGAAGCAAGTGTAAGGAGAGTATCAGGAAGGTCCCCCGACATTTACTCCTCACCTGGCATATTTTCTCTGTTCAGGTTTTCTGATTTCAGTGTGTTTGCAAAAGGCTAGTGAGACAGCCAGCTGCTTCTGGCAGAAACTCCTATGGGCATCTCTGCAATCAGACCCATTGTGCACAGTGGTATATTTGGTCATAGTTCTTGTCCCTGTGCAAATCGCAGTTGCTAACATACTCCCAGCAGGGCAGAGAGGGTCTGTGGGGTGAATTTAGCCTTCCTGGCACCCAGAACCTGGAGAGGCTGCAGATTTGGGTGGATGCTTTCCTTTGCCCTATTTGTCCGCCTCTCACCTGCTTTACCAGCCAGCTGGCATTTCCACCGACTCCCTGGTGTTGACTGGAACTGGGGATGTGTTTGGCTTTTCACAGGCTGTAAGTAATTATTAACTCTGTGGGGGAGGTTATCGTTTTAGGTGCATAACATCGCAGGGGGCTTTGAGATGCCGCAGTCTGATAAGACCTTCAGAGGCTGTTCTCCTGGGGGGTTCCTGGGAACCCGCAGATGGTGCCATGGCCCCACACTAGGACTGACCCAGTTTCCTGAGGAGGAAGTGCTTTGTGCTGGAGGGCAGGGAGCGCGTTCCATCCCCAGCCTGGCTCCCCGATCTCATACCAGGAACCCGAAGCAGTAAAATCCTTTAAACAACAAGGTTTGGGTTTCGCATAAAGCTGTCTGGTTTGGTGAAAGCAAGCAGCCGGTTCACATACAGTTTGGACCTTTCCTCTGCATTGCCCAAGAGCACCTTTCAGGCTGTCGTGCCACCTGTTTGTGACGGAGAGAAGACTGGTTCCAGAAAGGTGCCCACAGTCCCTGGGGGGGGGGACCATAAATTGAGAGTTCTCTTGGGGCGGATACCTTGTGACAGGGAGACAGGAGACTGGCCAGCGGATCACAAGGAGAGGGAGATGTGGACCAGGCAAGAACGAAAGTGAGACAGCTGCCCGCCGCTCTTGCCCTCGAGGAGTGAGAGCTCCAGCACGGGGACCACACCTTTGCCCACGGAGCAGTACCAAAATGTCTTGCTTCATCCCCAGCTGTGAATGTCACATGCAGTCTGAGAGAGACAATCAGGACTTAACCCTTTCCCAGGAAGCCCGGTGCCCGCCAATGTACGTGGCACTTTGCAACTACAAGCAGACACCCTTGTTTAGTTAACAGCCACTTGCTCAGGATTTCTAAGCATTCCGTGCTAAATGATATGAAAGCCAGTATACCAGTGATAGACACTCGTGGGAAACTGGCTCACCCTTTTCTCTGGCCTAGGCCCCACACTGTGCATCAGTTGCCCCTTCTGGTCAGTTCTCCACCCACCTCCGCAGCTGCTCAGGGGCCTTCTGAGCAGCCTCCACCTCCAATCAAAGCCTGCTCACAGGAAGAGAGCCTAAACTAAGTCCATTCACACTAAAAAGGCCAGTATGTTACCGCTTCCAGTGATACTGGCACGATTATTATCCTTACCGGGAGAAAGAAGCTTCAGCCAAAGGAAAACATATCTAACTGTAAAGTTTTGAGAATAGAGGAACAAGTACTTATTGAGTGTCTACTCTATCCCTGGTATGCGACAACACAATCTAGTTTAATCTGTAAAACAACTCTCTGAGGAGGCAGTTTTCTATTCATTTCCTCAAGGAGTAAAATATGAGTAACCTCTTTAAGGGTACATAATGGCTTCAACCTGAAATGGCTTCTGGATTTCATTGTTAGGTCTCTAGTTCATTAGGATCCAGGTTTCTGGAAGAACCTCAGAGCTGCTACGGGGAAAGGGGAAGCTGAGTAAGTGAGAATGAAGAATAGAGGCGTTTCCCCTCAGCTTTGGCCAGAGCAGCATCATGTGCATACATTTTAAATCTTGAATTTCAGGAAAGTTTCTGCATTGAGAGTTCAACTAAAATATAAAATTTGAAAATAACTTATTTGGCAAAGTGGCACTTTCTGAAGGGATTGAGGCAGGGATGTACATAGCTATATTCCCTTTTTAAGCCATCACCCTGGGCCGGTGTGGAGAACGGATTCAGCCTAGAACTAGTTGTGCCGAGGGCAGGCATGGAGGACCTGAACTAAGGCTTATGAGGTTTGCAAAGACAAGAGGACAGATGTGAGAGATGCCAAGGAGATTGGCTTTCCAGCCCCTGGTGACTCCAAGCCTGGTGTTTGGACCAGTGGCCTCGGCACCACTTGGGAGATGGGGAGAAAGGCAGGCTCCACTCCCCCAGAGCAACTTCTTTCAAGATATGTCTCCAAAGACAAAGGAAACAAAAGCGAAGATGAACTTTTGGGACTTCATCAAGATCAAAAGCTTCTGCAGCAAAGGAAACAGTCAAGAAAACAAAGAGGCAACCCACGGAATGGGAGAAGATATTTGCAAATGACAGTACAGACAAAAGGTTGATATCCAGGATCTATAATGAACTCCTCAAACTCAACACACACAAAACAGACAATCATATCAAAAAATGGGCAGAAGATATGGACAGACACTTCTCCAATGAAGACATACAAATGGCTATAAGACACATGAAAAAATGTTCATCATCACTAGCCATCAGGGAGATTCAAATTAAAACTACATTGAGATATCACCTTACACCAGTTAGAATGGCCAAAATTAGCAAGACAGGAAACATGTGTTGGAGTGGATGTGGAGAAAGGGGAACCCTCTTCCACTGTTGGTGGGAATGCAGGTTGGTGCAGCCTCTTTGGAGAACAGTGTGGAGATTCCTCAAGAAATTAAAAATAGAACTACCCTATGACCCTGCCATTGCACTCCTGGGTATTTACCCCAAAGATACAGATGTCGTGAAAAGAAAGGCCATCTATACCCCAATGTTTATAGCAGCAATGGCCACGGTCACCAAACTGTGGAAAGAACCAAGATGTCCTTCAACGGATGAATGGATAAGGAAGATGTGGTCCATATACACTATGGAGTATTATGCCTCCATCAGAAAGGACGGATATCCAACTTTTGTAGCAACATGGATGGGACTGGAAGAGATTATGCTGAGTGAAATAAGTCAAGCAGAGAGAGTCAATTATCATATGGTTTCACTTATTTGTGGAGCATAACAAATAGCATGGAGGACATGGGGAGATAGAGAGGAGAAGGGAGTTGGGGGAAATTGGAAGGGGAAGTGAACCATGAGAGACTACGGACTCTGAAAAACAATCTGAGGGGTTTGAAGGGGCAGGGGGTGGGATGTTTGGGTACCAGGTGGTGGGTATTATAGAGGGCACAGATTGCATGGAGCACTGGGTGTGGTGAAAAAATAATGATACTGTTATGCTGAAAATAAATAAATTAAAAAAAAAAAAGGAAACAGAATCTGCATTTTGACTGGATTACCCAGGTGATCCCTATGCCCCCTTCAAGTGTTAGAAGCACTGCTTTAGGATTGTTTGCTTTGCAAGGGGAAATGAGGAAAGACTAAAGATGACTTTGACCTTCTGTTCAGGCATCCCAAATCTGGGGAATGTTAGAAGAGCAATTCACCTCAGCAGCCCAGTTAGAGCAAGGGCTTCGGGTACCAAGACCTCTATTTAACTGAGCTGGCATGGAATGACCCTAGTTAAGGACCCAGTTGCTCTCTTCCCATATTCTTCCTTTCTCTGCAGGTACAGATTTCTTCAGGAATCAGGACCATCTCTCCAGATTTGAAGTATGCTACTGCACTAGTTCATAGTAAACCTTTGATGCCTAGACTCTTCTTGACTTTTTTTTAATTCTCCCCCCACATTTCCTTGTCCAGTGTTTTTTTTGTTTTTTTTTGTTTTTTTTTTTTTTTTTGCTCTGGGCTTGCTAATTTAAACTCAAATGCCGGTGGCCAGGTATCATACATCTTCAAAGAAATATTTCAGTGTTCTCTGAGTCTTAATACACTGCCGTGAGAGAGGAGACTACTTGAAGCATGGAGTTAATGGGGTCACATTTGGGGGCACAGGGGTCTTTAAGACCTGCTAACCTAGACGGCCCCATCTCCCGTGGCTCCTCTACAGATAACTTGTACTCCTGAAATTCTTGATCTCAAGGGACTATGTTCATTCCTACTTGGAATGCAATTCCCCAGCTTTCCGGCAGGCTCTGGGCTGAGATAGGTACCCCCCACCTGTGTGGTCTCCTTGGGCGTATCTCCTTCAGGGTGTGCTATCACACTATGCCTTGTTGATTTACCTGTCCCTCCCACCCTTGATTCTGTGTCTTTTCATCTTTACACCCTCAAAGCATAGCAGAGTGCCTAGCTCATACCGGAGGCACAATAAATATTTGTTAAATGAGTCAATGAAAGAATGTGTGACTGTGGATGAGGCTGGTTTGGGGGGTAGGATAGATCTGGGGAGTCAGAACTGTAGTTCATTGAACCATTTGGGGTTAGACTCATGATCTTCTTGACCTATGCTAAGGTCAGGAGCTACTCTGTATTCTTACATGGGTTTTTGAACATCTCTGAATTACTCTTAATATCCTCATGGGCCCTTCTGGTGAACAATAATCTAGAACATTCTTCCCCACCTTAAATTTACAAGCAAACATCAAAACCTGCTGCTCGGTTATTTTGCCTAAGAAACACATACCTCTGACTTTGAAGTGGGTTTGGGTTTGCTCACTTATTTTTACTTTTATGGGTGTTTTATTCTTAGTTGCAGAGGTATTTTTAGTAAGTTTTTACTCATTGAACACTTACAGCCCAAGAAACAATAGGCTTGCTTAAGTTGACCCTGGCCAACTCTGTTTGTGGGGGAATTCCTGGCCTTAATAAGTGATGCACTCCTACCCAGTCTAGCTACCCCAAACAAATTCCAGGACAATACAAAGAATGTCAAGAATAGCCAAGCAAGAAAATACTTCTGTTGCAGCTTCAAGCTTCGAGGATGCATTCCTCCCCACCTTAACTAAAGAATCTCCCCACAGAAGGAGGAAACAAAAATCCCTGGGAGCCAAGAATGACAGAGTGTGTGTCTACATGAATGGACACTATTTTGTGTTTTGTTGTCACTATTGTCATCAATGATCCTCTGTTGTTGCGCAAAGACCATAATATTATCTTGATGGGCAAGCTGGCATTTTCATTTATCTTGTAATTATTCTCTACTAACAATCCTCTGAACATAGTCTACCAATCCTTTTTTCTCTGCCTTTCATTCTTTATCCTAATACCTCTGAAATGTAGTGCTCATTCTGCATGCTCCCAACCTCCATGGTGGCCATTTCTTCTTCAAGGTTCCATTTTCCCATAGCTCCACTCAAGGTTACAGAGTCCTATGTGGACATAATTGCTCTTTTCTGGTCACTACCGCATGTATATTACATAAGAGCATCAAGAGTATCTTTGGAAATGAACCCCAAGCTTATTTTGAGCTGTTTCTTTCCTGTGCTATGGTAACATCAATTGGCTTATTACATATCACAGATGAGCCACCCATATGGACAAAGATCATTCTCTTGCCCTCCAGCAGAAGGACGGCAGCGGGCTCCTCTTCCAACGTTGGAGAGAAATGCCTTGATTTCATGTTCCGATCATCAAAGTTAGATGGCATGCACATGGTCAAGACTCAGACAATGTGAAGATGAGTGGAGGTCCTGGAAATGATGCCGGCTGAGAAGAGAGAAGCACCAAAGGCCTCCTTTGCCTCTTTTCAACATTTCTTAGAGCCAGTCCCAACTTGATACACTACTTCTAATTTAAGAGACTTCACTGGATTTCCTCTTGTGTCTGCCATAGTTTTGTTGATCCCCAAAACAATATTGTTTCAACTCTAACAGCATTTTTGACTAGGCAGAAAATTGACTAATGCAGGCAAAGTATACTTGAAATGATTAATATTTTTTCAAGTTTCTATGTTGCATGTCTAAGGTTAAAATGAAAGATTCAGAATCCATTGTCAATGGAACTTACCACTGCCATCTAACCAAAAACATTGACCAAACTAGCTTTTGATATGCAAATGGGTGCCTGGCTCTGGCACCATCATGGGAAAGCAACAACTTTTCACTATGCGAACAATTTATATGTTCTATGAAATAGCCAAGGAAAGAAAGAAAGAAGAAAAGCAAGAAACGAAAAGAAAGAAAAAGAAAGGAAGAAAAGAAAACTGAAACACCATGTCCAAACTAAAAATGCTTTCATCGATCTTAGTGACAATAAGAGATTTTTCTTTTTTAACATCTCTGGAATGGACAAGAGAACATAGGGGTAAACTGTGTTTAAAGTCCCATACAGCAGGAGGCTTTCAGCTCAGGTTATGATCTCAGGGTGATGAGATGGAGCCCTGCATTGGGCTCCCCACTCAAAGGCATCTGCTTGTGATTCTTTCTTTCTCTCTTCCTCTGCCCCTCCCCCTACAGGCACACAGGCTCTCTCTCAAAAAAAAAAAAAAAAAGTCCCATATTGCAGGGAATATTATTTTAGGTTCTAATTCAGTTATTTTATTTCCTTTCTTCTTCTTCTTTATGTATTTAGTTGGGTGTTTTTTTTTTTTTTTTTTTTTGGTTTTTGCTTTGTTTTTGTTTTGTTTTGTTTTGTATGTGCATGTTTTGTGTTTTGCTCTCTGGAAGATGACAAATTGTATAGTTCAGTGACATAAATTACCTGAACAATTTACTGGAGAAGTTCTTGGCAGAAAAGGCCTGCTAGCGCCTGTGTTCCCTTCCTTGCTGCTGTGGGAACGCTATGTACCCTCCAGAGCCTGGGGCGGCCTGATTGGGCTCTATTATTTTCATATGCACAGTCTGCTGCTGAGAGGCTTAAGAAGCAGGGCACATTGTCCTACTCTGTCTAAGAAGGGTCGGGCCAGACCTTATTATTGCCCCTTCTGTTCTGCTCCTCTGCCTCCAGTAATGCTCAGGATTTGGTAATTCAGGGAAAAGGCGATGCCAGTTATGCCTCTGGACAGCTATGACATAATTGCTGTCCAAGGCATGCCAGGATTTTATAAATTCCAGCCTGTGATCGGTTCCTACCCTGAAGAATGTGTTCTGATGGTGTCTACCAGTGCTGGCATATCTACAAATAAGATCTAAGCACCATTGTTAATCATCTGGCACCTTTTAAAAAGACAGGATCGTCGTGCTGTCTAGCTTTTGGTGCTATTATGGTCTGATATGCAATTGCGAGACGTGTTAGTGCTTTCCTCTATTGGCTCCAAATCAGGGATGATCAAAATGTTTGCAGATCAGGGCTCAGCCAGACCCTTGAGCTGCAAAGGCTCCTTTAACCTGGCCCGAAAGTGGTGGCTCCCCAGTCTCTCCAGGCTTACCCAAGCTTTCATACTTCTTCTGGAGGGCACAGGTATAAATACATTAAATGTATCCAGAAGACAGCAAGTGTACATAAAATAGTCTCAACTTTAGGTGGTAGTGAGCCTTACTGATTCAAGATATCCTCGGCCAGAGAATGAAATGGGATGGGCCACCTTTTTCCTTCTCTTTCCTTTCTCACATTCCAAAGGTGAGTTTGGTGCTGCCCAAACACCAGACATAGAACGTGCCCAACCCCAAAAGAAGAGCCAGTTAAAACCATCAGTTTCTCCCCTGAGGTGGTCACCCAGTCCCTAAGTTCCCATGTCTGGGGTTAACACCTGTATCCCCTGTGTGTTGTTGAACACCTGACTTTCTGCACCTGCTGAAGGCTTGGGCATGTCTTCCTCATGATCGCCAATGCTAACCCTCGCAACCCGGCTCACATCTGGGTAGTGGAAACAGCTCCTAATCCGTGTACCTGCATTCAGCCTTTCTCTCTACCCGCCGCCGCCATGACTGCCAGAATGAGCATCCACAGGTGCTCTTGGCAGTGCCATTTGGTGACACAGTACAAGGTTTTGGCAATTACCTTAGACGTCCAACAACAGGCTTTATTGTAACATTTCTCCTTCCTCTCTTATTTCTCCTCAACACTGCCCATTTCCAACTCAGACAATGTGCTTGTTTTTCACTTCACAAGACTGGCTAGATATTTGCCCTGAAGGCATTGTTCAAATCTTTCCACTAATCTGGGACTCTCTCTCTCCTACTCTCCTTGCTCCTCTCAAGACCCGAGTTTGTTATCCAGGAGCCCACTGTTGTTAACCAGGGGCTCTCTCGGGTGGCCTCTTCACTCTGCTTCCTCTGTTCCCTGGAAGGTTTTAGTCTATTGATGCTTCAGTCAATAGCAAATCATTTTGACCTGATGATCTTTCGTTTTATAATGACTCACAAGGCACTCCTGGTATTTGGAGCGTACCTGCACCAAACCCTCCCCAACCCACCTACATCACAGAAAAGTTTTTGAAGTCAGGAGCATGTCTCCTCTTGTTTGGATGCCGTCCCCCCAACAAAGTCATGTATCTATTCAGCATTCTTTCAACAAATGCCCATCAGCATATAAGGGCTGCAGGCATAAGGTGTGAGGAAGACAGACCCAGTCCTTGGCCTTAAGAGCCAGTGTGGAGTGGGCTTATAGAGCCAATATCCTGGGACATAAAAGGAAACAAGGCATATATTTTCCGAAGGAAGAAAAAAAGCATATGTGATAACTTCATGAATGGTGGCAAGAGAGTTGGGAGAATCACATCTAATGATATATTTCATGACACAATGATGTAGGTGAAGAATACCAAGGCAGGTGGTGAACACAGCCCATCTGCCAGATTCTGCAGACTTTCTACGTCCTCTCGAAATAGTAGGACCAGTCTTCAGGGGTTTCTGGAAGTATTCTATATCTTGGTCTGCGTGATGGCTACACAGGTGTATACATAGATAAAAATGCATCAAGCTGTCCTTATTTCATAACTCCATAAAAAAGGTCTTGTGTGTCTGTGTATGCTTAAAGAAAAACGGCGAGAAGGAAAGCAAAGTGAAACACCTGACTGCTGGTGTGACCTCTTATTCCCATAAAAATACTCCCAGATCAGTCCTGCCTGGATCCCAAGGACACAAGCTGGAGATGTTTTTTGGCCATAAAGTGCAGAGCCACCCAAATGGGTTCTTGATGCATTCCATGGGAGCCTTGGAGGGAGTCAATGTTCTCACATGCTGGAGGATTAGTACTGAACCTGAAGATCAGGGCAACGTTTCTGAACTCTGGCAGCACATTAGGACCACCTGAGCATTCTTAACAAAACCCCAGTGCCTGGACCCCGCCCTCTGAGACTCTGATTCAGTTGGCCTTGGATGGGCCTCCTGTACCACTATTTTTAAAAAGGTGCCATTTTTAATGTGCAACAAGAATTCCTAATCCCTAGTCAATCCCATGTCTTCTTCAGAGCGTTAAGGAAATGGGATTTCACAAAGTTTAAGTGATTTGCCTCAAGCAGTGCTCCTGGGTACACGTCTCAATTATCGGAAGAGCTTGTGGAGTGTATCCATGCCTGAGAAGAACCACTGGCTCAAGGTTACAAAGGACTGAGTGGTCAGAGCCAGGAATCCTATCCAAGTGCTTTGATTCTTAACCTCTAGTTTGTTCCACTTCATCTCCCCTAAAGGGAGACATCATTATTGGCAAAAGCTTTTGAAATAAAAATTGTAGCTATGGCTTTAATCTCAATTTGAACTCATTAGAGCAACCCCACTGACTGGAAACATTAGAAGCAATCTAGGAAGGTGGAATTCACTCTTTAAAATCCTTCTTGATGGGAATAAACAATGCCAATGGCTCTCCTAGGTCTTAGTTCTCACTTCGCTTCTCACCAGCCTCCCCCTTCCCAGCCCCCACTGATAGATTCTGTCGGCTCAGTTAATACATTTGACATAACACACTTTGTGCCATCACTCTGGCACACCTCCACATTAAAACACAGTAACTCGAGAAATCAGAAAAATGAGGTGGGGATAGTTAGAAAAAGACTAATGTAGAAGCTGATGTATCTTGAAACATCTGAGAAAGAGCATTAATGAGATCTTCACAAGCTAACTTAAAACTTCCAGCAATAAATGAGCTGCCCAACGAAAATGACTTCCCAACTCTATAACGATAACTTGAAATCTTCAAGCAGTTGCTTAAGACATTGACTACAATGTCTGTTTTTAATTCGCTAGTGAGATCAGCATCTAGAAGCAAATGCGAAAGACTTTCTCAGAAATCCATCAATCAGATGAGTTGAAAATAGCTCATCTCCCTACAGCTTTTTATCAGTGCCTTCCTTTGAGGTAATCAAGGCCATTTCTGCCTTCACATGTGATGATGCTCTTTTCTCCATTTTATCACTTTCATCTGGATAGTGATGTACATTTTTGCGAGGGGATCATTATGTTTTTAACAAGGGTACAGAGTACATTCAAACATGAAAGAAAGATTCCTCTATTAGACTGTGTCAGTGTGGTTGGACAAGTGCATGTTAGATGAGAGATTGGTTTAGATCAGATCTAGCTTGTCTTCAGGGCTGGCAAATGTAGAAAATAAGGTCTGGTGGAGCCCTGGTGCCGAGTAGCACTGAATTCAGCTGCAATCTGGCATGGGGAGGACAGCACGGGGATTTTTCCAGATGCTCTCATCCTTCCTTTCTTTTTCTTAGTAAATTTTTTAAAATTTTAATTTCAGTGTAGTTAACATACAGTATTATCCTAGTTTCAGGTGTACAGTCTAGAGATTCAACAACTCTATACGTGACTCAGTGTTCATCATATAAAGTGCCCTCTTAATTCCCTTCATCTGTTTCATCCACCTCCCATCCACTGCCCCTCTGGGAACCACCAGTTTGTTCTCTCTTAAAGAGTCTGCTTTGTGGTTTGTCTTTTTTCATTTGTTGGTTTGTTTGATTTATTAAATTCCACATGTGAGTTAAATTATAGGGTATTTGTCTTTCTCAGGCTTATTTCACTGAGCATTATATTTTCTAGCCCCATCCAGGTTGTGGCAAATGGCAAGATTTCATTCTTTTTTTTTTTTTTTAAGATTTTATTTATATATTTATTTGAGAAGGAGAGCAGAGGGAGGAGCAGAAGGAGAGGGACAAGCAGATTCTGTGCTGTGCATGGAGCCGGATGAGGGGTTAAATCCCAGGACCTTGAGATCATGATCTGAGCTGAAACTGAGTCAGATGCTTTAACTGACTGAGTGACCCAGATGCCCCAAGATTTCGTTCTTTTTTTTTAATGACTGAGTAATATTCCAATGTGTGTGTATGTGTATGTGTATGTGTATGTGTATGTGTATGTGTGTGTACATGTGTGCATGTGTGTGTGTGTACCACCTCTTCTTTATCCATTCATCTATCGGTGGACATTTGGGTTGCTTCCATAATTTGGTTATTGCAAATAATAATGCTGTAAATATACTGGGTATATTTACTGGCATGTATATACTATACTATAAATATACTGGGTATATTTACTGGCATGTATCCTTTCAAATTAGGGTTTTGATCTTCTTTGGGTAAATCCTGGGTCATGAAGTTACTGGGGCATAGGGTAGCTCTATTTTCAATTTTCTAAACCTCCATACTGTTTTCCAGAGTGGCTGCACCATCTTGCATTCCCACCAATGGAGCACAAGGATTTTTCTTTCTCTGCATCCTTGTCAACACCTGTTGTCATGTTTTTTTTCTGACTTAGAGGAAGTGTTGCTTCACAGATATTCAATAAATGTTTGTTCATCCATTCATTCATTCATCCAACCAATTATCATAAAGTTGCCAACTGTTTAACAAGTGCTGCTAGGTGTTAGAGTATACATGTGAATAAAACACAGTTCATGACTATAAAGTTTTTATGGATTCCTTACTGAATGAATGAATATAAGGAGGAAAGGGGAAAAAAAAGTGTTTTCAAGGGGCACCTGGGTGGCTCAGTTAGTTAAGAGTCTGACTCTTGATTTTGGTTCATGTCATGATCTCAGGGTTGTGAGATCAAACCCTGTGTCAGGGTTCCACACTCAGCATGGAGTCTGCTTGAGATTCTCTCTCTCCCTCTGCCTCAGGCCCTCCCCCTGCTCTAAATAAATAAATAAATAAAATCTTCTAAAAACCAGCAACAAAAAAAGTGTCTAGGGGAATAACAATACTAGAACAGTGTTAAGAAAGTATGAAGTTTTGAATCAGGCAGATGCTGGTTCAAATCTAAAAATCCCTTCTTATCAGCTCTTCATGCCTAATGTCAAGAATTCAGAGTAACAGAAGCATTTGGTCAAGAATACTTTGGGATCCTTTGAGAATCAAAATGCAAAATAAGACTAGACGTGACAGATTTATTGAAGAAAACACCTGTGAAGGGAAAGGAAGGAGGAAGAAGGAATATGTAGGAAGATGCCTCAGACCATGATGCAGGTCTGATTCCTGGGAAGCAGAAAGGGAAGGGAGGAGGGTTGGATAAAGAGAATCTGAGATTCCAGTGCAGTTGCAAGAAAGTTTTAGCCGAGTTGATGGGAGTCTTTGAGCTAAAGTCACTCATTGGAGGAAGCCTGCATCTTATGGAGGAAGCCTTGGCATCTATGCTTAGCCATTACAGAATAGCAATTTACTTGAAGTGTGGCTTCTGAGAATGTGGTCACGGATCCAGAGGGTAGCATGGATCTGGGGTTGCTGTTCACTTATGCCATTTCCACAGCATGACATCCAAGTAGCCCATGACTATCATAGTCGTTTTCACTGGAAAAATAAAAAAGAAAATTCAATTAATGTTTGGCTAAATCAAGAGTTGAGAAGATTTAAAAAAGAAAGAGAGAGAGAGAAGATAGTAAATCTTACAAGCTTTGTGGCCATACAACTCTTTTGCAGTTAAGAGAAGCCATAGACATTATGTTAATTTGGAGGTGTTCCAATAAAACTTTATTTACAAAAACAAGCAGGAGGACTGTTGGACTGTGGAGCATAGTTTGTGGATACCTGGTTTGCGTGGATAAGGTACTATTTCCTCACATTATGTCTAGAGATAAGATTGCAGGTGATGCTTCAGGGACTCAGCATGACATAAGACTTTTCCATCTTTTGCTCTTTTATTTTCAGCATCATTTTAAGGCTATCAGCTGATTTTCAACAGAAATATTCTCAGCAGTTTTAAAGATAGCAAATGACTTCTCAAGGGATGCCTATCCCTTATATAAGGGAGGAAATGACATCTTCTAAATTCCCTAGCAACAATGAACTCATTAATTAATCACAGATTTATTGAGCAGTTACTTCAGATCAGGTATTATTCTAGGTGTTCCCATAGTTAACAAAATAGAACAACTCTGTCCAAATGAAGCTGACATCCTAGTGGAGATGGAGGGGGTGATGGAGGATAAACAAGATAAGTAAAATATGTAGTAGTAGATGGTAGGAGATGCTATGGACAAAATAAAGCCAGGAAAAGGGAAGGATACTCCATGTGGTGGCAGTAAGGAGAAATTGCATTTTAAGTGAGGTGGATCAAAAAAGATGTCATTGAGTGGGTAATATTTGCAGAAAGATAAGGTAGTGTTAAATTATGAAAATAAATTATGGAAAAATTTTCCAGGGGAGGGGAATCTATCCAGTGCAATGTTCTAATGCCAGATCTATGTAGCTGGAGTAGAGAGAAAGGGGAGAGGGGGAGACTTGAAGAAAAACAGGTCAGGAGGCCAGGTCACGTGGTGGGGACTTCTGGGGCTCTGTGATGACTTTGGCTTCTATTCCGAGGGAGATGAGAAGCCATGGGACCATTGTGAGCTGAGGGAAGAACACAATTTACATATTAACAGAGCCACTGTGGACGCTGTATTGCGACTACATGGAAGGAAGCGGCAAGATGGAAGCATGGCGTCCCATTAGGAGGCTTCAAAGCTAAGAGTTGCTGGTGATTTGGAGCAGCACAGCAGCAGCAGAGGTAAGGAGAAGCCTAGAGTTGCAGAATCTGTGGATTGACTGGATATGGACGGACCGTGAGAGGAAGAGGAAGCAGTGATGACTAAGCTGGCAGACTTGCACACTGGGGACACTAGGGTTGACATTTAGTTAGATGGCGAACACGGAGCAGGCAGAGACACTGGAAAGGCCAAGAGGATGAGTTGGACCAGTTGGACTGAGAATCTTATCAGCTCACTGGCTAAAGATGCTGAATAGGCAGTTGGTTATGTAAGTCTCTGCATTTAGACTTGAAGTCTACCCTGGGAATCTTCCGCAGATGCTTCCCTATCATTGCCTGGAATTTTGTCATATAGGCAGCTTATCCCTAGCTGCAGGGAAAGTAGAGATGTCCATGTTCACCTTTTCCATCTTCCACAGAGAAAGATAGCAAGAGAGAAAGGGATTGGTATTTCAATGAGCAACATCTGACTTATTGTCTCTTAGCTCTTTCTATCAGGGATAATGAAATCTACTTTACATGATTATGGCAACAACTCACCAGAGCTAATCTATAGAAGGCTCCGGGCATACATAATGTGTTCTTTAAATACCCGAGTTCCCCTCCCTTCCCTTCCCTTCCAGTGACCTGAGATGTCCTGGTAAGTTGTTAACTCTGTCAATAATACTTATTTTTGGACTTCCTCATTTAATGAAGCAGTGACACCACTATTTTTATAATCACTGCTGTGGCAGAAGAAAGGAACTTTTCCTTCCCCATGTTTCCGCCCCCCACAGCCACATACTTTCAAGAGCTGGATCGGTGAAGCTGGTTTTCTTCCTCTCAGTGACTCTTCCTTCTCATTTCTCAGAGGGTTTCGTTTTCACTTTTACGTTTTAGTTTCTGTGCGTAATGATGGTCAGAGAATCTACAAATTCTTAGTAATGATCAACCATCATGAGACAGGCACAACTCTCCCCCAGTCTGAGACTTGATTGAAGAGTGTCTGGGAAGAACATTCACAAATAAAAAGAAGTCCAAAGCAACATGAAGGGTGTCTCGTTCAAGGCCAGGTGGAGGCATGTGTTCGGGCCACTTGGTGGGACAAAGTCAGAGCGAACCCAATGGCTGTCAGAGGAAAATAACTCTAGAGACATTATTCTCCACTCCCACATCTGGCAGAAAACTATGTAGGAGCATTCCGAAGCCCTGTGTCAGCCTTATCTGTCCATTTTATATTTGCTTTATATCCCTTTCTCTCTCCCAGTGCAGGGAGAAGGCAAAATGTTTGTGTGTGTTTCTACCTATACAGGATGGCCATAAAGTCTTGACTCTAAAATAATATCGTTTTATCCTTTACTGTAGTGTGATAACAGTAAATCTTTTACAATGTGTTTGTCTGCTTTTCCAGACTTTGTGGCCACCGTGTGTGTGTGTGTGTGTGTGTGTGTGTGTGTGTGTGTGTGTGCGTGTACACGTACACATGCATGTGTGTGTTATGTATTGGTTACTAGGGCTGCCCTAACAAAATACCACAGAGTGGACGGCTTACACAACAAAAATTTATTTTTTCACAATTCTTGGAGGCTAGAAGTCTGAGATCAAACCTTCAGCAGGGTTGGTTTCTTCTGAGAGCTCTCTCTTTGTTTTACAGATGGCTGCCTTCTCCCGTGTTCCCATACAGTCTCCCCTCTGTGCATTGACTGTGTCCTAATCTCTTCTTTTAAGAACACAAGTCATAGTGTGTTAGGATCCATCCTTGTGGTTTCATTTTAACTTAATCATCTCTTCAAATATAGGTACATTCTGAGGTACTGAGGGTTAGGACCTCAAGATATGAATCCTGGAGCTACATAATATACAGCTCATAACGGTATATATTTATATGTAAATATAAAATGTTACATATAAAATACATATATAAAGCACATATTATGTCTTATATAATGCATTATATTTATACCTTTTATACATATACATACATGTATCTGTGCACATGCATTATACACACAAAGATTTTGAGATATTGTCCAATTTGTGCTTGAAACTTCCTCCTGTCTGTAGAAATGCCAGTCCCCTGACTGCCTAGGGCAGCTTTCCCCTGTAACTGTAGATGTCTGCCAGAGGCTCATTGTCCAGATCTGTTAATCTTTATAAGATGCTCTGAAGGGCAGGATACCTTAACCTTCTAACCTCACCATGCCTGTTAAGTAGGAAAGACGGTGCTCTGCTCCTGGGGCAACTTCACCTGTGGTGTTCATGAGCAGAATCTCAAAGTAGAAAAGCCTCTTGGATGGGGGATAAAGGGAGGGGGGTGGGGTGCGTGCTCCCTGCTTTTGTTTCCCTAAAATTCCTTTAGCAGCAGGCAGGAAAAGTGACCACAGCAGGGTAGGCTTCTGTTTAGGCTGAGGAAGCAGGGAGCCAGCCAAAGACCAGGAAAAGACCCATGCTTCTGGGTTAAAGATAAACTGAAAAGGTATTTTAAGAGCTAGCTGTTGGTCCAGTGGGAACAATAGATAAGTTAAAGGCCTGGGTATTAAGCCAATTTCATCTCTGAGTAATATTTTTTAGGAAACTATGAATGACATTGAGATTGGCAACCATTGTTCACTTGAAAGGAGATTTT
Organism: Mustela nivalis; assembly: GCF_964662115.1. Lineage (NCBI taxonomy): Eukaryota > Metazoa > Chordata > Mammalia > Carnivora > Mustelidae > Mustela > Mustela nivalis. The sequence continues at coordinate 143,684,919 of NC_139024.1, forward strand.
TCAAGAATCTTGACTTTTCCCGTGATGTATGGTCAAAATGGGGAGAAGAAGCTAAGATTTCCCTGCCGCTCAACTTCAGTCCTTTGGGGTTGACTTCTCTACTTGTCAGTTACAGATTGGTCAATTTTATTTTCAATCATGTATAGGCACTAATTTGTCCAATTTCTTTACTACTCAAATTAACAAGTCTGGACCAGCAAAGTTCACACCTCCTGGGAGTTGTGAGACATAGAGTCTCTGGCCCCTCCCAGACCTACAGAATCAGAATCTGCATTTTAAAAAGATCCCCAGTTGATCTCTATTCATATTTAAGTTTAAGAAACAGCGGTCTAAGGGCCTAACATCCTAGTTGCAACCTTTTCTGGAAGGTAGAGACCATATACAAAAGTATAATACTCTATTAGGAAACATTTCCTATAGTACCCCATCTTGAGTAGGCAATAAACAACCGGTGTGCTCTGATGATCGACAGGTGATCATTAATAGAAGAAACAAGTGAACAGTAAGAGATGTTCTTTCAAGACTCCAACAAACTGACACCTGCCTATTCCTTGGTACATTGGTAACTTTATTATTCATCTAATTACAGTATTTTTATGCTGTGTTATCTTGAGTCACTTACTTGACCTTCTGTGACTTAGTTTCTCTTCTACAAAATGGGGTTTAAAATTATACTTATCAGGGCGCCTGGGTGGCTCAGTGGTTAAGACTCTGTTGGGCTCAGGTCATGTTCTCAGGGTCCTGGGATAGAGCCCAGCATTGGGCTATCTGCTCAGCAGGGAGCCTGCTTCCTCCTCTCTCATCATCTCTCTGCCTACTTGTGATCTCTCCCTCTCTGTCAAATAAATAAATAAAAGCCTTATAAATAAATAAGTTTATACCTGTGAAGCACTCATATTGGCATATTGTATCTGGCATATGGTAAGAGCCAAATAAGTGTTAGTTAAAAATACAATACAGCAGGACCTGTATAAATGTTTATGTCTCAAAATCTTCCCATGTGTGAATTGTTATGATTTTTTTTAATGTATTATCTGGTTTCTCCCTATATATTTGCATACTACTTTTCCTGTTGTTCTTTAGGTTTCTTGAAGGAAGGAATAAAAGACGGTTACCATCTTCCCATAAAAGTATATAGCACAGTGCTCAGCACACAGTAGACTCTTAGTTTTGCAGAACTATGTATGTTCAGGTGCACAACCATTTTGAGAGTGAGAGCTGATTTGACTAGTTTGATGTTTTTCCACTGCATTGATGACAACATTGGCTATAGTTCACATATTCATTCATTCCCTCATTTGACAAAGGTTTGAGCACCTACTGTGGTCTAGATTCTGTCCTAGGTGTTCAAGATATGCAGGAACAGATCTTTTAAAAATTCTTTGAGGAGTTTTGCTCTAAAGAGAAGCAGAGAAACTAGGTATTCATGAAGGGAGAAGGGGGGTGGGCAAGAGAAGTTAAAAAATGGATGATGTGGGGCGCCTGGGTGGCTCAGTGGGTTAAAGCCTCTGCCTTCGGCTCAAGTCATGATCCCAGAGTCCTGGGATGGAGCCCCACATCGGGCTCTCTGCTCGGCAGGGAGCCTGCTTTCTCCTCTCTCTCTGCCTGCCTCTCTGCCTACTTGTGATCTCTGTCTGTCAAATAAATAAATAAACAAAATCTTAAAAAAAAATGGATGATGTTACAGCATGTGCATACTCATGGAAATTGAGACAAGATGATGAGAGAGAGATAGGGGGGCAGTTCCTTCCTTGGGATAACAAGAGAGGATGAGCTCTAATGCACCAGTGTTGCAACTGACCTTGGCTGGCAGCAATGACAACTTCACCATAAAGAAAGGAGAGAAAGCAGAAATACATGGATGGCACAGATGCTGGGTAGATGTGACAAGAGGGAGAATGGGGAATTTCTCATCTAATTGTTACTTAAAAAAAAAAGTGACATAGGAAACAAGGTAGGTATCAGCTCTATCAGGAGACAGTCAAGGGGAGAAATTGGAATTTTCAGGAGAGAGAAGGTGGGCAGTAGTCCTTAAGGACAGCGGGAGAAGTAATAGGGTCTGCACACACAGAATACCTGCCCGATAGTGGTAAGGTCCATTGTCCACTGTGGTCATGAGTTTAAGGGAAGACCAGGAAGCACATTGGCGTGTTTTTCTTTGGTCCCTTCTAGCTCCCCGGGTGCAGGTGTGGAATAGGCCAAGAGCTGCTCCTCACCAGATTGTACTCATGATTTGGCACCACAAGTACATAGCCACTGGAAAGACTAGATGCGCCAGTTCCTTAGGAAACTCACAGAACAAGTACCCTGGATATGAATTATTTGCATAATAAGAAATCATTTACTCCCAAGGACTATGCCATATCCCCTGGTATTATTCTGTTTGTGTTGGGTTTTTATATTCCTCTTATCAAAGGCTTTCATTTCTGGAGAAGTGACTGATATTCCCATAATCTTTCACCTGTATAATTCCTTGCCTTCACTTGGACCCCACTTGGACCCCAAGTTTACCTATGCCTTCTTATGACCCTTAAAATATAGTGACCTTATTTAGTACCTCTGCCTTAGAATGGGCAACCCACAACTGGAAATGTGTTTGCTCTGCTGACTCAGTAGTTTGTTGAACAGCCTGAAAGCATTAATGCAGCTCTTTCCGGGATTTGGGGTATCTCTTCTATGTCAGGACCTTGCTTTTTTCTTTTACATTCAGAATGGAAATTTTTTTTTTCTTACAGATAGATTTGTGTCACCCAAATTTCCTTTTTCATCCCTTCCTCCATGTCAACTTACGTTATTACCCAACTTCCATGATTGTCCTTTACCTGAAACAGCAAGGCTCCAGAATAGCTCTTAAAACTTTGCTGCCCCAACAAGGAGGAAATAATGAGCTTTTTTCTCTTGAAAATCTTTTGTAACCTCCTGTGGTGAGTGCAGGGGTTGCTCTGTGCATTCTCAATTCTCTCTGGCTCCTGGGCCACTCTAGGGCAATGGGAAGCTGACTGTGCTCTGGTCACTAAATTGTCCTTGACTTGGGGGTTGCATTGTGCTCTCTAATGTAAGCATTGTTGGCTGCATATTTCTTACCATGCACAGGTGCAAAAAGTACCCAGGGGGCTTCCCCACAGCTCTGGATCATGCATATCCTTCCCTTGATTACATTCTGTACCCTCTTCACACCTCCCCTCCCTCGAGTCTTCCCTGATAATGCCAGGGTAGGGACATTCTGTTCCAAGCTCATTAGTCAAGAATGTTACCAGACTGCCCTGAAGATTTTTTTTTTCCTCCCTGGTGTGGGTTCTCCCCAGTTCTGCAGGAAATCTGAAAATCATGCTGTCTTTATACTGAATTCAACTCAGGATCACATTTCCTCACCTGTGCCCGGGCATTATAGAGATGTTCTCTTAAGACCCCAACAAACTGACAAAGATGTTCAAATTAACAGTTCTTCTGCATGTGGAAGAATTCGATGACTCCCTGGGATAGTCATTCCTGAACTCGTTCTTCCAAATGGTGCAGCTTTTGGCTTCAACTTGCTGGGAAGAATAGCCCTTCTGAAACACTAAGAGCAGGGTAACATTTGTGTCTGCCTACAGCCACTTTGTGGGGATCTCTGGGAAAGCTAGAGAGCCAAGCATTTGATTCATGAATATTTATCAAGTGCCTACTATGTGGCAGGTGCTGTACTTTGAGAATCACAGAAGTGATTCTAAAATTTTGCCACATTTCAGAATCTCCTGACAAGCTTAAAAATAATACTGATGCTTATGTTAAAGCCCATATCAAATAAATCAAATCAAGACAGCAGAATTTTTTGAAGCTCCTAGCAGATTTTTGGGACACCTGTGTGGCTCAGTAGGTTAAGCATCTGCTTTTGGCTTAGGTCATGATCCGAGGGGCCCTGGGATCAAGTCCCTGTCTGCTTCTCACTCTCCTTCTGCTCCCCACCCCTCACCCCATGCTCTCTCTCTCTCTTTCTCTCTCAAATAGATAAATAAAAGAAAAAGAAAAAAGCTCCTAGCCAATTCCAATGTGCAGTCAGGGTTGGAACCAGTGTTTTTGACAGTGCTCTTCAGCTTTAATATGAAAATGAGACCCCGGGACATTTTGTTAAAAATGCAGAATTTGATTCAGTAGGCCAGGGTAGGGCCTGGGCTTCTACATTTTCTTAAAGTTCCTCGGAAATACTGATGCTGCTGGTCTGCAGACCACACTTTGAGTAGCAAGCAATAAAGTTCCTTTATCCCTTGATGTGTCAAACTTTCCTGCCCTTGAGTCTTCACGTAGGCTCTTCCTTTTTCTCTGAAATCACCTCTCTGGAAATCCCCAGAAAAATGCTTTCTCATCTTTTGGTCCTTCAGGTTTCCCCTGACCACCCAATAGAGAGTAATCTCTACCTTCTTTCTCCATATATCTCTATTTCTTGTTTTCTCAAGGGTTCTTCTGACACTAGTGCAAGTGCCAAGAAGCCAGGAGCCACCTCCATTTTGTTCTAGACAAATTATATTCAGCATTTAGTGGATGTCTAACACAGAAAAAGCAGCTGATAAATGCTTGTTGAATGAATGACAACAGGGGTGCCTGGACAATTTCACCTATTTTTCTATTTCAGGTGAGACAAGAAGAAGTGAGAATAGTCCAGCCTTTTCTGTGAAATAGAAGAGAGTATCTTTGAGCATGTCTTATCTGGCCCTTTAAAAAAAAAAAAAAAAAAGAAAGAAAGAACTTTGACTAAAAAAGTATGGGCAATCTCAAGAAACTCAAGAGCCATTCCTAAAAACAGAGCTTGAGGAAAAACACTAGGACAACCTCTTGCATTGCTTAGTGAATACCTTCAAAACGCTAAATCATCAGTTTGACAGTATTATCTTTTCAGGTCACTGCAGCTCACTAAGATAGCACCGAGTTGAATAATCAACAGGGAAATACCATAAACATCTCAGAAACTGAAGTGACCTTGGGGCTGGTTCATTACTAAACTAAGATCATATCAGAGCCCTTAATTCACCATAGGCAGTCTCATCCTTGCCATATCTGGGCTTAAGATGGCAAGTAGACTGAGAATCACATGTAACTCCTCATTTCAGATTTAACTTGTGAAAAATAGAAATTTGTATTGCTTTCTCATGGATGGTGCAGTGGTCAGAGATAGTACCAAGGCTGTGGGTGCCCCCATATAAAGGACCGTGGAAAGTCAAAGTAAAGTTATTTGATAGGATTAAGAGATACAAAATTTATCCAGTCTCACAAAATGGGAGGAGAGGGCTATTACTCTTGAGAGAACTAAGGCACAAAAGAACTAATTATTTACTTGAAGTTGTTCAGCAACGGGATAGAGGAATAGGACCAAGTCATCTGTCTTCCCAATGGAAGCCGGTCTACTCAGTGACACAGTTTCCCTCTTCCTAAATTCATGACACAAAAGATTTATGTATTATGTTTTCTTTAATTTTTCTGAATGGGGCACTACAGAATCTCAGCCTTTTTCAAGCATACAGATTCTAAGGGTAATGAATTTTTGTATTTGCCTTTAGTGTTTATTTAGTTTTTCATTTTGAAAAAGTTGACTGTTACCATTGACCTTTTCCTTCATACTGAGAATGCCCATGGGCTGTGTATGCTGGTGAGTGTTTGTTAGTGACGCTACCTTTCTACATTATAGAAAAATAAACAGGGAAATGCCCAGAAGGAGCTGAAGTAGTATTTAGGGACAGGACACAGGACACATTCCATCTATGAGTCTCGTGATACTGCCTGAATCAGTGCCACAGTATTATTTAGTCTGATCCCCATGTGGAAAAGGAAACTTTTGGTAGGATTGTCCATCTCTCGTGCACATTTCCAAGGTCTGAATGTCTCTAAAATGCATGGAACTGAAATATTTTGTGTAATTACAGCCTGTAGAGGCCTCTACAGCAAAAGATATAAATCAGTAGGAGTACGTGTATTCCAAGGGAAGTTTCTCTGTTTGTCCTTCAGCCATTCAGTTCTAAATTCTATGAGAAGAGAATGAAATTCATTCTGTTGTGGGCTCCAGGAAATCTTTGGAGAACAAGCATGTGATCAGCATACATCTCACATTGCTAGCAAAGCTGAAGAAGCTGCCTTGAGAGATTATAGAAATCATAGGATCTCAGCCCTGGATACCAAGTGGATGGGTCTCACCTAAGTAGAGAACATCCTCTAGGCCTGGTGAAGAACAAAGAGCTCAGAACTTTGGGGAAAGTTTTTCTTTGTTGGATTTAATTTTAAAACACGTCTTCCTTAATTTAAGCCTATGTCTGTATCACTCTATCTTCTACACATCTATCATAGTTCTCACCTCTTAAGCAATATATGTAAGATCAATTCTTTTTCTGGCCATTTTACATCCTTTATAGGAATGGTTTTATTTATAAGTTTAAAAATGAAAATGTCTTTCCAACAATAATCCTTTGAACATTTAAACAAAGATATGAAGACCTGTCTTACTTAATGTCCTCTACTACACTTGAAATGAAAATGATTGATTGTTATGTATGGCTCTAGGCCCCTCATGCCAGATGGTCTTCATGCACTCATTTATTCACCAGGCAATCACATATTCATACAATACACCGTATTGTATGAAATATACAGAGTGCAGGAGGACCATTATTTACCTGTGCCTTCAAGAAAGTAGGTTTATTGGGGGTTAGTTTCTTTTTTTATTTTTTTTAAAGATTTTATTTATTTATTTATTTGACAGACAGAGATTACAAGCAGATAGAGAGGCAGGCAGAGAGCCTGAGCAGAGAGCCTGATGCGGGGCTTGATCCCAGGACCCTGAGATCATGACTTGAGCTGAAGGCAGAGGCTTAACCTACTGAGCCACCCACGCGTTCCAGGTGTTTCTTTATTAGCATCTTTTTCACATAGTGATCTGCCTCTAGCTAAGTCCATCTACTTCTGTCTGTGTCTGGGAAGATGTTTGTCAAAAGATTCATGATAAATATCTTCAAATTCGTGTTAAAATGGTCTTGAGAGAGAGTGGAACTATACCACACAATAGATAGTTTAAAGAGACAGGTAACTAGAAGGAAACATAGACAAGAAACTAGAGTCTAAAACAGGTAGTGAATTGTCTTGTGAGTAGCAACTTTCCCTTCACTAGAATCTTCTCAGATGTTGTCAAGGGGCATCCTGCCACTAACACCAAACTAGAGAATTTGATTTAATTACTGGAGTTGTGATTTCAACTGTCTTTAGACTTCTCCACTTTTTTCTCCCAATTATTTGGCTTTGTTTTGTTTTGTTTTGTTTTTAAACATTTCATTTATTTGACAGACAGAGATCACAAGTAGGCAGAGAGGCAGGCAGAGAGAGCGGGAGGAAGCAGCCTCCCCTGCTGAGCAGAGAGCCCCGATGTGTGGCTTGGCTTTGTTTTTAAGGAGTGTAGAGAATAAACCCTCCCTCTGCTGAACTGCTGAAAACTAGCCCACGCTTTGCCCCATGGAGCCATCCATGCATGACCCAGGCAAAGGTTGTATCATTTACCCAGTTCCAGGCATGGCTCAAAGAGCTTCACATGCATTTAATCTCACTATTCTCCTAACAGTTTTATAGTTTTAGCCTCTGCATTTAGGTGTTTCATCCATTTTGAATCAGTTTTTGTATGTGGTGTGAGGTAAGGGTCCAACTTTATTCTTGTGCATGTAGATATCCAGTTTTCTCAGTATCAGTTGTTGAAGAGATTTCTTTTCCCCATTGAATGGTCTTGGCACCCTTGTCAAAAATCATTTGACCTTATATTCCAGGGATTATTTTTAGGCTTTCTACTTGATTCCATTGCTTTAAATGTCTGTCTTTATGCCACTACCATGCTCTTTTGATTACTGTAGCTCTGGGGTTAAGTTTTGAAATTAAGAAGTGTGAGACCTCCAACTTCATTCTTTTTCAAAATTGTTTTGGCTATTTGGGGTCCCCGGAGGGTCCATAAGAGTTTTAGGATAAATTTTTCTATTTCTGCAAAAAATGCCAGTAGGATTTTGATGGGAATAACATTGAATTTGTGGGTCATTTTAATATCATTATGTCTTCTGATCCATGAACACAGGATATCCTTCCATTTATTTGTGTCTTTAATTTCTTTCAACAATGTTTTATAGTTTTTAGTGTACAAGTCTTTTCTTCATCCTTGGTTAAGTTTATTCTTCTGTGTTTTATTCTTCTTGATGCTATTGTAAATGGAATTGTTTTCTAATCTTTCCATTAATAACCCATTTTATAGATGATGACACTGGGGCACAGAGACATTAAGTCACCTGTTCCATGAGTAGTAGTACTGACAGGACCACCAAATTGTGAAATCAGGATTTGAACTCAGTTTGCTTGATCCCAGAGTTGACTTCTTCAGTGCCCCACTGCACTGTCGTTGCAGAAATAGGAATGGACCTTCAAGGGCTCTCAAGATGGTGATTTACAGTGGAAAAGCAGGATTTCTGTGGTTTCTGACCACTCCTCCCTGTCCTTCCTTCACCCTTCCAAACTCTCTTTCCAACAGTTCATTGCAAAAGGGAGACAAATTGTAAACAAGAGACCTTCAACTTTCAAACTTTAGAAGCTTGATGAAGATTTATAGCCCATTCTCTTTAGAGTGCCCCTTTTCCTTCCTTAGCTGGACTGTGAATAATTCTTATCTACTTATGTGTTCTTATTTTTTTTTACAGTTTACTCCAATTTCCCAGAATAATTTCAATAAATGATTAGAAACTGGTTTGAACACATAGCAATAAATTTTTTTAATGAGCTTTGTAGTAAAGCCTTTGTCATTTTCCTTATTATGGATTTGTCTGGATTGAACAAGGATCCCTTTGTATAACCAACCTCAATAAACCAATACACCAAAGAGAGGCTTCATTTATCTCTGGTACAGTAGCACTAACCTAATTCAGGTGGCTGACTTGAATTAGTATGATAATCTCTCTCACAAACCCAGATATCAAAGGCTTGAAAATACATGTGGAAATACCCCAATGTTTCACCTGTTTTATTAGGGCCATGTTCGAAGAACTCAATGGAGAGCCCCCAGATGAAAGTACTGGAAAAATGTCTATTCTGTAACATCCTCTATGCAATCAAATGAGGAAATAATGGAGAAAAGGGTGGTGATTCTTCATTCCTTTGTCTCTCTTTCCATCCAAATAACCACCAAATTCTACCCATCCTTATTCCTACATATCTCTCCAGTCCATTCACTCCCTATTCCCACTGCCACTGTCTTCGATCAGGCTCCCATTCTCATTGCCCCAGATTGTTACTGCAGTGTCCTCACTGGACCTCTACTTTCAGTCTCCCCCCAGGGTGATCCTCCAGAAAATAAGTCTCATCAATGGATCTCCTCACCTGAAAACACTTGATTTTAAGTCATCCCTCTTTCTTTTTCTTACCCCTTCCTCTATCATACTACTTTATTTCTTCTTCTCTAGCTAGACTTGTATATTTTAGGACATGCTATTCTCTCTTTCTGGAGCACTAGCCTTGCTTATCTTATATATCAGTCCAGGTCCACGCAGGAAAATGAAAACCACTGTAGTTTAGACAGAAAGAAATTTAGTAGAAGGCATTGGTCACATAGATAACTGAAGAACTGAGAAAGCAAGCAGAAGAGGTGATACAATGCCAACTGCCAAAACAGGAAATAGTTACCATTCTTTGGCCTGGAGGGATAAAGAGAGAGAATGGTGTTATTTGATCCCAAGGTCAGATAGACACTAAACTCAGAGTAGAAGCTGGAGCCATGGAGAGAGAGGGTATCTTATGAGAACTGGAGCCATTGAGAAGATGCAGCCATTGCTTGAGACCCTAATGAAAGAAAAAGGAAGAAGGGACAAATACCCAGCCTTTTTTCTCCTCACATCATCCAGAATCCCACAGTGCTTCTCATTGGCTGAATTTACATTGAAGCTATAAAAGAAGAGTCTGAGTCCTTCCTATACACAGCAAGAAAGAGAAGGGTAGGAAAGTGATCTGTATATTTAACTAATTCCGTCTTTTCAGAATTCAACTTAAATGTCATTTCTTCTGGAATATTTTTCCTGATGCTGTCATGATATCCAATTATGGCCCTCTCTTTAAATTAATTTTATTATTCTTACCTTTTACTTTTTAATATTTTTACCTTTTAACGTTTTATTATTATTACCTTTTATTATAGATGCTCATGTCATTATTGATTTCTGATTTAATCCATGAGGTCTTTCGGAATATCCGTAGTCCCAATAACATAGTTTCATAATAATAAATATTGGTTAAATGAGAAAATGATTTTGGTAATTGCTTTCCCTAGAAATTGTACCAGTTTGCACTGGCCAAAACAATAAAAGTGCTTATTTTTGACATCTTCACCAGACTGTATGCAAGTAAACTGCTTGATCCTTGTGGACCTGAGAGTTGAAAATTGTATGTCAATGAAATTTATATTTGCATTCTTTTTATTGCAAGTGAAGATAAGCATCTTTTCATACATCTAAGAATCTACAGTGACTATTTATATCTTTTGTCTTTTTTTCCATTTGGTTGTTGATCTTGGTAATACTGATTTATAGGAGTTTATATATTAGGAGAATTAGCCCTTTGCCTCATGTGAGCTATGAATGCTTTTTCTTAACTTATTATTCATTATGAGACTTGGGTTCTTATGGTTTTACCATATAAAAATTTTCTGATTTGTTAATATTTTCCTTTAAGGGTTTGAATTCAATATGGCTTTTGACTTACACTTAGGTCTTCCCTAAAGGATTATATTTTTTTAAACTCCCAATTTTCTTTTAATATTTTACCATTTTATTATAAAAATTTTTATGCTTAAATCTGTGATCAGTCTGAAATTTATTTCGATATATGGTAAAAGACTTGGATAAAGCTTTATTTTTTCCCCTAAATATATTTTTAGTTGTCAAAACAACATTGCTTAATATTTTTTTCCTCACAAACACAAAAGGTTAGTTTTATCACATACTAAACATGGATGTCTCTTTGGGTTTGTTTCTGTACTTTCCATTATGATCCACTGATTTGTCTATTGATGCAACAGTTCCATAATGATTTAATAACTATACATTGAATTTTGATTGCAATATTCAGATGTTCTGGTTAAATGCCTATTGAAAATGTATGACAAATAATGAATCAGAAATAATAGTAGTGACAAAGTTTCCTGTTAGAGATTCCAAACTAAACCATGAAGAGACATATAAAATTAAATAAGCAAGACTTCTGCATTCAGTTTGCATATAGGCTAATCTTTCCACTGCAAGAAAATCTGGATCAATTACAAACACATTGTATTTTTTTTTTTTAAGATTTTATTTATTTATTTGACAGACAAGATCACAAGCAGGCAGAGAGGCAGGCAGAGAGAGAGAGAGAGGAGGGAGCAGGCTCCCTGCTGAGCAGAGAGCCCGATGCGGGACTCGATCCCAGGACTCTGAGATCATGACCTGAGCCGAAGGCAGCAGCTTAACCCACTGAGCCACCCAGGCGCCCCAACACATTGTATTTTTAAAGATGCCAGGATACTGCAGAAACTAGAAGGACTGGATATACTAATTTTTAGTAAAGACAAAATGTTTCTGAGGAACATTGATATCATTCAGACATCTTTTTTTTTTTTTTTTTTAAACCTTAGGGGCATTTGTTAACTATGAGCGTAGCTTCGGCATTGGGTTTACCCAAGCAAAGAGACTCTAGTGGAATGAAAACCAGCAAAGCTGCAGCAGTCATGAAGAGTTGGTGTGACAGGATGAAAACTCACAGGGACCTAAATGCACCATCAGATTCCCATAGAAATTTTCCTTGGTTCTGGTGTTATGTGGAAGACAGGGGATCTAAGATGGAAGATTCTAAAAGGCAGAATAAAACCTCTCTCAGACTTGTGTGCTTGGGAACCAAAAAAAAATTCTAGGATAACATTGACTTCGATACATAGCCACTCTCCCCCTCAAGATACCTTCCAGAGTGTGAATACACATGGATATGAAGCTGCCTATTCGATCCCTTGATCTTTCAGTACTGAGGAGATGGAGACTCTTCAGGCTTTCAGTCAGAAGATCAGATATCCATGCCCTAAGGGCAGAATTAAACCAGAGAGAGATAATTCTCACTACATTTCAACCCAACAGGGCCCCAGCTCAATTTCTGATTGAACCGAGTTGTTCAGAACCTCACCTTGTTTGCCCAGCAGAGAAGAAAAGGAATATCCTCTGTTGTAAGAAAACATCTTGTAGAATGGTCCTTTAGTACACAATATCTGGAGAAAAATTAAAAGTTATTAGTCATGCAAAGAAATAAAACTGGCTGATAAACAACAGAAAAATAATATAATAGCTATAGACCCACAGATGATCAATGTATTGGAGTTAGCAGATGAAGGCTTTAGTAAAACTGTGATTACTATGCTAAAGAAAACAGAGCAGGAAGAACAAAGTAGATCAAAGTGTGGATAATTTTAATAGATAAATCAAATCTACAAAAAAGAAATTAAGTGGATATTTTAAAACTGAAAAACAGGATAAACATAAAGAGAACCTCAACAAGGCAAATTGTAGTCAGATTGCTTAAAATCAAAGTCTTAAAAATATCCAGAGGAAAAATAAGCACATTACCTTTACAGGAACAACAGTAACACTGAGAGCTCTATCTCAACAGTAGTGATTAAAGCCAGAGGTAAGTAAATAATACTTTTTAAGGACTGAAAAAAATTAAGAACTAATTCATATCCAGTAAAAACATATCATTTATATCCAGTAAGAACATCCTCAAAAATTAAGGTGGAATACATATGTTTTCAAAGGCAGAGTTAGAGAATTAGTTTAAAACAGACTATACTAAAGGAAAAACTAAAGAACATATAACCAAATCCTTCAGATTAAAAAAGTGATTCCAGATGGAAACATAGAAATATTGGAGGAAATAAAGAATAGTATAATGGGAAAAATATAAACAAATGCTAACCATATAAAAGAATAATCTTAATGTCTAGTGAAACAAATTATATGCAGAACTCGAAATGCATGGCAATGGTAACACAACAGTGATTGGAAGTAAACGGAACATAAAGACTCCTACCAATGTCAGGAAAGTAGTAGAAGTAGTAATTTATATTAGTACTATAATAAGCTGAGAATGCCTATTATAATCACTAACAGAATAATAAGGTAATTTAAAACTAACAAGTTAATAGAAGGAAAAATTAAGTAATAAAAAAACTGACTACCTCAAAAGAAAGTAAGAAAAGAAGAACAAAATAGAAATATAAATAAGCCAAATGGAAAACAAAAGGTAGCCAATACATACTGTAATGTATCCACGATTACATAAAATATAAATGAACAAAAAGTTCCTAGTAAAAGAATATTTTTGTTAGACTCAAAAAAAAAATATGATACTCAGAAGAGCCTAAGTTTGAAGTAAAAGAATAGAAAAAGATACACAATATAAGCATCAATCAAAAGAAAGTTGGTAAATCTGTACTAATATCAGATGTTATATTTTAAGATAAAAAAACATTACTAAAGATAGAGGGACACTTCACCATGATAGTGCCAAATCAATCAGGAAGAAATCACAACACATTGATACATCAGTATAAAAACATTCTTCAAAATACATAAAGCAAAAGTGAAAAACACAAATCTAAAATCATAGTGGGATACTAAAGATCCTCTTTTAGTACACAATAGAAAAAACAAAAAAATCAGTAAAGATATAGATTATGTGGATAAGAATATTAACTAAACTGATTTAATTGACAATAGAGAATATTGCATTGAAAAGTGATTAACACTTTTAAGGGCACAAGTACATTTTCTGAAACTGACCATATGCTGGGTTATAAAGAAAGCATCAACAAATTTCGAAAGATTGAAACCATTCAGTTTGTTTCTTCACTATAATGGAATTAAACCAGACGTCAATAACAAAAGGATAAATAGAAAAATCTAAATGCATGGAAATTAAACATATGTTTTGAAATTATTCATGAGTTAGAGAAAAGATCTAAATGAAATTATAAAACATGTTAAATGAATAGTAATAAAGACACAACACAGCAAACTTACAGAAATCCAGCTAAAGCAGTTAGTGGAGGAAAAGAACTCCCTGAAGGACATATATGAGGGGAAAACATGAAAATTTAAGTTTCTATCTCAAGAAACTATAAAAAGAATAGCAAATCAAAGATTAGGGAATTTGAGGAAAATAAATAAAAGAGATACTAATGAATAAGAATAAAACAGGAAAGAAACAAACAACCGAGAAAATCAACAAAGCCAAAATTGGTTCTTTGAGAAAAACCAAAAATACTCTAGAATTAACAAACCCATAATAAAAATGATCAAGTAAAAGAAAACACAAATTGCTACTGTCAGTGATGAGAAAGAAACACTACTTTAGATCTAGAGACAGCCAAAAAATAAGAAAATGTTATATACAATTTTACTAAAATAATGTGTTAATTTAAATGAAATATATAAAAATCCTCAAAAAATAAAACTTATATAAGAACAAAGAGAAAATATGAATGTTACATACCTATTGGAAAGATTGAATTCTTTATTAAAAACCATCTCACAAGAAAACCCAGGCCCAGATGGCTTCGTCTTTGAATTTCTCAAAATATTAAGGATGAAATAATACTATTTTTCACATAGTATTCCAGGGAGTTAAAAAAAAAAAAAAGAAAGAAAGAAAAGAAAAAGAAAAGGAAGAGTAAGGAAAGCTTTCTTAGAATGCAAAGAATATCTTAACTGAAACAGAAAAAAAGATAAATAGGGTTTTATCAAAATGTAAACTCTGTTCAGCACAAGAAACACTAAGAAAGTGAATACCAAGGCAGCATCCAAGAAGAAAATATTCACAATACATACATCTGACAAAGGTCATGTATTTTATCCAGAACATTATTTTAAATGAAGTCACCTAGGGCTCTTACTGTTCCCTGCCAGCCAGGTCCAATAGGCATAACGACACCAAATATCTGTGCCAGCATGATGTTTGGAGGCCTACCAGGTATCAGGTTCCTTCTGGACGATATTATGACAAATAACAGAATTGACACTGCCCAAAGCAAAACAGTTAAACTGCAGTATACTCCTTGTTTCTTCCATGTGAATACAAATGATTTCTTCTGGAGCTCTAGATGAATTCATAAACACAAACATGCCCAAAGGTGAGAGAAGATAACCGCAACATTTCAGGGCCTTGAATGTATTGGTGAAGTCTCCAGGGGTCTAGTTTTGGGGACACTTGGGATATCCCTTTACACTACTCACCAAAGAAAAAAAGCACAAGATGGACAGTTCTCTTTGAATTATAAAGGCAGAATATACCATATTTAAACATGCTGCTCCAATCCATTTATCAGCTAACCCACAAGGATATTAGTTTTGAATGGATCAGAAGAGAAGCCTCTGAAGCAGGTTCATGCCACATGGCAAGCTGTTCTGGCCATTGGGTCATAGGCTGCACCACAACCAACTGTATTAGAAACTGGTTCTTAGAAGTCACCGGAAAACCTTG
The DNA here is from genome assembly GCF_964662115.1 of Mustela nivalis. Taxonomy (NCBI): domain Eukaryota; kingdom Metazoa; phylum Chordata; class Mammalia; order Carnivora; family Mustelidae; genus Mustela; species Mustela nivalis. Next base: position 143,700,453 of record NC_139024.1, read on the forward strand.
AGAGAGCATTCAGAGAACAAGGTGTAAGTTTTAGAGTATGGGCATGTTCTCTTCTGCCAATAATTCTCCATTTGAAAAGTAGCTCCAGGGATGCCTGGGTGGCTCAGTTGGCTGAGTGGCTGCCTTCAGCTCAGGTCATGATTCCAGCGTCCTGGAATCGAGTCCTGCATCAGGCTCCTTGCTCAGCAGGGAGCCTGCTTCTCCCTCTGCCTCTGCCTGCCTCTCTGTCTGCCTGTGCTCACTCTCTCTGACAAATAAATAAATAAAATCTTAAAAAAAGAAAGAAAGAAAGAAAGAAAGAAAGAAAGAAAGAAAGAAAGAAAGAAAGAAAGAAAGAAAGAAAAGAAAAGAAAAAGTAGCTCCAGATTATGCCTGATCATGGGAAGTGAAATGACTCTGCAATTCTAACTTCTCTTAATGAAATGAGTATTATCTGATCCACTATGAATCCTAGCATCCCATTGTAAAAAGAAGATGGTATACACAAAACTGGACCTGAGTAGGTCCAGAAAACACAAGTACAGTGTATAAGAGAACAACACAGACTCACATAGCAGCTGTTCCTACTACTTCGTAGTAGTAGGGTCTGCCTTGACCCAGTCCCATGCCACATGGAAGATTCTTATGACCAGGCAATGAAGGAGGAGATAATGTGAGCCTGGTTTACAGATGTTATCCACACAGCATCTACCTTATAGTCTTATGTGGGGCTCTCCTTGAATAGTAGGGGTGTAGGGACAGTCCCCCAGAGGTCCTAACTTCGTACACTATATTTAGTTGCCCACTTTGCGTGGAAGGAGGGATGATTTTCTATGGATCTACATTAATTCATGGAAGGTGCCGAGGAGCTGACCTGCTGGATAGGGACTTGTAAAATTGACTATTTTATTCCGGAAATTCTGTGGGGGGTGGGACTAGGAAGTGGATGAGCTTTTGGAATGGGCATACAGTATGTAAATATTTGTGTCCCACATAAATGTCCGGACAGTATCCACTTCAGAGACTTTCAATAATCAAGTTGTCAAGACAAGTCACTTTGTGGATCTCAGTCTGCCTTTTTCTCCCACCATCCTGCATTGATGAACACTGGGGGCAGGAAGGGTTAAGCTTGGAACTTGGTGGATTCACTGGGACATCTCTGAGTGCTGCTCTCTTGCCCAAACCTCTGGTAAAAGGAAAACCATGACAACCCAATAAGCATAGGATGGCCAAACACTCATAGCCTATAGAAATGAAGGTCCAGCTATACCCTCATAGAGAACCATGCCAGGCCAAGATGAGTGTAGGGAAATTTGTGATGGGTGGTAAAACAAGGTTTGTCTGATTATACATTTAGTCTTGTGACCATCTAAGTAAGTAGAACTACACTTTGTATTAGTTGATTCTTTTTGCTCCTGCTATCTTATACCTTACATGGAGAGGACTAAGAGTGACTAATGTTTTAAGTTTTTGAAGGCAGTGTGACTGAGTTTATCCTGAAAGGATACAACATTTGATCGGATTTTGTGTGTCTCCTGTGTTGGGAATCATAATAGTTTTCATCCAAAGTATAAGAACAGATGCCAAGGGGCAAAGACGTGGACTGAATATTTTCTTTGGCCCATTGAACCTACTCTCCATCCTTCTCCAATTTACTCCGTGTCCAAAAAATCCACTTTTTTTAAAAATAAAGATTTTATTTATTTATTTGACAGATAGAGCTCACACAAGTAGGCAGAGAGGCAGGCAGAGAGAGAGGGGGAAGCAGGCTCCCTGCTGAGCAGAGAGCCCCAAGCGGGGCTCGATCCAAGGACCCTGGGATCATGACCTGGGCTGAAGGCAGAGGCTTAACCCACTGAGCCATCCAGGCGCCCCCAGAAAATCCACTTTTATGGATTATATTAATGGGCATTTTCACTTGCCTTCTTGTTGGGTTTGACCAAAAGAAGTCCCAAGCAGGGATCTAGACGGCAAGAGCAGAGAGAGAATTCAGGGTATTTATTTCTCTAGTTACCATCCTGGAGGTGGGTCACATCATTCTATTTAAGGATTAGTTCCTAATGGAGACCTTCTGGCTTCTGGTAACTACTCCTTCTTTGACTCCTTCAGGTTTAGTAGTGGGAATAGCACTACCCCTTGCTGACTTCCCTAAACCCTACACATACCTTTGTAATGGGCTCTCTACTAAATTCCCCTTAATTACTCATTTGGGTGTGCCATATTTTCCACTTGATGTACTATCATTTTATATCTCCTCTTTAAAACCCTTCTTATTCATGCATTCCTAATATTAACAGATGACATTACCACCTACCCAGTTATCCAAGACAAATATCCATGTAAATAACATCCTGGTGTGTTCTTTTCTCCTCAGTCCTCATGGCTCATTCACAACCAACTCTTCTTCAACATTTTTTTAGGGGCATCTGAGTGGCTCAGTTGGTTAACCGTCCAATTCTTGGTTGAGGCTCAGGTCATGGTCCTGAAGTTATGGTATCTCCCTCTCTGGGCCTCCTCCCTGCTTGCTTACATGCTCTCTCTCTCTCACTGTCTCAAATAAATAAATAAATAAATAATCTTTTACACTTACCATGCCTACTGCTACAGCTTTACAACTCAATACTTGCAAGTCTTCTAATATAAATTCCCTTTTTAAAAATTAACATATAATGTATTATTAGCCCCAGGGGTACAGGTCAGTGAATCACCAGGTTTACACACTTCGCAGCACTCACCATAGCACATAGCTTCCCCAATGTCCATAACCCCACTCCCCTCTCCCTCCCCCACTCCCCTTGGTGACCCTCAGTTTGTTTTGTGAGATTAAGATTCTCTTATAGTTTGTCTCCCTCCCAATCCCATCTTGTTTCATTTATTCTTTTCCTACACCCCAAACCTCCCACGTTGCATCTAACTTCCTCATATCAGGGAGATCATAAGATAATTGTCTTTCTCTGATTGACTTATTCAACCCAGCATAATACCCTCAAGTTCCATCCACGTCATCGCAAATGGCAAGATTTCATTTCTTTTGATGACTGCATAGTATATCCATTCATCTGTTGATGGACATTTAGGTTCTTTCCATAGTTTGGCTATTGTGGACTTTGCTTCTATAAACATTTGGGTGCATGTGCCCCTTCAGATCACTTTATTTGTATCTTTAGGGTAAATATCCAGTAGTGCAATTGCTGGGTCATAGGGTAGCTCCATTTTCAACTTTTTGAGGAACCTCCATGCTGTTTTCCAGAGTGGTTACACCAGCCTGCATCCCCACCAACAGTGTAAGAGGATTCCCCTTTCTCTGCATCCTCACCAGCATCTGTCATTTCCTGACTTGTTAATTTTAGCAATTCTGACTGATGTGAGATGTTATCTCATTGTGGTTTTGATTTGTATCTGCCTGATGCTGAGTGATGTGGAGCACTTTTTCATGTGTCTGTTGGCCATCTGGATGTTTTCTTTGCAAAAATGTCTGCCCATTTCCTGATTGGATTATTTGTTCTTTGGGTGTTGAGTTTGATAAGTTCTTTATAGATTTTGGATACTAGCCCTTTATCTGATATGTCATTTGCAAATCTCTTCTCCCATTCTGTCAGTTGTCTTTTGGTTTTGTATAACTTCCCTTTTGAGTTCTCTGCCTACCTATCCATCCTACATGCTATTGCTTTTCAAAAATGCGTAATCGAGCACATCCCATTACTGCTTAAACCTTTTGATGTTGCTTCCTCATTCACAGTCTCAGTCCAAAGCCCTGAGAATGATATGGAGGTTCTTCAAGCTCTAGAGCTCCCTATTTCTCTCTTCTTTGCCTCACACAGTTTGCTTTGGACATACTGAATTGTCTGACTTTCTGAGAACTGATTAGGCTTGTTCGTGTCATCATGCCTTTGTGCATACTGATTATTCTGCTTGGCAGGCCCTTCTTGATCTTGTCTACCTGGGAAATATGAAATCATTTTTTTAAGACACGACTCAAATATCACCTTCTGTAGGTACACTTTCTTTTTTTCTTTCCTCTTTTTTAAATTAACATATAATGTATAATTTGTTTCAGGGGTACAGGTCTGTGATTCATCAGTATTACACAATACATAGCACTCACCACAACACATACCCTCCCCAGTGTCCATCACCCAGCCACCCACCCCTCCCAACCCCCTTCCCTCTAGCAACCCTCTCAGTTTATTTCCTGAGATTAAGAATCTCTTGTGGTTTGTCTCCCTCTCCAGTTTTATCTCTTTTCATTTTTCCTTCCATTCCCTTATGATCCTTTGTCTTGTTTCTCAAATTCCTCTTATCAGTAAGATCATATGATAACTGTCTTTCTCTACAAAATAAGTCACTTACACTTTCTTGACTTACTTGAAAATCATGTAACATTTATTTTCTTACTTTACATTAACTCCTTTAGTAAATATTTATAAACACCTAATACCACATACTTAATCTATCATCAGAGATATAGTGCTGAATGAAATATGGTCCCTATTCTCTTGGAGCCGGTAATCTAGCAGAGAGATAAAGATAAATAAAAACAGGTAAATATATAGTATATACATTTGTGATTCAGGCTAGGAATAACATCAAGTAAGTTGAGAAGCTTGGAATTCCCATAAGGAAGGCTATTTTATAGAGGATCATCAGGGCAGGTCTCATGGATAAGGTGATATTTGAACAAGGGCCAGAATGAAATAAGACAGCAAGCCTTGTGGGTAACTGAAAGAACACTGTGCTAGGCAGAGAACCCTACGATCTCAAAAGTCCAGTGGCAAGTATGCACTTAACCTTTCAAAGGATCAGCGAGGTGGCCAGTGGAGCAGAAAGCTATGAGTGAGGTAGAGAATTGCAGGACATGAGATGAAAGAGCTCTAAAACTTGGAAGAATATTCGATTTTTCTCAAGGAATGATGGGAAGATGTTGGGGAGTTTTAAATGGGAATATTAATGTGATCTGACAGAGTCATTTTTTAAAATGATTCTGTGGGCACCTGGGTGGTGCAGGGGGTTCAGCGTCCAACTCTTGATTTCTGCTCAGGACATGATTTCAGGGTCATGAGATCAAGCTCCCAATTAAGCCCTGCTTCAAGCTCCATGCTCAGCATGGAGCTTGCTTAAGATTCTCTCTCTCCCTCTCTCTCTCTGCCCCTCCCCACTCTCTTTCTCTTCAAAAACAAAAAGAAAATTCTGCTGGCAGTAATCTGTAACTCAGCTAGGGCAGAGTCAAAGAGGTCAGATAGGAGGCTGTTGTAGTGATCCAGAAGGTGGTGGTGATATAAACCAGGGTAGTGGCAGTGGATGTGATGAGAGATGCTTAAATTCAAGATATAGCCTGCAAGGAGAGCCAATAGATATACTGAGGGATTAGATGTGAAGGAGGCACACACATACACACACACAGAAAGAGAGAGAGAAGAGAGTTAAGAATGACTTCAAGGTTTTTGCTTCAGCAGCTGAGAAGGTGGGTTTGCTCTTTCCTGCCCTGTGGAGTCCAGCAGCAGGTGCAGCTCCTCGTGGGGTGGGAGGGAGAGGCAGATGAGGAGTATGTATTAAATTCAAGCTATACACTAGACGTCTCTGCGGAGATCTCAAGTAGACAGCTGGATATATATGCCCGGAGTCAGAGGGGTGGGATAAAGATCTACTTATGATCTACTTAGTTCTCTGTAATAATACCCATGACATCCTGTTGGATTTCTTTTGTTTGCACATTTGCACCCCTAAGTAAACCATAGGCCTTCTAAGTAAACCATAAGCTCCTTAAGGCCAGCAACTATGTCTGATTCAACTTTGTGTGCATAGCAGCTAGACCAATGCTTAATAAATACATATTGAATAACATGAATGTGTGCATGACCCTCCTTTGGCCTCCTCTTCTTCTGCCTTGCATACCTGTTCTCCTAATTCTCATCCCCGTGGAGGAAGAGATACTCTGGACACATCTATTTACTCTTAACACCCAGTACACCATATATATTTGCTACGTTGAATTAATTATCCTGTACTCTATTTACACCTGTATTTTGGATACACTTTTGGATTAACAAGCACAATTATAATTTTGAGATGAGCTTCTCATCTCAATACCTCTCCCATCTCTAGTCACCTTTTCAGTGTCAGGCAAAACTCAACATAAGTGGGAAAAAATAAAGGAATTTATCCCATAGTCAAATACAATTGACTTTAGCATGCTCAACTCTTATCTCTATTAATATATTCCTCCACTTTGTGGTGTCCTATAATTTTAAAGACCTTTTGCACACATTTTTTCCTATAATTCTTAAAACCAATACATCACCAGTGAGGACACTACTTGCCAAGTACTGCACTCTTATTGAATGACAGGGCTTAGATTCAAACCTGTTGTTCTTGTTTGTTTGTTTTTGTGGGGTTTTGTGTGTGTGCATAATTCTAATTTCCAGACTCCTTTCCTCACACCATTTTATCTTCCTGGTGGTCTCTATATTTTTAGCACAAAATGTTGAGTTTTGAAACTCAGTTTTCTACTGAAGACTATTGCAAGATGTGAGGAGGAAGAAAGATAAGTGTTGGTGAAGATGTGGAGAAATTAACCGTCATGCACCATTGGTGGGAATGCACACTGCTGCAGCCACTTTGGAAAACAGTATGGCGGCTCCTCAAAGAAACAAAAATAGAACTATCATCTGATCCAAGAAACCCAGTCTGGGGTATTTATCTCCAAGGGATCCCAAAGAGATACGTTCACTCCCGTGTTCATTACTGTGCTATTCACAATAGTCAAGTTGTAAAAACAACCTAAATGTCCACATATGGATGAATGAATAAAGAAAATGTCTCTCTCACACACACACACACACACACACACACACACACACACACACACACACGAAGATTATTCAGCCATTAAAAAAAAAAGAAGAAGAAGAGGGGCGCCTGGGTGGCTCAGTGGGTTAAGCCTCTACCTTCGGCTCAGGTCATGATCCCAGGGGCCTGGGATCGTGTCCCGAATCGGGCTCTCTGCTCAGCAGGGAGCCTGCTTCTCCTCATCTCTCTCTCTGTCTGTCTCTCTGCCTATTTGTGACCTCTCTCTCTGTCAAATAAATAAATAAAATCTTTAAAAAAAGAAAAAAGAAGAAGAAGAAAATTCTGTCACATACTACATGGGTGAACTTGGGAGGACATTATGCTAAGTGAAACAAGCCTGTCACAGAAGGACAAAGAAGACACGATTCCTTTTATATGAGTCTCCAAAATGGTTAGAATCAGAACAAGAGAGAGTAGCGTGGTGATTGCCAGGGCCTGGCAGGAGATGGAAATGGTGGGGGTAGGGGAAGTTGCTGTTCAAATGAGTACAAAGTTTCACTAATATAATATGACTAAGTTCTAGAAATCTGTTGTACAACATTCTTACTTAACAGCAGCATGTTGTGCACTTAAAATTTTGTTAAAAGCGTCTCTCTTCAGTGGTGTTCTTTCCACAATGCAAGAAATTGGAGATGATCTGTTGCCTAGAAGAGAGAAGATAGGCTGCCACTGTGCTGGCAAGATGTTGAAAAGGTCACACTGATTGGCAACGCAGGTCGTAGGCATTTACCTTAGCAGTGGGGTGACCCTGGTGCAGACCCTGTCTTGTGAAGAAAAGGACACTTTATGGTCATAATTGGTGATTTCTGTTTGCGCATTTTCAGTTGTCACTTTTTTATTTTTATTTTTTTAACACAGAGAGAGAGAGAGATCTCAAGTAGGCAGAGAGGCGGCAGAGAGAGAGAGAGGAGGAAGCAGGCTCCCCGCTGAGCAGCAAGCCTGATGAGGTGCTCGATCCCAGGACCCTGAGATCATAATCTGTACCAAAGGCAATGGTTTAACCCACTGAGCCATGCAGGTGCCACTTTTCAAGGCAAGTCCTGAAATAGAAGACAAGCTTCTGCTTGCTGAGTTCTATACTCCAAAATGTGAAGCAAATGTCATGTTTTCTCCTCATTTTACAGTTTCATTTTGCTCTCTCTTGCAGGGACCTCTGCATCTTCCCTGCCCAGCCAAAGTTCCTTGACATTCCTTCCATCAATATTTCTGTTTCATATCTAGAACAAGCTCTGGAAAAGAGGTGAGGTTAACACCATGACCTTCTCCTTGTCTCAGACACCTGTGTGTTCAGACCCAACATATGGAGTATTTCTGTCTCTTTTAAATTCCCCGTCATGCCAGACAGACATCAAAGGAGACCATCTGGATCGTTTACAAGATGCAGACAACATACCATCCACATAGGACATGGATATAGCGAATGTTGAAACACCCAGACCTTCCCCCTTCTCTCTGAGGGGGTCCTTCGTGAGTGTTTTCACTCTCTGAGGCGAGGAAGACACAAAGGGGTCTCTGTGTAAAGCGTGACCAGCCTTCACACATCTGGAATGCTCCCACGATCTGTCTGCACCAAGTTTCTGGAGGAGGACCAACAGACCCTGGCAATGTACCTCGTGCTACCAGGGCACGTCACAGACTCTGTCCTAGGACATGGGCTGAGCTGTCTGCTGCCACTGCCACAGCCTTACTCCACTAGGTTGATGGAGATGTGTCCACTGACTCCCAACACATCCTTCTTCTCCTGCTGCTCCCTAGGCTGGTCTGGGTTCGGGATGTGACACCAAATCATTCTGGGAGCTGGGTCCCTGGTTGCAGTTACATGGGCACCCACTCTCCCCCACTCCACCCCTTCCCCCGTTCTTCATGGGCATGGGCGTGTCCACATTTGACAGCCAACTGGCCAGTCCGAATGATGTCATCTGCCTTGTTGTCAGTGTTATGCTTCTGTCTGATAGTTTGCCTCACTGGCTCCTTTCACTGACCTGTTCAGGTCAAGGTCATTTAGAAAGTACAGAGCTGAAAGAACATGCACCGTTAGGAAACCTCTGCATTTTCACAAAAAAGCCTTCATTCAATTTTCCCTTCTCCTGGAGCCTTGGTTATTGAGGTCAGGCTAGGAATGGTGTTCGTTATGAGGCAGCCTCAGTATCTATAATCACGTGATCGATGTTTACATGCTTTCATGGACCAAGCTCAAATATAGAACTATACATTTCTACTGCCGTGTTCATTCGATGTGCCAGTATTTCGTGGAGATCCCGGGGTGGCAAGTTATTTTTATCTCGGTTTTTACAGAATATAAAAATTCTATGCATCTGATGACAACTTGTCTTTTTTTAAAAAAACTATTTAATTATTTGACACAGAGAGAGAGAAAGTGAGAGAGAGCATGAGAGGAGAGAAGTTCAGAGGGAGAAGCAGACTCCCTGTGGAGTTGGGAGCCGGTTGTGGGACTCAATCCTAGGACTCTGGGATCATGACCTGAGCGGAAGGTAGTTGTTCAACCAACTGAGCAACCCAGGTGCCTCCAATAACAAATTATCTTAGTCCTCTCTTTAACTTTTATGGGTATGACCAGTTCTCACTTCGGTCAGTATAAAAATTTTTTGAGGGGCATCTGGTTGGCTCAAATGGTTAAGCGTCTGCCTTCATCTCAATTCATGATCTCCAGGTCCTGGGATCGAGCCCCAAGTCCAGCTCCCAACTCAGCGGGGAGCCTGCTTCTCCTTCTCCACTGACTCTCCCCCTGCCTGTTCTCTCTGCCTGTCTCTCTCTCAAATGAATAAATAAAATCTTCCAAAAAAAAAAAAAAACTATTTTGGAAGCAATAAAGAGAGAAGGAGGTGTTATAAATTGTTGGGACCTTTGTAAATTATGCTCTGTAGTAGCGGGCCACACACTAACAAGAATTTAGGTCCTGTCATGGTCTCTTTCTTTATAACTGGTCAAAAAAAAGAATTCTGTACTGTTATGGTTCTCCAAACTGCGTTTTTAAACTTACTCTGACTTTTAGGAAAGCCCTCTTCTGGTTTCTTTCAGGACCTGTACCTTCGTCCCAGAGGAAATTTGAGGAAAAACAAGCTTGTGATTCTACTAGCTCTGAGAATTCACCAAAGGAGGTGGTGGGACACACAGCCTCCTTGCAGAATGCTAACTCATATGTATTTTGAAGAATCCAGTGTAACCAGGAGTATTTTTCAGTTGGCCCCCTTTAAATTTTTTTGGAAGATTTTATTTATTCATCTGACAGAGACAGATCACAAGAAGGCAGAGAGAGAGAGAGGAGGAAGCAGACCCCCCGCTGAGCAGAGAGTCTACATGGGACCCAATCCCTTGACCCTGGGACCACGACCCTAGCTAAAGGCAGAGGCCCAACCCACTGAGCCACCCAGGCACCCTAAATTTGTTTTTTTTTTTTTTTTTAAGTGCATTCAAATTTGTATACTTATTCCAGAGCATGTGGAAGGCAAGAGCCTGCTGGGTTGAGCTGGGGTCTTTAAAATGACCAAGGACTCCTCACTGTTCCACGCACACTACTCCATGAGAGGAACAGTTCTCTGGGAGAGAATTATTTCCATTTCCACTCTACTGAGGGGCTAAGACAAAAAGTAAATGTCCTCAGAACAAAATGCAAATGTGAAAGAATCATAAAAAAACAAAGACACGAAACATTGAGGAGATGCCATTGTAACTTCTTCAACGTTTAAAGTTAGAACCATGGAAAATCAAACTCCAATGGAAATATCTTAGATTTCTGCCCTAAGTTTCTACCAAAGGGAATTTATCTATTTGCTGGTATATCATCCATTCTTTGGATGTTTATAGCTATTATTTTTTTAAGGATTTTATTTATTTGTTCGGGAAAGAGAGAGAGCATGAGTGGAGGGAGGGATAGAGGGAGAAGCAGACTCTCCACCGAGCAGGGAGATGTGGGGCTCTATCCCAGGAGCCTGGGAATCATGACCTGAGCTCTAGTCAGACGCTTAACTGCCTGAGCCCCCCAGGTGCTCCCACAGCCATTCTTAACACATTATCCTAGTTAATTAATTTTTGACCTATTTGAAAGGAGCTAAGATTGTCCTACGGAGATTACAGAATTCAATTTTGCCTTCATTAGAGATTAAGATAACTGGATTATTTCAGTATATCAAACAAATCTATTATAGATGTTCTCTCTGAAACACACTCTGTCCCACAAATATACACATAGATTCCTGCACATACAAGCCATGTATACACGTGATCTACACATAAACGTGCACTATTTCAGGAGCTGGCAGTAGGGAAATTTAGTTCTCCCCAGAATATGCCTTGTGCTATACACATAGCCCTTGTACTAAAGCCTATATGTTAGTCGTTCAGTTGAAGGGATTGAGGACAGGAGTGTCATTTTAGGAATCTGTACCAGTGTATGATTAAGATGGACTGCTTAAGGGGCGCCTGGGTGGCTCAGTGGGTTAAAGCCTCTGCCTTCGGCTCAGGTCATGATCCCGGAGTCCTGGGATCGAGCCCCACATCGGACTCTCTGCTCAGCGGGGAGCCTGCTTCCTCCTCTCTCTCTGCCTGCCTTTCTGCCTCCTTGTGATCTCTGTCTGTCAAATTAATAAAATCTTTAAAAAAAAAAAAAAGATGGACTGCTTAAAAGACACAATAGAAGATCTTTTGTTGTGAAGAGCAAACAGGCATCATTTAGTTTGCTTCACTGACTTTCTGGGGATGTCCTTACTTGGCACTGAATAGAATCTGATTTGCAACATTTGGAAATTTACTTCCCCCTATCAGGGCTTCCCTCTTATTGTTGCTGGCTCCCAGTATGCCCCCTAGGGTTAATATAAGTAGGTGTACTGAGGGCATATTATTATTTATTATTCTTTTTAAAAATTATTTAAATTCAATTTAGTTAACATATAGTGTATTATTATTTGTTTCAGAGGTAGAATTTAGTGATTCATCATTCGCATAGAACACCCCGTGCTCTATGCCATGAGGTGCCCTCCTTAATGCCCATCACCTAGTTACCCCATCCTTGCCCACCTCTCCTCCAGCAACCCTCAGTTTGTTTACTATTCTAAGATTTGTATACTATTACAATTTCCATTCTACTATTAGAAAATGAACTATTGGAGAAATTGAAGATTAGAGAGGTTAACCCGGCCTCAGTCTTAAGGTCAGAGAATAGTATGACTTTGCGTCTGTTGGACCCAAGATATATGCTTTGAACCCCTGTGTTAGGTTGTCTCCAGAGTTCTGAAATCTAGCTGGGACTGAAGGGGCCATCTGTTCCCATCCCAAAGTTAAATTAAAAGGAAAAGAGATAAAAGCTTACTTATTCGTTAGCTTTCTCTACTGGCCTATCTTTCTAGAATAACTAGAGTAAATTGTCTTACAGAAAACCCTAATTAAAAGTTGTAGCACCCTGAGGCTCATAAGGATTATGATAAATAACAGCAATAAAACAGAAATCTATGGCTCAGCCCCCATCCAGAGATAACTAGAATCACAACTGCCTTACCAAACTTTGCTTGGAAGAGGTTTCCATGTCCTTCCACCACTCAAGATGGCTCCTTCTTTCGTTCCTTCATGTTGGTCTCTGGAATTCAGCTTTCTCTTGTGTTCCCACTCACAGCCAGCCATCAGGTTGGCAGTGTTTTCTCTCAGCTTCCACATCGGCAATGATGTTGCTATGACCCTCATAGCTTTTCTGTTCAGCTCCCTGAACTGGATGGATACTACTCTCGTACTTTGGCTCCTGGGACACCAAGCTGTATTGTGTTCCTAGCTTCTCACTGTACTTTCAGCAATTCAACACCTCTATTTCCCATTCTTTATGGGAAAATCAGGACATCTAGTCCTCAAGTCACAAAACTCATCTTCCTTGGAAGTAGGTGCAGTCACCAAGCCAATGCCAGTCACCTGGCCTCTCCCTTAGGACCCAGGCCCAGATGTTAAGGAGTGGCCTCTTTCCTGGGACAGCTCTGCTGCTGCGCTTCAGCCCTTAGCCTTGGCATGTCTACTGGGGTCCCTTGGTCCTTTAGAAAGGTCCAGACATGCCTGAACTCGTGGTGTTCACATGATTTAGGCCCTTGCTCTGGGAACTTTGCCTCCTCCTTTTTTTTTGTTCCTGGGTTCTCATTTCAGTGATCCTCTATCAGATCTTAGCCCTCCAAAGCCCAGCTCTGAAACCATACTCTGAAAGTCCTCAGCTTTACCCATCCAACTCCCAACCAATATGGTACCCCCATTTTTCTGTGACTAGTGTTGATATATACTATTATCCTTTTCTAGGACACAATTTCCTCTCACTAGGTTGAACGAAGTCATATACATGCCTGTACTGAAGGTCCACTAGGCAACTGTTCCAGGAAACTCTTTTGTTCCTATCCAGAGGGCTCCAAGGTGGGATAGTCATACCATCCTTGGTGAGCAAGACAGTCTTGGCAACAGAGCAAGAAAATATTGAACTACTATTTTCATTTATGTTTTACCAGAAGAGTAGTAAAGTGCAAACTTTATAGTCTCTGCTCTGTGTCTTGACATGGTTGCCCTTTGTTCACATGACAAAGGATGACATATCACCCATGGACCATGAGGGATCCCAAGAGAAAGTTCTACTGAAGGCTTGCTAGTCACTTGGTAGCTGGTTGTCAGCATAGCGGCACATATTGCCATTTGTTGCCTGATTTAGTGGATTACAGTTGTTTTCTGGATTTATTAAATGAAATCTCACAATATGATTAAAGGCATACAAAAATGGCTGGAAGAGATGGCTGATTGATAATATTAATAATGTTGACAAAAAGGAAAATGTAGTGAGGCTGACTCTTTTGAGTCCCATATAAGCTTTCATTGGCCAAAGTAGGTGCTAAAAACAATGGCTATTTAATCCAATATCAAATAAGAAGTCATTTAAACTCATTATGATTTAAACTCATTATGATTAAGAATGAATCTCCTTTAAGGATGTATCTCCGTCGTTTAAAATATCGACCATTGTAACTAGAAAGACATTTAAAAATATCATTCAAAGTGACATTAATATTTTAAGTGGGAGATAAAAACTATTTGATATCATTAATATGCAGAAGATAAAACTATAAACAAAATAGTACCAAATGAAATAAAAATTACTTTCAAAGTATTTAATTTTTATCTTATTCTTTTAAAATGTGTTCTTTATAGTTGTCCTATATGGTATAGATATAAATGCATAATTTATAAATGATGAACTGTGTATATATAGATGCATTTATTTAGTATTTTTATAGTGATAGGAATAAATGACCGAAAAATCCACTAGAGATGGTAACTGTGAGAGGAGAAGGAAAGAACATCCTGCCCCAATGCAAACTTGTATTAAGAACATTTCAAAATTCTTGGACAATGAGTAAAAATGAATTAATTTTCCTTATTTGTCCTCTCATGATTTTCTCTTAAGAATTCTTCTAATTTCAATGGCATCTCCATTTTGTTTTTTCCCTTTTAAGTGGAAATGCCAGGGCTGACCTCATCTTAATATCATAATACTGTAAAAATAAGGCCAAGCACATTACATCCCTGTTCCACACCTTCTTCTGCTTACTTCCCATCAACACCCCCACGATGGCCTTCAAAGCCCTATGAGCTCCCTTCCTTCTTCTCCCCTTCCAACCTCATTGATTAAAATTGTCCCTGCCCTCACCGGCCCTCCCCTTGCTCTTCACGCATATACCATTTAACTACTGTCATTTTATAATACACAGAAGGGTAGGTTTGTTTGCTTAAGGACTACAACTCCTTGGAAGGGACAAATACTATCATTTAGATGCATCATATTTGAGAAGAGGACAAAAGTTTCATCAGAAATGATTTGGGCTTTCCACATAGAAAATATTTAATTTTGGAGACCTGTGCATTTTTAAAATTCCAAGAATGTATTTAGAGGAAATCTCTTTTGACAAATTTATTTCTTGGAATATTAAAAGGACTCTGTGGAGAAAATGCTTCATAAGTATCTAAGCATTTTCTGACAGAGTCCTTTCAGGGGGTAAGTTCATGAATGCAGGACTGAAAATACTATAGATTCAAAGAAAATAATTTCATTGATTCTCTATTGCCACAAAAAAAGTACCCAGAAGGAAACTAATCTATGGAATCATCGAGATACTAGATCTTTGGAAAAATTTAATTACAAAGGTACCCTAAAATAATTTAGGGCATAATAGGATTGGGTGAATCCACTGAAGGAAAAAAAAAAAGAGAGAGATTTTATGGATAAAAGAGATTTTATGGATAACAGGACAGAAGAGGAAAAGCATTGGGGTAACATCAACTTGAGAAGGCAGTGTGCACTGGGAACATACAAAATAATCCTTGTATCTTTTGGAAGTGGGCAGAAGTCAGGGGATGGCTAAGGCCTTTCTGCAGAAATGTAATCAGAATTATTGCCAATCTACACAGAAAACGTTCACTTGAAGCGGACCTGCTGACCAGCTTCAATACCTTCTTCTTTCAGGGATCAATCTCATTCTGGCCCAAAGATACTGGAGGAAATAAGAACTCATGAGGATGATGGTGCCTCCCAGTTATTTCCTCTGCTCTGTTGGTCCTACTCTTTTATCAGCAAGAAAGGCCTTCAGGAAAGAGGTCATACACTAGTTATCACCAGTTACACACTCAGCTTGCAGGACATTCCTGAAGCCACATATTTCCAGGGCTAGCTGAGATACTGCAAAAATGAACCAAATAGTTACATTTTGTCTGACCTACAAAGACCCTGCACAGACATCTTATTCTTCAGCAGCTCCTGCAAAGTCAAGTTATCAAGAGCTCTGTTGAATAATTGGCCTCGCTTTTGTTTCTGACTTTTCTCAGGTAGAGACACGAGTTAGAGGACATACAATCTATTCTGATAGCTCAGTGGGGCAGACAGAATTCAGCTATTTAGGATAATTGGATGGACTAAGTTTTTAAAATGTAATGTTGCCAGGGCACCTGGGTGGCTCAGTCAGTTTAGCATCTGCCTTTGGCTCGGGGTCCTGGGGTCTTGGGGTCCTGGGATCGAACTCCAGTTGAGCTCCCTGCTCAGCAGGGAACCTGCTTCTCCTTCTCTGTGTGTGTGTGCACTCTCTCTCTCTTTCTCCTCTTCTCTCTAAAATAAATAAGTAAAATCTTTACAAAATAAAAAGAAGGGCATGTGTTGTGATGAGCCCTGGGTGTTATATGCAAATAATGAATCACTGAACACTACATCAAAAGCTAATGATGTACTACTATATGTTGGCTAACTGAACATAATTTTTTAAAAAGAAGAAAAAAGAAAAAAAATAAATAAATAAAAAGTAAAATGGCTTCATGATTCTGGGGCAGGATTTCCTCTACATTCTTTTTCAATGGAGAAATCGGACCTTTTTAAATGGTAATAATTAATTGTTCTATTTGGGCATTTGCTACGTGGGAAGAACTTTCTTGGTGATTTTAAGATCCTTGACACCAAAGGCTTTCCCTAACTCACCTTTTCTGTCCTCACAAAATTGTATTTTCCCATGATAGATGATCAGTCAAGTTTTCTTAAATGAATGGGTCAGTCAATAAATGAAAGACTGAATTATAAATAAGTATCAGAGACATACTCTCTGTCTTTAAAAGTCTTAAAATGTAGGTGAGACAATACACGATCTGAGGGAAACATTGAATGAGTCAGTAGAGACCAAACATGTGGTCCAGATGGTATCTTCTAAGGGATTCCAGTGGTGGAAAGGCCTCTTGGCAGGAGCTGGATTTGAACTGCATGTGGAAAGATGAGCAGAATTTTGACAACCAGAACAGATATTAGAGTATTCCTGACAGGGGAATGTTGGGGAGAAAGACGTAGAGATGGAGATATACTAGGTATGCTCTGGGCAGAGTGAAGAGATAAGATTAACAGAGGAAGGAGGTTTAGAATGCTAAAGAAAGGCACTTAGACTTTATCCTGTAGACAGCCTCGAACTGTTCAGTTATAAAATTCATCTTATAGACTCTAGGGCTGATACTAGAGAGACACATTTAGGAGAGATAGAGCCACAGATAAATGCCACACAAGTGACAGGCACTCTGATGACTGTGTGAGTTAGGGTATGGTGGTTGGTTCTATGTCAGCTAAGAACACAGGGCTGTTGAGGACAAGCCTGTCTCTCAAGCTGGACAGCTTCCACTGTGCTCAGATAGAGAAAGAGAACAATGCCCGTGTGAAGAAAGGCCCCAGATGTGCTACCCCGGGGCCCACCTTCGGCCATCCATCTCATTGTCCGGCGTTTTCCCAGGAGAGTTGAAATCCTACCCGACACACTGGCCACTGGATAGCCTCCAGCAGCACTCATGACTTGCATTCCCCAAGGGCTCCAAATCTATCCTGAGTTGTGCAGGAAACTTGTAAATTATTTTCAAAAATTTTTTAAAAAATCATAGGGAAAATTCATTGTATCCCTTCACACTTAACATATAACATCAACATTGTCTCTTCTTCAATCAAAATATCTGATGGAAAATAACTAAGATTTCTTTATATTTTAGTGACTGTGAAAATTAAAATGAAGTCCACATGCAGAAGTATTTTCATCGTTTTGACCCCCCTTTGGGGAGTAATGAGAGCCGATAAGTAACTTGTTTCACTGGGGCCATGCAGAGAATTATAACAATGTTTTAAGCATGAGTTATAAAGACATGTACTTTTTCTGAAATCTGTAACGACAGTCTTATAATTTTCAAGTAGGAAGAGACTATATTTAAGTTTGTTTGGGTTTGCAGAGGTGGTACTTCTGTCCTTGCTAAAAATGTAACTTGCTTTAAAAGTAAACTTCAGGGGGCACCTTGGGTAGCTCAGTCAGTTAAGCATCTGATTCTTGGTTTCAGTTCAGGTCATGATCTCAGGGTTGTAGGATCAAGGCCCATGTCAGGCTCTGCAGTCTGCTTGTCCCTCTGCTCCTCACCCTACTCTCTCTCTCTCTCATTTAAAAAAAAAACAAAAAACAAAAAACAAAAAAACCCACCTTAAAAAAAGTAAACTTCAAAAAAAGAGTCCATTGAGTCCATTCAGAATTTTAATGGTGGGGGGATGGGTGTGGGGCGGTTAGGGAGCTTTTTTTCCTGCTAAGATAATCTGAAAACTTTCCCTGTTGTGCTGTTGAGTCTCACAACTTTGTGGACTAAGAGAGCATCATGACCTTGGATAGCCACCATTGTAGAAAAATCTAAGCATGACAGAACTTAGCATTCATGACTTTGGTAGCTTAGAGAGATGAAACCTGAGGAGCCTGCCTGCCCTCACAGGATGCTAATGGAGACAACGTGACTTTCACATCTCCAGTGAGGTTTGGTGTTTGTAAATATGTCCAGCCCTGGAATAAATCCCACTTGGTCATGGTGAATGATCCTTTTAATGTACTGTTGAATCCTAGTATTTTGGCTAGTATTTTGGTGAGAGTTTTCGCATTTGTGTTCATCAAGGATATTGGTCTATAGCTCTCTTTTTTGATGGGATCCTTGTCTGGTTTTGGGATCAAGGTGATGCTGGCCTCATTAAATGAGTTTGGAAGTTTTCCTTCCATTTCTGTTTTTTGGAACAGTTTCAGGAAAATAGGAATTAGTTCTTCTTTCAGTGTTTGGTAGAAGTCCCCCGGGAAGCCGTCTGGCCCTGGGCTTTTGTTTGTTTGGAGATTTTTGATGACTGTTTCAATCTCCTTACTGGTTATGGGTCTATTCAGGCTTTCTATTTCTTCCTGGTTCAGTTGTGGTAGTTTATATGTCTCTAGGAGAGCATCCATTTCTTCCAGATTGTTGAATTTGTTGGCGTAGAGTTGCTCATAGTATGTTCTTATTGGTGTTAGTTGTGATCTCTCTTCTTTCATTCATGATTTTATTTATTTGGGTCCTTTCTCTTTTGTTTTTGATAAGTCTGGCCAGGGGTTTATCAATCTTATTAATTCTTTCAAAGAACCAGCTCCTAGTTTTGTTGACTTGTTCTATTGTTTTTTTGGTTTCTATTTCATTGATTTTTGCTCTGATCGTTATGATTTCTCCTCTCCTGCTGGGTTTAGGGTTTCTTTCTTGTTCTTTCTCCAGCTATGTCCAGAGTTACATGCTTTAACCAGAAACTAGTAAAAATAGAATAAAATAAAATAAAGTAGTGTACCTTAAAACTGCATTCTCAGGTGGTTCAGATCGACTATTCTTCTTGTCCTCAGGAGACCCTACATCTAGAACCACAGAAGCAACTTCTGTTTGTAACTGACCTTGCCTGAGAACCACGTTTGCAACAGCATGATCTCCCCACTAGTGTTTTCACCTGACTTTTTCTTAGCTTTTCCATATTTCTCCTGTCTGGACTCAGATACGGGTCTCCCCTAACCTTTGACATTTCACCTTTGATCCCTTCTTCTTCCCCACTCTGACCTCTGGTAACTCCAAGTGCCGTGAATCTATTACCTTGGCTACCTGAACTCCTGACACCTGACTCACACTTGCATGAATCCAGGAGTACCCGCTGGTACAGCTGACAGATTTGCTAGTCTTGACCTTGACTTTGATTTTTCTCGCCAAACTGCCATTCTGAGACACTAAACGGCTGTAAGATCTCATTAAGGAGGTTTGTGGAGTCACTTCCTTGGGAAGTTTTCATAAGAAAAGCTGAATAAACTTACGTAGGTATATGAGTCTAGCCTTGGACTCAGAGGCATCCTTATAAGTCTGCGGTCCTTATCAACATGACTGTTCTAACCCCACACGGGCCATGCTGAAAAGAAAGGGTTTCTGTAGGTTACTAGAAAATGCTAACAGTCTCTCTCAGTTTCAATTTCAGGTCCTTCTCATGGGAGATGTGTCCTGTATGTGTGGATGTTAAGTCACAGAATCCCTAAAGAAATGTGGAATTATGACAATAAACCTGCAGCAAGAACCGCAAACACAAAGAACTTGATTTTGCCCCAAATCATTAAATATTTCTGGTAAGAAATTTAAATTGACATCCTTTATCACTTACTTCACCTTTGGAGAGATTTCTGAACACTCGGAGGCACCTTTATTGAAATGGTTGTGGTAGGGGCTCCTGGGTGGCTCAATGGGTTAAAGCCTCTGCCTTCAGCTCAGGTCATGATCCCAGGGTCCTGAAATCGAGCCCTACATTGGGCCTTCTGCTCAGCAGGGAGCTTGCTTCCCCCCTCTCTCTTTCTGCCTGCCTCTTTGCCTACTTGTGATCTCTGCCTGTCAAATAAATAAATAAAATCTTAAAAAAAAAAAAAAAAAGAAATGACTATGGCTTGCTTTCTGTTCAAGGGATTGGAAAAAAAAAAAAAAAAAGTCAGGGCTCTCTGAATTAAGCCTCCCCATATCCATCTGGGGGAAGGAGATAGCTGTGAAGCCTTCTACGGAGGGAGTCTGGCCCAGAAAGGTGCAAGATGAGAGCATGTCTTAAAAACATAGAGCAAGATGACGTCAGGCATCCAAGAGTCTGGGAAGAATGAGGCCCTGCTAGGCTGCCCCATATGAAGACACTGTGGGACATGTGGGACCCCAAGGAGAAACAATGAGGCAGATTGACAGGATGAAGCTGAAGGAAGCCTTTCTCTTTCTCCTGGGGTGTTGGCTTAGCATCCAGGATTGCTAGGCCCGGGGCCCTGCCTGCCTTCCTTGCTGGACATTTTCCATTGTGCCCACCCAGGAATAGAAATCAGCACACAAAGGGACTGAACAAACAGGAGCCCCAGACGCTCAGCCCTGGGAGCCATCTTCAGGCAATTCATCTCACTTCCAGCTGTCCAGTGTTTTCCGATGGGAGCAGAAATCCTAACTGACACGGGGCCACCAGACAGCCCACGCTGGGCATTTCCCTCGGCAGCTCTAATTCCCCGGGGTCTTTACAGGGGTCCTGACCCAGAAATGCATCTCAATAGGTAAGAAGTTAAAAAAACACAAACAAACAGGGGAAACTACCGGGTGATAAAACATTCTTGAGTTCGGGGGAACTCAGAACGGGTATTTGGAGCACAATTCAAGCTTGGGCCAGCCAGCTCTGTTCATGCTGATAAGTCATTTTGGGAAAAACAAATGAATTCATATCTGATAAACCAGCACATTGATAATACCAAATTCCTTTTGCTTTTCTAAGGCTCTATCAGGGAGGGGGCAGATAAATTCCTGCTGTACGAGGACCGAGGAAGGTAAGATTTAACCACGGGTGCGACACAATGGAGTGTTTCTCAGTTCAATTGGTTTTGCAGGGACTCGGGTGATAAATGGCCTTCCTCCCAGATAGTTAGGACATACCTTCATGCCCCCATACCTGCTGGCAGCTGATAGACTCTGTTTCGAGAGTGATCTGTGGTTCCAATCATAAATCAGCTAAGCGGATCTCAGGGGAGATTTTTTTTTAATGGCTCCGGGGGGTAGGTCAGGCGCCGTCTAAATGGTACTTCCCATTGCACACACACACGTGTATACACACATTCATAAAAGTTCTTCTCCTTGTTTGTTGTCTCCTCATCCTTACCTAGGCAATGGGTGACCCTGGAGAAAAATAGGGTTAATAAATTAGAGATTGGGATTATGCTGAATGAAATAAGTCAAGCAGAGAGAGTCAATTATATGGTTTCACTTACTTGTGCAGCATAAGGAATAACACGGAGGACATGGGGAGATGGAGAAAAGGGAGTTGGGGGAAATCGGAGGGGGAGACGAACCATGAGAGACTATGGACTCTGAGAAACAAACTGAGGGTTTGGGGGGTAGGGGGTGGGGAGATGGGGAAAGCTGATGGTGGGTATTATGGAGGGCTCGTATTGCGTGGAGCACTGGATGTGGTGCATAAACAATGAATTTTGGAACACTGAAAAAAAATTAGGTTAAATTAAATTTAACCTAAATATTAATATTTAGGCTAAATATTAATAAATTGAAGATTGGGCTGGATTCTGAATGGTAGCTCTTGTAAAATGCCTTCTGATTCCGCATCTGGTCTTAGCAGTGACGTATATGTGTATTTACTCTTTGTGATGGTAAATGGTGGAACATAGACAAGTAAAAAATGCCCAGATACTCTGGTGACTGCTAGCAAGTTATACACGAAGTAGGTAGGGATACCGGAAGAACAAGTGCTGATTCTTTCTGGGTAAGTTAAGGATGAATTTATACAAAAGATCTTGAAAAATGGTTAGGACATCAGCAGACAAAAATTCTTTTCTGAGTACCCCTAGTACAACATAACCACGCTCAAATCCCCATTCATTCATTTATTCACCAGAAATACCTACACAAGCACTTGGGATATAATGGTTAATAAGGCGGACGTCCTTGTTTCCATCACACTGTGATGTAATTATTTAAGGACTACGATTGTAACACAGTCTGAGGCAATAGAAAGGACTAGGCAGGAGGGGCAGCTTGCTTTAGCAGCACGTCGCAGAAGGACGAAGACGTTCCAGGCGGCCTCTCCTTTGGCTCTTCCTCACTAAAGGTAAAGTGCTCCCTTGTTTTCCCTGCAATTTATCAAGCTTATTCCTTGGAGAATAGTCCCTTAAAAGAAACTTCTGATGTCATTTGGTCAAAATATTCAGAGTCAAGGCTACATCCATCTTCCTGCTTTGTTCCCTGAAGTCCAAATTAAAGGGTCTTCCTTACAATACAGATTTGATTTTGTTTTCCATCACCAAGCAGGGGCCTGGGCAGACAGCTCCCTGTACTTGTCCTTCAGAGATAGTCCTCAGAGTCCCAGAGGCAGTCCTGCCTGCTGGTCCGCGCTGAGAGGCAGACGTTGCCTCTCTCTTACGAGCAGACACTCCATATGAGACCGTGGGGGCCGCTGCCTCTCTGAGCCTCAGTTTCCCTTTCCTTCTAAAAAATTGAAATTCAGTTAACTCTAAGGTTCTTTTCTACCCTCATACATTCAGAATCTCCTTCTCTGTCTATTTATTAGGAGAGAAATCTCTGGAATCAATGGTGCTTTTGCATCATTAGAGGGCAGACTTCCCTTGGAGTAGGAAACGAAGAAACGTTTTGAGAAATTAAAATATTTATTTCATGTGCAGCAGTGGCTTCTTCTCTTGGTGAGCATCAGAGAGTGAAGGACGGGGGAAGACAGTGGAAGTGAGGAAGCTGTCAATCAAATCCTTGGGGTACAGTGTACCGTGTGGAACTGCAGGTCCCATTACTCGGCCATGAAATCAGCTCATCACGTTAGAAATAGCGTTAAAATTAAAATGAAGTAGGGGCCTCTGAGTGGCTTGGTCGGTGAAGCGTATATGACTCTTGGTTTCAGCTCATGAGACCGAGCCCGGTCTCGGGCTCTGAGCTCAGCGAGGAGTCTGCTTGTCATTCTCTTGCTCCCTCTCTCTCTCTGCCTCAGAACGTACACTCTTTTCATCTCATAAGATTCCTTAGTTAGTTTGGATCTTTGTAGTCTTTGTTATTGGCTTTAAAGTTAGACCTGCACCCAGGTCCCAATCCCACCATTCCAGAGGAGTGTGACTCTAGGGAAATAATTTAGCCTGTTTCTGTCTGGTTGCCTTATCTTTTAAAAATGAGAATAATGGGGCACCTGGGTGGCTCAGTGGTTAAAGCCTCTGCCTTCAGCTCAGGTCATGGTCTCAGGGTCCTGGGATGGAGCCCCGCATTGGGCTCTCTGCTCAGCGGGGAGCCTGCATCTTCCTCCCTCTCTGCCTGCCTCTCTTACTACTTGTGATCTCTGTCTATCAAATGAATAAATAAGATATTTTTTAAAAATGAGGATAATTGTACCTTGCACACAGGGTTGTTGAGTTGTTTTTACTCTATTAGCTAATGTATGTAAAGGTTAGCCCAGTCCCCAGCACATAGTAAGCTTTCAAAAAATTATAGTTCTCATAGTTAAAAGAGAATTAAACAGTTTTCCTTCTTAATTTAGGAAGCCTAAGTGCAGAAAAAGCCATGTGATGACTGATAAACCGATGCAGAGATCCACCTTCTAGAAGCTGCCTCCCTGCCCTCACCCGGGCCCCGAGAAACCGGGTATTAGGTGACAGTCATAAATTAGCATTCACAGCAAAGAACAAAAACTGATCTCAGCTCATATGCACCTCCTTCAAATTGCTCCTTTAATCTGGCTAAGAGACCATATCATTTCTGGGCTGTTTTCCAGTTGAAAAACTAAAGAACACGATGTTCCTATTTAGGGTGAGTAAGTTGGCTGTTGACTTGGGACAATTCACTGCCCTGAATGGGATCTAACTTCTCAACTCGGCATCAGGACATGATCCTGAAGCGGGGCATTAAATGTCGTGTCTACACTCGGTAGCTTTTAGAGTGCTGGTGACAGAGGAATCCCGTAGGGGTAATATAGTTGTTTTCTGAGAATCCAAGTCTTGTTATTCGTGAATATCACCAATTGGAGGTGATGAAATTCATGGGACATTCACAAAACATGGAATATCTTTTATCTTCAGCCCATCTTGTGCCCTATCTGTGGCCAACAATCTCAGCTGACCCAGACTTGGTCCTTTCTAGAAACTGAGCTCACAGTCTTCCAAGTTACTGGAGCTGGTGGGCAGATTGATGGTTTATCTGACACATGACAGAGTTATATAATTTTCAGTTGTAAGACAGGACAGAGATCATCTAAAATAAATCCTTCATTTTACATTGAGGAGACAAAGCCAGAGGTATGAGATTCTCTGCTTAATTTTTTCACTCAGTGTGTGGCTCAGGACCTGCACTCAGACATTCTGTCTCCAAGCCCGGTACCCGTCCCACTGCATTCTAGATTCCCAACAATGGGTATGAAATAAAGGCAGTTCAAGGTCATGGCAGGACTACTTAGAGTGGCCTTCACAAAGCAGGCCGTCAATTCTCCATCAGCCTGGCCATGAGACAGACTTTCCAGGAAAGGCAGGAAACGAGGCTTTCTGACACCCAGCATCTCATATTTCTAAAGAACAAAAAAAGACAGACTCCCTTTCTGAAGGGCATTTGACTATATGTTTCAAAAGCTTTGTGAATATTCATGACTTTTAGCTTAATGATTTCACTCCTAGAAATTAATCATGAAGCAAGATCCTAGATAAGATCATAGAGTTAGCTACCAGGATGACATGACATTGTTTTTATAATAAGATCTTGGACCCAGGAGAATTGTTTAAATAAAGATGATATACGTATATACCATCATTTATTTTATAACCAAAAACGTTCTAACTTTTAGAAAGTAACATCTAATAACCTGGGGGAAATGTTCTTTATGTAACAGCTTCAGAAAACAGTGTGTGCAGAATGATTCTAATTCTGTAACAACAATCTATATTTATACCTCTGTTTGTTTAAAATAAGGACTCAGATTAGATATTTCAATATATCAAGAATAGGTGGTAAAATGACTGAGCCATTAATATTTTTGTCTTTGGGTTTTGTTGTATTTTCCAAAATTTTGAACATGGACACACATCATTTTTGTAATGAGACAAAATTACTTACAGTCTGATTTCTTTCTTTACTGTGCTTCTGGAGTAGTCCCAACAAGCTAAAGATGTAGGGTGCCACTCTAGACCATAAGTGGGGGTACAGTGGTGAGAACAGGGAAGGAACAGACTCTGCAGATATATTATAGCTAGTGTATATACCCTTTGGGTATATGGCAAACTTCATCAGACACAAGATATTTTTAAAGATTTTTATTTTTTAATGCTTTTTTCTAGACTACTTGAAGGTAATTGGTCTGAAACTTTTTTTTTCTTTTCTTTTTTCTCTTTTTTTTTTTTTTTTTTTTTTTTTTTTAAGATCAGGCTCCAATCAGCTCAGTCAGCTTAACATCCTACTCTTGATTTCGGCTCAAATCATGATCTCAGGGTCTTGAGATTGAGCCCCGCATTGGGCTCCATACTCAGTGGGGACTCTGCTTGAGATTCCCCCTCTCCTTTTGTCCCTTCTCTCTGCTCTTTCCCTCACATTCTCTCTCAAATAAATCTAAAAAACAAAAACAAAAACAAACAAGCAAAAAAAAAAAAAAAAAAAACCAATTTGGGAGGGAAAACCCCATGACCTAACCTTTCTATCTAATTCCACTTTCTATTGGTTATATAAAATTGGTAAGAAACAAAATAAAACACATTGTAGCAAACTGTTTGCTGGCAATAAATAAGAATCACTTACTGTATATGAAGAAACTATGTATATGAAGAAACTTGAGCCTTATCCACAGGATCTCAAGCTATAAAGCCATGTTCCATAAACTTAAAATTAACCTCCTAATGTTACTATCTTGTTAGTATGTTGCAGATTACTTACAGAGAACAGATGTATTAATGGTACATGCCACCTGGGGGTTTTACCATCCAAGCACATTTGGGGATTTATATCTACTTTAGCAGATATGGGTGAGTGGGTGAGTCATATTTGAACCAGAACACAAATACCTCAGTTTAGGAATTGGGAAATTATAGGCCAAAAATAAATTGGATACAAAAATGTATCACTATGCACTATAAGGCCAATGAAATAAACTACATCAAACCACATTGGCAGTAACGAAGCTAGACCAAGAGCAATTTGTCACTGAAAAGCAAAAAATGACAGCTATTGAACACTGCCTCCAACCAAAACAAAAATGTGAGGCACTGATTTGAAAGTCACCTTCTCAAAATTTATGGAATTCCAAATGTCAGCTTGTACCTCTACACCATAGGGCATGCAGCCACACAGTTCCATCCTTTGGTAGAATATGAGAGAAATTAGAGTACTCAGTAAGTCCAATAATAGATTATTCTTGGTTTATGGTTGTGAAGTTTGTGTAACTTTTTTTTTTAAAGGATTTTTTTTTTTAAGATTCTATCCATTTACTTGAGAGAGTGTGAGCAAATGAGAGAGAGAGAGAGAGAGAGAGAGAGAGAGAGAGAGAGCGCACATGACATGGGGAAAGGTAGAGGGAGAGGGAGAAGCAGGCCCCCCATTGAGCAGGGAGCCAATGTAGGGCTGGATCCCAGGACCCTGGGATCATGACATGAGCCAAAGGCAGATGCCTTAACTGACTGAGCCCCCCAGGTACCCCCAGTTTGTGTAAATTTATAATTTCCTTAGCAGATTGGTTCTATGTACAATGGAACTCAGCAGCCTTGCTCCGCTCCTGCCTGCAGGCGTATAGGAAAGGACTCTCATTTTATTTATTTTATTTTTAAAAAGATTTTACTTATTTATTTGTCAGAGAAAGAGCACAAGCAGGGGAGCAGCAAGCAGAGCAGGCAGAAAGAGAAGCAGGCTCTGCACTGAGCAGGGAACCTGAGGTGGGGCTCGATTTTAGGACCCTGAGATCATGACCTGAGCCAAAGGCAGCTGCTTAACTGTCTGAGCCACCAGGCACCCCAGGATTCTCATTTTAGAATCACCATTCTGTCCGAGGGTCACCACTGCACCAAGTTAGTCATGTAGATTACCATGAGACTACAGAAGTTTTGATCAATGTGAAGTATAGAAATGAGTGAGAATCTGGGTGCCTGGGTGGCTCAGTGGGTTAAGCCTCTGCCTTCAACTCAGGTCACGATCTCAGAGTCCTGGGATCGAGCTCCGCAGCAGACTCTCTGCTCAGCAAGGAGTCCGCTTCCCCCTCTCTCTGTGCCTGCTTCTCTGCCTACTTGTGATCTCTCTCTCTCTATCAAATAAATAGAAATGAGTGAGAATCTAATACCTGGGTTCACCCCGGGCCTCTGAATTTTGACCCCAGGAGTCAGGGGGCAGAGAAAGAGGCTTCTTCTAGAAAGAAAATGCAGACGGCTTTTCTGTTTTCTGTTTGATCTTGCCTCCTTTCCTGTTCAAGTTCTGAGTAGTCACAAAAGAGAAGAAGATTTTTTTGGTTGTTTTTAAACAAGCTGTCTCTCATCTCTAGAATTACTTCCCTTTTCCATCACTGTGCACCCTTGTTCTGCAGAAATAAAGGCAGGGGTGGGGCTTTGGAATTTTAAAAACAAAGACAAGAAATTGGAACCTCTGTAATAGCCTCCACCTTCAGGGAGTGAGTGATCATGAGACCATTCCCGACCGACCCAAAAAGAAAACCCAGGGAACCTCACCACAAGACAGGCACTGTGAGGCCTGGGCCTTCCGAGGGTTGGAGAATTCGCTGGGATTCGTGGAATGGGTGGAGGGTGTGAATTCCAGCAACTGAAAGAGCTTTGCTTAACCCCCTCCCTTTCAAAATGGTTTGGCTTGTCAGATGTGATTTGGTCCTGACGATTTACATGTCTCCCTCCAGGGGCAGAGGATAATGGAACAGTAGCAGTGGTCTGGAGGCCTCACGATCATCCAGGCATCGGGAGGACACCGTGTGCAGGCTCCTGCATGTGTGCCCCATGGCCAGACTCTGAGGCTACCCAGGGCTTGCAGACTTGGGGGCGCCCCTGGTCGCCACTGCCGGGTGCAGAGGCCCCGCAATTGCTGAGGCCGCCCTGTCAGAACAAGTCAGGTCTTGGCACCTTGGGTCTGGGTGAGGCTTGTCTCCCGGCCCCTCCCTCCTGCTGTCTGCTCTGCTGTGTGGCCTCTTTGAGCTTCTCAAGGTTTCTGGACTCTTCCTACCAACCCCCATACTCAGAAAAAGTGCTGATCTTTGCCTGAGGAATGAAAATCGGCTGAGGTTGACCACTACCTTTCTTTCAAAGCTGTGTATTTAAGATCTATTTATTTCAACAAGAAAGAGAGAATGCACACATAGAGGGGCAGGGCGGGGGGAGAAGGGAAGACACAGGCTCCCCCCTGAATGAGGAGTCCGTTGGGCGCTGGAGCCCATGACCCTGAGATCATGACCAGAACTGAAGCCCAGAGTGTGTCGCTTAACCGACTGAGCCACCCAGGAGTCCCTGACCACACTGCCTTTATGAATGCAGTTGTCATTCTCACATTTTCCTCCAGTGGTGCAGACAGGGTCTGTCCCCTGGCAGAGATGGAGTGGTACTTGGGGGACTAGAAGGGCTTCTCAGGTTCCTACACATCCCAGAACTACTCCTTCGTCAGAGAAGTTCTGCTCCTGAGGGAATGATTGAAAGGGGCAAACTCAAGCTGGAAACAGTCACTGGCTATTGCTAGCTGTCAGAGGACTTCCAACAAAGAATTTAGATTTTTTTTTTTTTCCTCTCAGGAAAGAAATTGCTCCTATCCAGAAGTGCCTCTGCCATGTCTTTACTTACACTTCCCTGGTTATAGGGAAGCACTGGGTAAATGGCCTAAATGAGCTGTGCCTCAGTTTGCCTCATCTGTAAAACAGGGATAACAAAACAGTATTATCTTTTAGGAGAACTAAATGTGATAGTCGGTGTGAGGAGGCATTTGGAAGAATCCTTGACACAGAAATCACACCTGGGCGCCATCACTGTTCGCCTCTGAGGCGTGAGGGGTTAAGACTTAGCACCTAACTTTGGAATAGGGCCCAAAGGTGGGGTTGTTGTTTTGTTTGTTTCTAAACTGAAAGGACAAAAGTTAAGCAGCAGGACACCTTTTCTCACTTTGTGCATTTGGGGACTCACGTGACAGGGGCTCATCGCCAGGAAGCGTCTTTGCCCTCGAAGTGGCTCTCGGTCAGTCAGACGGAGCACACGGGCCCACAGTTCCATCTTCTTCCCTTAGCTCCTCTGACGCAACTCCTTAATTGTCTGGTTTGGCTCACCCCATACTTCTGTCTGTTAATTTTGCTTTGTGTCACCTGTCAACCACTGTCCAAAACCAAGAACTAAGTTCTCTCTCAGCAAGCACGCAATACTGAGAGAAAAAGAAAGAGAGAAAAGGCAGGGAAAGTCTTGAGCATATGCTCAGTTGGGTAATGTAAGCTGCATCCACAAAATCCAAATAAACCAATGCACATTTCCATCAACAGCTGCTTTGGCTGTTGGGTGTCCTGGTACAGATCACACAGAAATTGTGTGTGTCTATGTCTGTCTATCCTGCCAGATTCAGCTTCTTCTGGCTTCCAGGGTCCTCTGTGTATCCCTCAAGCCAACACGGGAGGTTCTAGGGATATGTTTTCTGCTTAGCCAGTGGCATACCTCCCCTCTGGTTACTGAGACTAGTCAGGGAAGGCCGAGATGAGGGTTTCTTTCTGCAGATATACTAGTGGGAAGGACAGGCTCACCTAGCATCTGAGAAAAGAGGCCAGGCATGGCTGTGTCTTCTGGAGCCTACGGCAGCCTGGAGATCCGCCCTGCATGAATCTCTGCTCTGATGCCTGTGATTGATGCGGTCACTTCTCTGTCCGTCCCTTAGCTAGGGCTGTGCTAACAAAATCGCATGGGCTGGTGGCTTATAAACAACAGGATTCACTTCTCACTGTTCTAGAGATGGGGAGGTCCACGATCAAGGTGTTGGCACATGCTGTATCTGGTGGAAGCCTCCTTCTGGGTTGCAGACAGCCGACTTCTTGTCGGAAGGCGATGGGAAGAATGCTAGCGAGCTTGCCGGCCTCTTCTTATTAGGAGACTCCTAATGAGGGCTCCATCCTTGTGATCTGATTGCCTCCCATAGGTTCCACGTCCAGATGCCATCACACTGGGATTAGGCTTCCACTGCCTTAATTCTGGGGGACACAAACCTTCAGTCTGTTGCAGTGTCTCATCCACACCCTTCTGAGCTCTCTATCTCCACTCCCACTAACCAGGCAGGACACAGGATGGCTGCCTCAGGGACATTTGTTGGAAAGACTCACAGGGCAGCTTGCATAGCCCTGGCCGCTCACCCAAGCATGGCAGCAGCCCTGCTTTCTTCTCGCCACTCTTCCTGTGCCTAAAAAGGATGAGGACCAGTCGACAACACTGCTTACCATCCAAGTCCTAGTGGGACCCTTTCCAACGTGGTTAGGACATTGGATCCAACAGCATGAGCATCAGAATTTGAAACAAGGTGATTTTTATTCTCACCCTTGTGACAAACTAGCAACAAACATGCCAAGGCCTGGGACAGAGAAAGTCAGGTCTCTAAGAGGAGTCAGCCAATATTCCCAGTTCTGTGACTCTGTCCGACTCGCTTTGTAGGCTACAGCCAAATCTCTTATCCCCAGTACCTATCTAAGCAATTGCACCCTCTCACCAGTGAGAAAAGGACAGAAAGATTCACCCTAAGACAAAGAAAAGCTCCAAAGGTGCAAATCAGAACTTCCAGAAGTCACCTGGACAGAGCTCTGTGTTTTTGTCATTTTATTTAATCTCAGCATTTTTGGTTCAGGGTTGTCTCCACTCCACAAGACAAGGAGAGAAGAGACAGACAAGCAATCTACAAGGGAAGAAAGCCAAGAGGAAAGAGAGATGTGATGAGAAGGTTGGTGAGCAGTTAGTTGATCTAAAAGTAAGGGTCAAGCACTGAAATACTGTTTTACTAAGTAAATAATCTCCTGTATCTCCTATCGGACTCTTGGTCTGCTTTGTCTTTACCCCAGTCTCAGGCATCTGGGTGGCTCAGTGAGTTAAGCACTGCCTTTGGCTCAAGTCATGATCCCAGAGTCCTGAGATCGAGTCCCATATCAGGTTCCTTGCTTGGTGGAAAGACTGTTTTTCCCTCTGCCTGCTGCTCCCCTTGCTTGTACTCTCTCTCTCTCTCTCTGTATCAAATAAATAAAATCTTAAAAAAAAAGAACCTTCTATTAAAAACAAAACAAAACAAACCCGTCCCTTCGGGGATGGAGAAAGAAAGGCTATGAGCACAGGAAGTCATCCCTAAGTGCAGTCCTCCCTTCCTGCACCTGGCCGCACACCTCTCCCCCACAGCTCCTGGTGAAAAGCCACTTGCTGTCGCACCTGCCACACGGTAGCAACGCTGGCTCATGGAAACAGGAGTCCACAGGGGCCTCAGACCAACTTATTAACCTTTATATTTGAGGGTCCAGCCCCTACTCTGTTTAACAAATATTATTCAGAAAGAGCTGAAACATTTCCTGTGACGAAACACAGTGAAACAAATAATTCTGCTATTTGCCTAGTTGATTAAAAATCCTTAAGTTAGGGGCATCTGAGTGGCTCTGTCAGTGAAGCAGCTGACTCTGGATGCCATCTCAGGTCATGATCTCAGGGTCCTGGGATCGATCCCTGGGTAGGGCTCTGTGCTCAGCAGGGAGCCTGCTTCTCTCCCTCTCTCTGCCCCTCCCCAGCTTAAATAAATTTTTAAAAAATCCTGAAACTAGAAACATGTGTAACGTACTCTCCTTCTCTTCCTGTGATCATCGAGAGTAAACGACAAGCTTCACTAGAACTAGAGCAAGAAGGACCACGTGCAGTGCCTACTCGGACATACTGGCAAGAAGGCACACCATCGAGGGGCCGTATTATTGTGGCTCAGCAGGTCCTTCCTTGATAGGGTTAGAGGCCAGAGGTTGGCTATCAGGTCAACCCCCCAGCAAATTGCACAGGAAGCACTGAGGTCTTCTTGTTATAAATGAGCTGTGAGCCCACAAAATAGAAGAGGGGACCTTGATGCTTTAGCACCATACAGGTATCAAAACCAAAATTTATCCTGGTTTGAGAGTTTCTCTCTCCCGGGCTCAGTTTTTCCACTTTTAGCTTTCCTGACACATTGTCATCAAAGAGTTATGGTTGGAACAAGAGTCCTCTAGGCAGATTATTAGCCAAAACAACAACGACAACAACAACAAAAACTCTTACAGTTTTTAACACATCGGACATCCACCTTATTTCAAATGGCTTAAAATGAATAGAGGAAGTAGGATGGGCTCGAACTAGACAATATCCTCATCATTGTCCCTACAGTTTCACCATGACCCTGGCAGCTCCCCATCCCCTTCCTGCCCGGTGCCCTTCCCTTCTGTACACCCCGGACAGGCTTCCCCCTCGATTGGAAAGTTTGCTTTATGCCTCTCCGCGTTGACAAAGGACCTATTTTAGTACCTGTTTTCACGAACCAGTAGAAACCCAAAGAGGATTTTCCCTTTCATGAGACGTTAACTGCTTCTTTGCCTTTTGCCAGTTCAGTTTTCGAGACCTTCGTAGAAACGCTCTACTTTCAGACAGTGGGGGAACCTGGGTTCTTCTTCTTCTTGTGCTTTGGCAGCCTCTGCTCTGCTCAGAAAGGCATGCGAAATGACTGCTGGTGGAACCGCTCTCCATTGTTAGGGAGACAATAAAAGGATGTCTGATAAGGATCTTACGACAGATTTTTCTCCAGCTGAAGCATATTGGCGGCACAACTTTCCAAATTTGCTTTCTACCTGTGACTCCACGGAGCTAGCTCAGACCCCTTGCCAAGAGAGGACATTGTTCCTTCATTTCTAGAGGCTGCAAACACTTCACTGCATTGTTGCAGACATTGTCTTAGAACCGACTGGTTCACACATGACTGATTGGAGGCTATAAATCTCTGGTCCTTCAGAGGATTTCTGAAGCATCTCAGTGTTTCAGGAAAATCTATTTGATTGAGAAACATGGGAGCAGGTACCATGGAGTCTGTGTTCAAGAAGGAGTAGATCTGAATGCACCTGTGAGAAAAACTTGGATTCTTTTCTAAAAGGGAGATGGAAAGTGATACTTTGCTTTATGGAATAGTCACAAACAGAGGATGGAAATTTTTCAACTATTTGTCTTTCACTGGATGTTTTCAACAGAGGCTCAGTAACCATTTCCAAGTACAGTCCAGAGGGGTTTGTTAATGTGGGTTGGGAACTACACGGCATAACTTTTCAATGTCAACTCTAAGATCCAATCTTTCTATGGATTCCTTTAAATAAGAATATCCTGGGGCCCCTGGGTGGCTCAGTCAGTTAAGCATCCAACTCTTGATTTCAGCTCAGGTCATGATCTCAAGGTCGTGAGATCAAGCCCCGTGATGGGCTCTGTGCTCAGCTCAGAGTCTGCTTGTGATTCTCTCTCCCCCTCTCTCTCTTCCCCTTGTGCTGATGCTCTCTCTATCTCCCTAAAATGAATAAATAAATCTTAAAGTGAGTAAGAGCATCCATATGTATTTAACATATGATTTAATTAAAGAACTTTCAAGTTATATGCCAAATTGTAGGAATGTCTGTTGGGTGAAACAAAACCCTTGTTTAAGATCTTCTATTCAACTGTATTTACTGTATGTGTGCTGCCCTGAAGGCAGGGTACGTGGCAAGCATTTTGGAACATTAAGAAGTTAAATATCTGAAGGGAAATATCTATTGAAGAAACAAGTCATAGGTAGATAGAAAATTAATTTTAAAATACCAAATGGTTGCCAGAAACTCTTGATAAGCAATGTGGGGGTTTATATCCAGGAGAGAATGTTCCAGACTGCAACGCTGAGGAAATCTTTCATTAAGGAAGTAGTATCTGACCTGTCCCCTTTGAAATTGTTTACCTCTGTTCTCACTGCCTCCATTTAACTGTATATTTGTGGTTAATCAGAAATCAGTCCAGAATAATAGTTCCAGTTGTTGCTTCCTATGCGTCTCAGAGAATGACAAAAGTAAACAGAAACATGAGAGAAAACCCAGAAGTCGATTTGCAGGACAGCTAGAATGTAAAAAGGTAAATGGGATGGGAGGACAAAGTTGTTTATTGACAACCCATATCAATGATTTAACATCTTGGTTTCATTCATTCAGTTTACGCAGAAGTATTTTCAGCATCATAGTCACCACAATAAAAAGAAACAGCTGGAAGCAAATTAACTGCCTCAAACCCTCTAGGTCAGTATCAACAAAGCCACCATGATTGCAACACTTTGAAATTGTTGAGAATAGCTAGTGTGGCCCTTTCTAACACAGTGTGAATAATAAGGAAGCATTTCAAGAATTGGACTGAAGTTCTGTATTTTGTAACATTTGGTAAACATAAGGCGCCTTCATTTTCTGTTCACCATATGCGCCATCTTTTCTATTAGCACCAAATTCCAGTGACCCTTAAGTCATCCAGATTCAGTGACAGAGCATGACTAAGATTCTGTTACTCTTAAATAGATGAATAAAATTCTATTTAATCTCATACATTTTTTGAAGAAGATTTCTCCTTCTTGAAAACATTTTTAATAGTATGAAGTATTGTTTAGAATCCAGATATTTGTTATAAACTCGTTTCATTTAGAATAGTAATTTTCACTTGGCCTATTAATTACTTTAAGCATTTTTTTTTTAGAATTAATAAAATAAGCTTTCCACTTACTTAATCTGTTCTTTAAGTAACTGGGTTTCAGTAGCTTTCTTTGTCCTGATATTTTGGACAAGGCAGAAAGAAGCAAAATGAACAGATAAGCACCCAACTTCATACACTTGGGGAAAATTAAACAGATGAAAGTTATCTGTAGAGTGTGCACTCAGCCTGGTGCTAATTACTCCTTTGTGTATAAAGAAGTGAGCCTTGGTCCAGACCCTCAAAGTGCCTCCCATTTTGCTGGGGAAAGAACACTCCTACAAGTGACCAATTAGGCAATAAGATCTAACTTGAGTGATTCACAATGATGATATTTAGGGTTGGAGATACATAAATGGAATCAGACCCCTAAGGGGATGTGTAGGAGAAAGTAGGACCTGACATAGTCTTTGAAACAGATTCCATTCTGAACAGCCTTGAGGGCAACAATCATTGGAAAGAGGCCATTCTGTTCATGGTCGGTGAAAAATGATCACTTAATCAAACAAACAGAATCCAGAATTAAAAACAAACCAACAAAAGAACCTTCCTGACTGGAGTGGAGATAATCTTGGGAGAATAGCAGACACAGGTGAATCCATAGTTACCATGTGGCCAAGTATACATGGGCTTTGAAATTTAGGCAGAAACGTCTACAGTGATAAGATGGATGCTTGACTCTGGTACAATCTTGAGGAACACCGGAGAACCCCCAGCTGGACAAGCTATTTCACAACTAGTATAGAATGGTGTGGTTTCATTTTTAGTTAGTGTATAGACGTAAGTTAGGAGATAACATTATTTCATGGTAAGTGGTGTTTCTAAGTAGTGTTTCATTTTCAGCTTGTTGGTTTAACCCCATCCTGTGTTTTGACGTCCAGTGATTGCTGATGATGGTTTTCTAGGCTAATTCGAAAAGACATTAGAAGTCAAAGAGCCATTCACCCATTTGAAGTCTGATGGCTAGCTTTGTACTTTGTTTTTAAGGAAGGCTTATGCTTGGGGCTCTAGTATGTTACATATATTTATTACATCCAGATATGGCAACTGTTGAGTAGAATAACTGGGAACACACACCTTAGAATAAGAGTAAGATTAAATTGAATTGAGACACCTGGGTGGCTCAGTGGGTTAAGCCTCTGCCTTTGGCTCGGGTCATGGTCTCGGGCTGCATGGGGCTCTCTGCTCAGCAGGGAGCCTGCTTCCCCCTCTCTCTCTGCCTGCTTCTCTGCCTACCTGTGATCTCTCTCTCTGTCAAATAAATAAATAAAATCTTTTTAAAAAAAAGATTAAATTGAATCCCAGCTCCACCTCTCACCAGTATATGACTTTCAAGTTGTTTTATGTACCTGTGCCTTAGTTTTCTCATATACAAAATGGGAAGAGGATGGTGAGAATAATGGCAGTAATAATAATAATACCCACTTCATGGAATTAAATGTATATTTTTCTATGTGTTTATGTATGGATGTATGTATGTATATATGTATCTACCTATCTATCATCTAGCTAGCTAGGTAGATTTTGGAATAGTACTTGAACAGAAGAAGCCACCAGTTGGTATTAGCTATGATTATTTTATAGTAGCAAACATATCCCAAATATTATACTATAATTAAATGTATAAGCATTTTATTTTATTTTTTGTATCTTTTATTTTATTTATTGTATCTACAAAGATCACTCTAAAATCTAGATATTGTATTTAAGAATTTGAGAACCACAGAGCCAAAAACAGGAAGCAATTATAGTTTTTGTTTAAAAAGTGACATGATGAAAATAATTTTGGGGGAAGATTAGTTATTTTCCTTCCCTTTTCAATGTATTTTCACTGTCTATATTTTTCCTAAACAACCTTATCCATCCCCATGGCTTTATTGATGTTGTTCCTTATATGCTGACATCCAAATTCTTATCTCCAAACCTGACCTTTTCCTCTAATTTCTAACCTGTCTATTGAATGGCCTCCTAGAAATCTATTACTCATTCAGAGATCTCAGGGGACAATGTTTCAAACTCAGGTGTTGTCTGAATCTGTCATGTTGATAGACTCCAATACACTGGTTCTCAGAATGTAATCCCCTATCAACAGCAGCAGCAGCAGCAGCAGCAGCAGCAACACCAGAGAACATGCTGGAAATACAAATTCTTGGGCCCTACACCAGACCTCTTGAATCAGGAATTTGGGGATGGATGGGTGGAAGGAAAGGCAACAATTTGTTTTAATGAGCTCAGGTGAGCTTGATGCATGTTGGAGTTTGAGAACTATTGGTCTAAAACTAAGGTTTATACTTTGTTCTTCACCTAATTTATGACCTACTCTTCACATAAATGGTTGTTTTTCAAGTAGGAAAGATGACTCTGGTGACCTAAAAGGAGCGTGAGTAGAAGGGACAAGCCCTGATCACCAAGGAAACAGCACTCATGAGAGCCTCACCTGGCGCAGCACAGTAGACCGCCTCATGGCTAAAGCAAGAATATTCTAGGTTCCATTCTCTCAGGTCTACTAGTATTAGCTCCCTCTTTCTAACTCTTCCCTCTTAATAAGCTTTGATATTCTTAGTGGAATTTCTGAAAATTCAACTTAAATTGTTATGATTGTAAATCTTTTTAAAAGAGTTGAGAAAGGTGTCTTACTCGCCAAAGTTAAAATAATTTATCTAGATTTTCTGAATCATGAGATTTTGTGTCCCTTAAGAACAACTTTTAATGTCTAAAAATTGTTGATAGATGGGGGGATTGTTTATATAATTAAGGAAATTATATCCATGGAATTTCCCCCAAATTCATTTCCGTGTATCTGGAAATAGTTTTACATTAAATAAGCGTGAAAATTAAATCATAAGGTGAAAACTTTTTTAAAAAGATTTTATTCACTTGTTTATTTGAGGTGGAGAGTAGGAAAGGATACAGAGGGAGAAGCAGACTCCTCATGGAGCAGGGACTCCAGTGTGGGGCTCTGATGCCAGGACGGACCCTGGGATTATGACATGAACTGAAGACAGATATTTGACTGAGCCAACCAAGTGCCCCATGAGGTGAAAAAAATTTAAATATTTTATGTTTAATATTTGTGACTAAAAAAAAAAAATGATATCACAGATATTCTAGAGTTTCCCGATTTGTCTATTGATTCTTTTAGATGCCATTCTTCGTAAGGCATTCACCAAATGGTTTTCTCTTTGGAACAAAAATATAAGAACTCAAGACCTCTCCTGTTTTTAAATGCAGGCTCTTAGTAGGGCAGGTGGAATATTTTTCAAAAAGAATATAAGGATTCAGTTAATTAAAATTTAAAGCAAATTATACTTTATCTTCCAATAGTCAGAAGAAAGAGAAATAACCAAAGGTGGGTTTCAAGTCAATCTGTAATTTAGCACAATCAAATTTCCAAAAGCATTTATTCTAGTGCATTTAGGAAGTTTGTGGGGGAGATTACAAAGCTTTTATTCTTATTTATTTAGTTTTTAATTTATTAAGTCTTCACTATGACCCATGCATTTGTTTGCTATTGATTATAAAAAATGAATTAGACACTATTTCTGCTTTCACGGAATGCATTATCTAGAGAGGAACTGAGATTATAAAATTTCATATGGGTTTAAACAGAAAGCTAAATAATGGCAGAGAAAATTGATGTTTCCTAATGTGTATCAATATGTAATATTTGAAACAATATGTAATCTTAAAAAATATAGCTAGATAATTAAGAATCAACAGACTTTATGAAAAGCAACAACAAAAAAACAAGTAGTGATAAGAATAAATGCTACAAATGATATATAGCACAAATGACAGAAAAAAGATAAGAGAAGAGAAATAGAAAGTGTTTCCTTTTTGCATTTTACTGTGATAGTGATTGGAGATAACATTGCATTTTAGATTATGAATACAATTCTCTGACAAAAAGAAAAATTCAGAAAACAAAAGTATTAAAAATATTGTTAAATAAGAAGAAGCAAAGAAGGGCAGAAGAAAATAGGAAGATAAAGAAATTAAAATTAAGAAAACTAATGCGACTTCAAAGATGAATTTAATAGGTCCAACATCTGGTTAATAAAAATTCCAAAATAAAAGAGAGAGGGAAGGAGAAGGGGGGAGAGAGAGAGAGAAGGAAAGAGAAAGAAATCGGGGGTGGGGGGAGGAAGAGAGAAAATTCGAGAGAGGGAGGGAGGGAGAGAATGAAAGAAAGAAATGATCTAAGAACTAAAAGTTGTAATATCGTAATATCATCAATCTTCAGATTAAGTGCTGGACTAAAAATGAAAAAAAAAAAAAAAAAAAACAGCAAAACCAGACACGTTATGTTAAAATCCCAAAGTAGTTTAGATAATAAGATGGTCTAGAATTCTGCATTCTGAATCTTCAGAAATGCAAAGATTTAGAAAGTTTCACACCCATGCACCATAACTGTAAAAGTTGTGTGAGAATAAACTAGCAATAC
Organism: Mustela nivalis; assembly: GCF_964662115.1. NCBI lineage: Eukaryota > Metazoa > Chordata > Mammalia > Carnivora > Mustelidae > Mustela > Mustela nivalis. The sequence goes on from NC_139024.1 coordinate 143,739,774, forward strand.
AGGAGAAGAATACACAAAAATATCATGGAGTTGAAGAAAAGGGGAGCTAATTTGAGTGTACAAAAGAATTACTGGGAGGTAACCATGCAGCAGACAAAGAAAACATCAGGTCCAAGTTCCAACATGAATATCTGTTCATCTGAAAAAAAAGATCATTTCAAAATGAAAATACTGTGCATTTAATTTCATGATGCAATTAATAAGTTGTAATGTCTCATTCATATAATAGAGGTGACTTATATTTCTATTCTCAACAAAACAGGGCAAAAATGACTATTAAAAACTATAGGAAGAACCAATAAACTAATTATAATCTAAATATGAAGCTAACAAACATTCGCATGGTTTAGAGGAATTCAAGTGTGGTGAAAAAGATTCACATATGGTGAAAGAAAAGAGGTTTCATTTATTCTTTTTTTTTAATTTTTTATTTTTTATAAACATATATTTTTATCCCCAGGGGTACAGGTCTGTGAATCACCAGGTTTACACACTTCACAGCACTCACCAAAGCACATACCCTCCCCAATGTCCATAACCCCACCCCCTTCTCCCAACCCCCCTCCTCCCAGCAACTCCTCCTCCTCCTCCTCCTCCTCCTCCTCCTCCTTCTTCTTCTTCTCCTCCTCCTCCTCCTCCTCCTCCTCTTTCTCCTCCTCCTCCTCCTCTTCCTCCTCCTTCTTCTTTCTTCTTCCTCTTCCTCTATCAATTATTGTTTCTCTTATTTCTGGTGTTTTATGGTTTGTGTGCTAGACATTGTTTATGAAAAATTACAGAATTAATTTGAGTCCTAGGACAATGTTATGTCTTTCTAGAGAGGATTTGTGTCTACTTCTGAGGGACTGAGATGTTTCCAGAGCTGAATTTCAGTTTCATCCTATTTCTGGCTCACTGCTTTTCCTACAGTGTGGCCCTTCAGAGTCACAAGTTAAAGTCCCAGTGGTTTACCAGGGCTCATCCACCTTGTAAGTCCTTGTTCAAGTCCTAATTCTTCACTTTACAAACTGGTGATTTAAGATATAGTGCTTAATGTTGATGCAACTGAAAGTAGAGGCTTTACACATATTAAAGTCATAAAAATAGTAGATGAATCTAAAAAAATAACAAAAATCTACCTGAAAAAATTTAGGACCTTCAGGGAAATAGGAAAAAGTATAAGAGCTAAATCCTCCTCTTTAATAGCAGTGGTCAAAAAATAATGCTGAACAGTGACAAACCAAGCTTACTTAGAAATGTGGCAATATCATATGATCTCCCTGATATGAGGAAGTGGTGATGCAACATGGGGGCTTAAGTGGGTACGAGAAGAATAAATGAAAAAAAATGGGATTGGGAGGGAGACAAACCATAAGTGACTCTTAATCTCACAAAACAAACTGAGGGTTGCTGGGGGGAGGGGGTTTGGGAGAAGGGGGTGGGATTATGGACATTGGGGAGGGTATGTGCTTTGGTGAGTGCTGTGAAGTGTGTAAACCTGGTGATTCACAGACCTGTACCCCTGGGGATAAAAATATATGTTTATAAAAAATAAAAAATTATAAAAAAAAAAAGAAATGTGGCAATAAACAACAGATCTAAATGCAAAAGGTTATCTCTTGGGAATAGAACCAAGGATCAGAGGAATTGGTGGAGAACCTTTTCTTTTCACTTAGATCCACTCTAAAATGTTCAACGAAAAAAAATGCTAATTCTGGGGAATTCAATAAAAGTTTTACAGAGATAGAACATTTTTCATTTTAATGGATAATTTGCTTTCTCCCCCTTCGTCATAGAAAAGTTGTGGTCATTTTAACCAGAAGGAGTGGTTTGGAAAACGACATAGACATTCACAGTTCCTATTTTAGGAATGGCAGAACATCCTGTAGATTGGAGCATGCAAATGAAGGATGGGAGAAGTAGGAAATGAGGCATACAACTGAGTTAGGGGCCAAAGCATAAATGGCCTTAGAAGCTCTCAAAGTTTTTCTCCAAAGTTTTTCATTTAAAAGTGTAGGAGGATACTGGAAGCAAAGCAATGTGAAGTGGAGGACACAGTGAAAAGCAGGTAATTCTTCAGGTATTTCATAAAAAGAGGTATTTCATTAAGAAGGTTCTTGTCTGGTGTATGCTATTGTACGTGGTAGAGGAACTCAATTTGTTGATTGCTTTGGCACAGTAACCTCAAGAAGATTCGGTAGGATGACTTATGTAAGACCCTCTACTCCAGTCATACTCTCTAAAGAAAGAAATCTTTTAAATTGTGTTGGGTCTCGATGTCTTTTTGAAACATTGCCTTCATTCACATTTACCCTAGATAACCACTCTTGTTATTCTCTAAAGTATGTACAAACCATTTTAACTTGGCATGCGATGGATAAACATCCACACCACAGTAGCAAAGAATAATACTCATTTTGATTATCATAAGCTCCGTGAAGGTCTAATGGGTCCTTCCAATTACAAATAACTTGAGATATTCTCTATTGTCAGGAAGGGGAACTAGGGAAGGGCTTGTGTATTTAAAAGCCCTCTTTTAAAATAGGATATTAATTTACAGAAATGGTGTCATGTGTACTAAAGCCTTTAGGTTTACTAAGAATTTGTGCAGCATGAAGGGGAAGAATTGATGGAGACACTATCAATATGTGTAAATCTCATTTTTTAAAAATTAAATTTATTTATTTTCAGCATAACAGTATTCATTATTTTTTCATCACACCCAGTGCTCCATGCAATCCGTGACCTCTATAATACCCACCACCTGGTACCCCAACTTCCCACCCCCTGCCACTTCAAACCCCTCAGATTGTTTTTCAGAGTCCATAGACTCTCATGATTCACCTCCCCATCCAATTTCCCCCAACTCCCTTCTCCTCTCTAACTCCCCATGTCCTCCATGTTATTTGTTATGCTCCACAAATAAGTGACACCATATGATAACTGACTCTCTCTGCTTGACTTATTTCACTCAGCATAATCTCTTCCAGTCCCATCCATGTTGCTACAAAAGTTGGGTATTCGTCCTTTCTGATGGAGGCATCATACTCCAGAGTGTATATGAACCACATCTTCCTTATTCTTTCGTCCGTTGAAGGGCATCTTGGTTCTTTCCATAGTTTGGCGACCGTGGCCATTGCTGCTATAAACATTGGGGTACAGATGGCCCTTCTTTACACTACATCTGTATCTTTGGGGTAAATACCCAGGAGTGCAATTGCAGGGTCATAGGGAAGTTCTATTTTTAATTTAATCTCCACACTGTTCTCTTAAAAGACTTTATTTATTTATTTGATAGAGAGAGTGAGAGAGAGCATGAGAGGGAAGAAGATCAGAGGGAGAAGCAGACTCCCTGCAGAGCCGGGAGCCAATGTAGGACTTGATCCAGGGACTCTGGGATCATGATCTGAGCTGAAGGCAGTCACTTAACCAACTGAGCCACCCAGGTGCCCTAAATCTCGTGTTTTAAAAGGCTGAGAGGCAAGAGTATGTATGTGTCCTTTTCTTGATTTGCAATGACAGTGGATGTGTGGTCTCACTTTTTCATCTAATTAACTGAGCGTTCAAAGGCTTATAAACAAAGATGCCAGAATCCAAAGTAAGGCAAAGCAAGGCCACAGATGCTAGGCTAGTTGCACAACAACTATTGATAGCACATAAGGGTGGATGCCTTTTAACAGCCGGGCTAACTGCCACCCAGATTCTTTCAGGACAATAACAGGAGATGATTGAGGACATCTCTGGACCAATACCTATTATCACAACTCTTCAGTGAACCAAGATCAGTGACTATGTCTTGTATCATATATCTTCATTTTGTATTGGGTTGGATTGTTCCCTCCCCCTCAAAAAAAAAAAAAAAAAAAAGATATGTTAAAGTCTAAACCTCTAGCACCTCGGAATGTGATCTTGTTTGGAAACAGGGTTTTTGCAGATGTGATTAGTTACAATGAAATCACATTGGGGTAGACTGGGTTCTTAATTCATATGACCAGTGTTCTTATGAGGAGACAAGGCAGGGAGAAGACATGAGAAGACAAACACAGAGACTGGAGTGATGCAACCACAAGCCAAGGGATGCCTGATGGTGCCAGACACTAGAAGAAGCTAGAAAGGAGGCTTGAAACAGAGCATGACTCAGCTGTCACCTTGATTTCAAACTCCCCTCATCCAAAACTGTGAAACCAGAGGTTTACATTGTTTTAAGCCACCCAGTTTGTTTTACTTTTTGGGACACCCATTGGAAACTAATACACCACTAATAATCCCCAAATGCAGATACACTAGAATATGAAAATTAATCTCTCAATTAAATTCAGCAACTTCGTTATAATGACTGAATATTTTGATCTCAATATCCATTAAATATTTTTATTAAAGTATTTTTAAATGTCTCCCCAAAGGACCACATAATCTTCTGTCTTATGAATGCAGTCATTTATTTTATTATTTCTCTGTGAGGTATTTAAATTATTTTGTTTTCATCCTTTTTTTTTTTTCTTCTTTTCTAAATACAGTTATCATAAACACCTGGTATGGAGGTATTTGCCTACTTCTTTGATTCTTATTTTAGGATGTATATGAAGACATAGAATTACTAGATCAAAGGCACAAACTTTTTGGTATTCTTAATACATGTAATCAAACTGTTTCCCATAAATATTGTAGCAATTTATTACTTGCACAGGACACTAAAAAAAAAAGAAAAAGAAAAGAAAAGAGAGATCCATTTTCAGAGCTATATCCCAGCATTCATATTTTTCACTGAAAATTAATCTCTGCTAATTTGGCTAGTAAGGGATTTATTGTTTCAGTTTTGATTATCTTGAATACTGCAGTAGGACTCCCCCCATGATGATTAACTCTTGTACTTCTATGACACTTTCTACTCTTGTTCTTCATTCTTTTTTTAATAGAGCCTTTGTGTGACATCTACTTCTTCTTTGTATATGGAATATATTAATATTATTCAGTGTCCTCAGTTATAACATGAAGGCAAGAATAAGTCCTCTCTAAAGTTGCAGTAAAAACTAGATATGATGAATTAACCAAGTACCAGGCACCTAATAGGCTCCTAAAAGGAGGGATGATTTATCATAATTTCACATGAAGGTAAAATGAAATGACCTGCATATACTCTCCCTTGCTCTCCCAGGCTTAGTAGCATGGTTACTTTGACTTTTCAAGTAAATTTAATTCCCCTTTGTGTAAAACCCTTGGTCGTTTTCTATTTCAGCCTCGTAGTCTTTGTTAAGGTTGAACTGAGGTGGGGGAATAAGCTGTTCTGAGGACTCACTGTGGGGAAAAGCACGGAAACATGGAATGCATTGTGTGAAATATGGTCGAAGGCTCTACACTCAGACCACTTGTGTTCCGATCCTGATTTTGTATGTTGGTAAGAGGGTGTCTTTGGACAACTAAATTAATCATTTTATACCTCAGTTTCCTCTTCTGAAAATGGGGATTAATAATTAAACTATCTCAGATTACTATGAAGGTTAAATAAGCTCTATTAGTTGTGGATTTCTGCACACCACCTTACCCCAAATCCAGCTACTTGAAACAATACTAAACACTTATTATCCCATATAGTTTCTATGGGTCAGGAATTCAGGGGTGATTTAGCTAGGTGCTTCTAGTTCGAGGTCTCCCAGGGAGTTATGGTCCACATGTCATCTGAGGTAGTAGTCTTATAGGCTTGACTAAGGCTGGAGGATCTGATTCCAGAATAATCATTCATGTGGCTGACAAGTCATTGCTAGCCCATGGCAGGAGGTCTGAGCTCCTTCCCACATGAATCTCTTTCCAAGGTTGCTTGAGCGTCCTAACAACATGGCAGCTGGCTTCTAAATGATCCCAAAAAAGAAAGCAAGGAGGAAGATATAATGTCCTTTTGGCCAAATAATGAAAGTCTCTTATTGTTACTTCTGCCAGTCTCAGATGTAACCTACACTCAAGGAAAGAGATTCAGTCCCCACCTTTGGAAAAGAAGAGGAACAAAGAATCTGTGGACTTATTTTAAAACAACCATATGCCTTAATGCATGTTCTATGTGTAGCTGGGATGGAAAATAGGAAGAACTCAAAAGATATAGCCACTGTATCATCATAATCATCATTGTTATCCATAGCACTGTCATTAAGGAGCTTCAAATTGTTTTATAGTGGTGCCTTTTGAGTGTATCTGAGGCATAGTAGAAAATGAGTCTGTAAGATACACCAGAGATAGATCAAAAAGGGATAAGTAGGTCATAATACAGCACTTGAATTTTTCCAATCAGTCTTAGTTTTCAAACTGGGCTACTCCCAGGACACACAGGATAGGCACAAGGGACAAGTACTACTTAAAGCAATAGGATAAACACATCATAGCTACTGAAGTGCTATTTTATTTGGAGAAAAAAAAGTAATACTAAAAAGAAATAAGCTACCAAGTCATGAAAAGACACAGGGGTAACTTAAATGTATATTACTAATAATATTACATAGTATTACATAGTAATATTATATATTACTTTTGAGATTGGAAGAGGCCAATCCCAAAAGTCTCCATACTGCATGATTCCAACTAGATGACATTCTGGAAAAGGAAAAACTACAGATACAGTAAAGAGATCAGTAGTTGCCAAGGGTTAGGAAGGAGGAAGGGATGAATAGCAGAGCATAGGGGATTTTTAGGGCAGTGAAACCATTCTGTATGATACTCTAATGGTGGGTATAGGTCATGACATATTTGTCAAAACCTACAGAATGTATAACACTAAGAGTGAACCCTCATGGAAACTATGGACTCTGGGAATAATGATGTGTCTCTCTACCTTCTGTTAAATTTTACTGTGAATCTAAAACAGCTCTAAAAATACGTGTGCTTGAAAAAAAAAAAAAGTAGATGTATTGGAAAATAGATTGCAAAGTTGCTTCGATTTTTAAAAATAGAACAGTAGGCAAGTAGAATATTGGCCTTCTGATAGATTGCTTTGGATTATACCCCCTGATCCTGAGTAAATAATTTACTTTACTTTCAATCTGGGGTAGCTTAAGGGAGAAATTAAATCACTCTGTAAGCTGATGAGGAATCACTGAAGGATCTTTGGCAGGGTAAGAACTTGGTTTTTTCAAAATGTACCTCATTCAAGAATATTGAAGAAATGTTTAATAAAAGAAAGGTGGTAAATGTTTGTGTTAATCCAACAGATATTAAAGGTGTTACAAAGCCTTAATAATTAAGCATTTAAAAAACTAGGACTAGAATAATGAGATGATCCATTTATAAGAGTAATTGGTCCAGAAATAGATGCTGGTATATGCCCAAAACCCCAATATATAACTAAGAAGGCATTACCAGTGAATGGGGGAAGGTGTGGATTCAGTGCATGTCAAGAGAAAATGGACTCTTTGGGAAAAAATTTAAGCCCTAGCCTCATTTTGCTTTATATGCTAAAATAAATTCCAGACAGGTGGGATAAATGTAATTTACTTGCTCTATGGATGGAAAGGGATTTCTAAATAGAAAAGCATTAGGTTTACTTGGTTAGGTTTATTCCTAGGTATCTTATGGTTTTGGATGCAATTGTAAATGGGATTGACTCCTTAATATCTCTTTCTTCTGTCTTGCTGTTGTTGTAGAGAAATGCAACTGATTTCTGTGCATTGATTTTATATCCTGACACTTTACTGAATTCCTGTATAAGTTCTAGCAGTTTTGGAGTGGAGTCTTTTGGGTTTTCCACATATAGTATCATATCATCTGCGAAGAGTGATAATTTGACTTCTTCTTTGCCGATTTGGATGCCTTTAATTTCCTTTTGTTGTCTGATTGCTGAGGCTAGGACCTCTAGTACTATGTTGAATAGCAGTGGTGATAATGGACATCCCTGCCGTGTTCCTGACCTTAGTGGAAAAGCTTTCAGTTTTTCTCCATTGAGAATGATATTTGCGGTGGGTTTTTCATAGATGGCTTTGATGATATTGAGGTATGTGCCCTCTATCCCTACACTTTGAAGAGTTTTGATCAGGAAGGGATGCTGTACTTTGTCAAATGCTTTTTCAGCATCTATTGAAAGTATCATATGGTTCTTGTTCTTTCTTTTATTGATGTGTTGTAAACCTGGTGATTCACAGACCCGTACCCCTGGGGATAAAAATATATGTTTATAAAAAAAAAAAAAAAAAAAAAAAGAAAGGACAAATACCCAACTTTTGTAGCAACATGGACGGGACTGGAAGAGATTATTATGCTGAGTGAAATAAGTCAAGCAGAGAGAGTCAATTATCATATGGTTTCACTTATTTGTGGAGCATAACAAATAGTATGGAGGACATGGGAAGTTAGAGAGGAGAAGGGAGTTGGGGGAAATTGGAAGGGGAGGTGAACCATGAGAGACTATGGACTCTGAAAAACAATCTGAGGGTTTTGAAGGGGTGGGGGGTGGGAGGTTGGGGTACTAGGTGGTGGGTATTATAAAGGGCACGAATTGCATGGAGCACTGGGTGTGGTGAAAAATAATGAATACTGTTATGCTGAAAATAAAAAATAAATTAAAAAAAAAAAAAAAAAAAAAGAAAAGCATTAGGGCTCACTAGGGGAAATAAATGAATGGATGTATCTAAGCAAGTATTAAACCTTTGTATAACACAATAAAATTTCTAAAACAAACCTCAAATACTGATGGGTAACATTCGTCATATACCAGTGCCAAACACCATGCATAGAGCTTCTTCTGAATTACTTATCCTTAATCCTCACAAAAAACACCAATCCCCAGTATTATTACCTGCACTTAACAAGTAAGGAAAGCCAGAGTACAAGGAGCGATAGCAGTAGTTTGCAATTCTGGATGCACATTGGACTCTATAGAAGGCTTAACAAAACCCCACACCTAGCCCCCATCCAAGTACAATCTAATTAGCATCTCTGAGAGTGGTAAGTGGGCATCCAATGCTTTGCCCAAAGTTACACAGCAGAGACAGGGCCAAGGTCTTTCTTCCTCTTAAAATCTGGGCTTTTTCTATACCAAGAGAAGGATTTCTTTAAAATATAAACAGCTAGTTCTCAAAGATCGTAAAACCTAAACAAAGACTTAAAGCAGAAAACATTTTAGATATGATCATATGTTTTTTAACCCAACTGCAACATGGACTTCCTGTGTTTTGCAGTATTGGGAAAGAAAGAAAGAAGGAAGGAAAGAAGAAAGGAAGAAAAGAAGAAAGAAAGAATGAAAGAAAGAAAGAAAGAAAGAAAGAAAGAAAGAAAGAAAGAAAGAAAGGCAAACCAAAATAACCAAAGGGCTGGAATGGATGATCTTCTGAGAACTCCTTCAAAGCTGTGGGCCACAAAAAAGAATAGAAAGTGTAGGAAATGACTAGGGGAAGGATAGCATTTTGATGGTCTAATAACTTTGAAACAATTGGCAATGCAGGCACAACATGTAGGATGTCTGAATGAATCTACTTTCTTTGGCTTATTATTGCCATTGTACTTTCTCCATCAAGCAATCTAAAACAACGTGCATGAGCAACTTTATTGCATCATTTTTTAAGAGTACAGATTTTGAAAACAAATTACCTAATTTAGTTCCCAAATATACTCTCTACAGCTCTACAATATTACTTTTATTAACTACTCCATGACTCAGTTTCCCCAACTGTAAAATAAGAATAATTTTAGTATCATCTTAATGCTGCATAACAAATAACCTGAAATACTAATAGCTTAGGGCATCTTTTATGGTTTTTCTGCAGAAGCAGCTTGGATTGGTGTTTCCAACACAGGTTTCTTTAATTGAGGGCTGTGGTCACATGATGGCTCAATTAGGACTAGAGGACCCATTTCCAAGGTGCTTTGCTCACATGAATGACAAAATGGTGCTTACTGTTGGTTTCTGTCCCCAGAGTCCTCTCTCCTGGACTGCTTGGGAGTCCACCATGGCATACTATCTGATTTTCTCCAAAGCAAGCAACCCAAGAGACCAAGGTGAAACTTGTAATGCATTTCATAACTTAGCCTTAAGGTCATATGCCATCACTCCCAGAATATTTCACTGGTCACACAGATCGACCCTGATTCAATGTGGGAGTAGACTACACCCTTGACCAATAAGCAAGGATCCCTTGGGATCATTTTGAAGGTATCTACTGTAAGTAACTAGTTTTATACACTTGTTGCCATTGTAAGCAGCTAATTTATAGGCTTTATATATTATCTGTTAGATATATATCCACTTAGAATAGAGCTTAGGCCAGTAACTTAGAACACACTTAGACCAGGGCATATTATATTGTGTGTGTGTGTATCTTACATTTAGAATAAAGCTTAGACTATAGTATTATATAACTAAATCAGAAATTCTGAGGGTAAGTTTAGGCATTAGTATTCGTAGTTCAAAAATCACCTCAAGTGATTCTAATATGCAACCAGTTTTGAGTATCCTGACTATATCCCCATACTTAGCTTCATTATGATAATCAACCCTGAAGCCCTAGTAAAGAGGTTTTCTACCTTGGCTGCCCAGTGGAATCATCTGGAGAGCTTTTTTTTTTTTTTTTTTAAAGATTTTATTTATTTATTTGACAGAGGGAGATCACAAGTAGGCAGAGAGGCAGGCAGAGAGAGAGAGAGAGAGAGAGAGGGAAGCAGGCTCCCCGCTGAGCAGAGAACCCGATGCGGGACTCGATCCCAGGACCCTGAGATCGTGACCCGAGCCGAAGCCAGCAGCTTACCCCACTGAGCCACCCAGGAGCCCCCATCTGGAGAGCTTTAGCAAATCTAGATACCCAGACTACATAGTGGTCCGATTATGTTAGAATCTCTGCAGCATGGGACTCAAGCATCAACATTTTTTAAAGCTTCCTAGGCCATTCCAGTGCATTCCAGTTAGAGACCCTCATTCCCATTATTTAACTTAGATGATTATATTCCAATCTCCCCATTTACTCAGTGAGCTGAACTCTATCTCAGCATTTAAGTCCTGGAGACCTAATTTCACTTGTTGAAAACAAAGGGAAGACCTTTGACTCACCCTAATGTGTTGGGAATGCTGAAGATGGGTGGGAATGTGCAGCATGGCGCCAGTTGCTCTCTGTCTGCGCTCTGTGTGTCTGGAGAATCTGAGCCTCTAGCATGTCAGCCAGGCTCCTTTGGCCAGAAATTGCCTTCATGCAAGAGTAGAAACCTTCTAGGCATGTGATTGCTGGGCCAGGAAAATGTCACCCATTGCCAGAGAAAAACCAGCCTTCCACAAAATTAGAGTGAATGGCACATGAAACCAATTTAGCCCAAGTGGTTGGAGAGGCATCAGAAGCATTGTGAGATGGCCATTCTAGAAACAATGCCTAAAAGATGCACCTGGTAGTGTTTATAGGCACTGATCAGGCACAAAACATGCCTCCAATTCAAAAACATGGAGCTGCCTATTTGCTGCTCTATGAGTCTGCTTTTGTAAATGAGCATTAATTAGCATGGCACAGAAAACAGTCAATTATAATATGGGGAAGACAAACAAGAGAGCAAATGGCAGCTGTAGTTGGGCAAGAAGGATACTAGGTGAATGGCAATTTCTAGTGAATGATACCATCAAACCAGACATAGAAAACTTGTGTTCTGGAAAAGGCAACCCTTTTTGCAAATATTTGGGATTGAGAGAAGCTCTCAACAAACTGTGCTCATAGCTTTCCCCCCACACTTAAACCTATGTTTGTTTTAAGTAAAGCTTAATCCATGTGTTTTTGATTCCTTTACACATAACTCATCAGTCTTTATTTTGAAAAAAAAAAAAAGGCATTTTAATATCCAAGATGCCTTTGTCTTTTAGCCTTTTAAAAGGATTTTCCTTCTTTGAAAGGGGGGCTCTAAGAGCATGTTTGCCAAGTTTAGAGCCCACTCAACTTTTGTGAATGCAGAATTTTGTCACTGTTCAGGATTTAAATTTCTCCACATTTGCCAAAAATGTGACTTCCTGTTTGCTTTTAATATCCAAATCCCCTTTTTAAGTTGAGCTTTAATTTGAGCTCTAAATGAAGTCTTAATATAGTGGATTTGTCCATCCATAGATTCTTTTTCTCTCTCTAGTGTGGAGTTGATTGATGTAATGGTCTTTCTGACCCTTGAGAACAATTTTTATTTGTGTTGCCTATTAATATAAGAAAAATATTTCTTATCAAGAATCTCAAAGCTGACTTGAAAACATGAGCACAGAGCTATGATAACATCAGTCTCCAAATACTTACAATGAATGCAGTCTTGATTCGGAAGAATAAGGAAATGAGAAGTAAGATTGTAAAAGAAGAGTGTATGGATCTAAAGGAAGCCAAATGGGCCATTTGGACCCCAATAACTATTTTCTTATCTGTCTGCTAAGAAAACTAGTTGGCGGGGGGGGGGGCACTAGAAACAACTAGAAAACTAGTTGGTTAAGTGTCTACCTTCGGCTCAGGCCATGACCCCAGGGTCCTGGGATCATGCCCCATATTGGGCTCCCTGCTTAGTGGGAAACCTGTTTCTCTCTTTCCCATTCCTCCTGCTTGTGTTCCCTTTCTCACTTGTCTTCTCTCTGTCAACTAACTAAATAAATAAATAAAATCTTAAAAAAAAAAAAACTAGTTAGGTGTTCCTATTTTTAAATTTTTGAGAAACAACTGAGTATTTACCCAAAGAAAATGGAAACACCAATTTGAAAAGATATATGCACAATTATATTTATTGTAGTGTTATCTACAATAGCCAAGATATAAGAGCAACTCACATGTCCACCAATAGATGAGTGGACAAAGAAGATGTGGTATGTATGTATGTATATGTGTATGTGTGTATATATATATATAATGGAATATTACTCAGCCACAAAAAAGAATGAAATCTTGCCATTTATGACAACATAGATGGACCTAGAAGATATTATGCCAAGTGAACTAAGTCAGAGGAAGACAAATACTTATGATTTCATTTATATGTGCAATCCAAGAAATAAATGAATAAACACAAACACCAGACTCTTAAATACAGGGAACAAACTGGTGGTTGCCAGGGTGGATGGGAGTGGAGGAATGAGTAAAATAGGTAAAAGGGATTAAGAGATACAAACTTCCAGTAACAAAGTAAATAAGCCACTGAATGAAAAGTACAGCATAGGCAATATAATCAATTATATTGTAATAACTCTGTGTGGTGGCAGATAGTGACTACATTAGTGGTGAGCATTGAGTAATGTATAGAACTGTGGAATCACTATGTTGTACACCTGAAAGTAATATAACATTCTATGTTGATTATACTTCAATAAGAAGGAAGCAAGGAAGTAAAGAAAGAAAGAAAGAAAGAGAAAAAGAGGAAGGGAGGGAGGGAGAGAATGGAAGGAAGGAAGGAAGGAAGAAAAAGAAAAAGAAAGAAAGGCAGATATCTCTGTTTTACATCCTCTGTTTCTTACAAGGAGAGGAAAAGAGAACTGACCAAAGTTGGGTTGAAATAATGCAAATCAACTGATAAAGACTAAATGAATGTTAGTCAGCTATTCAGATGTATTTATATCTATATAATACTGTATGCTTTGTTATTTGGAATATCTTTTTTGTTTCTTTCTTAAATTTTTAATTATAGATGCTTGGTTCAGACAAACAGAAAGAGGAAGGAAATAAAGCTCAAGAAAGCTGTAATCAACTATCATCAATAAGCAGGGATAAATATTAATTTCCTCGATGCTGGAAACTGACCTCTAATTTAACACTCAGATGAGTAATTTGGATCAACGCCATATTTTATACTGATTGTTATTCGGTAATGCAGGACATTTGTATAGGAAATGGAAGTCATAGTTCTTGCCCTTGAAGAACTTGCATTAAGAAGAGTTTATAAAATTTCATTATCAAATATAAACCACAAAAATAAAGGATTAATCCACAGCAATGACAGGTGTTCAAGCAACTTAGTACTTGGGGAGGTGAAGAAGACAGAATGTGAGCAGAGAGACTTGAATGACCAGATCAGGGAGACACACAGCACTTTGATTGTCAGTACACCACAGGAAAGAGTAAGCATGATTTTCCACATAGTAAAAATTCATTTTTGAAAAAAAAAAAAAAAGTATGGTCAAAACATTCCATTTTATACAAGTAGTCTCAAGTTTGATATTCAAAGAGAAGATGGGGGACCTGAGTGGTTCAGTTAGGTAAGCAACTGGCTTTGGATCAGATAACGATCTCCGGGTCCTGGGATCAGACCCCAAATCAGGCTGCCTGCTCAGTGAGGAGCCTGTTTCTCACTCTCCCTCTGAACCCCCAACCCCCTGCCCTGCTCATGCTTTCTCATGCCGTCTCTCCCTTTCTAATTAATTAATTATTTATTTAAAAAAATAAAGAGAAAACAATTGAATAATGCAGTGTGGAGGGACATACCTTAATAATTACTTTTGACAGTTTGAGTTTATTTTCTGTAACAAGGTCACATCTACTATACCTTACTAATATAACCAATTGGATCAAAGCATTTGTTATTATAATAATCCATTTTAAGTGAATATTACAAAGACCATTCTTCAAAATGGTTATATATTTGATATGTAAACACATTTTCTTATTTTATTTTATTATATTTTGACTGTGCAGACATTTTATCTCAGGGCTGGATTTTTAAAATGCCAATGATTGGGACATCTCGGTGGCTCAATCCATTAAGCAGCTGCCTTTGGCTCAGGTCATGATGCCAAGGTCCTGGGATTGAGTACCACATCAGGCTCCTTGTTTAGTGGGAGCCTGCTTCTCCCTCTGCCTGCTGCTCCCCCAGCTTGTACACATTCTCTCTCTGACAAATAAATAAATAAAATCTTTTTAAAAGTGTCAATGATTAATGTAAACTGCAATTGCCTCTTGAAGATTATACAACTTTTTTATTAATCAGAAAGAAAAATCAAACATTTTTTAAAAAAGATTTTATTTATTTATTTGACAGAGAGAGATCACAGGTAGGTAGAGAGGCAGGCAGAGAGAGAGAGAGAGAGAGAGAAGCAGGCTTCCCGCCGAGCAGAGAGCCCCATGCGGGACTCGATCCCAGGACCCTGAGATCATGACCTGAGCCGAAGGCAGCGGCCCAACCCACTGAGCCACCCAGGCGCCCGAAAAATCAAACATTTTTAAGGGAAGATTTGAATTTGTTTTCTTTGGGTAGTTTACCTTAATGCAGTTTGTCTCTCAGTGCCCCCCCACACACTTTTTTTTTTTTAAGTAGGTCTATCATTACTTCTCAGAAAAAAGAAGTATGAGATGATTCAAGAGTGAATGCTTGAAGAGGACATTTGGACTCCATAGTTATAAAAACTATTATTCCTTGGTTTCTGGGAAAATAGCAAAGTAGCAAGCATGAGTATCTGTCTCCCCTCCTAGACAAATACTGTCTGATGTAACTACTTTGGTACTCGGGAGTCTATTGAAGGCTTGCAACTTTCAGGGGAAGACTCGGATGGTAAATTACGGTTTTGATCAATTTCAGCCCTTAGCACAGTAGCCTCTACCTCTCCTCCACCTCCAGCTCTGTTAGGCAGCTGTGCATGTGTTCCAGGAGCAGCTCCTAGGAACCAGGGTGGGTATACTAATCAGGGTTCTCCAGAAAATCAGAATCAATAGGTTATCATCAAACTTTCAAAAGACAAAAGCAAGGAGAGAAACTTGACAACAGGAAAAGAAAGGTGACTCACTACCTATAAGTGATCTTTAGTAAGTTTAGCCAGTCAGCAGATTTCTCAACAGAAACTTTGGAGACCGGAAGAAAGTGAGCAGATATATTCAAAGTGCTAAAAGGAAAAACAAAAACAAAAACAAACTATCAATCAAAGAATTCTGTATCTGACAAAACTGTCCTTCAAAAACAAGGGAGAATTAAGACATTCCCAGGTAACCAAATGCGGGGGAGTTTGTTATCACTAGACCAGCCCTGCAAGAATGCTTGAGGGAATCCTGCAAGTTACAGTGAAAGTAACTCAGAGTTATATGAAGAAATAAAGTCAATACACAATACTCACTGAAAGTCAATACACCAGCAATTATAAAATCTCACAATATTGCAACAATAATTTATAACTCCTCTTTTTGTTTCTACATAATTTAAGAAACTAGTACATTTTAAAAATTTCTGGTTTGAAAGTTAAGATTTTGTTGCTTTGGTTTGTAACTATACATTTTGTCTTCTACATAATTTAAGAGATGAGTGCATTTAAAAGAATCATTAATTTATGTTTGGGGGTACCCAATGTGTAAAGATGCAATTTAGTGGCATTGACAACTAAAAGAGGGGGTGGAGTTGTAATGGAGCAGAGTTTTTGTGGTTTATTGAAATTAAACTGGTATAAATTCAAACCAGAGTGTAAGTAACCACATGCCCATGTAACCACAGAGAAAATCGCTATAAAGTATACACAAAAGAAAATAAAAGGGGAATTTAAATGTTTTGTTATTAAAAAATAAACTAAACACAAAAGAAGACTAATGCAGGACATGGGAGATGAAAAAGCTATAAGATGTGGGAAACAAACAGTAAAATGACAGAAATGAGCCTGTTGTTATCAGTAATTACATTAAATGCAAGTAAATTAAACTCTCCAAACAAAAGACAGAGATTGGCAGAATGAATAAATAAACCAGGCACGAAAAGACAAATAGTGAATGATTCCACTTTTGTGAGGCAATTAGTCAAGTCATAGAGATAGAGAGTAGAATGGTGTTTGCCAGAGGCTGGGGATAGGGGATCGAGTAAGGAGTTATTGTTTAAGGGTATAGAGTTTCAGTTTTACAGGATAAGAAAAGTTCTGGAGATGGATGGTGGTGATGATGGTACAAAATTAAGAATTTTCTTTAAAGATTTTATTTATTTATTTGACAGACAGAGATCACAAGCAGGCAGAGAGGCAGGCAGAGAGAGAGGAGGAAGCAGGCTCCCTGCTCAGCAGAGAGCCCGATGTGGGGCTTGATCCCAGGACCCTGGGATCATGACCTGAGCAGAAGGCAGAGGCTTAACCCACGGAGCCACCCAGGCGCCCCAAGAATTTTTTTTTTAGGATTTTATTTATTTATTTGACAGACATCACAAGTAGCAGGCAGAGAGAGGCAGGGAAGCAGGCTCCCGCCGAGCAGAGAACCCTATGTGGGGCTCAATCCCAGGATCCTGGGACTATGACTTGAGCTGAAGGCAGAGACTTTAACCCACTGAGCCACCCAGGTGCCCCAAAATTAAGTATGTTTTTAACACTACTGGACTGTATACTTAACAATGGTAAAGATGGTAAATTTCATGCTATGTATATTTTGCCCCAATCAAAAGATGAAATATAAAGGAAACATTATTTCTAAATAATCTGTTGCAGTTTAAATTCTGCATTTCTGGCCAAGACCAGGGAAGTAGATACATCTGGCTTAAAGCACTGAATAGTGAAAAATGTCATCTGAGATGTGCTTGGTTTCTCTGGGCCTTTACTCATATTACCCACTGCTGTCACTTACGGTGTCAGCTGTACCTTCACTGAAAGCCAACATACACCTGGTGCTAAGGGCTCATTGGTGGGCAAAGTTTCATTCCCAAGAGAATGAAATGATTTACTTAGTTTTTCCTTAATCAAATAAGTATTGAAGGAATATTGCACCACATCGAAGTCCCAACAATAATTTTGGCTAAGTCTAGAACATTTCAATTGCTCTATTCCCTTGTAGAAATGGCATATAAAATCATCATATAATAGGAGACATGTTGCAAAGTGCTCTCCAGAATTATAAGTTAAAGTGAAATCCATGTTTTAAACCAAGTCAGTAGTGTTTTGAACTTATTGTGATCCCAAAGCAATTCAATTTCTAGCTTTACTCAGTGAATTTATGTGGGTCATTTAACACCACTGAGCCTTTCCTGGAAGAAAAACGTCGATAATTCCCGCCCTTCTGTGGCAGGCAGTGTTGACTTAACATCTCATCCTCTTTTCCCCTTGTCTGCCTCTTCTATAGTCTTTCAAAGTTAAATATTAATTTTTCAGCAAATCTTGTAGCTAGGGATGGCTGTGTCATGAAACAAAGCAATATAAGTAGAGAGGTAAGTACCCAATGAGATACAAGTAGATGCTTCCTGAAGTAGAGTAGAAAATTCTGGAAGGGGCACCTGGGTGGCTCAGTGGGTTAAAGCCTCTGCCTTCAGCTCAGGTCATGATCTCAGGGTCCTGGGATCAAGCCTGCATCAGGCTCTCTGCTTGCAGGAGCCTGCTTCCCCCTCTCTCTCTCACTGCCTGCCTCTCTGCCCACTTCTGGTCTCTATCTGTCAAATAAATAAATAAAATCTTTAAAAAAAAATTCTGGAAAACATTGGCTTTCCAGATAGAATAGCACAGACTCAGTTGGGGTCACTTCTCATCCTAATTTTCTCCCCTCTTCTTTGAGTAAAGCTGTGGTATCTAAAATGTGACAACCATGCTGTGATGATAATGTGACTAGCAGATGACAAAATCCAATGTGCTAAAGGTAGCCATGAAAAATAGAGTGTGAACCCTGGAAGAAATACTGAACCACTGAATTGACTTCAGCAAGAGGTAACTTCCCAATTTCCTGTTTTGTAAGGAAAATACCTTGTACCTTCAATTTATTTAGACCTCTGTTAGTCAACGATTGTTTTTCTTGCAACCAAATGCATTACTATGTGGTGACTTTTTCTACCCAAATCCTTACAATTGTAAATCATCATATATATATATATATACATATATCATTTATATCATACATTTATATCATACATATATATATAAATCCTTACAATTGTAAGGATTTCACACAGAAATGATATCAAATGATTGTTTTACATTATTAATTTCATATTTCAATTTTACATACGAATAAACTGGGACTCAAAATGATAAGTGACAGAGTCCCACTAACCAGGGTCCGCAAGTTGCACTTTCTCCTCCTCCTCCTCTTCCTCTTCCTCCCCCCTCCCCTCCCTCCTTCTTCTGTTTCTTCTTCTTCTACTCCTCCTCCCCCTCCACTTCCCCCCTCTTCTTCCTCCTCCCCCTTTTCCTTTTCCTTTTCCTTTTCCTCTTCTTCTCCTTCTCCTCCTCCTTCTCTTCCTCTTCCTCCATCTCCTCCTCCTCCCCTTCTCCTCCTACTTCTTCTTCTTCTGGACTAGAAAAAAGACTTTATTGTAAGTAGAACAAGATAAACAAAACACTCATATTGGCCCACACTCAAGATTGGGGAACAGCCTCATTAACAGAAACCCACTCCCCATCCCCAACTTTTATTCTGTTCCTTTCCCTTTGTATTTAGATAGCTGAACTTGTGTTCTTTTAGAACAAGATTGGACTGAAGGTACCTCACCATTTTATGGGTCAGAAAGCTAAAATAGTTACCTAATAATTAATATTTTGAAGGGTTTGAAAATTCTAATTGTTCCAATACATTGCCCAGGTTTTTCAACTCAGATATAATTAGTATTTATATATTAAAAGGCATGGGTTGTTATACTGATCTATTTAGTTTTTGAACTAACCAATGAGTGATCTCTAACTGCATGTCTTAAGATCATGCTATGCCTCACATCCCTTTGAAGCATGCAGAGTGTATTAAAGCATTTTGTAAATGGTGATGTTCTTATAACACCTCTAAACATTGGTCTAGTCCTTTAACATACTCAGTGTGTTTTCAAACATTTCATCAACTTTGATTCTCAGAGCAACCCAGTGAGGCAAATATTGTTATATCCCTGGGTTGCATCATTAGTGTCAATATTTCCCTTCAGTACTTTCATGACCTCTATTGTTGCTCAGCTCAGTATTTCTGCCATCACAATGAACAATTCCCAGTTACTGTCCTTTTTTTCTCTATGGATTCAAGCTCTTTCTTTGCTTCATGTTCCTGTCTTGGTCTCTCTCTACACATCCCTTGTAAAATTCTACTTTAATTCAGCAGGGCACTTAACCACAACATCAGCACAGACTTCAGCTTGGCTGAGGCCAACGAGCTCTTGAAAATCTCACTAAACATGCTGTCTACATTGCCAAATTCACTTATTTTTTTAAAAAAAATGTTTATATTAGGCATGAAATGTGATTACAGCCAGTCCTGGTCAGAGATGACTTTTAGAAAGGTGGTGCCTTCCATTTTGAAGGACCTTCAGCCCAGTTTTTTCCCTACTAAGCGTGTGTATGTACAAGAGCTTCTTTGCCTCATTTGAGCTAAACCAGTAATGTCTGCCTCCTGCACATACCCCACCTACCCCAACACAGCTGGTGACTATAAAGTGATACCAAATGAAAAAAAAAATACCAGTTTGTTGAAACAGATTGTATGAATAAAATAAGGCAGTTCAGTGCAGATAGGAAGCTAGGAAGTTACTCTACCTACTATCTCTCCTATGAAGTCTTTGCTATTCCAGGCATGGCCTCTGGACCAGCATCATTAGCATTACCTGGGAGTTGGTTAAACTGCACGCCCTACCACAGACCTACCGTATGAAAATCTAAATTTTAACAAAAGCCTCTGGGGTTGTGTGGGTATGCTGAGGTTTCAGAAGAGTTCTGTGAAGAGTCACCTATCACAGAGGTGCACCTGTTACGGATGACCACAAACCAGGTTTTGGTAGAGTATGCATTTTTGCCATCTCTCTCTCTCTCTCAGTATTTTTTTTAAAAGATTTTATTTATTTATTTATTTATTTGTTTGTTTGTTTGTTTATTTATTTGACAGAGAGAGGGAGAGAGAGAGAGCACAAGTAGGCAGAGAGGCAGGCATGGGGGAGAGGGTGGAAAGCAGGCTCCCTGCTGAGCATAGAGCCCGATACAGGGCTTGATCCCAGGACCCTGAGTTCACAACCTGAGCCAAAGGCAGAAGCTTAACCCACTGAGTCACCCAGGTGCCCCTCTCTCAGTATTTTTTAAATTAGTTCCAGAGGTAGAATTTAGTGATTCATCAGTTGCGTCTAATACCCAGTTCTCATTACCTCATACGTGCCCTCCTTAAGGCCCTTCCCCCAATTATCCCTTTCTCATACCTACCTCCCCTGCAGCAATCCTCAGTTTGTTTCCTTGAGTTCAGCATCTCATGGTATTCCACCCTCTCCATTTTCATTTTATTTTTTCATTCCCTTCCCTTATGTTCATCTGTTTTGTTTCTTAAATTCCAAATATTGCCATGTCTTTTTTTTTTAACTACTTTTTAGTGTACTAGAATTCATTGCTTATGCACTACACCCAGTGCTCCATGCAATACGTTTCCTCCACAATACTCACCATCAGGCCGGCCCAACTTCCCACCCCCGCCCCTTCAAAACCCTCAGATTGTTTTTCAGAGTCTGTAGTCTCTCATGCTTCATCTCCCCTTCCAATTTCCCTCAACTCCCTTCTCCTCTCCATCTCCCCATGTCTCACGTGTTATTTCTTTTTTTTTTAAGATTTTATTTATTATTTATTTGACAGAGAGATCACCAGTAGGCAGAGAGGCAGGCAGAGGGAGAGAGAGGGAAGCAGATTATCTGCAGAGCAGAGAGCCCAGTGCAGGACTCCATCCCAGGACCCTGAGATCGTGACCTGAGCTGAAGGCAGAGGCTTAACCCACTGAGCCACCCAGGTGCCCCCTCTGTGTTATTTCTTACACTCCACAAATAAGTGAAACCTATGATAATTGGCTTTCTCTGATTGACTTGTTTCACTTAGCATAATCTCTTCCAGTCCTGTCCATGTTGATACAAAAGTTGGGTATTGGGGCACCTGGGTGGCTCAGTGGGTTAAAGCCTCTGCTTTCAGCTCGGGTCATGGTCCTGGGGTCCTGGGATCGAGCCCCACATCGGGCTCTCTGCTCAGCGGGGAGCCTGCTCCCCGCCCCCCACCCCCGCCTGCCTCTCTGCGTACTTGTGATCTCTGTCTGTCAAATAAATAAATAAAATATTTTTTTTAAAAAAAGTTGGGTATTCATCATTTCTGATGGAGGCATAATACTCCATAGTGTATATGGACCACATCTTCCTTATCCATTCATCCATTGAAGGGCATCTTGGTTCTTTCCACAGTTTGGCGACTGTGGCCATTGCTGCTATGAACATTGGGGTACAGATGGCCCTTCTTTTCACTACATCTGTATTTTGGGGGTAAATACCCAGTAGTGCAATTGCAGAGTAATAGGGAAGTTCTATTTTTCATTTCTTGAGGAATCTCCACACTGTTCTCCAAAGAGGCTGCACCAATTTGCATTCCCACCAACAATGTAAGAGGGATCCCCTTTCTCCACATCCTTTCCAACACATGTTGTTTCCTGTCTTGTTAATTTTGGCCATTCTAACTGGTGTAAGTGGTATCTCAATGTGGTTTTATTTTGAATCTCCCTGATGGCTAGTGATGATGAACATTTTTTCATGTGTCTGATAGCCATTTATATGTCTTCATTGGAGAAGTGTCTGTTCATGTCTTCTGCCCATTTTTTGACATGATGATCTGTTTTGTGTGTGTTGAGTTTGACAAGTTCTTTATAGATCCTGGATATCAGCCTTTTATCTGTACTGTCATTTGCAAATATCTTCTCTTATTTCGTGGGTTGCCTCTCTGTTTTGTTGACTGTTTCCTTTGCTGTGCAGAATCTTTTGATCTTGATGAAGTCCCAAAAGTTCATTTTCACATTTTCTTCCTTTGCCTTTGGAGACATATCTTGAATTTCCATGCTCTTGTATTGGAAGAATAAACATTGTTAAAATGTCTATACTGCCTAGAACAATCTATACTTTCAATGCCATTCCAATCAAAATTCCACCGGCATTTTTCAAAGAGCTGGAGCAAATAATACTAAAATTTGTGTGGAACCTGAAGAGACCCCAAATTGCTAAGGAAATGTTGAAAAAGAAAAACAAAACTGGTGGCATCACATTGCCTGATTTCAAGCATTACTACAAAGCTGTGATCACCAAGACAGCATGGTACTGGCATAAAAACAGACACATAGACCAGTGGAACAGAGTAGAGAACCCAGATATGGACCCTCAACTCTATGGTCAAATAATCTTCAACAAAGCAGGAAAAAATATACAGTGGAAAAAGTCTCTTCAATAAATGGTGCTGGGAAAATTGGACAGCTATATGTGGAAGAATGAAACTTGACCATTCTCTTACACTGTACATGAAGATAAACTCAAAATGGATAAAAGACCTCAACATGAGACAGGAATCCATCAGAACATAGAGAACATAGGCAATAACCTCTTCGATATCTGCCATGTCTTTTATATCTTGCTTTTGGTACCTGAAGAATCATAGTGACCAAAAGTGCACATTCCTTGCCCCACTTTATTTTACTACTCCAAAGTATAAATTGGTCTACTAATGTGGCTTTATATTGAGTGGTTCAAATGTGTCCACATGGAGCACCAGTGAACATCTCATTATCGTATGTTTTCTCTGGTTAGATTTGGACTGAAATTCATACTAAATTCCTGAGATCTTATTGATCCTCAAGTTCCACTCCAACTTATAAAGTCAGCTGAATAGAATATGTGAAAGCACGCAGTGCATATAATAGAGAGGTGTGCCCAAAAAATGTCGTCATATTTTTGTTTCATGAATTTTGTGATATTGTTGTTTGTATTTGGAGATCCACATTTAGAGGATGCTGATGGGGATGGAGGGAGAAATATGGACTGTGACATTTTTTTAATAATTCTTTAAACAGTTATGTACAAATCTTCTCCTAGATTCCCACATTGGCCCCATGATAAGCATATTAAGATGAAAGAGACCCAAGATGAACTCTCCCAAGAAGATGAACTCTCCTGAAGTTGCAGATGGTCACATAGAGGCAGGGCCCTGCACAGCAGGACTTCAAAGGCACCAGTCTACGTGGATGCTGCTGTCAGGAGATGGACCTGCAGCCACCTAAGGAGTGGGTGACCATTCGTGCATAGTGAATAAGGCAGAAAAAAGCTCAGAGAGCACTGTGAATGGAGTAGCTGATGCCTATGGAATGAAGTGTGTGTGTGTGTGCACACAAATGGTGTGAGTGTGTGATGGATCTGTGTAAGGTGTATATGTGTGAGTGTGATTGGCATGTGGGAGTGAGTGAGGTGGTGTATATGTGTATATGAGTGTGTGAGGCATGTGCACAACTCGTGTGTGTGTTGGAGGAAGAGGTAGGAAGTCTGGCTATAGACAGAACTTCTGGAGGTAAATCAGATTCATTCAGGTGATACCTGAGCTATCTGTGAATTCAAATTCAGTAAGGCTTTCTTACCATCCTCCATTGAAATGACACTTGGTGAATTCTCCCTGTCTTTATCACCACCAAACATAATGATCATGTCCTAGTCTTCACCGCATTCAATCCCACTGAATTCCCATCCTAATAAATGGTTCCTGCTTCGCATAGATGCTCAGACTGTAAACCTAGGTATTATTCTAGACTTTCTCTCATGTTCCCTATTAGTTCTGCCTTAAAAATACACTAGAATCTGAACACTTCTCACAACCCTTGTTGTAACAAAATTGGTACAGCTTTGGCAACAGCTGGAGGTGGGTGAGAGGAGGCTTTGGGCCGCTGGGTGACTCTGGTTTCACATAATGAGAGAAATAACATTGTTTAGAGGTAAGATGATTCATTTAGTCCTGGAAATTTTGAATTTGAGGTACCAATGGAGCATCTAGTTTGAGATGTCTGATAAGCAGCTGATACCATGTGCCTGGAGCAAAGAGTAGGAAATTCAAGATTTGGATGATGGCAGTTGGTGGTTGGAGTCATGGGGGAAAATGGGATCATTCCATAGGCAGTCCAGGGGTGAGCAAGAAAAAGCAATCAGCTACTGCAGAGTCCTGAAGTACCAATCCTCACTGCTGCTTCGTGTGGCCACTCCATGGCCACATGAATTTCACTCCCAGAGCAATGAATGTAGATTGAGCCTGATGTAGGTCATGACGGTAGCAGGTTATAGGGCCATTAGAATTACCTTGAATCCTCTGTATCCCAGAAAATGCCCCATTTATGCTTCTACCCACCTGACATGATAGCTGAGTGATCTGCTTCTTCACATTGTGATATATAACAGAAGGATCATTCATCAATGTCATGGCAATGGCTGTCTCCTCATGGCCTATTCACCTCTGCAATCCCCACACATGTGACTCCAGAGTCTACCACTCTGCAGAAGCTGTTTTCTGAAGGCTTTTGTTCACACAGTCATAATACCTGTAGTGTACTTTCCATGGTCGTCTTTCCTTTGCTGTTTCTGACATTTGACACTGTTAATCACATCCCTTGCTCTGAAGCCCTCTCTTGTCCCTGAGAAGTTAATAATGATCATTCTTTCTCCTTCCCTCATTCTAGATCTTTTCCTATGCGTTCTTTCCAAATTGTAGAATTTGGCCTTCCCTTCTTTAGTTTCATGCTTTCTCTTTGGGATCTCAGTCAAATCTCCCACAGCTACATAATCTCCAAATCTGTCACTCTACCTCTGACCGCACTTCTCCCCCCACAACCCTGACATGTCTCACAAGCTTATGAGCTTTCTGTTTCTAACAGCCTTCTGAACAGTACCATTGGATGTCATACTTCATGACCATGACACCAACATATTCTGAAGCTGAACTCACCATCTTTACCCACAACACTAGCTCCTTTTCTGGATTTGCTTATTTTCATCCAAGGGGAATCAATGTGCTGAACTACAAAATTATCTTTTTTAAAAAAATATTTTATTCATATATTCGAGAAAGAGAAGAGATATCGAGAAAGGGGGAAGGAGAAAGAGAGAGAGAGATTGAGAGAGAGAAACAGTGGGGGAGAAGGACAGAGCCAGTGGGACTCTCCTGGGATCGCGATCTGAGCCGAAGGCAGATGTTCAACTGCCTGAGCCACCCAGGCACCCCAGGAACTGCAAAGTTATCTTGAATATTTCACTATCTCTCATGTATTTAAATAACCAGCCACTAAAACACATAAGTTCTTCCTTTTTAATGCCTTTTAGGTCCATCTCCCCCTTTTTCTGTCATTGCTATCACTTTGGCCCAAGCCTTTAATGGTCCATGCTTAATCAGATTGGGATGGGAGGATGAGTACAGGCTCTGGAGCTGGGCCATTTACATTGGACTTCCAGCTCTACTCCACTATGACATGCTGGACAAGTCAGACCATCTCTGTGTGTCTCCATTCCTTCTCCACCAAAAGGACATAATAATGACATCCATTTTATCCATTTGTCAAAGGATTAAATTAGCTGGTGAATGTCACACACTTAGAATAATCCTGTCAGACTGTAATGATACACTGTGATCAGCATTGGCCATTATTATTATTTTCATCAGTCTTTGCATAGCTCACTAACTGGTCTTCCCAGTACATCACCACAATGTTCCTAAGATACTTTTGTCATTCCTTCTTACCAGGGGTCTATAATGATTGGTGTTTCCTTCCATTTATTTACAGGATAAACTGTTCTATTTGTCTTTCAACATCCTCTATAACCTGGTTATAGAGGGTGACCACCTTATTTCTTGCCACTCCTAAATATCAGCTGAACTTCATTCAACTTTCATTTGAAACACAGTATGTGGAGAGATTTGGAGGAGTGAGGAAAGAGAGAAGCACGTATTACTTTTTACCAATCTAGTTTAGCTTCTAATCTAGTTTCCAATCCCAGCTCTGTGTGACCTGGAACAAGTAATTAATCTCTCTTTGCCTCAGTCTCTTTATCTGCAAAAGCTTGGGAGTAATAGTGTTCTGAGTATGAAATGTAAGGATATGTGTTAACTGTTCAAGTCCTCTTTGGAATTATTCTACATATAAAGAAAATACATTATTTAAATGAAGTATCATAAATGGGATGTAAAAAAGGCAGTTGAAATGGGTGCACATGGAAAGTTTACAGAATACTTGAAAGTTATGCAGGTTTTAGGAATGTATGTGAGGAGTTGACCTAAATCAGTCTAGTTCATTCCCTTCTTTTGGCTTAGTTAAAACTGCTACTTCCGTACTCATCTTAACCCTCTCTGCCTTCCTATCTTTAAAAAAAAAAATGTATTCCCAATATAGTCAGTGTACAGTGTTATATTGGAATCATGTGTACAATAGAGTGATTCAACAATTCTGCGCATTTCTCAGTTCTCCCCATGAAGAATGTACCCTTAAGCCCCTCCACCTCTTCCCCTCATCCCCCACACTTACCTCCCCTCTGGGAATCTGCCTCCCATCTCAAACGTCTACCTCCGTTCCTTACCTTTGCAAGATGTCTCTTTTCAACTCAGAGTTGTCTTTCTTCCTTATACTTACAACACATATTGTCTAGACTGTTAATTTGGAATTTACTATGAAGGGCCCTTTATTGTTAGTTCAATTTTTCTGTTTGCATGTTTAATTTATCAAGCCAAACTATCTGTGCTTCTTGAGCACAGAAACGATGTCTTCAAACTCCCTCAGCATGTAGTACAGGCTTCTGTAAATAGCAGTCCTTCAAGTTTGTGTTTTTAATTAAAAGATTTTATTTATTTATTGGATACAGAGAGAGAGAGTGCGTGTGCTCACAGGCAGGGGGATCAGCAGGCAGAGGGAGAGGGAGAAGAAGACTCCTGCTAAGCAGGGAGCCCCATGAGGAGCCCAGTCTCAGGACCGTGGGATCATGACCCTGGTTTATCAACTGTGCCACCCAGGGGCCCCAGTTTGTGTTTTTAATTTAATTTGCTGTGTACAAAGAAACATTTGAAAGGAACATTTGCCATGCTGATCTGTCATGTTATATGAATTCTGTAGACTCAGGATGTCTCTCCTTTTCTGTAGAGGAAGTATTAACTACCCTCAGGCCTTTTGAAGCCAATGGGGCAAAAGCTGCACTCACGCCATTTCCAGCCCCATGCTCTTCTATATAAGTTCAGTGTAGTTTGATGTAGGTCGTTTGCAAAATCTGGTTGTTCCATACAGTAATTGCAACTGCTTTCTCTCTGGTGGGAGCATTTAAAGCAGGCTCTGAAGAAAATAAGATCCAGCAAGTCTTACAATAAATAATGCATTAAAGCATTTTTGAAACAATCCCTAGAAACAGCCAGCCCTTTCCTCATCTGGCAACTTTGATTTGGATTTATACGAATTTTATTAGTTTAAAATAAGACGTATTCATAGACCCTTAACTTACCACATTATTTATTTCAAAGTGCAAACCACATCGATCTTGATGTATTATAAGTAATCCTATTATAATACTTAGGTGGTTGCCTGAGCTAACTCAGGCTTTCTGTCCAAATACATTATAAAAACAACCCCTTGTTCGATAAATGCTTAAATGTTGACATTGGTGCTGTGGGCCACAGTCCCAGTATAGCCCGTTAGGGAGGCTGTTCCTGACACGCTTTAGAGATTTATTCTGTAATGAGGTTCAACAGTCATTTTAAAGAGCACAGAGCCATGCAAGGAAATTTGGATCTACAGATTAAGGAACTTCAGCACAATTCCTGTTTCCCATGCCTTATAACTCAGCCCGAGCAAGGACTAGATTACTGGTATAATCTCATGGGCTGATCCATCAGTTGAGTTTACCTGCTATTTGGAGAGGTAACAAGACTAGCATTAGTGGATCAGTAATTCTATGAAAGTGGTACTCATCCTGGGGCGCCTGGGTGGCTCAGTCGATTGAGCATCCGACTCAGGATTTCAGCTTAGTCATGACCACAAGGTCATGAGGTCAAGCCCCGAGTTGCTCCTGCTCAGTGTGGAGTCTGCTTGAGATTCTCCCTCTGCCTCTTCTCTCACTCACGCGCTCTCTAAACAAACAAATAAAATCGTTAAAAAAAACAGTGCTTATGCTAATTTATAGAGCAGTGTACTGAGCATTTTATATGATGCTATCTCGTTCTACCATCATAGTGGTCCTTACAAGGAAGGTGGAAGACTGAAGTCAGGTAAGTGACCTAGTAGTTAAGTGTCAGGGATATTATTTGAACATAGGTCTAGCTAGCTACAAAGTTTCTTAGGCCACATATTATATTGCGTAAATGAGGATGTTTTCTGGTGTTGTAAATGTTTTGGTGGCTGAGTCTGAATTACTGGGGGAAATGAATCTATATGGTTTGACAAGTTATTTATTTTGAAGAAGATATTTCAGTAACATCTAATAACAACAGAGAATTTCACCACACGGTGGAATGACTGTATAAATCTTTGAAACTGATTTTAGAAAGCTCTGACTGTATCGATTAAATTTCTATGTATGGGGGCGCCTGGGTGGCTCAGTGAGTTAAAGCCTCTGCCTTCAGCTCGGATCATGATCTCAGGGTCCTGGGATGCAGCCCCACCTCGGGCTCTCTGCTCAGCAGGGAACCTGCTTCCTCCTCCTCCTCTCTCTCTCTGTCTGTCTCTCTGCCTACTTTTGATCTGTGTCTGTCAAATAAATAAATAAATAAATAAAATTTCTATGTAAGTTTATCACTTATAGATCTTTTTAAAAAATAATGTTTTCCAGGCATTTACATTATATTTAATCAATTATAGGTTATTCTCAAATAATACAGTACCAATAATATATTATACTTTCCTCTATTTTTGTGTTATTATTGTCATACATTCTATATGCTGTATGATATAAATCCATGGTAGAATGCTATTATTTTTCACTTAGTAACATCTTTTAGAGTGATGAGAAATAAATAAAAGATGTCTTTTATACTAGTCTTCATTTTAACCATTTCTTGAAGTCTTCATTTTCTTGTTTAGACCCAAATTTCTGCTATAATATTCATTTTGCTTAAATAATGTTCCTTAACATTTCTTGTAATCCAGGTTTGTTGAAGATTTTCTCTCAAATTTTGTTTGCTTGAACAAGTCTATTTTCATTTTTTCTTTTAAGATTTTATCTATTTATTTGACAGACAGAGAGAGGGAGATCACAAGCAGGCTGAGAGGCGGGGGTGGGGGGAACAGGATCCCCACTGAGCAGAGATCTTGATGTGGGGCTCCATCCCAGGACCCTGAGATCATGACCTGAGCTGAAGGCAGAGGCTCAACCCACTGAGCCACCTATAGGCATCCCCATTTTTTTTCTTTTTCTTTTTCTTTTTTTTTTAAGAGACAGAGATCAAAGGCGTGAGCAGAGGGAATCCCAAGCAGACTCCCCAGTGAATGCAGAACCTGATGCAGGGCTCAGTGTCATGATCCCGAGATCATGATCTGAGCCAAAATCAAGAGTCAGTTGCTCTTAACTGACTGAGCTACTCAGGCACCCCTATTTTACCTTCAGGTTTGAAAGATATTTTCACTGAATGAAGAATTTTAGATCGACTTTTTTTTTTTTTTTCCCTTTCAAGTTTTTAAAGAAGTCACTTCACTATTTCCTGGCTTGCAAGGTTTCTGACAGGGAGTCTCTGGTAATTATTATCTTTGGTCCTATGTTTGTAATGTGTCTTTTTTCTCTGGCTGCCTTCAGATGTGCTTCTTATCTTTGGTTTTCAGAAGTTTGCACTTGATGTATTTAGCTATGTATGTCTGTTCATGACGCTTGGTGATTAATCTGCCTGCAGTTCATTGAGATTTTTGGATTTGTAGCTTAAAGCCTTTTGGTATTTTTGCAAAAGCTCCAGCTATTATTTCCTCAGCCAATGTCCACATTATATCTCTTTGGAGGAGCCTGTTTCTCCTTAGATTTGAGGCCTGCTGCTTGTCTTGAAATCTAGCTCCCTGGGGACTCAAGGGAAAGTCTGATATTATAGTTTACCTAGGTTGTTCTTATTATCAGAGAAGAAGCAGCATTGTTTCTTAGAAGGAAGTGGAATTCTCCTTATTGGACACATAAAATAAGTCTTATTGGTATATGAAACTGTCAAACTTATGAAGGGTTTGAGATTTTATCCTACTTGCAAGTTAACTAGGTAGGCTGCCTCTGTTTTATGGATTCTGACAATAGACACAGGACTCCTGACTTAGACAAAGGTCAGTTTTTTACTCATAGCAATAAGGGCAAGCAGAATATCACCCTGCCCATTCTGCAAGCATTAATTCCCATAGAGCAATAAGCAGAGGGCCAGATGATTTCTGCCCGTGAGATGGGTTGTGTTACAGGGGAGACCTGATTTTAAGGAAACCAAATATCTTATAATGGATAGTAAGTAGGTGTGCCCTTTGCCATAAAGGACACACTGTTTCTTGCTTTTTTGCTGTACAAATACCCTTGAAGATATAGTCCAAAACAAAAGGAGTTAGTACCTCTGTTTCTAAGATACACACAAATGCAAGAGACCTATGGGGAATTTTCTCCCCAGAGAGGTAGTATCTCATGAATTGATCTGTTTTCTCAATCCACATTCTCAATCCAATGTATCAGTAACTCAATTATGTATTTTGTCTCACAGAGAATCTATTTTCATTCATTTCGGTGATTTTATTGGGGATCTCTCACGTACCAGCAAATGGACAAGATGCCAAAAATATTATACTGGACAAAATATATATGGTCTCTATTTCCCCAAGCTGATAAATAGGATAAGTGGAGTTTTGCAGGGTTTTAAAATCCTGAAAGCCTAGAAAGTCCTAAAGGGCTAAACTATGGGGTGGGGTGGGGTTGGGGGAGAGAGTTCAATATTCAGACCATAATTTCACACGAATGCCACTTACATCTCTAACTGGACATAATTGCTCATCCCCATTGCAATTTTAATATTTATGTGAATATTAATTTTATGTGTGCATTATATGTGCAATTTTAATTTTAATGTGAAGTTTTTAAAAGCAAGAACTGCATTTTATTATGTGGTGCTTTGGTGTAACTTCTCATAGACTTTATCACCACATAAGAGACATGAGAACTTTCTGTGCAAATTTACCTTTTAAAGGTGTTTCCTAAGCCTCACATGTTATTTCATTAGAAAATGATCCTGAAGTGCCTGGGTGGCTCAGTCAGTTAAGTCTCTGCCTTTGGCTTAGGTCATGATCTCAGAGCCCTGGGACCAAGACCCAGGGTCCAGCTCCCTGCTCAGTGAGGAGTATGTTTCTTCCCAGCCTCTGCCCTTCCCCGGCTTGTGCTCACTTTCTCTCTCTCTCTCTCTCAAACAAATAGAGTCTTTAAAAAAAAAAAAAAGAAAATTATACTTCACCCCACTCTTTTTTTTAGAAGATTTTATTTATTTATTTGAGAGAGAGAGCACAAGCAGGGGAGAGGGGGTAGAGGAAGAAGGAGAAGCAGACTCCCTGCTAAGCAAGGAGTCAGATGTGGGGCTCTATCCCAGGACCCTGAGATCACGACCTGAGCCAAAGGCAGTCACAACCAACTGAGCCACTCTGGCACCCCCATCCTGCTTTTCAATAGCATGGTAAAATATCCACACAATTTTTACCTGGATGTTGGCCACATCAAAAAGCTTTGAATCATTAGGCATAACATGCAAATTCTGATATTTTATCACCAGCAACCTTTATACTTCATAGAACAGATATGCTGCTTCCTATTTCTGTACATGAAGGTGAGAGATAAAATTGAAGGAAGTTTGGATTTGCAAATGACTTGGAACCACATCTTGAACGTGATTTTTTAGCACATGTCCTTTCAAAACAGATATAAAATATAGTCTTTTTTTTCTTTGTTTTCAATTGCCAGGAATAAGAAATATGATGACATTTCATTTCTGACAAAACATCACAGACTTACCTATTTTCCCCAAATAATGCCTTTAACTTAGTCAAAGCCAGCCAATGTGTTTTTTTGGAATTCCCCCCTAAATTTTTAAATTCTGTAAATGTGTGCATGTGTATATCAATATATGTATGCACATGATTTAAATTATATTCTTTATTCATTCATGCTCAATTTGTATGTTTTGATTAGATGTTTCTCTGCCTGAGGTATCTTGTCAATACAACAGTATAAGTGCAGACCTTTGAACCTAGGAGTTATGTTTTACCAGCACTCAACTGTAGAAGGGCCAAAGTCTACCTCTCAACTCTGTGTGTGCTGCTTGATTTAAATGTGAAACTTGGCACTGAGTGTCCTCCTGTGCCTGGTTATTATTCTTGGAATGCAAAAGGTACATGTTTTTGCAATTCTCTAAGGAACTCCTCTATAGTTTTTCCAGAACTGAAGTCAGGTTTCGCTTCCAGGCTATGTTCCAAGTCCTAAAATCCATTTTTTAGCAGCTCTCAGACAAACGGGGTGCTATTTTTGAAATCCATATGGGCTTTCCTGTCTGCTAGGGTCTATTTAATGGTCTCCATTACTACTACAGAAATACACTTGGTGCATTTGAGCTTCCCTCGTTGCATAGAGGACTCTAATTTCCATCCAAAACACTGAAGCCGACCTGGGAAGGAAAGGGAGAGCAAACTCATTTGTAAGTGAACTTTAGTCAGCATTTCTGAACTTCCACGGATTCCATTTCAACATCTATTGGGAACTTCAGGCGTTAGCAATAGTAAGAGTATGATGCCTCCAACGACCCGTGCAGCCTGGGAGAAGGAAATAAGAAATGAAATAGACATAGGCACACGTTAGGAGGTTTACAGCTGGTAAATTCTTAAAAGGGTATGTGTAGATTAAGGTTTGGGGAATGAAATTGCATTTTAAAGGCTATAGCGGAGCATATGGGAACAGAAGTCTAAGTAAGTAAAAAATCTTCTGAAGCTAAGGGCTCATTTGGTGTCCGTTTTAGAATTCCTTGTTTTTGGAACTCTGACCTTACCTATCTGAAAATCATGCATCCTGGAACTCCTCCCATTAAGAACATAACCCAGAATCACAAAATAAGCCAAAGATGTTGCTGTAGGCTAAAATCGACATCTCCGTGTTCGTGTGCTAAAGCCGGGGAACTTGACTCTGAGATGAGCCCCACGTCAAGATCCATTTATTCATAGTTCATGCGCAATTCTAAAAACTACTATTCATCTTTTGCTTGTGAAATTTGGCTAGGGCCATCATAACAACTGTCACAGACTGATGAAACAAAAGATGGATGAAACAAAAGAAATTCGTTTTCTCAGTTCTGGAAACTGGGAAGCCTAAGATCTAAGTTGGGCAGGGTTGATTCCATTCCTCGGTCTCTCTCCTTGACTTGCAGATGGCAGTTTTAAAATTTATTTTAAAAGCTCAGGTAAGTTCATTGAAAAGCACAAAAGTGATGTAAGCATCTTTTCTCTCTCAGCAAGTCCTGGATCATCTTGATATACCTGCAGAATTTTTACAGAGCAAAAGTGGAGTGTTCATCAAATAGAAGCAGTGGTTTGTCATAGAATGACAAATAAAAGTGTAAGTCCTAACGGTGTCACTTGAACATCACACTTAAACTCTCTTAAGTATTTGTTTTCTCATTAGTATCATGAGAATAAAATTATTTGTGCAGATACCAGAGATAAGAAAGCCATATGTGGGTAAGTGCTTCAGAAACTGATAAGCATTCTACCAGGAATAAGTTCTTAGGTCCTGTAAGAAGGCATAACAATGTGTACACAAGTAAATAAGAGCTAGACTTACATGCCAAAGGATCGAGGATGGATCTGTTAAATTTTTAATGAAGCATATCCTTAGTTCTCTTGACAACTTTTTTTTTTTAAGATTTATTTATTTATTTATTTGACAGAGAGAGATCACAAGTAGGCAGAGAGGCAGGCAGAGAGAGAGAGGAAGGGAAGCAGGCTCCCTGCTGAGCAGAGAGCCTGATGTGGGACTCAATCCCAGGACCCCGAGACCATGACCTGAGCCGAAGGCAGCGGCTTAACCCACTGAGCCACCCAGGCACCCCTAGACAACTTATTTTTAATAATAAAAAAACTAAGTCAATTTCTAAGAGTGCCTTAAGGTTTTATTGCAAAGAACTTTCTTAAGACAAGAATGGCTAAAATAACCAAAAATGTCCTTCTGACTATATCTCCCGTATTCGAATTCAAGAAATAAAAGATGTAAGAAATAATATGATATAAGAGAAAGAGTTCTGCTCTTAAATAAAAGGAATTGGATTCTGATCAGAACTTTGTAATGACCTTGAACTCCTGTTTGTTTTTCTGGGTCAGTTTCCACATATTTAAAATAGAGGAATAGAACCAGAGGGTTTCCTTGGTGTCTTCCAACTGGAAAATTTATGAAGAGCCCTTTCTACTTCCTTTGTTCTCACTTCATAGAATTAAGAAAGATCTAAAAGAGATGGTCTCTACTTACTTATCAATTAATTCCCTTTCCCATGCCCCCCCACAGTTCGTGGAGATAAGAAGAGCAAGGATATGCATGACCAGGAAGCCTGGTCTCCTTCTCCTCAACCACCTGCCATGGCAACCTTGACTCTGTGAATCTGTTAGAAGTCTGTTCCTGTGTAGAGACTTCCAGGACAACACATGATTGTCATGTCTAAATCTCATAATGGGTAGGTTGGTATTTTAAGCTGCTAACTCCTCCTGAGCAAGGCACCACCAGACTCTGCCCTACTCTGTCAGGAGTGTGGTAATTTCTGCCATTCAGAAGAAACCAAATACACTGACAGGTCACAGCGTGTATATAGTGTCAAATCAAATGTGCCTTTAAATGCTGTCAATAATGTCATCACTATAGGAAGCCCAGCGCTCTCAGATTTCTCCGTGTCCTAAGTCCTAAGAAGAAAGCCTTTGCCTTAGATGGAAGCACACCCCAGAGCCCCTCTTTGCTTAAAGACAATAAGAACCTATCACACATTAAAAATAAATTCTTCAGGGACACGTGGGTGGTTCCACAGGTAAAGCATCGGTCTTTGGCTCAGGTCATGATCTTGGGGACCTGCTTAGCAGGAGTCTGCTTCTCCCTCTCGCTGCATCTCCCCATGCTTGTACTCTCTTTGTCTCTCTCAGACAAAGAAAATGTAAATACATGCATATGTACATATTCTTTAATGTCTTTATTTAAACCAGTTAAGGACTGGTTAGAAATGATTATACATGCATATGTACATATTCTTTAATGTCTTTATTTAAACCAGTTAAGGACTGGTTAGAAATGATTAGAGAAGCAAGCACTTTCTCGGGCTGTAAGTGATACAGGGTTGCACATGAGAAGACAAACTTCACTGGATTCATGATCTAAGACAGAAAGAGCAGTGTGAAGTACTAATACCAGGGACTTAGGAAATAGGGCCATGCTTCTGCAGCAGAGCATTGAGGGATACAGACTTTGAACTCCCAAAGACAATATATATCAGCAACCAAACTCATTATTTGCCACCCTTCAAACCAATTCTTCTAAGTCACCCAAGCGAAAACACAATCTCCCCTCCCATACCTAATGAGTAACTAAGACCTACTGATTCCATCTCCTAAGTATTTCTGAAATCCATTCTGTTCTCCTGTTTCAAATACTATTACCCTAGTTAAATGTCTCTGTCTGCCTCTTGTCTTACCAACCTCTACATCATCTTTTACACAGCCAACAGATTTATCTAAATAAAATACAAATTCCACTGTATCCTTCCTTTGCCTAAAGACCCTAAATAACTCCTCAATTTCTTCCATAGAATGTCAGCCTTCTCAGAGGGTATATAAGGCCTTCTGTCCCTGAATCTCCCCTTTGATATGACCATTTTTCTTACTTCCTTTAGAACATATCAATTCTAATTCATGTGTACTTCTTTACACATTGCTTTAATACACTTTATCTTAGGAAAGCAACATAAATGTTGATCATTTGATAACACAGGTACCTTATAATAATTTTATTGATTCTCTGGAACAAATTATGAATAAGTTTAAGTGGTAAGAGCCATTCACTAAATTGGGGATCTAGGTTTTGTTTTGTTTTGTTTTTAACAATGAAGATAAAACCCCAGATTTAAAAAAGATAACAGCAACCTTCATAAGCCAAGGGGAACCTGCTCTCCATTGTTTATAGCAGCAATGTCTGCAATAGCCAAACTATGGAAAGACATAGAATGTCCATTGACAGATGAATGGATAAATAAGATGTCATATATATATATATATATATATATATATATATATACACACACACACGTATTTTTTTTAAGATTTTATTCATTTATTTGACAGAGAGCACAAGTAGGCAGAGAAGCAGGCAGAGAGAGAGGGAGAAGCGGGCTCCCTGCTGAGCAGAGAG
This sequence comes from Mustela nivalis, assembly GCF_964662115.1. NCBI lineage: Eukaryota > Metazoa > Chordata > Mammalia > Carnivora > Mustelidae > Mustela > Mustela nivalis. The sequence goes on from NC_139024.1 coordinate 143,776,758, forward strand.
CCCGATGTGGGACTCGATCCCAGGACCTTGGGATCATGACCTGAGCTGAAGGCAGAGGCTTAACCCATTGAGCCACCCAGGTGCCCCCACGTATATTTTTGTATATATGCACACATATATATTTATATATCTTATATATTCATATATATATATATATACATATATATATATATATATAAAAAATGGAACATTACACAGCCATCAAAACATGAAATCTTGCCATTTGCAACGACATGGAGGAAATTAGCAGGTATTATGTTAAGCAAAACAAGTCAATCAGGGAAAGACAATTATCATATGATCTCACTGATATGCAGAATCTAAGAAACAAGGTAGAGGGATCACAGGGGTAGAGGAAAAAAATGAAACAAGTCAAAAACAGAGGGAGACAAATTATAAGAGACTTTTAATCTTACGTAACAAACTGAGGGTTGCTGGAGGGGAGAGGAGTGAAGGCATGAGGTAGCTGGTGATGGACACTGGGGAGGGTATGTGCTGTGGTGAGCACTGGGTGTTGTGTAAGACCGATGAATCACAGACCTCTATACCTGAAATGAATAATTCATTATATGATAATTTTTTTAAAAAAATCCAGGGCACCTGAGTGGCTCAGTCAGTTAAGCATCTGCCTCTTGGTCAGGTCATGATCCAGAGTCATGGGATCCAGTCCTGCATTAGGATCCCTGCTCAATGGGAAATCTGCTTCTCCCTTGGCCCTTCCCCTGGGTTCATGATCGCTCTTGCTCTCTCTGTCTCTCTCTCTCTCTCTCTCTCTCTCTCTCACACACACACACACACACACACACACACACACTAAATAAATAAATAACTTAAATTCCTAAAGGAAAAAAAATAAATAAATTGGCTTACAGAATACAAATTTAGAAATAGTGGGGGAGATAACATAATAGTCTTTTGATAAGACTTGTTTAGTGCAAAGCATCTCTCCCCATAGGAATAAACTAATATTGAGGTAGGATGAGGGAGGGGGTGGAAGGAACATGAGCCACTGTCCATGGTCCTGATACAAAAATACATACCATGACTTGGTGGTTCTTTGTGGTCCATGTGCCTCCTTCCCCATTCCTATCATCCTGTTGCATCCAAGAGTTATATCAGTACTGCTAGTTGTAGTTACTTTTGAGTGAATCAGCATTTTAAATGAGCACTGTTGTAGGTTGTATTCCCTTAAAACACAAGCTGAAGTCTTAACCCTTAGAACCTATGACTCAGACCCTATTTGGACATAGGATATTTGCAGATGTAATCAAGTTAATGTGAGGTCATACTGGATTAATAGGTATCAATATAAGAAGAGGGAAATTTGAATATAGATACACAGTGGGGAAGGCCATGTAAAGACAGAAGCGGAAATTGCAGTGATAGATCTGTGAGTTAAGGAACGCCAAGGATTCCCAGCAATGGGAAACTAGAGAAGGGAAGGAAGGATTCCTCTGCTAGAGCAATCAGAGAGAGCATGACCCTTGATTTCAGACTTTGAGCTTCCAGAACTGTGAGAGAATAGATTTCTGTCATTTTAAACAACCAGTCAGTGGTAATTTGTTAGGGCAGTCCTGGGGAACTTATACAAGTACATTATAGATACTCTTGAAGTACTTTATTTTGCCGTTACTTTATAGTCCCAAGTCTTAACTAATTACCTTTCTTCAAGCTCTAGGTTTGGCATACTCATTAGGCTATATAAAGGATAATAGTGCTCCGGGCTGAAATACGATCATGGCTACAAGTGAGGGAGATCACACTGTCAACACTGAGTTAAGCTTGAGGTCTCAATTCCATGATACTTCTCTATTTCTGCTTCCATTCAGGTGACAGGGCAAATGTATCTTTCACTTAAAGGAAGAAAATAGCTCCATATTGTTCAAAGTTAGAGGTGTTTCATGGGTAATTTATAGAGATGTTGCTTTCCTACTTTTCTCTTTTGGATCTTTACTGGTTCAGTATTTCTCTGAACATTAGCAGTGATTAATATGTCCACTTACTGTTTTAAGACATTGTTAGGTAAAAGAAAAATTGGAATTATATGTCAAAATATCTATTTTCTTAGATCTCTTTTGCACAAGAGGACACGCTGGTGAAGAAGTTGCCAGTCAGAGAGGGTGGCATGGTGGACATCGCTTGCTTTGCAAACTGTAAACGTTCGTTGTGAATTGGTTCCTCCTGACTACTGTGATCTAAGTTATTTTCTCCCCATGCATATATTCAGTGACCAATAAGGTTATCTGGACTATTCTTCTGCCTACAAATGCCATTTTGTTGTTGATGAGAACACAGAAGAATGCCTTCTTCCGTATTGTCTCATCTGGGGTATGTGGATATGACCAGGGTATGTGTGCTCAGTACTCTGTCTGCTGATGTTATCAAGATATCCTATAGTGCATACTGTTGAAGAGTTTCCTGTTCCCGCAGAACAGAACAACCAGAGTTTTCAAACAATGTGCTTGGGGTCGATGGTGCTGACAGGCTGCACGTTAACTCAGAAGGAGCCTTTGGCATGTTTGGCAAAATGACATCCAATTCATAGATTGTTTTCCTTCTTTTCTTTTCAAGGGAGTGATCTTTTCTCTTTGTAATCTTCCTATAGATTTCAAAACATACTGTATCCCACTGTAAACACAGGCTCTAGGGGAGGGCTTCCTGAATTGGATTTTCTGGGGTGAATTTTGGGACTGATATCTAAATATGTAATATAGACAAATTGACGTCACCAGAGTTGCCTTCAGGTTGTGGCATTAGTTTATGAAAATTTGAAACACAATTAGAACTTCTGTGGGATTCATTTATTTTATTTTGTCATTTGCCGATAGATAGAGTGAAACGAAGAACTTTATTTCAAAATTGTTTTCACTGGTGCTAATTGAGGTAAGAAGTGTCATGAAGATAATTGGCTTTAACTTGTGAGATGTTAATCCAGAATCTCGCCCTTCATTTTGGCCTCTGTGAATAAGTGAAATTATTATTATTTTCTGCCCAAAACTGTTTGCCAAGTGAATTAATGATTACTTAATAAAACTATTCTTATGGTTCTTGTTTGAGTGTGGTGTTACTCTTGACCACTGTAAGACTGTGTCTTTTGGATTAAGCCAAAAGATTCAGGTGACTTAAAAGCAGTAAATTCTATTCTTAACAGTCATCCGCCTAAAACAAACAAACAAAAAACTTACTATGGCATTTTTCTGCTCAAAAATCTTTGTATTATTGATTCAACTATTGAAATACTTTGTCACTTACATCTCCCTCTGATTGTTCCCATTTTTCAAACACACAGCAGAATGCATAGCATATTATGTTACACAAATGACTGTTCCCAGAGTGAATACAATTTGTGTGCCTATGACACGGCCCATGCTCTCTCTGTGAGGACACAAATAAGAAAATGGATCCTGTCTAAGTTCCAGAAAAGTTGAAAACTAGCTTACTTTAGTTAGTAATGATAGAGCTAGCAAATAAGCTTAGCATGGGGTTGATACTTAGAAGCTTCTCATATGATTTGGATATTGAATTTTAGCAGGACGTTTGAAAAATCTTATAATATACTTACAGACAAGATGCAGAGTGACTGGGGCACAAACTACTTTACAGTTAAGATGCATTAAAATTAATAGAAACCTCCTAACAAGGTACCTATAGGTCCCACCTAGATCTGTGTTAGTCAGGACTCCTGTGAAGTTGTGAACTCAGTTTTGCAGACAGTGACTATATGGAATGTACCCAGAGAAGAGAGACTAAAATGGTGATAAGAGTCAAACTTGGGGGGCGGGTAAGGGGAGGAGGAGGGAGAGGAGAAGAAGAAGGGCTTTCTTTATTGTATTGAACACATTCTAAGAAGAGAGTTGGGGGGTGAATTCCTTCTTGTTGGAGTGTTCAGAGTCTGTATGATAACCTGCATTATCTGTGTTGCCTTTCTACCCAGCATCTACTGGCTTGCCCTTTGCTATCTGCTAGAGGTTCTAGGCACAAGCAAGTGGGAAATCATATAAGGAGGGGGGATAATTTTAAAGACTAATTTAAAGACTAATTCTGATCTACCTCATGGGTTTGTAATTCAATCTTCTTGAAAGAGTTTGCTCATTTATTTCTAATGTGGATGTGTTCATTTATTTCAGCCAGTTGTACCTCCAAAATTGTATCTTTTAACACCATATCAGTTACTTCTACCCAATCACATGGTTATAGACTTAAGAAGAGTGCTCATTCTCTTAAGCTTGGAAATCATAAATGAGTTTTAATTTCTCCAAACCAAACACACACTGTTTTCAAATGGGGAATTATACTCTCTGAAGAGAATAAAGCTAAAGTGCAAGAATGCATCATTTTCTATTTTCAGAGATAAGATGAAAACTCAACTTACATATAATTCCTGCAAGAAATATATAAATGACCCTGTGAAAAGCACAGGGAGTCCCAGTGGAACACTGAATCTAAGTTATAGCACCATGAAGCTGTGTTAGTGTAATTTATATACCACTAATGATACTTAGATGAATTTCATTAATATTAAAAAGTAAATTGTTGCTATCTCTGTGTAGATAAACTATAATTCTTTGGTGGCTTTTGAAAACTATTCTGGGTGCAAAATGGGAACTATCATGGGAATTGAGATTCTGCACATAAAAATTAATGTGCATAAATCAACCACTGTAGGCCAGCTCATATTATTGTTTAGTGCAACATACATTAATAAATTAAAGCCGCATAGATCAAACTAATAGACTAAAGAGAGCTAACATGGTTTTTGTTGAAAGTTTTTGTTTTGTTTTGTTTTTTGTTTTTTGGTTTTTTTTTTTTACTCAGCTTTATTAAATGCAGTAAGAAAGAAGATTCTAAGACACGGTTGAAATTAGGAGTCATTCAAGTCTAAAGGAATGTATGTCATTAGTTTATTTCTGGACAACAAATTTGACTTACAAATGTAACATGTATTTTCAAAGATTTGAGAACCTTATCCAGAAATCAAGATAAATTCATCAATGTGTTTTGGTTATCAATTAAATAAGATGGGTATAATATAGGTGAATTTTCTCTATAACAGAAAAATTGATCATATTTTCCCCTCAAATAGGAGTTGATTGAAAAATCTCTTGAGACAGCCCTTCGCTGACAAGTTGACTTTTCCAAAGTATTTTAAAAGACTTTGAGATTTGGTGAGTGAGGTATCTCAAGTGCCTCAGGTAAGAAGAATCACCCTCAACTATGAACAGATAAAGCAACTTATGTATTAACCTGTCCAACCTACCGTGCAAATATGTCAGTCATTTCCTGAGAAAGAAAGCATTTGAAATAGGAATAAAAAATTTTTGTGAGCATTATATAAACCTATTAGATCTACATCCATGTATCCTTTGTCTCGACTTCCTCACACTTTAATAAAAGTTATTTTAATCAAATCAAAAGAAGAATTTGATCTTGCTTTCCTAAGTGCCTCGGAACTAGAAGGGGCTCATTTTGAGCCTTTCAAATATGTGTAATGCTCTTCCAAATTCAAAAGTGATCTTGAATTTAGAGAAGCTAAATAGTTTCCCCAAGGGGTACAAAGATGATAAGTGACAGAGCTTGGACTCAAACCCAAGTGATATGTTTAGAAATACTGGCTTTGTTTTTCTCAAGACACCACTGTCTCTTCTGGGAAAACCTTTCCATCCTATTTGCTGACCTCATTCCCTCCCTTTCCCTTCTAAGTACCAGAGTTCTTTGGGGCCCCGGACCACGCCTTCTTCTTTCAGTATGCTCTTCATCTGGATGATCTTTCCCAGATGCACAAATACCACCTGAATGATGACAATTCCCAATTTCCATCCCTACGTGAAATATCTCTTCTGAGTTCTAGATTCCAAATGTCTTACAGTCAACTTCATATTAAAATTTCAAAAGACTGCCTTCTCCACAAACCAAAATGGACCATCTCCAATTTTTCCATCTCAATAAGTGGCACCTCCACCCAAGTGTTGGCTCATGACTTGGATTCACCTGTGCCCCCCACAACCTACTTCCTAACTATGTTCTGTTGAAATCTTTCTTACATATCCCTTGGGTCCCTTCCCTTCTCTCCATCTCCTGGTGGCTCCTGAATCAGAAAAGTCAAGTTGATTTAATGTCATCATCACAAAAAGGAAAGAAAAGTGTAGTGTGTTCCACTTCTTGTTTTTTGGAAAACTATGGTCATGTATTCACTCATTTCTATAAGAATTTGCCATCCTTGGGGCACCTGGGTGACTCAGTCATTAAGCATCTGCCTTTGGCTCAGGTCATAATCCCAGGGTCCTGGGATCCCAGAGCCCTGCAGGGAGTTCCGCAGGAAGCGGGCTTCTCTACCAGCTTGTGTTTCCTCTCTTGCTGTCTCTCTCTTTTTGTCAAATAAATAAATAAATCTTTAAAAAAAAAAAAAAAGGAAAGAAAGAACCTGCCATACTTGCTTTAACAAATTTTGAACTGTCTTTAATTTCATCAAGGTAAAAATAATTTCAGAGTTTTTTCCTCATCTCAATGCCTCTTTTTCTCCCTTTCCTATGTGGCATGTTTTATGTTTTCTAGAAACCCTTCCAATCCTCACTGGAGTCTTCTTTGCTTAATTACTCCTTCAATAGCCTCCCTTTTTGACTAGACAGTCCTCAAATCCTGGTTACTTAGGGACTGTGTTTTTATTATTGTTAATGACATTTGAACACATTTTGTATAATAAGACATGTGAAAACACTTTGTTTTAGGGTTTTCCTTATTTTAAAAATATTCTAGAACAGACTTATTTTATTCTAGATAAGTGAGAAAAAAGAAGAGATGTATTAGCAGTTCTAAGCCCTGAGATTTTGCCATAGGAGGAATACACTATAATGAAGTTTTTGAAAATATCACCTAAGCCATCAAACACCAGTTCTCACTCTGCGTTAGCTGAGCTGACTAACTTTAAAGCAGACTTAGAGTACCTGTGACACTTTGGAAAGAGATTTTTAAATAATTGCAATTCTGTTTCAAGGATTGTTTGTTTTTATAATTTCCAGAAATAAATAGCCAAGAGGCCAGTTTCTGAGAATGTAAAACAAGGCTGAACAGGGATTCATTCAAGGTCTTCAGGTATAGTCTTACAGTTCTGGAAATTGACAGGAATCACAAAGTTAAAAAAATAGATTTTTGTAGATCCTTTATATACAACAGCATTTCTAACAAAGTTCTCATTAAGCCTACTTCTTATCTATTGGTAGTTAATTATAGTCCTACGTTACTGCATAACAAAATGTGTGTTCAAAATAAGGCAGTAGGAATTTTTTTTTCTTTTAAAGGAAAAGTCATGAGATTTAAGAATCAAAATCATTGAACCAGAAAGATATAAAATTAATATTGTCAGACTCAGTCTAACGAAAGTAGAACAGAACTCATGGGTTTGGAACTCAAAGTCCTGCTTTGCCACTCTCTAGAAAATTGATCACTTTCTAGAAATTGACCATATTGTTTTCACTTCTTCCTTCATCTGTAAAATAGAGATCTATTTTTAATTCAGTAACCATTCATTGAGCATTCGTTATGTGCCAACAACTATCTTGGATTGGGATGAGGGGTGGTTATGGAGAGGCAGTGATAAAAAAAAAATAATAAAAACAGACAAGCAGGGCACCTGGGTGGCTCAGTTGGTTGAGCATCTGCCTTCGGCTCAGGTCATGATCCTGGCATCCAGGGATCAAGTCCCACATCGGGTTCCCGGCTCGGCGGGGAGTCTGCTTCTCCCTCTGACCCTCTCCCCTCTCATGCTCTCTTCCTTTCTCTCTCTCTCTCTCTCTCTCTCTCTCTCTCCAATAAATAAATAAATATTTTTTAAAAAACAGACAAGCAGACAAATAATGTTTCCTATTTCCCAGAAGCTTAGTTTATTGGTGGGAAATATTAAACAGATAACCAAGGAAATAAGTATGTACTACGGTTGTGGTTAGAACTATGAATTAACAGGAATGCAAGCTCGTGCAGCCACTCTGGAAAACAGCATGGAGGTTCCTCAAAATGTTGAAAATAGAACTGCCCTATGACCCAGCAATTGCACTATTGGGTATTTACCCTAAAGATACAAATGCAGTGGTCCAAAGGGGCACGTGCACCCGAATGTTTATAGCAGCAATGTCCACAATAGCCAAACTATGGAAAGAACCTAGATGTCCATCAACAGATGAATGGATCAAGAAGATGTGGTACATATACACAATGGAATACTATGCAGCCATCAAAAGAAATGAAATCTTGCCATTTGCGACAACATGGATGGAACTAGAGCGTATCATGCTTAGCGAAATAAGTCAAGCAGAGAAAGACAACTATCATATGATCTCCCTGATATGAGGAAGTGGTGATGCAACATGGAGGCTTAAGTGGGTAGGAGAAGAATAAATGAAACAAGATGGGATTGGGAGGGAGACAAACCATAAGTGACTCTTAATCTCACAAAACAAACTGAGGGTTGCTGGGGGGAGGGGGTTTGGGAGAAGGGAGTGGGATTATGGACATTGGGGAGGGTATGTGCTTTGGTGAGTGCTGTGAAGTGTGTAAACCTGGTGATTCACAGACCTGTACCCCTGGGGATAAAAATATATGTTTATAAAAAATAAAAAATTAGAACTATGAATTAACAGAACGGGGCGCTATGAGAACCCATTATGGGGTTAACCTTTTATAGTACGGTATTAATAATAATGTCTGCGAGGGGGTGAATAATGGCCCACCAAGATGCCTATATCCTCATCCCCAGAACCACTGAATGCTATTGGCAAAGATTTTGCAAATATGATTGAGTTAAGGATCTGAAGATTTCCAGAATTATCCAGATAAGCCCTAAATGCAATCATGAGCCTCCTCATTGGAAGGAGGCCGTGTGACCACTGAGGCAGAGAATGGAGTTCTATCATAGCTGAGGAAGCCTGGAGCCACCGGAGGATAGAAAAGGCAAGGAACCGATTCTCCCTCAGAACTTCTGCCGGGAATAACCCTCCTGGCTTCTTGGTTTCAGTCCAATGAAATGGATTTCATACTTCAGGCCTCTGAAATGATGAATTAATACATTTGTGTTGTTTTAAATTTGTGGTAATTCATTACAGCAGCCTTAGCAAACTCACCCAGTTCCCATGTCACAGGGCATGCCAGGAGCAGGCACAGTGCCTAAAATATTGTAAATTCTGTTTTTATTCATTGCCGTTATTATCTAAACCACCCAAGTTAGGGGGAACCTGTCCTATCTTTACTGACCTCTCCCAAAAGAAGATGCCCTTGCTCCTCAGAGAGAAGGAGAGTTTGACTAGCCATTTCACTTAGCGGACATTTAGAATTTGTTGTGTGCAAAATGTTCTGGGGGGTTTGGTTGGCTATGTTGTTGTAAAGAGAAAATATTCTCTACGACATTATTTTTTTTCTTTCAGCATTTTAGTCTAGGCTTTGCCACAATGCTTATATTTATATTTCAATGTATTCAAGTTTACATGTCTGTATCACTAAGGGTGGGGGCCTTCTGAAATCTGGCTCTGTGTTCCCAGAATATAGTGTCTGGCAGGCAGTAGGTTCTTTGTTGTGAATGATGAATTGACGGGCTGACTGGCTGAACAGACGCATACTTTCCAGTTCATCTCATTAAATGGTGGTCCAGGGTGGAGGAAGAGAACCACAAGCAAACGTAACCATGAGTGTCTTTTGGGAATGTACACGGATGTGCATAGGGAAGACTGCAACCAGACTTCTGTGCAGCCTAGGGAAGGCACTGAACCCCCAGTTTCCATTTTCTTCTCTAATAAGAATCAGATAAAATAAAAGAAGGGGTTGTAGTGGTTTAGACAGTTTAGTCATACCAAAGGTATTTATTGAATACTTTGGCCAGACACTATTTGAGGATTTAGGAATATAGCTATGAAAACAATAAGATCTTTTATTTCACGGGACCTAAATAGAGTAGGGGAAGACAGGGGATAAACAGACACAAACATGTTAGGTAGTGCTAGTGATTTGACAATAATTAAGCAGGATGGTATGATAGATTTTCACTAAAACCACAACAGGAAAGAAGAGAGAGCAATGAAATGATCTGGAGAGAATGGTTTGAAGTTGAGTGAGAACCCAGTGCATATAGGCTTTATGATGATAAAAGCCTTTGTGTTTGCATAGTGGAAAGAAAGCAAGTGTGGCTGGAGGCACGAGACAGAGATAAGGTGTCTATGGCCAGACCATGCAGGGTCATAAAGAACAACAAAGGGAGCTTGTAGAATTTTTTTTTTATGTTTTATTTTATTTTATTTTTTTGAGCACTGAGGGGTCTGAGTAGGGCACTGTCTTCACTTAGGCTATTTGTTTTTCAAGATCACATTTTGGAAGGGTGGACCACAATGAGAGCAAAACACCAGATTGGACCCCCTTGCAAAAGTCCAGATGGGAAAGGATCCTGATAGCTTGCATTAGTGGGGAGCAGTCAGATGGCAGGAACAGGACAAATCCAAAACCTCTTTCGGCCACCAAGTTGACAGGACTTCTTTCTCTGTTTATTGGTCAGAGGGATGAAAGAAGGAGGATTCAAGAACAACTCTTTGGTTTTTTCTTCAGTGACTGGGTGAATTGTGGGAAATTTACTAATATGAGGGAAAATGAGAGAGAAGTCAGGGTGCAGGGTGGAAATCGGGATTTCTGTTTTGAGATTCCTGTCAAACGTTTCATGGAATGTCAAATGGGCAGTCAGATATGTAATGTGCGTTCAGAATCAGTCAGGATAGGAGACAACATCTGGGAATTAAAAATATGCAGATGATATATTGGTCTCCTAGAGCTTCAGTAACAAATTTCTCCATTCTGAATGGTTTAAAGCAACAGAAGTTTATTGTCTCATGGTTCTGAAGGCTAGAAATCTCAGATCAAGTTGCTGGTAAGGCCATGTTCTCTCAAGGCTCTAGAGGATAATCTCTCCTGTATCTTTCCCTGCTAACATTCCTTAGCTTGAAGCTGTATAAATCCAGTCTCTGCCTCTGTTGCCACCTGGCACTCTTCTCCCTACCCATCTGTGTCCAAAGCTCCCTCTTCTTATAAGGGCACCAAGCAATGGATTAAAGCCCACTTTAATGGCCTCATCTTAACTTGATTACATCTGCAAAGACCCTACTTCCAAATAAGGTCACATTCCCAGGGACTGGGGAAAAGGGCTTCAAAAAGTTGTGGGGAGGAATAGAATTCAACCCACAACAGATGATCTTTGCACTTTGATTTTTAATGAGATCCCTTGGGAGAAGATTATATAGAAAAGAGGTCCACAGATCTGGTCCTGGGGTGCTCCAACATTTAGAGGCTTAACAGCAGAGGGAGAAGCCTGGGATGGAGGCAGAGAGAAATCAGAAGAGTCTGGGGTCCTAAAAGATGAGGGATGAGTATTTTTAGGGGGATAGCAATGAAAGATCTTTGCTATTCAAAAATACTAGATCATGGGATATTCTGTGCTACTGGAATTTGATTTTCCAATAGAGAGCAGTCAGTGGAGGGAGCGACATCTTCTGAAAGTCAATAAAGGGCTAAAACTGACCTTTGACTGGAAGGGGAGTACATTGTCCTCCACAGCACCTCCTTTGACAATCTCTGATCTTGAACAGACTTGCTAGATCCACAGGCAGGAAGCTTGAGATATGATGATGAAAAGGAGCAATGGTTCTTTTTGGAACCCTCCAATTTTCTCCCTAGTGAGTGAAGCAAAGCTATTCACTGAGAGTGAGTCAGGAAGAGGGAGAGTAGACACGAAGCAGTGGAGGGAGGTGTGAAATGCATTTTGGAGAATAGGAAAGGGACATTACTAAAGACATGTACTAGAATTGATGAAAGATAGCTTCTAGTGCGGGTTCTGTGATTCGAACCCATGATAGTTGTACACACGCACACACACAGGCTTACATCCTTGTTCTCCTACATCTTGTTCTTACATCCTTGATTTGTAAGCTTAACTCACGTATTAAGGATATTGGTATTGGGCGATTGCATGTTGTTATACTTTTTACAGCCTCTTGTTTGGTCATTGATTTCATTATGACTTTTTGGTTTTAATTTTTCTTGTGGTCCAATCTCACACTCCTTTGTGACTTTTCCCCTTATTCTTATGCATAGGAAGTCCTTCCTTTAGAAGAGCATTACAGCTGTCTTTTCTTCATGTTAAGCTGCCACCATCTCTAAGACTTTCTTAATTTAAGATTCTCTTTTCCATTGTCATGCTCATCCTGGTCCTGATCCCCAGCCACATCTACCGCTGAGTGTTGAGCAACTGACCTGCACAACACCAGGTTGTACACTTGACGAGTGCGGAAAAGACACAGAACCCAGACCTCAAACTAATAATCAAGTATGTTAAGCTCCTAATTTTTCCTTTAATTAAATATTCAACATTCTCATACAGATTCCAAAAAATTTTGGCTAAGAGTCAGTGGAGTTTGGAGTTGGCAAAAAATAAAAAATATAAAGGAATAAGTAGAAAGACGAAACATCCAGGGCCTTTGTGGAGATTTGTTCTTTTTCACCATGACAGCTTGCTGTCAGATACCCAGAGCAGAGAAAAAAAAGCTCTTGGAGAAGATTTAGTGGCTAAGAGAAAACTCTCCATCTTACTCTGGTGAATGTCCCAGGGCAGGGAAGGGCATTTGGCTCTCGAGGTTTGAGGGGTTCTCCAGGGATTTTTTTTTTTAGGGCCTAAATAAGGGCCTACGGTGTCCCTCATCACACTTCACTTCATCTAGCCAACATGAGTTCTGTCACTCCTGGCTTGGGAAAAGCAGGTCTGCCCTTGGGCAACTTTAAGTTCAATGCTAAAGAAAGAAAGTGGAAGCAAGTCAGCATGAAGCCTATTGCCTGGACATGGGCAGGTTGCATTCTCACCAGGTTGGGAAGAAACAGGCGGATGCCTCCCTCCAGTATAGGGAGTCAGGAAACAGCAATTAGTTATTGAGCACCGAGTCTGTACCAGGCATCGTTGTAGAAATGGGAACTCATGCTGGTGTCACCGAGTTTGCATGAAGTGGACGCTCCTTCTTTCAAAAGGGAAACTAACTGCTCCATAGTTTGCAGGCTGGGGACATGGATTCCTTAAGCACTTAATTCTTCTTGTAAATATCTACACCAACGTACACTAACTGTTTCATAATTATATTTACCCTACATCCAGCCATTTGTCTTTACTCATCTTCTACTACTACTATTACTACTACTAATCACTCTCCCTTTCTCATTCATTAGACAGGTGGCATCGAGATCATTAGAGACAATGTGCCTTCCGTGGTGTCATCAGAATTGCTTTTGCTTCTGTGTCCCTTTGCTCTACCCCTTCTCCTTCTACTCTTCATCTCCCTTTCCTCTCTCTTTCCATGTGCGCCCATTTCTCTCTCTCTCTCTCTCTCTCTTTCTCACACACACACAAACAAACAGAGAACACATCTCACACCTGGCTTTCAAACACTGGGGACACTCTTCACCATGTTACTGACAAAACGCAGGACTCCTGCTCTCTTTTTTTTGCAGATTTAGTGACTACAGAGTGTTCATGTCTATTGTCACGTACAATTTTCTTTATTTTGTGGGGTAATTGAAGTGGAGTCATGACTCAACCCTTACCGAAACACCACATTGTGAGGCTGACAGATTTGGAAAATACTGGAACTCCTACCCTAACCAAAGCTGTCTTTCTGGTCTCATTCTATTATTCCTCCCATCAGCTGCTGTCCGTGCTTGGAGACTCCTTTTCCTACTTAATTTCATTGCGTGACTCAATGTAATGAGAAGCCTAAGTGAACTGCAGATTAGGAATTAAAAAAAAAAAATAGTGCTCTGTCTTCAGAGCAAATTAGTTAAAAAGTAAAGGGATTCTTACATCAGAATTTCTGCATGCAAAACACTGGGGGAAAATCACACAGAGCTAAGGGAAATGAAATGATTTTGGACTCACTGGATTATAATTGATCCGTGCATATGTTGATCAATTTTAAGTGGTTTTAATTAATGCTAATGTGGTCATAAAAGTAGTACATTTTTAAAAAATTTTTCTCTTGATTAAACCCCATTGTTTGCCTTATCACTTCCCTGGGCCTCCATTTTTCATAAAGAACAAATTGAGATCTTTAGAAGTTAAACACTTAGTGTAATTTCAGGATACAGTGCGATCTGGAATGGCATTTGCAGCTTCCGGTATGTAGAACTGGAAATCCCAGATCAAAGGGGACATCTGCTCAGACTCCCTCTGTCTCGTCCTGCTAGTCAGGTGCCATGTCTACAGCAATCGCCCAGTGGGTATCACCACCCTGACTGCCTGCTTGCAAAGAGGGTTCTCACTTTAGGTTTTTTTTTTTTTTTTTTCCTTGCCATGCAGGATTATACCTTTTTCTTCTCATCCAGAATACCAACTAATTATTTGTGACTTTTACCTCTTTGCTCTCCCCTGTCACTCTCTCTCCCTCCCTCTCCTTCCTCCTTCCCATGGCCCATCTCTCCTCATTAGGGAATGGGGTCATTCTAACCAGGCCCCAGAGACACTGAGTCTCTGACCTAATTCTTTGATGACAGCATCTTGATTTTGCCTTGCCATCTTTTTTTTTTTTTTTAAAGATTTTATTTATTTATTTGACAGAGAGAAATCACAAGTAGACGGAGAGGCAGGCAGAGAGAGAGAGAGAGGGAAGCAGGCTCCCTGCTGAGCAGAGAGCCCGATGTGGGACTCGATCCCAGGACCCTGAGATCATGACCCGAGCCGAAGGCAGCAGCTTAACCCACTGAGCCACTCAGGCGCCCTGCCTTGCCATCTTCTTGGGTACTTCAGAGAAGTATCTTTTGAATTTGCTGGAAACCTGATATTTTCACTATAGTTATGTGCTCTCAATTCCATGAAAAGTGCTAAGTTGTTGCCTGGACTGAGTGGCGGCTTTTGGGAGCTCCGTGTTATTCTGTATCCCACCTGACTGCACCTTGCACTGCACTCCTCTGGGCTCAGAGGCTGCACTTTTTTCTTGACACTGGAAGAGAAGGTCCCTAACTGACAGGATTCAGGATTCAGGATTCAGGATTCCGAAGGATTCCACCCTGTACCACAGGCCAGTGACGTCACTCATCACATTCCTAATTCTCTCCGGGTTCATCCCGATGGCTGTTAGCTTTTTTTCTGGTACCCGGTCCCACTGAGCAGACCCTGGCTTCATAGCCTGCCTCACCAGAGTCCATACTGTGCCGCTTGGCCTCCGGACCCCGATGGCCACATACTGACTCTCAGATCTCTGTAGTCCTTTTGTGGCTCCATTGATGGCTCTCAGCAGGCCAGACAGTTATTTGTCTTGTCCTGTGGTTTTGAGCTGAAAGAAATAGCCTCTAAGCAGTCAGGCAGCATGGAGCCTTGCTCTTCTGTGAAGCAGAGATCTCACTCCTTACATGGCGTTTCCCTGCTCCTGATTTCAAATGCTCCTCAAATGGATGGCACACAGCCCTTTCTATGGAACCTAGTCTATTAGCGGGGCCTGGAGCAGAGAACATTAGCTCTTTCTTGCCTGCTAAATGATCAAGACTCATGCACAGGTCCTTACTTTGGTAAGTTTTAATTCAGTCTCCTCTGGAAACTCATTGTGGTGGGCACAAGTAACGTTCTCTCATAGGGTAAAATATTGTCCGTATTTCCTAGGGCAAGAAGATGGAATCCTTATTTCATGCATGTAAATGTTCTAATAAATACCTACAGTAAAGCACACACACACACACACACACACACACACACACACAATATTTAGCACTGTCAAGATTGGACACACACTCTGAAACACTCACTCCCACATGCGCCCATGTGACCACAGCAGTGAAATGTTAGGCTTATTCTCAAGGCAGCCATTTTGAATTCAGTCAGATTTCTTTTTTGAAAACTGAATTTTGAGTTTTAGATGCTGCTTTGTCATGCCTTCACCAAACTCCCTGCATAGACAGATTTATTTCAAGTCTTGATATAGTTTATGTGATCCCAGCTATTTATTCTAGACATACCTGAGTCTCTTTGCTTGCTATGCTATCACTTGTTCACCTGGGAAATCTCAACTACAACTCCAGACTTACTGTCTAGTCTAGGATGATTTCCCTTAGATTCCCACCCAAACAAGTGGTTCTGCTCTCCTTGTTCTATAATCATATAGCACTTGGTACATTCTCAAATATTTTGATATAGGGTCATAACTATTTGACACAATTGTCTCCAAACTATACTGTGAGCTGCTCAGAAGAAGATGCTGTGCTCACTCAACTCTAGGACATGGTAGTGCTCCCCCGCCCCCCCAGAATATGGCAGACCCTGAGTAAATTTCCACTGACATACAAATGGTCGACATGTATATAAAAAGGTGCTTAAAATCACTAGTCATTAGGGACATGCAAATCAAAACCGCAATAACATATCACTTCACACCTGTTAGGTTGGCCACCATCAAGAAGACCAGAGATAACAAGGGTTGACCCTTACACACTGTGGGTGGGAATGTAAAGTGGTGCAGCCATTGTGGAAAATAGCAGGGATTCCTCAAACCATTAAAGACTGTGGGGCACTTGGGTGGCTCAGACAGTTAAGTGTTTGACTTCGACTCAAGTCATGATTTAAAGGTTCTGAGATAGAGCCCTGCCTGGGACTCCATGCTCAGCAGGGAGTCTGCTTCTCCTTCTCCCTCTGACCCTTCCCCTGCTCATGTTCTCTCCTCTCTCTCTTTCTCTCAAAAAAATAAATTTTAAAAAGAAAAATTAAAGACTGAACTACCATGTGATCCAGCAGTCCCACTCCTAGGTATATACTCAAAAGAACCAAAGTCAGTATCTTAAAGCAGTATCTGCACATTCACATTCACTGGAGCATTACTCACGATAGCCAAGATATGGGAACAGCCAAAGTGTCCTTTGATATATGAGTGGATAAAGACAATATGTATATATGAAACTGGGAGGTATTATCCAAGCTAAGTGAAATAAACCAAAGACAAATACTGCTTGGTATTATTTACATGTGGAATCTTAAAAAAAAAAAAAAAAAAAAAAACCCTGATCTCATAGAAGCAGAGAATAAAATGGTGGTTGCCAGAGTCTAGGAGAGGGGAAATGGGGTGATGTAGGTCAAAGGATACAAATCTCCTGTTATAAGAAGAACAAGTCCTAAAGATCTAATGGGCAGCATGGTGACTACAGTTAATAATGTGATATCGTACACTTGGAAGTTGCTGCAAGTCGATCGTAAACATTCTTACCACACACTCACACAAGACCATTATGTGAGGTGATGGATGTGTTAGTTACCTTAATCGTGGTGTAATCTTTCCATAATAAATATCAAATCATCACAGGGTATACTTTAAATATGTACAATTGTGTTCATCCAAATAAAGCATAAAATAACTAAATAAGTTCCACAGAATGGCTGGCTAGATGAAGGAATAATCTCCAAGTGATTTGCCACTTCAGTCATGCCCTCATACAGTCAAGAGCCATGTGGGTCAAAACCCAAAGCAATAAATGGCGGGCACATGTGGACCCAGCCTAAGGAGCTCTGTGGTTAGAATCCTCCCGGGAGGATCCAGTGCTTTTCTCAGTAAATGATTTTGCTCCTCCCAACACTGTTGCTTCATCATGCCAACATATTCCAGGATCCCGTTAGATTTGATTAATTAATTAGTCTCTGTTCTCTTTTAAGCTTTCCATAAAGTTTTCTGTGGAGAACTCAGTGGCCTCGTCTCTACGGTTTTCTTTCCCTCCACAGCTGGTTGGGGAGTTTCTTTCAGAGGGAAATCTAAGGCCTTTTCTGTCAGTGTGGAGGTTCTGGTGAGGTGGTTGTTTGTGAGGTGAGGACTAAGGACGCTTAGTCATCTGTACATAAACCATGTTCTCTTCTGTCATTTCAGCGTAGGAGCCAATGAAGACATCTTCATCTTCTTAGTAAGTGACAGATAATCTCTCTCTCTGTGTGCGTGTTTTTCTGCCTCTAGCTTGGAGCCAAATGTTGGCTCACACTGAAAAGAATGATGTGTGTTTGTTTGTTTTGCTATTAACTCTATTTTGATATATGGCATAGTTTTGTAATTCAAATTGTCACCCCTGGCACTTTCTACCACATGTGTATTTTCTTTCTCCCCATTTATTGTTATGTTGGCTGTTTCTCTGTGTAATATGCGCTGTGTGGCCTCCGTGTGGAACTCCATTTACTTGGTCATTAGGAAAATTCAGGTTTGGCTAAAGTTTACCATTGCCGTCTATGAATATGAGGCTTTCTAAATAAACATCAAAAGCAAAAGAGTTTCAAGAAATGGTGCATCCACTTAAGGGAAGAAGACGTAGTCATTATATGAAAGCAAATGAATCCTGCTAACCAGATGCCAGTCTCTTCCATCATGAACAAAACTTCTATCTGGAAACACCTTGCTAATTTATGTGCATGTCTTTATGTAGGTAAAAATAATAAAAAAGCATCTTTATGTTTCTATAAGCTTATGAATTTATGTTTTTTTTCCTCCTTCTATCAATCCAAGTGAGAGCCTTGTTCACCTTAAAAATAAAAGTCAGCTGTTTTAGCAGCAAAATGGGTTTATTCGGGCATAATAAAGAGTTGCCACTCAGGACATGCAAAGTATGGCTAAGCCATAGACAGGTCCAACAAACAAAGGAGAGGACAGTTATTTCATGGCAGAGGAAGCTGGGAGGGATTGTTTTGAACAAAATTCCTTTGGAGGAGAACAAGAATTCAGGGAGAAGATGGTTTCTCACTGGCTGAGTTGTAGGCGGTCAACCTCTTGTAGAAGAAACCATGTACGTCTTTCCCTGTGGGGTCCTGTAACTGATGATTCTTTCTTGTTGAGGATTCTTCTGGTGGGGTCTGTAATGGACACTTCCTCTTGTAACTGACTCGGAGCAGTGCAGCTCCCCCATCTTGCTTCCCCTACTAGCCTCCCCATCCATCCTACTCTGTTAGTGAGGTCTCCCTTCATTAATTTCCACAGCTTCTGCAGTCTGTAGAAGGGAACTGAAAGACCAGAACAGAGGGACAAACACAGAGCTTTCTCCACTTCCATTGGGTATTCTGCATGTCTCCATGTCCTTTTTCTTTCTTTCTTTTTTTTAATTAGAGAATTTCTCTAGGATTGCAGCAGAGATTCCAGAAGTGTGCTGGGAAAGAAGGTAAGAGCTGGCAAACTTTTTCTACAAAACACATTACAGTAAATATTTTAGATAGTGAGGCCCATATACTCTGTCTTCCATACAGTGTCTTCCTCATGGCTTTGTTTCTTCACTCGCACACCAAGTAGTACTTCAAAAGTATAAAAGCCCTTCTTAACTCATGAGGTCATGCAAAAACAGACACTGGCTGGACTTGGCCCACAGGCAGTACGTTGCAACACCCCAGGAAGAGAGGATTGCTTGCTCCTTAAGGACGCTTATAATTATGTGTGTGGTGTGTGTGTGTGTGTGTGTGTGTGTGTGTGTGTGTGTGTATGTGTTTGGGGAAGGGATTTGGATGATGGTCTTTGAAAGCCTGGAAACTTTTTTTCTTTTTAGCTTATGAAATATTTTAGTTTTTTACTGCTTAAGTCAGATTCTTCTAGTGACCCAAACTAGCTACTTTAAATGCTTTTCACAACAAAGTTGGGTAAATGCATGCTCATCCGTAAATGAGTTGAAAGAACACATTCATAACCATTTTTGAATCAACACATCCATCTAGAAATGTATATTGATGAACACAGTTCTAATATCACAATCCAGCAAAAAAACACAATAAAGCTATTTATGTTCATTGCCCTCCAAACTCTTTCTTTATATGTGTTCCTATTATATGTACACATACAAAAATGTATGCTTGTGTGTAGAGCTAGACCTATAAATATGAACAAATTCAGACATTTTCATATTTCAGAATCATTTCCTATCCTTCTATTTTCATTTAATATAAATCTTTTTTTGATGTAATCACTGAGCTTTTGTAAACGTAATTTCAAATTACTAAGCAACGTTCTGTCTTACCAAAATACCATCGTGCATTCAACTTTTTTTCTACCGGGTTTTTTTTTTTGCTATAGTATTTAATA
The DNA here is from genome assembly GCF_964662115.1 of Mustela nivalis. Classification (NCBI taxonomy): domain Eukaryota; kingdom Metazoa; phylum Chordata; class Mammalia; order Carnivora; family Mustelidae; genus Mustela; species Mustela nivalis. The sequence goes on from NC_139024.1 coordinate 143,796,833, forward strand.
CTGCAAGGAACAGTTTCATGTCTGCAATATTTGGGGGTGCTTTTTAGAAACTGGCAGTTTTGTCTTCTTGAATGAGAGCCAAAGATTTCACTCATATGTAAGTAGTGAAAAGCATAAAACAACCACATTAGAGTTTCTTAAAAATTTATGTGAATAAACAAAAGCAGTACAAGAGTTTACTTCTTCCCCGGAAGGAACTAATTGCAAAGAATCTACGTGTCCGTCTTACTCGGCAAGATATGCCAAGTTCTTCGTGGTACTGGTTCACCCAGTTTATCGTTCCATTCTCCAAATTCTTTTTTCCGCTTGACTGAACCTCCCCATTCTCCAGGAGTCCCTGAGGCCTGTACTGTGCACAAGGTGTGTGGGGAAACCAGAACTTGACTGCTTAGTGCTACTTTTAAAAGGAGTAATTTCTGTTAGCAATTCAAGCTAGAGTAGGCCACAAATCTCAGGTTACAGGGAAATAAAGATGATTTGAAACATAAAATTCAACTTAGTGGAAAAGGTGAGGTGTTTGCTTTTATACTGTCCACTCCAGCTGAATTAGTTTTGAGCTCTGCAGATAGAAATGCAGAGAGTGAAGCTTCTATTAACAGAGGGTCTGATATTGAGTGTTGGCAAGGAAAAGTTTTGATGAAAAACACCATATTTTAACTACTTGGTATTTGTTAGAGAAGCTCGAAAGATAAGAGCTAGTCCAATTGCTTATCCACCATAAGGAGTGCTGCAAATCATTAAGCTAATGAGTCACAGTTAAAACCGAGAGAGTGTCTGAATTCAAAATAGGGATAGTATTCTCTTTACCTAAAAAAGTTATATACACAGCAAAAGGAATAAAAGTGAGCATTCCCTTCAAGTAGGGACAATTGGCTGACTGATGATAGCCAGAGACCTAAAGGGGCCCCTCAGTGGCTCCATGGCTTAAACATCAAACTCTTGACCTCAGCTCAGGTCTTGATCTCGAGTTTGTGAGTTCAAGCCCTGCACTGGGCTCAAAGTGACCAACTGTGTTGCCAATAAGTCAAGAAGGATCATGATGGAGAATTGGTGACTGAATTTAGTGGTGCAGAGGTTTGCCTGCAGTTTCAGTGAAGTGATGGCCTATGAGCCTGTCCAGAGTTAGTTTAAGAAAGAGTAAGAGGAGAGGAGCTGGACACCAGGAAAGCAGACAGTTTTAAGGAGATTTCCTGCTAAAAGGGACAAGAAATGGCCTAGTAGCTGCCGGGGGAATGGGATATTGATAGAAAATCTGAGTTTCACACTGGGCATGGAGCCTACCTGAATCAAAAGTAAATAGAGCCTTTCCTGAATGATTAGGTGGGTTCATTTAGAGGACCTTTTCAGGGATGATTCCATCTTCTGTCCAAAAAAATCCCCTTCACACAAAGGCAATTACAGGGTGCTTCGGGACCCCAGGGGGAGGGAGGTGGTCCTTAAAACCAAGTCTCTAATTCTTACTTAGCCTGCCATACTCTTCCATTCTCCATCTTCACTCCACTCTATGGTGTCCGAAGCAATTCTGAAACATGAGTGTCTATCACCAAGGCTCAAAAAGAGTATGTGACTTATCCAGGGGTCCTTCACCCAAACACTAGGGCAACTAGACTCTGAATCTTAGATTTATTTTCAAAAAACCTTACATGTGGCAGGAACTGAAACAACCTGCCACTTTTCCTTGTCCAAAGACTCTCGTCATTGACACCATGTCATTCTACCGGAACAGATATTCTTCTGGTTTAATCAATCTCAATAATAAGAAAAACATGGAGAATTTGTGGTCATTCACAATGGTACCTTTTACGTGCTGACTCTAACCTTTGTGAAAACTCAGCAAGGTAGAGATTCTTCTTTTCAGTCCACAGTTTATAGGAATGTGTGGTTCAGAGCAGTTAAATAACTTAAGTCCCACCATTAGTAATGGGACACCTGGCATTCAAACCCAGGGCTCTAGAGGCAGCTCTCTCTCTTTTCTTTTTTTCTAGAAATAACTGTTCATATTACAATTTCCCTCAAGGAGCAACACATTCACACCTTCTACAGAAATTGTTTACCTGGCTGAAAATGCAAAGATATTGGCCATTAATTATTGATAGCAAATCTGAGTTGACGGTGGAAAGGACAGAGCTCGGAAGACTGGATGTGCCTTGGAGGGGAGGAGGGCATTGACAGCATTGTCAAAGGCACAAGGATAGCGTGTGTCCTAGGCAAGGTACGTAGTTCCTCTTGACGTCATATTTTCCTCATTTGTAGACATAGCAATTCCTACCACCCAGGGCTTTCATGAAGAAGGGGAAAAAAAGAAGTTGTGATGCATCAAACATAATCTGTGTTTACCTGAAAATTTTGCTTCCAGCCAGCCCTCTGTCTGAAGAGAATCTATTTTTCACTACTAAATCTTTGTTATGAAAACAAAGCAAAAAAAAAGATTGAAAAACTTTTTCTTGGTCCCATTCCCCCACAGCTACGAGGCCATTTCTTGTCCCGTTTAGCAAGAAATCTCCTTAAAACAGCTGTCTGCTCTCCTGGTGTCCAGCTCCTCTCCTCTTACTCTTTCTTAAACTAACTCTGGACAGGTTCACAGGCCATCACTTTGCTGAAACTGCAGTCAGGTCTCTGGGCCACTAAATTCAATCGCCAATTCTCCATCATGATCTTGCTTGACTTATTGGTGATGCAGGTGGTCACTTCTTTCTTCTTGATTCATTTTTTACTTAGTTTACAAGATGTACTATTGTCCTGGTTTTTCTCTTACCCAACTGGCTACTCTTCCCCTATCTTTTTTGCTGCTTTATCTCCTCATTCCCAGACACCAAATGTTGGACTGTTCAGGGCATCCATCATCATTTTTTCCCCTCTAGGTATTAAATCCATGGTAATCATGGATTTAAACATCATCTATATGGTGACAACTTCAATTATATAAGCCCAGACCTGGCTTTCTCCTAAGCCCCAGCTTCACTGAGCCAATTGCCTACTGGCCATCTCCTTTTGGATGTGTAATTGGCTTTTCAAATTCAACCATGCCTAAAACTAAAATTTGGAAGCCACCCTCACCCCATCTGAAGAAATCTGCTTTATCTAGAGACTTCCCCATCACAGGGGAGGTAACTCATTTTTCCAGTTGCTCGAAGCCAAAACCTTGGAGTCACCTTCACTCTTCACTCTCTCATACCTCACTTCTGATCCTTCAGGAAATCCTATCTCCACACTGTATGGGCTCTGACCCCTTCTCTCTACTTCCACTGCTGCCATCCTGGTTTGAACTCCCTCATCCCTCAGCAAGTTCATAGCCTCCTGAATTCCACTTTTGATCCTTCATGGAAGGCAGAGTGATCTGTTAAAATGTGAGATCAGCACATCACTCCTTTCATCTACTATTTGCAGTATCTCCATTGCCTGAGGAATAAAAGCCAAAGTCCACCAAGTGGTCTGCTTGACCCAATGTCCTGTGAACCCTGTTCCTTCCCAGTCTCCATTTCCTGCTATTCTTTCCCTCTATCCCACCTGCCCTCCTCCCTATTTTTGGAAACCAGACATACTCTGTGTTTGCAGTTTTGCTATAGCTCTTCTTGTGCCTGGAACACTCTTCCCCCAGATATGTATATGCTTAACTCCCTCACCTCCTTCCAAGCTTCATGCTAATGTCACCTGTTCCATGAGAAGAGACCTTCCTATTTCATACCTCATGTTACTCCCCATGGGCACTCCCATTCTTCCTAATACTGATCTACATCTTTTATTCCCCATAACAATGACCATATTTTAAGCATTCTGTGTAATGTACTGATTAATTATGTTCATTATGTATTTGTTTCCACCCACTAGAATGTAAGTTCCTTGAGTACAGAAATGCTTATCTGTGTTACCACTAGTGCTTAGAATAGTGGCCCCACAAAGTAGACACTTAATAACTATTTCCTGAATGAGTGATTGAATGAATGAACTGAAATGAACCAAATCTGATTCAAGGACAGGGAAGGCATGTCCTGTGCATTGGTCTCTGAGAAAGTTATAGGTGCAAAGCAGAGAATCTACCAGTAACCACCCTCTCACACTATCCCAAGGGAGAGGTGTGAGTTTCTCAAAGAAAAGTTTAGCTTCTCAATTATAATAAAAATGTATACCAGCTACTTGGAAACAGAAATCAGAAGAAGTCAGTTAATGTAGACTTTCATTCCTAGAAATGGATTTTTTTTTTAATTTAAACAAGTGTGTATGCACACTTGTTGATTCACTGGTCAGTGAATCAACATTTGAATTCAAATCTTGTTCTTAAAAAAGTAAAGATCTGAGAGTCAGATTCCTGTTAAGAAATTCCCTGTTTTCCAAAGTATGTTCCTAGAACCCCAAGCCTGGGAGACATTTAGTAAAAGAAATGTCCCTGGGTCCAGAAAGATAATAAATGGACTCAGTGGAGTGTGAGAGCTGGCTCATAGTGGCTCCTAAGAGTCAAATATACACAACTCTTCTCAACTTCACACTGGTACCATGAACTCTTCTGGACTGGGAGTATTTACACCATGGGAATAGGCAATTAGCAATAAGCAGATGCTACAAATCAGACATTGTTCTTTCTGATCAGATTTAAATAAAATTTAAATAAGAGAGTCCATTGTTAAACATGTACCACCACAAAAAATCTATATTTGTGTATTAAAATCACAGAGATGTCTATGGGAAACATCAATGTAATATTGTCTTCTATTTTTACTGAATGTGCATCACTGTGGTATCAGTTCTTATTTGTTTTTTTTTTTGGGGGGGGGGTTGCTAACCATGGAACATAGATAAGTGTTTTAGTAAAACATACTTTATTAAATGCTGGGATAGTGGACATTGTGTGGAATTTTTGAGCTTAAAAAAATAGGTTATCAAATGTGTAATCTTGGGCAAAATATTTCTTCACATGAAGTGAGGAAAATATCTAACTGGCTAGATTTGTGAAAGACTGAAAATGAAAACAAAGATGTAATGGTTCCTGACATTTATTAGGTACTTAAAAAATGTTAAATCGGGGCAGCTGTGTAGCTCAGTTGGTTAAGTGTCTGCCTTTGGCTCAGGTCATAATCTCGGGGTCCTGGGATTGAGCCCTGCATCAGGCTCATGCTGCTCAGCAGGGAACCAGCTTCTCCCTCTCCCTCTACTGCTCCCTCTTGCAAATGCTCTCTCTCAAACAAATAAATAAAATCTTTTGAAAAATGTTAAATTTTCTTTTCCAAGTCCCCAGCCTGGTTTCTGGGAAATGTACAATAATGCTAAAGACCCTTCCTCTTGTGAGAATGAGATTAGCGTCCAGAATCCTATTTCTCACCACAGAAACAGACATACAAATTCAGAATGAAGAATAAGAAGTGTCTTGTTTCACCATTTTATTTGTAATGATATCTTAAAAGACATTTAGGTATCCTGGACTTAAATTTAGACTTTGATTCATCATAAAGTAGTTTGTGTGATTATTTAAAAAAAAACATAAATCTTACCATAAAATTTCAGTTTTTGTTTTGTCCTTTTGGACCACATTCTCTAGCCCTTTTACTTTTTTTTTTTCCTGATAATTTTTCTTAGAGCTAAGAATCATGGAAACATCTTCCAATTTTATTTCTTTAAGACAGATTATTCCATTCCAAATTCTAAGTAATGGCTTTGGATCCAAAAAGCTTCAGGTAAGAGTGAGTTGTTTTTACATCTGATAGTTATTCTTTTTCCTGGTAAACAAATTGTTCTTCATATGCTGAGTGGGTATTTCATAACACACTTTAAAACATTCTTAGGTAAATAACTTGGACTCTCTTATTTATTACGAAGACCAAATGGGTGATTATAGAGGTTTCTAGGAAACGTCACTTCCCAAACAATCCCAGTACTGATCCCAGCTCAAGCAATTGTTTCTTGCCAAAGTCAACTTGCCCCATACCAAATGGTATCAAACAAAACTCCAATGACTTTCATCAGAATAATGCAGATATTCCAAATGATGTTTCCAAACAAATCATAAAAAAATCCTCCTATGTGCAAATTGGAGACACAGCAGATTATGTAAGGGGGAAAAAAAAGGTTTATTTTCTGAAACAGTATTTCCCATGGGACTCTTAGGACATATCTTGGCTGCAACCTGTCACATGATTTTTCCCTGAGCATCACTCTGCAGACTGGGGGGAGGCTGAGTGAGTGGGAAGGTCACACTCAAGCAAATGGAAGATCCCCTTGGCACTAGTCACCACAGAGCTCTTACAGAAATTGAGACGGAAATGCAGGTGTGTAGGAAGTCCTAACAATCCACGACAATCTTAAAGACCTTCTTCCTGGTCTTCAGTTGAGTCATGAAATAATAATCTCCAGAAACACAAAGTGGGGGGTACCTGGGTGGCTCAGTCAGTTAAGCATCAGCCTTCAGCTCAGATCATGATCTCCATGTCCTGGGATTGAGTCCTACATCAGGATCCCTGCTCATCAGGGTGCCTGCTTATCCCTCTGCCCCTCCTCACAGCTTATGCTCTTATACACACTCTCTCTCTCAAATAAGTAAATAAAATATTTAAAAAATAAAAAAATAAAGAAACACAAAATGGTTAGCAGTAGCCATCTTGTGCATTGCAAAGACTTACCTTCCCCATTATCTCTAGGTATGAATGATCTTTGGGATCTCTACAGGGGTGCATACACTTCAGTGCAGAGGGAAGCAGGGACATTCAAGAGGAACCATCTGCAAAAGACCTTCAAGGAGCACCAGATATAATCTGATTATACGGTGCAATTTTGCCACAGCCAAAATTCTTGCCTCCCGAAATGGTCATTTTGAATTCCACTCAATGCAAAAGCAAAGGAGAGATTTTGCCAAGAAGAGATAAGAGCTGGAACACAGACGTGAATAAGCTATGTAACTAACAACAACAAAAATTAAGCCGTTCTAGAAAATTAATTAATGAATTAAATAAAACAAAAATTAAGCTGTTCTTTCTTCTGTGCACCCTTGTTCATATTTGCCAGTATTGCCACGAAGGACAATTAATTTTGTATGTGAAAAAATATTTTCAGTCCTTGTTTTAATTCTTAGTAAAAGTGAATGTTTTTCCATGTTGGTGAACTAGTTATAGTTCAACCTTTAAAAATTTTATTTGGGTCCTTTGCATATTTTAATTGTGCTTTCATCAATATTTCTTATATTCTTTATGTGAACTCTTTATAAAGTGACCCTTTAATTATTGAATATCTGAATTTGAAACACCCCTGAATTTTTGTTATATTTTGTACAAAGAGAAGTTTAACATTTTTATATAGTCATATCTACCACACTTTTCCTTTCTAATATTTTTCTCTCACACCTAATCTTGTACATTTTTTCCTACTTTGCAATTTGCTAGAGACACTCTGATTTCCCTCTAGTTCTCTAAAGTTTAACTTATATTTAATTGCTGAGCACATCTGGAATTTATTCTAATCCATTGTGTGAGTTAGAATCTCAACTGATAGTTTTTTCAAAAGATTTTGTTTATTTACTTGAGAGAGAGAGCATGAGTTGGGGTGGGGAGGAGCAGAGACAGAGGTAGAAGCAGGCTCCCCACTGAGCAGGAAACCAGACATGGGGCTTGATCCCAGGATGCTGGGATCATGACCTAAGCCGAAGACTGGAGCTTACCTGACTGATCTACCCAGGTACACCTCAACTGTTATTTTTTTTTAAGATTTTATTTATTTATTTGACAGACAGAGATCACAAGTAGGCAGAGAGGCAGGCAGAGAGAGGAGGAAGCAGGCTCCCCGCTGAGCAGAGAGCCCGATGTGGGGCTCGATCCCAGGACCCTTGGATCATGACCAGAGCCGAAGGCAGAGGCTTTAACCCACTGAGCCACCCAGGCGCCCCTCAACTGGTATTTTTAATTAACAATTTAACTATCCTAATATTTACCAAATAATCCTTCTCTCCCCATTGATTTGTGGACCTTAGCAAGATGGTCTTGCTAACCAAGTAGTTTTGGGCAAGTCCCTTTATTCTTTTGGAATTCAGTTTGCTCATCTGTGAGGTAGGGGTAATGATGTCCAATTGCCCAGATCATCGCGAAGATGAAGTGGGAAAAGACAAGTCAAGCGTGGAACACAGTCCTCATGACATAAGTGGAGCCAGCTAGCAGTATGAATAATACTCCTGCTCCTTCTTTGAGAAAGGCAAATTTCTGACAGTGTCTCCAGGCTCCAACCCTACACAGTCTTTTCCTTACTCTTGCCCACCCTGGTCATTCTCTGACCTCCTCTCTTCCCCTTAGCTCACCCCATTCTCCACAGCACTTGCCATCCTGATATATTTTATGTATTTCCTTATTGTTGTCCACCCCCCAGCCTCGCACGAAGCCAAAAGCTCCATGGGATCAGGGCTTTCAGCTGTATTTTTTATTAGTGTGTCCCCAGAGCCAGCAATGGTGTTCGGCACTCCATAAATTACTGTCGAATGAACAAATTATTAGACTTTTGCGGTTATGTTATTTGCTTCAACTTAGGGTGGGGAGGGATTATCCAACTGACAATAAAAGATGCAGGGGAAGAAGAAAGCAGAAGGAGGAGCAAATTGAACCTTCTTCAGGAAGACATTTCATTGAAGCACCTGTTCAGAAGCCCTTGCTAGGAAGCGTGCCCCTTATTCTCATCCCTGCCGTTGCTTATGTGAGGGTGGTTGGGGGGCTCAGTCATTAAGCATCTTCCTTCAGCTCAGGTCATGATCCAGGGTCCTGGGATTGAGCTCCACATTGGACTCCCCATTTGGCAGGGAGTCTGCTTTTTCCTCTCCCTTTACTCCTCCCCTTGCTAGTGCTCGTTCTCTCTCTCTCTCTCTCTCAGATAGATTGATTGATTGTTTTGCTTGAGTGCCTACCCTCAGAGAAAGGGGACTCTTGAGAACCAAACTGCCAAACTTAACTGGTGAGGAAGAGCAAAAAAAGAAGGAATGACCGTTCAATGGGAGAGCATTGTCTCAGTCTGCACTGTCTGGGAGACCGACTGAGTAATGTGCATTCCTAGTTAATACCTGAGCAGTAAGGCGTTCGTCTTGGTTTGCTAGATGCCATAAGACTGAAAAGCCTGGAACTTAATACTCAGCCATCCAAAGTAGCACAGTTTTAAAACAAACCCCATTCTTCAGTGTTACCTATCTTTCTCTACACTGAAAAACAAAACAAAGTGTTTGAAAACTGCAAGTTGCACTGATCGTTTTGAGGTTATCATTTCATGACATTCTCTGCACGACTATTGGGAAAATTGCATTTGCTGCTAGTTTTCTATGTCTGCAACCAGATGAAGGCTCCAGAGATGTCAAGGCATTTCATTCTAATCTTCTTCCTCTTTATGTTCTTGCATTTACTTGACAGAATTGTAGTAATCTCCTATACTGTATGAGCTCTACTACCAAAAACCTTTCAAATAAGCTCTTATCCACCAAACTCATGGACACAGGTTTCTGAAGGGGCAGTTTTACTTTGACTTTGCCTTAACTTTTCCCAAGCCTATATAATCTTCTTTAATATATATCCCATTTCTGTTCCTCCTTCTTCCAAATGATTCCAAGTAGAACGCCTTCACTTTTTTCCAGGTGGCCATGTCCTTGGAGGACTAGACAAGCCTTAACTTCAGGAAGAGCATGAGGAGGGGTTGACTTCATTGTTGGCAGCTACAACTTTTCCATGACCCTCTTGGACATGATGCAGCCCCCGGCTAGAGAAAGCATTTTGCTATTGCCCTGGTAACCTCCTGACTCAGAACTTCTAGCCCCTCGCAGAAGTCCTCAAATAGCTGAAGCCAATGTAACCACTACCAGGATGCCCCGCCTTGGCCCAGGTTTGCTAACGGAGCACCCAACCGCAATGAGTTTTTGGATGATGGTGAGACAACTAGGGATTGCTTGCCCATGCATGAAGAAGCAGGCATCTCGAAATCAGGATGCCTTCCCTGGTACAACCATGGATGACTCAGTTGAGATGGATTTGGAGACAACACTTGCGAAGATTTTATAAATCAGCCAGCAGCATCGTGCCCCTTTTACACAGAGGTTCTCTGTGTCATATGGATTGATGTAAGTTGGCTCTGTCCTTTAAAAATTGTAACATGACCTAACCAAGTCTTTGTTCAATCAGTGTTCACAGTGAGTGCCTAGTTTTTTATAATTTAGGTTCTGTCTCTACCTTTGACTCCTCATGGTCCAGAGCCGGGTTGGTATTTGTTAGTATAACCAGTCAACGGACATTTCCTGGATCTCCTGGTCTTTGGCTGCTCGTCTCAGTTTTGTGATTGTTGTGAAGGACATGAAAGAATTACAAAATACTGTCTCAGGGTCAGGAAGGCTGTACCAAATTATTCCCATCAGGATGATGAATTAGTGGTGGAGAAGTGTCCCCGAGGCCTATTTGTATATTAATTTGCATGGAAGGGAAGCGCCTTTGAGGAGGAGGTTTGCACAAGAAAGCTTGGAGTTCGAGGCGAGGAAAAGCATAGGCCTCTCTGTCAGCCTGGCCCATGGAGTAAAAACTGAAGACAGAAGCTGAAGGGGGGTGTGCTTTGAGAGACACAGATTATCATGCAGAGCTGCTCTGAGGCGTCAGTGACAAAGGACAGCACAAAATGGGACAGGGATAAAATGAGAAGAGGAACATTCTCCTTACATATGAGCAGGATGAGAAGGGCACAGGGTGGGTGCCCACAGGCCTGCAAATGGGGGACATTTGGGATTTCTACTCTGGCAGTGTTTCCAGCTGTTAATGGGCTCCAGCAGGGATGGATGTGATGTGGGTCAATGTGGACCCTTGGTGACCACACATGAGAACCACAGAGGAATCCCAAAACTAAGTGGGAGAGACTTAGGTGAGGGCCTCACTAGGCAAGTAAGTGCTGTGAGCCAGTAAATCTTACCTATTATTCACCATTACCTTATTTGTACCCACACGTTGGAGATAGATTTCCTGACCTGATTTTTGGAGCCTCTCCCACATTTATGAAGCAAATGTCAGTGAGGCAGTTCCTTCTAGGACATGGCTAGTCCAAGACAGAGCAGACTGAATGGGAATAAAGAAGAGACTTAGAGCTCAGGTCAGGCCTAAGAAAGAGGGGTGAATGATGTGAATGTCATTTTCCATTTATCTTCTCCTTGCCCTCGTTAGGAGATTTTGATTACTAAAATGACTTCAGAGGGTTATAAACCCCTAGACTGACAGAAAACAAGGAGCAGAGAAAACATTCTAATGGAGCTGAAGTAACATTGGTCAAGGGGACCATTGCTCCCATGTAGAACACCATGTTTACTTGGAGGGGAGCTCTCCCATTGACCACACACACTGCTGAGTTTTGCCTCTCTCTCCTGCTGGCTCTGTAAAGCAAAGGTGACCTGACTGACTGCTGTGTGAGCCAGGCAAGTAATGAAATGGAGACTAAGTTAATACTCGTCACTCTTAATTATCAACAGCTGCTTATGAGCATATCTCTTCTTATCAACTGATCGCCAAGTGAAGAAAGCTCTCACCTTTTTAAATAAGTGTTGCTATCTATATACTCTGCTCCCCTTTATTATCTGACATTTGATCCAAATCCTCCTTACATTAATATGATGATCAGAAACCTGGAAAAAGATCTGGAACTAGTCATCTCCTATTGATTGTGACTTCCACACGCTGGAAAATGCCTGGAATTGTCTTTTGCTGGCATGTCGCTTGCTTTTAGAAAATTTGTTGTAAGAAGATTAAAGCCAACGTGCAAGAAAGAACTAGTTACATCTTCCCCCATTTCCCTCTATTAACTCCTGATAAAGCTGGTTTTATGGGTATTTCATTACAGAGTTTTAGGGATTAAAAAGTCAATCGTTAAACTGATGTATCCATTCTTCTCTGAACTATGATTTGAAATACAAGAATAGATTTCATTTACAGGTAAGATCTCAAAGGAAATCTTTTATGTCTGGTTGGTTATTAAGAGCACCTACTCAAAATGAAATTATTTTACATAGATCCATGTGTCAGAAACCATGAAGGATCTAAGATTTGACCTTATTTAGAAGTTAACAAATTAGCTTGCCCTCGTTTTGGAGATGCTGGCCCCAGCCATGAGACTCCTGAGTCAGAGACAAAAAACTTTTGGCTCGCAGCAATAACATTCAAAGGGAGGCAGGTGACATCTGTACACACACACTGGGTTGCATTACAAGATAGGAAACTTGAGCTTAGGGAACCAGAATCTCTTGCTATAAACCTGCCTGTCCTTTGCCCCAGAGAGAGAGACACTCTTTCTATCTTCAAAGGTAATTCACCACACAAAAAGCTCTGAAAGGGTTACTCATAACAAAGGTAGTCAATATCTCTACTTAAAAAATGAGCAGAATAAGATATCCACTGAAAATTGTCTCCTAGCCATATACGCATCTTTTAAAAAAGTGAATGTTAATGTCATGTTGAGTTATAGAAATGAAATGTAAGAGACACCTAAAATAATTTTGAATTATGAGTGCATAATTTAATTATGAATTTTACTTTATATTACATAATCTTTATATATATGATGTTCATAAGATTCGCTTCCCAGGTAATGTTTTCATAAGTATAAACATAGAGTGATGAAAATAATATAAAAGAAGTTACTAAAGTGAGAGATTTCTATTTAGATTAAGGTCATTGATAGAGTTATTATCAGGTAGAAGACCAACTAGAGGGAGATCTTTGCAAGATTTATTCCATTACAAGACCATGAGAGGAGGAGAAAGTTTTCTTTTAAAAGTGTTCATTGGAATGGAAAGACTCCAATATAAATGAGTAATCAAAAGGAAGGTTATTTGTTCTCCTTTCCAGGAAGGAAGCTCTTGAGCTTGGCATTGAGCAACTGGGGGACACAGCTGGATGGCAGGAGGTAGTCCAAAGTCTATATGATGGCAAAGGTTACCTGAGGAATGCAGGATGCAAAAAGGAATTGGTCCAATTCAGATCCTTCCAGTAACAGATAAGTACTAGTTGACTAGTTTTTGTTTTTGTTTTTGTTTTAATTACCAGAAATACTTGATTCCTGAAATGCAAGTTCTTATCCTCTCTTTCACTTTTCTTACTCATTATAATTTCCCCATCCCAACTTAGGGAAGATCATAATTCTATAACCCCAGATATGCGGAGTTTACTCAGATGCCAAAAGCTTCAGTGGCTTATGTTTCCACTCTCCGGAACTTGATAGAACTTTAAAGACTGACTAGTTTATTGAAACTAAACAGAATTTGATGTCATCCATTTGTTTACTGAGACAAATATGCACCTCCTTGGTTTCTGACATTTGTCGGTCTATGATGACATTACTATTGACCTGTGTGAATAATCTTACACAATATAATTGAAACGTGCAAGGAAGCTGTCCCTTACAATTTTCCCCTAACTCAGTGGCCAAAAACAAACAAACAAAGAAAAAAATATATAGTGTGGCATCAAAGTACATAAGAGTTTGTAAATGGGATTTGGCCCCCCAAGAAATGATAAAAGTATCGATTCCAGAGACCAATTGTCTAAGTCCCAAACATGGCTGTACAACTTACAAGCAAGGTAACCATGGGCAGCTTATTTTGTCTGCCTATGCCCCAGTTCCCCCTACCATGAAACAGACCCTAATAGTTTTTACCAGAGGAGGTTGCAAGAAGGCTATATGACTTCATATGTGAACACCTGCAGGACAATGCCTGGCACAGAGGAAGCACTTTATAAGTGGTTGCTCTTATTATCTCAGAAACAGCATTTTCTCGTTCTTCTTCTTCTTCTTCTTCTTCTTCTTCTTCTTCTTCTTCTTTTTGTTTTCTTTTTTCAGAAGTCTTGGTAAAGCTAAAAATATTTATATCAACTCGACTTTTGTGAGCATGGGATCAGACACGTGGTAAGCATTCAGTTACTCTGTGTTGGCTAAATTATATGACTACCTCAATCAATGATGCTCACACTTTAATCTCTTTATTATCCTCATTTAATCACAGAATCTAATCATTATATCAAAAATTCCATGAAAGGGAGCTAGAGAATAATCCTCAGCCTAAGCCAGTGCCTGTGGGAATACGCTATGCTCTTGCCTTTGTCAACACTGATTTCCTCCCTCCTTCGAACAGTCCGAAGGAATTTCAGTGAGTGCCCGTCTGCCTGTTTCTCTCTTGTGATGCTGAACCATCATGGCAGCCGTCGGGATAGATGAAGACGGATCTATGCCCCAAGCTCTAATGGATAATTAAGGTGAAGTAAAATATACCCAGTCACATCATGTCCTCTGAGATGATACGGGATGAAAAATAAAATTATATGCAATTTGACTACTCTGCAGTCTGATATTTAAAATTCAGAGTCATGGCATTCCATCCGTATCTTAATCCACAGATTTTACCCTCCATCACCTTTGGGTGAAATCTATTTGTAGTGGCATTTGGTCAGAAAGCTCTTGAGCAGAAAGGGCTGTCTGTAGGGTGTGTTTTATTTTTAATTCCATGTAATTACTCAAGTTGTGTTAGTTCACTGCCTGATTGAGTGTAGACTGAGGTAACCTGACAGATATTTTCCAACATGTCTTGGCAATTGCCTCGTGCCCCACCAAAGGCTTCACTGTGAAGAAAAACCCAGTGTAACTTGGTCCCATTTGGAGGGCACTCAGTTTTGGGAATTGCGGTGGTGGAGTTTTGAGGCATCAAGGACTCTAGGAGAAGAGGGTGGATAGAGGCTCAGTACCAGAAAGTATCACACATCTCAAAGAAATTTTCACAGTTATAGCAGCACTACTGTTCCTATTGGAATGTGAAGGAATCATGTTCTTCTTCAGAAAAATAAACCCGTTGGAAAAAGCCAGCTCCTGATATTGAACTGACTTGGAAGGAGGGGGCACAAGGTCTGTAGTTTAGGTTTATTTTAATAATAGTTCCAGAAAGCCTCCACCACAGAGTAAATGGAAGAAAAAATGTTAAAGGAGACTATTCTATGCTGAATTGTCTCTCTTCCCTCCTCCCCCAGATTCATATGTTGAAACCCTAATCCCAAGTGTCTCAGAACGTGACCATATTTGGAGATAGGGTCTTTAAAGGGTAATTAAGTTAAAATGAGGTCATCAGGGTGGGCCCTAATCCAACAGGACTGGTGCCCTTATAAGAAGAGGGAATTCAGACACAGACACGTAAAGAAGGAAGATGAGAAAACACAGAGAGAAGACAGCCATCCACAAGCCAAGCAGAGCAGCCTCAGAAGAAACCAACTCTGCTAGCACCTTCCTCTCAGACTTTGAGCCTCCATAACCAAGAAAATAAATTTCTGTTGTCTAAGCCCCTTGGTCAGTGGTAATTATTTCTGGCAGCTCTAGCAAACTAATACAGAGACAGAAGAACAAAGTCATCGTAGAGAAGTGGGGGTCAATCCTGCCGTAAGGGTCATGAGGAGGGTGGAAATTTCTGATAAAAATGAGTAGTGCAGGGGCGCCTGGGTGGCTCAGTGGGTTAAGCCTCTGCCTTCAGCTCCGGTCATGATCTCAGGGTCCTGGGATCAAGCCCCGCATCGGGCTCTCTGCTCAGCAGGGAGCCTGCTTCCCTCTCTCTTTCTCTGCCTGCCTCTCTGCCTACTTGTGATCTCTCTCTCTGTCAAATAAATAAATAAAATCTTTTAAAAAAAAATGAATAGTGCAATGTTTTCATACGCAAATCCTGCAATGGAATTTTTCAGTCTTTCTGAACAGAAATTCTGAAAAGAATCTTCCAGAACCTTGGTTTACTCATCTTTCAAATGGGTCGTATGATCCCTCCAGCAACCATGGGGATTTTTATGTCTTTTTTTTTTTTTAACATGAATCTAGCCCAAAGGGGGGAAAAATTAATGAATAAATCAGTGATTCTAGGAACAGAGAGCAAAGGAGTTCTCCCTCTTCAGGGAGCTTACAACAGTTTGCTAGAAGATACTTTGCATGGACAAAGAAATACAAGGAGGAGGTGGGTAAGTGCAGAGCAGTCAACAGAGTGTGGGCTTTGAAGTTCTGGGAAGAAGAGATCTGGGATGATCATGGAAGGAAGACATGAAATTGACTTACTCTTTGAAAGTTGAGTGGTGACTGGATACAAACAAAAAAAGACAGATATGTCTCAAGTAAAAGCGAAGAGGTAAACAATGCAATGTATGTTTCAGGGACAATAAGAAGAACCACTCGCCCATGTAGAGCCTTGTTCACACTGGAGAGAACACCTTTGGGTGCTTGTGTTGTAGGATAGTTCTTCATGAGCCATGACCTTAAGAAGGCAGTAAGGTAATTTGACTAGTGGTGGGAGGCAGAAAGAATTCTTCCAACTATTACAATCAGTCTGGGCTATTATGAATTTTATTAGAGCTAGTGAATGTCTCATCTTTCTGACCTAGAAAAAGAAACCTCACGATTCTATCTCACCCCACTGACACTTTAGAGAGTGCATTATAGTTACCTATGCTCCATTTAAGAAGAAAAGATTTGCAAAAGAAGTGAATGAATAAACATGATTCCAAGCGGAATGCTTCCAGAGCTTTAAAATACCAGTTTCATTCCAATAGTATTCTGATGATGAATCTTGGTAATCTTGTCATCAAAATAGAAATCTGGATGATTGCCACTTGGCATTGCCCTTAGGCCTACTTAATCCATTCTGTATGTCTTTGAAAGCAATGACTGTGTTTTACAAATTAAGCTTTTAATTCAGATTGACCTTTACTGTAGTAATCCAAATGATTACATTTTATTATACTGTCAATTTCCTACGAATGCAATCAACAGATAGTTGTTGAACTCCTAGCATGCACAGAATTAGCTTTAGGGAAGAAATAACCCTAAAATAATTGCTGGTGATGCAGCGTGATGTCTATGTTTTCTGTTAACACCATGGATGGCTCCAAAACCCTGGCAGTAGATGACTGCTTTATTCAAATTGAGACAGGAATTGGTGGAGAAGTTGGGATTTTGAACATGATGAAAGAGATCAAGTCATAGATTTATTGAAGATGATATTACATGGAGAAATCTGTCATCTCTGCCACTCACTAGCATCTGTACCAATGAGGAACAGGAAAGGAGAGTGAAGGTAAAATCTAGATCAGTTACATGTGGCTCCTTATTAACCATCTGGACTAGAGCTTCATGGGTGTGGCTGTTGAAGGAAGTTTTGATGGAAAAAGCATAGGGATAGGAGAGAGTAATAAGTATTAACAGAAGGACAGAAGCTCCCAGTCTAGAGTTTGGCTTTACCTTTAAGGGTAATGGAGGGTCTTTGGTGTCCTCAGAGTAGAGGTCTAACAAGATGTGAATTACATTTGGAGAAAATTATTTTAGCAGTCATTTTCAGCATGCATCTCAAGAAGCAAGAAGGCAGGCTAGATGAGATTTTGATCATTTGAATGAGAGCTGATTATAAACTGTTGTCAACAAGAGAGGTGCTGGGGAAGAAGGGAAGACTACAGACAATGTTGACCTATAGAACAGAACAACCAAATGTGGAGAAAAGTAAAATAAGGAGACCAGGGTGGCTGAAACCTAGTTGACATGAAGCTTAGAGAGGCTGCCTGTAGAACAAGCTGTTTCAAAGGTTATTTAGGACAACTTCCAAGGATCAGGATGAGAAAAACAATCAGCTAGTGTCCTAAGTATTGTTGCTTATGTCTTACTATGGTTGTGGGAGAGTATGTGTGCCTTTGACACATGCATGAATTGATCAGAGCTAAAGTTCCTGACTTCCTTCTCATAAAGAGGCTAATGAGCCACAGAACTGTCATTGAACATCATCCTGAATAGCTATGGCTTTATGTCCCACAGTCTTCAAAATCAAATCTTGCTACCAAGTCCCACCTTAAGTTGAGTAAAACTGGATGCTTCCTTTGCATTTGTGAGGGTTCACACTGCCTACCATGCATGGTTTGAAGTCATGCCACCAGATTAGGCTGCCAAGTGAAGAGCTATTTTTAAAGGTAAAAATAATAATAAGGATGATGATGAAAAATAAATACATGCTCCAGGAGGAGTATGCCAACTTGGGAGTATGTCCCCTCAACCTTTCACCGCTAGACAAGAGTTTTAAAAATTCCTCTTCGCTCTAAGCATTAAGGTGGCAGATGTAGTGGGAAAAGAAGGAGAACACAATTAGAGAAGATCTCGCTTGTCATTTGTAGGTCTAAGATCTTAGGAAAGGACACAGACTTGGATTCTGTAAAATGAGATTCTACTCGTGAGGCTTCTCAGAAGTTTCTTCCTATGGTCTATGCGCTAAATGACAGCCGTCATTACTGATCTTGTCATTGTTGTTGTTGCTACTCTGACGACACCATTGCCCTGCCACAAACATGTGCTCTGTGACTTTGCTTAAGTGTTTCCTGCACTGAGGTGGGAGAGCATAAATTCTCGGGCTTGTCTAAGGGTTTGGCCTTTTCCCGATTCTAACTTTGGGTCATTTTATTTTTATGGAAGATCAGGGAAGGAGCAGATTTATTTCACGGACTACAGAATGCTTTCAATGACAGCCGTCTTTCGACAGGAAAATTTGGTTGAGAGCACGCCACTTCAGATGGAACGGCGTGGATGGTGGCGTGGAGTGGGGTTTAATCCACAGAGCTTTGTAATGATCAATAACGAGAGACTAAGGGCACCTGGGTGGCTCAGTGGGTTAAGCCACTGCCTTCGGCTCAGGTCATGATCTCAGGGTCCTGGGATCGAGTCCCGCATCGGGCTCTCTGCTCAGCAGGGAGCCTGCTTCTCTCTCTCTCTCTCTGCCTGCCTCTCCATCTACTTGTGATTTCTCTCTGTCAAATAAATAAATAAAATCTTTTAAAAAAATGACAGACTGCGATAAAAACATACTCAGGCTTCCCATGTGTTTTATGGATTTGGACTGAAACCAAGAACCTACTTTCTCAGATTAGGGAGTCCCATTTGGGTTCTCAGGCTCTTTTTCTTAAAAACTTTCCAGCTTGGTCATCAAGCCATATGCCACCTATGGATAGCAGGTCTCCTTTCAGATAAGCAGTCTACAAGCTGCTATTTGGGGCAGAAATCCACGTTCTGGGTAATAGGTCTGGTGCCTGTAGGAACCCTCCCTGTGCTCCAGTGTGCTGGCCTCACCTCACTTCTCTGACTAAATCTACATTCCCAGCTGAAGTGCCTGCCTCCTGGAGAGAAGTTGGGTGTGCGCTTCCGGCTCCCTCGGGGACTTGGTGACCTTTGATGAGCCACAGATACATTTTGTGCCTTAGAGACAAGTCACTCCCCATTACCACCCTCTGACAGGGGCTGTCAGAATTGGAAAGCTCTGGAAGATTCTCGAAATGCAGACCTAAAATAGTCATTATAATTAATAATAGTAATTAACTTTCATCATAGGTGAGTCATCTATACCTTCAAGTTCCAGTGATAATTTGTTTCAGAGTCACCCCTTAGCATTTCTTTCCTTACTCAGGCTCACTCATCATAAAAGGCAAGTTATATTTTAATCTTATTTTTTCCAGCTTTATGGAAATGTAATTGACAAACAGTGTATAGATTTAAGGGGGACACTGCTATAGGTATGCATTGCAAAATGATAACTATAATCAAGCTAATTAACAACCCAATCCATCCCCTCACATAGTTACAGTGTGTGTGTGTGTGTGTGTGTGTGTGTGTGTGTGTGTGTGTGTAGAGAACATTTGGGATCTACTCTCTTAGCAAATTTCAGGTGTACAATATAGTATTGTTAACTAGAGTCACCGCGCTGAAATGAAGTCTCCAAAACTTATTTATCCTTTATAACGGAAACGTTGTGTCTACCGTGTGACCACCATCTTCCCATGTCTCCCATTCTCCAGCTCCTGGCAACCACCATTCCAGGGTACATTTTAAGGAAAATATTCTTAGCTTTAGAAAGCAGCAGAGAGAAGTATTCCTACCATATATTTAATACATGTGGATGGCTGCTCTTAGCCAAGTAATTTTTTTCCTTTAAACCACAATGAAAAAATAAAGGGGTGAATGTTTTTTAAAGTCATCGAGAATTCTGTAATTATGTCAATACTGGTATTTTTGCTTTTAAATTCCTTCGGTGCTCGACAGGGCAGCTTATCTCTGTGAAATGTTTCCTTCTTTCTCTGTCCAATAACAAATGGATAGGAAGTTCAAGCATTTGCACTTTTTCTTTGAAGCAATGGCCCTAAACCGGCCAAGCTGTTCCATCAGCTACAATTTTTATTTCCCCCTGATAAAGTTTTAGGTCTGGGCTCATGAACAAGACACATAACTATCAATAACCACCTTCTCAGCAGACAGAGGCAGAGTTGGTTTGTTAAAGGAGAATAAGCCACTCTCCTGGCCTTTCTTCCCGCAACACATTGCCCAATTACTTCACATTCTTTGAGTGCAAAATAAACACAAAAAGTCTGTTGAGATACTGCGGTGGTTATTTATTTTTCAAATGTAATAAGAAAGTGGGGAGGGATGACCTTTTCTCAGGATAGGAAACAAAATTAGACCTGACAGTGATACATTATCGATTTTCACAACTACAAAAATATTCCAGAAAGCAAGGGGGTTCCCTGTGCATTCAGGGGACGGGCCAAGCTCGCCTGCGAAGTCATAAAACCCAAGTCCTTGTAAGTTAGGGCTAAGTTAATTTTCCGTTGACTTGCAGAGTTTCATTGGCTCCGGTTAGTTTCATAAGCATGCATAATCTTGTCCACTTTCTTCCTCCTCAAATGCAGCTACCTGTCCCTGACCATGATTCTCTTCTTGACGCAGGTAAAAAGAGCATGGGGACTCTGAAAATGGGTTTAGCTGAGGGACGTGCCATGGTAAATTTGCTTCTTGAAGCAGAGTCAAATAACTTTACCTTCCTATTATTTCCATCTCTTGTACAAAAGCCACAAATACAGCTTCTCTTACCCTACAGTGTTATAACCACGAAAATGCAAGGTCAAGTTGAAAGACAACTGTATGTACATATACATACCAGCCCCCTCCCCCCACCCAGAAAGAAAACCTATCAAGGGTGCAGGGAGGAAACATGGAGTTTTCAGACCCTTTTCTTTTTCTCTCATCACAATCTTGCATTTGGTTTAAGTGGCTGTGCCCTCAGCCAGAGCCCTATTCTGTATAAGCTGGGGGCGGTCAGGGCCAGCAACAGGTGAAGATTCAGAAGCACAAGGTTATCTAGAGTTGAAGAAAAAGATTTCTTTTTTCTAAGATTTAAAAGTTCTTTTTCTAAGAAATAAAATCTTTCCTAAGATTTTATTTATGTATCTCTCTTTGAGAGAGCTCAAGCCTGGAGCAGAAGTAGAGGGAGAGGAAGAAGCAGACTCCCCACTGAGCAGGAAGCCCGAGGCGGGGCTCCATCCCAGCACCCTGGGATCATGGCCTGAACTGAAGGCAGATTCTTAACCGACTGAGTCACCCAGGTGTCCCCCCAAAAATATATTTCTAGACCTTGTATGGACAATGCAAATTCTAGCAAAGGGAGAAAGTAATAAAACCAGCTACATACAGCTCTCCTCTCAGAGCGTAAAGGACTAGAGATCATTGTTTGTTTGGTTTTTTGTTTGTTTGTTTGTTTTTATTTATTTGACAGACAGCGATCCCAAGTAGGCAGAGAGGCAGGCAGAGAGAGAGGAGGAAGCAGGCTCCCCATTGAGCAGAGAGCCCGATGTGGGCCTCGATCCCAGGACCCTTGGATCATGACCTGAACTGAAGGCAGAGGCTTAACCCACTGAGCCACCCAGGTGCCCTGTTGTCTTGTTTTGTTTTATAAGGGGGATAGATGCCAGGGAGAGGGATGATCACTGATTTCCAGACTTTTCAAACCCACAACACTGGGAGAGTTCTCTCTCTGGGTGCAGTTGGGTGATGAGAAGATGAAGCCCTGCCATCGCCACTCTCTTTGTGGGGAGCTTTGGCAGCAGGCAATCTGCTGTGCCTATTCAAGCTTCGTGAACACTGGTTTGGAAGAAAGGAAACTGGTAAAAGCGGGAAGTGTGAGACATCGCATAGAGTGTTACAGCCGAAGCCTGTAAAGCCAAGACATGTGCAGGCTAGAGTCAGATCTTCAGGATGAAGGTTTGGGTTTTCATGGCCCAGGTGTTGGATTTCGATATTGGGGCCATCCAGGCTGACGGTAGCTCTGGGAGAAGCTACAAGGAACACGCCCCAGTCCAGATCCCTCCAGATCCACTACTACTGCTTCCCAACCATTCCCATCACGAAGATCTCCTGGACATCATCAGCAATAGCAGGAAATCAGGATAATATTTTGAGGATTAAGCTCTCGTGCTTTTAAAAATCCAGATAGCCCATTTCCTTGTGTTAATAAATACAGGTTTTCCACGGGTTTCCCTCAGTTTTATCTCCCTCTCCAACTCCTTTCTTGTCTCATAATCGTGTGAGGCCAGGTCTCTGGATAATTTCAGAGATGAGCAAAGGTTTTCTGGGATGATGGCTACAATGCCCCATTCTCTCTGGGAATAGATTATACAGTTTTTTTTCTAATTAATTTTTTATTTTTTATAAATATATATTTTTATCCCCAGGGGTACAAGTGTGTGAATCACCAGGTTTATACACTTCACAGCACTCACATTAGAAAGTCTAGTTTCTGGTTGTGCATTTGTGCCTGTGCTTTAGATTTCAAGGTTGTGGCTGCTTTCCTTTCCAAGTGAGATTTTTCTGGTTGCTCAAACGGCCTGATACCCTCGCTTAAAATTTCAGTGCATAAATTTCTTTGTTTTTTTTTTTAAATATTATTTATTTCTTTGACAGAGAGAGAGAGAGAGAGAGAGAGAGAGAGATCACAAGTAGGCAGAGAAGCAGGCAGAGAGAGAGGGAGAAGCAGGCTCCCCGCTGAACAGAGAGCCCTATGCGGGGCTCGATCCCAGGACTCAGGGATCATGACCTGAGCTGAAGGCAGAGGCTTAACCCATTGAGCCACCCAGGTGCCCCCACAGTGCATAAATTTCCGTCCGTTGCCACCACAAGTAAACAACTCCCCTCCTCCCCCTGAGCGAGGCACTTCATCTGTCAGTCATTGCAAATTAGCATGTGGGACAGGGTGACACCAAGACAAAATATCCTGTTAGACCCTGTGGTTCACCTTCTCCCTCAGGGCTTTGTTGTTTTTCTTTCACTTTTTGGTCCTAGATAAAGCATTTGAGAAACTCTTGATGGGAGAATAAATATTATAGTGGTAACGACATTCTTTTCTGGGAAGGAAACAGCCAATAAAAATCCACCAAAATGTTTCAGTCAGAAAGCAGCAACGTGTTTTCCAGCTCTGAAGCAACTGAGCTGTCTGCACACTGGAGCCATCCTCCCTTTTTACTGAAAGACAGCTGTCAATGGGCAAAGAACTGTTCCAACTTTCTGTTAGAACATGGTCTTTTCTCACACAATGGCTCCTTGACCTTCTGAGGGAAATCTCTAGTTAGATGGCTGGGCACATTCCAAGTGAGGATTTGTTACGTAGCAGGGAGAGAATAGCCCTGTTGTCAGTTCTTAGTGGAATATAAATCATTCCAGAGAGGACCGAAAGAAAAAAAAAGTTCTTTTTTAGTCTTTGGTCATAAGTTTTACACACAACCATCTTTCTAACAGGTCTTCTGAGATATGAGCCTAACAAGGCTTTCCTTCTTGGTTAAACCAGACACCACCAGAAGATGGAAGGGGTACTCAGAGACAGACCTATTTCTCTCCACTCTGTTCCCCTTCTCTCTCCTGAGGAGAGGTTCCAAGGAGACAAGTATGCTAGAGATACAGATAAAAGCAAGTTTCCTAGGAGTGTTCCTTGAGGACCCAGAGATCTCAAATAGACTTTGCTAAAGTGAAAGATCACTCAGAGGAAAGGTCCTCATACCCAAGACTATACACTCCTCTGAGACTTTTGTTAAGGGATAGAACCTAACTCAATTTCGCTTAGCAAAAGAAAAGCAAAGTAAAGAGATAAAAAACTTATAGGAAATCCAGATACGATTGGATCTTGGATTTGAAGGCTGTCCTCAGCCATGCTCATGCCTGATCTACTCCTACACTCACAAGTCCCTCACAACCCCAAGTGTACACGCAGCTGTGAAATTGTGATCTCAGAGGAAAAAGATGCCATTCTCTTCTAATAGTTCTGGCAAGGGTCATGAGAAGGCTCAGATGAACTTGGGTTGGATCTCCTTCCCATCCCCCAATCAGTCTTTGTGGCCTTCCAAATGGATGGCCGGAATTGAGCAAGAGTCCATTCCTAAGACTAGTGGGGAGTCAGACCAAGGTGGGAACTTAGCAATCACCTGAACCACTTTGCACTGAGAGGTATTATTATAGACTAAGGGAGAGCTGGTTCCCTGAGGAGGTATCAGAAATACAGAAAAACATATATTCACTGCACATATGCGAAGACCCTAATGGGGCACTCATTGAAAGACATCGTATACTTCTCAGCACTGGGAAAAGTCGAGGGTTCTGGATGAGGCTTACATAAGTCATATGTCAGTTATAGGGTGGAGCTGTGGATTCAATTTCGAGCAATTTCATGTACTTTGCTGGATAAGATTGTGGACTCGGGAGGTGCCTGGGTGGCTCAGTTGGTTAAGCATCAGACTCTTGATTTCAGCTCAGGTCATGATCTGGATGGTGAAAACAAGCCTTGGGTTGGGCTCCACGTGTATGGAGCCTTCTTGGGGTTCTGTCTCTCCCTCTCCCTCTGCCTTTCTTCCCCAGGCCTGTGTACTTTCTCTCTCTCTCTTTCTCTAAAGAAATTAAAAAAAAAAAAAAAAACTGTGAACTAGGTTTATTAAGTATTTATTCTTCCCAAACCGTCTGATCCTGATGTCCCACACCTGAGTAATGACATAAGCATGTTACCCCTCATTCTTTCTCTAAATGACTCACCCTATGATTTAAACCCTGAAAAACTTCAGGGAAATTGATGATTAATAGGAACTAAAATAAGTGTTGTTACCAGACAAGGCAGGTATGTTTCAAGAGAAGCTATCCCTTCACCTTGCAGCTTCCAGACTTTGAGATTTTCGTAGATTGTCAAAATGAGAGAAAGAGCACCATTGAGAAAGCAGAGGTGAGGAGAGGGAGAGAAGTGGGGAGGAAAGAGGAAGGGAGAAGAAGGGAAGGGAATGGGAAAAATTAAGGATGTGTTTAGGATGTTTAAGCATTTTATTTTGGTAAGTTAAGGATCTTAAAAATAGCCGCAATAACACTACTATTTGATGTCACCAAAATGTAATAAAGGAAAGGATATTTTAATGCCAAGAAATTTGGAAAGGGTTTAGTTTTATAGTCAAAGAAAACTCTTTAAATTTTAAAAACCACAACTTGTTGGGAAAACTCACTGAAATGTCCTGAATTAGCCAGAAATCATTTAGTGCTTCATCCCAATGCGGTCCTTGATAAAGATTAGTATTTGAGAACCTCGGTGTTATCCCAAAGAGGTTAATGGAGGGAGTTTGGGGGCTGTGGCTCATCCATGAGAGAATTTTATGGCCACCATGCCCTCATACCAGGAAAATAAATAACTCCTCTTTCTATCAAGACCTGGCTTTGGTTTAAGCCTTGGATTCTGGCAGAATTTACACATAACAGAATCATCCTTGATAAGGACCTTTTATCACTCAGCACAACCTGCTCTTTCCACAGAAGGGGAAACTGAGGCTCAGGAGGAACAGAGACTTGGCTGAGACCACACTCCACAGATAAATCCCATAGCTAAGGTAGAACTTGCACAAACCAGGACTCCGTTGGCATTCAGACTGAAGGCAAAGAGAAGGGAGAAGGGTGGGAACCTGAAGATGAACACATCCTGGGTGGGCCCAGTAGAAGAATGGGTGGAGATGACCACAGGTGACTGGGAGGACTCTGGACCAGCAGGTGGAGCACTTCAGCAAAAGAGAATATTGTGGAGGGAGGGAGCCCTGCCTGGCCATCTGGGGACTTGTGTCTGAGGTGTAGCAGTGAAGACGGTGTGGACCATATTTCGGGCCTGGCAGTTTCCAGGCCAACCCCATGATGTCTAAGCAAGACACTTCTCTGGGGAACACTGGATTCCAAGGCTGATTATCAAGATGGGAGTTTGCGCCCCCTGAAGGACAGTTCAGGGTAAGGGTCCTTGTAGCAACAGCAAGGCTGATGTGATTGGCTTCAGAACACCAGGCCCGTGGGTGGGACAAGGTAATTCTGAAATGAAGATTAGAATGTTAACAGCAGAAGGAATGTTTTACGTTGTACATGTGCAATTGCGGGGGCAGGGAGGGAAGAAATCTGTAGGATTGTTTTCCCAGTAAAATGGCTGTTATCTTTAATATCTTCCTGTCTCTTGAACTCCATTGTTGACAAAGAGAAGCACGTTTCAAGCACAGAGTGAGAAAAGGCGTGGTCCCATGTGGGGGGTCGGGGGGCATTTGAATGAGACCGTGAAATCACAAGCCATTTAGAAAGAAAAAGAGACAGTTTTGGTGAAACCATGGAGAAAGCTCTCTTAGGAGAGCTGGAAATGAGCAGAGAGTAGAGAAGCAAATTTTCACAAAGCGTTCTCAAATACAAAAAAAAAAAAAAAAAATCCCAGCATAAAGCATGGGAAGAGGGAGGATATCGTTAAGCATGATGGAAATCCGGATGGACATTCAACCTTGCAGCTAATTCTCAGATTTGAAATCCGGTAGATCTATGGAACCCTGCCATATGTACTAAGGGACACCAAGGACATTAGGCCTAAAACCAAAAGAGGTGGTCTAAACCTTGGGAATAGGAATAATTTAACTTTTTGAGAGACTTTAAAAGGGAAAGCTCAGACTGAACCCCAAGGATCCTTCAAATCCAGTGGGCATAAACCCCACCAAGACCAAACCCAGTAGGAAATGCTTAAAATTCTCTCATGCTGTGAGATGATAGGAAGCTATACCTCAGGATTCCTTCACATCTACTCATGCCATCTCCAAACAGATTCAGGGGGGCCCTGGGGAGTGGGGTCAGAAAGCGGGACCCCACCCACCCCTTTCTCCCGGAACACAGCTGTGCCCTGCCTATGGGAAATCGTTGGTGAAAATATTAGCCATCGAAACAAATGAAATATCCTTGTGACATTAATAATTAAATGTTTCATATCTTCTACGACAAAAACAATGCTCGGAGCACGGCATTACTGGAAGTTCATGAAATGAACCCTCTTTTTTGGGTCACTGTTTACTACAATCCTGATTGTTTCAGAAAGAAAACTTTATGAAAGGAAATCAAGAGCGTTTCTCCAACTCCACGGGTACGGCAATAACAGGAAACAAAACTCCTATTTCTGTAGTTTGCCAGATAAGAACTGAATAGTAGATTTTTTTGAAGGCATGTGGCAAATACTGTTAGCGACATATAAATTACTGTCTGTTGCATGGTCTTGGCTGGGTGACTTACATTGTAGCTTCTATTTCTGGTGGGGGAGACACAGGCATTTGTCATTACTCCAGAAAATGGTAAAAAAATGACAAGTTGGCAGAAGAGAGATTTTTGCTAAGAGAGCAGAGCCGCGTTAGCTCTGGTCATCCGGTAGAACCACTCTGCGGGAGAACATTCTAGATAGTGAATCTGAAACAGGGCAAAAGCCAATTCACGGAGCAGTTGGAGCTCATTTTTAAGGGACTCCAAAGATACTGCAGTTCAGATGCTCTTTAAGAGTAGAAGAAAAAAGTGGCACCTCGTGGCCTCGTGGTCATTCCTTTGACTATGCAAGAACAGGCCTTTCTTCAGTTCAGCCCAGGGCATATTTGCTTATTACATATTTTAAAATTCGAGTACAATAGCCAGCTGGTCTATTGCAATATTACTTCCCCAAACTTTTCTCAAGTTATGTTGTAACAGCAAACATAATTAGGGAGGTATGCGTGTTTCATTTTAAAGTTTATCATCTCCAGTGGTTTTTAAAAAGACAGGAAATTGAGGTCAGAAAGCCAATGGGTCATTTAAGACACAAATCTCCCAAAACACACTCGCTAAGCATATATTGATATCGAAATAGGTACATTGAGGGATTTTTTTTTTTTTTAGGTGATAACACAGAAGTTCTTTTTTGTCATGGTTTTCAGCTTCTTAATCATGACAACTGAAGATCAGTTTCCTTGTTTGCTCAGACATCATTGATACCATCCATGGTGGACAAGGCAGAGAGTCTTAAAGGATTTTTAATATGGGGTTACATCAACAATTGTGAAATGTTACTAAGACCATTTGTTACAACCATTTGAGAACTGTAAAAATATAGCTCAATGCACTAAAATCCCATCCCCAAATTCAGATTCAGTCACTGCTTACATTTTGCAATATTTTGCTGTATTTTGCTATACACCTACTTTCTGTCTTTACTAGACCACTTTTTTTTTTTTTAAGATTTTATTTATTTGACAGATAGCGATCACAAGTAGGCAGAGAGGCAAGCAGAGAGAGAGGAGGAAACAGACTTCCTGCTGAGCAGAGAGCCCAATGCGGAGCTCGATCCCAGGACCCTGAGATCATGACCCGAGCTGAAGGCAGAGGCTTAACCCACTGAGCTACCCAGGCGCCCCTTTACTGGATCACTTCTATCCACAATTTCACAACCTGCTTTTCTCTCACTCACTTTCATGTCATGAGCGAGCTCCTATGCTCTTAAAATTCGATGCAAAGATCACCTTTATAAATGGGTTTGTTTTATATGGATAGGCCAGAACTGACACACTAAAGTTGTTTGCAGTGTTTCTTATTATCAATAATTTTATGTAAAACATCCTTGAAAATATATCCATTTCCCTATTACTTAGGATTTCCTCAAGATCCTTAGGAGTAAAATTACAAGTTCAAAGATATAAATGTTTAGAACTCTTGATACATATTGCCAAATAGGAATAATAGAAAGTAGCATCAATTTATACCCTCAATGGAAATTGAAGTAAGCAAGAAAAATGTATTTCGTTTTCTTCAATTTGATCATGGTTCTATTAAAATGTATACTGCAGTAAACAGAGCATTTATTAAGAGCAAACTCCTAAGATATTTTTGTTTAAGATAAATTAAAGGAGGAAGACATGTTTACATCTTTAAATTACTGGTAAAGACCAGGGATTTAAAAATATATTCAGAATTTATAGCAGAGGCAACATCATAGGCAATTTTTTACGTTTCCTTTTTAAGAATAAAAATAATCCCTGATATTTGCCACCTGCTTGACATTTTGCAAATACTCTCAGAAGTGGTGCCTTATGAATCCCCACGAACTTCAGCAAATACTGAAATAATTCAGGCCTAGCAGAAACCCTTAAGCGCAATCACATTTTAAAGATATCACAAAATTGTCTTGCACTTAAAGTGGATTTTTCTCATTTGTCTTAAAATTTTAGTTCCCAAGAATGATTTCTGCTCTAGGTAAAGAATAAATTCTATGGCCTGGTTCTTTCACTTCCAAGCAGCCGGTGGAGGATAGCAGGTCTATGAAGCAGGCTGACTCTGTGTGTGTGTGTGTGTGTGTGTGTGTGTGTATGCCTACAGGCCTTTCCATCACCGGGAAGTGAAATGAGGGGAAAAGAGAAATCACTGCAGCATCCTGAACACACCATGCATTTCCCTACCACTGAGTCTTCTCACCTGCTGTTCTCTTTAGCCTGGAGCCCCCTGCCCATAATATCATCAGTTCTATGCCTCCTTCCCCCCGCAAGGTCTTTGCTCAAATGATATAATCTCAGCTGGGCTTCCCTGCATGGTCCTACTTAGAATTGCAATCACCATCATCCCTCCCCAGCCCCTACCCTCAAAGGTCACTCTCTGTTCCTTTTCCTACATAGAACTTGTTACCACGATTTTTGTTTTTTATTATTATCGTTATGCCCAATTATGACAACACTATAGGAAGTAAGTAAACTCCTCTGAATATGTATTCTGAGAGTCTCCAAATAAGTTTGAATAATGCTAGGTAATCCCTATCTTCATTGGGATTCAGATTATGTTACTACATATTATGTATTAATAAATTAGAAGGTCTACAATAGAGAAAACTGTTCAACTTTATTTTGGCTTTAATCTCTCATTTGCATTTAATCAAGCATTACCCAAAAGATGCTTTGCTTTTGTACACGACACATGTTGTCACCGTGTTAAGATGGGGATGCCTGTAAATGCCCTTTCTTAACTTAGAGGACACATGAGTTTTCTCCACTTCTCAGAGAAGGGAGCTGAGCCTCGGAGAAGCATGAGAACTTACACAAGGTCACACAGAGAACAAATACAAGTGTAGTGATCCTAACCCTGCGCCACCCGATTCAGGAGGCTGACTTTATCATCACCTCACTCCACAAGGCCCTCTGTCACCTAATTTGGTTATGACGACTGCATATAAAGATGACAAGACAGCAACACAGCTGCACTTCCAGAATTGTTGAAAACTCAAACACAACTGGAAAATGGACTTGAGATACGATTGCATCTTGTGAACCCGAAAGAAACACATTACATGAACTCTAGGTGCCCGGCCATGGCTTGGGGCTATCAATGATTTTTTTTTTTCTTTCTCACATGTATGAGGCAGGGGCAAATAAGAGTAAGGCCATTATCTAAAACCTAGAAATGGTATAATTCACCTACAAAGAGTGAGTCCCAGGACTCACAGATCATGACCTGAACCAGAATCAAGAGTCAGACACTTAACTGACTGAGACACCCAGGCACCCCTCACCCACAAAGATTTAAAAAGAGAATCAAATTAGAGGCACCTGGGTGGCTCAGTGAATTAAAGCCTCTGCCTTCAGCCCAGGTCATGATCCCAGGGTCCTGGGATCGAGCCCCGCATCAGGCTCTCTGCTCCTCGGGGAGTCTGCTTCCCCCTCTCTCTCTCTGCCTGCCTCTCTGTCTACTTGTGATCTCTCTGTCAAATAAATAAATATTTTTTTTAAATAGAGAATCAAATTAAAATCAGTGAATTAGAAATACATTGATAAAAAATGAAACCCTGAAGCTCTTTTTTTTTTTTTTTGTCAGAGAGAACTCTGAAAACTTTCAGAGGTCTGGATGAGAAAAGAAACACCAAGCTTCAAAAAACAAGAAAGAAAGAAAGAAAGAAGGAAAGAAATAAAGAAAAAAGAAAAGAAAAGAACAAACAAACAAACAAAATAACCCCATAGATCTCTGCTGATCTCTGCTGTTCCTTAACCAGGGTGAGCCTATTAGACAGAAATCCCAGCTAGGAAGGATGGCTTGCTCACACATAGTGGCTCGTCTGTTTGGAAGATGTGCTTATTTGGTTTCTGAATCAGCCAGAAATTTCATATTATGTAACTAGTGAGCCTTCTGAAAGCCTGACAAAATGAGGCGTGGGGCTCAGAGTTGAACAGTGAGTACTCAGGTTTTTGCTGTTGTCGGAAATTTTATAGCTCGTTGGAAGGGAAAGAGAAGAAAGTCCGTGGTAAGTAGGGAAATCGTGTTTGAAGCTCATGTCTTTATTATTAATCCCCCAGAAAAGGATTTGCAAGTTAGGATGGGCAAAAGGAACAGGAAACCCCAGATGAGCTGAGAGGCCAGAGAAACATCACAGTTGTAAATTACACTTGGTGTCAGGACCAATCATCTCAATTTGAGTACACTGGAAACCGTTAATGGGCCGTTCGTCTGGAGTGCTATCTGTGCCATCTGAGCTAAACAAGACTGGAAGAGGCGTCGTAAAGATTAGGCCACATATCCATCTAGCTCAGTTTGTTTTGCATATTGTGTCCTTTGTATGCTCCACGGTGCCCCTCAATTCACTGCACCAAAATAGGAACTGGTCAGATCATCACTTTTTTAAAAATCTGAGCCATGATACATGGACGCAGGTACTTGTCCCAGCCCCTAGCTGACCGACGTGGCTCCTCTTGAGACATCTTGTGTCTGATTACTTCATCGTTTGTTTCTGGTTGTTAAGATTGTGGACATGTTAGATCGAAGCAGGGATCCTCAGGCACGCTTCTGTGCAGGGACACAGCGACAGAAGTCAAGTTATTACGGGTGGTAACGCCGATTACAAGAAAGGACATGAAACGTGGCTCCTCAATCAGTATGCTGAGTCCTATCAGTGCAGAGGGGAGGACACCCCGCAAGAACCTGCTGTCTCTTGTTGTCTGTAGCAAAGTTCTCTTCTGTCTCCTCACACCCAGCGTGGCACCCCTAGAATACTTGCAGGAGAAAGGACTTCTTTATATTCCGGGGTGTTTTTCTGGGATAATAGCATGCACATCTCTAAAATGTCACTCTTTCAAAGATAATTAAGGATTTGGGCTTTGCCAAAAATGCATGTGAAGCAGGCTTTGCGACGTCAAACTTAGGGGTTTGCAAGATGCCAAGTATCTATGTTTAGGGCAATTTGTACACATTTTGGACAAGGCGGAACTATTTATTTTGAAATTAAAATGTCTCCAAGCAACCATGCATTACAAAACACTTGAGAAAAGCCTTCTGGCAATGGCTAAGGAGCATTTTCCATATGTATGAATAAGCATGTGGAGATAATGGGCATGAAAACCCATTTCCAACTTCTGACAGTTCTTGTGCCTGATCCTACCTTAGAAAGAAGTAACAGGAATGGGGCTGCACGCACTGGCTTGTTCTACACAACATCTTCAGAGAGCCAGCTCTGCGTGTGTGTGTATGCGTGTGTGTGTGTGTGCATGTGCGTGTGTGATATAATTCTATATGATGTAAACTGCAAGAGCAATGCTCAAGTTTACCTTGAAGATGTATATTTCCATGTTCATTTTTTTCAAGTCGTTAACCTACTAGGAAAAGCATCCTTTAGGCTAAACGCTTTTTGTTCTTTCTCTATATTATTGGCACAAATGGAAATGCTTATTTGAGAATATCTATCAGATTCCACAATGGGATGAACAGGTGGGAAGAGAAGTCACAGAGCAGGAAAATCATCATTATTATTTATTTATTAGTATATTTACCTGATACTTGCAGGTGGCATTTCTAGAACTTCATGTTTCTAGGGGATAGGCAAATGAAGATTAGATAATATCATCTCTCCATTACAGGGAGTCACGAAGCTAGGAAATACAACACTCTTGAGACTCTCTTGTAAGGGCAACTGTTGTTAGGGCAACTCTTAGTCAACTGGCGGGACTTAGCTTTCAAGGTTAACCTCTGGTTTGTCAGTGCCTCAGAGAATTGTTTTATCTTTGAGATTCTTTTTTTTTTTTTTTTTTATCTGTCTGTCCATCAACCTTTATTTGCCAAGGGACTGTCTTCTAAAACAGTGTCTTGGCAGCATTCTGTGTGTCTTGCCAACCAGAAAATAATTGCTCAGTTAAATATAATTCAAGTTTTATGCCTCAGCAAATCTTCTAGAATCTCCCAAATAAATACTCCATTAAATGCTGAAATCCTTGCTGAGCTCCGTCCATCCTTATTGAGAGCCTGCTACTTCTATCTCCTTATGTTCTGAGTTTAAGCAAATTCCAACTGTGATCTGTCTCTCCATGGAGGTCTGACCACGGGGGCCGTGTTCGCTCACGATACCACCATGAAGATTCCAATTCTCCAACAGTTCTTTTCCTCATTGCAAACTAAAACGTGGGACAGATAGAAATGATAGTCCACACTGGCTGATTTGAGTCTGTCCGCTCTCGCTGTATTAACACAATCTGGTCAGAAGCCACCGGCTGAGCACAGATTCGGGTCCAGGGTGCGTGATTTCTCCAAGGCTCTCTTGGGCTGCTGTTCTGCTTCCCAGGAGGCAATTTTCAGATAGTTCTAAATTCTGTTCTAAATTCCTACAGTCCTCTTTGTACTTTCGTTCTACAAAAGCTTAGAAGCTGTGGGAGCAAAAGCTTTGTGAAATTGCAGGTGGGCATTGGGGAAATTTGGGTGATAATCATGGGGAGGGAAGAGTTGCTTCGAAGGCAAACTAGGAGCACAAGGTCAGGCAAGGATAGATTCCATATCCTTCTATAGAGTGTCCACGACGTTGCCGGCATACCAGTGTGAAGGAAGAAGGAAAGCTTCCACACAAGGGAATGTTTATCCAATGATAGCCAAATTTTGGAGGATGAGGAAAATAACAGTTCCCTATCTATATTAACTTGGATTTGTCTCTACCCTTTATCATTAATCACTGCTCCAAACAAAGTTAATGGGAATGTTATGGCTCAGTTTCTGTGGACTGGGGAAGCTTATCAATGGGGCTGCCACTTCCTAGCTACTTGTGGAATTTATCTGTTTAAATGAGTTCACTCAGGGATGTCACGAACGTTATAAATTCTGTCCTGCTGGGATGATGAAATATGAAAAAATATCCACACATGTTTAGGAAAAAAGAAAGAGAAAATAAAAAGGTATTTCCTAAAATCCAACTTCCTTCTTCCATTCTGCCATGAAGACTTAAAAGAACATTTATCATTACACACAGTAATACATGTCAGGGGAGCTTAGTTATATTTTAAACCCACATAGTTCACAACTTTGTAATTGCTCAAGGACACACCCCTTTGAGAAAGAATATTATAAAAGGGCATGCACAATAAATTGGTAGGATATTGAGAAGTTGTTTTCTTGGATTAAATCCACCCAAATGGCTTGCTGTCTACCCAAGACATGCATTCAGTCATACAGATGCACAAGGTTATTTTATGATGTTGTCCAAATTGTGAGTTGCTGCTACTTAAAAGCCCTTAGTTCCTACAACCAAGAAATATGGCCGCATCAGAAACACTGTAGTTGAGTTACAAAGGTCTGTAAATTTCTTGCCCAAGATGATACGGAAAACTGGTTATAGAACCAATCCTTCCCATTAAAGATACAAGCACTAAGATCAGTAGAGTGCCCTGTATTTCAATTAATGATGTCTTTGAGCAGCAAGCGGGAACTGCAAATGGTCTTGAGAGAGGAGCAGCATTACCAACAGAGCATCCACGAGCTCTCCTGTTTGTCTTTGCTAAACTCTGCTATTTGCCTGATTATGGTACTGAAAGCCCAGGTGGTTTTAGTCATGTATACGCAGTAGCGTGAAAGAATTAGGCAGGAGGGAAAGACCCCTCGCTAAAGAATGTCACATACCCAGTCTTCCTGTAAAGTTGAGGAAGGATTTTAATTTTAAAAGCCACCATGTGGTTTTGATTTGTATTTCCCGGATGCCGAGTGATATGGAGCACTTTTTCATGTGTCTGTTGGCCATCTGGATGTCTTCTTTACAGAAATGTCTGTTCATGTCCTCTGCCCATTTCTTGATTGGATTATTTGTTCTTTGGGTGTTGAGTTTGCTAAGTTCTTTATAGATTCTGGACACTAGTCCTTTATCTGATATGTCGTTTGCAAATATCTTCTCCCATTCTGTCAGTTGTCTTTTGATTTTGTTAACTGTTTCCTTTGCTGTGCAAAAGCTTTTGATCTTGATGAAATCCCAATAGTTCATTTTTTCCCTTGCTTCCCTTGCCTTTTGCGATGTTCCTAGGAAGATGTTGCTGCGGCAGAGGTCGAAGAGGTTGCTGCCTGTGTTCTCCTCAAGGATTTTGATGGATTCCTTTCGCACATTGAGGTCCTTCATCCATTTTGCGTCTATTTTTGTGTGTGGTGTAAGGAAATGGTCCAATTTCATTTTTCTACATGTGGCTGTCCAGTTTTCCCAGCACCATTTATTGAAGAGGCTGTCTTTTTTCCATTGGACATTCTTTCCTGCTTTGTCGAAGATGAGTTGACCATAGATTTGAGGGTCTATTTCTGGGCTCTCTATTCTGTTCCATTGATCTATGTGTCTGTTTTTGTGCCAGTACCATGCTGTCTTGATGATGACAGCTTTGTAATAGAGCTTGAAGTCCGGAATTGTGATGCCACCAACGTTGGCTTTCTTTTTCAATATCCCTTTGGCTATTCGAGGTCTTTTCTGGTTCCATATAAATTTTAGCATTATTTGTTCCATTTCTTTGAAAAAGATGGATGGTACTTTGATAGGAATTGCATTAAATGTGTAGATTGCTTTAGGTAGCATAGACATTTTCACAATATTTATTCTTCCAATCCAGGAGCATGGAACATTTTTCCATTTCTTTGTGTCTTCCTCAATTTCTTTCATGAGTACTTTATAGTTTTCTGAGTATAGATTCTGTGTCTCTTTGGTTAGGTTTATTCCTAGGTATCTTATGGTTTTGGATGCAATTGTAAATGGGATTGACTCCTTAAGATATCACCTCACACCAGTCAGAATGGCTAAAATCAACAAGTCAGGAAATGACAGATGCTGGCGAGGATGTGGAGAAAGGGGAACCCTCCTACATTGTTGGTGGGAATGCAAGCTGGTGCAGCCACTCTGGAAAACAGCATGGAGCTTCCTCAAAATGTTGAAAATAGAACTGCCCTATGACCCAGCAATTGCACTATTGGGTATTTACCCTAAAGATACAAATGTAGTGATCCAAAGGGGCACATGCACCCAAATGTTTATAGCAGCAATGTCCACAATAGCCAAACTATGGAAAGAACCTAGATGTCCATCAACAGATGAATGGATCAAGAAGATGTGGTATATATACACAATGGAATACTATGCAGCCATCAAAAGAAATGAAATCTTGCCATTTGCGACAACATGGATGGAACTAGAGCGAATCATGCTTAGCGAAATAAGTCAAGCAGAGAAAGACAACTATCATATGATCTCCCTGATATGAGGAAGTGGTGATGCAACATGGAGGCTTAAGTGGGTAGGAGAAGAATAAATGAAACAAGATGGGATTGGGAGGGAGACAAACCATAAGTGACTCTTAAT
The DNA here is from genome assembly GCF_964662115.1 of Mustela nivalis. Taxonomy (NCBI): domain Eukaryota; kingdom Metazoa; phylum Chordata; class Mammalia; order Carnivora; family Mustelidae; genus Mustela; species Mustela nivalis. The sequence goes on from NC_139024.1 coordinate 143,833,548, forward strand.
CTCACAAAACAAACTGAGGCTTGCTGGGGGGAGGGGGTTTGGGAGAAGAGGGTGGGATTATGGACATTGGGGAGGGTATGTGCTTTGGTGAGTGCTGTGAAGTGTGTAAACCTGGTGATTCACAGACCTGTACCCCTGGGGATAAAAATATATGTTTATAAAAAATAAAAATTAAAAAAAAAAAAAAAAGAAAAAGAAACCCCTGGGGAGTTTCAACATAAAAAAAAATAAATAAATAAAAGCCACCATGTGATGTTTAGATTTGAGTCTCTTCAATACACTAAATTAAGGCTTACAGAGGGAGTGTGTGATCGAATTAGCTAAATTTCACAAATCTTGAGGGGGTCTACCGAAAACTGACTGAATCGACATCTCTAGGCAGATAATGGTCTTTCTTCCCTTCAATCCAAGACTTTATTTCCACATCATTCACCAAAAGGTTGCATGTTCTTTGTGCATTAGAACTGATTTTATTAGAATTGGAATTTTTTTTTAAGATTTTATTTTTTTGACAGAGAGTGAGAGAGTGCACAAGCAGGGGGAGCAGCAGGCAGAAGGAGAGGAAGAAGCAGGCTCTCCGCTGAGCAGAGAGCCTGACGTGGGGCTCAATCCTAGGACCCTGTGATCATGACCTGAGCTAAAGGCAGATGCTTAACAACTGAGCCACCCATGTGCCCTAGACTTTGCTTTAAGAAACACTCTCCTGATAACCAAGACACTAAAAGATCCTTTAATGTAAGAAATATTTCTAATAATTTTGCTAGGATGCTAAAAATAAATGACATTTTCTTTCTCTTTCTAGTGCTGTGGGTGTTGGGCTAACAGAAAGCTTCTACTCATAGCTCAGAAATCTTGGGGATGTTGTTTCAGTTTTTTGAGGTTTAGTTTCCTCATGTCTACAAACAAGGTTAGTGATTCTTACCATCCAGTGTAGTCATGACAATTAAATTAGATAAACTCTAAACATTGCTTTGTTTCTAGATTACAGTCAGTCCTCAGTATAAATTCTCCCTATAATTCATTCAGCTCCAACTAGATTTTAGGGTTCTTTGGTCCTATGGTAATCAACTGTATTTATCATTAATGAATTCAATCATCAAAACCTGATGCAAATTGTTCATGATAAAATATAAGTTTGCTTATTGTAACCATAATATCAAAAGCATTAGATTAAATATGCTTTATTCATTTTATTTTTCCAATGATACAGTAATTAACCAACACCTCTTCAAATTCTAATGTACATATTAAGTCCATGGCAGGAAGATTTTCTAAAAGGATATGACATTTAAGCAAGAAGTAAGAGATGGTAAGGCTTTTTCACTCAAAATCAAAATAAAATCATGATTTTATTCTTCTGTCTTTGCATGAGACATAGGCTCTTTTTCCAAATCCATTGGTAGGAGCTGGGCAGGGTTCTGAGCAGAGGAAGAAGTATGAGCAAATGTATCAATAGCTCAAGACCCAGATCCAGTACTATTTCCTTCAGCAACTGTTTGGTTATCATATTTGGTGAATGCAAGGACTGCTAGATTCAGGACACCCTTCTATGGAGACAAAGAAGACACGTGAGTCCTTCAACAGGTTTACAGCCTAAAATGAAGAGTCAGAAATCTAATACTATAGATGCTAAATGAGGAGATTTGGATGCCATAGAGGGGACCCAAATGGCCAATTCAATTTTGTCAAGGTGGTACATTCCAGAAAATACTTTCTGTAGCTGGAGCCATGAGCCTGATCCTTATACACAAGTATTTTGTATGCATAAGCAGATGTTCAACAAGTAAAGTGGATGGGGATGATGATGGATAGGGATAGGCCTCAGAGAGGGACCTCATAAATGAAAGCACAGAAGCGTGAAGCCTCCTGGCTTGTACAGAGCTATAGGAATGTGAGTGGGCCTGACGCAGAGGGGTGAGGCAAGAGGTAAGTTGGGATAAGTAGGAGATGTCAAATCCTCATGGTTTTCTGTTTATTCGACGAAGTTGGATTGTCCCTAAGGTAGTGGAGAGCCATTGAAAATTTTCAATGAAAGCAAATGAGAAGATAGAAAATAGAAGATGGACATTCAAAAAAAAAAAAAAAATCTCCGGAAGGAAGCAAGAGGATGGAGGAAGGCTAGATTGGTTGTAGAGTCCAGATGGGAGACTACTTCAATCCTCCAGGCTAGAAAGCAGCTAACACTCTTTCTTGAAGTCCTAATGTGCTGATTGTCAGTGCCATTCATCTTACCACCAGGTTGTCCTTTTATGTCACTCAGTGGAGTTTTCTTTCTACAACTACATTTAAAAGTATTGCACCTCTGACATATCTTGAATTGTTTTTTAGTATCTCCCCTTTTTTTTAAATTTTTTTAATTTTTTATTTTTTATAAACATATATTTTTATCCCCAGAGGTACAGGTCTGTGAATCACCAGGTTTACACACTTCACAGCACTCACCAAAGCACATACCCTCCCCAATGTCCATAATCCCACCCCCTTCTCCCAAACCCCCTCCCCCCAGCAACCCTCAGTTTGTTTTGTGAGATTAAGAGTCACTTTTGGTTTGTCTCCTTCCCAATCCCATCTTGTTAACTGTCTCCAACATCTTAATACGTACACACAGCTCCCAGGACAGTGATACAAACAAAGATGGGCAGACCATGCTTTTAATTGACAGATTCCACTGTTCTCCAGATAGATATAATCACTACCACAAGGTCAACCTCAGTGAAGGTCATAAACACACATAAGCTGCTGAAAGGTATCTGAAGGCTAATGCAACAGATAGAGAGTTGAAATTTGTGTGTCTTTGGTTATTTATTTAATAAAACTTAGAGGATTTGCATATAAAAATGCTAGGGTACCCTCATATAGTACTGTAATTTTAATTTTGCTGAATATATGAGATGATTTTGTCCTCCACGCATAGCCTTTATAGCCCACACCTTGAAAGTTGAATTTTCTTAGAGCCTTATCCAACTCGGTGGAATTTTCATTCAAAAGGATCCATTCATTTTTTTTTAAAGATTTTATTTATTTGACAGAGATCACAAGTAGGTAGAGAGGCAGCCAGAGAGAGAGAGGAAGGGAAGTTGGCTCCCCGCTGAGCAGAGAGCCTGATGAGGGGCTCTATCCCAGGACCCTGAGATCATGACCTGAGCCAAAGGCAGAGGCTTTAACCCACTAAGCCACCCAGGCGTCCCCATCTATTCATTTTTAACCAGACCTTTTTCTGTAAGCACAAATCAGCCTTCACTGAATGCATTATCTTGGCTGATAAATGATTACATTGTAGGTGTATTAGAAACAACACACACAACACACAATTTAGGTGTGGTGACATTTTGTGGATGATTGGAAGGTTATAGGAAGGAAGAAAACTCCTTTTAAGGTATCTCACAATTCTCGGTTTTAAAATTCATGGAATTGGGGTCACCTGGGTGGTTCAGTCGGTTAAGCATCTGCCTTTGGCTCAGGTCATGACCCTGGGATTCTGGGATCAAGCCCCACCTTAGGGTCCCTGCTCAGAGGGGAGCCTGGTTCCCCCTCTGCCCTTCCCCCAATTCAAGCACTCTGTCTTGCATGTGCACACTGTCTCCCTCTCTCAAATAAATAAATAAAATCTTTTTAAAAATCCATGGAATTGGGGGATTATGTAGTATAAGACAAGATAACAAGCTTCCACTTTGAAATCAATTTTTCCCTATGTCTAGGTTTAGTTTTTAGATTTATATGGATACGGGTATGTTCAGATACGAGAAATTTTAGTTCATTCAGCAAGAATCCCACTATTCTATGGACATGTCTGGGCTTTTTTTTTTTTTTTTAGAAGGGAAAGGGACAGGATAGAAAAGGTAAAGGAAGAAGGAGGACGAGAAGAAGAAGTAGAGGAGTAGGAGAAGGAGGGAGGAGAAAGGGATAGAAGAAATGATGGCGGAAAGTGAAAGAGTTGGAGAGTAACTCCTGGGCAGGAGAAAGGAAATCTGAGACAGAGGCATCAGAAGAAAATGAAGAAGGAAGACTGCATGGGAATCCATGACATTGCAAGTTTCCCTCATGGCCGTCCCCACCTTTGTCTGGTGTGTGCTATTGCACTAGAGTGGTGAGAAGATGAATACTCCCTTTCTCACACTCCTAGCAGCTGAAGTTTCTGGATACAATCTAAGTTCTGCACTGGAGAAAGGCTTGAATCTAGCACTGGCCAAGTGGGGAGCCAGGAAGCATCAGGTTAGGAATCTACTTTTCTGACAGAGTTTTCATTGGGGATATCAGGTTCTGGAGCCAGGCATTCCAATGGTGGCTCCTTCATCCCCTAGGTAGCTCAGAACATGTGACCCTGGAGATGGTGACAGTCTCAGCCCTGGGTTGCTGATAAATTTAAGAAAATGGTTTCCTAGTTCCCAAGCGTTTTGATTATGGTAGAAATGGAACCAGCTCTTCCAGTATCTGATTTTCTGTGTTGAATCTCTTACTGCTTAAAATAGCTAGAGTGTTTCTGTTATCTGTAACTGAAACCTGGTTGATACACATCATTTTTATGCAGTGACCCCGAGGAATCCAAGAAAGAAAATTTGGGAATAACTCCTTTAGGAAATAAAACTTCATTTCATCATTATCAACTTAGACAACTTATTGGTATTGGTAAATATCATCCATTTCACTATTCAAATGTCACCTCATTCTCATCATCAACTGTCCTCTCAATGGCCTCTAATACTGGGATTTAAAAAAAGAGAGAGACTTTTGAACAAAGCGCCTGAAGAATTCTCATTGGCCCTCATCTGATGAGCATTCACTGACTGCTAAATAACATGAAATTCAAAGAAACTGACATTTTTCATTTCTCACTAAATTGAGTAGAAATTAGAAATACACAGGAAAGACTTATAAAGACAAGCACAAACAAGTAAAAGATGGAAGCATCGCAGAGGAAATGGAAAGAAGTTGAAAGGAGATATGAGATCATATTGCCCCAAATATCATCCAATTTATAATGCAGAGACAGCCAAAAAAGAAAACGAAAAAGAAAAACCAAAACAGACTATGCTCAGAGACAAAATATAAAAATCTGTTATCAGTTTGGAGCTTAAAAGCATATGATGCAATGAAGTAAAGACATCTTACAACACAAATGGTGAAGGCAAATGAACCATGGTAAGTTCTTTAAACTTGGACGGGTCACCCTTGAAACAAATGAACACTCACAGAAATAATCAAGTGCGTGTCCTTCCCACCATGTGTAATTCATCAATGGAAGCTGGACTGACACCAAAGAGCCTGAGTAATAATTCTCTAATTGAGTAAATAGGAAATAATGGAAGTACTTCTGGAGTTTGCTTAGATTAGGTGGCATAAGGACACACTGGTTGAATGACCTGAATTTTCAGAAACAGATGATCACTTGACAATAAATTATAAGCCACATGAAAAATGTTCCCACCACTTTTTCACATAGCCTACCCAGTGTGGCCTCTAAATTAAGTTCGCGAGTTTTTGTTGTCCCTCCCTTCTTGGCTTTACAGTAAAGTTCAAAGCAACAGCCCTGCCTATAACCGCAACACCATTTAATAGAGTGTTGTTGTTTTATGTCCTCTACTTTGAACTCAAAGAACAGAGAGATGATAGATAGATAGATAGATAGATAGATAGATAGATAGATTATAGATAGATAGATGGGTGACACAATTTTCCAACACATCTTACTATGTGAAAAATCAGTTTGTAGAATAATACATAAGAGATAATGCTATTCAAAAAACAAACAGCTGTTGTGTGTATGTGTGTAGGTTTGTGTAACACATGTAATAGTAGACTGAAAGACTGTATGGATGCATAATTAACATTTAATAGTAACATCCCTAGGAGGAGAGGTTAGGATGGGAAATATCTGAGGGGGATGTAAGAAGGTTGCAATATTCTTGGACTCCCTGTCCACCTAGATGTGATCATCATCATCATCACACTCCTTCCATATTGCCTTCTTCGTAACTTTAGAATTTGTCTATTTTGAGAAATGGCTGTCCCCACCTTAACTTCCTCAGCTTAGGCAGCCAATATCTCCCACTTCAGCTTCGAGCTCTTCTAGTTTTGCTTACACATACCATCCTGCTACAACACTAAATCCATACTAACGCCTTGACCACAATTCCTTTTAAAATCTTTGAGTTTGATGATTAGGTATTATATGATTGCATTTTGACACAAATATATTTTCAGTGTAGATAATTCAGGTATCAAATTAACCAAATAGTTTCTTTTTGTCCTCCCCCTCTTCACTTTCCTATACATTCTCTATCCTAAATCCCACTTCCCTCCACAGAGAAACTGGAAGTGATTTATCATGCATTTCTCCAGTGTCCTTCCATGCTTTTTTTTTTTTTTTAAGATTTTATTTATTTGACATAGATCACAAGTAGGCAGAGAGGCAGGCAGAGAGAGAGGAAGGGAAGCAGACTTCCTGCTGAGCAGAGAGCCCGATGCAGAGCTCGATCCTAGGACCCTGGGAACATGACCTGAGCTGAAGGCAGAGGCTTTAACCCACTGAGCCACCCAGGCGTCCCTCCTTCCATGCTTCTTCACATACACTTCCATTCACCTTTCTCTTTGTAGTTTTTGCAAAAATGTGATTGACCATATATATTCTTCTGCAGCTTTAGTTTTCCCTTAATAATTTTTCTTCGAGAGTTTTCCATTTAGGTATATAATGTCTACCCTATTCTGTTTAACTGCTGCAAAATATTTCATAGAATGGATATATTATAATAGACATTCAAGCTTATTTCAGTTCCATGCCTGATTTTATCTTTTAACTGTTTTTCATTATGATGGCAATATATGACATTTGCTTATTGTTTGAATTAGTAATTCTAGAAACGTTAAACATCTTCTATGTTTTTGTCTGATATCCCTCTTCTGTCTTTTGACAAATACATATTTTTGTTCATTTTAATAGATTTTTAAAAATTGTTTCATATGAATTCTATTATAGATGGATCAATTGATTGATCACTCTTTCATCTAATATAGCTTCTGGATTTTTTCTCTGTCTCAGTCTGTCTTCACCACAGATCTAAAAATTACTCAAAATTATATTTTGATAATCCACTGGGAATTCTTATTGGTATATGTGAAGAAAACTACAATCTTTTCTTTTTTTCTTCAAACTGATAGGCCATGGTCAAAGACCATTTATTGCATAATTGATCTTTCTTCCAATGATGTGAAACCATTTCACAAGAAACCACAGCCCCACACACATATGGTCTGATTCTGGCCTCTCTGTATATAAATTTTTTCATATATATACTAATACATTTTTGTGTTTTAATATCACTCTGTTTTAATTTTCATAGCTTCATGATATGTTTTTACATCTAAGAAGACAAGTCTCCTTTTCTTTAAAGAAATTCTCGTTTTTTTATTACTATTTTTTATTATGTTTAGCTAGCCATTGTACATAGTACATCATTAGTTTTGATATAGCGTTCAGTGATTCACTAGTTACGTGTAACACCCAGTACTCATCACAACACATGCCTGCCTTAGTTATTTTCACAAATTTTATTTGTCATATTAAATTGAGAACTTATCAAGTATCATGAAGTATCCTGTTGAGATTTCCATTGGGGTTATATTAATTTCATGGGATAATTTGGGGAGAAATAGTTATTTTGCAACACTGAATCTCCTTGCCCAAGAACATGGGTAATTATTTCAGTCTTTAAATATCTTTCACTACATTTTTATGGTTTTGTTTTATATGGATTCTTGTATATTTCTTGGATTTGTTACGCCTTCTGGTTTTATTTTTGCTATGGCAGTTGGATTTTTGTTTGTTTCTTTCTTTCCAAAACATTTTCTAATCAGTCATTTCTGCTAGTGAGGAAATTTTTAAATTTATGTTTTCATTTTTCAGTCTATCTCCTTTCTAGTGTTACACTTTTGTTATTCCTTTTCTAACTGCTTTCATTTTAGAGTTCTTGCTTGGGCTCCTTTGAGTTCTCTGGTTCTGGTGAGGCCAGGATGGTGGCAATAGTGAGCCACTGACTGTGAGAGCCCTGTCCTTTTGGTTTTTTTTTAAACTATATTGAGGAATATTGACAAGCAATTATATATATTTAAAGCACACAATGTGACAATCTGATATACCTACACATTGTAGAATGATTACCCAATCAAGCTAATTAACATATCTGTCACCTCAAGAGTTGACCTAAAGTGATTGTGTGTGTGTGTGTGTGTGTGTGTGTGTGTGTGTGTGTGGTGAGAATGGTTAGGGTCTATTCTCAACAATGTTCCATAGTCTGGACTGTATTGTTCACTGTAGTCACTATGGAAAACACGATCGTGTTTTCTCAAGAAAAAAATTTAACTGAACTACCATATGATCCAGCGATTCCACTCCCGAGTATATACCCAGAATAATTGAAATCAGGATTTCAAAAACATATCTGTACCCTCATGTTCATTGAAGCATTAGTCATACTATCCAAGATATGGAAACAACCTAACTGTCCTTCCATGGATGAATCTATTAAAAAATGGGATATATATTATGTATACTATACAATATATTGTAGTGGAATATTATTCAGCCATAAAAAGGAAGAAAAATCCTGCCATTTGCAACTACATGGGTGAATCTTGAGGGCATTTTGTTAAGTGAGATTAAGGCAGGAAGAGAAAGAGAGTCCTTCCCCTGAGGGGGCAATATCTTCCTGTAATGTTGCTCCACCTCCTAATGTTGCTCCTAGTCTACAGTCCTGAGTATAGAGTGTCTACCCTCTCTGGTCCAGTGTTAGGCATACACCATGACCATCCATGTGCAGCCCAGATGAGGATGCAAGAGATGGGAAGACCGCACTCCAGCCCCTTCAACTACAGCCCCCATGTGAGCTCCGTGATGCCTCTTCTCCAGGTCCTGTGATTCCAACTTATGAACTCTAGTCTGGACACAAGGGAGTATATTAGTTTTTTTTTTATATTTTTTATCTTCCAGAGATTCCCCAAAATCTCACATCCACCAATGGTACTGTTTCTTGTTTTCTAATGTTATTATTGATTTATTCTTCTGTTGTCATCTTTTTGACTGGTAATAAATAGAGGTTGAATTAAGCTCATCTCCTGATCACCAGAATGATTTCCTCCAGATGTACAATTCATCATTTCCCTTGTCCCCCTAAAACATGCCAGTGAGTCTTTGGCTCCCTCCTCTTCTTCTCAGGACCCTCCATCATTCAGAGCGTGCCACCTGTCCAGCCTCTTTTCTAATCACCTTTTCCCTCCAGCCCAGATCTCATTTTCAACCTGGACAGATGCTGAATCTTTGTGTCCCCCAAACCCTCTCTCACCAGTCCTGGCTGCCTGTTACCCCTCCCACTCTTCATTAGTTTTGTCCATTTTGTCAGTTAGATCAGAACTAAGAGGGCTTTTCTTGACCTCCAAACTTAGGTTAGATGTCTCACATCTCTTCTTCCATGGTACCCTCTGCTTATTCCTGCCACTGCATTTGTCACACTGTATGGCAATCTGCTTTTTACTTGTTCTCTACCTCTTTAGCCTGTATTTTATGTGAGGGGCAGAGATAGCAATTTGCACATCACCGTAAACAACCTGATGGAAGGAACTGCCATCGATTGCTATCTCCAGAATTTCTACAACTTAATACCATGCCTTAAACATAGCTATTGTTAAAAGGAAGAGCTTCAGAGTGAGTCAGACTTAGATTCCAAATCTGATCTGTCATTACTAGTTCTGTGCAGGGCTGGTTACATAACTGGGGTGGAGGAAGGGGGAGGCAGGGCAAAATAAAAATGTGAGCCTTGACGGGGTGAAGAAATCAGTCTCTCTTCCCATAGGCCGAACTCCCCAACCCACAGCTGATGGGCAATCTCCAAGGGATTACAGCCTCCTTGTTGGGATAGAATTGAAACCTGGACTGGGGACAGGTCAGTGGCTCTTGCTATCACCTACAAAATGTGGCAAACTGGCACTTCTTGTAGGTGATAGTTGTCAGCCCAGGACAGAGACCACTCTTGCCTTGCCTGTTTCAAGGACTCTGACCCTCCCTGTGCACACGCCCAACCCGCCGGAGGCTAACAGTCACGGTGGAGTGTGGGTTTGTCCTGCAGACAGTCACTGCTCTGTCATAGTGTGGAGCCAATGGCAGGGATGGGAGGAGAGAAGAAGGCCAGTGGCTTTGTGATAGGCAATAACAAGCGAGACCATTTCTTTTTTTTGTTTTAATTTATTTTTTATTTACTTTCAGCATAACAGTATTCATTATTTTTGCACCACACCCAGTGCTCCATGCAATCCGTGCCCTCTATAATACCCACCACCTGGTACCCTGACCTGCCACCCCCCACCCCTTCAAAACCCTCGGATTGTTTTTCAGAGTCCATAGTCTCTCATGATTCACCTCCCCTTCCAATTTCCCCCAACTCCCTTCTCCTCTCTAACACCCCATGTCCTCCATGCTATTTGTTATGCTCCACAAATAAGTGAAACCATATGATAATTGACTCTCTCTGCTTGGCTTATTTCATTCAGCATAATCTCTTCCAGTCCTGTCCATCAACTCCCGGTGTGCACTCTATTGTCTCCTTGGACCTCACTTTTTTTTTTTTAAGATTTTATTTATTTATTTGACAGACAGAGATCGTAAGTAGGCAGAGAGGCAGGCACAGAGAGAGGAGGAAGCAGGCTCCCCGCTGAGCAGAGAGCTCGATGCAGGGCTCGATCCCAGGACCCTGGGATCATGACCTGAGCCGAAGGCAGAGGCTTTAACCCACTGAGCCACACAGGCGCCCCTGGACCTCACTTTAAAAATAGAAATTTATGGGGCACCTGGGTGGCTCAGTGGGTTAAGCCGCTGCCTTCGGCTCAGGTCATGATCTCAGGGTCCTGGGATCGAGTCCCGCATCGGGCTCTCTGCTCAGCAGGGAGCCTGCTTCCTCCTCTTTCTCTGCCTGCCTCTCTGCCTACTTGTGATCTCTCTCTGTCAAATAAATAAATAAAATCTTTAAAAAAAAAAATAAAATAAAAATAGAAATTTATGAAGGACACATATTGCATGGAGCACTGGGTGTGATGCATAAATAATGAATTCTGGAATTCTAAAAAGAAATTTAATAAAATTAAAAAAAATAAAACAGAAATTCAATGGTAAAATAATTAAAATGTCAAGAGGATACAGTAGAACTTTGACCCAGGGAGAAGGGGGCCCTGCATGCGGGTTACAAGCCCAGGAAGCTGGCCCTGAGTCTGTGACCTAAGAGTTCACCTAAATTCTGAGTCTCAGTGTTTTCACCTGAGAAATCGACATGATAAAACCTACCTCATCAGATTTTAGTAAGCCTTAAAGAAGTAATGTCCCCAGAGCTCAGAGCACAGCACTTGGATACCTTTATGGGAAGTTCAAGATCTCCTCTTTGGAAGGACATAGTACAATTTTTTAAAGGACTCTTTTGGTAATGCTTAAGATGTTTCAGTTTCCAGAGTCATTAGCCCTTTTCATCACAAATCCTTTTCTTAATCCTTAACCCTTTTGGGTTCAATTACGAAGTGGGAGGACATGGCCACAGGATAATTTCCTATTGTAGTTCACCACGCATATACCTCAGAGCTGCTCCTGATTGTCCTCAGATTCTTAAATAATTCTGTTTCCTGAGCTCCACCGTCAGAATACCTGGAGATAAGATCCAGGAATATATGTTTTTTTGCAAATCTTCCAGGTGATTTATACACACACAGATTTTTTTTCTCTGTATTTCCTTATGGTGTTTTCTCCCTTTCAAGGTAAACTTACATATATGGAATGGGTAGATTTTAAATGCACATTCACGAACTTGACAGATGGATCCATCCAATGCAGTCTGAACCCCTATCAAGATATAGAATATGCCATGGACTGAACATTTCTGTTCTCCCCAGGTCTATACTTTGAAGCCACAATCCCCAAGTGTTGGTATTGGGAGGTGGATGCATTGAGAAGTAATTAGGTTATAAGGGAGAGCCTCTTTCAATGGTATTAACTTCCTGGGAAGAGAGCATACAAGAGGAATCATGTCTCTCTTGTCCCCGTGAAAACACAGGAAGGTGACTCTCTGAAAGCCAGGAATCTGGCCCTCAATGGCACCAGGTCTGCCAGGGCTTCAATCTTGGACTTCTAAGCCTCCAGAATTTTGAGAAGTAAATATTCCTTGTGTTAAAAAGAAAGCCCAAGCAAGCCTCTTGTCCCCAGGACAGGAAACCAGGACTCCATTGCAATTTCCACTTTCCCAGCAGTGGCATTTTGAACCAATCAAGCTTGAATTTTCTGGTCAATTCCAATGAGGTAATCTGTCACATGGGTTCTCCCCAACCCTCCAGAGGAAGATAAGGAAACCTTGTCTCCTTCCCGCTAAGAGAAGACACCTTGCTGAAATAATCCCTTCTTTTCTTTTGCCAAGAACTTCTTGTCCCATCCTCTTTCTGGGGTAAAAGAATAATCAAACAAACAAACAAAAAACAAAAACCTTCTCATTTTTTTACAACTTTTCAGAGCATCTCTCTACTTGCCAGTAGGGATGCTGCCTCATTCACGATTCACTTTGTAAAGCCAATTAGGTCTTCAGATTTACTCAGTTGAATTTGTCTTATTTAACAGTGTTTAAGCCACCCCGTCTGTGGTATTTTTATGACAGTAGCCTGAACTGACTAAGACAGGATACTACCATCACTCCAGTAAGCTTCCACCTGCCCCTTCCCAGTAGAGAGACATGCTCAGCCTCCCAGAGGTAATCACTATTTACATTTCTTTCCAACATAGATTTCTTGGTCTGTTTCAGAACTTCACATAAGGGAATCATTTATTTATTACCTACACTTTTCTGTAAAATTTCTTTTATTCAGCATGTTTCTGAGATCCAACCACAACGTTGTATGTATCAGGCGTTTATCCCTTCTTCTTGCTGAACACTACAGAAATTATATGAATTCCTTTCATTATGTGAATACGCTGCCTTTTATTCATTCATTACCCTGCTGGTAGACACAAGTGCTGCTTCCAGTTTAAAGCTATTATGAACAAAGTTGCCATGAACGGTTTTGGACAAGCCTTTTTGTGGACGTAGATTCTTATCTTTCTTGGGTGAATACTTAGAAGTGGAACTGTTAGGTGGTACAGTGGAGTGCAGATTTAGTTTGACAAGAAAATGCCCACTCTTTTACACATAGTGGTTGTGCTATTTTAGACCTCACCAGCAGAGTTTGAGAGTGCCAGTTGCTTCTCAACCTCACCGACATTCAGTGTTGTCAATCCGTTAAACTTAATTTTAACCATTCTCGTCAGTATTTAGTGATATCTCATTGTGGTTGTAACTTCCATTTTCCTGATGACCATTGATTTGGAGCACTATTTGCAGATACTAATTGGCCATTCATGCATCTTCTTTCATAAAGTGTCTATTTCAATCTTTTGCCATATTTTGAATTAGGTCCTCTGTCTGTTTTATTATTGAGTTATAGTTCTTTATATATGCACGATGCTGGACAGTCTTCATCAGCTACGTCTTACAAATCATTTCTTCCATTCTAAGCTGTCTTTTCTTTTAATGGTGTCTTTTGAAGAGCAGAGTTTTTAAAAGTTGATGGAGTTCAACTTAATACTTTGTTCCCATATGGTTAATGCCTTCTCCCACACCAGCCAGGTCTGTATTTGCTCATCTTCTCCGAACTCCCAACCTAACTGTGCTTGGGAAACGGCTCTCCCCTATTTCCGTTCCTCCCCACCCTGTGATACCACTCTTGAAGCTCTCTGCTCAAATGACCTCTGCACAATGACATCGAGGTGGTGGATTCAGTAGGCACTATTAAAGGAAAGTCTGTGCATGACCCCATCCTTTGGCAATCTTTATTATTTGAAGAAAAAGATGGCAGCTCTCATTTCCTGTTGTTCACATTTTCCAGAGACAACAAGTCCTCACTATGCTAAAAATTCCTGACAGTATCGAGCTTCAGACCACGATCTCAAATCTTCAGAACTGGGAACTCACGGTGAAAGGAGAAGAGTAAGCTCAGCATGACTGTAGTGATCTCCTCGGGCTGTTTTGTTTTATTATTTTATTTTGTTTTATTTTATTTTAGATCTCTGTATTTAGAAACAACCATCTGGAGCTGTCACTGCACTTGACATGGAGTTCTGGAGTGAGGTAACCCTCATTGATGGGAAAAAACAGATACGGAGAGAAGGCACCTTGCCTAAGGCCACTGTGGAGAGCTTGGAACAGAAGCCAGGCCCCTATCAGGAGGTCCCAGTCGCCTCTAAAATTCCACGATCAGAACAGGCAGAACACAAAAGAGAAACCCACTGAGGAGAGGAAATGTTTTCCCACAAAAGCAATTTCCTCCAATTTGTATTTCAGCAACAAATTTGTTTCCAGTTTCAGATGCCACTATTCAAAACTGACCTGTTGCCTTTCAACTATAATAGAGGCTCTCTCATTCTTCGGTGATTTGCTTGTAAATATTTATCAATATGACTTGGCCCTTAGCCCCCTTTCTCTGACTTTATGTCGGGGACCCCCCAGCCCTTGCCAACACTTCTCAAGCCTTGATTACTGTTGTGTCTTTCACGTGGATCGACGTGTTTTCTCATGTGATTTATGAACTGTTATAAACATTTACAGCTGAACTGTCAACGTGGATAAATAAAACACTGTACATTTTTATAGTTCAGTCATCTTTATTGTGCTTTTCATACTTTTGCATAGGTCTAGAAGATTTGTGTTATCTCAACAAAGTGAAGCAACAGATTAGATCAGTTTTACTATGTTACTCAGCACCAGTTGTGCTAAAAACCTGGAGCTGTCCCCTTCCTAGAGTTATGTGCTTTTTTTTTTTTCATTAGAATCTGGTTTATTAATGACAGAGAGAAAGGCTTGATTAAAATTTCAGTCTTCCTCTCATTGACAACTACAGTTGTCTAAACAGTGGTTTCAAAACTTCAGCCGACATCAGAATTCTCTGGAGAACTCGTTAAAACATAGCTTTCTGGGCCCCACCTCCAGAAGCTCTGATCCAGGTGATCTGGATTGGGGCCCAGAAATGTGCATTTCTGACGAGTCCCATTTGGTTCTTTCAGCCGAAGAACCAAGGATATTCCGTTTTCAGTGATTTCCAGCAAGTGATCACCTTACTACCATATTCTGAGCAATGCAGACTACCAAGGCTTTGTCTTCATGGATAGCAGGGCTTGCCTCATGCAAAATTAGAGAGTAAGTGACCCTCACATAAACAAAGACACATCTCTAGGTATATCAGGGGACCAGCAGGCATCCTGCCTAGTCTCGGTGGCCTCCGCCTATGCTGGGTCTCTCCCCTTTGGGAAGGTCTGTGAGAAATGCTCTAATGTGTTATTTTCTTCCTCTACATCACTACCTCTTTCTAGTCAGCTGCTTTTTTTAAACTTCTTCTGCAGAGATATGTTAATCAGGAGGACTCGCTTCTCATTTGATCTTACCCTCCACATCCCCATCTGTTTTAGATAGACTCCTACCCACACTTCAAGGCTCAGCTGAAAGCTCACACCCCCACCCCCATGACACACAGAGGGACTCCCAGCACCTCTCTGTGGTCTGGGAGCATTATGATCAAATATCTCACTTAACACATGGCCTGCCTTTTTCTGGTTCCATGTTCTTCCCTTTCTATGAAACTCAGGCTCTTCTAGACAGAGCAGTATCTTTGTTGTGTCTCTTGCCCTGCAAAGCCACCCTCAATAAATGAAGGAAAGCAAGCAAGATGGGAAGAAGGAGGAAGAGAGGATGTTCTGTTCTCAGGACACATACATCATTGATTGTAGAGAAGGGGGGATGGATTTTGTGTGGTTGGGGAAAGCAGTGAGGGCTGCTACCTACTGTGACATAGCAAAAGCTTGGGTCTCACATCAACAACAATGGAATCAGCCACTTGAATGGTTGTGCCATCGGTCAAGGACATGGATCCAGCCCAGTGAGAGGAGGAAGGTGGAATGCGTCGCCGGTGCCCTCGTGGTTCTTAAGGCTCTTTGACAGAGAGGATGCTGATGCGATGACAGTGGCGGGGGCTGGGGGCAGCGGGAGGTTATTTGAGGCCTGAAGGACTTTGAGACTCAGGAAGGATATGGGATGAGATAAAAGCAAAGTCCAGAATAATATTTGCAAATAGAGTAACTCATCATTGGCACACTATAGGTCAGACACTCTTTTCTAGAGTTAAATATACAATGGAATTGGTTGGTTGAACTGAGAGTTATTTAATAAATTAAAGTAATATATATTTGTGTTTTTGTCATGTGTGGCTAGCATTAGACTTTCCTTTAATATAAGAAAGAAGAAGAAAGGAAGGAAGGAAAGAGAGAGACTCTTTAATTTATCTTCAACATCTAGCAATATCCAAATGACGAATGGATTCATTCATACAATATGTCTTTTTGTGGGGCACCTGACTGGGTCACTCAGTACAGCATGAGACTCTTGATCTCGGGGTTGTGAATTCAAGCCCCATGTTGGGCATTAAGCTTAATTTTTTTAAAAAGATTTTATTTATTTATTTGACAGAAAGAGATCACAAGTAGACAGAGAGGTAGGCAGAGAGAGAGAGAGGGAAGCAGGCTCCCTGCTGAGCAGAGAGCCCGATGCGGGCCTTGATCCCAGGACCCTGAGATCATGACCTGAGCCGAAGGCAGCAGCTTAACCCACTGAGCCACCCAGGCGCCCTAAGCTTAATTTTTTAAAAACACACACACACACACACACACACACACACACACACACACACACACACTTTTTGCTCCTTCCAAAAACAGTTTCAAAATATTCCTTCATAGTTCTACTGTGGAAAACAGTTTGGCAGTGTCTTGCCAAAGCTAAACACAGTCTTACCATACAATCTAGCAAGCCAGCAATCATACCTCTAAGTATCTACTCACATGAATTGAAAATGTACACCCACATAAAAACCCGCACACAAATGTTTAAAGCAACTTTATTCATAGTTGCTAAAAATAGGAAATAACCAAGGTGTCCTTCAGCAGGTAAATGGATTAAAAAAATACCATATTACATGCATACAGCAGATTATTATTTGGTAGTATATTTAATAGAAATAAGCTATCAAGCCATGAAACATAGAAAGACATGGAGGAACTGTATACATATATTGCTAAGTGACAGAAACCAGGGTAAAAAGTCTCCATACCATATGTTTAAGACAATACAACCTTCTAAAGAAGAAACACTGTGAGAAGATGCGTGGTTGCCAGGGGTTGAGGGGTGGGGGAGAGAGACATGAATGGTTAGAACAGGAAGGATCTTCAGAGCAGGGAAATGACTCTGTATGATACTGTAATGGTAGACAGGTGTTGTTATGCACTTGTCAAAACCCGGAGAATGTGCAACACCAAGAGTGACCCTAAAGTAAACAGTGGACTTTAGCTAATAATAATGGATCCGTATTGGCTTATTGGCTTACCAATGATAACCAATATATCACAACCATATAATGTGTTGGTAATAAAATGAATACAGGAGAGAGAGGGGTTTATGGGATCCATCTGTGCTTTCTGCTCAATTTTTCTCTAAACGTAAAACTGCTCTAAAACATTAAACCCGGGAGGGGGAGAAAAGAAAAAAAGAAAGAGCAGACTAATTCCATACCACTCCAAGGATCAAACTTAGGTGTAAGGAAGACCTTGCTTAAAATCAAAGTTGATAAATATAAGAGTGGGTTGTTTTCATTGGTAGGAGTCATTGGTAGGATCATGCTGCAATTCTCTGCCTCCCCAGAATGATGACTGGTGGAAGCAAGTGATACTTCAGTTAGGTTAGAACATTGGAGTAGACAGTATCTAAGATTACCTGCAAGTTTGATATCTCATGATGCTACAGAGAAGTAACCACAAGTATAATGAGCGCTGTAGAGAACAAATTAAAGTCAGGATGACACATTTCCCCAAAGTAGGGGCTAAAGAAAGCAAGCAAAGCATGTGAAATGTCTGTAATTCTGAGTAGTGGTCCTTGGCCAATAATGAGTGAGGTGGACAGGAAGAAATGAGGAGTGGTGTTTTATTGACTTTGTTTCTTTTCTGGAAATTGTATTAAGTGCACGAGATGACATAAGATACTGACAGCAGCAGACTCTTCCCTCCCCTGGATTTCCCAAAGAGCATGATCACATAGAAATGTATGTGTGTACATACACACGCCAAAGACGAGTGGCTTGAGTCATGCTAATGGGTTCGTCCATTAAATGGTTAATTTGTTTTATGAAACATCGATACCAACCTTCAAAAATACTCCAGAAATCAGAGGATAGACACCCTTGGGATAAGAGCCTCTAAACTTATTTGTCCCCTATCTGGAAATTTTTACGATTCCCCTTTCTCCCCTATAAGGGAAACTGTAAGCAGGTTTTGTAAATGCACCTGGATAAAAGCCCCTCTGTAGTCACTTATGTGTTGTCCTCTATAACATTAAAAGAAATTCCAGGTTCCTGTCTGCAGAGCTGCTGTTGCCAGGGAAACAGAGCCTCGTCAGAATGCAGCTGCTCGAAGTCTCAGTGCTCCAGTTACTGGTTCTTTTGATTGGTGGACACACATGAATCTCTTTCTAAGAAAGTCAATTTCTTCATCTGCATCCATTGCACAAACATATCTGTCACCTGGGTCCAGGCAGAATACTGTATCTTGCCTGTTGAGACCTTGCTCATGGAGAGAGGGAACACAATGTCAGAGGATGGGCTGTTCCATCCTACATCCACACAAAGAGCAGATGGTACCAAGGGTCCTCTCTACTCCACTTTCCTATGAGCTCTGCAGAGACTAACAGAGCTTGAATATTTGTTTCGGATAACCAGGCATTCCATCTTCCATGAGGGCATTATGATAGTCTATGAGATGGGTAAATTCAACATGAGCAGACTTTCCAACTAGACCTGACACTAACATTATCTAAATATTTAAAGTTGAGACCACTCATCTGAATTCCCTGGCACTCAGCCTTTACTGGAAGGTCTTCCAGCCTAACTTCTTACTGTAATTTCAGGTTGGTTCCAACTCAAACAACTTACCTGAATTATTTCTAGGAAGTATGTGGAGTGATGCCAACTGTGTTTGGGCTATTTTGAGCTTGATAAAAATCCAAATGAGATATTAACCCATTTGTATAATCTTGAGTCCCTATGTATACTGATTCAATAATCCAGCAGGCCAATATTTTTCATGCGGATATGCCTCAGAGAACCATCTCTATCCAACTTTTTTTTTTTCTTTTTGTTTGTTTCAATTTTTGTTTGCATCAATTTTATTGAAGAGAAGTGATGACTTTCTTATTTATTCTATGGAGGATGATAGAACAAACATGTTAATATGCTCATCCAAGAGAAATCTGAAATGGGGTAATTTTCAAAGTGTCTTCTTTAGGAGGGTAACAAAGATGTGGGGACCGTCTAATTATGAAGGCTCATTTCATATGCAACATGTAGTTTTAAAGCAAAAGATCTTGAAATTTTACTCCTAGGAAAGCTTCATGCCTTTTCTTTATATTGTCCTTCTGTTTCCTTATGTGTGCTAGTAATATTTCCATATTTTTTTACTCATAGCATTTATGTAAATATTCTATCCTTATATTTTAGTTTTAAACTAGTCTCTCAAGAGTTCTGATTTTTCCTAATTATTCCCACTAACTTACCACTGAAATTCCAAAGAAAATTCCAGGATTTTTGTTTGTTTTTAGCTTTTCTCTTGATAGTGTCTTGCTCGAAAAATAGCATCATTTCAAATGAAATGCATTTTATTTCATTAAGTCTGAAGGAGGCATTCACTTCCCCTGATAGGCAAATTCAGGTTCAGTTGGATTCAGGTAGCCCACGTAACCGAGGGATTTGGGATGTGACCTCTTCTGAACATATATCCCATATTCTCATAGCTAGGGCCATTTTCCTGGTCATTCAGCAGCTTCAAAATGATTGTTTAAAGCAAGATAATGTGCCTGTGTGGCACAGTAGATGGTGTAAAGCCATAACCTAGAAGACTGACTTTAAACCTTGACAGAAACATTCCTTTTGCAGTAAAATAAACAGTTTTCTCTTCTCCTAGATAAGGTGCAGTAATTTTTTTGATTAATCCATATGGTTTGTCCTCTTGCTTCGGAAACCACTGAAGGCAACAATTTTCCAGCTCCCTTCCTCGAAGTTTTCATTATCAATAAATGCCTGTGATATCAGCTGAGATTGCTTAGCCCACACATCCGGCCTATATCTTAATTGCAATAACTTCTTGTCACACACAGCCAACTCAGTTGATGTATGGAAACACTGGATTTTTTTTCTCTCCTCCCTATCCTCCCCACTGGACCTCCAGCCCCCTTCTCTCCATTCCCCATTCCCAACCTCACGGAGCCCGGAAAGTCTTGCGGCATTCCTGAGAAGTTACATAAGACACCAGAAGTAGATAACATTGTATGTTTCTAGAGTTGAAAATGCAGAATGTTTATGCCTGTAGGGAGAGAAGAATGAAAGAATGTCTTTTTCAGGAATCCTATCTGAAATGACTGGAGTCTGAGAAGTGTTTCTGTTGGTGTAAAAATGTTGTTTGAGGACTTTGGGTGTTCTTGAAAACCTAGTCAATGGCAAGTTCTTTGTTCCTTAAGAATACATAACCAGGACCTAAGAGTCCAGGTTATAGCCAGCAGGGCTGAGATGTCTAAACTTTCGCTGGAAGCAGGTGGAATGGAAGTAGATCTTCAGATCTAAGAACAGTATCTTTGTGCCGAGACCCAGTCTTCTTTTAATGGTATAGAAGGACCAATGGGATGGAGGACGCGAGTGTTGGCTCAGCATGAAACAAAGATTTCATGCCAAGGTTCTCCCTTTGGCATTTGATCACCTTGCTAATGGCTAGCTTGTAGTTACAGTCGGGTCTGTCTGACACACAGTTTTAATCTTAGCAGCCTTTCCCATCTGGCATAAGAAACGCCTTCTCTGAGAACCAAAAAGACTATGCTGTAATTCAAAGGAGGAGATCATGTAGTTGGCTAATGGGAGCACTGAAAGAAGAGGTTTCATGTGTAAACGTATTTGCCTGAATCAATATGCCACACAGAATTGGTTCTTCCAAGGCCTCCTGACCTTGCCCTTCCCTTTGGTGTGGTCAGTAGCACATACACAGCCCCATGGCTGATTCCAACACACTGCAACCGTCTCCAAGACAACACTGATCTAAGGTCATCTCGGTGCTGCCCAATTTCCAGGAAACTTCTGGGGCGCTCTGTTCTTTGTGGTCTGGCATCGGGATGGAAAGTTTCACCTGAACACAAGTGGAGGCTGGTTGGCTCCTACAGACTCTGCATTCTTTTCTCCAGTGGGTCGGATTTGTGAACAAGGCTTGGCCCCACCTATAGTGTAAATATTTTTGAAAGGCTCATAGAGTGTAGACATGACCTCTGCGCAATGCGCCTACCACCCATCTAGATAAGTAACAACAGAAGGGAAAAGCAGGGAGTATCTCCACTCCTTTCCTTAAAATGGAAATGACTTGGGGAAAAGGAGTAAATGAAAGAGAACCATAATGATACAAAAATGTTCAGGCTAGTTTCTTTCTTCTGTCCTGCTTGGCCCCTGCTGTTGTTTCTTTACCATCCTGCTGAATTTATCTATATTATGCTTTGCGGTAAGGTATGCCACAGTGCGATCGGGGATTGCTTAATATAATTGAAATAAAGTGCAGCATTTACCAAGGAGTCTCCTCATAGCAATGATGACCCCTTGTTTTATTTTACATATTGAGGTATGATGGGCCAACAGTGAAGCTGTGCTCATTCAATGTATACATCTTGATGAGTTTAAGATAAAAATTCCCTTTGTTTTAAATATTGTCTCAACTAGTTCTTTCTTGCATGAGTGCTTTTACCTAATGTCACTGAAGCTATTCATTCTTGCATGCATTCACCAGAAGTCTATAGAACCCAGCTAAGCAGGAGACATTGTGCAAAGTCATGTGACAGGCAAAGATGCCATTGTGATGCCATTGTTGTGAGCTGTGGAACACAAGAGGAAGTGATGCCATTGTGATGCCGTGGAACACAAGAGGAAGCAATTGCCACATCAGATGGATATTCCAGCGTAATGGCCTCCAAGGGATGATCCTGAGCACAAGGTAACCAAACGCTCAACCTGGTCAAATTATTAACCCCTTTGTGTTTCAGGTTTCCCATCTGTAACAGGGGGACAAAACTAGTATTTCCCATGGAGGTGTCCGATGAATTAGGTCTGGGTTTCAAGTAACTCAAGTCTTTTACTTGTAACTCATCCTTCGCCCAGGAATTTCAAGGAGATGACCCATTTGCTCACTGAGTTGCGGTCACTCCCAATGCTGAATGGGAAGGAAAGGGAAGTTAGGTTTTCTTCATCTGTTAGGACTGACTCTCTCTACAGCTTCCATCACTTTGTAGGGTTATGTTAGACAAGGATGTGGCAAGTCCCGCCCGGCTGGGTAGACACAAACGTCCATCACCCAGGCCTTGGGCAAAGTGTGGCTCACCAAACCTCCAGACATTTCAGAAGGCATAAGAATGCGACCATTCAACTGTAGCGTGCTTGATGTCCAGGCAGACTCAATGGCACAGAGAGCAGCTGTGATTCACACAACCAACAAGAGCCACGGTCCCTTGGGCAAAGAGGATGCTCTA
This sequence comes from Mustela nivalis, assembly GCF_964662115.1. NCBI lineage: Eukaryota > Metazoa > Chordata > Mammalia > Carnivora > Mustelidae > Mustela > Mustela nivalis. The sequence continues at coordinate 143,856,239 of NC_139024.1, forward strand.
TCCCAGGGCTCCAACCCAAGTCACTACATCTCAACAGAGTAGCTTACATGGAGGAGGATCTCTGGATGAGGACTTGGGTCTTAGTTGTTGCCATCTGAATAAAACAAAGAATTGAAGCTGGTTAAACTCTTTCAAAGACATTATCACTAGCTGTGAGAAACTGCCATATTGAGACTAAAATTGTCACTTGACCTGGAAGATCACGGTAGGGTGAAGAGGTTTGGGAAGGTGGAATTTGGTGGGGTGATGCCGCTTATCTAAGAGACAGATTTACAACATATCTCCACTTCGGTGACATTACAGACACTAAAGAAACTCTTAAGTGAAAAAGTTCATAATCCAACTGATACCAAAGAGCCAAAATCAAGGGAAACAAGGTGATATAAGTAAAATAAGCATGCACACAGATGCAAAGGAAACTCATCACTCTTCACAATCACCTCTGAAATAGATGTTATCCCCTTCTTACAGATGCGCAAACTCAGGCCTAAAAAGACGAAGAGGTTTGCACAAGGTCATCCCAAATCACCTGTCTCTGGCTTTACAACCCGGACACTCAATCTTGTGATATTCCTTCACGTCAAAGATTACTTACGTCACATGCACCACTTCCAAAAAGGGGAGACATTCAAGACTTCTTTCAGCTCTGCAGCCTGAATCATAATATAATATTACCTAATGTCAAGGGATGTCTAGGGATGTCTAATGTCTAGAGCAAAGACTGGAAAACTGTAGCCCATAGTCCAAATCCAGTCTTCTGTCTTCCTTTGCAAATAAAATTTTATTGGCACTCATGCCTTTATGTGTTGTCCATGGGTATGTTCAAGCTACAATGGTGGAGGAAAGTAGCTACAGCAAAAACCCTATCCTCTGAAAAATGGAAAATACCTACTGTCTGGCCATTTACAGATGCATATAAAAGGGTTAATATGAAATCAATCCATCTCCCTATGTATTATACTCAATATTTTCCAGTGCTTATAATCTTTTTTTTTCAGTGCTTATAATCTTAACTGAGATTTCTTCCAACTTCTTAAAGTGTCAAATAAATCATAACTCAAGGCTACTTGATGCAGTTTTAGGGTTAAGTATATTTTATACCACTCAAATCCATGTCAGATAAACTTAGTATAATTCTCTTGGGCAAAACATCCTACTCCCCAAACTGGATAAATAAAATCTTGACATGAAAGTACTCTACAGTCTCTAGGCTATAGCTCAAATTGCTACAGTAAAAGGTACATGCTGGTTGTGGACTCAGCAAATTTACTCGTATGAAAACATGGTTTAGACTTTAATTTTGCTTTACCACCCCCCACTTGCACAATTTGATTTCTGTCATTTGCTGTGGTTTTATAAGCCATGTATCTTTCCTTTTTACCTTATGAGCATTTGCATTCTTCTACATCATAACCATACAACGAGTAAAAGAAAATTTTTCCTATCTTTTCTATTTTTTTTTCTTTTTCTACTGATTCATTTGCATTAGCTTCCAAACATGCTTTTATTTTCTCTCATCTTAAAAAAAAAAAAAATCCATCTCTTGACTAAACTTCTTCTCTATGGTCCTACTTGCTAACGTTTCTTTAAAGTATAACTCTTTCAGAACCTTCTTCAAATTCTTTCTTCCCTTTCAACCTCCTCCAAGCAGGCTTTTGTCTTCCCCACTCCCATTCCAACTACCAGCAGTCAGCAATGACCTTGTTGTTAAATCTCTACTCAGCTCTCATTCTTTGTACCACCTGACTTAATAACCAACAGCAAGCTGATGTACTTGCTTGCTCTATTCTTCTTCTTCTTCTTTTTTAAAGTTTCATTTATTTATTTGACAGACAGAGATTACAAGTAGGCAGAGAGGCAGGCAGAGAGAGAGGGGGAAGCAGGCTCCCCACTGAGCAGAGAGCCCAATGTGGGACTCCATCCCAGGACCCTGGGATCGTGACCTGAGCCAAAGGCAGAGGCTTTAACCCACTGAGCCACCCAGGCGCCCCTCTATTCTTCTTGATATACCTTCTGTCCTTGGCTTCCAGGAATCAGACTTTCTTAGGATCTTGAGTTTTGCCCTGGTTCATACCTAGAACTGTGCCTGTGCCTGACACATCATTGTGCCCAGTAAATACATGTTTAAATAAAGGAGAATGGGACACTTCAAGTCATCTGCATCACAAAATAAACTCACACCACTGCTTACAGGATACTATCAAACGTTGTTTGAAAGCTTGTTAAAAAAAAAAAAATGCTTATCCAAAATCCAAATGATCACATTCCACTGCAAAAATTTCAAGTACTGTTAACAAAATAGCTATTCTTCATCTATCTCTCTATGTTATCTATAGAATGACTTCCTTTAAGGTGTTTAAAGAAACTGTAAAAGTTTTTATTGATAGGGCAATGACAGTATTTTATTCTTCTGAGAATACTGCCCATTTTGGGGAAAGAGTTATAAATATGAGTAGATCATTGACTGAAAAGCATGGTCTGACATCTTTCTTCTTTACTTACCATTGTGTTTGACAGAAGTTGTAAGAAGATCCTTGGGACTCTATCAGTGACAGATAATGTTGGAGTGTCCTGTCAGTAAGGCCATTTGAGGATATCATTAGGATCAGCATGACGCATTATCTGGTCAGATAATACGTGACACATAATAGCGAAACCTTCTCTCCCTACCCCACTCCCTGTGACATAGAAGATAAGCTCATTGTGGGTACTTTGGAATGGAACGAAATTGGGGGGAAAAAAAGTTGCTTTTGGTTTAATAAGTATTTTTTATTCAATAAGACTCTCCCAGATCACAATGCTTTTATGTGATAAATAGAAATTAAGAATCCAGACCCTCACGGTTATTCAAAACAGCCCTTGCGAAAACTGAAAACGATTTTACTGAGTCTCCGCACGTTTAAGGAGACGAAAAGCACGTATCATGAGAGCTCTGTAAACAAAGTGTGACAGTGACGCAGGGATTGTGATGCACGGGGCTTCCTCTGGGTGGGTGACACGCCACCAAGACGAATGGCATTCCAGCCACTCAGTTGGCCAACGTCAAAGATTATTAACCAATTTCCGTCCTGTTCCTTTTTTTTTTTTTTTTTATGGGTTTTAATGACCAGGCGAGATTTCACTGTTTAATATTTAAACAAATGTTTTTATGTGGAGACAATAAAGCCACTGTTGAGACTGGGTAGAACTGTTTAACATTCTCCAGTATGGCTGACTGCCATTCCCGCTGGAGTAAACGGCCTAAGTTGATTTCTAGAAGTGCTCAGAAATTAAAACTCTTTTTTGGTGACACATGGGAATGGAATCTCCTTGAGTGGCACACACAGCATACCAGGTGTGTGTGGTCTGCCCTGCAGGGTGAGTTCCTCTATTGTTCCGGCTCTTTCAGCAGAACATGATTTGGTTAGCATAGCTTGTCTTGGCTGAACGAACTGGCTTGCCTCCATGTGCTGCTTCTTCTCTGCGTTAACTCTTATCAAATTGCTGATGGCCCTTTACATCCCCCTTGTTAATTACCCACCACCAAATGCAGGAGGGTGGTGGGCTTCTGTTTTGAGATTCAATAACCCTCAGTGGTATGATGACCTCGAATGAACCATTGAGGTAAGCTTACTTAATGTCTGAGTGTATGTCACATGAGGCAGGACCTCTCTCAAAAGCCACTTTGACCTATTTAAACAGTAGTACTTTTTTTTTTTTTTCCCTCAGAGTTAGGTGTTATAATGTTTGGATTGTAGCAAGAAGGCTAACTTTACAAAATGTTCAGGATCTTTTAAGTGCCTGAAGAAACTGCGATGGACAACTCCCCTGATGATCTTTGATGACACCCCCAAGGAGGTATTTTCTCTTTTAAGGTTGAGTGTGGGTGGGACAGGCTTCAAATCATGTCACTATGCCTGTGGGTATACAACCCTCAAAATACTGAAGTTGTTCATTCTCCTTGTACCCATCATGTTTGAACTAGTTTTGGGGGGCGAGGGGCTTGGAATTTTTTGTTTTTGTTTTTGTCATTGTTGTTGCTGTTTTGCCTGGATGAGAATAGGGTCCAAGATAAAAGCCAGCAATTAGAAATAATAATATAAACCAACTAGTGTTACAACAACAGCAACAAGACAGGGACCAAATAGAACTTAAGAAAAGTTTGTTGATTTCTATTGTTTAAACTTGCCTTCCTTAATAAAAATCCTTATACATCTCCAATGTAAAAAATAGAATCATTTGAATATTATTGTGTATAAATTCTAAAGCTTCCATAATACACTGTCTGATAGATAAGATGATTCCTCCAATCCAACACGCATAGAATATACATTAGAGAACACACTTTCCCAAAAGGGGCATGAATTGGTATAAATTCATCCACATTCTCTCACCTAGCTCTCCTACTCTCACAATTTTAGAAGTGGCTGCCTGGATCCAGAAGACCATTTAAATCCACCGGGCCAAAGGGAGAAGTGCTTCTCAAATCTGTCAGATCAGAAGTATTACTTGGGGCATTTGTTAAAAATATAAATTCCCTTCACACTTTACCCTACCCCTCACTTCAGATTGTCTCATTAGATACAGATTGGAGCCCAAGAATATGGATTGTTAATAAGTAAATTATGACCTCACCAACTAAAGATGTCACAGTTTCATGGCTTAATATATTCAAAGGGAGTGAACAGGCAAAACTGGAAAAGAACTCAGATATTAAAAAATATATATAAAGAATATAAATGAGGGGCTCCTGGGTGGCTCAGTGGGTTAAGCCTCTGTCTTGGGCTCAGGTCATGATCTCAGGGTCCTGGGATTGAGCCCCGCATCAGGCTCTCTGCTCAGCAGGGAGCCTGCTTCCCCCTCTCTCTCTGCCTGCCTTTCTGCCTGCTTGTGATCTCTCTCTCTCTCTCTGTGTCAAACAAATAAATAAAATCTTTTTAGAAAATAAGAATATAAAAAGAGAAAGAAAGTTAAGCACAACAATATTCAGAAATAAGGAGTGATTAGAAACTTAGGATATGAGAATATGAGAAAAAAAATACAGACACAAAGACAGAGATACAGAGAGAGAGACTGGTTTTCAGAAAAGTCTGTTTTCTCACATCTGCTCTGAATTAGTCTTGGACTTGTATCCAAGATCAAGGTCCCTTGTTCTCATGACAGTGCTCTACTCAATAGCCCCTCTCTTTTCTGTGGGTAATATTAGACACCTGGAAGCTAATTAGCACTAGGTGAAGTTTTGTTATTAATGTGCTTATTTTTGAAATAGAAATCATTATGGAAAATAAGTAGGAGTAGAAGATGTGTTGGAATCACTGCCATTAGCTGGGCATCAGCTATGTTCTGCAAACTAGCCTCCTGCTCTAACATTTCATTGATCTTCACAACTCTTTGAGAGAGGTTTTATTACCATTTTATTTATAAGGAAACAAAGTCTCAGAAAAGTGGTTTATTGACAGTCATATCATCTAGCAGTGACACCTGGAGTCTGAACCCTGGCACATCTCTTTCTCGTATATCCTATGTTCGTGGGACAGTAAGCTTTGGATTACGGGGCAAGAACTTAAGACTCACTTCCTAGGTTGTCTGATAATTCATTGTGTGTATTTAGATCCGTGTTTACGTTCCCTTGTGCCTTGGTTTCTGTATCTTCGAGTCTGCAGTCAACTTTTCTGTTACTTGGTCAAATAGAGTCTGTTCAAGTTAAGTACGGGGTTCCTACTCGGATTCTACATCTGGTGTGAAATTGGGAGGAACATATTTGAAATCTTTTGGTATCAGAATGGCAGCAGTGGTTCACAAGTGAAGGAGCCCATTATAGCAGCAGTTCAAGGAACTATTCCCTTGGACCATCTGATAAGTTACTATTGCCTTTGGACTTTGTCTCCTACTTATCAGCTTGAAAAATTCTGACCAAAGGGCCTGAGTGAAGCTACTATCTAAATAAAGCATTCTGTTCCAACTGGCAAAAGGCAAACATGATCTCCCAAACACTCTTGTCTAAAAGTAACCGTTCTCTAATGAGTTGCTGTTTTTATTAAATATTTTGTAGAGCTGATTCATCTTCTTGGATTATAGGAGACACAAACATAACGCAATGTGCTTTTCCTATGCAGAAGCTATTTGCAGCTCTGTAACAAGTCCCGAGTGAATGTCTGAAAATCAGGCATGTTTGTAGAGATTTAAAGAGGTTTGCACAAAGCTTTGAAAGAATTAAAAATAAGCATTTTTGAACGATCACTCCCATCCAAAGGACAGTGCTCCCTGGTGTCAAGGCGTATCCTTTGCAAGAAGGAGCTGGGGGTATGAAAAAGAACATGAAATTAATGTTAAGAAAACAGATGTCCAGAGCCTTAGGGACTAGCAATGCAATTCCTGAGCAAGAAAGCTATAAAGTGCAAATGAGTCCAGGAAGGAAATGTGATAATGTGGGGGAGTGATTATCTATTGGGTAGGTCCTAGGTCTATAGGGGTTTCATATTTTCAGCAACTACTCAGTGATGGCACCAAGAACATATTTGTGTTCGATAAGTTGATAGGTGACCCCAGGCTGACCCAGAGAAAATTAAAATTCAGAATGCCTTCATTCAAGAAGGGGGAGAAACTTGGTGAAAAATTTAAGGATATTTTCCAGACAATGCAAACATTACAGAAAATAACATGGCAGGAGAGAGATGTTTGGAGTTTACAATGACCTCTATGTTAATCTCTAAGTTACCAGTACACAACTACAGTAATATTTCCAAAGAAGCATGTAGGATGTACAATAGTTATCTGAAAAAGGAGTATACAGTGGGTTCCCTTTTCTCTAGTTAGTAAAGCAAGTGACAAAAAGGAGAAAATAGGAGAGAACTACAGAATGGGTGATTCAGGTCAACAAAGGGAATGAGATTTGCAATAAAGCGAACCCTTCAATACCAGAATATCTGGTTAAAGATGTAATTATCATCCTTATTATCACTTTCTTGAGGTCTTTAAAAATCAGAGACTTTCTTGTGCAACCAGGACAAGGTGCATGGTGTTAGGACGACCAACACAAATTGCATCTAGGTAGATGATTCTTTAAGGCTCCCTTGGTCTGTTGCTTCCGTGGACATCAGGAGAGGAAAGCGCAGGCTGTTCAAAACTTCCCTGGGGCTCCTGCTCTCATCCCGGACCCAGAAAGCTCTCAGGATAACCAGGGTTAGGCTGTGCTGGCTTTTCATCCCTCTGTGTTAAATGACTCTGAAGTTGGAGCACATCCCTGTTTCTTCCCACTCTATCCCCCAAAATGGAAACGGATGAGTTCATTTTCTCCTGCCCTGAACCAGCTCTGACTTTGCTAGCTCATGTTCTTGAATTTAGTTGTCTCACATACCAGACTGAGGTGAAGAGGCAAAAAAAAAAAAGAGAAGGATAAAAGAAGAGAAAGCACCGACAGTGCCAAGAGGATGGCTGGGGATGTGAGCCTTGGTTTAATTTCCATTTGCACATTATCTTGAACAGCACTCAACATCAGTTAAAATGCTATCTTGACTCTGGAAATGTAGCTTCAATGCAAATTCCTCAGTCTCTCTCTTCCCATTCACTTGCTACCCTAACACTAGAAACTCTGCACCTTCTAGTTCTTTGCCTTATTGAAGAAGTGGTCTCTGATTAAAGAATCAAAGTCATCTTGAGTTATGAGACTTTAGAGGAAGAGTATCTAGTCTAATAACTTTATTTTACAAATTAGCAAATAAAGACCCGGGGGGTGGAAATGACGAGACCAAAACCACCCTCCCCTGCTTTACAGTCAAGATTGTGGTCTCTCTCTTTTTTTAAAAAATATTTTATTTGTTTATTTGAGAGAGAAAGAGAGAATGAGTGGTAGGGAGGGGTAGAGGGAGAGAGAGAGAGAAGCAGACTCCCCACAGAGCTGGGAGCCGGATGCAGGACTCGATCCCAAGACCCAGAGATCATGACCTGAGCTGAAAGCAGACATTTAACTGACTGAGCCACCCAAGTGCCCCAAGACTGTGGGCTTCTTGGGAGCAAAACATTCATCCACTACTTCCTGTCATATGCTCAGAACTTGGCACTATATAACTTAGAACTATAGCCATGCATATAGTAGAAACTCAACATGTATTTATTGAATGAATAAATGAATGATTCTGATGCCCTTTCTCGTGTTCTTCCCAGTCAAACACACATTTTGGTCCTAAAAAAAAAAAAGCCAAAAAGCTTTTTGAGGACCAATTTAGCTCATTTCACCCCACCTCAAGCCCTGAAATGACCTAATATTTTATCTTGGAATGTTCCACTTTGTTTCCAAAAATTCTTAGTATGCTGTAGTGTAGTTTGACTTAATTCTGTTTTCACAAAAAAAAAAAATGTGGCTAAGTGAGCCGTTCACAAATGCCCCATTGTTATCACCAGACTCAAATTTTCACCAACAAAAAACTGGTGAAATATTAAAATATTAAATCTTAGCTGTTTTGATTCTCAAACTTTCTCCTACTCTTTACAACTGAGGGAATTCTTTTACCTTAGTTTATGGTAGAAGTAAATAGAGTACAATAAGCCGTATGTAAGTAAATCTCACTATATAAATATTGGTATTAGAAAATCTGATTTCTTAAGTCAAGCAGAGAAAGACAACTATCATATGATCTCCCTGATATGAGGAAGTGGTGATGCAACATGGGGGCTTAAGTGGGTAGAAGAAGAATCAATGAAACAAGATGGAATTGGGAGGGAGACAAACCATAAGTGACTCTTAATCTCACAAAACAAACTGAGGGTTGCTGCGGGGAGGGGGGTTGGAAGAAGGGGGTGGGGTTATGGACATTGGGGAGGGTATGTGCTTTGGTGAGTGCTGTGAAGTGTGTAAACCTGGTGATTCACAGACCTGTACCCCTGGGGATAAAAATATATGTTTGTAAAAAATAAAAAAAAAAATACACAATAAGAAAAAAGAAAGAAAATCTGATTTCTACTAAATTCTACTCTGTAACTAATAATACATTCTATGTTCACTAAACTGAATTTAAATTTAAAAATTTGAAAAAAAAAAGAAAAGCTGATTTCAAAACAGATGCATTACCTGGAAGGCCAATTCTTTGTAGTACTGAGAGATTTGCCGTAAGAGTCCTTTCAGTACTGGTCTAGGGTGTAAACGTGGTTCAGATTACATGCAACTTTTTAGGAACATATCTATTGTGCAAGAGAGGTAACTACTGATACAACCACAGGATAGACAAAGCAGCCAGCTGAGGTGGCGTGTTTTAGGACTGACAAGGGTATTAGGAGCCAGAGTTCCCAAAGCCCTGTAAAGCATGTGGACTCTTTCAAGCTCTGGACATCAGAGAAAACCTAAAAACTACCATACTTGAAACTTCTTGCTCACAGCCAGCTAAGTCTAGAGATGAGAGATGAAGAAGAACAGGAAGAGAACATTTTAACCCTTACTGGAACGTCCAATGCCCTAGCCCTGGCTAACTTTGACTGACACATAAAAAATGCTAACACTCTGGCATACAGTACAACAAAATAGAGAAATCAAATGTACATGAGAAAAGGGATAAGAATAGAAACACAGAGAGAGAAGCTAACCCAACAAAATGTACCATAATGTATATTATTATAGGAGATGTGGTTGTTGATTCCTCCCTTTTTGGCAGTCTGTGAGAAAAAGAGAACCGATCAATTATATAACTCGTTGTCTCCCTAAGATTTTTGTTAAATGCTCAGGAAAGCACACCAGATGGAAATTTGTCTCCTAAGTCCTCATAAGGGAAACACTGGGTACATAATAAATAACATCCCTAATGATAAACTTGCCATAGACCAGTGGTTTTCAAACTTCAGAGCTCATCAGAATCAACTGGAAGACATAAAACACGGATTTCCAGTGCTACTCTCCAAGTTTCCAGTGCAGCACACCTGAAGTGGGGCCAAGCATTTGTATTTTTATTATTCTCCTGGGTGATAGCCATGCTGCTGGTCCAGAATCGCATTACAAAAACCACTGCTGTTGGCACAAGGCCAAATTTGCCAGGTCCTCTTCCTGAAACTTCTTTCTATAGAGACTGATGACAATGCTTAGTTGAGCAGTTACCTGGGATTAGGGCAAGGAAGTCCAGACACGTTCCGTCTGCAGGTCCAGCCCACAAGGGGAGGGACCAGTGGAGAGAGGTAATGGCTGTACTATTTATCAGTTAGTATATTTTCTATATCGTTCCTTTATTATTTATTTATTTATTTATTTAAGATGGAGAGAGAGAGAGAGAGAGCGAGCACAAGCAGGGAGAGCAGCAGGCAGAAGGAGAGGGAGAAGAAGACTCCCCATGGGGCAGGGAGCCCAATGCAAGGCTCCATCGCAGGAACCCTGAGATCATGACCTGAGCCAAAGGCAGGCACTTAACAGACTGAGCTACCCAGGTGCCCCACCATATCATTCCTTAATGCAGAACAGTCCTGTTGGTTTATTCACTGGAGCTCTCAACAAACATACAGATTTCTTCCTTACTCATCAAATTGCTCTGCAACCCAGAGTAGAAAGATCTCTGCCTGTAGGAACACAACCATCATGTGTCAGCGATTGTAAGAACAATCTTTTCTGATTGAAGGCTGCCTCTTAAGAAACTTTTGCACCTCTATTACTCATTCTTTCCATGCACCCCTTTCATCATTCATCCATTATTCATCAACTTTTTAAGACTGAGATTCCTCAAATTCTATCAGCCATGTCTAATGTTTTCTTGTATCTCTACATCAGAAGATATAGTGCTTGTAAAATGGGCACTCAGTTATCAGCGTGCTGAACAAAATGCTTAAAAAGAAAACTGTACGAAACCAGGTTATCTGACAACTCATGTCACCAGAGATTCTCCTCAGCAACCCTAGCATACCTTCTTTCTCATAAAGAAGGACTCTTGTAGATTGACTATATTCCACTGCGGGGAGAAAAAAAAAAAAAAAAAGTATGTTTAAAAAAAAATGTGATTTGATTGACAGTGTGAAAAATTCATGGTATGGTTATTCCCTCTGAAATAGGATTTTTTTTCCTGTATTTTAAAGCTAAGTTCATTCATCGATTCAACAAATAGCCTGAACATTTTCTATGTATAAAGTAAAAGCAAAGAGTATGCTCTTAAGTAGGGAGCACAGATACATAACCCATCAATGTGACCCATACAAGACTAGAAGTGCACATGAAGTAGGCTGGGGCAGCAAAGAAAATAATCAGCTTGGAGGTGGCAGAGTGTGGATGTAGAAGCTTATCATCTCTGACTGAGGTGGCAGAAAGCATACAGAGGGTAGCAGAACGTTTTAGGAAAACAGGACGCATACTGTTAGGAATTGGCATGCCTTTTACTATAAGAGATGAAGTGAGCAAATTAACCCATCAATCAACTGTGACCAAGGGAGGCATGAAGAACAGGACAGAGGTGACACACACCGTGGCATGTTTTGAGAGGAGCCAGAGATACCCTGCCACCAATTGCCATGGTCCTGACATTCCACTATTAAAAAGCCATTCCCATACATCTTAAACACTTTCTAAGTCCTCAGATAAAATGCCATTTCTCCTAAGAGTCTCTCTCAACCCTGGTGACACTATGGACATTTTTAGCTAGGTAATTCTTGGCTGTGAGGGACTTTCTAATACATTGTAGGATGTTTAGCAGTATCTCTGATCTCTACCCCCTAAATGTCAGTGGCAGCCCACTCCTTAATCATGACAATTAAAATGTTCCTCCAGACATGGCCAAATGTCCCCTGGGAGACACCACCACCTCCCACTGAAGACCACTGTTCTAGAAAGTGTAACACTTCAGGCTGCGATCAGCTTTATTCTCCTTCTCATGATCAAAGAGACTTCCTCCCCCCAACGTAGCTACTGTGCAGCTAAAAGAGAAGTGACTGACCAATTAAGAAGCAGGATGACAATTGCTCAACAATCTTGTTGGCTATACCAGCTCTGGTTGTCAATGGGGTGACAGAGGTCACCACCAAATGAAATCTATGAATCAAACTATTTGAGCAAAGGAGAAACCTTGAGAGAAAGAGGGGAGGCAAATTAGAGTATGAAAAATCAAAATGGCCCAATTTTATAAGAGCTTGGAGAAGAGTGTCTAAATTGAATCTTTTCTGTTTAGTTATATCATACATCAGAAAGAAATTTAACTGATGATTTATTGATTGACCAAGAGTCTAAAAAGTACATAATTATCACTGATACATAATTAATAATCAATTATGAAAAAACAATGTCCTTCACACATACACAGTTTTTAAGATCCTTTTCACATATGACCTTTTCCAAAAATTGGCAATACATTCTAATGTTTCAAAAATCAAAACAATCTAAAAAGGATAAGTGTGAAAAATCTCATTTCTACCTTTGTCCCTTCCACGCACTTCGTCCTCACTGTAGATAACAATTTTTTAGTTTCTTTGATATCCTTTGAGAATTTTGTCATGAAAATATAAGAATATACAAATATATATTCATATTTTCCTGTTCCTTATACAAAAAATACCATGCTACAATTCTGTTCTGCAGTTGTTTTTTTTTTTTTTTTTTTAAACTTTTTTCCACTTAACCTCTTGGAGAATTCCATACAGAGAACTTTCTCATCATTTGTTTTTTATACCTACATTGTCTTCCATACATGGATACAGCACCATTCGTGTAAATAGTTCCCTATTAATGAAGTCCTGGATTGTTTCCAGTTATTTTCTGTTGCATGCAATGCTGCAATAATTATCCTGAGGCATGCATTGTTTTTGCACTACCTTCATCTAATCCCGATATCAGACTTTATTCCTCTTCTGTGTGTGGTAAGAAAAAACAAAATGCACAATCTTAACCATATTTAAGTATACAGCTCAGTAGTGTTGAATATATTTACATTATTGTGAAACAGATCTCTGGAAATGTTTCATCTTGCAGAACTAACACTCCATATCTATTAAACACTGAGTTCCCTTCTTTTGCCCCTGACCCCAGCCTCCGGTAACTACTTCTACTTTCTATTTATACGAATTTCACTATACCTTAGATCCTGCATGTATGTGGGATCTTACAGTTTTTGTGTTTTTATAACTGGGTTGTTTCCCTTAGTAGAATGTCCTCCAGGTTCATCCAGGTTGTAGCCTGTGACAGGATTTCCTTTCTTTTTAAGGCTGCATAGGATTCTATTGTGTATATACTATATTTTGCTTATCCATTCATCCATTCATAGACCCTGGGCTACTTCCATTCATAGTTATTGTAGATAGTGCTGCTATGAACATGAGTGTGCAAAGATCTCTTCAAGACCCTGCTTTCAATTATTTTGGTTATATACCCAGAAGTGAGATTGCTGGATCATATGATGATTCTATTTTTAAATTTCTGAAGCACCACCATATTGTTTTCCATAGTGATTACACCACTTTACTTCCCCACCAGTGGTGCACACGGGCTAAGTTTAATGCTTAAATACTCTAAAGATGGTGTATTATATATGCAGAAACCAAGACAAGCTGCAGCCTCACAGATAATACAACTCCAATATGCCTAAGAACCTCTTGACATAGCCCAGGGTCCTGTATTATCCTATATTGTATTAAAATTCCAAGTGAAGCAAAAATGCAAATGTTATTTTCTGTCATCAGTAAGCTTGATCATCTCTGTTAGAGTCTCTGTAATAATTTTAGCCAAAAGATTTTTCTACCCTTTGAAGGAATAAGCTTCCCCCTTGTTCCTCAATTCTGCTACTGGTCCCCCCAGCAGCACTTGACATAGAAGATGAATATACTGCTTCATTGGTTGTTATTTAAGCAGGTTATATTCAGCCTCCATTACACATAAACTAATTGAAATCTTGAACTTGGAATCAGCATGATGCCCCATTGGCCTAGCATTAGGGAAAGAGTCCCGAATGACTAATACAGTAACCCGGCTAGACGTGTTTGCTAACCCAAAAAGCTGTGATCTCTGGGCCAGGCACGTGGGGCCAGAGGAAGAACTAACTCTTGGCTGTATTAGTGGATTTTTCCACCAAAGAATTATTGCAGGAAGACGGGTCACAAAGTCAAAGCATATATTACTGAGCAGGGAATACCATCAGAGGCAAAAACAAATACCAGCAGGAAAAAAGGAAAGCCTGGCCCACTCTCCCTCACACGTCTCACCTCAAAGATGTTGGTAGTTGGAAGCTGTTTCAATAATGATATCTCAAACTGATGACAATGCTCTCTAGAACTGTCCTTGTGATCTGGCTGTTTTATGTTTCATAAAATATCCAGTGAAGAAAAGGAAGGTCATTGCCATGGGGAAGGATATGACAGAATGTTGTCCAGCACAACTAATCCTTTTCCTGCTCTACATATGCCTCAGATCAGCTTTCAAGGGTTTTATGCTCTAATTGTCAAGGAGCTTGCTGTTAATGATAAAATAATAATCTCTGACACTGGGGTGCATGTATCAACATTTAAGAAAAACATGGTTTTTATACATGAATGGCATAGCTAATAATCAGTTGGCAAGTACTGGAACCTGACATATCAAAGCAAACTAGAAATCCACCCACCTGTAGGAGACACTGAGGAGAGGTGCCTGTCTTAGACTTGGCATTGGATGGAAGGGGAAAGAATCCTCCCTAAAGAATCTATAACCACACTTTGGAACATATGTAGGTTTGTTTCTCAATTTTGCACTTCCTGTTTGTTGCAAAGAAATCTGAATCCAGTCCAGTCCCTGGGGAATAAGCCTTGACGTCCAATTTCCTTCTATTTTCCAGTGATCAAACTCTGAATCTGATCATGAATAATCTTATCACTTTTCTTGACACTCAAATTTATTATATAATATAAATATTTCCAGAAAGCAGTAACACATGAAGATATTATTATCCAGATATCTATTGTAATTCTATTCTTAACTATTTACATAGCTAAAGCACTTAACTCTTGAGTCTCAGAATTCACCATTTCTAGAAGATTGAAACAAGTAAAGGAATGAAAAGTAAATGGAATTAATATGTTTGAGCCAACTGTCTACTCTACTAAAATGATATATTTTTAAAGATTTTATTTGTTTATTTGTCAGAGAGAGAGAGAGAGAGCACAACCAGGGGAGGGGGCAGAGGGAGAAGCAGGCTCCACACTAAGCAGGGAGCTGGATGTGGGATTCAATCCCAGGACCCTGGGGTCATGACCTGAGCTGAAGGCAGAGGCTTAACTGACTACCAGGTGTCCCTATTAAAATGATTTCTTATTTATTTCCCATAAAATGCTAAGTTGTGCTTATTGTCCCTATCAAGAGTATTGCTAAGTTATAGGAGAGGAAACTGAAGCATTAAGTAACTTGCCCAAAGTCATGAGAAGTAAACGATGGCAATTGGCCAAGTAGGAGTCAATCCCTGATAAGCCCAAATGCTTTACTTTACTACTGTACTGTACATACTGCCTCATTCCAATATTTCCAGTACACACATTCTATTTTTATGCAAGAATTTAAAAATCAGAACCAGTTTTCTGTTCTACAGTTAATAAAATGTCCTTCATATTATATATATATATGTTATACATATATTCATATATATGTTATGCATATATTTATATATGCATGTATATGTATGTGTGTGTGTATATATATATTCTTATGGTTAATTTCCTCCCAGTATAAAAAAGCTTGCACAACTTATTCCCATTCAAAAATTAATGTCTCCCTGCCTCTCAAATTCTTCATATCAGAGAGATTATATGGTAATTGTCTTTCTCTGATTGACTTATTTTGCTTAGCATAAGGGCGGGGGGTCTGGGGGGTAGGGGAAAAAATGAAACAAGATGGAATCAGGAGGGAGACAAACCATAAGAGACTCTTAATCTCAGGGAACAAACTGAGGGTTTCTGGGGCTTAGGGGGTAGGGATGGGGTGGCTGGGTGATGGAAATTGGGGAGGGTATGTGCTATGGTGAGAGCTGTGAAATGTGTAAGCCTGATGATTCACAGACCTGTACCACTGGGGCAAATAATACATAATATGTTCATAAATAAATAAATAAAATTAAAATATATAAAAACAGAAAAAAATAATGTCTCACTGTGAAGAAAAGCATCTGAAAGTAATTGTGACTGGCTTTGGGGGGAAAAAAGAAATTATACATTCATTTCTGAATACTTTAGAAGGCCTATGTTCTGGGGCCTATGCATGATTAGTGAACAAGTTATATAAGAAAACTGCTCCTTTGAAGCATACATTATAACAGAGAAATGCATAAAATAAGTAGAAAAATAAGAATAACTGTAAGAAAAGGTAATTGCTAAAGATGTTGAAAAATGGAATAAAGAACGACTGATAGGACAGAGTTGCTGTGCTGGGGAATTCAGAAGAAAATCGGTCTTTAATGTGGATTTGCTCCCCAAGTTCAGACTTGAGTTTGGATCCAAAGCATCTAAATTCAAAATGTGTTTTAAGGTACCTCTAGGTCACCAGTGTTTCAGTCACCTCACAAAATCAAGTGAAAATAATCTAAGCAGAAATCCACTTCCAACACTGAGCATAAACTATTTCCCGAGATAACGTTCTACAGAACATGAACTCACAGTTAAAAAGCACAAAATGCCCACATAAGGAAAAAGATGTCTTCAATGGAAGCCAGCAGAAACAATATATAGAAGAATCAGATGAGCCAATATTTCTGATATTGGAATTTTTCAATAAAAATACCTAGTAAGTTTAAAAAATAAAATAAATATTAACAAATAAATGTCTATAAATTACCAAATTTGAAAAAGAAAAAAATCTCTGAGAAGCAAAAACTGTAACAATTGAAATTTAAACTGAGAGGATGAGTTAAAGAGCATATTATACCAAACGGAAGAAAGAATTAATGAACTGGAAAATAGACTTAAAGAATTTACCCAGAATTCAGCATATTGGGTGAAGAGAGAAAATATGAAAGAGAGTTTAAGAGGCACAGAGAAGAGAAGTCTAATACCAAACAAGCATTGCAAAAATGGAGAGAAATGAGAAAAAAAAGAGGAAGGGAAAGGAAATATTTGAATAGGGAATAACAGAATTTTTCAAAATTGTAGAAAGTTAAGATTTTAGAGTTAAGAAATCCTATGCAAGATAAATAAAATACATCTACAATTAGACTTATCTTAGTAAAACCAAAAAATACTGAAGACTAAGTAATAATCTAAAATTTATCTGAAAAAAAACATATTACTGACAAATTAGCAATGATCTGACTAATTGATATCTCAAAAGCAATAATTACTTACCTAAGACTATATGCCCAGAAAAACTATTTAATAACAATATTTTTAGAAGAAATTAAAATGAGAAAAACATTTCATTAATAATGATATTTTTAGGGAAAAATATCATAAAAGAATTTTCCACCAATAACCTTTACTAAAGAAAAGTATCAAGAAAGTCCTTTAGCCAGAATAATCTCATATGGAATGTCTGCAATGCAAGAAGGAATGAATGAGTAAAAATATTAGTAAAGTATATGAGCAACTTATACAAACAGCAATTGTATAAAATAACTAATATTTTCTAACGGTTAAAATACACGAGAGAACAAAAACATAGTGCACCAATGGTATATAAGAAAGGAGAAATTGTTTGGGATTAAGGTGCTATTAGAGTCTATAATGTTGAGTAGCAGGGTAAAGGTAATGATCAACTTTATGTATTAGTCAGGGTTCTCCTGAGAAGTGAGCAAATAGGATATTTATTATAGGCATTGATTCACATAATTACGGAAGCTGAGATATGCCTCAGTCTGCTATCTGCAAGTGGGAGATCAGGAAACTTGGTGGTATCATTCAGTCCAAGTCCAAAGTCCTAAAAATCAGAGAAGTCAATGATGTCTGTCTCAATCTTAGTCCAAAGGCTTGAGAACTGGAGAACACTGATGTCCCAGAGCAGAAGATAGATGTCCCAACTCCAATGGGGAAAGCAAATTCATCCTTCCTCTGCCTTTTTGTTCTGTTTGAGCCCTCCACACTGCCCACCCACACTGGGAAGAAAAATCTACCTTATTCAGTTCACCAATTCAAAAACTAATCTCTTTTGAAAAGATCCTTATAGACAAACTCAGAAATAATGTTGTGCCAGTTCTTTGGGGATCTCTAAGCCCCATCAAACTGACATATAAAATTAACCATCACAGTTTAAAATGTAAGTTAAGTAGCATGGTAAAATGTAAGTTAAGTAGCATGGTAAAATTTTTGTGAAAAGAAGGACAGAAGCAAAATGGAGTAGTAATAGACCTAAATATTGTGGGGTCCCAGGAGTTCAGCTAGATAGTTGTCAAACCATTCTGAACACCTACAAACTCAACAGGAGATTGAAGAGAAGAAGAGAAGCAATTCTAGAAACAGAAAAGTGACCACTTTCTGGAAGGTAGGACATGCGGAGAAGTGAATCCAAAGCAATCTATGAGAAGAGACCGTGATGGGCGGGGTCGTCTCCCGGCAAGCGATGGAGCAGTGGAGCACAAAATCAGGACATTTAGAAGTCTGCTCCACTGAGGGACATCACTCCAGAGGCTAAGCAGGGGATGGAGCACTCACAGGGACAGTGTAGTCTCAGGACCCTCGGAGTCACAGAAAGACTGGGATGTCTGAGTGTGGCAGAGCTCCCAGTTATATAAGTGGGGAAGCTGGCCTCAGAGATGGAGCCAAGGACTGGGATCTCAGTTTGGGATTACCTTAAACTGTGATCTGTGGCAAGTCAACCCTCTGTTCTTCGAGTAAGGACCTCTCAAGGGGCAGATCTCCAGAGACTTATGGGAGCAAGCTGCAGGAATCTGCTGAGACTTCAAACAGGGTCATGCACCAGAGATAGAAACGCTCAGTCCCAGGCTGGGTGAGCATGGAGCATGGCTGGAGACCAGGGAGACAAGAGGGATTAACTGCTTTTCTCTGGGGGCACACTGAGGAGGGGGCCCTGAGCTCTTGGCTCCTCTGGGCCAGAGATTGGGAGGCTGCCATCTTCATTCCTTTTCTCCAAAGCTCTACAGAGAGCATTCAGGGAACAAAAGCTCTGACAGTAAACCAGAGCAGATAAATTAGCCTTGACCCCTGGCAAGGGTGGTACAATTCCACCTCAGGCAAAGACATTTGAGAATCACAGCAATAGGCCCCTCCACCAGAATATCAGTAAGAACACCCAGCCAAGACTAAGTTCACTGATCAATGAGAACTGCAAAACTTCAGAGCTATGTCAGTACAGCATAAAGAATTCATGGCTTTTTTCCCATGACTCTTTAGTCTTTCAAAGTTAAATTTTTTTAATTTTTTATTATTCCATTTTTTAAATTTTTCTTTCCTATTTTAGCATTTTTTAATAATTTTATCTTATCAATAACTTTTTAAAAATCTTTTTAAATTTTCATTGCTATAGTCATATTCTATCCCTTCATTTTATTTAACATTTTTTAAAATATTTTATTTATTTATTTGACAGAGATTACAAGTAGGCAGAGAGGCAGGCAGAGAGAGGAGGAAGCAGGCTCCCTGCTGAGCAGAGAGCCCGACGTGGGGCTCGATCCCAGGATGCTGGGATCATGACCTGAGCCGAAGGCAGAGGCTTTAGCCCACTGAGCCACCCAGGTGCCCCTATTTAACATTTTTTTAATACATACAGGTTTTTCTTTCTTTAAAATTTAGAATCTTTCTTCTAATAGATCAAAATGTACCTAAAATCTAGCACGTGACTTTGTTCTAGTCTCCCAGCCTGGTCACATTCTTTCCTCTTTTTATTTTTCTTTTTTCAACCAACTTCTTATCTTATCAATTCTTCTTTTAGAATTGCCTTTAATTTTCATCCTTACAGTCATATTCTATCCCTTCATCATGTTTACCCTTATTGGGGTGTGTGTGTGTGTGTGTGTGTGTGTGTGTGTGTGTGTATTTGTTGTTGTTGTCATTGTTCTTTAAAATTTTGGGAGGCAGTTTCTTCTATTAGACCAAAATACACCCAAAATCAAGTATGTGGCTCTGTTCAATTCATCAGTCCTATATATTTCTCCTTGTCCTTCTCCTTCTCCTTCTTCCTCCTCCTCCTCCTCCTCCTCTTCTTCTTCTTCTTCTTTCTTCTCCCTCAGTTTTGGGTCTCTTCCAATTTGGTTAGTGCATATTTTTCTGGGGTCATTGCTACCCTTTTAGATTTTGTTCTCTCATTCATCTATTCTTACCTGAATAAAATGACAAGGATGAAAAACTCACCTCAAATAAAAAAAAAAAAAAAAAACAGAAGGCAGTACCAACAACTAGGGACCTAATCAGTATGGACATTAGTAAGATGTCAGAACTAGAGTTCAGAATGACAATTATCAAGATGCTAGCTGGGCTAATCAAAAGAAATGAAATCTTGCCATTTGCGACGACGTGGATGGAACTAGAGGGTATCATGCTTAGCAAAATAAGTCAAGCGGAGAAAGACAACTATCATATGATCTCCCTGATATGAGGAAGTGGAGATGCAAAATGGGGGGTTAAGAGGGTAGGAGAAGAATAAATGAAACAAGATGGGATTGGGAGGGAGACAAACCATAAGAGAATCTTAATCTCACAAAACAAACTAAATGTCACCAGGGGGAGTGGGGGAGGGAGAGTGGGGTGGGGTTATGGACATTGGGGAAGCTATGTGCTATGTTGAGTGCTGCGAAGTGTGTAAACCTGGCGATTCACATACCCGTACCACGGGGGATAAAAGTATATTACATGTTTATAAAAAATAAAAAATTTTTTTTAAAAAGATGCTAGCTGGGCTAGAAAAAAGCATGGAATATATCAGAGAATCCCCTCATGGGAAAATAAAATCTCTTTATGGAGAAATAAAAGAACTAAAATCTAACCAAGTTGAAATTTAAAAAGCTATTAATGAGGTATAATCAAAAATGAAGGTTCTTACTGCTAGGATAAATGAGGCAGAAGAGAGAATTAGTGATATAGAAGACCAGATGGTGGGGAATAAAGAATCTGAGAAAAAAAGAGATAAATAACTACTGGACCATGAGGGAGAATTCAAGAGATAAGTGATACCATAAGACAAAACAATAATAGAATAATTGGGATCCTGCAAGAAGAAAGAGAGGATTGGGGGTGCCTGGATGGCTCAGTAGGTTAAGCCTCTGCCTTCAGCTCAGGTCGTGATCTCAGGGTCTTGGGATCGAGCCCCACATCAGGCTCTCTGCTCAGCAGGGAGCCTGCTTCTCCCTCTCTCTCTCTCTCTCTCTCTCCCTCTCTCTCTGCCTACTTGTGATCTCTCTGTCAAATAAATAAATTAATTTAAAAAAAAAAAGAAAGTGAGAGAAAAGCAGAAGGTATATTGGAGCAAATTATAGCAGAGAATCTCCCTAATTTGACAAAGGGAGCAAACATCAAAATCCAGGAAGCACAGAGAATCCTCAAAATCAATAAAAATCTGTCCAAATCTTATCATCTAGTAGTAAAATGTATGAGTCTCAGGGACAAAGAGAAAATCCTGAAAGCAGCTTGGGACAAGAGGTCTGTAACATACAACAGTAGAAATATTAAATTGGCAGCAGACCTATCCACAGAGACCTGGCAAGCCAGAAAGGGCTGGCATGATATATTCAGAGCACTAAATGAGAAAAATATGCAGCTAAGACACTATATCCAACTAGGCTGTCATTGAAAATAGGAGATAAAAAGCTTCCATGATGAACAGAAACTAAAAGAATTTGCAAATAGCAAACCAGCCCTACAGGAAACATTGAAAGGGGTCCTCTAAGCAGACAGCCTAAAAGTAACAGACCAGAAAGGAACAGAGACAATATACAGTAATAGTTACCTTACAGGCAATACAATGGCACTAAATTCATAACTTTCAATAGTTACCTTGAATGTAAATGGACTAAATGTCCCAATTAAAAGATAAAGGGTATCAGAATTGATTTAAAAAAATAGTAAGACCCATCGATATGCTGTCTGCAAAAAACTCATTTTAGACCCAAAGACACCTCCAGATTTAAAGTGATGGGGTGGAAAACAATATACCATGCTAATGGACATCAAGAGAAAACTGGGATGGCAATCCTTACATCAGATCAATTAGATTTTAAGCAAAAGACTATAATAAGAGATAAGGAATGACACTATATCATATTTAAAGGGTCTGTCCAACAAGAAGGTCTAACAATTTTAAATATCTATGCCCCTAACATGGGAGCAGACAATTACATAAACCAATTAATAACAAAAAAAATTTAAAAAAAATAAAAAATAAAAATAAAATAAATAATAAATAATAAATAAAATAAATAAAAAATAATAAAATAATAAAAAAAACACATGGACAATAACAGAATAATACTACGGGACTTCAACACCTGCTTCACTGAAATGGACAGGTCATCTAAGCAAAAGATCAAAAAGGAAATAAAAACTTTAATAGACATACTGGGCCAGATGGACATCACAGATATATTTAGAACATTCCATCCCAAAGCAACAGAATACAGATTCTTCTCTAGTGCACATGGAATAGTTTCCAGAATAGATCACATCCTGGGTCACAAATCAGGTCTCAACTAGTATCAAAAGATTGGGATCATTTTCTGCATATTTTCAGACCACAACGCTTTGAAACTAGAACTCAACCACAAGAAGAAAGTTGGAAAGTACTCAAATACATGGAAGCTAAAGAGCATCCTACTAAAGAATGAATGGGTCAACCAGAAATTAAAGAAGAATTTTAAAAATTCATGGAAACAAATGAAAATGAAAACACAACTGTTCAAAATCTTTGGGACACAGCAAAAGCGGTCCTCAGAGGAAGGTATATAGCAAACAAGCCTTTCTCAAGAAACAAGAAAGGTCTCAAGTACACAACCTAACCCTACACCTAAAGGAGCTGGAGAAAGGACAACAAAGAAAGTCTAAATCCAGAAGAAGAGAAATTAAAAAGATCAGAGCAGAAATCAATGAAATAGAAACCAAAAGAACAGTAGAAAAAAATCAATGAAACTAAGAGATGGTTCTCTAAAAGAGTTAATAAGATTGAAACTCCCTTGGCCAGACTTATCCAAAAGAAAAGAGAAAGGACCCAAATGACAAAATCATGAATGAAAGAGGAGAGATCACAAGCAACACCAAAGAAATACAAACATTTATAAGAACATAATATGAGCAACTATACACCAGCAAATCTGACAATCTGGAAGAAATGGACACATTCCTAGAGACATATAAATTACCAAAACTGAACCAGGAAAAAAAATAGAAAACCTTAACAGACCTATACCTAGTAAGGAGATTGAAGCAGTCATCAAAAATCTCCCAACAAACAAGAGCTCCGGCCCAGATGGCTTCCCAGGGGAATTCTAACAAACATTTAAAAAAGAATTAATAGCTATTCTCCTGAAACTGTTCCAAAAAATAGAAATCAAAAAATAGAAAACTTCCAAACTCATTTTATGAGGCCAGCATTACCTTGATCCCAAAACCAGACAAAGACCCCATCAAAAAGGAGTATTACAAACCAATATTCTTGATGAACATGGATGCAAAAATTCTCATCAAAATACTAGCCAATAGGATCCAACAGTTCATTAAAAGAATTAGTCACCACGACAAAGTGGGATTTATTCCTCGGCTGCAAGTTTGGTTCAACATCCACAAATCAATCAATGTGATACATTAATAAAAGAAAGAAAAAGAACCACATTATACTCTCAATAGATACTGAAAAAACATTTGATAAAGTGCAGCATCATTTCTTGATCAAAACTCTTCACAGTGTAGGGATAGAGGGAACATACCTCAATATCATAAAAGCCATCTATGAAAAACCCACTGTGAATATCATTCTCAATGGGAAAAAACTGACAGCTTTTCTCCTAAGGTCAGGAACACGGTAGGGCTGTCCACTATCACCACTGTTATACAACATAGTACTAGAAGTCCCAGCCTCAGCAATCAGACAACAAAAAGAAATTAAAGGCATCCAAATCGGCAAAGAAGTCAAACTATCAATCTTTGCAGATGATATGATACTTTATGTGGAAAACCCAAAAGACTCCACTCCAAAACTTCTAGAACTCATACAGGAATTCAGTAAAGTGTCAAGATATAAAATCAATGCATAGAAATTAGTTGCATTTCTATACACCAACAGCAAGACAAAAGAAAGAAAAATTAAGGAGTCAATCCCATTTATAATTGCACCCCAAACCATAAGATACCTAGGAATAAACCTAACCAAAAGGGCAAAGAATCTGTACTCAAAAAAATATAAAGTACTCATGAGAGAAATTGAGGAAGTTACAAAGAAATGGAAAAACATTCCATGCCCATGGATTGGAAGAATAAATATTGTGAAAATGTCTATGCTACCTAAAACAATCTACACATTTAATGCAATCCCTATCAAAAGACCATCAACTTTTTGCAAAGAAATGGAATAAATAATCCTAAAATTTATATGGAACCAGAAAAGACCCCAAATATCCAGAGGAATGTTGAAAAAGAAAACCAAAGTTGGTGGCATCACAATTCCAGACTTTAAGCTCTATTACAAAGCTGTAATCATCAAGACAGCATGGTACTGGCACAAAAACAGACATATAGATCAATGGAACAGAACAGAGAGCCCATAAATGGATCCTCACCTCTATGGTCAACTAATCTTTGACAAAGCAGGAAAGAATGTCCAATGGAAAAAAGTCTCTTCAAATGGTGTTGGGAAAAATTGGACAGCCACATGCAGAAGAATGAAACGGGACCATTTCCTTAACACCACACACAAAAATAGACTCAAAATGGATGAAAGAGGGGCACCTGGGTGGCTCAGTGGGTTAAAGCCTCTGCCTTTGGCTAGGGTTATGGTCCCAGGGTCCTGGGTTTGAGCCCCGCATCGGGCTCTCTGCTCGGCAGGGAGCCTGCTTCCTCCTCTCTCTCTCTCTCTGCCTGCCTCTCTGCCTACTTGTGATCTCTCTCTGTCAAATAAATAAATAAAATCTTCAAAAAAAATAGATGAAAGACCAGCATGAGACAGGAATCCATCAAAACCCTTGAGGACAACACATGCAGCAACCTCTTTTATCTCAACCATAGCAACTTCTTGCTAGAAACATCGCCAAAGGCAAGGGAAGCAAGGGCAAAAATGAACTATTGAGACTTCATCAAGATAAAAATCTTTTGTACAGCAAAGGAAACAGTCAACAAAACCAAAGACAACTGACATATGGGAGAAGAGATTTGCAAATTACATATTTGATAAAATGCTAGTATCCAAAGTCTATAAAAAAACTTCTCAAACTCAACACCCAAAGAATAATCCAATCAAGAAATGGGCAGAAGACATGAATAGACATTTCTGCAAAGAAGACATCCAAATGGCCAACAGACACATGAAAAAGTGCTCAACATCACTTGGCATCAGGGAAATACAAATCAAAACCACAGTGAGATATCACCTCACACCAGTCAGAGTGGCTAAAATTAACAAGTCAGAAAATGACAGATTTTGGCAAGGATGTGGAGAAAGGGGAACCCTCCTACACTTACCATTGGTGGAAATCCAAGTGGGTGCAGCCACTCTGGAAAACAGTATGGAGGCTCCTCAAAAAGTTGAAAATAGAGTTACCCTAGGACCCAGCAATCACACTACTGGGTATTTACCCTAAAGATACAAATGTAGTGATCCGAAGAGGCACTTGCACCCAAATGTTCATAGCAGCAATGTCCACAATAGTCAAACTATGGAAAGAACTTAGATGTCCATCAACAGATAAATGGATAAAGATGTCCTATACACGTATACAGTGAAATACTATGCAGCCATCAAAAAACCGAACTCTTGCCATTTGCAACAACATGGATGGAAGCTAGAGGGTATTATGCTAAGTGAAATAAGTTAATCAGAGAAAGACAATTATCATATGATCTCTCTGATATGAGAAATTCGAGAGGCAGGTTGGGGGGGGTCATGTGGGTAGGGAAGGAAAAAATGAAACAAGATGGGGTCAGGGAGGGAGACAAACCACAAGAGACTCTTAATTTCAGGAAACAAACTGAGGATTGCTGCGGTGGAGGGAGGGTAGGGATAGGGTGGCTGGGTTATGGACACTGGGGAGGTTATATGCTATGGTGAGTGTTGTGAATTGTGTAAGCCTGATGATTCACAGAACTGTACCCATGAAACAATACATTATATGTTAATTTAAAAATTTATAGTAACTACTAATGAAAAAGAAACTGAGTTTATAATTTAAAATCAGTAGAGATGTAAAAGATGGGATGAAAGGAAAAATTTTAAATAATTTCTAAGACAAAAAGGAGAAGAGATAAATTTACTCAGAAATTTAGAAAACGGGAAGAAATAAGTATGGTAGAAATAATTCCATATATATAAATAATCACCATAAATATGTACAAACTAAATTTAGCCACCAAATAGCAAAGATAGTTACATTATATTTAAGAGATTCACTTCTGTGCTATTAATAAGAGATACACATAAATTATAATGCAGAAAATTTGAGAATTAAAAACAAATATTAGCCAAAAGAAACCCAGCATCACTATATTTATATCAATCCAATATACTTTACAGCAAGAAATACTGGAGATACAGTCACTATATAATAGTGATAAAATGCTTAAAATAGGATAAAAATAAGATAAAATGTTTAGTTCACCAGGAGGATGACATATGTAGCATATCACTAACATAAAAAGTAAAAATCAACAGAACCACAAGAAGTAGAGAAATTCACCAGCCTCCTTCTTTCCACTTGATAAGTTTATAGATTTTGAATAACACAATTAACACATTCAGTATAAGAGAGATATTTAGAACATTGCACTCAAAACATACTTTTTAAACATAAAAAAGCACACAAACAAACAAAAACAGCTTTTTTAAAGTCTGACCCATGATATGCTTATATCATAAAAACAACAAATCTCAAAATCTAGTATCATACAGACATATTTCTCTGCCCATAATATAGCAAGATTATAAATTAAATAAAAATATAATTGGCAATATTCCACATATCTGGATTTTTTAAAAAATATTTTATTTATTTATTTGACAGAGATCTCAAGTAGGCAGAGAGGCAGGCAGAGATAGGAGGAAGCAGGCTCCCTGCTGAGCAGAGGGAGCCCCGATGCGGGGCTTGATCCCAGGACCCTGAGATCATGACCTGAGCCAAAGGCACAGGCTTTAACCCACTGAGCCACCCAGGCACCCCTGGATTTTTTTTTTTTTAAGTAGGCTCCACATCCAACATGGAGCCCAATGCAGGGTGGGAACACATTACCCTGAGATCAAGACCTGAGCCGAGCTCAAGAGTCAGACGCTCAATCGGCTGAGCCAGCCAGGTGCCCCTCATATCTGGAATTTTTAAAAAAGAAAAACAGAGCTCAAAATCTGAGTCACAAAAGAAATAATAATGAAAGGAAAAAATGAGAACTACCCAATACCCAAAATACCACATATCAAAACATGAGTGATACTGAAAAAGAAATACTTATAAGGATAGAGCTTAAATCTTTGTATTAGAAAATGTTAAAAGCTGAATTTTAAAATAACAAGCATCCAACTTAAGAAATTAAGGACACGCAGCAGAAAAAGTATAAAAGAAAGGAATGATGAAGCTAAATTTGTAACATACAAGGTAGAGATAATAGAGGATTAACAAGCCAAAATTTCATTCCGTGTAAATACTAATAAAATTAACCACATCTGGGCTGAACTGATCAAGAAAAAAAAATACAGCTTAAAAAAATATGTTGTTGAAACTGACTCAATAAAAATGTTTTACAAAGTTGAAATAAACTAGCCACTGAAGATATTGAATCAGTTACTTAAAATCATAAACAACTGAGAAAATAATAAGTGTATTAATATTGATAATGTAAATCACTTCAGCCAATTTATAAAGGAAAGGATTTGGAACAGAGTATACACCTTTACAAAAACACTGAAAAGGGCTAGCCTAGGTTTGGCAAACATTTTCTGTAAAGGACCAGATAGTAAGTAATTTAGGCTTTATGAATCATATATAACCTCTGTCACATATTATTTTTTGTTTTGAATTTTTATTTTTGACACCACCTCAAAAATGTTAAAACCATTTTTAGCTCATGGATTAGACAAAAAAAAGGCCATGAATTTGGCCTACAAGCTCTAGTTTGCCAGGCCCTGATCTAAGATGAACATTCTGGAATGACCACTAGAAGTAAGTGGTTCATTGCCCACATTTAGGATAATTGCTAACTCTTCACTTTGCTTCATGGGTTTTTTTTGTTTGTTTTGTTTTGTTTTAAAGAGTGAGAGAGTATGGGCTACAGAGAGGCAGAGGGAGAGGGATAGACAGAATCTTAAGCAGGTTCCATAACCAACATGCAGCCAGTGGTGGGGGCACGATCTCACAACCCTGAATCATGACCTAAACCAAAACCAAGAATCAGACACTTAACCCACTGAGCCACCCAGGCACCCCTGCTTCATGCTCTTTAAAATTAAGATCACTTCATAGTCTATCCTCAGGAAAAGTTAATTAGGGAAATAAAGTGTCCTCAAAACTCCACAGAACTCCTTTTTTGCACAACTGAAGTCAACGTGAACTAAAATTGAAATATATATTCCTATTTTCCTGCAGTTCTAATAAATTATGTTCTTCTTTTTCCCTGTGTTTATTTATTAATATACATGTTTACAATATATTTAAAAAGTTATGTTTATATAACTATGTAGACATAAGTTTTGACTACTATAAATTAATATTACATATTTATAGCTAATTATGAAAATATATTAAATATTTATTTATGTTACTCTATTTTACCAAAGCTGTCAACTCTATCTGAGCCTTCCAAGGTTATTGGCTGCTTACAATCACATGCATTTATTGATTTGCTTGTCACTTTCTTGTCACACTACTGAGAGTGTCATTTGTTAACTAAATGGCACAATTAAAGGCATTTTGGAAAGAATGAGACAAATAAATTCAATAAATAAAATTTGAATCCTAAGAAAGTATATAAAGCATATTTATAGAAAAATCATCACTTCACTGTGTTCAGGCTACAATATATGCTACTAAAATCATAATTAATAATATTGTATTGAAATTGGATGCCTGGAATATACATCAAGGAATAGTGTCCCTCCATAGGTCAGTTCTTTTCTATTTATTCACTTTTGCCTCTACCTAGCATGTCCTGAATAGGTCTCAATGCAATGGTAGTTCTAGTATATATAGAATTTCTAGCCCAATTAAAAGAACTTCTCTCTCATATTTTTATATCTTTAAATAAATGTTAACAATTTCTGTATAACAAATTAGGCTGCTGGTTGAGAACCATGATCTTTCAACTCTCCCTAGCCTACCACCTCTTTATTATATATTCTTTTTTTTTTTTTAAGATTTTATTTATTTATTTGTCGGAGACAAAGAGAGCACACAAGTAGGGAAAGCCACAGGCAGAGGAAGAGGGAAAAGCAGACCCCTGCTGAGCAGGGAACACAATGTGGGGCTCCATCCCAGGGTCCTGGGATCATGACCTAAGCTGAAGGTAGAGCCTTAACCAAATGAGCCATTCAGGCATCCCTCTTTGGTATATATTCTTATTGGCCCCATTTTCAAAGGGATTTTGTGTGCATGTTTGCACTGAAAGCAAGGACACATCCCTGGAACAGCTATAATATAGTGGACAGAGCCACCAAAAATTTCCCTGAGGTCAAAAAGAGATTAAATGACATTCTTTCCCTGAGTTCTCAGCTGGAGAGAAAGAACAAAACAACCTGTTCATTGCCATCTATAGAAATTTGGATCTAATCAAGGACTGAATATTAATCATGTTTTTACAGGAAGAGCAACACCAGGAAGCTCTTCTAGCTGAAAAAAAAAAAAAATGAGAATGAAAATAAAGCAGCACACTTCACAGACCTGAGAGTTCTGAAAATGACTCATCCAGGAATCATGTCAGGAATGCCTGGTTGTTACCAGATGGCAGGTTTGGGTGTCAGACTGGATTCTTGAGATCTAGGTTAGGAACAGAGTTCCTCCTTTAGACCATACCTTACCTTAAACTTGAGACCCCAGCCAATATCCAGATGAGATTGAGCATTGCAGGGACACGGGGATAATGCTCTGTTCTTAGTGGTTAGCTGACGTGTGTAAGAAACAGATTTGTCTCAGTTCTCTTCTCTGCAAATAGCAGCTTTACCTGTCTTAGTGGGATTTTAACTTAATGTAAGCACATTTCTAGAATACATACACACGTGGGTGGCAATTCAATTTATACACTTATAGACTTAAATACAAGTGTATATACGTATACACTTACACACTTACATATACACGTATACACTTACTGCCTTATGATGTTTCACATTTAATTTCCAATACAATTTAAACTCATATCATTTGATTTTTCATTTGTTCTCTTAACTACCACAGCCAGCTATAAACTCATTGAGAACAGGGATCATGCTTTTTATTCTTTTGTGATTCCCATCTCGATTGATCTGGAATTCAAACACATTCTGAATTTCAAAGGAATTTAAAAATCCACTCATGAAAGAAATTGAAGAAGACACAAAAAGATGGAAAAGCATTCCATGCTCATAGATTGGAAGAATAAACGTTGTTAAAATGTCTATACTGCCCAGAGCAATCTATACTTTCAATGCCATACTGATCAAAATTCCATGGGTATTTTTCAAAGTTCTGGAATAAAAAATGCTAAAATTTGTATGGAACCAAAAGAGACCCCGAATTGCTAAGGAAATGTTGAAAAAGAAAAACAAAATTGGGGGCATCATGTGCCTGATTTCAAGCTTTACTACAAAGCTGTGATTACCAAGACAGCATGGTACTGGCACAAAAGCAGACACATAGACCAGTGGAACTGAGTACAGAGCCCAGACATGGAACCGCAACTCTATGGTCAAAAAGCTTCGGCAAAGCAGAAAAAAATATCCAGTGGAAAAAAGACAGTCTCTTCAATAAATGGTGCTGGGAAAATTGGACAACTGTGTATAGAAGAATCAAACTTGACTATTCTCTTACACCATTCACAAAGATAAACTTGAAATGCATAAAAGACCTCAATGTGAGGCAGTAATCTATCAAAATCCTAGAGGAGAACATAGGAAGTAACCTCTTCGACATTGGCTACAGCAACTTCTTTTAAGATAAGTCTCCAAAAACAAAGGAAAGAAAAGAAAAAATGAACTTTTGGGACTTCATCAAGATAAAAAAAAACTTCTGCACAGCAAAGGAAACAGTCAACAAAACAAAGGCAACCCACGGAATGGGAGAAGATATTCGCAAATGACAGTACAGACAATGGGCTGATATCCAAGATCTATAAATCAAAATCAATACACACAAAACAGATAATCACATCAAAACATGGGCAGACGACATGAACAGACACTTCTCCAATGAAGACATACAAATGGCTAACAGACACATGAAAAAATGTTCATCATCACTAGCCATCAGGGAGATTCAAACCAAAACCACATTGAGATATCAGTTAGAATGACCAAAATCAACAAGACAGGAAACAACAAGTGTTGGCGAGAATGTGGAGAAAGAGGAACCCTCTTATATTGTCAGTGGGAATGCAGTTGGTGCAGCCACTTTGGAACAGTGTGGAGATTCCTTAAGAAATTAAAAATAGAGCTACCCTATGACCCTACAATTGCACTACTGGGTATTTACCCCAAAGACACAGAGGTATTGAAAAGAAGGACCATCTGTACTCCAATGTTCATAGCAGCAATAGCCACAGTTGCCAAACTGTGGAAAGAGCCAAGATGCCCTTCAACAGATGAATGGATAAAGAAGATTTGGTCCATATATAGTATGGAGTATTATGCCTTCCTCAGAAAGGATGAATACCCAACTTTTGTATCAACGTGGACGGGACCGGAGGAGATTATGCGGAATGAAATAAGTCAAGCAGAGACAGTCAATTATCATATGGTTTCACTTACTTGTGGAGCATAAGGAATAACATAGAGGACATTAGGAGAAGGAGAGGATAAGTGAGTTGGGGGAAATTGGAGGAGGAGATGAAGCATGAGAGACTGTGGACTCTGAGAAACAAACTGAGGGTTTTGGAAGGAAGGGGGGTGGGGGATGGGTGAGCCTGGTGGTGGGTATTAAGGAGGGCACGGATTACATGGAGCACTGGGTGTGGTGCATAAACAAGGAATCTTGGAACACTGAAAAAATAAAATTTAAAAAAAACTTGTAAAAAAATTTAAAAAATACAAAAATACAAAATAAATCCGTGTAATATTCGTCTTATGAAGGAACATCATGAACTTAAAAAAAAAAATCAAGATAAAACATTTCCCAGAAGCTTATCTTGTTATTGGAAACAAAAGACAAAATCCTATTGGATGGGCAATGCCATTGTTGGTCTCTACGTTGTTCTCACAGATGTGCTGGGCACAGAATGCTTCTTCCTGGGACACAAACATGGGTGATGCTGTCCTCTGATTTTCCTTACCATTGGGTACTACCACTGAGCTAAAAAAAAAAAAAAAAAAAAAAACCAACTACTTAAAAATTCACCTACATATAAAGTGATCAATCAGCATTGTTATTGAGGGACTATTGTGTTTATGGACTATTTTTTCAGAAGTGAGTATGTGTTATAAAATCAAAAACAGAACATTAAAACACCAAAACTAGAAGTCAGTCTGATGGGCTAATATGATGTGGGGTGTATTTTTTTTTTCCAAATAAACTTTAAGATTAAGCTCTTCAAGCACACATGTGTGTTGGGGGCAGGGGGGATCTTGCTAATTTAACTCTTCTAAACACAAGGATCTTGACCCTAATGAATCAGGTAGGCACTACTGAGTTGAACAATACCATAGAGCAGTGTTTTCCAAACTACATTCCTGGATACACCAGTTTCTGGCAAGAACTCTCTAAGTGTTCAATGAAAACAGTGATTAAGTAAGTTTGGGAAATAGTGCCTACTCTATCACCCACTTGAATAATTCCCAATGCCTGTAATCATAGTAATGATTCTGAGAAGTCCTTCTGTTTAAGAAAGCTTTGCTCAGCTTTGTTTAACTCAGTGTTTCCCAAACTAAGTCACTTAGAGACTACCACCCCCTTTTATTTTGGATGATTTATTAACATTTCAAAGGACACTCGTGTTTCAGGGAGCACCATTCAGAAAAAGTTCCCTAAGGAGTTTATTCTTTATTTCAATTCTTTTTGAGGACAATAAAAGGATTAGTTGAAAAAAACCACACCTGCTCTCCATAATGAGAAGTCTGCATGCAGTTCACTCTGCAGAAGTGCATTGGTAGCATGGCTAACCACTCCTTCCTATGAAGCAGGGAATAATCTCAGCCCCGTGGGTGGGGTAAAGGAATCCTTGCTATTCTTCCTAACCATCTTTTCTCCTTCTGTCTCCTATTCAAAATCGTGTTTGTGTGTGTGTGTGTGTGTGTGTGTGTGTGTGTGTTTTCATGTGCGCGTGCGCGCGTGTGTCTCTCTGTCTGTTGGAGCATTTATTTCTTGTTTCTCACCCCATGTCACTAAATGTAGAGAAGTTATTCATATCTTGTTGAGTAACCACAGAAATAATTTGTTGCTTATTGCTGAATTTTTGAGTCTTTACATCTTGCCTGTAATTCTTTCTGAAAGATCAACATTCTGTCATATTTGGGAGAAAACAAGAAAGATAAAAATTTACTACCTGGTCTCCTGATAATTGCTTCTTTTTCCTAGAATATTCTGTGATCATTGATAACGCATGTCTTCAAATTCTTCCCTCCACTGGCGTCATTGCGTCACTTCACAAACACGTTCAAGTCTTCTCCAGGCTAATCAGACAAAGTCTCTTGAAACTCTTGGTTACAGCATGATTCCTCATTCTAGTCTCAGCCAAATTTCTAGGACAATGTCACTTTGACTCCATCTGTTAGCAACTCCTATTTACTCTTTAGCCCTCTGCCACCTAGTTTATATACTCCATTCTTTCCCAATCTGTTTTACTGATACGGTTCTAAGAACACGTGTCATCAGGTCTCTCTTACTATCTTGCTCAATCCTTCTGATGCAACTGGCCCATGAACTGGAGTCTTCATGAACTTTCTACTCTCAGTTTTAGTTACACAGCCTTCTTGGTGATTCTCATTCTTGGCCACTTTGTGGGATTCTCTGTGGCCATCCAACCCTAACTTTGTGGTTCCCTGGTATCTGTCCTTGCTCACTCTCCTCACTGTATTTGTTTTTTCTGGGGAATGTATTCCATTCTCAAAGATTTAGCCACCACTTGTTTGCTGATGATTTGTAATTATCTATCTCCACCATGAATATCTTCCCTATACATCAGACTCACATAATCAGATATCTCCCATCTGATTTTTATTAAATAAAATATTAATATTTTTATTAAATAAAATATTTAACAACATGTTCCACATGAG
The DNA here is from genome assembly GCF_964662115.1 of Mustela nivalis. Taxonomy (NCBI): domain Eukaryota; kingdom Metazoa; phylum Chordata; class Mammalia; order Carnivora; family Mustelidae; genus Mustela; species Mustela nivalis. Next base: position 143,890,647 of record NC_139024.1, read on the forward strand.
CTCACACTTAGTAGAACTTTACATCCCCTCCTACCACTTCCCAAAGATTTGTTCTTCCAAATGTAATCCTTACTACAGTTGGTAGCAACAGTATAGTCTTGGTCATGCCAGAAAGAAACCTGTGTCACACCTCCATGTAGTCAACCTCTTCTTTTTTCTTGCCCTCACTTGCAATATCCAAGAGTAACTTGGTCCTTTCAATTCTGTTGCATTACCATGTGGGATGGCCCCTGAATTCGTTGTCTCCCTCATTCAAGTTTATTGGCCACAGAGCTGCTAAGATCATGACAAGTCATGGGTCTGCTTCATGCCTACCCACCAAAAAGTGGAAAGCTATTGTCTACAGTACCGGTTTCCTTCCCGTGGCCTCTCAATTCTTTGCTTTGTCAACTGCTTATCTCTGGATTTTCTTCAGATACCTCCAAAAAAATTAACATAACACAGCAGAAACAGATAGGAGAACACTTAGGCCAGACACTAGAGCGATTTGCCGAAGTGTAAAGCAATGCCTCTTTCCTCACTAAACTTGATTCTTGTTTTGGAAAATATAGTTGCTTTTCATAAAACCAGGTTATTTATATTAACATGTAATAAATTTAGTAATGTTACTTTGAAATAAATGAATAAATATTCCAGATGCCTCAGTTGTAATTTCTTTTTTTTTTTTTTTTTAGATTTTATTTATTTATTTGACAGAAATCACAAGTAGGCAGAGAGGCAGACAGAGAGAGGGGGGGGGAAGCAGGCTCCCTGACAAACAAAGAGCCCAATGCAGGGCTCGACCCCAGGAACCCAGGTTCATGACCTGAGCCAAAGGCAGAAGTTTTAACCCACTGAGCCACCCAGGCGCCCCTTCCGTTGTAATTTCTAACAGTAGACATGGGGTGAAGCAACCTGCGTTAAGTCAAGTTCTTTAGGGCCCCCAAGCATATTTAAGAGGACAAAGGATCTACATGTTACAACATAAGTTTCTTAGCAAGCAGATGTTTGCTCACTTAGGTACTTTATTTATTTATTTATACATTTATTTATTTATATTTTTTAAAGATTTTATTTATTTATTTGAGAGAGACAGAAAGACAGAAGGAACACAAGCAGGAGCAAGGGGGAGGGAGAGGGAGAAGCACACTCACCATCTAGCAAGGAGCCCCCCTCTGGGCTCGATCCCACAACCCTGAGATCATGACCTTAGCTGAAATCTAGTCAGACAGCTTAGCGGACTGATATACCCAGGCACCCCCTAGAGTTTTATTTATGCAGTTCACTTGAAATGGGAAGGAAACACGTGTCCTTTGTTTCAGCATCGAAACTGTGCCTAGTCCAGTGTCTGAGACACAGTAAGCACTCAGGATTTGCTGAATGGATGAGTGAGTGAATACGTGTATGGAATGGATGACTGATAGTCATAAATTAGGAGAATTTGAGACAGATCCAACTTTGGGTGCAACTGGAAGAAAGTCAGCCACAAAAACTGAAAGCTTCTTTGCAAATCAGCTATTGCCCTGTCTTTGATTTGTGGAGAGTTATTGGTTATCTTGAAGCACTGAGCCAGGAACTGGGAAATATAAAAGTGAATAAAATACAATACATTTCTCAAGGGTTGACAATTCTTTGGGAAAGATAAACAAAAACAAGTTTTTTTCAGCATAACTGGAGCACAGGAAAGGAAAAACTTAATCCAGACTGGAGTTTGAGGAATCCTTTCTCAAGGAGGTGACCCCAGAATTGACTAGATCAGATGTAGATCAGAAGTAACATTACCATTAATGCATTAAATAGGTGAGTGAAGGGCGCCTGGATGGTTCAGTAGGTTAAGCATCCGTCTTTGGTTAAGGTCATGATCCCAGGGTACTGGGATTGAGCCTTGAGTTGGGCTCCCCACTTGGCAAGCCAGCTGCTTCTCTCTCTCCCTCCACTCCTCCCCCTGATTGTATTATCTCTTTCTCTTAAATAAATAAATAAAATATTAAAAAATAAATAAATATTTCTCTCTTCCTTTCCCGCTTGGCTCTTTCTCTTGTTCACTCTCTTTCTCAAATAAATAAATAAAATCTTTTTTTTTTTTTTTTAAATCACTCTAGTTGCTACCTGAGGAATGAAGAATGAATGGGAGAGTAAAATTTTAAAAAGGAAGACCGTTTAGAGAGTTCTTGCAGCATTCAGGTAAAAGTAGTTTAGCCGAGGGTAGAAATGGAAAGATTTGAGATCTATGTGGAAATAAATGAACAAGTTTTGGTGGTAAGTTGGAAGTGGGGATTGGAAGCAAATGTAGGCGTCAAGAATTTATCCTACATTTTTAGGTGAGCAATCAGGTAGGTGGCAGGATCTTTTATTGAGAAAGATGTCTTCAGGAAAGTAAACATATAAGGTGCGGAGAAGAGGGCAGAAATCAAGAATCAAATAATTTTGGACATTACATTTTTAATTCCAGTGGGACATTCAAGTAGACATAGGTGAAAGTTGGCCTTTGTATATACACGGCTGAACTCAGAAAAAGATGACTGACCAAAAAGGTTGATGTCAGTCATTAGCACATAGATAACATATAGGAAAATAAAGTTCAAAATATTTCCTTTTGCCTCTTCTTTCATCTAAAAATGCTGATATAATTCTTACCTTTCCCATTCCATGTTGTGATATAAAAAAATGTTCGAAATTGGCTTCCAACTTTAAAAAAATTTGAAAGACTTGATATCTCCCATTCTATGGCAACTTCAATAAATGATTATACTGCATCTTTTGAAAAATTAAATTTTCAGTTTTTCTGGATAGGACTCGTACTACAGAGTTGTGGTATCCCACAGGGTTTGAGAGTAGATCACTCCTGGGAAAATTAAATTATTTTGCAAGTATATGAATGAGGTCAGTTATTATTTATATTAGCCCCATAGTGAAAGAATTTATAAAGTTAGGAACCTGTCTGATTGGTCAAACATTATGCTCTGATGTTTCGTTCGAAAAGTTTGGATTTGGGATACCAAATTTTCTTGCGCAGGTAAGACCTGAATTTTGTTTTCAGAGCTAATATTATTATTTTCTCTATGGCAAAAAGCCTACAGGACTAAATCAACATTATTTCATTAATGATGGGTGGATCTCTTCCCACTTTTATATTTGAAGTTAAAACTGAAATGCTTAGGTCATTAATCTTTGTACTCCCAAGTTCGTGTACGAACTCATGCCTGTGGAATTCTTTGATTGAAGCAGCGATGTCAGGAATTTTAGAGAAAACTCTAATAAATCTCCCAAAGGCTTATTACCTCTCCAATCAGTACATGTAACACTTAATAAAACAAAGTAGCTGTGATTTGCTAACCAAACTTAACCCCGAAGATGGAGATGGAAGGCATGCATGCATGAAAAAACTTGTCAGATTACATTTTTTTTAAGTTTTTAACTCCAGTTAGTTAACATACAGGGTATATTAATTTTAGGTGTTGGTTATGTATTTTACACACTAGTTTCCAAATGCTACTAGACACGGGGATCTTAACACAATGACATATTATGAAATTCTTTCATCAATCTTTTGAAGATTTTGGAAAAAAATATTATGATTCTGGTTAAGCATGTAAATTATATGTACATGTATATGTGTATATATATGTGTGTTTATATATGCGCATACATGCATGGATGTGTATATTCATATGTGTAGGTATATATGGATATGTCTCTGGGTAGGTGTATACATAAAGAAAGGATAGATAACAAACTACTGGTATGGATTTCCTCTGAAGAAGGGTGTGGGAACATTGAGGGCATGAAATGAGCTTTCATGTCTATTCCATGTTTGTCCATAATATTTTAATCTTCCACCATGTGAGTGTATTTGCATTCTTGGATAATTTAACAAGAAATAGAGGCGGGGCACCTGGGTGGCTCCGTGGGTTAAGCCTCTGCCTTTGGCTCAGGTCATGATCTCGGGGTCTTGGGATCAAGCCTTGCATTGGGCTCTCTGCTCAGCAGGGAGCCTGCTTCCCTACCCTCCCCTATCTCTGCCTGCCTCTGCCTAATTGTGATCTCTCTCTCTGTCAAATAAATAAAATCTTAAAAAATTTAAAAAAAAAAAGAAATAGAGGAAAAAGAAAAAAAATTAATTAATTTAATATTTTATTTACAAAGCAGGAGGATAAAGAAAAAGAATGAAGAGATGACAATAAGAAAATGGAACTATGACAAAAGTGTTCAGATTTGCTTCATCAACTTATTTCAAATCTGCAAAAATTGATGTGAAGATTTGGACTTTTTTTAATGTAACCAGCTGAACTTTGGTTAGACCAAATGTTCCCAGTAGCAACTGGTTGGTTATAAACAAATTAACCTTTCTCTATTGATTAGGTGTAAAGAGCGATCCACCAGATCCAAGAGCTCATCCTTCTCTGTGCTCTGCCCCCCATCTCCATTGCTGTTGCCCACAGAGATCCTTCAGCAGATGAGTCATTACCAACATTGTGCTGTTGGTCTCTGTTTTAGGCTCCTGCTATTTAGATGGTTGACCTTGGCTGAGATCCTTATTCTTTTTGTTTTTATTAAGTTCTTTTTTTTTTTAAAGATTTTTAAATTTATTTTAGAGAGAGAGAAAGAGAGAATGCACATGAGCTGGGGGAGGGATAAAAGGAGAGGGAGAGGCAAAGCATCTCGAAAAGACTCCTTTCTGAGCATCCGGGGACCTGACGCTGGACTCAGTCTCATGACCCTGAGATCATGACTTGAGCTGAATCCAAGAGTCAGACACTTAACTGACAGAGGCGCCAAGGTGTCCCTTTGTTAATTTCTTTTTAAAAACAAGCTTCTGTGTGCTGCTCTTCTTTTCCCTTGGGAATGGTCATCCCAATCCTCATGAATCATGAAGTCATTCCTTTAATCCTCATGAGTACCTGTTCAAGATGCAACTCTTAGGAGAAGGAACCACGAGCAGCTTCTCGCAGAGAAGCAAAACCTTCTAACTCCTTGGGGGGAATTTCTCTGTTATATCCACCCTGCCCTCTAACACTTGCAGATCCCCCTAGGAGTACATATATTATGGAAATGCTTGGAGAAATTCCCCCAAGCCTTGAGCAGACCCTTGTTACCAAGAATACAGTGATATTTGAATGAACAAATTTTGAGGGGCTGGAATGGAAGTGGGTTTCATTACTGACAACAAACTGCCCTGTTATTCCTTTCTCTCCTTCTGCTCATGCCCTATATTCCTCCTTTCTCTTTTCCCTCTTTCCTTCCTTTATAACCTTCTCTTTGTCTTACGCCCAGTACCAAGGAGTCTTTGCTTTCAGAAGGCTGTCTCCCCAGGGCATGTGTGAGTTCCTGAGAAGGAAGTGTCAGTAGGCCACCCTGGCATTGCAGCTCAGAATGAGGCAAGACGCTCCTAGCAGGGGAGGGCCTGTGCTCTGAGCAATGAGCTAGAATGCTAGATTTCATCTGTCAGCCAGCCTCAGTGACTTGAAGGAAGTCCAAGTCCAAGTACTGTCCAGGACTGCCAACCGACCTTATCCTCCATTCCTTGCCAAGGGCAGGGGGAAGATCCTAACTCACACTTCAGGCAGGAATAGGGCTGCTTGTTTGCCCCAGATACTAAGAACAAAAGCATTTGAAAATGCCTTAAAGTTGCCCAATTATCATATCCCATTTTGTTAACTGCTTCTACCTCTGCTCCCAAAAATAAAGGAAGAAAGAGAGCTCTGTTTTCTCCTTAGGGTCAAAAAACATTGTATATTCTATGGTGAGAAGTAACAGCGAGTACAATAGACTGTTCAGTCTTCCTGAATACTGGGGGCTAGTTTTCAACATTTCCTTATTTTTTTTTTTCTAAGATGTATTCATTTGAGAGAGAGAACACAAGTGGGATAGGCCGAGGAAGAGAGAGTCTGAAGCAGATGCCACACCCAGCGCAGAGCTCAGTACGGGCTCGATCTCATGACCCTGAGATCATGATCTGAGCCAAACTAAGAGTTGGCCACTTAGCCAAGTGAGCCACCCAGGTGCCCCTGGTTTTAAGTGTTTCTGTGGGAGAAACTGATTCATCAGAGAAAGAATAAGATCTTACCCATTTTAGTGTATTTTCGGATAAAACTGCACAGAATTTTAGGTTGACGAACTGAGATGCATTATTTCTTCAAGGCAAACATGTCTTAGGTGTCCTCTGCCAAAAGCCCGTAGACAGAATCATTCTCTGACATTATTTGCCTCATATAAGTGACTTGATATAATCAGTTATTGAGCGTGGAATTAAAATTTTCGGAAACAAATTTTCCATTTGATGTGTTTCTTGGTAAGGATGAGCTATTGAACAAAAAGTTTTTGATATTTGACTCCTACAAATTTCCAAAATGTGCACATGAAAGATTCTGAAGATATAGGCAAGGTTATTTCATTGTCACTGAAGCCACAGACTTAAAAAACTTCTACTGAACAGAGATGACAGAATTGTCTCAAATGAAGAAACAAAGTAAAAAGAATTTAGATTAATCATCTTAACCCTACTTTGGATTTTAAGTCCAGGACCTTAATTTCAGGGCAATTCTTACCCTCCGTTTATTACATTAAGAGTCCAGAATCACTTGTCAGTCTGGGAAACCTACCCAGAAATATCCAACAAGTTTTACTTCTCACCAAGCAGAAGCGTTGGCTTTGCTTAGAAGTTTGAGGACCCTTTCCCAGTTTTAGGTACATGTCGAGGCATTGGGAAGCGTGCTCATCCCGCAGGCAACCTAGAGCATAATATTTTCTTCCTCCAGGTCCTTTAATGACTTTGGATTTACACTACACCAGCATATAGCACCCTAGCCTTGCTGATTTTTAATGACTCAACAGGTTCAGACTCATAGCAAAGAATTTTAGAGCCATCGCCCAGGCCTGAATCAGCGAGGACTAAATCCAATTCACCACTTTGCAGTGATATTTGTTTATTCTTGTTCCAAATGTGGCTCAAAAAAAAAAAAAAAAAAAAAAAAAAAAAAAACAAAGCCCAGCGAACCTTGGTACAATGTGTTAGCCTGCAAATAGTAAGTATTTTAGTGAAACTGTATAGACCTGGTCATCGTGCCATTTCAAGGGTTGGACTTGGTTTATCTGAAGTGACCAAGAGAATCATAAGTGAGTCATGATGATTATTTATTGTTCCCCAAGACAAAAAAATGAGTTCTAGCCAAAGCCTTGCAGGAAGAAAAAAAAAAAAAAGATGATATACCAGAATATTCATAATCCTTCTATTGTGCCCAGTTTCAATGATCTGTCAGTCTGTTTATGGAAGCCCTTTGGATGAAGCCCAAATCTGTGCTCATTGGCAGGCATTATCTCAGGCAGCCTTAGCTTCATGAATCTCCACCTAATCTTTTACACTGAGGGTGAGGTGGCTCTAATCTGATTATTGATACATCACCACTTATTCTGTGACTCATCCACTTTCCTGAAGTGGGTATAATAAATGCCAAAAAGCTGGAAGTAGTTCTTCTCTTCTTTAAGTCTCAGAATTACAATGTATGCTTGTGCCTTGAGGTCCAACCGATAAGTCTTTCCAAATTTCAACACCTCTAGAGGATGTCGTCTCACCCTTTGATTTTGTAAAGATGATCCTACCCACGGCTGGGGGGAAATCCCTAAGAAGATGTCAGGTGGCTGGGAGGCAGAGAGGTGACTTCTGTCTCAGCCCCAGCAGGACACCTACTGTCCCCAACTGTGGGAGGCAATGCACTCCCTGTTTTTATAGTATAACCATGATTATATGACCAACCCATGATTTTCAAAGGGTGCCCTGCTTTTGCCTTAAGGACAAATTTTTAAAAAACAACAAAGAGACATCTGTTTGTTCCTTACCTCTTGGAAAGAATTAAAGACAAGTCTGATAAAAAGTGCCACAGGCTGTAAACAGTGGAAAGCTTTTGCTTTTGTGTGGGTTGAGGTGGTTCAATGTTGCCGGAAAACCTGATAATTCTTCCTCCCTGCCTATATTAGAAGAAACGCCCCTCTGTGGTAGGCTTTTTTCAAGAGGGCTGGGTCTGCCTCCGAACACAAATCAACTACTTCAGGAAACTGTGGGTGATGTTCTGGCTGTTTATCGAGGAGACTGGAAACAACTCTTATAAGGTATTTGGAGACAGTTGACTGTTACAGGTCAGGATCACAGCTGTACAAATGGTTCTTCAAAAACCATGACTTCAATGAGGTATTTCTGATGGTTGCAGTAAGAGATGCCTTATTGTGGCCTTTTGTGGGACAATTTATTTGCTAGTCATGAAAACTCTCATAGAGCTTGTCCAGAGTTTACCCCCACTCCCCCACGCTCCCACCCCTGAGACGATCTATTTTTCTTCAACTGGGGTAAAATGGACTTCTTAGAAAGCCATTAAGAAGCTTCAACTGTCAATAATGAATAAGGGAATAACCCATACTTCAACTGAAGTTTGGTTGTTTTCACAAGCAGGTAACTTACTAAAGCAAGCATCTTGGCCACTGCACACAAAACATAGTTCAATAGTGAAAATGATGGATTAAAATACTGATACTTGAGCATATTGTGTGTTGTTATCCTTATGAGGGACTGATTTGCACTCGAGTCTGTTAGTATTCAAGTGGGACCTCCCTTACTACTTTATCCATATTTGTCTTTTAGGCCTTAATCTTCTTTGATTTGTGACCAAGTCATGCCTGTGCTCATGATCTACCCCCTTCCCAGAAAGTCATTCCCATGTTAGCCGGACACAGATCTGAATTCCTTTTTCTTACTCACTATTACTCCAGCAATAATACATACTCTTGTTAAGTCAATTCTTAATGAGTAAAAGCAGATACTGTTCTAAGAATATTTCCTTTCTTCTAAATAGGAAGGCACACGTTCATACATAGATGAATATGTTGGTTACTATCGGTGACATCGGGACTGAGAATGTCCTTGCTCCTATTTCTGGTTTAAATGATATTTAAATTCTATTAGGGAAATTTTGCTATTATAGGTCTTCAAGAATTTCAAAAGAAGAGACAGAAAGAGCGAGACTGCCTGATTTCTGGAAACACTTTGACGTTTCTCCCATATTTACAGCTTAACTCCTTATTGGTGTTTAAGCTTGTTTTCTTTTAAAAGAGAAGTCAACATGGGGGGTTAAGGGGGTAGGAGAAGAAAAAATGAAACAAGATGGGATTGGGAGGGAGACAAACCATAAGTGACTCAATCTCACAAAACAAACTGAGGGTTGCTGGGGGGAGGGGGTTGGGAGAAGGGGGTGGGGTTATGGACATGGGGGAGGGTATGTGCTATGGTGAGTGCTATGAAGTGTGTAAACCTGGCGATTCACAGACCTGTATCCTGGGGGATAAAAATATATTAAATGTTTATAAAAAATAAAAAATCAATCAATCAATCAATCAATCAATCAAAGAGAAGTCAGTCCAGGTGTCTGGGTGGCTCAGTCAGTTAAGCGTCTACCTTGAGTTCAGATCACCATCTCAGGGGCCTGGGTGTCGGGCTCCCTGCTCAGCAGGGTGTCTGCTTCTCCCTCTCCCTCTGCTCCTCCCCTCTGCTCATGCTCTGTTCCTCTTTCTCTCTTTCTTTCAAATAAGTAAATAAAATTTTAAAAAGTAATAAAAGAGAAGTCAGTCACTGTTCCTCTTTAAAAATTCTCAAAAATCCTATAAAAATACTATATGTACTTAATAATGAATTAATAATAATAATTGAAACTTCAGATCTGAGCTATATCAGAGATACTCCAAAAATCTAAACTAAAATTTCACTTTATTGAATTGGTGTCTCTTCTACCAGGCAGAATGAAATTTTCCAGAAGTAATATAATCTATAATTCGTATAACATTGTGGATAGAAATACAACCTAAAATAATTTTCTTTCTACCTCCCGGCTTTCAAGGAGAAATGCCCTCAAAATGCTGGAAATGGAACTCATATTGATCACGCAGACTTTCTGACCTACTGCTTCCAACAGTTGGACAGAATTTTTGCCCTATTCAGACAGACACCTTGTTAAAAAAAAAAAAAGTCCAAGTACTTTTTGATCTAACTTTAAAAAGCATTGTCAGTGTCAAGAACACGGAGACTGTAGACTGTGAGTTGTTTATTATGCTAGAAGGAGCCTTCTGGGTCGTATTGTTTGTATGTTATGAAGCAACATTGTATGCCTGCGGTCCCTTTGGGACCCTCATGAAAAGGAGGTATTTTATCTCCCCGCTTATGCCCGTAAATGAATTCTGCAAAATAAATACAATATATAAAGACAAGTCTGGCTCCAGAGTCATCTGTCTTGCCTCCCTTCGGCTATAGAGGAAGTTACTCATGCTTATCAGAGGCCCAAATTTTGTGTGCCATTATTAGGTCGTGGGCATTATGGCAAGAGGACACCATTAAATGGCTTTAGCAATAAGGTGTGTCCCAGTCAACTGGCTCCAGGAAAAGTGCTCCTTCCTTTATCCACAAGGTAGAGGAACTTCTTTGAATAAAAACAGAAGTCAGATCCTTTGAGAACGGGCATCAGATTGTTAGTTCATATGGGGAAGGTGGTTAAATACATTAATTTAAAAATATATTTCGAATCTATGGCACTGAAATTTGGAGAACTGGACTTCATGTTATTTTATTAATTTAAATCAATGTGGAATTACTTGCCTCCCATGAGGAAACCAAATATGCAGGAATTTAGCCACTTGACAAAACCATGACCCCATTACGAGCCAGACAATGAAAAAGGACAATGGAGAAGGAAAGTCAAGTTGAAATTATATTGCTTCATGACTGAACCATGTCATTTATTTCCTGATCCTGACTCACAGCCTCTTCCGCCCATGTACATCAGTTTTGTCCAATTCTTTCCTATTTCTCCAAATTCTTCAGAACATTGGTGTTTGCCGTCTGTCGTCAGTGCAATTGCATTGTTGGGGTTAGATAAAATTGCTTCAAAGCCACAAACATCCAGACTCAGATCCTGACTCCGCTTACTTGCTAGCTGTGTGGCCTCAGACCAGAACTTTCTAAGAACTTGTTTGCTTAATAAATGATTATAGATTTTGTAAAGTAGCTATATAACATCTAAAACAATAATTTCATAGAAATGAGGTTATAAAACTCGATCATAATTCTCAGATATGTTTTGAGAAAAGCAACTCATTGAAAATACTTGTGCTACTTTCTTTTTTTTTTTAAGATAAAGGATTAAACTGGGGAGTATTTTGTATTTTGTTAATTACCATTCTAAGACTTATAACACGTGCTATGTATAATATAGTAGCAAAATTAAAGGTTTAATTTTTACCCACAGATTTTGAACTGACCCTTGATGCTCATATGAAAATATTGATCAGATATTACTGACTTTAATTAAAATGTAGAAATAGAAATAATTTTTGAGTTTTATTTGGTTTTACTGAGATATAATTGACATGCAATATTATGTTAGTTTCAGGAATACAAATATCAGCTGGTATTTGTAAATGCAGCAAAATAATACCACAATAAGTCTACTTTAACATCCATCACCATATATAGTTACAATTCTTTCCTTTTTTCTTGTGATGACAACTTTTAAGATCTACTCTCCTAGCAACTATGCAGCTTAGCAAATATATAATGCAGTATTACGTATCATCCCCATGCTGTATATTACATCCCCATTACTTATTTTAAAAATAATTTTAAGTTATAGATCTTAGAAAAATCAAGCATGGGTGTCTATGGAAACATGACTGAGAGTTTTATAAGTTTCTCTTTTCTGTATTTTTCTTCTAAGGAATCCTCAGAAGCTTAAAATACCTTTGTCAATATTTTGTTCAGTACCGATCATATATTAAATCTGCTAAAAACTTTAACTTACAATGTCAGCTCAATGTCATGCAGAAGCCTGAAGAATCAAGATTGATTCAGCAGGTGCCAATTTTATACACTAAGGCATATATAGCAAATCTGGAAAATGAATCTTGGGATTTTCCATGGAGGTTAAGGTGGTCTATTTTGGCCTATTTCCCCCTTAATATCATCTCAAAGTGTAAATTAGAACCTGTCAAGTACCAAATACAACTGGAATAGAATTGCCCAACAGCGATGTCAAACTCCGGGAGAGGAACAGTCTTAAACCCAGTACTTGAAGGTGTAACATCAGTGTTTTTTCTTCCTATTACTGATTGGAGAAACTAGACGGCTAACAATTAAGATTTCCCATCCTCGTTCAATAGAAGAGAAAAATACTATGGAAAGAACCCCTTATGACTCTGGTCAGTATCCACCAGCTCCCTCTCCACGGATTCGCATTAAGTCTGCATCCTAAAAAGTGGAAAACAGTTCACCCTACTGTATGTAAATAATATGGGCATCTATTTTGATTCCTTCGGCGTCTTAAAAACATATCTGGGTCTGGATGTGTGTGTGCTCGAAACTGCAAATCGTCAACTTTGTTGTTGACATATGGCGTTTGTAGGGTTTGATTCGGGCTTGCCTTTAAAAAAAAAAAAAAAAAAAAAAAAGTTTTCTTAAAACTGTATGCCTTTATCAGAAGCCGCCCCTGGGTTATTTACAAGCGCCATGGTTACAGTCCTGCTAGACTGATGATATTCACATGCAGGAAACAATGCAAGGAAAACAGGATCTGAACGGCTCCGACCGCACTAGCCCAAGAATTCCAGGAAGTGATTGTACTTTATGAAACCGTCTGTGCTTCGCTAGATTGTCTATAGCTTTTAAGGTCAAGTCCTATCACACTGGGTTTGCAATGCCCTTTGTAACCACGCGCAGTGTTTATGAAGCTGAGTACATGCTGTATTGTTTACCGGGCCGTGGGGTTTAAAGGTGTGATATCCCGGTCTGCTGTTCAGGATGGCACTGGGAATCGATCACGGGCGTTTCTGACACAGCCTTGGGATCGGTTCAAAGAGTCACTAGCAACGGGGACCACGCGACAGCCCAGCGCATGGAGAAAGTCACGAAGCCCGCAGGCTCTGACGGGAGAGATGCGTGAGGGGTAGAAGATAAATGTGGGGAGAACGCTGAGTTTATGTTCTAAGATTTCTGCGCTTCCTGCCGAGGCCGGGCAGTCATTCCTCGCGGGGAGAAAAGGGCTGGTGTACAGTATTCCAAGAGTGCGGAAAGGAGCCAGAGACGACAATGGAATTTACTTCTTCGTAAGAGAGCTGGGAGGCAGCCAGGAATTCCAGGCCTCGCTCTCGGGTTCTTTGATTTCTCTGCAGCGCATAATGACCAGAGATGCCTTGTGCCGCTGGGCTCGGCTGCTGGAGCCTGACAGTGGACACTGATGTGGGAAACAAAGGCAAAAGAAAATGAATGTCCTTACTACTCACAGCCCGTTGACAAGTCCTCGAGACAGGCAGAGTGACCTTCCTCTGAGAGCTCAGCTGCCTGGAGGTTGACCCTTTGGTAAGGCCAAAGGCGATCTTAACTTTATCCTAACCACACCCTCTCCCCCTGGATCCTGTAAGTCTCCTTTAAAAACTCCTAAAAACTCCTTTAGAAATTTCCTTTATCTCTACCCCCCCAAAGATACATGTTAACAATCCTCTTCCAAGCAGAGGGCCCACCAATATACATCTGAAGGTTCTCATGACTGAGTTTTGGCTAACCAGTCATAAATGACCTTTTCCAAACAATAGCTAGCCCCTTCAGGATCCTGGAAACCTTGCTTCCAAAATACCTTGGAGAATTGTGCTGTCCCTAAACCCCTCCGAACTTGAACGCATATAATCAGTCACCTGTCAAAACCCCAGCGCAGTTCTTTCTGCCCACGGGTCCTGTCCCCGGGGTTTAATAAAATTACTTCTTTTGCACCAAAGACATCTCAAGCATTCTTTCTTGGCTGTCAGCTCCTAACCCCAACATCTTCCTACATCAGACCTACCAAATCTCTTTGCAGCCACCGGACTAGACAGGACTGACCAGACCCCTGCTGGCTACCTCCCCAAGAAGGACATTGGAGCTAAGTCGAACAGGCAATAACCCACAGCCTTTGTTAAGGATGCTGTAGCAATTGAGTCATCTGGGCCTGCATCCTTTTAGTTAGGAGAATCCGCTGCTACCCAGGCTTAAGAGAAGTGACTTTCTGGAGATGTGCACATGCTATGCGCCAAAGTCATGGCCCCTTCGGTGTAAACGTGACAGGGGTAAACAATACGTGGACTGAATGAACCTTAGTGGGTGATTTTCAAATCAATCAATGTGAACCTAATGGAGTCTATTAGTTTGTAAGTTAAGTGACTTGCCAGCAGGTGCCGTTCCCTCGAGGATGGAAAATAAATGGACTACAGTGACGCACTCTCCATCCAGCCCAGCACTCTGCAGCCCACTATGTATCTGGTTTCACAATGGAGGGTTATATTTTGTTAAATGTATTTACTTTATTTTTTAAAGTTATGGGCATCTTGAAGTTCATCTTTAAATTATTGTGTACGCCGTGGAGAAAACTGAACAGTTCTCTTTAAGCCTTTTAGTAAAACTTACTTCTTTCAAGTAGGTTCATAAAAGAGCCACTGCTGGGGCACCTGGGTGGCTCAGTGGGTTAAGCCTCTGCCTTCAGCTCAGGTTATGATCCCAGGGTCCTGGGATCGAGCCCTGCATCGGGCTTTCTGCTCTTCAGGGAGCCTGCTTCCCCCTCTCTCTGCCTGCCTCTCTGCTTACTTGTGATCTCTCTCTCTGTAAAATAAATAAATACAAATCTTTAAAAAAAGGGGGGGGGGCTGTTGGATGTACTAGTGAGCATAACTGCCCCATAAATGGTTGCCAGTTACTGTTCAAAACACACAAAAGTAAATAAAAATTTAAAACACCACTCATCAGGTAACAGTATGGTAGAAAGCACCAGATTAGGAGTCCTGTGATCTTCATTCTGGTTTTGGATTGGGCACTAACCACCTGGCAATTTCACTTCTGCTGTTTCCAGGCATTGGGACAATCGGTCCCCGGACCTTTGTCTGTTCAGCTGCAAATGGAGGAGCTTTGATTACGTGATCTGTAAGGGCTTCTCTAGAGAGAGAGGATCTGAACCTGTGGCCTCCAGGGAAGAATCTACAGAGAGGGAGGGTGGAGGCTTCCTGGAGGAAGAAGGGAAAGACACCTATGGGAAAAAGAACCAAGGTACCAAAACTTGAGGATTAATCCTGCCGTAAGAAGAAAATAATACTTACTACTTTACATTTGCATAGCACTTTCAAAAAAGTGACTCCACACACACCCTCCACATTTATTAAATCCTCAGAAAAATCCTGAATTTGACATGACAATTTTCAATTCACAAATAAGTAAGAAAGCTTAATTTTGCTGAAGGTACATAGTATTGAAGGCTTGCATTAAAAAAAAAAAAAATCAAAAAAAAAAAAAAAAGAAAGAAAACACACACACACAAAAAAAAAACGAAAATCAAGTTGTCAGGCTCCAAGACCAGGGATCCTTAAACAGTCTAAATAAAAGCACAGTGGTACCTAATGGGGAAGAATTTCAACTGAGAGCATTTCTATTCTTGGCTCTTGCTATATCATGTTTAGTTTTCTTGATGTTTTATGTGACAAAATGCAAAAGGCCATTCATTGGCCCTTTGTAGGAACATCTTCTGATTTTAACTGTGCTAATTTTATTTTTCACCCCTATTAAGATGAGCATACATAGAAAAGAGAAGGAATTATGAAGTTGTGTATTTGAGGCATATCTTGGTTAAGAGAAATACATAGAGATTATGAAAACATATCTTTGTGCCCTAAATGCTTTCAGTACATTGTCAGATTATTTAAATATATGTTAATTACTGTATTATTCAATATTTATGCAGTTAGAGCTAATTAAACATTAAATACTATATATACAATACAAAATATGTGAGGTTCAAAAAAGCAGTTACTATAGGGAAAAATATAGTTTGCAATTCTTATATTGGAAAAAGAGGAAAGACTTGAAATTAATGAGCTCAATACCCATTCTAAGAAATTAAAAAGGAGGGGCACTTGGGTGGTTCAGCGGGTTAAAGCCTCTGCCTTCAGCTCAGATCATGATCCCAGGGTCCTGGGATGGAGCCCCACATCGGGCCCTCTGCTCTGCAGGGAGTCTGCTTCCCTTCCTCTCTCTCTGCCTGCCTCTCTCTCTACTTGTAATCTCTGTCTGTCAAATAAATAAATAAAATCTTTAAAAAAAAAAAGATATTAAAAAGGAACAACAGAAAAAAAAAACAAAGAAAAAAGAAGGGAAGGGGTAAGAGGAAGAAGTACTGAAACAAATAAAACAGAGGGTAAAAATTCATATAAATATTCAAAAAGCTGAAGGTTGTTTGCAAAGACAAAATTCTGGTAATTTAATCAAGGAAAAAAGAGTATGCAAACAAATAGCATAGGCATAAAAAGGGAGAAATATTATTCCCACAGATGTTTAAAAAGAAATAAGAAAATATTATGAACAACTTTAGGCTAATAAGTTTGTAAACCGATGAAATATATGAATTTGTAAGAAACTTAACTTCTAAAAATTGCTCAAGAGGAAACAGAAATCCCCTACAAATTAGAATTGTACTTGAATCTGTCATTTAAAATCTCACAAAGCAAATGCCATGCCAGATAATTTTGCTTGTGAATTCTACAAACACATCATATACAAACTCTTCCAGAGACTAGAAAAAGATGGAATGCTTCCCAGCATATTTCATGAGACTTGTACAAGCTCAGTACAAAAACTCAGTACAAAAAAGAAGAGCAAGGAAAATTACAGGTTGGGATTATTGTCATGTACTATATTAACAAGTTAAAGGCGATAAGCCATATTACACCCAGAGCAGCAAAAAGTTGTCCAATGAAATTCAATAACCACTCACGTTAAAACTTTTGGCAAAGTAAGAATAGAAGAGAATGTCTTTAATTTGATGAAGAAGATCTGTAAAACTCCAGAACAGACATCATCTATAAGAGTAAAAATTTGAAACTTTCTTGTGAAATCATGAGGAAAACAAGGATGACACTACCACCACTTCCTTTCCACATTGTCATGAATTCCCAGCCACCATGGTAAAACATAAATAATTAATTTAACCAATCAATCAATCAATCAATCAAGAATTCAAGAATTCAAAAGCCCAAGAATTGTAAAGAGAGACACAAATCTCTTGTTATTAATAGGTGATAGGAAAACCCTAAGAGAAAACCCAATAAAATTAGTAACAAAACAGTTAACAAAAAAAATTCATTTCTAGCTGTGTCCAGATACAAAATGGAATTTAGAATACCTTCTACAAAAGCAAGGGGTACCTCGCTGGCTCAGTCAGTAGAGTATGCACCTCTTGTTCCAGGGGTCAAGCCCCACATTGGGTGTAGACATTAGTTAAAAATAAAATCTGTAAAAAAATAAATAAATGAAATGAAAAAAGAAAATACCTTCTATGAAAGCAATAAATGATATAAAGTACATAAATACATAGGAATTAATCAAACAAAAGGTAAACAAGGCATGTTTGATTAGAAAGTTTTTCAAAATTCATTTAAGAACTCAACCAATGGAAAAATACACCATGTTCTTAGATACAAAGAGTGGTATGGTAAAGTTCTCCTCAAATGGATCTGAATAGTAAATATGATTACAGTAACAATTTCTAAAAGTTTACTCGTGGAATTTAACTAGCTGATTTTGACATTTATATAACAGAATAAAAGGATAATGGACGGCCAATGTGCTCCCAGAGAAGGAAAATAAGAAGAAGGAATTTATGCTCTTAGATTTACAGACTCATGTAAAACTATACCAGTTAGGATACTAACAATGTGATGTTGCACACTAATTAACAAGTAGACCAAAGGAACAAAATACAGAGCTTAGAAACAAACCCAGAGATACACAGAAACTTGATTTATGATAGAGATGGTATTTTAGAATAAATCAATAAATGATTAAGAATGAATCAATAAAATTGATTCAATAAAACCTACTTTCAAAAATTTTTTAAGACTTTTTTTTAAGTAGTCTCTACACCCAAAAAGGAGCTGGAACTCACAACCCCAAGATCAAGAGTCGCAGACTTCACCAACTGAGCCAGCCAGGGGCCCCCTACCTCCAATTTTTTAAAACTGAAATTTCACCCCCTTTTCACACTATAAACAAAAATCAAATTCCAAGAGGATGAAAGAAATAAATGTGAAAATCAAAAATATAAAATCCAAACAGAATGTAAGAAGTCACTATAAACAGAACTTAAAATTCACAAAGAACCAGATTGAAGAATTCAATGACTTTAAAATTAAGAATTTTTCTTTGTCCAATGAGCCCACCAAGAGAGTAAAAATAATCAGCTATGGAGTGAGAAAATAAAATTACCTCACATATAATTTGTAAAAGTAAATAAACTCCACATAGTTAAAATTTTTGCCTATCACCATTCTTGCTTTGATTAAGAGCTTGAATCAATTAATAAAAAAAAGAGAAACAACGCAATAGGAAAATGGGCAAAAGACCCAAAAACTAATTCCAAAGAAAAGGAAACACACAGGGCCTGTAATAAACACTGAAAAGATTCTCCGCATCTTCGGTAATCAGAGAAATGCAAAGGCAAGGTCACAATGAGATTTCATTCCACATTTACCAGACTGAAGAAAGAAAAGAAAGTATTTGGACATTAGCATGTGTTAAAGAGGATGTTGAGCAATGGGAACTCTCATCTACATCTGGTGGGGGGGTTAAAAATGTGCACTACTCTCTGGAACACTGTTTGGAATTGCCTAGAAATCTGAGCGTTCATCTTTTGTGACCCAGCAATCCCCTTCCGGTTCACTCAGAGGCTCTCCAATGTAAGCGTCAGGAGACAAGTACCTGAAAATCCTTACCAGTGCTCTTTGCAATAGTCCCAAACTAGACGGCATGCAAATGTCAATCAAAATCAGAAGAAATAAAGCAGAATGGACAGACTCAAATGTGCATCCAAAGCAGAATAAATGAATTTGTCTGACGGAATGCTACACAACAGTGAAAAACAGGGAGTTCCAGACACAATCCTCAACAAGGATGCATTCCTAAAACATAATTTTGAACAAAAGGGGGTAGTCCCAGAGAAGTAGAAATACAACATTTCCTCTATATAAATTCCCCCCCAAAGTCAAAACTAACTATAATTTGTTTAGGGATGTACACACAAGTGTTAAAATTACATATATATATTACATATATATATATATACATATACATATATAATATTAATATAAATACATATAAAGCTGTACACACATATACACACACACACATTTTTTTTTTTTTAAAGCAGAGAATGATTAATGCAAAATTCAAGATCCTGGTTACCTCTGACAAGGGCAGGGAAAGCGATTGTTGGGTTCACATGGAAGGATTTAAACTACAGGTTAGGTTCTATTGCTAAAGCTGGGTGGCACGTAGTAGGTATTCATTTTATGGTAATCCTTTATAGTACGGAAACATTTTAGGCACTTTTGTGTATGGACGAGACACCCCATCGTAGAAATAAATAAATCTGTGCTTACCACAGTGTTCATGTCCAACAGCAGCTCAAATATCTCATTCTTTGCCACCGGATTACTTGAGGAGGAAATGTTTCAAAGGCCCTGTCTTATAGTTAATGAATGTAATGATGAGTTCGAAGGGTTGGATGAATGTGGCGATAGACAGTGAGGGGCCCTGGCTGCCCAGGATGGGCGTGAAAGGGATGAAGACAGGAATTTTGTGGGGAGCATGGCCAACATGCTTGACAGACTTACTAATTTCGCCTGACTCGGTCCCTGCTGGCAGAGCTGTCCCAAGCTGGAAATCCCACATCCGTCACCACTTCCCTGGTGATATTAGTTGTTCATGTGAATTCTGAATAATGGAAGGCTGAATTTGCATCACAAAATAGAAGGAAATGGAAAACAAAGACTGAGCCCAAGAAGTGCAACACGAGGGCTGGGGTTTCTCCCTAAATTTCCCTTCCACATGTGTTGATGTTCTCCTCAGTTAAGTATTTGAAAAGCACATCACATTTCTTGTTTTCCTTTCCCCCTAGAAAAGAACACTTTGTTCCCCTACAAGAAAGAATGGCAGTGTTTTCTTCCTTTCTTACATGACAGCAGCATCTCACACGAGAAGGGAGAGAGCTTACCTAGGGACACATAAATGTGTGTAAAACTAAAAAGGAAAGAGCTAGGAATAACAAAAGTAAAGTGGCCATTTACCTCTGGCAAGGGTGGTGTGATCACGGAGATTTACCAGGTCAGGAGGGTGATTCTAACGCATGGGTCATATTCTCTTTCTGAATCTGGCTGAAAAATGCATGACCTTTCCTTTTACTATTATCCTTTAAATTATGCATAAATATTTTATAACCTCTTTTCTGCACCTTATAAGTGCACAGTACCCATTTATATGCTTTATTTTACCTGAAGTTCTATTTAGCTACCCCCCGCAAAAAGCAGAGCTAAAAACAAGAGGGCCCCCACAGAACAGGGACCAGAACCAAGCATGCCAGTGTGAGAGAGATTTTTCATGGACACCTGGTACTCCTTTCAGGCTTCAGACTTTTAAATACACACTTTTAATAGGAGAAACTTTAAATGGTTTCCTCCTGACCCCTGACAAATCACAAGCATTTGTTGGGATGCTATGGGTCGAGTGAAAAGGGAAAGGAATACCGGAAGGGGAGAAGCCACGGAGTTTGCAAGCCAGTTGGCCTGCCCGAAGCGAGTCGAGAAGGATTTGGAAAGCAGCATGTCAATAGCTAGAGAGTACCGCTGAGTCAGCTAGTCAGCTGCCGGAAAGTAGCGTGAGTGTATGTACCAGTTTGCTTCCTGGGGCCCCAGGTATGTCTTCTGTCCCAGAATAATCATTACCAGCATGGACTTTCGTGGTCAAAACCATCCCACTGGATTATGTGTCCATCCCATATATAAAGGAAAAGATGTTACTGGTGCAGGGGGAAGAAACGGGCTCATAAAGGAAGACCTAGTAAAAAGGGAGACTCTGGAGCTTAGAAGCTAGGCTCTAACTGGCAAAACAGAATGGAGAAAACTTTTAAAAGAAATTGAGAAACTGACACGAGGAATTTGAGAGACAGGCTGGGGGTCCGTGGGGGGTTAGGGAGAGAAAAAGGAAACAAGATGGGATCTGGAGGGAGACAAACCATAAGAGACTCTTAATCTCAAGAAACAAACTGAGGGTTGCTGGGGGGTGGGGGTGTAGGGAGAGGGTGGCTGGGTGATGGACATTGGGGAGGGCATGGGCTATGGTGAGTGCTGAGAAGTGTGTAAGACTGATGATTCACAGACCTGTACCCCTGGGGCAAATAATACATTATATGTTAATTAAAAAAAGAAATAGAGAGAGAGAAAAGGAAAAGGAGAAGAAAGAAGGGAATTAGTTGTGAATTTGCTTAAATCTGTATGAAAAAGAAATCCACACGTGAAGAACAGGAACAGACTCTATATTTTTAAATTTTTTTTATTATGTTCAGGTAGTCAGCATATTGTACATCATGAGTTTTTGATGTAGTGTTCAATGATTCATTAGGTGCATATAACACCCAGTGCTCATCACAACACGTGCCCTCCCTAATACCCATCACCCAGTTACCCCATCCCCCACCTCCCTCCCTTCTGAAACCCTCAGTTTGTTTCCCAGAGACAAACCATGAGAGACTCTGGACTTGGGGAAACAAACTGAGAAACAGAATCCTAAATACTGAGAACAAGGTGGCGGCTGCTGGCGGAGAGGTAGGGGGATGAACAAAATAGGTGAAGGGGAACTAAGAGCTACCAAGTTCCAGCCCTAAAATAAGCAAGTCACAGAGAGGAGAGTACAGCATAAGGAATATAGTCGATAAGACCATGATGATTCTGTGTGGGACAGAGGGTCATTGGACCTGTGGTGGGCATTCCGTAATGTCCAGACTTGCTCAATCACGATGTCATTCACCTGAAACTAATATAACGTCGTGTGTCAACTGTACTTCAATAAATATAAATAAACAAACAAATGAATAGGAGAAAAAAGAAATGCCCGGGATAGTTGCTGTGATTTCCTTGACCAACGTTTCTTCTGCTTTGAGGGTCTACAGAGCACGCCTGGGCTTCTTTTCCCCTCAGTCCTCTCTCCTTCTGAGAGGAGTGAAAGACACGCGGGAACCGGAGGAATCCACATGGACTTAGAGATTAGGAAGGGGCTCCTTTCAAGCCGTCCATCGTGCCTGTGGAAGAAGGCTGGAAGCTTCCTACCCGTTCCCATTTTGGAGTTGGTGACCTGTGTTCTTCTATTCCCCCCACACACATTCTTGTGGCTTTGTTAGTTCTAACAAAGAACGCTGGAATCTATGAGCTTTCCTCTTTTGACCCTTTTGGCTGAATTTATCAGCATTCTCTAATGTTATTAACAAAAGAAATTTTTAGGTGGGATGACCACAGAAGGCTGAAACCAGACCCTCCCAAGCATGTGGCAACCCTGCAAAGGGGTCCTAGGAGGCTCTTTCTCCCTCACGTGGTCTCGGCTCGTAAGTCATTGTTCTGGAAACCTTGTCCAGAGAGGACCAAGTCACAAAGTTTCTGTTTTGTTTTTTTCTTTTAAAAATCTCAGTTTGCTTACAACCATACAGTGAATAATAGCACATAGCAGCCGGGCGGGGAGGAGGTGGGCATGAAGAGATAAAGCAGGGTAAGGAGGAGTGGGCAGAAATGATAAAAGATCACCTAGAAACTGGAAAACTACACATTATTATTAGTACTTTCGTTTTTCTTCCTTCATCTTGTCTTTCTAAACAGTGGCCTCATTGGGACAGATGAGCTCTGACAGGGGTCCCACGTGCAACACTTCTGTGGATTTGTGGACGAGGAGATGAGGAACAGGACCAGGTAGGAAAGTCTTCAGGGGGAAAGAAATTCAAAGGAGTGGGTTTCAGTATCCCTCAGACAAACCCAGCCTGGAGTATATCTCTGCCTCCAGAAACCCCAGGAAAAATAAATGGTAGAGTTACTAGAATATCAGCGATTTAATTTGACTCAGAAAAATGAGTAGAAAGAAAGGCCTAGGTCTCAGCTTTGGAGTCAGACTCTCCTAGGAGGAAAAAAAAAATGGTGTTTTCTAACTCATTCATTTATTTAATTATTCAAAATGAATAACAGCAATAAAATCATGGCCAGCTACAAGGGGAAACTTTGTTGCTTTCAGGTAGGCTAAACTCTGAGTTTAGCATTTCTTGAGTTTAAGAGGATCACTCAGAATTAGTCTAAAATGCTCGCAATGTATTTAAGAAAGATCCTTGCCAGAGAAAGGACTCATACTACAAAAGCTTGAGCAAATTAATGCCAATTCTAATGGGCCAGTAAACATTATCAGTAATATCTTCATTTCTCTTCGTTTAAAGGCTGTCTCTTTTTCTACATGTACAACTAAGTTCTCTTTTAGTTTCTACTTAAAAACAGAGAGGAATCAAGATTCATATGTTAGACTATCCCCGGACTCTTCATAGCAAAAGGAGTATTTACCTAGTATTGAGAATTATGAACATAAAGGAGAATGACAAAACAATCTGCCAAAATTCCTCCCTATTGACACTGACTCTAATAAATGTCATAGTAATAAAGATTGGGGAAGTGGAGCTTTTCAGTAAAGGAAAAGGTATCAACAGAGTTTCACTTGGAACAGGGAACAGAGGCATGTAACTTGTGTTTTAGAGTGTAGATGTCCACTATGTACATACTTATTTGATCCTCATTAAGTCACTGTACCAAGTATTTCTCCCCCCCCCCCCCACTTCTTTTTCAAATAGTGGGTGAGGTCCGCTCTTTCCCAGAATGGAAAAGGTGGTGATGGCAACTTCCTCTCAAAAAACTCACTGAGCCACTTAGCCTCTTAGCTGAGATGCCAAGGAGAAGCCACGCAGAAAGAAAGCTTCCAAGTATCGGGAGGGGACTTTTCTCTTGAACATTCAAGCTCATTTGCCTCTCTAGACAATTTTCAGTGTCTCTTCTTTTTAAAGCAAATACACCTGGGAGAAGTCTTCATTTTAAGTGTTGTTGATGTCTGGACTGATTTTGAAGTGATGTCTTGGTAGAAATCAGTGCATAGTCAGCTGAGAACAAGGATGACTCAGAAGGGAGGAAAATGGTGTGTGTGGAAGTGAAGGTGGAAGAGAAATGGTGAAGACTCAGGAGACAGAAAATGATAAAGGAGAAGAGGGGAGGAGACAAGAAGAAAGATTAATTTCTTTGATCTAAAAACTTTTATCTGAACCGGCTCTGGTCATTGTGGGAATTAGCTCACACAATACCATGCAATACCCAGTCATCTGGCAAACCTTTATGGAACACCTGGTATGTTCCAGACACTCAATTCAAGTCGAGGGATTCAAGACTGACCAAGACAGAGAGAAGACTTCTACTGCAGACTACATCCCAGAGGGCCTTACATCTAAATTGAGCTTTGAGGAATGAATGAGCACTCACAAGAGAGGCAGGTAGCCATACATGGTCATTTGTGACTTCCGGTTCAAAAGGACCATCAAACATGGCTTGCAATTCTTTGACTTTTCCCAAGAGTCTCTACACTTTATCTCCTGGAGCTTTCGGTAGCCCCCTATCTACTTACTGTCAGGAGACAATGAAGGCGCCTATTTCTCAGAGAAAAAGGAACCACCGTTCATGAAATTCTTCAGTTTCTCTCCATCATTACTCAAATATATACCCCCATATCCACCTCCTCACCTTGTCTACAGAAAAATGTATTCATCCCGCCTTCCTTGAAGCAACCAAGTCTTTCTTCAATCACTGAGACCTGCACCTTTTATAGCTCTTCTGCAACCTACGATGCCACTGTCTCCCTCCTCTCTCGTGCCTTTGTCTTATTTCTTAGCCCTAGCTCAGCATGAAAAATGCTCAGCTTTTCCACCTCTTAAAACCAAACACACATACACGCACAGACATGCACACACACATACTCACAAATGTTCGTTAAAAAAATTCCCACCTGGATTTCCCCTCCCTGTACTTCTATCACTTTCTTCATCTTCTCATTTACAAACCAACGAATCCTTGATGATTCTCAGCCTAATTAACATTTCTGCGCTACTAGACGTTACTGTCTCTTCCTTCTTGGAAGGCTCTCCTTTCTAAAATATTAACTTCTTTCCACTTCTCTTACCCATCTAATTATTCCTTCTAGATACCTTATCATTCTTGATCCTTTAAATAGTGTAGTCCCCGGAGTCCGGATCTTGATCTGCTTCTTGTTCCATTCGCTCTCCCAAGTAATTTTGTTCGTTTTTAGGGCTTATCCTCTCTGACTTCCCAAGCCCAACCAACAGTAATTTCTATTAGAACTTCCTTCCTTGTATTTATCAATCCCAACCTGTTCTCTGCATCCAACCTACTGCCATCATTCAATGCTGACCGTCCTCACCTCTCACCTTGTTTACAATTAAAGCCTCTTAATGCATCTCTGCCTCAATTCTGGTGACCCTCCAATTCTTCTTCCATGGTTTGCCAGAGTGATCTTCCTAAATGATGAATCTTAGTTTGCTCCCCCTGCTTAAACACTGGAGTGGCTCCTCATTATCTTCAGGATAAAGTTCATATCCTTATGAATACTCTCATAATGACGCAGAGACTCGTTTAAGATCAGTCCCAATCTACTTTTCTAATCTCTCTTCCCCCTCTTTATACCAAACACACACTTGGGGATTTTTTTTTTTTTATTTACTTATTTTAGAGAGAGAGAGCAAGTGTGAGAGCACAAGTGGGGGGAACAGCAGAGGGAGAGGGACCTCCCTCTGAACTGAGCAGGAACCCCCCCCCACCCCACCCCGTGACCTGGGGCTCAATCCCAGGACTGCGGGACCATGATCTGAACTGAAGGCAGACATGTAACCGATTGAGTCATCCAGGTACCCCACTTGGGAAAATTTTTAATCACCCTTCAACCATGCCATGATTTTTCACACCTTCTGCCTTTGCTTCTGCTTAAATTTGAGCCTGGAATATCTTTCCTAAATTTCTTCACATGGAACAGTTATACTTATTCTACAAAATACAAAAAAATAATAATAATTACATCCTCTGCAAAGCATTTCTTGTTATTCCTCCTTACTCCCTTCACTGTACAAAAACACATCTCCTAGGCAAACTTAGTTACTGTATCTTCTTTTCTCCTATACTCTTTAATCCATTCCACTGTTTATGGCCCTTACCAACCAGATGATTTCATGGTCATGTAACTCTGTTTCTCCTGGGAAATCAAGGACCTAACCCATCAGGGCAAGGACAGCTAATGTCACAACTGGAACAATGATCTAGAACACTTAAGCTAAGTGAGCCATCTCCTATGCTATGGTGTCTGGTTAGTATCATCCTGCTGGAGGGAAAAGTAGATCTGATAATTTCTGAGAGTCTCTGTCTGGCCTATCATGATTTTTTGAATAGCTTCTTTCACCACTGCAATCCACATAGCTGATGCCTTTGTTTTCTAAAAGCTGCTGTGTGAACAATGGCAAGAAAAACAGCATCTCCCTTAACCACGTCATTGGCACCATTATTGAAGGTGACATCTTGATAGCGTTCAGGCTTCTTCTCCTTCCCAAATGCCTGGAGAAGCAGAATGACATTTTTAGGGCTGTCCCATAGACCGGATCATTTTGAGGAGAGTCACTCACAGTGGTAGGTGGTTTGCTCTGGTGAACAGAGTAGTAGAAATGAATGTATTGTGTGTCATTGACCTCTTAGCTCAACAGAACTTCTTTAATACCAACCCAAATATGAGGGTGCTTCTAAAGTCTGAAGAACTTTTGCTTTTATAAAATGGTAATTGACATGGAGATGTAGTTACAAACCTCATGAGATAATTTAGTCTAATTGTAGGTATTGAAAAACCCACTGAGCACCTACCATGCAGCAGTTATGTGAAATATAAACAGGTGACTGTGCAAATCGCACAATCTGTCAAGAATTTAAGTTCCATGAATAAATTCTTAGATAAAATTCTTTTAAGCAATTGTTTTAGAATATCAAGTGGAAGTTGTGGACTCCCTGAACAATATGTGATCCATACAAAATGGTAGGAGTTCAACTTTGAAAATTTGCCCTGGAGTGAAGGTTGTGAAAAGATTTGGTCTGAAAGTTGGAAGGAGCTTTAGTCTCCTATTATAGCACCTCTGGATCTGCTTCCATGACTCAGAGAAGACAGCCCTTTGGTGCCTCACATTCACCAATACAGTATGCATAAAACACCTGCTTCACAAAAAGTATGATATGCAGAATGGTAGTCACCTTGGTTCTCAGGAGAAGCCACACACTATAAGGCCAAGGTATTTTCATATGTATTGTATATGATTCATTCATATGTATTCGATCATCTGTATTGTATATGATTCATTCATTCAGCAATAGCCACTGAGCAATAACTATATGTCAAGCACTATTCCAAGTGTGGGGGTGATGAAAGAACAGAAAAGACCAAAAAAAAAAAAAAATCCCTTCATTGTAAGAGCCAACATTTAGGGGAGGGAGAGAAGAGCAAACAAACAAAAGAAATAAATCACATACTGGAAGACGGTAGGTTGTATGGAGAAAAATGAAACAGGGAGAAGGAGCAGGGAAGTCTAGGGTTGGTGCTGGATTCCAGTTTTGATTGAATGGTGATGCTCTGGGAAGACCCTGCGGAGAGCGACAGTTGAAAAGAACTTGAGGAGGGAAAAGAGATGAGTTGCCAACATGGAGATATCTGGAGGAAGAACATCTGGGACAGAGGACACACAGGTGTGAAGGATCTGGGATGAGAACATGACTCTGTGTTCAAGGAATGCTGGAAAGGCCAAAGTAGCCACTTGGTGGGAGAAAGACCAGAGAGTTAGCAGGAGGCCAGATGCTTTGCTTCTCTGAGGCAGAAGGGGAGCCACTGGGAGACTTTAATCAGAAGAGAAACATAGTCTGATTGGCATCGTAAAGTTATTCCTCTGGCTGCTGTTTTGAGAATAAATGTGTGGGAAGGTCCCCGTGTCATCAGCTGTGACAGTAATGCAGTCAGTGGTGAGCGCAGGAAGGTCACCATGGAGGCCATGAGAGATGGTCAGACTGAGTATGTTATAGGCAGAGACCACAGGATTTCCTACTGGAATGAACTTGGGAGTGACGGATAGAAAGGAGTCAAGTTGACAGCATGACAGTTGTCCTGGCAAATGACAGAATAGGTTACAGGCTATTGTCATTCCACTGGTGTGACACTAGTTCAACCTCAGGGAACTTAAGGCAAGTAACTTAACAAGATCTCTTCTTCCACATTTGTATATATATATCTTTCCAAATGATAAAAATGTGAATACCCAATTGAGAAGTTTCAAAGACTTTGACTGGAAGAAGCTATATAATAACTCTTTATTATACAATTATTTTATATAGATTTTATCATATATATGTGTATATATATGTATGTGTATTGTATATATATACATGTATATAGATATAGATATAGACACAGACATATACTTTAAAATGCTCACTTAATCCTAACAAAATATATATGGTATATGGTATAAAAACAAGATCCACAAGAAAGGGGCAATCTGGTGTTATTACCCAGGTTTTACAAATGATGAAACCAAGACCCTAAGAAACGATCATGCAACTAGGATCCAGTTCTGATTCCTTCTCCAGAGAACTTCTACCATGAACACAACTCTCAGATCACATGAAACTTACGCATGTTACTTTTATAACAAGAGCAATGATTTCTATGTGAAATGGCTCTTGGGTTTTAACAATGAATGAATCCCTCATATAGAGAATATAGACTGCTATTAGAAGATACAATATATGACCAGGCAGGGTTTTTATTTTTCCCCTTAAATCCTATTTCCCCATCCTTCAAGTTAGAGAGTCATTAATCTGCTGCTTTGTCGTTCCATATGTATTAAAGCTAAACTGTGAATATTGACTTGAAATGCAAATGCTGTTTTAACACCTTTCCAGCAAATACTACGTCTTGTACTAATGCTAGAGAAAGTGAGATCAGTAGATTGTGGAGCTCAGTTTTTTCTCCTTTCCAACTGTCTCTACTCACTATCCGAGAATGTTCTCAAGGCAGCAAGTCAGGCTAGAAGAGAAAGTTTTTAACAATTTGTATTTCCTCTGCTGTGGGGCAAAGAAAACCTTAAATGTCGGTTTTATAGTCTTCTGTACTCTCAAGGGAATTTAGGTATGCAGAGCTTTGGCTGAGATAGGAAAGGAACAGCTCAGAGGTGGGGGCTGCTGCTTAAAATGTTCCTTTGTTTCATTTTTTTCCTGTTATTGTATATGAAACTTTGAAACCATCCTGACTTTCCATTCCAGAGCCACAGGCCGGCACAGGTGCCAATTGCCAGGACTGCTTGATGAGGGGCATACATAGTTGCTGGCTTTCATGGGGCTCAGAGTGAAAGCAGATGGGATTTCATGAAGTTTTACTATGAGATGAAGAAGTTTGCCTATCAGGGTCTGCCTGGATAGCTCAGCCGGCTAAGCATCCGCCTCATGACTTTGGCTCAGGTCACACTCTTAGGGTCCTGAGATCAGCCCAACGGGGTGTGGGGGGTCTATGATCAGTGGGGAGTCTGCTTGAGATTCTTTCCCTCTGCCCCTGCCCCCACTCACAGGCACTCTCTCCCTCTCTCAAATAAATAAATAAAGGTGTTGGTCTGTAAGGGTAAGCTGTAATCCTTTGTCACCATTGGGTGAAAGGTGTTCTGTAAGGAGATTCAGCAAGGGAGATCTCCAGGTTAGATACAAACAAGCATAAAGCAGGGTACTAGTAGCCTCCAGAATTAAGTGGAAACTGAAGGCTATGGATTCTAAACTCAAGCTGGGTTCATTTGCCTTGTAAGCTGGGCAAATTGTCTAAATTCTCTCTGCCTCCATGTCTTCATCTACAGGGTAGGGCATGCTACCGGGCCCGGTGTTCTGTAAATACACAGAGATATCATCATTTCTTGGAAGATAAGTGTTCTGTTGAGCCAACAGGGCTCTCTTTTCTGCAGAGCAGGGTGTGACTCAGGGCTCCTGGGTCTCACTCCAAAGCGCCAAAGACATTCTCGTAAGATGCTACCGACAAGGCACTTTGTCAGAACTGTGCGGAACTTCGGGAAGATCTGTTTTCCTGTTCTTTCGGATACATTGCTCTGAAGTGATAAACTTATAGAGCTGCTGGGCTGCTGACCGCTTCTGCCATGCTGAACAGCAAATTCCACTTTAACTTGCTAGGCTTATTTCCCACAATCTCACCGATCCCACCTCTGCTCTCGAAACACCACGCACGCTCCCGCGGCCCATGCCTCCTTACATTGGTCATTTGCCTGACCCACCCCTATGATTTGAGGGATGTCAAAAAGCTTTCTGCTGCACATTTATGCACCCCTAAACCCTTCTCCTGTCATAACACTGAAACCTTTTATGAAAATGGGACGGAAAGCAGAAGAGTCAAACCTATTCCATTGTGCAAATAGCATCAGACTGGCGTCAAAAGTGTGGGTGCGGGGTTTGAATCCCAGCGCTGTCCCTCACTAGCTGTGTGAGGTCTCCGAGGTTCAGTTTCATCCTCTGAAATGGAGACAGTGACACACTGGGACTCACAGGGTTTGTTGTAGGAAGTATGGGTGATAATGATGCCAAGGGCTTACAAGTGTGCCTGATACATAATAAACACACCATAAACACAGCTTTTATTATTACCGGTTCGCCCACCTCCAGCCAGTAGAGGAAAGTAAACAGTGTTGGGTGAACAGACAGAGCAAACCCTATATTCACACCAACCACTTTTGCATGTTCAGCTTAATTTTTATTTTACTCCTGTTGATGGTAAATTTTGAGGGCCAGCAAGAGCTGCCTTATCTGGTAGACAAAGACCCGTCCAATCACTCTGTTGCTAATGACTGGAGTGACCTCTAGTGGTACCTTTATCATACTAAAGGAAAAACTAAAACACCAAAATTAAAGGCCACTACTTAGCTACCATCAGCTTTTCCTATTCTGCTTGTAAGCCCAAAATTCACAAATTGCTTAAGTGGAAACTAATGTAGCATTTAATTGGGTTGGCTGATTTCATAATGAAAATGTTAATGTCCACAGAGTCCTTTCAACAGTCCGTTCTAAATATCACCACACCCTCGCTGCCATTCTGGTCTGTTTCCATTACTGCTAAGCCAAAGGAGTCAGCCATTCATTGACATTCAGTTAGAATGGGTCGGTTGCTTCCCCTGTGCCTCACACCGTGCTAGACAAAAAGGAACATATAAAGATGAAAAATGGCCAGGCTTTGGCTCTCAAGGAGCTCCTTAGTGAGTGAAGGAATTGGGGGATAATTTGAGGGGGAAGTACTAAAACAGTGTCTGCTTCTCAGAATGTACTAAAGGAGGTGTCAGCACAAAGAACTGCCACTATTTGGTGCTTTCTGGGATTGTAGACAACCTTTATTTTTCTGATAGGGGAAGAAAACAGACCCCCTTTGAACAAAGAAAGCAGAATAAAACATGTGTATTTATTGGGATACAAGAGCATTTCCTCCCACAGGCTGAGAAGTATTGGCTGACAGTAGAGTCAGGTAGCAAAAGAGAAAAGTACACTGCTATGTTGTTGTTGTTGTTGTTGTTGTTGTTGTTGCAAATCCATATTAAATAAAGCAAAGTCAAACTTCAAAAATCATTCCAAGAAATCATTCTAAAGCTGTTTTGTTACTAGCAATCATATCCCACTTATTTT
Organism: Mustela nivalis; assembly: GCF_964662115.1. NCBI lineage: Eukaryota > Metazoa > Chordata > Mammalia > Carnivora > Mustelidae > Mustela > Mustela nivalis. The sequence continues at coordinate 143,922,318 of NC_139024.1, forward strand.
CTGGATAATTCTTCTTTCAAATAAACTTACTCCCTTGTATAAAAGCAATGCATTAAGTAGGCAAGTAAAGATGATAACTTCCTATGCCTTTATATCAATTTTCATGTAACTCAGTTCACAAGTCAGGAAAATATTTTGTCAGATCCTATTTTATCCCATAGAAGATGGGTAATGTACATCTAATCTTAAAGAAGTAGGATTCCCAAAGAGAATGTTAGTGGTCTGATAGAACTTCCATCCTTCAGTCATTTTTATTTGCTGTCTGAAGCTAAGGAATATTTTTAGATACACACGAGAAGTGTAATTTTCTCTTCTTTCTCTACTCCCTCTCCATGAAGACGTTCATGATATCTCATTGACAAGCTAATAGCCCTATAAAGAACTATTCAGACTTGGCAGAAATTGAGAAATTATTCAAACCAGATTCAACCTAAAAGCCACAGAAAGAATTCGCAAAACTCCAAATTTCCCCTTGTAACAACTTCATTTGACAATAGTAGGGTGAGAACTCACTCCAGATACAATGTCACAGGAATTTCCCTGAAATATTCAGTTTGAGCATTGAGAATTCCATTCCACTTTTGTTTCAGGGTTTCTATTTAGTCTCACTTATGTTCATTCTTAAGTCCTGAGAAGACAGACCTAGCCAATCAGGAGCACATAAAAAGTTTTATTTGTTGATTTGATTTTATTTATGCTTTCTTTATTCTTTATTTCCATTCTTCTCTGTTATTTACTATTTATTCTATTGATGGTTTGTCTTATTCATCCTTAGTTGGGCCTCAGTTTATTTTTTTTAAGAGTTCATTTATTTATTTGAGAGAGAGAGCAGAGCAAGAGAGAGAGAGAAAGAGTATGAGAGGGGGTTAAGAGGTAGAGGGAGAGGGAGAAGCAGACTCCCCACTGAGCAGGGAACCCAATGTGGGGCTCAGTCCTGGGACCCTGAGATCATGACCTAAGCCAAAGACAGACGTTTAACCAACTGAGCCACCCAGGCAACCCTGGTCCTCAGTTTAAATATTCATTTTTTAAAAATATTTTATTTATTTATTTAACAGAGAGAGAGAGAGAGAGGGATCACAAGCAGAGAGAAAGGTGGAGGCGTTGGGGAGAGAGCAGGCTCCCAGCTGAGCAGGGAGCCCGATGCGGGGCCCAATCCCAAGACCCTGAGACCATGACCTGAGCCCAAGGCAGAGGCTTAACCCACTAAGCCACCCAGGTGCCCCTAAATAAGCTTTAAGACGTTCAACAACATGTACTGTGCCTGATTAGGAGCTGGAATGGGTTGGAACCTGCAGTTGCTATAGGAATATTACGAGAGAGATTTATAGGAAAAAACCCAAGTTGAAAATAATAACATGACCTGCCCTTGGAAAGTCTTTGATTTCTCACTGTCAAATTTCATTGACTCATTTCTTTATTTGCTTTACATTTACAGTGATATTTACAAACTAATAGTCCTTCGTAGGCAATGGATATCCTTAGCCAACACTGAGTGGTGATCTGCACGCAGTTAAACAGCCTCTCCTTCTCTAAGCGTTTGTACTAAGCATTGGGCTGACCTTAAGTTTGTTTGCTATATCACTTTTAGTTATTTGAACTTAAATATTGCCACTTGAAACAAAGATCAGCACATGTCTAAAACAAATAAAAGAGGTGAGTTGGCAGCACAGATTGAAAAATAACTTTTCATGCTAACTGGGAAAAGCTATGACTTCTGGATATCTAGTTTTGACTCCAGAGAAATAATAAAATGAGATAAGGTCTTCATTAGAAAAGTGCTAGGGGCTTACTGGGTGCCTACCTCTGCTCTGGGAGGTTTAAAAGTATGTAGCTGTAGCTTGCAGAAGCCTCAAAATTATTAGGAGATAATTATAATCATGCCTTTGAAACTTTGCAAGCTAGTGTGTTCTTTCATACCATTCCGTTTTATCCACTTAGCTTTTGCTGCTTGTCCCTTGGAGTATCAGTGACAGGTTTGAGCTACCCACCCCCACCACCCACCCTTTGGCTACTTGTTTATCTCAGCAGTCTGCTGCCACCTAGCGTCCAGGATAGAGAGGCACGCATTAAATCCGATTTGGTGAGGGACAGAGCCGCTGGACCCTCCGGAGAGAGCACACTTTGCAGAAGCCAGCCTCTCTGATTGTTTTGATAATGGCTCTCAGGATAATCCAATAACGCGGTCAGATAAGATTCGACTCCCATTAATTCGTGCCTCACAATAAGAATGAAAGGGGGTGGGGGGCCACTGGAAACAGTTCCAGTCTCAATTTATATTGGAAAACCACCTTCACATTTTCAAGCAACTGAGTTTCCAAGCTCATTAAGTTCCTTATGAGACCTCTTCCTGCGCCAGCCTTACCACATCAGTTTCACGAACACATTCACAAAAGAACCGGTAGGTTTCAGAGGGATTTCCACGGAGTGAGGACAGCCGCTTTCCAGAATGCTTCTGGAGACTAGGTCCCAGCACAAGAGAAATTTCTCTTTTTTTTTGCCTACACGCTTTAATCTTTCATTTATATCCAGGTACAAATGGAAGGCATATTATTTCTGCAAGTCTGCTTATCACTAGGGTATGACAAACAGCGTTCCACATCCACTTTCCTTTCCAAGCCTGTTCCGCTTATAGCTGTTCTGAAGAATAGACTTCATTTTGGGAAGTGAACACACAGTGCCGTTATATAAAGTCTGATTGATGGGAGTTAAGGTGGGCAGGAGTTATCAAAATCTGAAAATGAGGCGTTTGAAGGGGAAGGAATGTATTATCATTAAAGAGGTGGGAGAATAGGATTGCCAGCTCTGGCTGAATGATGGTTTGGAAGCACCAGCCTTTGTCGGAGATCCTCACGCCTGAGCCCGGCATCTGCGAGGACTCGCTCTGCTGGGCTGACCTTCTCACGCTTCATTAAAGACATTTGTCGGGAAAAGTCCTCAATCTGGTCACAAGCAGAGACTTGTTTGGACACCTCTCTATATGTCCCACTAGACTAAAATACTAAAACTTACAAAAGAATGACCTCAGCACCTCAGAGCCAAAAATGAGGCCATCAGGAAGAGGGAGAAAAATTCAGCCTCACTATGAAATTGATTCCAACTCTCTCTCCTTTCTCATCTGTCCCCTTCCTCCCTACTATGTCACAATGCTCATACTTGCCCACTCCTGTTCTCCCTCATACACACCCACAGGTCCTCACACATTTATCTCTCCTCCTCCTTTTCTGCAAGAAATATATGCCATGGAATCACTTTCCCGGTAGTGGAGCAACCATCGCAATATTTAAAACCCTCAGCTATACATTTTCTTGCCACTCATTAAATTTCCTGATTGATTGCCAATCTTTCTCAACCATCTCCCATATGGATATAAGCTTAAAAGGCTGGAGCATAACACAGGGTCTGTGAATAGAGCAAACATAAAATCTTTACTTTCCTAACTCTGAATATTTTCCTTTAAACAGTTCCATATTAGCAAAGGTGAGACCCCTTTTCTGTTTCGGCCATTAAGTTATTGGTCACCTGAAGGAAGGCTGGATTTTGGATGAAGAATTTGTTCTGGCCACAGTGGCTCTGTTGTGTCCCTGTATGTCAAGGATAAAGATATTCTTAATGAACATTGAAATGTATGTTACAGATGAGAAAAGTTCTGAGATGATAAGCAATAATGCAAATTGCATGTATATGTGATAGATACAGACCCACAGACACAGGAGACGTTGCTTATAGATTATATGCAGTAGAGATGCTCTGCCAGAAACAATACTCTTGATTTAAATACTAGGCAAAGAAAGGCTCTTTTTTTGGTGCGCAAAAGCCATCCTGAAATATACTTTTCCAGTGCAGAACTTAAGTTATCAATTGCTAATATTCATAAACCTGATGGTCATAAAATGTCTGTCCTTCGTTTTAAAAAAACACCGATGGACACCCACCTTGTTACATAAAGAAGGCTAACGGCCCTTTTTGCACACTCTTCTACTAACATAACAGAAAATATCCATCAATTGTCTATTGGTGTGCCCTTGGTAGGATATTAAGAAAAATTTCTTCTGCAAAAGGATGGAAAACAAAAACCTTGAGCAGTGAAAGATTGCACATTCCAAGAAGGTTAGCTAATTTCCTTCAGTGGAGCATAGTGAAAGGACCTGTGGACAGTGTGTTGCTGTGCTTAATCTGGAAAAAAAAAAAAAAAGAGAGAAAAGGCATCACCATATCTTTTGGCATCCAGATCTAAAAGTCACTGAGCTAAATGGTAATTTTGAGCAACTTCGAAATGATCATCAATATTGTCTGCTATTTTAAACAATAAAAACTTTCTCTTTTTACCTCCAGCTATCTTACATTTTAATGACACAGACTCAAAATAGCACAATGCATACTTCTAGGTTGTGATCATTAAAATGCTTCATGTGTCGACCGCTAGCCACAAATAATCAACTTGAGAAAATAAACGAAACTAAAAGCCTTTCTTATTCATGTAACCATTTCTGGACTTTTCCCCCCAACCTTCTTCTCCTTCTTGCTCAAGCAAAGATAGCCCAAACAAACACAATCCAGCTCTTTGCCCAAGCCTTTCGATTTAAGCCTGCATAAATCAGACTAGAAGTGACCTTATTTCTTGTTTCACCAAAAGGGAGTTGTGACATATCTAAACTTCCCCCTGGGGAAGAGAAATAGGATAGGCCAGAAAGACAAATCATAAGCCTGTAAGTCAAGGTTTATCATAGAGAAACAACAGGAAATATCTATGAGGTTGTTTACAGCTTGTCAAGCTAACTTAATATAAGGCTGCATAATGTGACTTACCGTGACAATAGTTTCAACTCTGGAATTTCCTTCCACTGTAGTCAATTTTATGGTGCCCTTGAACCAGGGAAGCAGCATGGTGTGCGGTGAGGGGAAGACACAAGCTTTGCTGATAGACAGACTGAAGTGCGAATCCCCAAACAGCCATCTGGCTTTGACAATGTCTTATTGAATCCGAAATTCTTAATGGTAAAATGAGTATAAGAATGTATACCACACATTACTGTGTGAAGATCTAGAAGACAAAATACAAAAAGTCCCTGGAAAACATTTTTAACCATTTTTTAGAAGATTTTCTTTCTTTCTTTCTTTCTTTCTTTCTTTCTTTCTTTCTTTCTTTCTTTCTTTCTTTCGAAGAGAGAGAGCACTAGCAGGGAGGGGCAAAAGGAGGGGGAGAAGCAGACTCCCCGCTGAGCAGGGAGCAGGGTTCCATCCGAGGACCCTGAGATCATGACCTGAGCCAAGGGCAGAAGCTTAACGGACTGAACCACGCACTAAGCCACTCAGGCTTTAACCATTATTGAGAGGATTATGGGCGTCAAGCTATAGAAGAGAGAACAGGGAGAATCTTGTCCAGGACACAGGTAGAAAAAGGCTGCAAATCAGGAGAAACCAAATACCTCTTTAATAAAAAGTTGACTTAAGATCGAACCAGCAAAGTGAGCCAGGGAAACCAGGTGACAGAGACTTTGTGGAGGTATCTAGCGGATACCTGTCCCAAACCGGAACTACTCCACTCCATCCCAACTCAGATTCACCACGCTCCCAAAAGGCCCTCGCAGAAAAAGGCACTGGGAAGAGTACTGCTCGTGGGAAGCGTCATTCTGCAATCAGGAGGCTAACATCAACCTCGTCAATGGCCGAGCAGCCTGGGCAAATGCTAATTTTCCTCACCCATGGGGCACATGCTAAGTTGGCGTATTCAAAATTTCATCTATTATTCAGTCTACATCAAGCGCTGTTATTTGGAGGTGGTTTTGCTACACTGTAGACTTAGGAAGTGAAATGTATCATTCAGAAGAAATTCGCAGCTAAGGCCTTTCATCTTAATTTGGCATTATTGTTACAGATGCAAAGGTGGTGCTGCCTTTTCAGCAAGAGCTGGAGGAAGGTGCTTCTGCATAGATCTCGGCAATCGCGGAAGATCTGGGAGCGTCAGCGCTAAGCCTGTGCGCCGCGGCGTAACAGCCCCGCAGAACAGTGCGGCTGGACTTGTTCCAAATACGTCACAACACAGATTTGCAGCAGGAGTCAGAAATTTAAAAACCCATCTGACTAGGTTTGCTCCTGGAAGTGTTTGTTAATTTACTTCTGCAAACACCTCTCAAGTATCTTTTCATGACAGCCACTGTATACACATTATTTAGATTTTCAGTTGTCTTGCCCAGAACTCTAAAAATATGCAAAAATTATTTTGTGTATATCTCAAAAAACATATTTTCCACTGGATAAAAAGGGAACACACCAAGTTTCAAAACTCCAAAGAAGGGAAGATTATTGCAGAACCCTGCCAATATTCACAGCAGTATGATTAGAAATAAATCTTGGATAGGCAAAGATCTCTTGGATAAGACAAAAAAAAAAAAAAAAAAAAAAAGTCCTACCAAGAAAGAAAAAAAATTGACAAATTGGACTTTATCAAAACTAAAAACATCTTATTATCAAAAGACTCCACTAAAAAAAAATGAACGGATATACTACAGACTGAGAGAAAATCATTTCCGTACATTGGTCAGATGAAGAAGGACACATATCCTGAATATATAAAAAATTACCACAATCACTAAATTTTTGAAAATGCAACAAATATTAGCAAAAGTCTTAAATATTTAAATATACATTCTACAAGAAGACATACAAGTAGGCAAAAAGCACATGAAAAAGCTTTCACCATCATTAGTCATCAGTAACATGGAATTTAAAACCAATAAAATACCACTTTTTGCTCACCAGAATAGCTGAAATGAAAACCTTTGACAACACCAGGTGTTGGCAGGAGTGTGAAGCATCTGGAATGCTCAGACTGCTGGCGGAAGTGTAAGATGATAAACTATTCCAGAGAACTGTTTAACTTCCAGCAATTCCCCTCATATGTATTGACACAGAGGAATGATAACATATGTCCACAAATAGCCTGACTGGGTACAAAAATATTCATAGCAGCTTTATTCATAATAGCCCAAAGCTGAAACACCCCCCACCCCGAGTCCCTTCACAGGAACATGGATGTGCAAATTGTGGCATATTTATATGATAGAACAATCTCCCATAATGAAAAGGACAGAGCTACTGATAAGCACAACAATCTGGTTAAGTTTCAAAAGCATCATACTGGGAAGGACCTGGGTGGCTCAGTCGCTTAAGCATCCTACTCTTGATTTTAGTTCGGGTCATGATCTCAGGGTCATGAGATCAAGCCCCAAGTGGGGCTTTGTGATCCGTGGGGAGTTTGCTTGAGATTCTCTCTCTTCCTCTCCCTCTGCCCCCCTTTCTCTCAAAAATACACAAATAAATCTTTTTTAAAAGTGTGTCATACTGAATGACAGAAGCCAAACACAAATGCCACATACAGTAGGACTCCATGTATACAAAGTCCAAATTCAGACAACACTAATCTATGGTCATCGAAATCAGGTAGTCGCAGAGACGAAAACTTGGACGTAACAGAATACAGAAAATTCAACCACCCAAAGGCATTAGACAGCAACTAAATCAGTCACATACTGGGAGGTGGGTGGCACTGGGACAAAGACAAAAAAAACTGGGTAAGTTTTATGCTTGTGTGGCTTTTAGCCTGAGGGCAGTGAGCCACATCTTTGTCGTGCAGAAGAGCTAAAACTCAAATATGCGCACACCACATTGCCAGCTTGAAGAACAAGATGCAGAGGTTGGGTTAGCCAGTGAGGCTGGGAAGGGAGAAGATAATCCCCCCAAAAAAGAGAGACCAAGAGAGTCTCACGTACTACAAATACACTTTATCCAAACCTTTCCCTGGGTCCCAAACCATGGGTCCATGTGGCAGATTTCTAGCAGCTCAGCTAAGGCTAAAAGAACTGAACTAGAATTTCAGCTCCCACCCACAGCTTCCAGTGTAAGTTCAATCAAGTTGTCTGTCCAACAGTAAAAATTAATATTTTTACAGAAACATTAGAATCCAAGGTGCTTATAACATATCAGTTGTCCAGAATATAATCCAAAATCATTCCATCAAGAAAGAGGGAATGTTATCTATACTCAGGAAAAGACAATCTGTAGACACTGACTTCGAGATGGTCCAATACTGAAATCAGCAGACAAGAATTTAAAGCAGCTATGACAGTCATGCTAAAGTCTATGAGAATGTTCATAGGGAAGGAAAACTTGGGAAATACCGAAGAGAAATGGAAACTAGAAAAAAAAAAAAAAAGAACCAAATGACAATCCCAGACTTGAAAAAAATGAAATATCTGGAATAAAAAAATTCAACAGATGAGCTAAACAGCAGATGGGAAATTATGGAAGAATTGTTGACCTTGAAGACAAAGAAACAGAAATTCTCCAATCTGAGTAAGAGAAAAATAGATTGAAAATAATATATACATAAGGCCTCAGAAGCACTTGGGGCAATATCAAGAGACATAAAAGATTTCTTAGAGTCCATGAAGAATAAAGAGAGAATGAGTCCCCCTGGATGAATTATTTGAAGAATTAATAGTTGAAATTTTCCCATATTTGGTGAAAATTTACAGAAAAATCTATATTCAAAAATCTCAGCCAACCTTGAGTCTAAGAGATAGAATAAGGGGCTTAGTGTACACATATTTCAATTGTTTTCTATTTTTTCATAGAAAGTAATCTAAAAACTCATCAAAACAAACGCTGACCTCTGTAAATGATATTGTCCCTTAACAGATCAATTGTTAATACATAGTCTAATCTGGGACAATACAAAGTGGATATTCAAGCTTCGGGCATTCACTGAAAGGTATTCAACATCTTTATGATTCCGGCTTGTGGAGAGAAAGTGTGGTCCAGGGAAAAGGCAGCTGATGATTTGCATTATCTGATATACGGTCTACTCCCCAATAATCTGTTAATTTATCAGTCCTTCTGTCACTCAGTGAAAGTTCTTCATCGTATCTCATATATAAATAGATACATGTCTGAGGAAAACAAGAATGAATGATGGGAGACAGGACGCCATGCACAGCAACATGCTCCCCACTCTTGTCGTGCTGGATCTGGTCTTCATCGGCAGGAGTGTGGCTTACAAGAAAGCCTAAACTTTCAGCACTATATTTGAGCATAGGATGATAAAAAATACCGTTCATAAATTTAGTTGTCCTACCTCTGTCACTAACTCATTGCATGACTGTAAGCGAGTCCCTAAATTTACTCAAAACTCAATTTCTTCTCTACCATATGAAGAAGTTAAGAAAAGAATTTTCTCCCTCAAGCCCCTTTTGTGCTTAACAGTTGTTGTCCTCACTGACATCTTTTGAAAGGGACAATAATTCTGTAGTTCCAGGGACTCAACCAGGATACCGGGTCAACCAAACTTGTCCGGTATTTTTCTCTCTGATCAAAGTCTAGGATCTACTTTCAGTCAGCCCCACGTGAACCCGGCAGATTTTGAACATATGCAGATAAGCATCACAAACTCTGAACAAGTGTTCTTGTTTTAAAAAGGGAACTGACACGAGCAACTAGGTGGGGTTTTAAAAGAGATGAAAATCCCCAAAGAAAGTTAATGTGCTATGATTAAGTTCGTACAGAACTGACATCACCTAGGGGAAAGGGAAAACCACCTACAATAAAATGTTATGCCTGTCCCTGTTTTCAAGTTCCTCCCACACGTCTACTGCTTCTGTTGAAACTTGTAATTGCTAAAGTACTTTTGTAACACAAAAAGAGCTATAGTTCTAAAAGGGACTGTTGGCCCCCAAAATCAGCTCCACTGTCTGAGGAAATTAAATTGTGTTTGGTCATTTCTTTCCTGGACATTTAATAACATTACTGTGGTCAGGGTGCCCAGGAGAAGGGCACTTTCTATTAATTATAGACAGAGATCAAATGTTCCACTAATTTTTAAATATTTCTTTTTTGAAAAGAAAGAACTGGATGGTATCAAGGCACGATGGCAGAAATAAAAGCAAAGATTTAGCGACTGGCAAAAAAAAAAAGTGCATCTACTCTCAACTGATAAAGCATACAAGTTATTGTAAAAAGCTCACCTAATTCAAGTTTCTTTAAAGACAAAGAAGTTGTTTTCAGAGTCAATACAAACTATACCAAAATCTCCATGTGAACATACAAAATCGACTTTAGCCTAACTTTCTGAATACATAGAGATGAGCTGATGATCAATTATGTAACCTAAGAACTATCAGGGAGGCTCTGATTTGCACCATTCTCCCTCTCCTTCTGGCTCTCCATAGGTAGAGTTAACACCGAAGCAATATCTATTTCAGGAAATACTGAAATCTGTTGTTTTATAATTAACAAATGGGGCAGGCTTTTTCTGAAACTTTTGTCTGGGCGGCCGGAATTGCTGGCTGCCGCTAAGTTTATGACCATTTTTTTTTTTTAAAGGCAAGAATTCTATCAGTTCAAAATTATAATTCAGAAATCATTTATGTTCAGGCCAAAAACCACAAGAGATCGCAGTGTTATCCAAACTCTGCTCCCAGAAACTGCTCGAGATCTATAGAGATGCATCTAGAATTTTGTCCTCGTCAAGTTAAACAGAGCAGCTTAACCTGTTTCTTTAAAAAAAAAAAAAAAATTGACTCTCTCTGCTTGACTTTTTTCACTCAGCATAATCACTGGGTGTGGTGTATAAACAATGAATTTTGGAATACTGAAAAAAAAAAACTTTTACAAAAAAGAAAAAAGAATAAAACAAAATGGATGAAAATCATGGATTTTATCCAACTCCCTCTTTTTAAAATTGAGCAAACTGAAGCTCAAAAACATGCAGCGGCCTTTTATAAGGTAGCTCAGCTAGGGGATTTGGACAAGTGACAGTGATGAGACCAATAAATACGAGAGAGAAGGAGAGAGGAAGAGAAAGAAGAGGAGCTGGGACACTGTCCCGTGGTGGTACGCCATTTTTCTTGGTTACTTTGGGTAAATGTCACCTCCATGTCATACCTCATGTCTCTTGTGTTCATGTTTGTCATCACCACTTTAGTTCAGGCCTTACTTGTTCACACTGGAACTGGACTGTGTCTCCCTCCCTTCAGCCTCATCCAGAATCTTCTTCCTCCAATCCATTATACCCCCTTGCTACTAGGCTTCCTCCTGACTGTGTTTTTGCCCTGATGAGAGATGCCCAGTGGCTTCCCATTGTCTTCTGCTGTGCTTCCCAGCCTGCAGTCCCGGACCAGCAGCATCAGTGCTACCTGAGAATTATTAGAAATGCAGTTCCTGGGCCCAAACCCAGGTTTGCTGGATCCAATACTCCAAGGTTGAGGCCCCATAATCTGCGTCTCTTCAAGCCCTCCAGGTGATTCTGATGTACACTCGGATCCAAGGATCCTAGTCTAGAGAATAAACTCCAAACCCTGTGCTAGTGTTCAAGATTGTGTATCATCTGTTTCCAACCAACTTCCCATCTTTATCTTCTATTGCTTCCCAATATGGAACCCATGTACCATTCCACTGTACCATTCCTTTGACCCAACAGATGACTGAACTTTTCCTACTTCCCCGCCTTTCCTCACTCTGTTGCATGAGCCAGAAGTCTCTTTCATGCTCATCTGTATCTGTTGAAGGCCAACTAATTTTTCAAAGCCAACCTCAACCGAACCTTGCAACATCCACATAGTGGTATAGCTTCTCCTTATTCTGAATGTCTGCAACACTTTCCCCCTTCTTTGGTTTCCTATATCCTCACTGAAATATAATTATTTGTGCATATATCTTGTCAGGGTTCCTAGATGATTTAAACCCTGGAGGCCCAAGGCTGTGTTCATTAGTGGTTTGTATCTTACCATGCCTATCATATTGTACACATTTAGTAAATATTTGGTAAATATAAGAATAAAGACTTCTTGAGACCAGGAACCATATCCTCCTTGGCATCGAGCACAAGGTACTTAGTATGTTTATTCCTTGAATGAGAAACTGAAGAATAGCAGTTTGCTTCAAAGGTCTGGTGTCTGACTTACAGAAACATTTTTTGCACATCTTCTTTATAACAATACATTATTTTAAAAAATACAGTATGGCCAAAGTACAAGCAGCTGGGAATTCAAAAGATCTGAATTCTAGACCAGCTACTTGCTAGTATATAACTTTATATAAACCAGCTATCTTTTCTGGGTTTAAATTTCCTCCTTTTTTAAAATGAAAATTTTAGACAATACGTTTTTTAAAGCTCTTCTGTTTAAAATCTATAATTTTAACAAAACAGCATAGTGTAATGTAAAGAGCATTTGATCACTGGACACTAACAGTCCTTCTGTGATAACCATTCTGTTAGGCACTAGAAGTAAATTTCGAGTACCAGATCTGGCCCTGTAAATGACTAGCTTTTTATATTAGTCAAACTCCTGAACTGATTTGGAACTTCAATTCCTCATTTATAAAATTGGATTTTACTATGTAACTTTCATTGTGCCACAGCATCTGAAAGAGAAAAAAGAATCACCTGGAGGGCTGATGAAATACAGATTATGGGGCCCCAACCCTGGTGTATTGGATTCAGCAAGCCTGTGGTTGGGCCCAAGGAACTGCATTTCTAATAGTTCTCAGGTAGCACTGATGCTGCTGGTCCGGGACTGCAGGCTGGGAAGCACAGCAGAAGACAATGGGAAGCCACTGGGCATCTCTCATCAGGGCAACAGTCAGGAGGAAACCTGGTAGCAAGGGGGTAAAATGGATTGGAGGAAGAAGATTCCGGATGAGGCTGAAGGGAGAGAGACACAGTCTAGTCCCAGTGTGAACAAGTAAGGCCTGAACTAAGGTGGTGGCAACACACATGAACACAAGAGACATGAGGTATGACAAGAGACATGAGTAACCAAGAAAAATGGCGTACCACCACGGGACAGTGTCCCAGCTCCTCTTCTTTCTCTTGCTCTCTCCTTCTCGTATTTATTGGTCTCATCACTGTCACTTGTCCAAATCCCCTAGCTGAGCTACCTTATAAAAAGCCGCTGCATGTCTTTGAGCATCAGTTTGCTCAACCTTAAATAGAGGGAGTTAGATAAAATCCATGATTTTCATCCATTTTGTTTTATTCTTTTTTTCTTTTTTATAAAAGTTTTTATTTAGTATTTATTTAAGAGAGAGAGAGAGAGAGCACAAGCTGGGGGAGCAGCAGAGGAAGAGGGAGAAGCAGACTCCCCACTGAGCAGGGAGCCTGATGGGGCTCGACTCTAGGACTCTGGGATCATGACCTGAGCTGAAGGCATATGTTTAACTGACTGAGCCACCCCAGTACCCCAGAGCATCTCTTTTTTTTGCAGTTGTTCTTATTACTACACTCACTCAGCCTTGTGCTGCGGCCATTAGGCCAATCTTTCTAAAAGATTGTTCCACTTCACCCCCCATATTTTATCTTATGTTCATATAAGATGTTTAATAAATGCCTGTTGAGTTTAATTGGGAGGAGTACATGTTTTCTTTCACCTCACTGTAAGATTCAATAATTCAGTGAAGACATGACTCCAGAGTTTTCTTTCAAAAAACATTAAAACCTTAAAAATAGTGAAAGAACACAACTTCAAACGTTGCTGTCTCATTGAAAAGTCTTTAGGTCATAAAAGGGATGGTGGGGCTTTCGTTTTTTTGGAGCACTTCAAGCCTGACACTTTATTACAGCAGAATCCATCCACAGTGACAAGGTCAAATTCATGTGGACTGGGGTAATACCAGACAAAGAAAAAGGAACTAGGAAACAATCTGGAAAATCAACAAAGCAGAAAGGCTGGAAGAGCTCAACAGTCTGTATCAAGGATGGTAGCTGCAGGATGTTCTCAAATTTTTCAATGACCTTTTCTGAGGATAATGATGTGGTCAAATACATAGCATATGGACCACACTGAAACTGACCAAGAGGTAGATATGTTCTCTTTCTCAGATTATGCCTGAAGAAGGAAGTATTCCAGTGGGATTCTTTCCAATCAGCTCCTGGGGAAAGAATTCTACCTTCTGAAATGACATAAGAGAGAAGCTAGCCTTTCAAATCTTTGGATGGAAAGAGCAAGTTAGGGTGGGCATGAAGTCTCCCAGGACCCTCTCATAATGTAACCAAAATGCAACCCACTTTTTTCCCCAGACCATAGGCTGAAAAACAAAGAGGTAACACAGAAGGGAGAAAAGTATGATTACCCAGAAAATTCTGATTATCAGGTGGTTGTATGTCCATTAATAGTGAGACAATTTTTACTTTGAGGCTGTAGTATGCTAAGGCCAAAAAGACCCTAAATGAATATGAATGGAAAGCTCCTAAGCCACCCCCCACTGTAGAGGGAAGGTTGTCCTGAGGCTGACCGAACAAGAATTTCAAAGAGAATCTGGTCATCAGATCCAGGCGATGTGATTTCCCAAGTAGCCAAATTGTTAACTTTTTCAGTGGTGTAAGTGGTATCTGGGCAGTGAGAAAGCTGAAGGTAGAAAAGTCAGCAAAATCATCAACCCCCATTTCTCTGGCCCAGAAGGCATCACATTCCACATTACTGAGACCTCCAAATTTGGGATGCACTGTGAGACAGAAGGAAGAAAAGACACATGCATCTGTATCTACTAAGTGTCTTTTGCATTTCTCATTTGATGCTTTGAGTTAAAAAAGAAAATCTAGAACTCTTTCCAGCTCGTCACACTTAACAATCCTTGAAATAAAACCCAGCCCAGTGGTCTGGTCTCACTCAGAAACCCAAGCTCCTCAAAAAGAGCATAGATTGACATGTCTGGCATTTTGCAGATTGGGTTGATGTGGTGGAATGTATTTTTGTTCTCAAATAGTCACTGTACCTACTTTGGTTGAATTAACCTACCCATCTCATTGACAAGAGGCTTGACTGTGTGGCTGGCTTTAGCTAGTGCAATATGAGCAGAAATGATACTTCAAGCAGAACTTTCAAGAGTCAGTGTGTGGTTCTGCCCGCTCTCCTGTCCCTCTGCTGAGATCAAAGAGTTTCATGTTGGTACCACCCCTCCAAAATGAAGAGATTGGGAAGAAGAACCATAACAAACATGTAATACATATGAATTTGAACAGTAAATTTTTGTGACTATGAGTCGCTAAGTAGAGGGGTCATTTGTTACCACAGAATAGCTTCGTCTGTACTGACTGGTACACTCATGTTAAGTCATGGAAGTTCCTGGCTGTAGGAAAAGCCCACCAGGCTTCTTTCCCAGTAAATAGCTGGTACATGTATAAAGGTGCTATACCCAATATTTTATCATGCTGAAATTTTATGTATTTATATTTTACAGTTTGGGTTTAGATGGTCTTATCTTGTCTAGAAGGGTGGTGACTGATAACCATATGCACCTGCATTCTCTCATCTATCAGCCTTCATTCGACCTTAATTCATTAATAGACAATTTCCCTTAAAGCCAACATCTGAAAATGTGCAACTATTCTTGAAAATCTGTACTAATTGAAATGTGAGTGTTTCCCTCTGTCTGTAATCTCAGTTTTAGAAGCTTCTATTGTCATTGTTTGGAAGCTGCCTGGAGAAAAGTAGGCAAAAGTCATATTATTTTGACCTTTCCAGTGCTCAAAGAAGATACAGTTGGTACGAGCCAAAGTATGGTCCATACTATAAAATCAAATGCATTTTCTCTCCTGACCAGGTGAAGAGTTGTTACCACAGATACTGGCTAGAGTGCAGAGGATTTTCTGCTCTTAAGAAATGACAGGGAGAAAAAAAGGAGAGGGGGTGCCTGGGTGGCTCAGTGGGTTAAGTTGGTCTTTGGCTCAAGTCATGATCTCAGGGTCCTGGGATCAAGTCCCACATCATGCTCTCTGCTCAGCAGGGAGCCTGCTTCCCCCTCTCTCTCTGCCTGCTTCTCTGCCTACTTGTGATATATCTGTCAAATAAATAGATAAAAACTTTTTTTAAAAAAAGAATTTTCTTTATTCCAGAACTACACTTTAAAGTTTAAAGATGAAATTTTCCCATGGATTAGTGTACACATTAATTTTTTCTATCATAAAATTAAATTCACTTACTCTTCCAAATTAGAATCAGCCAGTTGTCATTGATGTCAGATCGAACAATTTTTGCACTTTAATTGGTGGGGTGAGTCCATTTACATTTAATGTAATTACTGATGTGCTAGGTTTGCATCTTATATCATCTCATTTGTTTTCTATATAGTCTTCCTTTTACTGTTTTCTTCTTCCCTCCCTGTCTTCTTTGGGTTAATTATGTATCTTTTAGTAGTTGTTTCTGTCTCTTCTGTTGGCTTTTCTGTTATATCTATTTGTAATAATTTTCTAGTGATTCTTCTAAGGATTTTAATACACATCTTTAACTTGCCTCTGAAATAAAAGCATCACTACAATTCAGGTTACTTTGAATTAATACTATACCACTTTACATACAATTCGAGAACGTTAAAACAATATCATTCTATTTATATGCTCCTTTGCGTTACCTTATTGTTACATATTTTATTTTTAAATATTTAAACCTCACAGTACATTTACCACTTTTGCTATTAACATCATTAAATTAATTTAAGGAAAGAAATAAAAAACACTTTTATATTTACATATTTATCCAATATTCTTTAGTCTTTCTTAGAGAATGGATGTTCAATTTGCAATCATGTCAGAAGTTTCCCTTAGCATTTCTTATAATGTAGGTCTGCCGGCAACAAATTATTCCAATTTGGGTTTATCTAAAAATGTCTTTACTTTGCCTTAGTTAAAAAAAAAAAATAGCGAGGGCCACCTAGGTGGCTCAGTCAGTTGGGTCTCTGCCTTCAGTACAGGTCATGATCCTGGAGTCCCAGGATTAAGCCCCATATTGGGGGCTCGGTGGGGAGTCTGCTTCTCCCTCTCCTTTTGTCCCTCACCTGCTTGTGCTCTCACTCTCTCTCTCTTTCCTTCTCAAATAAATCAATAAAATCTTTTTATAAAGCCCATGTTTATTATCTCACAATCTGTGGTTCAGAAATTTGAGCATGACATAGCTAGGTCTTACATTCTGCAGTTGCTCACAAGGCTGAAATCAAGGTATCAATCCAGGGTCTATGGTGTCCTCTGAAGGTTTGACTGGGGAAGGATATGCTTCCATATTCACTCAATAGTTGTTTGCAGCATTTGGTTTCCCACAGGCTAGTACAAAGGAACTTGGTTCCTCATTGGTGGTTTGCAGAGGCCACCAACATTTTCTTGCCACAGGGGTCTCTTCATTATGGTAGCTTGCTTCATCAAACTCAAGAAAGCAATAAAGTCTGCCAGTAAGACAGAAAGTAGAGTCTTCTGTAACCTAGTCACTGAATAACACCCATTCAATGTTGTCATAGTCTATTGAGTAGGAGCCTATTACTCAAAGAGAGGGGATTACACAATACCAGTCATACCAAGATGTGGAGACAATTGGAGATCATCTTAGAAGCTGCCCACAACATAGCAAGATAATTTTTCAATTTTTACAGATCGAATTCAATTTTAGAGATTTAACTAAAAATGTGATAGAAATCTTTTGAGAATATGGAGGGAGAGGAAAGGAAACATAAGAGAATTAAAATTCACCATCTACCATGCAGACAATCCATAAACAATATCTAATAGACATCAACCAGAGGATAGTAACACAAACATAGCACTTAGGAACACAAAAGTAAATACCAAGATAATTTCCAAAAAGTTAACATTCATTGTCTCTAGGGAGAGGATGCAGCTGGAGACAGCTGGTATTGGTTTTGTTTTTTTTCCAAAACATTAAGCAAAGACTTGATGTTTCTCAAGTAAATCTAAATGGATGAAATTTTGACCACTAAAGGAGAACTTGGATTTCAGAATTTAAAAACAAACTTTTTTATGACTTCCTTCACTTCATGATTTTTTTTCTTGTCAGTTGCATTAACTTTTATCTCCTAACACATAAAATATATTGCCAGATATTCATTGTTATTTCTAGTTTTTCCTTTGGGAAGTACAGCAGGCTTTATTTAAAGTCTATATTTGTAAAAGAAAAAAAGAAAGAAAGAGAGAAAGAAAGAAAGAAAGAGAAAGTTTTATTTGTGTGTGAGAGAGAGAAAGAGAAAAGAGGGAAGAGCATTGAGTCCTTGATCAACATAACAGTGAAAACATTTCAGTGTCTTACGAGAGTTGTAGGCAAGCCTGGGACCTATACGGGACCTATACGACTGCCCACCCCCCCACCACCAAAAAAAAAGATGGAAGGATTTCTGAGTGCAGGGAAGGAAGAGGTGTATGTATATAAGGTGTTTCAGGTGTGAGAACATTAATTTATGCCACTAACTAAGCACTTTTCTTTTAAAACCAGAATCTACCCATTCTTTTCCACCTTCTCTTTCTAGTACCTGTATGTTCTATGACATCTTTATTTATCCACATTTTAGTAAGAAATTGAAAAATATTTTAGTGAAATTGAAGAACAGTAAGAGTGAGGTAATCTCCTGGACAAAGATAGCTTTCAATGACAGGGGGAAAAATAAGAAACATGTGAGGTGCTTGGGTGACTAAGCATTTGCCCTTGGCTCAGGTAGTGATCCCAGGGTCCTGGAATTGAGCCTCATGTTGGGCTTCCTGCTCATCAGAGAGCCTGCTTCTCCCTCTCACTCTACCTGATGCTCCTCCTGCTTGTGCCCTCTCTCTCTTTCTCTCTGTGCATGTCAAATAAATAAATAAAATATTTTAAAAAGAAAAAAAATTGAGAAACACGTGGATAGCCCACACATCCTGCCACTCTTTGCTATGGCCAGGGACGTGGTCACTAGGTACTATGAATGAAGAAATATTGCACATGAATATTTTAAAATGTTTGACATTTCCTCATGAAAACACAAGACTCTTCTCAAATAGGTCCCTCTTTAGAGACAGTTGCCACATCTTCAATGGCATTCATGAAGTGGTCTTTCCTTTCTTTGTAATTAAAAAAAGACTTTCCTTAGATTAAAAAGAGAGAGGTTTGCAAATCTAATTGCTATCTTTTGTAGCAACACTAAGAGTCTTGAAGACTCTTGAATACACTAAGAGCCACCCTATTTGCTTTGTACACAAAGACTTTTACATGGTTCCTTTTCTTGTAATCATTCATCAGTTCTTTATAAAGATGACAAGAATATATTTTTTTCTTTATTTCTGACAGGACTTTTAATTATTCCTAATAGCATCTGAGGGAGAATTTTTATTTGTATGTGGATCTTCGTATTTACTAGATTTTTTAAAAATGTTCTTGACCTTGAAGGACTTTTGGATTTAGGCTGAAATTTTAATTCAGACTTATCTGTGGCCACTGTTACATTAGATTTTTTGAATGTCTGCATTGCAAGCCATCCTTTGAGATAGGGGCCCAACTACCTTCTGTGTAAGAACACCGAGGTAAAGTCCTTTGCTCAAGGTCACATGGCTATCTAGTGCCAGCATCCGGAGGAAGCTCTGCTCTCATTACAGACTCCTAGTCTATGTTCATTCCACTGTGCTTACAATTCTTTCACTATTTCCTCAGTAAATAAATAGAATTGGGCTTTGTTTTGTTTTAGGGGGGTTATAAATATTCCCTTCTGCCGCTACCTGAGAAATTAAACATATGTCCACACACTTACCTACTAACCTTCACAGCAGCACTATCCATAGTAGCCAAAAAGCGAAAACAATCCAAATGTCCATCAATTGATGAATAGATGAACAATATATGCATATTCATACTCAGCAATAAAAAAGAATAAAATACTGACACCTGCTACCACTTGGATAAACCCTGAAACCATTATGCTAAGTAAAAGAAGTCAGCCACAGGAGTTCATATGATTTCATGTACATGAAATGTCCAGAATGGGCAAATCTATAGAGACATAAAATGAATTCACGGATGCATAGAGTTTAGGGAGATGGGCAGGAAGGCTTGAGGGTGACAGGTAAGAGGTGTGGGATTTCTTTCTGAAGGAATGACAGTGTTTTACAATTGATTGTGACGACGGCATTACATAATGCCCTAAATACACTGGAAGTCACTGAATTACACACTATAAATGGGTGAAGCATGGAATATAAATTATACCTCAGTACATTTGTTAAAAATATGCCTTTGTTGATGCTCACTTTAAAGAGAATTTAGATTTATATCATTAAGATGAGAAGAAATATCAACAGCATCCATAGATATAAATTAGGGGCCAAAAAAAAAAAAAACCCAGATGGCTCAGAACTAAAAAAAAAAAACAATATATTTTGGTTTCTTGTGCTTTACCTTATGCATTAGATCTTCACGGTAAGCTGCACTAAGAAAAAATTTGAATACCTATTTAGCTGTCTGTGATAGCTCACTCAGTCTGCAGATAGGCACCACCTACCTGCTGTCAAAAACTGGTGCAGCACACTGGGGGTAAAATGATAAACAAAAAACTAAATCTCACTCAGGGAGTTCCTGGTGAAGGTTCTGATTTTTTTTAGAAAAGAAAAGAAAAAAAATAGTAATTCAAAAGGGTACATGCACCCTGATGTTTACAGCAGCACTATCAACAGTAGCCAAATTATGGAAAGAGACCAAATGTCCATCAACTGATGAATGGATAAAGAAGATGTGGTACATGGGAGCCTGGGTGGTTCAGTGGGTTAAAGCCTCTGCCTTCAGCTCAGGTCATGATCTCAAGGTCCTGGGACTGAGTCCTGCATCGGGCTCTCTTCTCGGCGAGGAGCCTGCTTTCCTTCCTCTCTCTCTGCCTGCTTGTGATCTCTGTCTGTCAAATAAATGGATGAAATCTTTAAAAAAAAAAAAAAAGAAGAAGAAGAAGAAGAAAGAGATGTGGTACACACACACACACACACACACACACAGTGGAATATTATGCAGCCATAAAAACAAATGAAATCTTGCCATTGCAAGAGATGGATGCTAACCTGAATAAGTTAGCCAGAGAAAGAAAATTCCACACAATTTCACTCATCTGTGGAATTTAAGAAACAAAACAAGTGATCAGAGAGGGGAAAAAAGGGGAGAGGCAAACCAAGAAACAGACTCTTAACTATAGAGAAGAAACTGTTGGTTGCCAGAAGGAAAAGGGGGAGGAGGATTGGGGAAACAGGAGAAAGGGATGAAGAGGACACTTGTCATGATGGGCACTGGGTAATGTCTGAAAGTGATGAATCACTGCATTGTACACCTGAAATTAATATTACCCTGTATGTTAACTACCTGTAACTTAAATGAAAACTTAAGTGCAAAAAAACCTGAAGAGTTAGCATTTATTGAACATATTCTGCGTGTCAAACACCATTTGAGTCATTGTGCGTCAGTTTAAAGTTATACTAAGTCGAAAAATATCACACAGCTGATATTGGTTGGCTATTAAGGTCACTGAAGTCATTAAATTATTCAGTTGACATCTATTTCAAAAATAAAGTCATTCACTGTCTTATTTCTCTCTCAGTCTCAGAAACCTATTTAACAAATGATAATCAAAGTATAGTTTATAATACCAAATTTGTTCAAATCTCAAAAGCAATTAATGATTTAGCAAGATGATGACCTTGTGATCGCAGTTCATTAAGGTCCAAAGCATGAACAGGGGGCATGAACAGGGGAAGGGGCAAAGCGAGAGGGAGAAGCAGCCTCCTGCGGAGCAGGGAGCTGGAGTTGGGGCTCTATTCCAGGACCCTGGGATCAAGACCTGAAATGGAGGCGGATGCTTCACTGACTGAGCCACCCAGATGCCCCTCATGCCACGTTTTCCAAAGTCCATTCAAGGAACACTTGGCAAGAGCCTGCTAGGCTCCAGGCACAGTTGTCGGACACCTTCTTGAGCAAGCTACCTTTTGCAAAGCCAGGCTCCGTGCAGCGTGGCTGCCTGCAGTTCAGGCAGAAATCCCCCAAACTCTCCAGATTATGTTGCCATTGTCAGAAGGCAGGAGGCCAGCTCAGCCTCAGATTATTTCTCAGATCATTTGCCTCGAGTGGTTAAAAGGTTAACATTTCCTTATATGGCAGTTGGAAAACCTCTTTTCCTTTGATTTCCTGGGGTGTGACACAGTTTACTACTAGTCCCTATCTTCTTGTCTGAGGTTCTGAGCTCAGGCAGATATTTGTAAAGCACTTTGTTCTCAGGAGAAAGATCACACTTAGAAAGGTAAGTATAACCCACATCACTGCCCCAGGGACAAATGTCACTCGCCAAGCCCCTGCCTTCACCTGCCCTAGTACCCACAGAGCACATAATAAAGAGAAACTCACTTTTCAAGCTCAAATACAAACGAATAAAGGAACTCTTGTGCCTGAGGGCTTCTTGGAAGGTGTGTGAAATAAAGTAGAAAGCAGTGGTTAGTCTTGCAAATCCTTCGAAAAGTCATCAGACCACAAGATTCGTGAGAATCCACAAACTGACGTTGGCCTTACACAGGCTTACAGATTATGCTCATGGCTGTCCATACACTGCCTTTGTCAATGTTTTTCCTTTTTCTGCGCTCTTGAACTGGACATAAAATGAATCAAGAAGATAACTGACTGCTCTTTGGACCTTAATGAACTGTAATCACAAGGTCATCATCTTGCTAAATCATTAATTGCTTTTGAGATTTGAACAAATTTGGTATTATAAACTATACTTTGATTATCATTTGTTAAATAGGTTTCTGAGACTGAGAGAGAAATAAGACAGTGAATGACTTTATTTATGAAATAGATGTCAACTGAATAATTTAATGACTTCAGTGACCTTAATAGCCAACCAATATTAGCTGTGTGATATTTTTCGACTTAGTATAACTTTAAACTGACGCACAATGACTCAAATGGTGTTTGACACGCAGAATATGTTCAATAAATGCTAACTCTTCAGGTTTTTTTGCACTTAAGTTTTCATTTAGTTACAGGTAGTTAACATACAGGGTAATATTAATTTCAGGTGTACAATGCAGTGATTCATCACTTTCAGACATTACCCAGTGCCCATCACGACAAGTGTCCTCTTCATCCCTTTCTCCTGTTTCCCCAATCCTCCTCCCCCCTTTCCTTCTGGCAACCAACAGTTTCTTCTCTATAGTTAAGAGTCTGTTTCTCGGTTTGCCTCTCCCCTTTTTTCCCCTCTGTGATCACATGTTTTGTTTCTTAAATTCCACAGATGAGTGAAATTGTGTGGAATTTTCTTTCTCTGAGTGACTTATTCGGGTTAGCATACATCTCTTGCAATGGCAAGATTTCATTTGTTTTTATGGCTGCATAATATTCCACTGTGTGTGTGTGTGTGTACCACATCTCTTTCTTCTTCTTCTTCTTTTTTTTTTTAAAGATTTCATCCATTTATTTGACAGACAGAGATCACAAGCAGGCAGAGAGAGAGGAAGGGAAGCAGGGCTTCCCGCTGAGCAGAGAGCCTGATGCAGGGCTTGATCCCAGGACCCTGACATCACAACCCGAGCAGAAGGCAGAGGCTTTAACCCACTGAGCCATCCACGCGCCCCAAATAAATAAATCTTTTAAAAAAAGAAAAGGAAAAAATAATGCCTCCTGAATCTGTGGCATAAACACAGAACGATCACTATTAAGCACGCTACATAAGACAGTGTCTGGATTAATCATCACTGTGGCCATAATAGGGATTTGTTAGCTGCATGAGTTCACTGGAGATGGATTGGAGCGAATCAACCTATGAATGGATTTGGAAACTTTTTTTTTTTTTTTTAAAGATTTTATTCCTTTATTTGACAGAGAGAGATCACAAGCAGGCAGAGAGGCAGGCAGAGAGAGAGGAGGAAGCAGGCTCCCTGCTGAGCAGAGAGCATGATGTGGGACTTCATCCCAGGACCCTGAGATCATGACCTGAGCCAAAGACAGAGGCTTAACCCACTGAGCTACCCAGGCGCCCTGGTAAACTTTTTTAAAAGTGTGGGTGCATACAAACACACACACATAAATTAATAATATATGTTTAACTTGATCAATCAATAATGAACGAAAATTTACAACTGGGATTTTAATTAAAGCTACTTTTAAATTAATTGATTATGGGGCACCTGGGCGGCTCAGTCGGACTCTTGATTTCAGCTCAGGTCGTGATGTCAGGGCCGTGGGACCGAGCCCCCCCAGTGAGCTGCAGGCTGACTGAGGGGTCTGCTTGGGATTCTCTACCTCCCTCTCCATCTCTCTGAGCCCCTCCCCCATCGCTCACACACTCATGCACTCTCTCTCTAAAAATATGAAATAGAAGAAAAGAAAAAAAATTTTTAAAAGAAAAAAAAATCTAAAACTTTCCTTGCTAGCTATCAGCTGGATTGGAACCAGAGATAATGTACAAATAAGACAGCAAGGACCGGCTATGGCCATGAGTGGCCTCTGGTGTCAGGCATCAACACCCTTGAGAAATGGCCACTTCAGGGTTCGGGGGCACCAGGAAGGCAGCAATAGCCCAATAGGACCTTGACTGGCATCTATGGCGCAGGTGCCATTGTTATCACTGGTAAGAAGCTAGCAGGCAATGAGGGAACCAGAGGGTGCCGGCTCGGGAAGGTCTGTGTTTAAGGGGTTGTCGCTGTCATAGGGACCCTAGGTCACAGGGCGCAATTAAAGAGGAGAGGTGATTTCTGCAGAGCAAAGAAAGAGTGTTTTGTTACAACTGTGGCATTATTTTTTGACCAGATCACTGTCGCCGGGGGCGGGGGGGGGTACAGAAGAGTTCTGTTCACCTTCCAAAAGGCTAATATTTTTAGTACTTTTAAAAGCCAATTATGAAAATCCATATGTAATTATAAAATAATGTCATGTTATTCTAATCCTGTAGTATAGTGCCAACAAGAAAAATAAAAACCAGAAATTAACTGCAGTAAACTTTCCTGTAGGTTCCTGAGTGATACTGAGACTGTAATTTTTAAACTAGCCTTTATATGGGAGAAGTCTAAATAGTCTGGTTTTTCATTTGTTTTTGCTGCCATGATTATTTCAAATATGTTACCACAACCAGTCTATGTTAAGAGAATATTTACATTATAAATAATGAAATATATCTATGGCTTGTCTTTCATACCTGATAATACAGATAATACACTGTTTCTACCTACCCTGAATTAGAATTTAAGTGCCTGAAGACATGATTTCATTTTTTTCATTTTTCTTAAACTTGTCAGTAAACTTGTTTTTACATTAATCACGGTATTTAAATGCCTTTCTCTTGAGTCATGCTTAACAGAAAGATAAACAGGCTTGGCTTTAGATAAAATTGTAAAAAAGGCAACATTTCTTGGCATGCCTCTAGTTTACCCAATCTGTTCTCTTAACCTTCCTCAACCCTATCGCCCACTTTCCCTCCTATCGTCCAGAGCAAACTGTGTCAATTTCATTTACTTGATTTAACCCCTCAAAATCTGTCTTAGAAACACTACTGCAATTACTTACCATCTCCTCCTTTTATCAAAAGGTATCAAAAATAGCAACTGAATTTTAACAAGAAACCATGCTTAGGCTTCTCCCATCAAGGTAGCCTTAATCCTCTGAGTGCATTGGGTCTGTCTGCATATGCGAAATCTCAAGAAACATCTGCTGGTCCTACTTCTCGAATGTAACTATTAATAGTACCTCATTTGAAACATTTTATATGAAAACAAACATGGCTATATAAATTCAGATTGCAAAGTACCAAGAATTGCAAAGACAAAACAGGAGACTGAGGAAATCTTACTATTGTGATAGGCTATCTGACCAAAAGCCCCCAAAGCCATTCATTTCCCTGTTATTTGGTCTGCTGTTCTTCCGCCATCGGGCAGGCATCTGTAGAAAAATTTAAGTAGCACAGGCTCTGGCCAAAGGAATGAAGTCCTAATGTATAATTATTCCAGTAGCATCCATCTAGAGAGATCCCAGAAATCAGCAAGAGGATGACAACTCTTAAATAGTAGAAGTCAATTGAATTTCCAACATGTACTACCTGTGTGACCTTGGGCAAATCACTAAACCTCTCTGAGTAAATCTCCCCATCTGTAAATTGAAAATGATGGCTCCCAGTTCCTTTTTTTTCCCCCCTACAAGAACTGGTGAAGCTCAAGGAAGGCAAATGTGAAACACTTTATAAGTTATAATATTCCACATAAAGGTAAGTGACTCTTGTTTCTATTTTTGCTCTATTACTTGCTTTGTAGAAATACTCATAGGCCCTCTCTGAAGCCTGGATCCCATTCCTGCAGCCGAGACCTACCCTGCCCACTAGCTGCCTGCTGGTCTCCTCTTCCGGTGTGGTACCCTTCTGGACTTCTGAACTCAAGTTGAGAACTGCCTAGGGTAGAGTGTCCGCATGTGGTCATAAATAATTATCCTTGTATATTCTGATTTTATGCAGAAATAGAAAAACATGTCTATGTTTCAAAGAATCTGTGCATGATTTTGCTCACATCCCTCCTCCACCTGAAGGATCTGTAGGAGCTTGTGAGGAATGCAGAATTGGTTCTGGTGATGCCTACATCCGAGGTGGAAGGAGCTTGAGAAATCACACTCCTTTCTTTGGAATCAAGATTACATCTATCTTTGGTTTATTTCCCATCTGTGCTGGTAAATCTTTTGGGGAGAGACAGATATATAGCTCAAGATTTGAGGCCGTCAATTAGGTATTTATAAAAATAGAAAAATGTCTTAATCTGACCTTGGAATTCCTGGTAGTGGGGTTGGAGACAGAGAATGCCACTTCCCTCAAGGAAGGCAAGCCAGACGTACACACAGAGAAGTACGCAGGGTCTCTCAGTCTTAGAAGATAGCCCCCAAATGCAACTGTTTGGTAGGGACAAGATCTCTTTCAATGGCTACCCTGTTCTCCTTGGTGTGTGGACCACTGGGAACCTGAATCTACCCTCGGGCTTTATCTACAAAGAGAAACACAAAACCCGTGAGCCCTTTAAATCTCCAAGAAAAGTACCTCTTGGGAAAAGGTCGGCTGGCAACCAGAAATTTAAAGTGTGCTTCCCTAGAGATTTTTCCAGATAACATAAGCTGATATATTCTGCTCAAGTTTGAGAGTGAGCACATCTGGCTTCTAAATTCCAGTCCTCCCACCATGATTGTACAACTGGTAGACGGGGCCAGGTTCCGGCCCAGCTGGCATGCGAGGCTTTGGCTGAGGCAGGAGAGGCAAACGAACATTCCAAGGGGATGGGAACGATCCCATATCTAATCTTTCCTTCAGCTTGGAACGTGTTCATTCAAATTCCGCAAACTTAATTTTAGGACACGTGACCCCTATTTATTGTTTTTCTTTTCCATTAAGAGAGATCATTTTCTTCCTCATTCTTCTACTTTTTATTTATTTTATTTAACACAACATGTGCTCATTTCCAGAGAACCCAGACAGATACAAAGAAGACAACATAAAGAAGTATTGTGAGCTTGTTGAAATAGTCCTTTCAAGGCTTTTAGCTATGCATATGCATGTGTTTGAAAACCAGAATCATAACATATAGAGTCACTGATCATTTGCATTTCTTCTTTAAACTACACATGTTCTTTGCCCACATTTTTAAGGAGCCCTGGTTGCCTTTTTTTCTGATTGATTTCAAAACTCTATTTATATGTTAAAAAGAGTAACATCTTATAAATGTAGCAATTTTGTGCCTGGTTTATTCTTATGGTTAGAACTCATTCATTGTTTTAGGTAAAAGTAACCATAATTTTCTGAGTGGCAAAAGTAAAACAGATCACTGTGGGGAAAAAAATAGCAAATATCAGTAAGTAAAAAAAGAACACATTGAGGGGGAAAGCTCACATTAATCTACACCTTGAGATAACCACTATTAGTATTTGGTATGAATCTTTCTCAATATGTGTATCTATACGTACATAATATTTCTTTCTATTGTATTTACCTCAACGTTGTCGTCTGTTACTTTTATTTTTGACTTGGCTATGTCCCTTTACTTAAGACCTGTGGCTTAAGAGCTCCACCTAATTGTATTCTAAATTTTTTCTCTTCTAATTTGAGAGATGTATTGTGGCCGTTAAAACCATTTACTTTGGGGCGCCTGGGTGGCTCAGTGGGTTAATGCCTCTGCCTTCAGCTCTGGTCATAATCCCAGGATCCTGGGATTGAGACCCACATTGGGCTCTCTGCTCCTTGGGGAGTCGGCTTCCTCCTCTCTCCCTCTGCTTGCCTCTCTGCCTACTTGTGATCTCTGTCTGTCAATCAAAGAAATAAAATATTAAAAAAAAAAAAAAAAAAGAAAACCATTTACTTTATCACATGTTCTGTTTGGTTTATTACCAAATGGTCTGTTCTCGTTCTGTCTCTCTTTTCTTCTATTCTTTCTTTTTTATAGTTTTTTTTTTACTTTATTTTTATATATAGCCTGTTTATGGTTTTTTTTAAAGATTTTATTTATTTATTTGATAGACAGAGATCACAAGTAGGCAGAAATGTAGGCAGAGAGAGAGGAAGGGAAGCAAAGCCTCTGCCTTTGGCTCACTGAGCCACTCAGGCGCCCCCAGTTTATGTTTTATTAGTGATCAATTTTTTTATGTCAATACTACTCAATAATTTACTTAATGATGAGTGTTTTAATATTATACAGTTTTCCTGCTAAGAACTTCTGGGAGGACCTGGGTGGCTCAGTGGTTTAAGCCTCTGCCTTCAGCTCAGGTCATGACCTCAGGGTCCTGGATCGTGTCCTACATTGGGCTCCAAGCTCAGCAGGGAGTCTTCTTGTTCTTCTGCCTCTGCTCCTCCCCCAACCCCAGCTTGTGCTCTCTCTCTCTCTCAAATAAATAAAATCTTTAAAAAAAATTCTAATCATTGTATCAGGCTGTATGTGCATATTTATGCTAGAAGTATCTCTATTAATTAGTTTCCATGGTCATGCTCATTTCTTGTTTCACATAACCTATACATTTTCCAGTTCTCCATTTTGGTTTCTCATTTGGCTCACTGGACTAGCTGACATCTCCCATCACCTTTGCACATAAAATATCTGCAGAGAGTCTTCACTCGTCAGTACACAATGAGCCCTTGTCATCTTCAGGCTGCAGTGTTCAGGAAATTTTCTTCTTTCTTAATTATTGCTCTGGGCTCATCAACCCTATTGCTCTGGAATTCTACATAAATGTGAACCTAATTACATTCTGCATTCCTCACTTCTCCTTTTCCTCTCTCATTTTTATCTCTAGAATTTTTGCCTTAATTTCAGGAAAAATTCTTGAGTTTCTCTTCTACTTCAGAAATTTTATATTTTCAGTATCCAATCTACTCTTCATTGTATACATCATGGCTTTTATTAGACACTTGTGTTTTTCATCTCTCTCTACCACTCTGATTTTAGAACTTCATGACTACCTATTTTGGATTCATATATGCAAATTCATTTAAGGCACTTTAATAAGACAGTCAGAATCATTGAATTTTCTTTTCCTACTGTTTCTTGAGGCAAATTTATTTCAGAGGGAAGCATTTGCTTTGATTCTCCAGAGCAGTTCTTTATATCAGGTTAAAGCATAGAAAATAGCTAGTATTCCAGGCTTTCTTTATTTATAAAATGGCAACTTTATATAGCTTCACCTACAAGAAATATTTTCTTTTTTTAGGAATTTAGGACTTAATCTTCCACAAGCAAGCTGTAGCTGCCCAGATTGACTTAGAGTCAAGTCAAAGTTAAGATGGGTTTGTGAAAGATTTGTGGTTTTGTTACTATTCTTCAAGTCCATTTAAGTGGGAAGATTAAGTATCATTCTTGAGATGAACCTGGATTGCTGTTTGAGCTGTCTAGAGGGCTGGGTAAGGAGGGAGGGCAGTTAGCATCACAAATAGTTCCAGCTGTCAACTTTGTCCATGTAATTTCCATATGCAAGGGTGGATACTGCAGAGCAGAAAACCCCACATCTCCTTAGGGCTGCTTAGTCGTCCTTTCTCTTTTTAGCAATCATGGTAGACCAAAACAATGGCTCTTTCCTGCTATATACATTGCCAGATTTGGCAACCAAAAATAAAAGGTCTCAGTTAAGTTTAAATAAACAACAAATAATTAGTAGTATTAGTATGCCCTATGTAATATTTGGGACCTGTTATACTAAAATTATTTGTTGTTACTGCAAATCAATGCCACAGTGAAGTATCACCTTCTATCTGTCAGAATGGCTAGAATCAAAAAGACAGGAAATAACAATTACTGTCCAGGATGCAGAGAAAAAGGAATCTTTGTACTCTGTTGGTGGGAATGTAAATTGGTGCATCCACTATGGAAAACAGTATGGAGGTTTCTCAAATAGTTAAAAATAGAGCTCCCCTGAAATCCAGTAAATTTGCTACTGGGTAAATTTACCCAAGGAAAATGAAAACACTAATTCCAAAAGATGCATGTACCCTAACATGTATTGCAAACTTATTTACAATAGATAAGATATGGAAGCAACCCAAGTGTCCATCAATAGATGAATGGATAAAGAAGTGGTATGTGAATGTGTGTGTGTGTGTGTGTGTGTGTGTGTGTGTGTGTGTATTACTCAGCCTTGAAAAGGATGAACTCTTGCCAACATGGATGGACATAGAGGGTATTATGCTAAGAGAAATAAGTCAGACAGAGAAAGACAAAAACCATATTACTTCACTTATATGTGAAATCTAAAAAACAAAACGAATGAATAAACAAAAAGGTAGAAACAGACCCATAAATACAGAAAAAAATCTTGAGGGTGGCCAGTTGAGGGTGGGGTGGAGAGGTGAGCAAAGTTGGTAAAGGGGAATGGAAGATACAGGTTAGAATGAATGAATCACAGGGTACGGTACAACATGGGAAATATAGTCAATGGTATTACAATAGTGCTTTATCATGACAGACAGTATACTTCAATTAAAAAAATATTCATTTATTCATTGTTTATCTGAAGTTCAAATTTAATTGTTCATTCTGTATTTTATCTGGCCACTTACTGCTCAGCCTAGTCACAGCATTAAATTCTTTTTGACACAACCAGGCAGTCGGTAAATCAACTGGAGTTGACATGTGTGTTGATGTCCATTTGACATCTTATAATGGAGCTTCACTGGAGGGGTACGAATTTTGCCAAAGAGACCATACTTGTCTCTAATACTTGCATTTCTGAGTGTTTGGATGCTTGCTGGGGTCTCTTGGGATCTCCTCCACACGTGACCAGGAACACTGCTGTAATGGAGGAATGGCATGGGTCACTCTCTATAGCTCTCATCAATGTGGGTCCACCTTACCACCTCTCCCACAAATTCCTCAGATGTTATAGAATGTCAGTAGTGTCCTTCTCTGGTTTCCAATGGAAATGCAAATTTCTACTAATTATTTCAAAGGGATTTGGGGAGAGAATATTAGAAGACTGTGATATAGTCATCTTACCACCTAACCTAGAAAGTCAGAATAAATTTCTTTAACTGAAGCAAAACAAGTTTTTGTACATGGTCAATGGGCATATTCCACCATGAACTTTAATAATCATGTACACCTGATTGTGAAACTTATCCATAGAATGGCCAATGTTTTCATGAACTGATTGTTCTCACTATAAAATAGAGACTTTTTAGAAAAGGTAATCTTGAAAGAAATTGCCTCTTGCTCCCTAGTTTGAGTATGGAGCAATGTGCAGACAGTAAGACTTGCTAATTGAATAGTGTGAAATATAACTCTTTCGCATGATGAATGAAACCTTGGAAATACCACATTAAGATAATTTCTTATTTCAATGCACACTGACCAAACTTTAAATGAGAATCCACTGAGAATGAAAATCAAAGCATTTAGACAGCACATCCAAAATGATCATAGGTGGCCTCGCTCCTTCTCTGCCATTATCTCTTCCTCTCTGTGGGTGACACATAATAGAAGAACAACATTCTGTAGCATTAAGCCAGATTTCAGCCTCACTATTATAATCATATGCACATCCATAATTCATGTCATATTCTTGCTTAACTCATGGAGATTATAAGGAAAGCATTCCTCTGGAGAATTTACTTGTGACTCAACTTTTATGGATATTCCCTTCTAGAAAAAGAAGATCTTGGTCTTGATAGTCAGGATTGATGCCTTCATTTGGAATTTTTTGTAAATACTAAGGCCGCTGGCCAAATCTATTACGATGCTCTAAATACAATAGGAAACAAGTTTGATTCATTTTCAATTCAAAAATTATGTTGTTGATAATGCCCAACTACTCCTGCAGTAAGAAGATTTTTTTTTTTTATTTAATTGAGGTGTAGTTGACCCACAATGTTACATTAGCTAGTTACATTAGTTTCAAGGGTACAACATAAAACACAGTGACTCAACAAATCTATACAGTGTATTATGTTCACCACAAGTGTAGATACCATCTGCCACCATGCAACACTATCACAATACCATGGGCCATAGTCCCCATGCTGTATCTTTTATTCCCATGATTTATGCATTCCATAACTGGAAACCTGTTCCTCCCACTCCCCTTCACCCATTTTGCCCATCTCTCTGGCAACCACCAGTTTGTTCTCTGTATTTAAGAGTATGTTTCTGCTTTTTTTTAGAAGGTTACTTTTCTTTTTTGGTATAGAAATAGCTTTGATGCTTTATTTTAAGTTTCATACATAATGCATATTCAAAGTAAAAATCAAAAAGTATAAAATGATATAAAGAATATATGAAAAAATACCCTTAATTCCCACACTGTAAGATAAACTTGACCATTATGTTGGTGTATCTTTCTGGACTTCTAGTTGTTTATAGTTAGAAATATCAATGTGAACATATAGATGAGTACAAAACCACAATCAGAATGTTGACTTTATTTTAGGTAATACGTGCTTCAGCACTTTGTTTGAATTCCTTTTTAATTATAAAAGCCACCCTATAAAGTAGGTACTGTTAGCATTCCCAATTTAGAGATGAAGAAATTCTGAGGACAAATTAGTCAGCTAGTCCAAAGCCACATGGTAGCAAGTGTTGAAGCCAGAATCCAAAATGTAGCAGATTTACTCCAGAGCCAAAGACAAGCTAATGCATTTTTCACCTAACAGTATATCACTGATAACCTTTTCACATTAATACATATCCAAGCACATATATCCTTTTGTGAAGGCGGAGTATGCCTTTAGATCGTTGTGCCTCGGTTTACATAAATTATCTCTTCATGGTGGAGTTTAGTTTGGTTCTTTTTTTTTTTTTTTCCACGTCTATAGTAATACTCTGAAGAGGACCCTGGCTAATCTTCCTGACCACTTATTTAGGATAAATTCCTAAAGTTGAGAGTTTGATTCAATTTTGTATACACATTGACAAAATGCATTTTCTAAAGTTTAAACCCACCTCCATTCTTGCCAACTGTGCACAAGAGTAACTTTTCTCCACACTACCTCCACAGAGAAAAATCCTTAAAACCTCACAATCCAAGACGCTTTGAAAACAAAATCTCTTTCCTTAGTGAGTCTTTCCATTAAGTCCAACTACTTTAAAGACAATGTACTTCGTCTATTGGACCAATGTGTCCGCAGAAAACAGTTCCAGCATCCAATCACCCGGTCACGGCCAGTAGGCGGTGCTCACACACAGACTAGAAAGCTCTCTGGGGTCACATTCACTCTGATGCACAGGGCATCGTTCACACCAGCTCAGACTCTTGCACAAGACATCATGGCCTGCTTACTCGAAACTTATGTAAGAGTTTGTACAGTCATCTCTAAAATTCAGATTTTTCTTTTTGTTGTTATTCTTCTTACACCAATGCCTTGACAGGAGTGATGTTAGCAATGTCCTGATATCCTTCCCATTAAGAGGTCTGTATCCACAAGCAATAATAGCTCACTAGGACCCATTCCTGTGAGCTTTCAAGCATCTGATTCTTAAAAATGCATCAACCAGGTGTCACCTCTCACTTCTTTATCTATACTTCTTGTCTATAAGTAGAGGTATACACCAAAACACTACCTAATGTTCTGTCTTTTCCTTATTTCACTTGGATTCAACTTTCACATATTTCTTATTAAAAATAGGGCCAAATATTTGTCATTGCAAGCCTGAAGTGGATAAATTTCTCTATACTTTCCTTCCGACTAGAGTTCAGTTTCTTTCTTTTTTTAATGTCATTGTATTTCAAACTATCATGCTGCCTTATACTTAATATAAGCACATTTCTGACTCCTCTATGATTTGGTGGCTTATACCTTGAAAAGCAGAATTTAAATGGAAAGATTGAAAACTGTGACCTCATACACAAAAATATGTCTGAATATTCAAAATTTCAGAAATAAAACAGATAAACATATGGAAAGGGGGAATAAAAGAAAAAGAGAGAGAGAGAGAGAAACAAGCCATAAGAGACTCTTAACAATAGAGAACAAATTGAAGGTCAATGGAGGGAGGTGGGTGGGGGAGGGGCTAGCTGGGTGATGGGGATTAAGGAGGGCACTTGTTATGATGAGCACTGGGTGTTGTGTGTGAGTGATGAATCACTGAATTCTACTCCCGAAATCAATACTGCACTGTATGTTAAGTAGCTAGAATTTTTTTTTTAAGATTTTATTTATTTATTTGACAGCCAGAGATCACAAGTAGGCAGAGAGGCAGGCAGAGAGAGAGAGGAAGGGAATGCAGGCTCCCTGCTGAGCAGAGAGCCCGATGCGGGGTTCGATCCCAGGACCCTGAGACCATGACCATAACCCACTGAGCCACCCAGGCGCCCCAAGTAACTAGAATTTAAATAAAAAATTTTTTTTAAATATATCAGAAAACAATTTGAGGAAATTATTTACAACAAATATGATCCACAGATGGTGATGTCCTTAAGAGATGAAAAGTTTGTAAATGTCTATTAAAAATATTAAAGCCCTAACAAAAAAAAATAGTGAACTTGAACAGAATTTACAGAACTACAAGAATGTATTTCAAGAAAATATTTAATCTAGTTATGACAAAAGTACAAATTAAAATGATCTTGTCCAAATTAGCAAAGAGTAATTCAATGTTAATAATGATGGTTAGGACATGGCAAAGGTCAAAGTTACACCTCACACATGGTTAGTAAAAGTATATAGCCATTCTAGAAAGAAATTTTATAACTTATAGCAAAAACATTAAAAATATTTATATCCTTTGACCAGTAATATGTCTATGGAAATTATTGTAAACCAAGTCAAACATGATATATGTAAAGTTCTTTCTGCCATTATTTATTCCAACAAAATACTATACACCACTAAATATCCAAAAATGCAGCATAATTTTTATATATGTGTTTTTAACATACATAGGCAGGACAAATATAGGAATAAAATATATCTTATCTTTGATATTTTCTCTGGATGAAAGTGATAGTTTTTATTTTTAATTTGTACTTTTTTGTTTCTGACACTTCATAGAGGAAATTGCATTACTTTTATTTTTTTTATTTTTTATTTTATTTATTTATTTTTTTATTATGCCCTTGGATTTTTTTTATTTGCATTACTTTTATAACCAGAAAAAAATATAGCTTTCCTCATAGATCAACATCATTGAGGTATAATTTCTGTACAATACAGAATATATAATTTAAGGATAGAATTAGCTGAGTTTTGAAAAATGGCATTCTAATGTGACAATCATAATCAAGATACAGAACATTTGCATTTTTTCAAATAAGTTCTATGCCCAGCCTGGGGCTTGAACTCACAATCCTAAGATCAGGGATCACCTACTCTACTGACTGAATGAAACTGGTGCCCCAAGACAGAGAGTATTTGCGGTCAAATCTTCCCACTTTCATCCCCAACAACCTCTGGCTGGTATTCTGTCACCATAACTCAGTTTAGCCTCTCAAAAGTCTCATGTAAATAGAATCAGTATTCTGTCTTCTTTGTTTTTCTTCTTCCCCGCAGCATAATTTTTTGAGATTTAAACATGATGATATGTATACCCTTACCTTGTTTCTTTTTACTATTGAGGAGTATTGATTTCAAAGATATACAACAATTTGTTTATCAAATCAACTAATGAAGGATATTTGGGTTGTTTCCAGTGTGGAGTTATTATAAATAAATCTTCTAATTACATTGGCATAAAAGTCTGTGAACATATGCTTTAGTTTTTCTTGAGTAAATACCTTGGAGCAGATTTTCTGGATAACATTGTAAGTATTTATTTTTTACAAAAACTGCGGGGGCGCCTAGGTGGCTCAGTCAGTTAAGTGTCTGCCTTTTGCTCTGGTCATGATCTCAGGGTCCTGGGATCGAGTCCTGCATCAGGCTCTCTGCTCGTGGGGAGCCTGCCTGTCCTTCTCCTCTAACCATCTCTTTATATCTCTCAAATGAATAAATAAAATCTTTAAACAAAAAATTTAAAAAGTGCAAAGCAATGTTTCTAAGTATTTATACCAGTTTATCCTCCCAACAGCCCTGCCTGAGAGCTTCAAATGTCCTATACCCTCACCAACATTTGTTATTATCAGTCTTTTAAATTTCAGCCATTCTAGTGGTAAGGGGGATCTTTTATTTCCCTGATTATTAATGATTCTTAGTCTCTGTTCATATGCTCATTGGCCATCTGTAGACCTTCTTTTGTGAATAGTCTGTTCAAATTTTTTCCTAATTTTAAATGGGATGTTTGAAAACGGATTATTGAGTTGCAAGAATTCTTAGTATGTTCTAAGTAAAACTCTTTTGTCAAATGTGTGTATTGTAAATATTGTTCCGTTTGCGACCTGCCTTCTTAACAATGTCTTTCGAAAAGCACTTTTGGATTTTAGTGACATACAGTTTTTCAGTGTTCTTTCTTTTATGGATTCTGTTTTTGGAGTCATGTGTAAGACATAGATATATGGACACAGAAGCCACCTAATACCTAATTGGAGGAAATTTCTCTTGAATTTCAGTCACTCCTCTAACAAACAAAGAACATGAACAAGTTCCTTAACTTCTCTAAGCCGTCATTTCTTCACCTACAGAATAGGTATTTTTGTACTGTTTCAAGGATGGGTTTGATCATTTAATGTGACAAGAGCTTAAAATGTCGAGAGCAGCAGCTGACACAGGTGAGGAAAACAAGACAGGTCGGTGTGTCTTTAATGACTTTGGCCTGTGATGGCCTTTAAACAACAGTCAGCTAGGGGTATATTAGAATGCATTTACCCTTGGGATTTCTAACTGTAGTTTTGCATTTCTAGCCATCTGATTTTCATTTTAATCCTGTCACTTAATGATTTGATGACTGTTTGATGAATCATCAAACTTCTCTGGGCTGCAGTGTCTTCTTCTGAAACATGAGGTCACTAATCATTCTTTACAGTCACTTCCATCAAGAGCCTGTGAATAACCATCCTTTCATCAGGAATTGAAGTAGCAAGATAAAAGAAGAATATAATATTTTTTCTTTTTTGGGATATCTGAAAGTGAAAAGACAGTCTTGCAGCTACTGAAGTAATGAGTGCCTTCTAGCACTTTCTCCTGGTCCAGAATAATAAAAATTAAAAGGTAAAACATCTTAAAGCAAAGAGGCACATCTTTTTGTCCTGTGAACTGGTTTCACTAAGACCCAAGTTTCGAAAGTGAAGGGAAATTCAGTGATCTTAGGAAATCTGGCTACAAATAGGAATTTTGGAATTTTACATCCAAAGAACCACAGGGTCACTATATTTATTACTTTGTAGCCTCATACACAAACATTAGCATCAAATGTACCGACTGCACACAAACTTTTCACAATGAAGGTATATTTTTATCATGTTTTCTCATATTTTTTTAAATTTCAGATTCATCACTTCTATATTTTGAAATATTTTATTAATATGACTTCAAATATTAAATGATGGTAGCATGCTTGATTCATCAAAACCTTTATAAGTGATGGTAGGGTATCTGATTGATAGGAGACAGAGAAAGCCAGGTTAACTTGATGGAATTCTTCCTACTGAGGAAGCTTAGTTGTATATTATGGTAAATTAACTGCATTCTTGACCCTTTCTTATGCCCATACCTAAGTCAAGTGACTTCAGAGTTCTTCCTCTAAAGCACGAGTATTTCTCCATCCCGTGTGCCTCCCTTTGACCTTTAGGATAAGTGGAAGTGACAGTCAGCTAGTTCTGAGCCTACGCCTCAAGGAGCTTTGCACGTGGCAGCTTGCTGTCTCATCTCTTGTTTTCCCATCATCCCCATGACAACCTGCCTTGGCTAGTCTGCCAGAAAATGAGACACATATTGACAGAGCTGAGTAGCTCATCATCTCAGCCACTGCCAGGCTGGATCAGCCAACCTCCAGCAGGTGAGTGAGCTCAGTCAAGATCAGCAGAGACTCTTGGTTAACCCAAAGCTGACCCCTCATGATATACAGTTATCACTGTGCCACAACAAAGCTGTGCGGTTGTTATATAGGCAACTGAAACAATTATCATGAGCTTTCTTGCACATAACAGATCATATCTATTATGCTTTTAAATACATTGAAAACAAAACCCCCAATTGTTTTTGTTTCCTCGAATACCTCGGGAAGCCTGGGTGCTCCAGCTAACAGACAGACCCTCTTCTAGATGTGTGATCACAGACATTGTACAAACCCTATATTACACATTTAACACAAAGCAGGAATAGCTGCCTTCCAATGCTGACATGCTGGCTTGTAGTCTCAAAAGTCAATTTCTAAGTGAAATCCACAGAGCCAATAAATCTGGATTCAACTTAAATATGTGCAGGTATGTGTAAATACATATGTGTGCTTATATCACCCATACACGTCCTTATTAAGTGTCTCAAAACATTTTTTTAAATCACACACCCATCTGCAAAGAAAACTTTAGTAAATTCTAAGAAGTACAATTACACGGATTACTTTTCCCCATCTCATTACATTAACACCAGAAATTTATTATAAAAAGGTTCAACCAAAGCATTGAATTACTTTTAAAACTCTCCTAAAATATTTTTATGCCAAGCTGGAGATAATTCTCACCCATTATTAGCTAATGAGGAATCTATACTTCCTAAACATAATAGTTTTCGTCTAACATCAGACAGCTCATCCTCCTCCATGAGGAATACTTGATTTATCACCGTAATATCAGAAGCAAACAAAATGTACAAGGGCACCACCATTATTTATCTGGATTCTAGAAGTAAGACACCACACATTCAAATAAACAAAAGAAGATATCAGTATTAGAAAAAACACATTAGTCATTACTTGAAAGTAACACCATTTTCAATGGGACCCATTCAGGATACAGATAAAAAAAAAACATCTGAAGTCATAAAAAGTTAAGTAAGGTAGCTGGTTAAAGCACAGACAAAAATAAGTTGACATCAGATAACCCAGCAGAACATTTCAATTCCTATCACTGGGCACTGATTAAAATCACCTTTTTAACTGAAGAATAACTTAGAGGAATACAACCTCAGATTTGGAGATGATAGAGAGATGATAGGTAGATAGAAAGATAGATATGCATATATATGCCAGCATATATAGATATGAATCCTTATATAACTTTAGAATTATCATATTATTTGTGCCTATTTTTACTGTTGGTTAATCTGATGAAGACTAGTAGAATTTAGGCAGGGCACAGAAATGAAATGAAATGAAAAGTGGTTACATTTTATTGTAATTTATTCTTATGCATACTATATCATGCATATCATCAACTAAGTAAGTGCTATAAATTGTTATCAACCTTTCAGTTTATACTGCAAAGTCATTTGTACTGTGGTTGTAAAAACCCACACTTGTATAATTATTTCAAGTAGTCAGTAATACCAGAAAGTACTAGAAAGCACCACACTTATTTTTAAACCTGCCTATAGCTATTGTAAGCACACGCATACACTCTCTGTTTACTCTGTGTGAGGGAAATGTTATTTTTCTTCTGGTCCCCATTCTCTTCACATGAGTTTTATGCTTGGGTGGCATAAAAATCATTTCTAAGTGAAAAGTAATTCAACTTTGCAATCTGACTTCCAAAAATGCTTGAGTAATGTAGGTGAAGGTGGTCAGATTGTTGCAACAAGACCACAGGTAGATGGATGGAAGTTCATCTTCTGTTCCTCCTTCAGCCTACTGTCTAAGAGAGGTGCTAATGAACACCAAAATGACCATATCCTTAATACAACCAGAAAAGCAAAAAGAGAATCAGAATCAATATAGCCTGTTCTTGAAAATCTAAGTGTCTTCTAGGCTCTAAAGACAATCCAATACAAAGTAACAGATATCAATTATTATGTCACAAACAAAAAATAATACTGAAAAGCTGATCAATCTCACTAACAATGAGAAGTGAAAATTAAGATGAGCTATAATTTTTGTCAAGTAGATTGGAAGAACTGTAAAAGACCGATAATATTCAGAGCCAGCAATACAGTTGGGATATGACATTTTCATCCAATGCTGGTGGGCAAATAAATTGGTACAACCTTGTACAGGATAGTTTTGTCTGTATGTCATAGAAAAACCCAATGAGGGGCATGTGGATGGCTCAGCCAGTTGAGCGTTGAACTCCTGGTTT
The DNA here is from genome assembly GCF_964662115.1 of Mustela nivalis. Classification (NCBI taxonomy): domain Eukaryota; kingdom Metazoa; phylum Chordata; class Mammalia; order Carnivora; family Mustelidae; genus Mustela; species Mustela nivalis. Next base: position 143,962,676 of record NC_139024.1, read on the forward strand.
TGGCTTGGGTGGTGATTTCAGGGTCCTGAGATCTAGCCCCACATCCGGCTCCATTCAGAGTCTGCTTGAGACATTCTCTCCCTCTCCCTCTGTCCCACCCCTGCTCTCTCTCTCTCTCTATCTATATCAAACAAATAAATAAGTCTAAAAAAAAGAAGAAGGGCGGGGTGCCTGGGTGGCTGAGTCAACTAAGCAGCTACCTTTGGATCAGGTCATGATCTCGGGGTCTTGGGATCAAGCCCCACATGCGACTCCCTCCTGAGCAGGGAGTCCGCTTATCTTCACCCTCTGCCCTCCCCCTGCTCTCTCTCTCTCAAAATAAATAACTCTTAAAAAAAAAAAAAAAGATACATAATGTCCACCTTTCCTGACAGAAAATAACTGTTGAATGGGGCATGAACTTGTGGCAGCTATACTTTTATGTGTGATATTTTAGTAGTATTTGCCAAAATTTAAAAGTGTAAGTCTAGAACAGTGTAATATTTCTTCCAGGAATTTAGGCTAGACATACTTCCAGAAATACTGTGGAAAGATACAGGCCCCCTTGTAGGTACTTCTGGGAGTATTTCTATATGTGTACATGTATGTGCATCTATATATCTTTACACAGTACTTCTGGAAATACATGTAATCATACCAGCATCAGTAATAAAAAATTGGAAATAATATATAACTTAAATGTCAGTTAATTCATGTTAAAAACTTAGTATAGTACCAGGTACAATATGTGCTAAGGGAATATTTAATGTTGTTTTGGGTTTGGGTGTAAATCTTTTGTTCTGTGGTTTGTTTTTTTTTTTAAATCTCCATCAATGTAAGATTAAAACAATTGCAGACATCCATATATTGGAATACCTTGCTGCAATCAAAAAGAACAACTAGGTTTATATTTGCTGACATTGAAAGATGTACAAGATATATTTATTGTTCAGAAAAGAATACTTCAAGTTTCTTAATAGTATTTGTAGCATCATCTTATTTTTCTTCAAAAAGACAAGGAAAATAAAGCTGAGAATATAACTGGGAATGAGTTTCAGCTTCAATATTGTCATTTTTTTCAAACAACACATAAATATTAGTATTTTATTCTTCGGCGTGATTTTTGATGTCCTCTTTGTTTTCAGTTGCTTAATATGATGGGTGTAGATAAGATGTGTTTTATATTTAACCTGCTTAGAGTTCTCAACACCTCTTGAATATATAGTTTGATACCTTTCATCAGTTAAGAATTCTCAGCCACTTCTCTTCAAATAATATGAACATCCCATTCTCTTTCTTTCCTCTTCTGGCACACCAGTCACACAAGTTAGACCTTATTATCATATTTTCTATGTCTCTTTTACTCTTTTCTGTATTTTCTATCCTTTTACTTCTTTGGGCTCCAGTTTGAATATTCTCTTCTATCTTACCTTCAGGGTTACTTATTCTGTCTTTAGCCATTTGCAATCTCCTGTAAAACCAACTAATAAGTTTGCAGATTACATTTTTCAGTTCTGGAATCTCCATTTAATTCTTTTTAGGGTTTACCCAGAATTCTTATTTTTTTATTTTAATGCATTAAACATATATTATGTATTTTGAAGTCCCTGATAACTCCATTATTTGAATCTGGGTATTTATTTTCCCATTTTTCTCTTGATTTTTCATCAAGTATTATCCTTTCACTGACTAGAGCCAAATATTCCCTATGAAATACTGTAGAGGTGTTTTGAAACTCTAGATAATATTACCTTTCTCCAGAGAAAATGTAATTTAGGTTCTGGCAGGCAGCTTTGCTAGACATATAGCCATCCAAGATTCACTTTTTTGATTAGGAATTGAGATTATCTAAAGTTGGACTTAATTCTCTATAAGAAATGTTCTATTTCGGGACGCCTGGGTGGCTCAGTTGGTTAAGCAGCTGCCTTCAGCTCAGGTCATGATCCCAGCGTCCTGGGGATCGAGTCCCACATCAGGCTCCTTGCTCCGCAGGGATCCTGCTTCTCCCCCTGACTCTGCCTGCCACTCTGTCTGCCTGTGCTTGCTCTCGCTCACTCTCTGACAAATAAATAAATAAAATCTTAAAAAAAAAAAAAAGAAAGAAAGAAAGAAATGTTCTAGTTCCAGTATCCCAGCCCCCCTCCCTTTACCTTCACCTTGGAGAATCCCAACCAAAAGTCTGGGGCTTTTGTGAACCAGCTCCCTCATATTGGTGAACCTTGAATTCCAATTTTTATAACCTCATGCCTGTTGACAGCTCTGTTCAGCTTCCCAGCCTTTTGACATAGCTTATTGTTTTAAGAATTGGCAAAGCTCTGAAAGACCAACTCTCTGATTCTGTGCTTAGTTTGTTTGTTTGTTTTTTCTGTGGGGAGGATGGTTCCTGGAGTACACAAATCTTTGCTCTCCAGTTTTTCTATCTATTCTCAAAGAAGGTTTGTTAGAAACAAGTTAATACACCGTTGGCAAATTATAAATCACAAGCAATTTTTTTTAACTAAAAGGAAGAAAAAAAGAGAAAACTCCATTACAACAAATCACTCTTTGAGTTAATATCTGATATTTATATAAAATGAGACTGAGAAGTTTTAAACAAGAACTCTACATTTAGAGTTTATATTCTAGGAATTTGAACCCTAGAAAATGTGAGGGGAACTGCTAAGTGTGTAAGGTATAAAAAATGGGAAACTGATTGTCTTTGGGCTGCTCCTTAAGATTAATCCTATTGGAAACTGAGATCTATTAAAAAGTGCCAAAGTGACCAAACAGTAGGAAAGAATGAAACATCCAGGTTAAAATGTTAACATGAAGCCAGACCATTAATACTATTAAGATAGCTATTGAATACTACTTTTTTCTTAACTGTATATCTGGCAGTCTATCAATGTTAGCTAATATAAGCAAGCAAAAAAAAAAATTAATGTAAAACAATTATCAGCAACAACCAAGCAAAACAAAAAAGACAACCAAGAAACTGAAAACGTTTTTGTGACTCCACATCTCCTGACTCCATACCCACCTGTCCAAGTCATGTCAAAGAATAAAATGTTATAAAATCCTGGAAATTCCAAATAATACCCGTTTCCCATTTAGGTATGCCCAGACTCCCAGTAAACAGATAAATCAAGAAAAATTCAAGGGAAAAAATTGTTCATATAAGCATTATGAACAGTCTGATTATTAATTCATACTGTGTGGACAGAGGGGTTTACCTTAACCATAAATAGAAGAAAAAGAACAACAATAAAAGAAGTCATGAACTGAGGGACAGACAAAAATTTACCGTCAGGGCCTCATGCCACAGAAAGGCTTTAAAAGAATATAAAGGCATAAAGCAAGGATGCAGTTAAAATAATACAACCACATAATAAGAGGGAATGGGAAAATTCTTTCCAGCCAAGGAAACAAATGGACAACAAAAAGCTCTCCATTACCTAGCTAATAATAAATAAATTAGAAACCTTAAGGAGCAGATTAACCATGGCTGAAAATTAAATTACTGACAAGGACAAAAGCCTTTGAGATAATTATAATAAATGCTGAGGAAATGGGCAAACAGATAAGATAATTAGAAAGAAGATAATAGATACAAAAGATAGATAAACATCATCTATCATCAAGATAGTTCCTATTCCTGAGGTAGAAAACAACAAACAAAATAACCAAAAAAAAAAAAAAAAAGTTTAAAGATGTAATAGGTCCAGGTAATTTTCTGTTATCCTAATGTCCAACCATAACCACAGAGAATAATAATAACACTTAGAATAATAATAACTTTAGAGAGAACAAAGAAGAAAAAGGGTAACACAATTTGGGAATCTGAAAAGCAAATGGACCAATGGTAACAAATCTGGCAAATACAAGAAAGCCAAATCTTAAGCCATCAAGAGAGCTGAGGCTCAACACAGTTTGGTTTATAGAAATCTCACAAGGTGTAGGAGCTGGCAGCCTCAGATCCCTTTAGGATTGTGGATAAAAGAAAAAGATGCCAGGGGCACCTGGGTGGTTCAGTGGGTTAAAGCTTCTGCCTTTGGCTCAGGTCATGATTCCAGGATCCTGGGATCAAGCCCTGCATCGGGCTCTCTGCTCAGCCGGGAGTCTGCTTCCGCCCCCCTCTCTGCCTGCCTCTCTGCCTACTTGTGATCTCTGTCTGTCAAATAAAAATAAATAAATAAAATAAAATCTTAAAAAGAAAAAAAAGAGAGAGATGCCAAACTGAGTGAGTTTTTCTCAAAGAAGTTAGCTTCTTAGTATCCTTACTCATCTCATTCTAAGCCTTGGGATTTATTATCTGGATATTTAGATTCAGTGGCTATATGCACACTGATTTCTAACTGCAGAGACCACCACTAACCAAGTTCTCCCAACTGGAACATTCCCCAGAATGATGGTATTTGGATATTTATGCTCCAAGTAGAAGGAGAGATTTGGGACACTAAGCAGTTCAAGAGGATGTATTTAAAGACACCGATATTTGGGGATTCTCAACAAAAAGGCCATTAAGGTTACCCTGCAATGAAGCTTAAGCACAACAAACCCAACCCATGAACTCAGTGCTTCTAGTTAGCTTTAGTAACTCATCTTAATCATAAACAAACAACCCAGAACTATAGGAACTAAAGGAAAACCTCTAACATGGGAAAAGCAAAACAAACAAACCAACAACAACAGGAAAAGAAAAAAGAGCAACCCAAGTTAGAAAAAACTGGAAAAACTATGTACAAAAAAAAAAAAAAAAAAAACCCTTTAAAGATGGCATACCTTATCGGAGATAAGGAAAATTAATGCATCCTTGAAACAAGATTAGAGGAGATTTCAAAGAAGCAAAAAGCTTTTAGAAACATAAAATGCATAAAATTCAAATGCAAAGACAAAATTCAATAGACAATTTGGAAAATATAAGTGAAAAATTTCTCCATAAAATAGTGCAAAAGGACAAGAGATTAAGAAAGAAGGTAAGAAAATCAGAAAACTAATCCACGATTCTAACACTATAATAAAAGTCACTTCAGAGACATAAAGACAAGTGAGCAGAGGAAGTCATCAATAAAATGACTTAAGAAAATATCCCAGAACAAAGGTCCCTGGGTGGCTCCGTTGTTTAAGTGTCCAACTCTCAATTTTGGCACAGGCCATGATCTCATGGGTTCTGGGATCGAGCTCCGCATTGGGTTCCACATTCAGCAGGGAGTCTGCTTGAAATATTCTCTCCCTCTACCCCTCCCCATCCTCTCTGTCTTCACAAATACATAAATTCTTAAAAAAAAAAAAAGAACAGAAAATATTCCGAAGAGAAGGACATACATCACCAAATAAAAATTGTATGTTATGAAAAGACAAATAACCTCATATAAAAATGGTCTTCCAAAGAAGATATACAAATGATAAACACATACATGAAAAAGTCTCAACATTATTGGCTATCAGGCAGATGCAAATCAAAACCACAGTGAGATACCACTCAGAAGTCTGGGAAAAATAAAAAAAAAAAAAAACAAAACAAAACAGGTGATACATGTATAGGCAGGGATATGGAGAAATTGGAACCCTCATACATTGCTGGTGGGAATGCAAAATAATGTAACTCCTTTGGAAAATAATCTAACAGTTCCTCAAAAGAATAAATATAGAGTTACTGCATGACCCAGAAATTCTGCTCCTGGTATATACACAAGAGAATAGAAAACATATGTCTACACAAACTCTTGTACATAAACTATAAATCCTTCACACTAGCTAAACTATGGGAAAACTCAAATACCCATCAGTTGATGAATAGCTAAACAAATTGTGATATAAATGTACAATGGAATATTATTCTGCAATGAAAATAAGGGAGGGGTGCTGGGTGGCTCGGTAGGTTAAAGCCTCTGCCTAGGGTTCAGGTCATGATCTCAGAGTCCTGGGACTGAGTCCTGTGTTGGGCTCTCTGCTCAGCAGGAGACTGCTTCCTCCTCTCTCTCTGCCTGCTTCTCTGCCTACTTGTGATCTCCATATGTCAAATAAATAAATAAAATCTTAAAAAAAAGAAAAGAAAAGAAGGGAAATAATGATACATGCTACAAAATGAATGTATCTTGAAAACATTATGTTAAGTAAAAGAAGTCATTCAGGAAAAGTTATATAACTGTATGAATTCATTTATCTGAAATGTCCAGAAAAGGCAAATCCACAGAGCCATAAAGGTAGATTAGCAATGCCTAGAACTGGGAGTTCAGGTTGGAGTTAGTGCTGATAGCTATAGGGTTTCATTTGGGAGGAAATACAAATATTTCAAATTTGATTATGGTAATAATGGCACAATTCTTTGAATATACTAAATAACATTTAGTTGTATACTTTAAATAGGTGAATTGAACGATAGGTAAACTGTATCTCAGTAAGTTGTTTATATGCAAACTGTATTTAATTTAAAACATTCAAAAAATAATTGGTTGGGTTTCCAGTATAATGGATGAGAATAGATGCAACCAAGGTATTTTGTTGCCACATTTCAGAATATCAAGGACTGAAAGAAGATTCTACAGACTTCCAATGGAGGAAAAATTAAATAATAAGAATCAGAAGTCTGAATGGCATCACACTTCTCAACAGCAACCAGAACCATGAAAAAGTGCAGCAATGCTCTCAATATTCTGATGGTAAATATCTCCATTCTAGAATTCTAGTTCACCAAACTGTGATCAAGCATGCAGGTAAGATAAAGATATTTCTGGGATAAAATAGCTCAAAAAGGTAACCTTGTACACCATACAGTGAGAAGCTTCTAGAGGATACGCTCCTTGGAATGAGCATATCAACTAAGAAGATGACAAGGGATAGGGAAATGGGCCATCCAATGTCACAGAGAGGAAAAAGGAATTCCCAAGGAAAAGGGAAATCTCAAATGATGGTTATGCTCTAGGTCAAAAGGCAACAATCCAGTCTGAAGAAGCAAGACGAGCACCAAATATACAAAAAGCAAGTCTTCACCCAGAGCCCTACTGCCATCTAACCCAAAATGCCTGGATGTGTCTACTCCAGATGTTTACATGTTTTTGGATTGTGTAGCCACGTGTTGTAGCAATTTCTGCTCTTCCATCAATGTTCCAACATTAGATCATCTAAAGACACTCATTTCAAATCACAGAAGTGCCCTTCATTCCCTTTACTTGGGAGCTAAAAGTAAGCCATGATGAGATGTGTTCATCAGAGTATCCATGATTATGCTGGGTAACAAATTAACTGTCAGGCTTTGGGGACCTCTCAATCTCATACTACATGTCCAATGTGCCTTGGGATGGGTATCCTGATCCCATAGTTACTGAGCACCCAGGCTTATATTAATAAACTCTTAATTCTATTTTTTTAAACATTTTGTTTATTTATTTGATAGACAGTTCAAAAGCAGGCAGAGAGGCAGGCAGAGAGAGAGGAGAGGAAGCAGGCTCCATCCCAGGACCCTGAGATCATGATCTGAGCTGAAGGCAGAGGCCTAACACACTGAGCCACCCAGGCTCCCCCACTCTGATTCTTAACATCTTGTTCTCACAGTTGCTGTGGAGGGTCAAAAGTCGGTTTAGGAAACACTCCTCAACCACTCCCAGAAACAAGATACATCTCCCATACTTCCAGCACATTGGCAAGAGCGAGAAAAATGACCCTACTCTAACCACAATGGTTTTAGGAAATGTGGCAGACCACACGAATATATGGCGAGCCATAAATATCTCTATGTACAAACTGGGATGTAAAAATTACAAAGTAGCCTAATCTCTCTGACCATATTTTTGTCAGATATCCAGAACCTGGTTCACAGTCCGTGCCTGCCAGATACCCACCTTGGTAAGCCCTGAGTTTTCCAGAATTCAGTTGTGACCTTGTCCACTTGTTTCCCCAGAGGAGGCAGTTGTTAATTCTAGGGAAGCTGAAGCTAGAATGTGAAACAGAATGTTCAGTTAATATTTTCTTCATCAATGAGCTCTTTCCTAAGATCACGAGGTTTGTATTTGCTCTCCGATTTTCAAAAATAAGAGCAGGCAGATAAAGAGAAAGAGAATTGTTAACACAAAAAAGTCAGAATAGTGGTTATCTCTGGTGGAGAGAAGAGCAATATGGCTGAGAAAATGAAAAACTAACAGATTCTATTTCTTAATCTGGGTAGTAAGTGCTGGGTACATAGGCCTTTGTTTTATTAATGTTCTTAAATTAAATCTCAATCTGTCTATCCATCTACTACCTCTCCAGGCTACCTGTTTGTGTGTCCAGTTTCCTGTTGTGCAATAAGGATTAGCATTGACTAAAGAAAGATTTGACCCTTGACTAGCTCCTAAGAAATAACCCCTAGCCCTTCCAATGCCTTTTCTGGAAAGAGTGTGTGTTTATTATCTAGAGGCCTTAGACGTGCGATATCAGCTTGACTTCTGGAGAGGCTGGAGATAAAGGTCAGCCATGTGGGCAGTGAGCCAGGCCTGTGTGCCTGGCCATAGTGAAATCCAGGATTCCAGGGCATGGTGGAGCTTTCCTGTTTGACCATATTCCATGCACGTTGGCACACAGTGTCAGTGGGATTGGTGGACACTGATTGCATGACTCCCCCGGAAGAGGACAAGGAAGCTCTTGCCTGGTCTGGGATGTTGTCCTTTGCTGATTTTAATCTGAATCCTTTTGCTGAAACTAGTAAGTAACTGTTTTGCTACATTCTTTTTTTTTTTTTAAGATTTTATTTATTTATTTGACATAGAGAGAGAGAGATCACAAGTAGGCAGAGAGTCAGGCAGAGAGAGGAAGGGAAGCAGGCTCCTGCTGAGCAGAGATCCTGACACGGGGCTTGATCCCAGAACCCTGGGATCATGACCCGAGCTGAAGGTGGAGGCTTTAACCCACTGAGCCACCCAGGTGCCCCTGTTTTGCTACATTCTGTGAATTCTTCTGATGAAGATGGTCTTGGAGACCCTGGAACTATACCTCGATGTAAGAGAGTCTTCACAATTAGTTTTTTAAATATAATAGAGGAAAATTTCTCTAAATATAGAAAGAATTAAATCTGCAGAACACAGAGACATTTTGTCTTCTGTAAAAGATGCATTTTAATAGATCTACATCAAGACATGTCACAAAGAAGTTCCTGGACATTAAGTATAATGAGAGAAAAGAAATCTTTAGTCATCCAGACGAAATGCAGTTTACTTACAGAGACAAGAAATAACTGCTGCTGAATTCCAGGGGAAAATATAAAAGCATTTATAAAAATCTGAAAATGCAGTACTGAAGAATATAATACCTTACATGTATGCTCAAGCTTTAACTAACAGATCAACATTCTTACTCAGGAAACGATCATGAGGTAGAGTGCCCATAGGCCCTTGCTGAAAACAGTTACTCCAAAGCAAAATTGTGCAATCGAATATGAATCAAAATGAATAAAAATCTCCAAAAGGGAGACATAGGACTATACTGGTGAGCACTGAACACTGAATTCATTTTTTGGGGAACCTGGTTAAACAACTGTTGCAGGGGCGCCTGGATAGTTCAGTCCGTTCAACCAGCCAACTCTTGATCTTAGACCTTGATCTTGGGGTCCTGAGTTCAAGCCCCGTGCTGGGCTCCGTGCTGGGCTTGGAGCCTTCTTAAAACAAAGCAAAACACAACAAAAAACAACTGTTGGAATCATGAGTGTAGAACAGAATGTAGATGTTAAACTCTTAGCTAAATAAAAATAATAAAATAGAAGTCAGGATGTGATTGGGAAGAAGGTGGGAGGGAGGGGGAGAAGACATGATAAACTCCTCTGCCTTTCCTAGCAGAAAGCTACAGAATTTTTTCAAAAATGGACATAACCCAAAAACATGACTCCATCTCTGATAGTTTTCATAACCAACTTTCCTTAAAATAAACCTATATAATTGAGCTAATATAAAAATAACTGACATTTATGAATCACTAGATTCTAGGCACTGTTCTAAATGTTTTCTTTATATTATCTCTTCTTAGCCTCACAGCATCCTATGATTTAGGTACCATAAATCCTATTTTACAGATGAGAAATCTGAGGCACAGAGAATGTTAAGTAACTTGCCCAAGTTCCCACAGAAAGTTAAGGGGTGGATGCTGGAAGTAGTATTTTTCATGTATGGAAACAGTTCTGTACAGTTTGACTTCAGTTTTTTTTTCTTCCTTATGTTCAGTTGTAATTAAATTTGAAGTCATACTTAATATAATATGCATAGCATAATCTCGTATTTTACAAAAATGTATTACTTTTATCTAGCTATTTTTCTACCTACATTTTTTTCTGTTCTGACTACTTTTAGTTGACAAAAACAAGCTCTACATAAGTGCATAGAAAAATGTTCAGGATATAGTCAATAATATTTCAATAACATCGTATGGTGACAGATGGTGACTGCACAACAGGAAAAGGAAAAAAATGTGGAGGAACGTTGCTCATCTAATATTAGAGAAGGTATGTATTTCAGAGAGTTTAATTTGGGGTAATATTTTGCTCTCTGCTCTCTAATTATCTATATTGTTTGAATTTATTTAATTAATAAGGTCTATAAAATTAATAAAACACTCTTTTAAAATGTATCTTCTAATTTGGGGTGAAAAAACATCATGCTTCTATTGCACCAATACCATGAAATTTTGAGCAGCTGTTAGAAGTGTTGGCATATGGGAGCATGGATGGGCTGGTCAAGCATTGAACTCTTGGTTTGAGCTCCAGCCCTGCTCTCAGGGTCATGAGATCAAGCCCAGCATCGGGCTCTGCGTAGCACAAGAGTCTACTTGAGATTCTCTTCCTCTCCTTCTCCCCCACTCCCCTTCTACCATAAAAAAATAAATGAATAAAATATTTTTTTTTAAGTGCCAGTGTTGATTAAGACTTATGGATATTGGATAGGTAAGCTTATTTTTGTAAAAACTGTCAATTTGCAATACAACGTGAAGAATGCAGTTAGTGATGTAAAATCAAATATGGTGTGTGTGTGTGTGTGTGTGTGTACATGTGGTGAGTCAGACACACTGAAGTTCTTCAAGATATTAGCAGGAGTTGTATCTGAATGTTAGAATTTGAGATCATTTTTACTCTATATTGTTGTCAGAGCTGACCAAATCATTAATCATAAACACCCCAATTTCTATTAAAATAAAACAAAACAAAAATGAAATTAAATGAAATAAATTAAAACAAAATAAAATAAAATTGGGGGAAATTAAAAAATTAAAATTTGGGGAATGGTAAAGACAAAGGTAAAGGACATTTGTACTTGTCCCTCAGAGCGGTTCCCTGATTTCTCTACTCTGACTGGCAAACATGTGGGTGTTCGGTTTTTTTCCACAATTTTTTTCCTCTGCTCATGATTGCCTAAAACCTTGTTCTTGATTATCCTCTTTAAGATACACGACAGCAGGAGCTGTTCTGTATTGAGTCATTTTGCTGGGGAGGGGAAGAAAAAGCTCCAGGGCCATCTGAATGACATGAAAGAAATTGATTATATTTCTGACCTGTTGCTGCTTGATTAGGTGACTCTGACCAGCTGCGGCAAGATTGCCCGAGCTGGTGATTCTGCTTAGGGAACAGGTTGTTCTCCATCCTCTGCTAGGCTGATTTAGCCCTCTACTACTTAAAATGTGGTTTCTGGCACAACAAGGCAGTCCTCAACCCAGGAGCTTACGAGAAGCACAGAGCCTTGGGTCTCACCTCAGGCCTACTTCTTCAAGATCCCAGGGGATTCCCAGGCACATTAAAGCCTTAAAATTGCAGATTCCGGGGCGCCTGGGTGGCTCAGTGGGTTAAGCCGCTGCCTTCAGCTCGGGTCATGATCTCAGGGTCCTCGGATCGAGTCCCATATCGGGCTCTCTGCTCAGCAGGGAGCCTGCTTCCCTCTCTCTCTCTCTCTGCCTGCCTCTCTACCTACTTGCGATCTCTCTCTGTCAAATAAATAAATAAAATCTTTTAAAAAATTGCAGATTCCAAGAACATCATGTTTCTGATTCTCTCTGATGCTTGGTCAAATGTGCACCTGCAACCAGGTCAGACACTCACAGAAGATGAAATGAAAATACCCGCATTCCACAGAGGAGAAAACTGGGGCAAAGAGTAAGGCCTTTCGGAGGAAGAAGAAAGCCAGGCTCCTCCTGCAACCGCACCCTGAACACACAAACCTGCTCCCGGACTTACAAAACCACCACCCAGAGATCGAAACTGGCACCTAGTTAAGATACCCGAAGACGAGTAACGCTCACGTGAATTAAGGACTGCATTACTTGAATACTCTGTTGTCTCTTCAGGGAGCTGGTTTCCAAGCTCTTGGTATCCTGGAGGGCATATAATAAAACGCTGTGTTTTTAACCTAGTAAAAAATAAATTAGGGGCCCCTGGCTGGTTGGTGAAGCAAATGACTCTTGAACTTACCACTCAGGGCTGTAAGTTCGAGCCTCATGCTGGGTGTAGAGATTCCTTAAAAATTTAAAAAAAAAAATTTTTTTTTAAAAAGGGAGGAGGAAGAAAATAGATGACCACAAAGCTAAAATAAAATTAAGACAGGTGAGCCTGGGTGCTCAGTGGGTTAAAGTCTGCCTTCAGCTCAGGTCATGATCTCAGGGTCCTGGGATCGAGCCCCGCATCGGGCTCTCTGCTCAGCGGGGAGCCTGCTTCCCTCTCTCTCTCTCTCTGCCTGCTACTCTGCCTACTTGTGATCTCTCTCACTCTCTCTCTCTGTCAAATAAATAAATAAAATCTTTAAAAAGAATACTTAGAGCTTGACAAAGGTCAATGCCAGTTCAAGGTAAATCCAGGATTTGCATTCAGGTCTTTTGGTTGCTCCTCGGTGTTCTTTCTGCCTCCTTCCCCATCTTGCTTTTCTACTTGTTTACCTTTTAGCTGATCCTCTACATCCAAGTAGTGACCCTATGGGAAATGATGATCATCTCAAGAACTACTAAATGGTAACTGGAAAAGAGTCATCACCCTTTGCTCTTTGTTAAAATGATCAGAGTAATCGATGCTTTGTGAAAATGATGAAAGTATGTTGAATAAGCTTCGTGTTGAAACACCAAATTTAGGAAAAAGACAAGAAAAAAATTTGCAAAGAGCAACAAAAAAACTAAAAATCATGGGTTACCTGGGAATAAACTTAATAAATTCCATGTAATTGTAGTTAAAACTCTAGCAACATGTTTTTCGGAGTTCATAGGACAAGTCTAAACTTCACTTGGAATTGGAAAGAAAGGAAAACAACCAGTAAAATTCTGAAAGAGAAGAGTAAATGAGACTTGCCTCCAAGAGATTTCAGCATTTACCATAAAGATATTGTGAATGAATCAGTATCTTCCTGGTGAATTTAATTTCTAGTTTAAATCACATATTAAAGATATTTTTATAACATTGAGTCTTTCTGGCTAAGAAAAAGAATGTGTCTCCCTTTCTTGATACATGCCCCTTTGTAGCAGCTTATCATATTTTTTTGTCTATTTATATCTTGTTAAATTTATTTCTAAGTATTTTATGTGAATTATAGTTGTTGCTTTGTTGCCCTCACTGTGTTGCTGTTATTATGAATTGATCTTTTCCAACAATTTATTTTCCATTCTTTATAAAAAGGCAATTCCTGTGATTAGGAATTGACTGTCTAGAAGTACTCAGAAATTAAAGATATAAAGTGATGTCTCACTGCAGCATGCCTTCAAATACTGAAAATGGGGTCTGACAAGCAAATTCTGTTCTATCCATACAATGGCATACTGCGGAGTCATTTTTTAAATGACATGGTTATATAATGAGTTGTCATGGGCCACTGTCCAAGATATAGCATTAAGGAAAAGGGAGTTTTAAAACAGCATGTTAAATATACCATCTTATTTTCTAAATTACACATGCCTACAGTGTTTGTATTTTCAATAAAAGCTCATATTATTTTGTAATTAGAAGAATTTAAAATGGGACATCTTTAATACCATGCAGTTTATTACAAGCATTGTGGTTAACTCGAGAGAAATAAATCAAAGCAGTTTAAGAAAGAGATGTGAAAATCAAAACATTAAAAACATCATGATCCCAAGATCTTGCCCCAAATAGTATTAATATTAAAATGCATATGTTGTGACATTTTCCCACTCTGACTTGTAAGCATATTACACAGAGTTTACTAACTGTGAACATGCTGCCCAATAATATCCTATTGTATGATGTCCCATAAAGTACTTAGTCTTTCCCTTATATTTCGAAAATTAAGTTGCTTCAGTTTTCTCCATCCTAAAGAACAGTATGATATGGACCTTCAAGCAAATAGTAACATTTATTAAATTTTAATTTCAATTAACATGACTTTTATATTAAATGTCTCAAGTTGAGATCACTGCTATGCGCATCATAATTTTATTTATAGCCATATACCATCAGTAGGATCACCACTTGAGAATTTAAAAATTCAAAGCTGCTTATTTGGATATTTCATGGACACAAAAGAGTTATTTTATTCACTTTCTGATTGCCTTTTGTCTGGAATGCTTTATGTACTTGATACTCAAAGTAACTTAGCAGGGTGGAAATTGCCTTGGACACAAAGGTCAGCTGTCAGTTCTTTCTGTGGGTGTTTTGAGGCAAGGATCCAAAAATGACTTATACTAGCTCATAAGGGAAAGTCCACAATGTTCTTTTATTTTATTTGTAAACCACCACTTAATTGACAATAAAAATTAAGTAAAGAAAACATTTACTTGAGTTAGTAGAGTACACTATTATTAAATACCGCTGGTGAAAACAGTCAGTCATTCCCCATGCTTTGCCAGTGTGAGAATTTAAATGCCTTTAAAGGAGAAAAATCAGACTACAGCACGTTGAACCAACTATGCAATTCTACCAGATTTTCCAGGAAATAAAGTTCACAATGTTTATTTCAGAAGGTACATGATCTCTAAGGCTGCACTCTCAACCTGCCATTAATAATTCGATTTGTCCAATTGCTACAGATAAGGAGCATATTGCTTGGGAAGTTGTAACTGCTTCTCTTTCTCACCTGTACAACATTCGTGAGGTGAGTTCAGAGTTGTTCTTTATAACTTCACTTTACTAATGAGGAAGTGACCCCAAAGAATGGAAGTCTCTCACCCAAAGTGATGCCACCCAGATATGTTCTATTTGAAGTTGGGGATTCTCCATGGAATGCAGGTTCTGACTGATTTGTCTGGAAAACCAAATCCTCATTAAACAGATTGCTTTCAAAAATCAAAACGATTATGTAAATTTCCAACCAGTTCAAAATGATATAAGCGTTCAAGAAGTCATTAAATGGCATTTAAATGTGAATTTTACATCTAAGGTAGATGAAAGTCTAGTCTGCTTTTATGGAGAAGAGGTGAGATTTATTGGGAATGGCATGAGCGAGCTTTCTGGGTGGATGATGATATTCTAGAGAGGTTACAGGACTGGACAGATAGGTGATAAAGTGAGTTCGGTAAAATTTAACGGTAGAATCTTGGTGCATTTTCAGTGTTTGTTATAAAAATCTTTCAACCTCTCTGCATGGTTGAATATTTCCTGCATGTTATAAAAATACAATAAAATGTGAAGGAGAAAAGGCATGGAGTTTTAACCCAAAATATGTTAGAAACCCATGTCTAGGCAGACAAATCACTTATATTTACTGGAGAAACTCAGTTTGAAAGGATGCACACAAATTCTATCTGAGAGAGGTATTTGGAACCTGATGACATCTCTTAAGAAAATACTGACTTGTCCAAATTGCATTCTAACTTCAGTAAAATGAAAACTCAGATTATGGATTCTTTTCTGGGTATTTGAGAAGTATATTTTGTGTTCAGAATACTTTGTTATTAATAGATTTCTTTATCATTCATGTTGTAGCAGCTGAATAGACATTTCTAAGTGTTTCTTTTTTCAGATAACTATAGAGATTTAATTGCTCTTTTAGTGTCTTTTCAAATGTTTCCACTATTAGGACAACCTGGAAAGCAAGCAAGGCAAATTTTTAGCAATCTGGCATGTCTGGAATAGCCTTGCCATTGAGCTCACTTGCATTGCTCTTTTTCCGGTGCAGTGGGGAAAAGAACTTCCTGTTCAAAGGCCACACGCTCCCGCGGCAGCTGCCTGCGTCAGCCGGCTTCACCTCCATTGTTTTCCTCCATTCTGTGTGTTTTCTGATTTCACAGCTCAACGAGAGAAGGCAAAAATAGACAACAAAAGACCCCTAAAAAGCCCAAGTGTCGTTCTCAAGGAAAACAATTGGGGACAATTGTCTTAAAAGAAAATATACTTGAAATAAGTCAATCAGAGAAAGACAACTATCATATGGTTTCACTCATATGTGGACCATAAGGAATAGTGCGGAGGATCATCAGAGAAGGGAGGGAAAACTGAACAGGAAGAAATCAGAGAGGAAGACAAACCATGAGAGACTCTGGACTCTGGGAAACAAATCGAGGGTTACAGAAGGGGGGGTGGAGGGATGGGGTGACTAGGGGATGGGCGCTAAGGAGGGCAGGTGATCTGATGAGCACTGCGTGTTATACACAACTAATGAATCACTGAACACTACATCAAAAACTAGGGATGTACTATATGTTGGCTAATGGAACTTAATAAAAAAAAAGGATCTGTAGCAATCTTTTTAAATGACCTTAATAATGTAGCAGCTTTGCTTTTCTAAAAATGATGGATGGATGGAAGATGTGTGTTTTCTCTCGTTGGCTCTACCAGGCACATATGTGTTCATCCTTAGTAAAGGCAGTCACTGCCCTTTATTCTTTCTGAAAACTCTGGGCTGTCAGAAAACCCACCTTTGTTATGTTTCTCCTACTATAGAAGATGTGGGTGAGTTCTGCCTGCTTGCTTGTTGACGATATTAAAACGTGTGAGCAATTCTTTGTTGATATTTATACACTGCTCAAGGCTCTTTCTCATTTTTAAATGCTTCACCAGGTTTACTGCCTTTCTGTCACTTAGTGGTGGGAGCTAAACCCTGTCTTAACGACCATTTATATATTAATACTCTTCATAATAGTTCTACTGAATTTTTAACAACTTCTAGAAACCTGAGCGTATCTGCAAAAGTTCCTTACTAAATTATTGAATAACAGTGATAAGAAGCACATTTATTATGATAGGATTAGTTTTTCCTGGGAGAGATATTCAGGTTATTGGCACAAAAATATGTGAAACAGAAGTAACAGGGGCTGCTGGCTCTTTCCCATGACCCCAAAGAGAGGGATGCCAGAGAAGTAAGAGAAAGCTAGAAACCTAACACAGAAATGGAGGGAAATCTCTGGCGAGAGAGGAGCAGAGGCCTTGTTGCCATGTATGGGGCAGAAATAGCAGTGAGGCTCTGCGGCAGAGGATAGGGAACTAGGTGGGGAGTGTGTTTCATTGTGTTCTTTTCTCTCCCCCCATTAATTTATTGGCTGCCCTTGTAGAATGAAAAACTTTAGTTCTAGTCTAACGTCGAGTTGAGGATTACGCAACGTCAGAGAAATCCTGGAACGTGGCACAGATACAGAGCCCAGAGAAGGGTCAGGAACGTTGAATCTAGTGTGGTTTAGAGTTATGGATAGAAAGATAAGATGAGATCATATTGCAGAATTCTTTGGGAACCGGAAGGAAGATTTTATTTTGTTGTTGCTATTGTTTTCTGGGTTGGTTTGTTTGTTTATTTTCTTTACTGGTGGCAAAAGGGAGCCACTGAATATTTTTGAGAATCCTATTCTGGTGGCAGAGTGTATACGATGGTTGGGAAGATGGATAGACAGGAGATACGGGGAAATGTTGTTTAAATATCTAGGCCAAAGAGAAATAAATACCTAAAGCCTTAATAAATACCTAAAGCCTTAATACCTAAAGCTTAATAGCTATGAGAATAGGAAGGGAAGAACTGATTTGAGGACTGTTACCAATGTAGAAGAAATAACCTGGCAAGTGATTGTCCTGATAGAGAAGTTGGAAGAAGTTAAGGGGCTTGAGAAACAGGAGGCCAATAAAAATGGCCATGAAAATAAAGGAATCAAAGGAAGATAGAAATTGTTTTGTAAGAGTTTGAGGTTGGGGCACCTGGATGGCTTAGTTGGTTAAGTGTCCAACTCTTGATTTCAGCTCAGGTCATGATCTCAGGGTCATGGGTTGAGCACTGCATCAGCCTCCATTCTGAGCATGGAGTCTGCTTGGGATTCTCTCTCTCCCTCTCCTCCCACCTCCTCCCCCCATTAATACTGTCTTTTTCTTTCAAATAAGTAAATCTTAAAAAAGAGAGAGAGAGATGGAGAGAGAGTCTGAGGTTGAAAATCTAATGTAGTTAGATTTAGTACTGCCAAACAAGGATGTCAGATAGAAAAGCAAAGAAGGTTTTGAATGTCCCTATGACATTCAGGTTAGGGGTATAATTTGGGGAATCTTCTGCCTAAATCAGGAGGACAACTAAAGCTCTACAAGTCTATTTGTTCTCCAGGAAGAATGTAGACAAGAAAGCAGAGATGAGGTGGGATGGAGTTGGAGGTCTTGATTTAATTGCTTATTTTTTGAGTTTTCTTCCATATCCTCCAACAGATTTTATAAATGCAATTGCTGATGGATGAGTTTATAGCAAAACAAGCCTCTCTTCTGCAATATACTGGTTTTCCCCTTCTCATATGCTCACTTTTTAATCCTTTGCCTATTAGACCAGCTAATGTCAAGCTAATTAAAGTGGGTAGCCACAGAGAATTCTGCAGTAGATCTGAATTTTGAATAAATACCTTTAAGGATTCAGGCACACACACAAACACAAGTATAGCAAGCATTGTGTTAGGAGCTGGGATGTATGAGGGACCCTGAGCTTTGAGAAACCTCTAGTTTAATGAGGAAGCTTTCAATCATGTAGGGGGGAAATGCTAAAGCAGAACTGAAGGGGGTTGATGAATGAATGGGTAGCCAGATCTCATTATTTAGATAATGATTTGACATTTTTCTTTTAATGAGTTTGGTGGTGATGCAAAAGGGGTGGGAAGACAAATAGTAGCTTGTAGGTTGAGCGGGATAAAAGAAAAAATAATGTTTATAATGATGAGAAAACAATGTTTTTAATGATTACCCAGAAGAAAGGGGCCCAGGAGAAAGGGATCTGGAAATTTATATGACAGAGAGGATAACTGGAAGTGTGGGGTCAGAAGTAGGCACAAGAAGATGGGGCTGGAGAGTCAGCCCAACGCTGAACTTCAGTCTTTTTTTTTTTTTGAAGAGGAAGGGAAACTGTGGAAAATAATTTGAGGGTGAAGGAAGAAAGTTGAAGTAGCAGACATTGGATAGCCAATTAATAATACTGCTGGACTTAAAAAATAAGGAATCTTTAATATGCAAGTAAAAATATCAAGGGGAAAAGAATCAGACTGGGTCTCAGACTTTGCCACAAAAATTTTCCCCCAAAATCCTTGATGCAAGGGAACATGACTCAAGAATTATATACCCACTCAAGCTCTCTTTCATATATAATGACATAAATACTTTGGAACATGCAAAGAACTCAGGGGCTATATAGTCCCAGACATACTACATAAAATGAATTAAATGATGGAGTAAGAGAAGCGAATAAAAAGTGTGTTTGAAAAGCCACTGACACGTAAATGAAAATTTTTATACTATACCTAAGGTACATTTAGAGTTAAATCCAACTTTGTTTTCTGGCCCAGAAAACTACATGCAAAAAAATTTACTTCTTTGGAAAAGATGAGTTCCAGACTAATTTTTAAGTAAAATTTGTGAAACTCATTCTGAGATTGGAGACTCCCTGGCTGTAACACCAAAAATAGATTGTAAGATTATTGAGTTAATATATAATTGATGCAATATATTACTCCAATTTCCAACCTTACTCTTAGCAAGGGGATGAACTATTATAACAAGATAGAAGTTTGACTTAAATAAGACTATGTTGAAATTTGTCCTTAAAAAAATTTTTAAGCCTCCTAGTCCATGTTTCAGGAAATCTCTTACCTTATGTGTTTTCCTGAGAGGCCAAGTCACCCCCCGGGGAGGGCAGGAAACATAGGGGTCTACTGGGGATAGCTTGAGCCCCTAACCAAGGCTGGAGCCATCAAATGTAGCCACTAGAGACTGAATGAGGAGCTAAAGATGAAAAGATGGACCTGTGGGGAGTTACTGTGGTGAGCAAGCATCAGAGGCAAGAGCTGCATTGCCTTTCCAGGACCCATCCACCCCTCCGGGGCTGGGGCAGGAGGGTCCCAACCCAACAGACTGTTTAGTGCAGATAGTAGCGATGTCCCCACCTGACTCGTTGCAGGCCTCATTTGCAGTGACACGGTGGCCTTGGCCCTAATTCTGACCTCCTGCCCAGCGACCCTTTTACCTGCCCCAGGGACCCTGGATATTCACAGAATATAAAGAATATTATATTCTTTATATTAATATAAATTAATAAATTTAATATTTATAAAATTATTATAAATAATAATAAATTTATTATTATAAATTTAATAAATTAATAATATTCATATATGTATTCTTTCATGTATAAGCATGTGGAATACATGCTTATACATAGAGCATAGGCGGAAAATTCTAGAATTAAAATACCATACCATTTCACTTAACACAACTTTCCAGTTGCACTTCCTGTTTTTACCAGCTCTGCAGGCTGGATGACTTATCGCCTAAACTTGTCCCCTTTCAAGTTCCTGTTACTCCTTGCCTGGGATGACATTTTCTTTCTCTCCCATGACTTCAGCTTATTAAAGACTTATTCCCCCTTAGAAAATGAAAAATGAAACCAAGGGAGCCAACTGCTTCAGTGTCCGTGGCCACACGGACGTGGTGAGTCAGGAGAGAAGCCCATTTTGTACCTCTGATGGGTGGTAGCTTCCTGCTGGTTCCTTAGTGCTGAGAGCACTGGCCATCTCTCAGAGAGCAAGGTGAGCCGGCTTATGACTTGAACTGAGTATACTTGCCCCCTGCCTAGAGTTGAAGGGGAGAAGACATCTTTCCATTCAATTGTGTGAGTCTCTCCCTAGGGTGTTTCCTACAACTTTTCCCCTCTTTTCTCATGGCGATTCCCTCTCCAAAGTGCCACCCCTAAATAAGAACTTGTACTTCACTAACTGATGATACTGGAATGAGCAAGAGATTAAGTCACCTTTTTTTTCAAATAACTACATTTTTTTAAAGATTTTATTTACTTATTTGACAGAGATCACAAGTAGGCAGAGAGGCAGGCGGAGGGGGCGGGGGAAGAAGGCTCCCTGCTGAGCAGAGAGCGCAATGTGGGGCTCAATCCCAGGACCCTGGGATCATGACCTGAGCCAAAGGCAGAGGCTTTAACCCACTGAGACACCCAGGCGTCCCTCAAATAACTACATTTTTCACTGCTGTTTATGTGTCTTACTACACACAGAAGAGGACCTGCATTAGATGGGGCTCCAGAGTCCATTTCTACTAGCTAGATGGAACTCTTGCTGTACTCGAGTTCCCGTTTAAATGCCAGGCCTTCCTTAATGCATTGCCTAAACCCTTGCCTGCCCATTTCACATCCTGATTACCTTCAATTCCTTCCTTTGCGTTGCCTCTTCAGTTGGTGCTTCTCTTAAAGCAATCACACTTACAATCAGATGCAATGGCAAATGCAATGTATTCTTTCATATCTTTCCTAGTCTTTCCTCTTTCTGATCCTTTAAGTTCCCTAAAGAAACTAACAACCAAACATGGTCATAGATTTGGTCATTCAGCAATCACTAACGGAGTGTTCCATTAGTTCGGGCATTGCACTTTGCTTTGATCATCCAAAGATGAAAGCAACAGATTCTGACCTCAAGGAATTCAAAATCTAGTGAGAGAGAGAGATGGAAACATCACAAGCCATTATCGTCCGTTTAGGCAAAAAAGAAACATGCAAGTTATGGGATCTCCTAGGATCCCATACCAGATCGGTTTGGGGAGCAGGAAGGATAGAACTGCAAAAACACTTTGTAAGGAGGTAGGACTTGAAGTCATTCCTAAAGCATGAGAATATCAAAATGGTGGGGAGGAACAGAAAAAAGACTTTCCAGGTAGAGGAACAGTGTGAGCAAAAGCAGAAAAGTGCAAAGTAATCGGTGTGTGCAGAACACAAGGATTTCAGTGACCTTCACGTGTGAAAGACAGAGGGGAGACTTGAGGGGGTGCAGGGACCAGATGGCAGAGGGACACACAGAGGGAGCGTATTAAGGAGATTTATTTTCTGTGGGAGAAGAAGAAGGAGGGAGGAGTCAAGGCTGCTCCCACATTTTGTTGCCTAGGAGAGACTGCCGACCTAGAGGAAACACAAGGAGCCCATGAAGATGAGGATGTCGGTATGGGACCAGTGGAGTTTAGCTGTAGTGGAGTTGATGCCCAGCTGGAAGTTAGAGCATTAGCTGTACCCTCACTTAATAAATGGTTGAATGTCAGAAGAAAATTCTGTGCTAGACAGATCCAGCAGGTTGCTGTAGACATGAGAATGGGCATTACTGTAGAGAGATAATGAGAGGAGAAAAAAAAATACCAGGTTGGTGCTAGAATAAGGTATCACCAGCTGTAACGACCTGCAAGAAACAAAGCCTTCCACAGGACATGGAGACAAAGTGGTCAGAGCTGCATGGGGGAAGCAGAAGAGCAGAGATTCGAAGTGAAGGGAGTGGGCTACCATGCACAACCAGATAAGGAGAGAACACATGCCCTAAATCTGACAACATGTCAGTGTGCAGGGATGCAGGCTAGGAGCCAGATCTCAGAAGGCTGAGCAGTAGTGCCTGCGAGGCGTGAAAGTGGGAAGATCAGCAAAGGCAATTCTTTCAAGAAGCTCAGCTGGTGAGGGCTGGAAAATGAATGGAGGATAGAGAGGGCCAGAAGTCTTGGCAGTTTATACATAGTTTAAGATGGCGGGTCCACATTAGCATGCAGCCTCCCCTGAGCACAATTGTCATCGCCATCCTTTGATCCCTGACCTTCAGCCTACCCTCAGGTCAAGGGACAAGGTCATGGGCAGGTGTTCTCAAGATGGATCAAGCTGGCAAACCAATGTGCATGGTTAAGCAGGGGTCTAGCGAAACTGACTGAAATAGACAGCCTAAGCATGTGTACATTTTAAGTTTTCTTCAGTCAATGTTACTGATAGGATGAATTATGAGGCTGATGGCCTCGGTTCTCCGCTAAGACATTTCCCACAGGAAGTTTTCCATGAAAACCAGGCAGAGAGGCAATTAGAGAAAACATGGGCTCTAGAAAAAGGCTTTAGGGTCTGTCTCCCAGTATCTGCCTACCGCTCTCTCCATGGACTCCTCATGCTACTGTTCATTCCTTCACCACCCTATTTTGAGACCGATTCACAGATGCTGTCACACCAATGAAGGTTCCGTGGTAAAAGTCATTTTCTCTGCTTCAGTCTAGCTTGTTCTGACCAGCATTCATAAAGAACATTGCCAAGTGATAGCTTGAAGACACCCATCACAGCAGACTGGGTTTTGTTTCATTTTTTAATTGCCAGGTTTGCAAACACAGTAGGAGGTCACTGGGACTATGTTCTATCAACTTCGAAATCCAGGGTTTTAAAACTCTGAAACAAAGGCCAAGACCCTTTGGGAGAAACTAGCTGGGCAAGACTATCCTCTCTCTTTCTTACTCTGACAAGTGGGCTGCCTGTCCAGCAGGGATCCTTCTCGGTTGCTTTCTGTGGATAGCGACAGAAGCTAGCCTGAAGCAGGAAGTGGGTGGGAAGGTTTTGTCTACACTGGAAGCAGAGGCAGTTTCTCAGAGTCCTTTCCTCCTATGTTTGCTTTCTTAATGATCAGCATACCCTCTTGTTTCAAGAATGCATTCTCCAGTTTCTCCATTTAGTTTGTAGACTTAACCTTTCTAATCAGCTGGAGGCGTTACTTGACTTCTCAGTAACCTACTTCTCATCACCAGAGGGACTGCAGGCAGAGAAAGTGACAACTCTGAATGGCCTTCATGTGCTAACTGATGAAGAAATACAGAAAATTTTCTATGTAAAATACATGCAATTTGTGTCTCAAGGGAGAGAGGACACTTTGAAATTTGCTGATTTTTTTTCCCCTTTGGTTGGCTCAAGTCCACAGGTGTTAAGAAGGAGAAGAAATGTCAGTCCCTCTGGTTTTCATTCCTGGAGCAACAAAGAACAGCAGGGCTCCCAGCAGGGTCTCCTGGCACATCAGGTCGGGCTGTGTAGAGACTCATTACCAGACAAACACCACCAGAGCCAGCCCTGCCACAAATAAAGGTGTACAAGCAAAGATGAAATCGTGGCCATTCCCCACCCCCAGACACACACACTCCCCACTTGCACCCCAAATCCCAGCTGTCTCAACCCAGATTGGGTTACTAGATGCAAAAAACAAAAACAAACAAACAAAAAAAAAACTGTTTTAACGTACAATGCCAGCAGTAACAGGACTCCAGGAACCAGTGTCCAATACAGGACACTCAACTCTGTGTGAAGACATGTTGGAAAGCCAGAGATGTTACCAAAGACCAGAAACATACAGGAAGGGGGACCTGGGTGGTTAAGCCTCCAACTCTTGGTTTCAGCTCAGGTCCTGATCTCAGGGTCCTGAGATAGAGCCCTATGTTGGGCTCCATACTCAGCCTGGAGTCTACTTGAAGATTCTCTCTCTCCCTCTCCATCTCCCCCCTCTTGTTCCCTCTCTCTCTCTCTCTCTCTCTCTCAAATAAATAACTAAATCTTTAAAGACACATACACACACAGGGAAGAGTGTGAGGCAGGAGAGAGCTGATGTGAGGGAACAAAGGAGCAGCATGGATGAAAATGAGGACAGGAATAGGGAGGGAGTACAAAAAGGTAGGGGTCTGCATGGAAGATGAGCAGGAATTGGAAGGAAATACACATGAGGACAGCTTTGGAGAGAAAGTCCCCAATTTACAATAGTCCAGTCTTGGGTACCTGGTTAATGAGTTAGTGATGGGTAATAGTTAACGAATCGTAACACTGCCTTTTGAAGAATTTTAAAATGCAATAGTAAATGGCAGAAAAAAATGTACATTCTAATTTTTTAAAGAAATCAGAAAAAAAGTAATAATGGGGACTAGGAGATCTTATCTTGCTTCCAGCTCTTGTGAACCTGAATGTCACACAGCTCCCCAAGTCTACTGCTGTCGCTTCATTTCTGTTTGTGATCCATTAAGTGACTTGAACCGTTCTAATTATATGTCATAAGAGGCAATGAAGCCATTATATAATATAGCCCATTTGTATTTTTTCTCCTCCATAGCTTCAGAACACAGAAATTGATTTTTTTTTTTTTAAGTGAAGTCAATTTACCTAGTTGTGTCCCTCTGGTGACATCATTCTACAGAACCCTAGTTCTACCTGTTTTCTTACCCATCCTCCCAAACTTTATTCTAGTCAAGGTCCCAGAAGGCAAGAATAAGAGAGAGACAAGAAAGAAATAGGAAGAAACACTTCTAACTCCAATGCCTGTTGCTAGAGGGCAATTCTGGAGGCCAGGAGAGCACTTGGGAAAATACTGCAGGATTCCAGGAAATGAGTGATGATGATCTACGTGACGGTGGCAGAGACAGCAGAGAGAAGCTGACACATTGAGAAATACTTAGGAGATAACTTTAAGGAATAACTGGTTTGGGACAAGAAAGAGGAAATGAGAGATTGATGGTTTGAGCAAACTGAAGAATATGGTGCTTGCTACTGACCAGGAAACAAGGAGGAGAAGGAGGCTATCTGGAATAAGAAGATTAATTCCATTATGAATACTGAATATGGGGGGACCTGAAAGACATCCAAATGGGGTGACCTAACTGGCGACTGAATATATGCCTCTGAGGCTCAGAGGCAGGTCATCGCTGGAAATACAGGTTTGGGAGTTAAGAGGATTTAGGTGGCAATGGCAGCTGTCAGATTATGTGCAAACTCCAAGAGGGACCACAGGGAATCCATAGAGTTAGAAGAGCAAAGGGTTATGGGAAACCCCAATTGAGAGACCAATAGAAAGAGAAGCCTAGAAAACTGTAAAAGTGGGGTAAGAGAAGTAGGGAAAAAAAAAAAAAACCTAGAGGAAATTAATTGCTAGAATGAAAACTGAAGTAACAGTACATTTCAAGAGTGTCTGAAAGATGGTATCAAGGCACACAGAAGACTAGCTTCAGGATCTTCCTAGATTCTCCGTATAAAAGGAGCTAGAGAAACTAAGTAACAAAACCAAAACATATGGGAGCCCGTAGAAGAACTCTCAGTGACAAGACATCTTTACAAACTCCAAATACAAGAGAGTGACAACAAACCATCAACAGTGACAAAACCCATGTGATTCCAGCATCTGTGTGAGAGAACGCAGATGGAAGCAACAGGGCACCCGCCAGACCTGAAAATAGGAGAACCCCAATAGCACCACCAGGAATTCACTGGAAAGTCGAGTGGGCCAGTTTGGGAACAGGAGCTGAGCCAGGCAAGGGTTTCCTTACTCTGAATCTCTTTATTTTTAAAGTGAAGACACTAACAATAAGAAGGCCTCAAGCAGTTGGGTAGCCTCTGTACTCTGAACCCTTGAAACTGAATTTCAGGGCTCCTCGTGGGACAGGCTCCAGACAGGAGGAGTGAAATCAAAATTGAGCACATGAAAGAGAAGTCTAGCTCAAAGTGGGGGAGGGGAACAGAGACAAGAAATCTTAGACAAGCCACCTACATTTTGTCACACCATGAGAGAATGACCAGAGAGTTCTGTGAAGTTAGAAAAGCTATCAGAACCAACCTCCTTCTAAACGTCCAGAAAAATTAAATTGCCATAAAAAGTTATCAAGTCCAAATTTTTCACAAAGTTTCTAGAAGACAAAAAAAGAGCAGAATAATATCCTGTACAAAATAAAAGACATGCCAAACAATATGTTCAAAATAGATTAAAATGACTGCATACATAAAGTGAGCTAAAGGATATGAAGAAAACTACACAAGACACGAAGTTCAACATGTATTAGAATCAGTAACAGAACTCAAAAAGAATTAGGAATGAAAGAGTATGTGGAATCCCTATACTGTACACTTGAAACTAATGTAACATTGTACGTCAACTATACTGAAATAAAAAATTGTTTAAAAAGAAATGAAAAATTTATTTTAGAAAAGAGAAGTTAAAAGGCACAACAGTAAATAAACACCATAGATAATGCCTTGAGAAATAAAAAATGAAAAGGTACAAATGCTTTAACTCAAAAGAAATGAAGACATTTTTAAAGGACTCAAGAGAAAATGACAAGTTTTGAAGACAGATAGAGATGACCTAATAAACAAATAACTCCAAAAAAGAACAAGAAAACCAAATCAAAGGAATAGAACACCCAAAGCTTAAATTCAAGAGAATGTTTCTAAAATTAAAAAATATGTATATTTGAAGCTACATATTGAAAGAGGACAAGAGCCTATCTATCCAAAACATATTCTAGGAAAAGTCTGAACTGCAGAGAGATTTATAGAGAAAGAAAATTAGATAATCATCAGACTTTTTGACCCCACAACTTTGTACCAGATGAATATAATGTGAAATACTTTAGATATTTAAAGATGGTGATTATGAACTAAGGATTTTATATCCAGCAAAACAGACCATCAAATAGAAAGGTATAGAACAGTTGTTATCACTAAGAAAGAACAACAGTATTCCTACAATCCCTTCCAAAAGAATCTACTAGAGAGCAAGCTTTGAATAATCAAATAACTAGAAAGACATGACATGAAGACAGGTGATGAGCAATAAATTTACAGCATGGTGTAAGACCAAGACTAAAGAGGGTTCAAAGGGAGACAGTTTAGTATTTCACAGCTGCATGATCTGACAATGTAGATATGGTACTGTCACTATCTGATATGTATAAGGGTATTGGCATATGCAAACAATATTTTTAATTTACTTTAGTTATTGTAATTGATGCTAGTAACATTAGTATTACCATTCTGAGAATGTTGTATGTATAATATGAGGATAGTAAGGTTTCTGAATCTTGGCACTATTGACACTTTGGATCAAATAAGTTTTTGTTGTGAGGGCCAGTCCTGTGCACTGAGGGTGTTTAGCAGCACCCCTGACTCCTAGATACCAGTAGCACCAAAATCCCTTCACTCTAATTGCGATAACCCAAAATTTCTCCAGACATTGCTCAATGTCCCCTGAAGGAGGAAAAAAAATCACACCTAGTTGAGAACCACTTGGAGAAAGCAAATGAGAAATCATGGGATATGCTCATTTGAATTCATCCCCCGAGTCCTTGTAAACCAAGATTCTTGGCATAGAGGGAAAGAAATACAGGTTGCATAACATACAGTGAGGACACAGAGAGAGATAATATACAGCATTCATGTTTTAGTCTTGAAATATTACTTCCCATTAAGAGAAATCAGAGTTTGGAGAAATGGCTGGATCTAGATCTGGGGCAGGAAATGATTCTGGAGTACCCTGACATACCAGATATCGGTGAAGAAATTAAAGACAACCAAGGTCATGTTAAAAACACTCAGGATCTAACTTGAAAAGTTAGATCACTGACCAAAGTTCAAGCAATTAGACTTCAACAAAGATAAGGATTATAATTGATTAGAAATCACTAATTATGTTTAAATGTGTGAGTTCATAATAATATCTTAAAAACAATCATTGGTTATCGTCAGAAGATGATAGGGAACCAAGTAATTATTTTGAAAACTTATAAATAAAAAATATGAATCAAGACTTTACCCAGACTTTTCATAATTAACCAAATAGTGGATGAGAGAAAGTTCTCTGTAATAGGTTTTCAAAAATCAATTCAAAAGAAATGATAGATTAGAATGTCATCATTTTGCGAGCTCCTACAATTTAATAGATCTAGACATTGAGAATCAATGGCCGTTAACAGCACAAAAAGATAAACAACCAGACGTAATGTGTCTCCTGAAAAGAGGATACACTACCACTTATAGTCTTGCCAAAGACATCAAACTTGACTTTTATTAAGTGTCTGGGCCCAGATGCCAATTTACAAGAAATAAAGGGGATGGAGGAACATGTTCCTTAGGAGAATAGCCAACAGCAAAATTCAGACTGTGGAAAAATATGCAACAAAATGGCCAGCATTTTTTTAAATTGTAAGGGAAAGAAAAGAATGCAAAAGGAAAGTAAATGAAAAGAGACCTAAGTGCTACATCAAATATTTTCAAATGGGAAATAAGCTGTAGTGTCTACACTACCATAAGGACACACACATGAGAGATAAAACCATAGGAAAGTATAAGGAAGTTATTAATACAAAAGTCAGGTTGGAGTTTACTTATGAGAAGATGAACTTCTGAGGTGGCAGCACAGTTTCGATTTCTTGGCCTGAGTGATGCTCACCAGAGTGGTTCATATATAATAATTCACTAGTTTATGCATTTCTTCTCCATGATCTTGTGCATCTATTTTGTTTTATGATGAAGAGATTAGAAGAGAGAAAGAGGGAAGGAATAGGTCTCAAAAAGGAGTATGTCTAAATCTTCTCAATTTTGTGACAAGAAAGTCAATTTTTGCCTTATTGAGGCTGTTTCTCTGAAGTGAGAGAGACGCAGAACAGACTGGAGTAGAGCAAGGAAGGGGGTAAGGAGGGATAAGGGAAACATAAGCACAGGCAACCCTATAAGAAATGTGGCTTTGGGATGCCTGGGTGGTGTAGTCAGTCAAGTGTCCGACTCTTGGTTTCGGCTCAGGTCCTGATCTCAGGGTCATGAAATCGAGCCCTGCATCAGGCTCCACAGTAAGTTCAGAGCCTGCTTGAGATTCTCTTTCTCTCTCTCTCCTCTGCCCCTCCCACACTTGCTCTCTCTTTCTCTCCCTCTCTCTCACTAAAATAAACAAATAAATTTTCTAAAAAAAAAAAAAAAGAAAGGAAAAGAAACAAGAGATTTAGCAATGGAGAGAGTGGTGAGCCTAGAAAGGAGAGAGAGATGTGCTTAAATGCTGGTGGACAGCAGTAAGCAGAGAAGGGGAGATTGAAGAGACAGCTGAGAGACAGCCAGGAACAAAATCTTGAAGATCTGATATCAAATAAATCATAACAGAGAGAAACCATTTTAAAAATGGAATAAAATCTAGAAGTCTATAGTGATTTAATTGATTGATTAAGGAGGGGAAAGGAAAGCTCTTTCAGTAATACATCAGTTAATAAACATGAAGGAATGATAGAGCAGGAAAATGGGCAGTTTTCAACAGGATGGGAATAATAGGAGGCTGGACTTTATATTGACATAGCCTCAAATTATCTCCCCACAAATCACTTATTCATCACAAAGAGAAAAATAATAACTTTTCAGTAGAGAAATACGACAGATACCTTACGCAAGTCAATATTACCAATACTGGAATAACATGACCTCATGTACCTCCTGATACAATGCTCCAAAGAAGATACAACATTATGTTGGTTCTATTCCTTCCAGAAATGAATGGCCTGAACTCTAATCATGAGAAAAAAAAAATCCAAATTAAAGGACATTCTAAAAACACGTGGGTCTTTATAAAATTGTCGAGGTCACGGAAGACCAAAAAATGCATGAATAACTGTTCAAGATTAAGGAGACTAAAGAGATAGGACAACTCAATGCAAGAGTCATCTGGAATTAGATTCAAGAACAGGAAAAGAAAATAGTTATAAAGAACATAATTAGGGAAAGTGATAGAATATGAACATGGGCCAGGGATTCAATAAGAGTATCATTGTCAATGTTAAACTTCAGGATTTTATCACTGCACTATGGTTACGTCAGACCGTGTCACTGTTCCTAGGAAATACACCGAGTGGTATTTAGGAGGTAAGAAATTGGCTTTCTCTCCAACATAACTGAAATTATTCTTTATGAATTGAGACCGACAGAGGAGCAGATAGGGCAAAATATAAACAAGGGTGAATCTGGATACAGAGTATGTGGATTTTCCTGTGCCATTCCTGCAACAACGCTGTAAGTTTGAAATTACATCAAAATAGAAGAGGGGAGAGGACGGGGCGCCTGGGTGGCTCAGTGGGTTAAGCGTCTGCCTTCATCTCAGGTCATGATCTCAGGGTCCTGAGACCAAGCTCCACATCAGGCTCTGCTCAGCAGAGAGCCTGCTTCCCCCTCCCTCTCTCTGCCTGCCTCTCTGTCTACTTGTGATCTCTGTCTGTCAAATAAATAAATAAAATCTTAAAAAAAAAAAAAACTTAGTGACTTTCATGATAATAAAAGCCCAACTTTAAAAAAAAAAAAAAAGAGGGGAGAGGAGGATTGATTGATTGATGAAGGTCACTAAGGAGATGAAAGGGGACAGGATTTAAAGCACATGCGGAGGGAAGAGCTCTAGATTGGAGAAGGGACACTGACTGTCTCCGTGGCAAAAGGAGGAAGAGCGGAAAGATGGCGTCTAGAGTCATTTTCTGCGTTGGTCGAGGGGAGGGAGAATAAAATGATCATCTAACTAGCAAGGGAAAAAGTCTTCATATTACTCTCATCCAGTTTTGAAAATTGATGGAGTGAGTGTGAGCTTAGAGCAGAAGGATCATTTACTTAGCAGAGTGTGTCCATCAAACATTGGGTATACAAAGAAAGGTAGGCACACAAGCCCACTCCCGTGTAGCCAAGGAGAGAGACTGGGAGAAGTAGAGGAAGAAATCAAATAATGTGGGAGGATCTCAGCCTCACCATTATGGGGACAGAGTAGTTCCGATGAGAGTAAGGCACTTCTCCACTGCCCAAGCTAGGCTTCCTGTTTCTAGTCCTGCTTATGCTTTTCCCCTAAGTCAGTTTTCACAGGATGAGCCCTTGGGCTATTTTTAAACTAAGGCATAAAATGTGTTCTACCTGTAAATTGTTCACATAACTGTTTGTCTTAGCCATTGCTCAAATTTAAAAGCTATTTGTGGAAAGATGATATCCTACAGCAAATAATGAAATATTCAAGTTATAAACCCATCTCTGTAAGTACAGAACAGCATTACTTTCATGGTTTTCTGTTAAAATACACCAAAGAGACCAATAGTCAAGATATATGCAATGCACTTTTATTGAAAAGTGGGGTTTTCCTCCTTCAATGGCTCACAGTTTTCACCATTACCTCTCTTCAGCTTGTTAGAGTAAGGATTTGGTCAACTAAAAGATACACCATAAAGACTTAAAAATAAATAAGAATTTGGGAGAAGGGGGTGGGATTATGGACATTGGGGAGGGTATGTGCTTTGGTGAGTGCTGTGAAGTGTGTAAACCTGGTGATTCACAGACCTGTACCCCTGGGGATAAAAAATATATGTTTATAAAAAATAAAAAATTAATAAAAGAAAAAAAATAAATAAATAAGAATTTGACTTTCAGAGATATTTCTACTCTTACAATGGTAATACTATTCAAGTACAAAGTTTAAATATACTATTCTTTACACATGGGAGAATATAAGGCCATTAGATTTTTTTTTAAGATTTTATTTATTTATTTGATAGACAGAGATCACAAGTAGGCAGAGAGGCAGGCAGAGAGAGAGGAAGAAGCAGGCTCCCTGCCGAGCAGAGAGCCCGATGCGGGGCTCAAGTCCGGGACCCTGAGATCATGACCTGAGCCGAAGGCCGAGGCTTTAACTCACTGAGCCACCCAGGTGCCCCAGAATTTTTTTTTTTAAATAAATGACCATTTACCCATTCAAATGAAGAAAAAGCCTATTTGTATTATTTTGGATGTTGAAAAATTGATTGGATGACTGAATCTCTCATTCTGTGCGTCTCTCTTATTTTCAGTCCTCTGATAAGATTGCTCAGAAAGTTTGACAAATGACACCAGCTGCCAGAAACGAGAAGTTGACACCACACAGCTGAACTTAGGCTCCCCAGAGATGGTGCGGTACCCAGCTGGGAGGGTGAGGCATCCCTGCTCTATTGTGTTCAATGCAAGTGGAGAAATGGATCTCATATAGCTCATTTTATCCACCAGGAGTGGGCTTAAAGGAAAAAGGAGGACATATTTACTCAAACACTGAAATCAAGCATAAATTACATACAACAGAGACAAGATAATGTGTCAGGGATGCTCTAAGAGCACATTGATTTACAACCATTAAAACCGGACCATATCTAAGAACAAACATACATTTTATAGACAGTCCTTTCCATAAGCCATCTAAAAGGCAAATACCGGGGCGCCTGAGTGGCTCAGTGGGTTAAAGCCTCTGCCTTCGGCTTGGGTCCTGATCCCCGGGTTCTGGGCTCGAGCCCCACATCAGGCTCTCTGCTCAGCGGGGAGCCTGCTTCCTCCTCTCTCTCTGTCTACCTCTCTGCTTACTTGTGATCTCTGTCTGTCAAATAAATAAATAAAATCTTTTAAAAAATAAAATGAAATAAAAGGCAAATACCTAGCAAATACTATAATGCTTTACTCGTTCATTCTGTAGACAGTATTATGTTCGAGGTCCTGTGTTAGAAACTGAGGATCAGAAAAGAATGAGAGAGTCCTTATTCCAAAAATCTCATAGTCTAGAATGAGATTATATCATCATCATCATCATCATCTTCATCACAGAAAATACACACAATAAAAACATGGCCCTAGCATTATGGGAATATGAGAGAGGGAAACGTAAGCAATCTGTTAACATAATCTTTAGGAACTGCTGTAGGAGTATTGAAAGATGAGATAAATCAGACTTACACAGGGAGAGAAGGGTGGTCAAAAGGAAGAGTAGTACATCTAAGGGCATGGAGACACCAGAAAGCAAAAGGCCTTTAGAAACCAGGATTTTGGTCTGGGGACAACACATGTGGAAATACAATGGTGTATGACAATTGCTGAAAGAAAAAATCTGGGGACCTCTATCTCACACTGGGAAGTTTGAACTGCATCCTGAAGAAAGACTTTCCAAACACCACTGTTGCTGGGGAGAGCAAAAATGTTCCTGTTTTGAATGTTTTACATTGACTTCTCAATTTAAGAGTGTTTAAGGTAGACGATTATAACAGGAAATGGATTTTAAATGACCTAAGTTTACAGTCACAAACTACATTTAAGAGACAGATTGACCCAGCAAGGATGATCTGTTATTGAGTTTTAGCACGCAAATATCCATTGCAACCACTTACTGGAGTGCTCTAGCTTGACTTCTTCTCTTCCTTAAAATTGTTGCTATGATCGTCCCCCTCTGGATTTTTAAATAATTTTTCTGTTTTTCTATTGATGTGTTAACTGTCCTGTTTCCTAACAGTCTCTTCTGGGACCACTCAAGTCGTCTCTCTCCAGGTACCAGAAGATAATTTCCCAGCAGGGTGATGTAAAGAGAATTACATTGTTTGAATCAATGCCAGTGAGCAGTGTAAAAACTGAAAAGTCCTGCAACACACCTGTGTCAGGAGAAACTGACCCATTTCAATTGCACATGAATCTCTTGCCCTCTCCATGGTGATGGCCCAGTCATGTTTGAAGTTTGGTTTTGTCTTAGACTCATGATGCCTTGAAAAAGAGACTCTGTCTGACTATAGTTTTCTCCCCGTCCAAAAGATGACACTAGTTTCTACTCAAAAAGCTGTTAGTAATAATTTCTACCCTAACAACTATGCGTTTTTCTGATGTGATTTCTGTGCACCCTCTTTTGGCTCCCCAAAAGAGTCTTGTAGTGAATTTTATTTCATATATTTGAAATTTTTTAAACCTATGCAAATAATCATTGTGTTTTGCAAACTTCCGAGATTAGAAAAAAAAAATTGTTTATAGAGATGGGGAAAGCTCATTTTACGCTCAAAAAACAACATTTGCAATTGCTCTCAGGAATCAGTTTGCAGAAAATTTCAGAGGCCCATGTGGCTACTTCTGGTATATCTGAGAGATGAGGCTGAAGCAGGAGGTGGTTTTGTTTCCTGCAGTAAGAAAGGGGCCAGAAACACATCCTAAAGTCTGGATGGGCGTTAGAGAAGGATCTCAGGCAAGTGAATGACATGCTCAATTCGAATTTTAAAGATTCATTCTAGCATCATTGAGGGGAATAGGTTGAGAGAGGAATACCTTGGATCCCAGAGGCCATTCGAAACCTTTTCAAATAACTGAAGCCAAAAATGATGAAATAGCAAGAACGGAGGGTATAAAAGACACTCATGAGGAGGGAGAATTGACAGGACTTAGTGACTGGCTGGATGTTGCTGGATAGAGAAAATACAAGGATTTAGGATGACTCGCAGCTTTCTGGATAAGATTTCCTGAATGACGGTATGCTATTTACAAAAAAAGACTACAGGAGAAAGAACTGGTAGGACATGCATCATGGTAACAGCTAAAATTTATTCAGTGCTTTTTCGCTCTTTATTTTGTGCCAAACTTCTCGCATCACATTATGTCAAAGGGCGTGATGAGTTTGAGAGGTCTGTGCTGTTCCGGAGAATATCCTCACTGGCAGCACCAGGAGGATATGAATCTGCAGCTCAAAAGGTCTAGTTCCTTTGGAGATCCCAATTCAAAAGGCATGATAGTGGTAATAACAGCTAACATTTATTGAGTGTTTGCCACATACCAAGTACTGTTCCAAGTACCACATGTACATAACCCATGCAATTCTCACAATGTTCATATGAGATAGGAACTATAATGAATACTTTTCATAAAAGAGGTCTAACAAGAAACATTAGTTGACTTGCCCAAGGTCACAAAGACGGTAAATGGCTGAGCCACAATCTGAATCAGAAACGAGATCCTTAATTCCTAACCCTTAAGGTTGAAGACCCAAAGAAAGTTGCAAAAGTAAGAGCCCTGAACCACTCTTGGGTTCCTTGGATAGTGGATTCACTCTGCTACATTATCACCTCCGTGGTTCCATTCCACAGTCCAGGGAACAAATAGGTATTTCTCGAGGGAGTTAAGGTTAAAAAACTGGATTTGAAAATTCTTCTTTGTGTGATTTTAGGCAAGTAACTTTATATCTGTGAGCTTCAATTTTTTTTTTCAATCTGTCAAAGTTGTATAATACCACCCAAAAGAATTTTTCTGAGAATGAAAAGAAAAGAACTTATTTGAAAGTGGATCATAGAGTGAAGAGGCACTAAGAGTCTACCAGACATTCAACTCTCTTCAATCTGCAGTAGTCCATTCCCTTCTGAAAGAAGCCACCCATCGTCATCTCAAAATTCCAGTGAACAGACAAAGCTAGAGGTAGAAGAGGCATACTATAGAATAGACTTCCTTTACATCTTCTCAGTGAAGTTATATTCAAGTGAGAAAATCAGCAATGCTTTTTATCTACCCTATTGGAAGAACTGGAGTGAGCATGTGTTCTAACTATGCCTGTGTTCTAAGTTAAAGAGTATTTTGGATGTGCTTTGGTGAGTGCTGTGAAGTGTGTAAACCTGGTGATTCACAGACCTGTACCCCTGGGGATAAAAATATATGTTTATAAAAAATAAAAATTAAAAAAAAAAAGAAAACACAGTGAAATAAAGTTGTTTTTAAAACCTTAAAAAAAAATAAAGAGTATTTTGGGATATTAAACTTCTCAGACCAGTATTTTTTGTCCTTAAACTGACATAATAATTTACCAGCTATTAAACCATCTGTAGCTATTTTGTGTCCTCATATCATCGCTGGGAGTATTACCGCTGTCGTTCAAGTTTTAAAAACCTTGAGCTTTATGACTTTACACATTTTCTTGACTATAAGTGCAGTTTTCTTGTATCTTGAAAATAAAATATTTTCTGTAGACGCACAACTCTAATTGTTTTTATTGAGCAAATGTTTAAGCTTCTCAAGGACAGGGAGAGTGTCTTGCAATTCTTTCACACCATCTGTAGGTACCTAAGATAGTTTGGAGAACTTAACAAGCAGCTATTGAATACCAAAATACAGACATTCTATAAAGCATTTCATAAGAGTCATTCCACTGGTAGGTCACTTTTGAGATTACAGCGACACTTTTAATTATAGCCTATCTGGGCATTTGGAAAAATCTTATTAGGATCAGTGCATAACACATTCTGCGATAATCAAGAACTCCTAGGCTTTTGGAGATCCTGTTTTACATCACTGGAGCTACCCTGCCAATGAATAAGCTAGACACTTGAGAAAATTTGCAGAACTATTTAAAAATACATGGTTTAAGTCTTTCTCCCTTCTTGGAGTCGGGCATAATCCATTTGATTAAATTATAACCCAACATAAGTAGTACTTAAGAATCAGTCAATACTTCCTTCTTCTCAACCTGATTTCCAAGGCAGAGGCATAAAATTCCCATCATACTCTATAATTTAGGTATTAATCTTTGACTCATCCTTGACATTCTACTTACACCTACACAAAGTCTTTCAGTCTCACAAAATGCCACTGTTTCAAGGTTTAGCAAATTGAGGCAAACAGCTCTTTACTGCTAAAAGAAAACTCTCTCTCCTTCTCCTGACTTTTTGCCCCCTCCCCCTCCCCCAAACTACTTTAGCACAAGATATGTTTTTATCCTATCTCTGCTAACTTCAAAAAACTGTTGTATAAGTTCTCTAAGTTCATTGAAACTCTTGAAAGTTAAGAGCTTAATAAGAACTCAAAGGTTGGGGCACCTGGCTGGCTCAGTTGGTTAAGTTTCTGCCTTCAGCTCAGGTCATGATCCCAGGGTCCTGGGATGGAGCCCCATGTTGAGTTAGGCTCCCTGCTCAATGGGAGTCCGTTTCTCTCCCTACCCCCTCTGCAACTCGTGCTCTCTTTCTCTCTCTTTCACTTGCTCTTTTTCTCAAATAAATAAAATCGTAAAAAAAAAAAAAAAAAAAAAAATTCAAAGGTTTCCTAAAGAATATGCTATGTTTTTGTCATTGATGATACCGTCCAGAAATTACCTTCACACCATTCTGCTGCACAGCAACTAAGGCTTCTATTATTAATACATTCCCAGCATTATGTTCTCATTATAAAAAATCCTATTATATTTGATTGAATTTAGATTTCTGCTTCCCCTTAAGACTTCTTAGCACAATGATTCTTTTCCCTAGCCATACATTAGAATCACCTGGGGAGCGTTTAAAATACCGATGCCTGGGCCTTACCCCAGAACAAATAAATCAAAAACTCTAGGGGTAAAGTCTGAGCTTGGGTATATTTTTAAAGTGATGATTTTTTTTTTTTTTCAATGTGCAGTCAGGGTTTAAACTACTATTTCAGTAATTCAGGGGAGACTTAAGTTGGGTCTAGCCAGGGCTGCCCAGTTACCTTCTAAGGATAACCCAAGGCAAGACCCTGATCACCTCTATTATAGGAAGCCGGCATTTAAACTTTATTTTTTAAAAGGTTTTCTTATTTATTTTTAGAGAAAGGGAGTGAGTGAGCACAAGTGGAGGAGGAGCAGAGGGAGAGGAACAAGCAGACTCTGCGCTGAGCGGGGGGCCCAAAGTGGGGCTCCATTCCAGGACCCTGAGATCATGACCTGAGGCAAAATCAGGGGTCAGATGCTTAACCAGCTGAGCCACCCAGGTGCTCCCCAGGCATTTGAATTTTAATGTGCTTAGAGGTCACCTGTGAATCTAAGCAAAATACAGATTCTGATTCAGTGGGTCGGGGGTGAAACTTGAGATTCTGCATTCCTGACCAGCGGCCAGGTACAAATCCGGCTCAGGGGAACACCTTATCTCTTAAGTGACCACCTTTGTTTGCACTGCTTCGCCTTCCATATATACTGGTTGAGAATTCATATCCAGAAGTGGGACCTCTCCCTTTGGACCCAAATCTCTTACTTCCTTTTAAACATCCACCTTTGAATATTCGTGAGATACTTGAAATTCAAAGAGACCCTAACTGAAATTCACTGTCTTAGGACAAGTCGTCATCATACCTTGCCTGGATTTTGTCAAAAGCCTCTTAACAAGATTCCCTGACTCTTGTCAAGAGACTAAAACCAGAACAAATAAATCCATCACAATGTGGCTCCTGCTTACCTCTTCATCCTCTTCTGCCAACATCCAAACCTGTCCTCTAGGGGAATCCCTTCATCTTCTCATTCCTCCTGAAATAAGCGAGGCTTTTTTCCCTCACTTACATGCCTTTCTGGGCTCCCCCTTCTGCCTAAGACCCCACTGCCCCATTGTATCATCTCGCTTAACTGCTAATCAGCTGTGAACTTAGGTCAAACAAATCTGCTCTTAAGCACTCTATAGGCCAAGACAGGTTGGTCACATTCCCTCTTCCATGTCGCCATTAAAGCACTCCAACCTCTGAATTGTAATTACTGTTTGTAACATTTCCTTTACCAAACTAGAGCCACCATACCACTTCTGCCCTGAGAACTCTGTTTCTTTGTTGTTCTTTTTAACCACGAGTCCTTTTGAATCAACTAAAGAAATGGCAGAGTGAATGGGAAACACTAAATTGTCACCAATGTTGCCCCCTTTGACTCTCTTAAAAGAGCTCAGGTTTTGTTTGCCTTACCCTTTTGTTCAAAAAGCATTTTTTTATTTCTTTAAGTTCAGATTGATTGCTTAGCTGTACTAGAGAGCAACGGAGTTAAGAGATAGCGATTTAGCAAACAGAAAAAATAAATACTCATGTATTAGGATGAATTCAAATGCATAAATGGAGGTTCTTATGAGGTTAATGTGGTTGCTTGCCTCTATACCTTCATTTCACAGTTAGTCTCAGATAAAAGCTCATCATCATAAAAGCAACTCAAGATCCTTCCCCAAAAAAGGTGAGGCAGTTTCAAGGGTATTCTTATTGTAGCATGCTTTACATAGCTTTTCAGGCACTGCAGTTTGAAGAAAGCCAAATTTCCAAGCTAAATTCTATAAGTGGAAATTGGAGACTATGGTTAAGTGAACAGAAATAGAATTGACAACCTAAATGCGTCAACATCCATGAGAAGTGACATCAGCAGGTTTGGTGTGCTATTGCTTTTTTTTTTCCCCCCTAAGGTGAGTAGGTGTTTAAAACTTTTAAATGTTTAGAAAGTGTTCTCTTCAGCTTATTTTTCTTTATGTAATTTTTTTTTTTAACAAGAAAGAAGTTCTTTGCAAGGATTAGAAGATATGTTAGCACCAACAAATGTAAAATTATGTATCTGGCTAAAAACAAGGACATCCAAAAAGACTACAGACCAATCTCCTAAGAAATATAATTTGGGGGTTATTATCATGATGCCAAATAATCAGAAAAGGCCTCTGCACCTTGGATCTGATCACAAGTATCTACAGAGCTGCCTGCCGTGGAGTATTATCACCACTTGGCTGTTCGTGGACCATTTGATGAGTTTCCTTGCTGACAACCAAAGAGTTCCTTAATGAAATTTTTAAGAGGCTAGAAGAGCAGATAAATTTAAAGTTTCAAGCACCAAAAGATGAAAATCTTTCCAGGCAATCTCTTCTATCATTTGGAATAAGTTTGTTGATGTTATTACCTTTAAAATGAATTTGTGAGCCCAGAAAAGAATATTTAGGCTGTTCTATCAAAATATTTTACCTCTACTGGTGAAAGGCAATCAGTAAAACTCTTGAGGAAGCAAAGTTAATCCCTCCATTCTCTTTGTACCCTAAGTGCCATGTACATGTCTTTATTATAGGACATTCATGTTTATTGTATTTGGGATCTATTTACTTCAGTAGACTGGGAATTCTTTGAATGCAGGGATTTTATTTTTTCTGGATGGTTAGCACCCTACCAGTGTCAGATGCTTTTGCAGACCAAAAGTGGTTCAGTACCAGCAATTTCATATTGTTTAACCTGATAATTGCTCAATATTTGATGAATGAATACTCAATCAATTACTTCACATTAATATTCCATTTAGCAGGATTAGATTTCTCAAAAGGAAAGTCAGCATCTTTTCCATAACTTTCATGTTTTACAGTATTTATAAAATGATAGGAAGTACCAGTTAGTCAACTGCTGGCTTGATACTGTGGGGTTGCCCAGTTATTATTGCAATTAATTCAGCCCTAATAGAAACCAAATAAGACCTCTGCACCTCATTTTACTCTGATAAATGAATTAAAATTTTGTAGATCTTTTGAATAGGAGAATGTTTGTTTCTAGAAACAATTTTTCATTGAGTGTGTGCATGTTTATATGCTATATATATATATCACTCTCTCTATATAGATTTTTCTCAACATTTTTTAAGAGCAGACAAAAAACTAAACTGGAAAAAATTAGCTCTGGAAAGTTTAAGTGAGCTTAAAGAACATACCTCCTTCTGAAGACAACTTTAGAGAAATTCAAGCCAGTCAACAAGCTAAAGGATACCAAGGTCAAATTAAATTGGATAGAGCCATATTTTTCTTAATTGCATTGCCCAAGTGATGATATGAGAAATTCTTTACACCACTTAACAATATATGTCAACAATTGCTCCTTCTGTGAAACAAGATAACCACATAAACATTCCAAAGGATCATTTTTACTTTTTGATGGAT
Organism: Mustela nivalis; assembly: GCF_964662115.1. Lineage (NCBI taxonomy): Eukaryota > Metazoa > Chordata > Mammalia > Carnivora > Mustelidae > Mustela > Mustela nivalis. The sequence continues at coordinate 144,004,008 of NC_139024.1, forward strand.
GTTTCTATCCCATTTAAATGATATGTTGGCTTTGAAGCCACTCTAATTTAGCTTAATATCTCAAATAGACTTTCCTATCTATATCTGTATTTATACCTATATCTATATCTATCTATCTATTCCCTTTTTTTAAAGCCAGTTTACTTCCAGTATTAATATTCAAAATGACTTGCTACTATGAAAAATAATTAGAGCAAGAACTGCTGCTCCTCTAATGTAGAAGTCTACAATAGGCTGTCCATATTTAAGAGTAAGAAAGATATGGGGCACCTGGCTGGCTTAGTTGATTAAGCCACTGCCTTTGGCTCAGGTCATGATTCCAGGGTCTTGGGATTGAGCCCTGTGTTGGGCTTCTTGCTCAGCAGGGAATTGGTTTCTCCCTCTCTCCCTGCCCCTTCGCCCACTTACGCTCTCTTTCTCCCTCTCTATCCTCAAATAAATAAATAAAATCTTTTTAAAAAGAGAGAGAGTAACAAAGATACTGTATTTTTAATATATAACCCATTATATATTACATTATGGAAAAGATACATTCCATATATGGAAAAGATACATTAATATATAATGTATTTTTCATATATATTTTCAATATATATGAAAATACCACTGGATTGGGTTAAGTACTTAAAAGTCAGCCTTTCAATCTCCCAGAACATTAACTGAAATGTATGAGGTGGGAAAATGAACATTAAAATCAATGAACTCTTGGGGCACCTGCGTGGCTCAGTCAGTTCAGCATTGAACTCTTGACTTCAGCTCAGGTCATGATCTCAGAGTCTGGGATCAAGCTGGTGTTAGGCTCCATGCTCAACAGGGAGTCTGCTGAGATTCTTTCCCTCTGCCATTCTCCCTGCTCTCCCCCTCTTTTTCTCTCTCTAAAATAAATAAATCTCTTTTTTTAAGTTTTAAAAAAATAACTTTTCTTTAAGTTAAAGAAAAACTTTCTTTTTTGCACTGTTGGTGGGAATATAAAATGGTACAGCCACTATGGCAGTTCCTCAGAAAAATTAAAAATAGAACTCCCATATGACCAGTATTTCTACTTCTGGGCATAAGCCCTAAAGAATTTAAAGCAGAACCTGAAGAGGTATTTGTAAACCCACATTCTCAGCAGCATTATTCACAATTGCCAGAAGGTAGAAGCAACCCATGTGACCATTAGTAGATGACTAGATAAACGAAATGTGGTATATCCATAAATGGAATATTATTCAGCCTTAGAAAGGAAGAAAATACTGGCACATGCCATAACATGGATGAACTTTGAAGATGTTATGTTGAATGAAATAAGCCAGTCACAAAAATACAAATATAGTATGATTCCAACTATACATGGTACTTAGAAAAGTTGAATTTGTATAGACAGAAAGTAGAAGGGTGGTGGCCAAAGACTGGGGAGAGCAAGAAATGAGGAGTTATTATTTAGTGGGCACAGGGCTTCAGTTTTGTGAAATTGTTTTAAAGATAGGTGATGGTGATGGTTCACAAAAATATAGGTGTACTTAATGCCACTAAACACTACACTTTAAAATTGTGAGATAGTAAATATCATGTTATGCATACTATATAACCATTTAAAATTTTTTTTATTTAAAAAAAAAAAAGCATCACCAAAAGGCATTACCCATTCTCTTGATCAGAATAGACACACACAACCACACGTGGGTAGCACAATGGATATTCTGAATAATGACAGAATAGTTAATGATACTGGGCAGGGCACCCAAACATCTGTGCTTTTGCTTGGGCTCTGTGACTTACCAGTGCAGACAAGTCCATTCAGTTCTTCGGTTCTGCATTGACTCCTTCTGTAAAATGAAGTCATAATCCCATTCCTGATTTCCATACAATGTTGTCATGAGAATCAAATTAACTTTTTTTTTAAAGATTTTATTTATTTATTTGAGAGAGAGGCAGTGAGAGAGAGCATGAGTGAGAAGAAGGTCAGAGAGAGAAGCAGACTCCCCGTGGAGCTGGGAGCCCGATGCAGAACTCGATCTCGGGACTCCAGGATCATGTCCTGAGCCGAAGGCAGTCGTCCAAACAATCGAGCCACCCAGGCGTCCCAAATGATGACTTTTCAACTGAAAAATCCATGTCAAATTGGAAGGTGGATAGCGTCCAACAAAGGGTTTTTATGCCAGGAGTCTCTATCTGTTAATAAATGGAGAGGTTTAAAATGGTGGACAATCTGAAGAAGGCCTAGTGGACACTCCTTTTCCCTTGGCTGAATGGTCATATGGAGAATTCTACCTTAAACCTACCTTGGTTTTACTACTTAAGAACCTATTTCTTGTGTAACCACAGGTAAGTTACATGATCTTTTTGCACTTTGGCTTTCTCATCTGTTTAATGAGAATAACAATCAATAATTACCTTGGGGGTTGAGATCTACCTTCAGGTAGATCACAGTGCTTAAAACAGTTCACCTGGTTGTCAACAAATTTAGCAACAGACCATTACCTCTCTACATACCCTATGGCATTGGTTCTCAAATTTTAATGTGCACATGAATTTCTTGAAAAACTTGTTAGAATGCAGATTCTGAGACAGTAGGTCTGGGATGGGGCCCAAGATTATAAGGTTCCCACACACCCAAGTAATGCTGATGCTGCTTATCCAGGGACACATTTTGATTGGAAGATGCTAGACTATGGGTCTCACAATGTGATTTGCTTCTCAATATTCTGGTCTTAGTTTATCATCAATCAATCAGTGAGTCAGAAAGTTTAATCAGGCCTCAGTTCTATTCACTTCAGTTCTGAAAATTCCAGACTCTTGAGCAATAGATACTTTAGATCTACAGATTCAAACCATTTAACATCTCCATCTTACATGAGAGGGAAAGAAAAGCCCAGAGATCATGAGTTCTGTGCCTTTCATCACAGAGCAATAGATTTAGGATCAACATCCAGGGTTCTTAGTTCCCAGTCCTTACACTTTCCAGGAATACAATGACTGATGACAGAGTCTTAACCCAACACACCCCCATAGACATACATCCTCTTCGAAGAAGTTTAGGAGACTGAGGGACAATGATTGGCCTCTAGAAAGAAGCCAGTGGCATATCCTACTTCATTCTGTTCCAAAATGTTCTTCTGAACCCTCCCAAAGGAACAGAAATGAATGACTAATCCACATTTTGTGAGTATATTAAAAATCTAAAGAAATTTTATGTAAAACATCCCAGACCATTTCCACCCTGAAAATAAAATTTTCCTTGGAAATTTAAAAAACACTCAGCCAGAATTCATTCTGTGTTTCACTTTTGGATCTTTGAATTTCAGGCTTCAGGGTCTTACTCTTTAAAACAGAACCACTCAGGTCCTCCTTGAAGAACAGACCATAATGACAGCCAACACCTAGGGCCTATGAGACAGTTGATGCAGAGGGGGACTTTCTCTACACCCATGACTAACCACTCCAGCTTCCTGAGAATGTGTTATAAATGTTCCCAGAGCTGTGCTGCAGCCCAGTGGGTGCTTTCTTGGCTCTGTCTCACCACATATGTTATCTTCATGGTAGCTGCTCCCAAAAAGGGTTGTAACTCAAGGGAATCTCTTCACAGATTCATGTCTGGCTTTAAAACAAGGAGCTCTCAAACCTGTCAAATCAGGGAAGCAGACGGTATCTCTATTTTGGGGTACATTTTCCCTCTGGGTGTGTAAAGGTTTCCTTCGGGAGGACTCTTCCCTTTTACACTCATGGGTTTGACGCTTGCACGTTGGAAACAAACTCTATGTCTGAAAAAGACACAAAACCTTGTCAAGGTGTATAATTCAGTGAAATTCAGGTTGGATCCATAGGGAGGGGATAGCAGTGGAGCGGGGCAGGGGTACACGATGCACAGCTTAATATACACAGCATGTAGCATTAGTTGAATACTTCTGTTGGTTGCCATAGGAATGAGAAGACTTTTGATTTTAAATTATAGCTCCTCTGGAGCTATGTTAAAAATGTGACTGTGGATTCTTGCTGTTTACAGCTAGGAGCTTTTTAAATCAAGGATTCTTATTTAAAAAAAAAAAATGCAGCCCAAATGTTTACCCTGCCAAAGGAGGTTACATTAACCTGAAAAAAAATGTCACTCCCAAGGCCCTGTCAGCTAAAGAACATGGACTTCTTCCAACTACCTTGGGCATCACAACTTCCAAACTAGTGAAAAACAATGTGATCCTGGTATTTTTCTTCCAGAAGGGATTTGTGAAATACATAAAAACTGGTGGTAATGCACCCAAGGCAGTTGTCATTAGATTGTCATGGGATGGGTGGGGGTGGGGGTGGGGAGGGGCTGCAGGGGAATATTTTTTTTAAAAAAAACGAGCAATTGATCTAAAACCAATAGTCCTTGAAATCATTTTTTAAAGATTTTATTTATCTGAAAGAGAGTGAGCCCAAGTGGTGGGGGAGGGGCCGAGGGAGAGGGAGAAGCAGGCTCCCTGGACTTGGGGCTCAATCCCAGGACCCTGGGATCTTTACTTGAGCCAAAGGTAGACACTTAACTGATTGAGCCACCCAGGGAGCCTTGAAATCATTTTCTAAAATGGTTTGATAAAACAGTGGTAGCCCTTCTGTGTCTGGCTCCTCCATCAGTTGACCCCCTCATCATCATAATCACTAATTCAAAGCTCTGACATGGATGACCAATCTGTAATTTTAGGGTTAAACACTGTGCTAAGTTTGATTAGTGTCCACTCCTCACTTCTCCCGCCATCAACTAGATGCTGGATTTTTTTTCATCTAACTTGAAAAGCCATGGACAAATTAAATACGTTAAAAGTTGTGTATTTGGGGGGCACCGGGGTGGCTCAGTGGGTTAAAGCCTCTGCCTTTGGCTCAGGTCATGATCTCAGGGTCCTGGGATTGAACCCCACATCGGGCTCTCTGCTCAGCAGGGAGCCTGCTTCCTTCTCTCTCTCTCTCTCTGCCTGCCTCTCTGCCTACTTGTGATCTCTGTCAAATAAATCTTTAAAAAAAATTGTGCATTTTATGTAAAGCTTCCCAACTGGCATGCCAAGTTGTTGCTCCCAAAACCGGGATGACTGAGCCCCCAAAGTTGACTGCCCTAAACACATCTACTCGTTTACACATATGATCATTTTCAAGGTATGCCTTAATATGAAAAAAGTTGAGAGAATCTAAGTTTTGCTAACTTGTACTCTCCTTGAGAAAAGAAATTGATCTAGTTTATTACTGTATTCCGAAGAATTCATGTATTGCCTGGCACATAATGATAATAAACAATTATCCTCAATTAAATAATTATGAATAAATGAATAGTGATACATTTAAACCAGACTACATGTCTGGACCTGCACCTGGAAAAAGAGAAAATTTTGGTGTTGAGCTATTTATTATGCAATGGATAAAAGGCGTATTCTGCTCCAAGTATCTATATATGTCATTTAATTTGGCTGAGGAAAGAGATGAGTTTATAAAAAAAGAGTGGCCAAAATTCTGCTATAGTTTGTAATTCCCTGTTGTAGGAAAAGAAAAGCAGAGTGGTAGAAAGAAAACAGCTGCCCTTTGGTGAGGATAAGTTGGCAGGAGTTCTAGATGTTTCCTCCTTTGCATGGCTCTCCAGAAAAAGAATACACATGGATGAGCTCATCAAGTCCACCAGATCTCTGCTGGGGAAGATAATTATAATAACTAACACTCTGGGGCACTTGCTATGGGCCAGGTACCATTCTAGATGCATCTAGAGGTAATATTTCAACTAATACATGAGATAGATATGGTTGGGGTGCATGGAATGGGAAGCCTTACTTTCACAACTCCTTACATTTCTAAGCTATTGAAGAAGTATTTTAAAGTAATACCTAACCTAAATATTTCCTGTGTGCCAGATTCTCTATTGTCTACATAGGTTATCTCATTTGATTCTTATTTTTATTTTTATTCTACAGAGCTGGAAAATGAGGCCTGGAGAGGTTAGCTTGCTTAGTTAACAAGTAGCGAAACCTGGATTCCCAAGCCAATATTTTTAACTACATTACTGCATTGTCTCCTGAATGATTGGAAAACATTTCTTTGGTGTTTATTATATAGCAATGAGTAGTTGAGGCTAATTACGACCATTTTTTTTCCAGGTCTAATAATGTTTGTGAAAAATTAAAGAGTAAATAGCTCTAAGTTTCTCTTCATTTCAGAAGCAAGCACCCACCTACCATCACTCCTCTTTCTAAGCATCATGGCGGAGGTGGATCTTCTGTTATCTCCAATCCACTAGGAACAAGGAATGCTGATTTGGAAACCTAATACCTGTGAGATGATGTTCCTCAGTGTCTTTGGGTGACAGATTCCCAAAGACATTTATCTCGGAAGACAAACCACGAGTTGTGTCATGAATAATAATATTTGTTATGCAAACACCCTTGCACATATGCATAAGGAAAACACTTAGTATTAATATTTAAGTACATAGACCTTGTTGTAGAATGTGTCAGTATATTAAAAACCTAAAAGGGATGAAATAGTTAACCAAAGTTCCTTTGATTTATACAGTTTTTGTTTGGTTTTTGACCTTGGCATTTCAGAAGAAAAAAAAAGGAAGTTCAAAATTATCACGTGTCTAAAGTCGTTCTGATCATTTTCTTCTTCTGTGTCTGTATATCTCTACCTCTGTCTGTCTGCCTGCCCTTCTTTTTCTAATCTCTACTTCTACTTGTACATTTGTCTATCTACCTATCTAACCCATCTATCTATTGCTAATCCTCGGTCTGCATAGTAGTGTGGCATTTTCAAAATGACATTGAAATAACCTAAAAATGACTTATCCTGTTTTGTTATAATTCAAACTCACTCTTTGTGGGTTCTCACTGCTATATTCAATCTTATTCTCCTAATGTGCTTTGGACATTCAGGAGCCACATCTTCTGTCCCGTCTGTAAGACTGATGCCCTCAGAGATCACTACTCTTTCTTCCTTAAACACATCGTGGGATATTTTCAAATTGCTTGTCTGGATTTTCAGGAAGACTAGGAAAAATGCAGTTGAACTTGTGATTAATTTTTCCCCCTCCAGAAAAGTGGAAAACAAATTACACACACACTTTACCCATAAAGAATTGAGGACAATGTGATTTTCTTGCCAGGATGAATGAAGTCAAATATCATTATAATACATCTTCAAATTCATTTTTTTTAAAGATTTTATTTATTTATTTGACAGAGAGAAATCACAAGTAGATGGAGAGGCAGGCAGAGAGAGAGAGAGAGGGAAGCAGGCTCCCTGCCGAGCAGAGAGCCCGATGCGGGACTCGATCCCAGGACCCTGAGATCATGACCTGAGCTGAAGGCAGCAGCTTAACCCACTGAGCCACCCAGGCACCCCCAAATTCATGTTTAAATAAAGCTACTATTGTCAGTGCATTTCTCCCCAGTAGCTGTCCATTTTCAAGGCTTCATAGTTAAGGGTTTGAGAGTCACAGTAAATAGAGTTGCTTGACGATTCCTTTCCCTACTCAAGATCTCTTCATTTACCTATTTCCAGATCAATTAGATAAACATTAAGATAGAAACATAATGCATGAGTATTCTTTCTGTCAAGCCAAGATATTTCTGTATTATAAATCAACTTACTAGAATCCAGTTGGCAAAAGAGTACAATGTCATTTTCAATTATTGCTCTTTTCAACTCTGTGAATGAGCCCTTCTATAAGTATTTAAAGAGGGGAAAGAATATTTTCAGAAGTGGGCAGCAAGTGGAGCTAAAGGCTTCATTTTTCTTGGCTCTGGTCTCCATCACATTGGCCAAAACCACCTCTCTTCTATTGTGGCTTTCTCCAATGCAGCCCAGAAAAGGAGACTGTGGATTTTGTTTTGAAGAATTTTCCTGCTGAAAATGGGCCAAGAAGGGACCATTTTGACATGGTGTTCTTAAATAGGATTTAGAAGTCTGTCTACTGTGCAAATGAAGATGTTTACAGATTTAATGCCCATCTCTGCCAGCCTAATGCAGGCTTACCTCGTTATATTGCACTTGCTTTATTGCATGTTACAGACACCGTGTTTTTTACAAAGTGAAGATTTCTGGCAACAATACATCGAGCAGGTGTATTGGCTCCATTTTCCCCACAGTATTTGTTCACTCATTTCCTGTCTCTGGGTTACATTTTGGTAATCCTTACAATATTTCAAACTTTATTATTACTACTGTTATTATATTTGTTATGGTGATTGGTGATCAGTGATCTTTGATGCTGAGATTGTAATTGTTATGGGACATCACAATCCACATCCATATAAGATAACGAGTCAAATCAAATAAATGTAGTGGGTGCTCTGACTGTGCCACCAACTGGCCGTTGTCCCATTTCTCTCCCTCTCTTTGGATCTCCCTATTCCCTGAGACAACAATATTAAAATGAGGCCAATTAATAATTTTACAGTCGTCTCTGAGTGTCCAAGTGGAAGAGAGTCGCACATCTCTCACTTTAAACCAAAGGCTAGAAATTATTACACTTGGAGAGGACAAAAGCCTTGACAAAAGTCAGGATAGGCTGAAAGCTAGGTCTCTTGCAATTCAGTTGAGCACCCCACTTTTGGTCTCAAGCTCAGGTCTTGATCCCAGGGTCATGGATTCAGGCCCTGCATTGGGTTTCATGTTGGGTGTAGAGCCTACTTAAAAAAAAAAAAAAAGTGTTACTCCAGCGAACACACGAATGATAAGAAAGCAAAACGGGTCCAATGCTGCATAGAGAAAGTTCCAAAGGCCTGGATAAAAGATCAAACCACACATTCCCTTAAGCCAAAGCCTCACTCTCTTCAATTCGATGAAGGCTGAGACTGCAGAAGAGAAGTTGAAGCTAGAAGGGGTTGGTTCATGAGGTTTAAGAAAATAAACTATTTCCATAATAGAAAAGTGTAAACTGAAGCCGCAGGTTCTGAGGGAGAAGCTGCAGCAAGTTCTCCAGAAGATGGAGCTGAGAGAGTCAATGAAGGCGGCTGCACTAAGCAACTGAATTTGAATGTAGATGAAGCAGCCTTCTGTTGGAGGAAGTTGCCATCCAGGACTTCCATAGCTCAAGAGGACAAGTCAATGCCTGGCTTCAAAGCTTCAAAGGACAGGCTGACTCTCTGGTTAGAGGCTAATGCAACTGCTGACTTCACACTGAAGCCAATGCTCATGTACCGTAACAAAAATCCCAGGGCCCTTAAAAATGATGCTGAATCAACTCTGCCCGTGCTTTACAAGTGGAACAACAAAGCTTGGATGACAGCACATCTGTTTACAACATGGTTGGCTGAATATTTTAAGCTCACTGCTGAGATCTACTGCTCAGGAAAAAAAAAAAAAAAAAAAGATTCCTTTCAAAATATGATTGCTCAGTGACAATGTACCTGGTCATCCTAGAGCTCTGAGGGAGATGTACAGCCAGGCTAATGTTTTCACACCTGTTAACACAACATGCATTATGCAGTCCATAGATCAAGGAGTCACTTTAACTTTCACGTCTTTTTATTTAAAAAAAAAAATATATATATATATATACACTTTGTAAGGCTACAGTTGGCATAGATAGTGAGTCTTCTGATGGATATGGGCAAAGTCAATCGAAAGCCCTCTGGATGCCATTAAGAACATTTGTGATTCATGAGAAGAGGTCAAAATATTAGGATGAACAGGAATTTGGAAGGAGTTGATTCCCACTCTCATGCATGACTTTGAGGGGTTCAGGATGTCAGTGGAGGAAGACATTGCAGATGTGGTGGAAACAGCGAAAGAGCTAGAGTGAGCGGTGAGCCCGAGGATAAGACTGAATTGCTCTCACCTCATCAGTGCCTGAACAGATGAGGAGGTGTTTCTTACAAGTGAGCAAAGAAAGTAGTCTCTTGAGATGGAATTTACTCCTGGTGAGGATGCTGTGAAGACTGTCGAACGACAGCAATGGATTAAGAATCTTACATAAACTTAGTCAATCAAGCAGCAGCAGGGTTGGAGAGGATTGGCTCCAATTTGGAAAGATGTTCTACTGTGGGTAAAATGCTTATCCAACAGCATCACAAGCTACAGAGAAATCGTTCATGGGAGGAAGACTCAATCGATGTGGCAAACTTCATTGTTGTCTTATTTTCAGAACTAGCCCCAATCAGCTCACCTTTAGCAACCATCAACATGGAGGCAAGACCTTCCATCGGCAAAAAGATTGCAAACTCTGTGAAAGCTCAGATGATGGTTAACATTGTTTAGCACTGACGTATCTTTAAATTAAGATATGTATATTGGGTTTCTTTTAGACATAATGTTATTATATACTGAATAAACTATAATATAGTGTAAACAATACTGGGAAACCAAAAATTCACTTGCCTTGCTATATTGTGATATTTTCTTCATTGCAGTAATCTGAAACTGACCCTGCACTATCTCCAAGGTATGCCTATACCTGGCACCTTATACATGAGGGAGATCTCAAAACATGACTACATGTTTACATAGAATACAGTTAGGCTCCTCTCCCTGTGAAACTTTGTCTTCCCCAGTCTACCTTTCTGGCCCTCGTGGCCTTCTTTAGCTTTCCAACTATCATCAAAACCTTCTCACAAGAAAAGTCTGGAAATTCATTTACTTTAAAGTAAAAGTAACCGATGATGGCTTAAAGTGTTTCGTCTCAGGAAGAGTTCAATATGGATAAAACCTCACATAAAATCTTTGCAGTCTCCTACCACTGAATGACAATCCTTAGTGAGCAGGGAAGGTGAGACTGCTTTTGAGGGATGGTTGAGAGAGTGCATTGCCAAGCAGAGAGAAACCACAGCTACGGCAACATATTCTGAGATCAACTATTTGCAGAAATAGATGAATATACTATTTTCTACACTTGTTTAGTGAGGTAGCACTTAACCAAAGATTTTCAACCTAGGGACCCGACCAAGGAATCCAAAATGCTCCAACACTTTAAGAGATGGTCTAATATTTTAAAATTATAGTTGGGTTTGTTGGGGAAAGAGAAACTTACCCAAGATTTCATGCCGAGAAAAGGCAGAACTTCATATAGTTCAACACAAATACAAAATATTGTCGACTAGAGAGCTCTAGAATACAGTGAAGCAACTAAACAAGTAAAATTATAAAATTGTCAATAACACAAAACTCTTCATCTCTTAGTAAAGAGTAAACCCAGACTGATGGAAGTCAATGCAATGATACCGAAAGAACAAAAAAAAAAAACAGTTGTCTACTTACAAATCATATAACCTCCTTTACCAAAATGTCTGGGTCTTACGCCATCCAATAGAATAAATAACTATACCCCCAAAATAAACTAATACAAGCTGATATCTTTCTTGGTCTCCAGATTCCATCTTTATTATTTTTTAAAGATATTATTTGTTTATTTAACAGAGAGAAAGATTGCAAGTAGGCAGAGAGGTAGACAGAGAGAGAGGGAGAAGCAGGCTCCCCACTGAGCAGAGAGCCCGATGCAGGGCTCGATCCCAGAACCCTAAGACCATGACCTGAGCCGAAGGCAGAGGCTTAACCCACTGAGCCACCCAGGTGCCCCTCCAGATTCCATCTTGAAATATACCTCCATTTTGAATAAATCAAATACCGCTTTTCTTTGTATATAGAACATTCATACACACATGCTCTTGTCACCAAAGTGAACAAAAAGTATACATATCTGTGCCATGTCATGTAGTTGTAATAATCCTAATTATTTCTTTCAGTCTTACGGTTCCAAACTTCCATATTATGACGCATTGGTGTAAAAGATATAACTCTACTTTAGCTTCTTTTAAAATAATTTTTTATTTCTTGCTTACTCGGATATGTTAACATTATCTGAGTTAACTTTTTGAGCTGATGTCTTAAAGATGATTTGGGCAGAATTGTTCAGTGCTACATAAGTGCTAGTCTGAATCCTTGCTCTAATCTTGCCTTCTGGTTCTATTGTACCTCAGAACAATGGACCATTATAAATGTTGCTTTTGAGCAGATTAAAGTTACAAAACAGAGCTGAGCTGATCAGTTTGTGGCATTGGCTTTTAAACATTACAGTGCTTCCCACCTTTAAAAATAATTCCTCACCCAGATATTCCTACATGTAATCTATATCTATGCTTTCAGAGAGTAAAAGCATTTTTTGAAAATCTATTTCAGAAGCTGGTCATATTATGTTAAAAAAAAAAAACCAGTTGTTAATTATTTAGTAAAATGAAGTTCTCATTTTGCAAGTTAAGAAATATCCCCTTCCCAAATATATTTCTTTCTCTAAATTGAAATTTCCTCTCTGAGTTTTCTTAAATCATAGCCCTTTCATACTGCATGTACATTTTGTAAGACACTTCAAATTTACCTTTCTTGGTTAAGCTTCCAGAAATGATTTACTTCCAGAACCACCCCCCAAACTCTGAGAATCAACTCTATTTTTCAGATTTCCCATTTATCATCTCTGTCTTCAATCACACATTTATCTGTGCTCACCTAAATGTTTGGTGTTTGTCAAGCAGCAGTAGATTGGGCATTCTCTCTCCCCATCTCTCTCTCTCTCTCTCTCTCTCTCTCTCACTTATGAGTCATTACAATTTCAGCAGATTCACAATAGAGAGTTCAGAACCTGTCGCCCACACCTCACTGTAAAAGAAACCAGAAGACAGCTTTCTCCTCTTGCAAATGTCAAGTGTTCTCGCATGTCTCCATTGGAGGCTGAATAGAAATGTAACCTTAGAAAAGTAAGTCCTTGGGTCTGGGGCAAAGCTTTGTGTATTCTATTCCAAAGTGGACTTTCCCTACAAGAACATAGAATTGGTAGTTTTAGTTTCCTTTCATCAGGCTTAACTCAGCAGCCCGAGCTTGGTATCTGATTTGTCCTGATTGGGTGGGAGAGCCCACAAGACAGACAGCAGGAGATTTTCCGGTTCGTCTCAAAAGCAGCTGGAAGAACTGTGTCTATGGGAAGCCGGAAGTGTGGTGGTCTTCCATCCAAGACTTCTCAAATGTATCTTCTTTTTTCTTAACAATCCAACACACCACACACCGTGCCACGCTTATTAACTAATTCTTCTTGGTCAACAAAGGGTCAAAACCCCATCAGGCTTGCATTTGGCTCTCATTATGCCTTTCAGGAGCACATCTCCAAGTATTGTGTCTAAAAGTCCTTTCGGAGGTTTGCTAGGAAGGATATCCCACCAGAATAAGCTCAGGTATCTAACCAAAGTTTCCTTTTGCTGTTGGGTTTATTTTGTTACATTCAGACAGAAAAAAAAAAAAATGCATTTAGACAGATTGGCATGATTTGGGCTGGAGCTTTGACCAAGCAATCAGAGGCAGGAAGGGGAAGAAAGGCCAGAGGAGAGGTAGGGGTTGAAATCAGATGTTCATTTTATATTTCACTCCAGAAAACAGCTCAGGATTATAATTACCCACCTTGTTTTGCAGCTCAGAATAAAAGTGGCGTTGCACCAACCCCTACCCAAGCAGCCATCATGATTAGAAAGTACTCCACACCTTGGAGAACTGAGGAGACATGAGCATAATTTTAAATGCAAATTAAACTGAGGGGGTAGCAGAGAGAACACATAAAAGACAGTAAAACAAAACCTTTCAATTTTCTTAAATTAGCAGTCTAATGTGTTCTAAAGAGCAGCTCCACTCAGATCTCCTCTTAGGGGTTGCATTTCATCATAATATAAAATGGGCCAATCCATCACTTGCCTCTGCTCAGTGCTCTCGAATTGAGATTGAAGGGAAAATTAGAAGCTGTTCATTTGGGCTCCCGTGCTCAGCAGCATCGCACAGCGTCATCAGGAGCTCTGGGTGTCCTGCTGCAAGAGGCCAACAAGTGCGTGAGTATCTGCTAACTTCAAGACTCTTCCTTTCCTGTCTCATTTCTGGCCACCTTTCTTTTCTAGGGGGTGGGGGTACAGCTCCCAAAAGAGCATGTTATAATGCATTTTTTAAAAGCTGGGAGATTTCAGGCAGCTTTTTCAGCTTCTTCCAGCGACTGAGTCGCAGAAGGAAAGAGAGTTATTTTCAGCCGAGACGCTGGTGACTGATCTATGTATTAATTATAACAGGGGAACATTTAACATATGCTAAGCTCAAACGGCCATTCCCTGCAACCCGTAGCCAGCATCAGGGTAGGAAGTGGGTGCCCCCCCCCAACAATTTCTAGACAACTTTTCGATCCTATTAATGGTTTAATCATGTAATTCGGTTGCAATTGCAAATCGAAGTGTGACTTGGGGCTATAAACATAAATTAGTAAAGCCAAAACCCGTTTTTCAATGACGATGACACTTCTCTGCGTAAGAGACGGAATGGGTGATGGGGAATGGACCACATGATGGTTACATGTAGATTTTGATGGTGATGATTTTGTGCCCAAGTTTTATACGGGAAACTGGTCATTTTCTTCCTTTAGAGTGGAGGATACAAAGAGGCTGAGACTGGCGTCACCTTCTGTTGCTAAGGTAACATGCTCTGGCTATTTTATGTGATAAAGGAGGTCTACTGGACTGTATACATTATTCATCGCTGTTCTAATCAAACAATCAAAATTGTTTACTTTCATCGGGAATTTAGTAAGATCAAAGACACTCCAGCTGAAAATCTTCTTGGTTTTACTGCCGGCAGTTAGTCCTTGATTTTTTTTTTTTTTCCTCTTGCAGTAAGTATGATTTGCTCTTGGGATTACCTTTGGGAATTTTTTAAAGTTTCCTCTTACCAGATTTGGGTTCTTAAATTAAAATATTCACTGTTAGAAAGAGGAACGAATTGGATTAGCCTTCTGAGCTCAATTTGAATGACTTGGTCTTATGAATTCTTTCCAAAAACATCCTGCAGAAAGAGAGATACTTCATTTGTGCAAGTATCAGGGAGAGGTTACATATGCTAAAAAGAACCCAGCTGGCTGAATGCTTTTTAATAAGTGCATCAGCTTCCTGACAGGCCAGTGCATGATGACATCCTGGGGATCCTTGTCCCCCAAACCAGGATTCTTTCTCAAAAGCAGCCTGGGTCACGGGCAAGCAGGTGATGATCCTGGAGCACTTTATAAAATGTGCTGAAGGGAAGCGCCAAAAGGGAAGGAATCCAAGGCATTTTTATAGCAAACATGTCAGCATGTGTCATAAATGCACGGCACCTCTAAGTGGAGGCTCGGATTCCCAGGCGATTCTCCCCGTTCTAAGGGAATTGGAACTCCCTGGACCGAGGATCAGTTCAGAACGCTGACACTTAACAGAGCCATTCCTCAGACAGATCTTTTCAAAACGGATAGCATATGAATTTAACAGCCTATTTTTCCAGTTAATAAATAACAAGGAAAAACTGGTATGTTATTTCTCTTTAGCTTGAATCATCTGGATTTTTTTTTTTCTGAGTAGAATATATTTCCTTTAATGAATGTTGATTAAATGTTGCATGTTCTCTTACAGTAGAAGAGCTATGTTGAGGGTGGGTTTAGAACTGGAACTCTCAAATGAGGGAGGATCATAATGGGATATTTCTTATTCCAAAATTGTTAATATGTATATATTATTATAATATATAACAAATATAATACATTGTATATATATATATATTTATACACACACACACACAGACATGGTTTTAAACATCTATTTGACAGTCTAAAATATTGTGAATTTTTTTTTCCTTTTCCATAGGCACACAAGTGACTATTTTGTCTTGAAACTCTGCTTTGAGAACATCAAGGATGGATTATCCCAAAATGGATTATTTTCTGGATGTCGAGTCTGCTCATAGACTCTTGGATGTTGAGTCAGCTCAAAGATTCTTCTACAGTCAAGGAGCTCAAGGTAATACAATGGGAGCAAGAGAGGAAAGTCCTCTCGGATGCATGTTGGTTTTATACTGACAGCTGGCTGTCTACTGCAGCAGCTGTAGCTCTACTGCAGAGGGTCGGTAATTGGGATTACTAAATCAAAAACGAATCTCTACCAAACTGTTGCTGAAATTGAGGCAGGCACGTAATAGAATGGATAAACGCAAACTTCTTGGATGTGGTTTTAAAAAAAAAGAAAAGAAAAAAGCATCCTAGCCAACTTTTGACATAAATGCCCCTAGGACAACTAGGTTAGAAAATGATTTCCCACTTCCTTGCACCCAAGGCATAGGTATCCAGAAAGGTATCTGGAATGCTTCCCCACCTCTGCCCCACCCCAGGAAAGGTTAAGTTTGCAGCCACTACACTTGAGGAGATCTAGGGCACCCTGACCTGTCTGACTAAACTCCAGGTGGGTTAGGGGCTCCCAAGATCAGCTTTGTGCTTCTAGAGCTGCCTTATCTGTTTTAGATAAACTCTGTTACTGCTCTGAGAATTAGCAGAGCACCCAGAGAGCAGTAAGAAGCATGCCTGTTGTGAAGTATGTATGTTTGATATGTGCATTTTTATTGATATTTTAATTTTATTGATATGTGCATATTACAAGATGGTCAGCGAGGCTCTGGTTGGCTGGCTTTTCCTGTTCCGCGATGCATTGAGGATATTTTGCGAGTGCATTGGAAAGAAGCTGGAGTGTCTTATGGGATCTCCTGATAGGCAGGAGATTTTTAAAAAAAACATATTTTCTCTTTTCCACGGAATGTTTAGGGTGTTCAGTCAAGGCTCTCTGATAATGGGCATCTCCTGCACAGTATAGGGGATACACTGAAGAGAAAGCCGATGACCGTATTCTTAAAGAGAAAAGTAGTCAAATTCTTGGAAGTCGTAAGGCAGAACTGAGAAGGAGTGCTGTTTGGGGACTCTCACTGTTAGGTGGTGACAGGTACTTCACATGGGGCACTGATGAAATCTGCTTTGGCTTTCCCAGAGGTCTCCTCTGCATTGGTTTTACCTCACTGGTAAGCCGATTTCCCATGGCAACCTCGAGGGTTTTCAAGCCTCCTTCTCTGGTTCCATTTTCCTGGGTATGATCCAGGCTTCTTAAAGCCAGGAGGGGCTGGACAATGATCTGGTTGATTTGCTCGGGTCAGTGTGCTCATCAGCAGAACTTAAATTAGCAAAAGTGATAGAACAGCTAATTCTCCCTGTGTCTCTGGTTGTACGTAGTCAGCAAATGCTCCTCTCAGCCACCTACAGAGACATGAATATGTTACTCAAGTAGGAGACAAGGGAGAGACTGGCCAGAACCTCCAGCCTCCTCTGAGTCTGCAAGTAAGAAGATGCTAGAAGTAGATGGAGAAAAGGGGCTGAGGCTCAGTCCCCATCTCCAGACCCGTGTTTCAACATCACCACGCCTGATGCGTTCAGTCTGAGCGGGACAATAATGTTCAGTGGTGGGGTCACCTACCTGAGCTGCGTAATCATCAGCAGAGAAAGGGAGTCGAGTTCATTCACAGTATTAAAGATGCCCACTTTGCCTGGCAGTTGAAGCTTTTCAGAAGCCTGTGGGCTCCGGGCTTCCACGGAAGGAAAGCAGGCAGGGTGTGGGAGGCTCTGAGGACTCAAAGCAGCCTGGTGGTTGTCAGCAGATGGAGTTTGGGGGTGGAGTGGTCAGAATTGTCACCATCCGTGACTGTGGTTTAGACAGCAGAGCTGGAATGATTAGAAAATGCAGGGGAGGTGGCAGCATAAGCCATTGGAGCTCCTGAGAGCACGTTCATTTTAAGGTAATCGAACGGCGTTCCAGTCAAAGGATCTTGAATTCGTAGTAAGGTGGAGGGGTCCCTAAACATCATCTATTTCGATTTTTTAAAACCTCAGCCTTCCTGAATCAGCTACCCAGGTGTACAGCCGAGGAGTTTGCATTTTAAGCAAGAGCCCCGGTGATGATTACCTAGCAGCACATCAGTCTAGGGGCCCACACTGAAGGACCGGTCCACCCAATCCAGTTTCTCTCCTGCCTTCCTGGCACAGGAACCCTTTCCTCTGCATTAGAGACAGGATCACCCAGTGGTTGCAGACCCTGGACCCTGACTGCCGGGGTTCAAATCGCGGGTCTGCCACGGTGAACCTGGACAAGCTCAACTCCCCCTGAAAAAGACAGAAGAAACCACAACAATGCCCAGTTTCTCAGCTGCTAAGAGCCTTAATGAAGTAAGATTTAAAGTGCTGAAACTGTCTGCCACATAGATGCTACACATCAGCAAATCAATAAAACATCCCTGGCAAAATGCTATCCCCTCCTCTTTTTGAAATTTCATAAGGAAGCCACTGCCAAACAAGAACACAGCCTGAAAGGAGCGTAATCTCCTATTTTTAGCAAAAAAGAAAGAAAGAAAATTAAATTTTCCATGAATTATAAAACACGGTGATGATTTTCTTGTCACATCAAAACCCAACTCCAGGCAAAATTGAAAAGTAGTGAGTTTGTCTTGGTATTCCCTATCCACCTGGTCCTTCTTTTCACATGACAAGTGAGGATCTTCCCACTTCTCCATATGCCTTCCCCAGAGCTGGACCACGTAGGACCGGTGAACCCCCGTCTCCTCTCCAGGAACTCTGCTGCCACGGCAATACGGGGCTTTTCACTACACCACCCCAGGTGTAGTGACACGTAGTCACTACTAGTGACTCACTTGGTATAGACTCCCTAGAATTTCCCCGACAACCAGTTCCTGGGCCTGATAAAGGGCTCGGGTGAGTGGACAGAGGCCTGAGGACCACGGCCTGCTGCCCTCCCTTGCAGAAACAGGTGTATGTGTTTGAGTAGAGATTCTGAGCACCAGTGAAAAGGGGGCAGCTTGGGAGCCAGCTCTTGGGAAAGGCATTTGAGGCAATTAGGGCTTCGTGCTCCGGATGAAACACCGCACACAGCAGCTCTCTTCCTGGCCAACCCAGCCCAGGGACAGGTGCATGGTAGATTAAGTAACCCCGATCCGACACCCGCTTCTAAAAGGTCTAACTGGGAGCACAGAGTGGAGCTGAGCACCCAGAATTTGGGTGACCAGGGATTTGATCCACTCAACTGGAGGGTGATGATTGCCTTTTTGAGTTGACCATTCTCAAAGTCATGGTGATACCATTGTAGACTGATCAAGGGTTCTTGCAGGTGTAAATACTCTTGCAGGGGGAAGCAAGAACATCTCAGTTTTATTTTTCCATAGTACCATCCTTATATCAGTTTTGTTTACAAGTTCATAAACTTCTTAGAAACCAAACCCTTTTCTATTAATGACATCCAAAATGTCATTAATTCCACGATACTGGAATTATAATGCTTTTAATCCCATCACAGTTATTTTTCTATTCTTTTTGGAAAGTGGCAAAGGCCTGCCTCTAAGTAGAAGATATTTTTAGCTAGTCAAAGCCAGAGAAGTCCCAGAAGGTGAAAAAGAAGGACAAAAGCCATCCGGTCTATTGCAGGACAGATTCTTCTGAAAGTCCCAGAGGATTTCAAGTCAGTCATTGGCTCTGTGGACCTTCATTTTTCTTCAGTTTGGTCCTGAGGTAGGGAAGCACCCCTCTGGGGACTCTGTTTTGGAAAGCATGATGTGTTGCAGAGAGCAGAAAAAAATCCAAGGTCACCCTGTTCATTATCCATCAGTGAAGGAAGCTCTCCCAATTAATCTGTGAGTGCTTCGTCAACAGGAAAAGCTGCTTACCTAGAGGGAAGTCCGTGAAGGTCTCCATTAACTCAAAAGAATTCTTGAGGTTGCAGATACATACGGCATAGAGATCAGCCATGTCCTGACAACATGGAACTTGAGTTCTCCCATCTTCCAGGTTTCTATGATGACGCACACACACTACTTTTGTCCCTGTCATTTTTTTACTGAACAATTGCATTGGAAGGGAAGGATCACAAAACTAGCGTCGTAGGATTTTCAGGTTGAAAGGGACATTGTATACATGGGTGATTCTCCTGGCTGCTCCTGGAACCAAGCGAAATGGAATTTGTGAGGAACAGACCCAGATCCCAGGACTGCATTACCAAAGAGCCACTGGGCTACTAGGATGAACGCCGGAGGTTGAGAACCACTGTTATGGATCGTTAATCACATGCTATTGAGAGGGTGGTCCTGAACTAGCACCATGGGCTTCATCTCGGGGCTAATTAGAGATGCAGAATCTCAGGCACCCTAAACCTAGAGAAGCAGAACCTGCATTTGAACAAGATTTCCAGGCAATTTATGTTAGTTCAAGAAACAATGACTGAATCCAGAGCATCTTAGAAACACCTGGCGAGATTTTATGAACTCAGGACTGGAGTCCCGCAACAGAACAATTAAATCAGAATCTTTGGTAGTGAGCCTTGTACTTGGGAATCGTTTTAATTGTTCCTGGTGATTCAAATGTGCAACCAGGACTCAGATCTACTGACCTCTTGTTTTAGTGAAGGAGGTTTTAGCACATCGTGCAGCTATTCTTGCCTGAGGATCTTTCTCTATCTAGGTCCTTCCCTTAAATAAATCTTCAGCATTGGAAAGGTGCAAATGGACTTTTTTTAAAAAAAGGACTGGGCTATGTATGGGTGCTACCATGTTCATATTCACTGTATCCATTAATCCTCAAAGAAACTTTAGGAAAGAGGAATTATGATGCTTATTTCACGGATTAGGAAAGCAGCATGGCCAGGATTTGAATTACAGTATTTCTGACTCCAATGATCCCATAGGCAGTGAAGGAAACATTCATGACCAAATCACACTCCTGGCTATGATGAAGCTCAAGGTGGTTCTGCCACGTGCCCAGATCACACAGTTTCCAGAGAGATGGTGGCCACACATACCTACGACCTCCTTGCTACACTAAGTTTCTTTTCTCCAAGACCATCAAAAAATTTAGACAATTAAATTTCCTTCCAAGAGGAAAATACATTAAAAGGCAGCCAAATGACTAAAGTCACTAGGCAATCAAATTTATGAATCCTGTTCACAATTTCCCCTCTTTTATCCTTTAACATAATTCTTGGCATTGGAACTAGGAACTATACTCATTACATCATAGAGCATCTTCTCTGTCTTGTCCAACAAAGGGAAATGCTACTTTTGACAACTGATGGATGCCACAGTTAGCAGCTAAAGTCTCTTCAATTTGCATTTGGAAATGGAGAGGAATTCATTTAAACCCTCTCTCTCAAATATTTCCTCCACCTTTTGCCCATCCTGTGAAATCTGTCAGAACTGCTATCTCTTCAATCTTCAGCTTTGAATTAAATGTACTCTAAACCTAAACTCTAAATCTCTGGGACTTCTGACATGGCCCCAAGAGACAAGAACATTTGGTTACAACTCAATTCGTTGCAAATCATTGACAATAGTCATCAGCACAAAATGTACTCATGCTATTTCCTTTCCTGTGCTTCATACAAGACCCAACCCAGTGTCAACTCTCTGTGAAGCCTTGCCTGACTTTTCTAGGCCTTTTTTTCCACTGCGTTCTATTCATGCCTACATTATAGCCTTTGTCATATTGTGTTATTCAACTTTCACCACTTACTAGCTGCATGAACTTACATAAATGATTTCATATCTCTGAGCATCATCAAAATGGACATAACCCTAGCTTCAAATTCATAGGGATTTTTGAGAATTAATGGGGGTGTGCTTATAAAGTGTTCAGTACACTATTTATTATTATTGATTAATCATTGGTGCTTTTGTTTAATTATTACTGGTGTCTGTTACCTACCTAGAGAGTGGTGATCTCCCTAAATACCATTTTCTGGGTGCCTAGTATCATCCTTGGTATAGAGTAGGAGAATTAAGATGTAGTAAATGTCTCTGTTGAACTCAAGGAATGGGAATGCTTAAATCTCCATTACAAAGAGATACTCAGGATTCAGGGAAAGAACTAAAGAACTCTTGACAATTGAATATCTGGAAAATAGAAACTTCTAGGACCTTTAAAGAATTCAAATCTTTAGTTGAAAATAAGAGGCTGCTGAAGGCCAAAGGGAGAGAAGGTAAAAAACAATTTTCAAATACATACAGGTGTAAGAAATGAAGAACGTTATCAACTTTGCTAGATCTCCCATAAAACAGAAGTAATTTAAAAAGCAAAAGCAAAAAGAAAATACAGCAGGAGAGATTTTGTGTACCGTTGAGGAGCATTAACCTTTTAAATAGATTTACAGGTCCCCTGGACTTGTTCTTAAAAGAGCTCTTTAATATATGAGTCTGTGATGACTGAGTTTTTATTCTACCTAAAAGTAGAATTATGGAATAGGTGACCAGTCTACGTTTGCTCTGCTGAACTTAAGTGACATTAGTTCAAAAGCTGTTCAGAACAGGTTCAAGAAACTATCTCTGAGCTATCTCTCAGCTGAGATACATTTTCCCTTCCTTCCTGAGATCCTTACTGCCTGATCCAGTACTTACATTCTGTGGTTGACTAACCCCAAACCAGCCTCCTTCACACCCCTGCTTCTGGACAGACCCAATGGAAGGTGGCTGGAGATACCCACCTAATCCCAGGCTGGAGACACCCACTTTGAGAACCACTCCCTGGAAGCCTGTCCATGGTGCTTCTAGGAATCATGCTGAGTAAATGCCGGTTGTCTTCCTTCTTCTGGTTTGTCCCCTGAGACCTTCATGTCATGGTTTTAGATGTGGCTTATAATGGGACCTACAGGTCAAATTTGCTCCTTAAGGACTGAGGTAGAAACAGTAATTGCAAAGCAGCCTCATCCTCAAGTGTGGCATGATTGCCAACTGGTTATGACCTTTTCCTCTCACCAGGCTGATGCCTCCCTATTGGCTCCTCAGAGTCCTGCTAGGACCAACAGAGCTCATCGGCCACATCCACCCATGTCCTCACGGGTATGTCCTGACCAAGTAGGATACATGGAACTTCCAGACCCTGGTCTCTGACAAGTGCTTCAGAACCACTTCACATATTGTTTCTAGCCTTACTTTCATGGCACTCAAGTCCTCACCCTCAACAAATACTTGCTTTTTATCTTTTTTTTTCCCCTTTCCTCTAAAATTCTATCCAGGAAGCAGCGTGCTGTGCTTCACTCATGGATGACAAGCTAACTACCAAGCCTTCCCTCCTAACTTCCCACACACTCCATTTTAGACCTCTAATTGCTCACACGCAGGCTCTCCAAACCTGTGTTTAATACAAGGCACACTCTGTGTGAAGGAGAGGGTGAAGGCAGATTAAGAGAAAAAAATATTGTGGAGATAGCCAGCCTGCCAATTCCATCCATAGGTAGATAACCGTAAAAACTGAACTCCATTTCTGGAGTACACCACTGGAACTGGGCAATTCTCAGTACACCGAGGGCCAACAATTTACCTGCACTCAGTTTTCCCAAGTTCTTTGTGCCTTTGCTCCCAGCAAGCATCTGCTTGGCCATGATTCAAGGCTCATAATAAAGTAGGATATGGGGACAAGAGGAAGAGAGAGGAAAGACGAGAGGATAAGAAACAGAAAGGGGGAAAAATGATATGAAAATACAATGAGATAATTGCAATCGATTAATAACTCCTACTTGCACATAAAGCACATGAAAGAGTGGATTATAGATTCAGCTCACACACAGCCAGCATCAGCCATGACTCAATTAGCATAAACAAATCACAGGTGCTTGGGAAGGAATTCTCATTTTCCCAAAGAAATCTGTTTCCCTAAAAACTTTCAGTACCACCCTCTGGGACTAAGCTGGCAGAAGCCAGGATGGGGAGACTAGCACATTAAAATCAGTTCATGGCTAATACCATTTTTAATATTTTAAAGAATATTTCGGTAAACAATTAGACCCATATGGTCATGCAAACCACAGAATGAATATTGGTATTAAATAGTACTTCTGAAAGCTTAGGACTGAACAGAGAGATTATGTTGGAGATCTGCGTATCTTTTTTCAGTTATAAAAGCAAAGCAAGAGTAACATTAAAGTATTTGGCCAAAAAATGGGAAGGAAAATCAACCCTACACAACTACCATTGACCCTCAGAACAATAGAGGGGTTGGGGCACCTACCACCCATGTGGTCAAAAATCATTCTACAACTTTGATTTCCCCAAAACTTAACTGCTAATAGCCTACTCTTGACTAAAAGACTTACCATTGATAAACTATTAATTAACACATATTTTGTATGATATATGTATTATATATTGCATTCTTACCACACAGAAGAAAAGATTGTTAAAATAATCATAAGGAAAAGAAAATACATTAATATAGTATTGTACTCTATTTATCAAAAAAATCTGCTGGTGACTGGACAAGTGCATTTGAAACTCACATTCAAGGGGCAACTATGCGTATGTGTTATGAATATCTTCTGCCAGTCTATGCCTGGCTTTTTTTTTTTACTTTCTTAGTGGTATATTTTAATAACTAGAAGTCTTTAATTTTGACAAAATCTGTTTTTTTTCCTATTATGGTTAGTCCTTTAACAAATCTTTGCCATCCCGAATGGTATAAAGATATTTTTCTCTGGTGTCGTTTTTTTAAAGCCTTATGTTCTTAGTTTTCACATTGAATTATGCCGTGGTCTGTCTTAAATGAATTTCCAAATAATATGGGGTAGAGGAGGGATTGTCTTTATTCAAGTATTCTTATTGCAACTGACATTCTGAAATGTGATCATTGACAATAGAATATTTTATTCACCTCTCTTTTCTCTAGTGCTTTCTCCTTTCCCCCATATTCTTTATAGGCTTTATGTTAGCCAGATCAAAAGTGACTTCTCATAGATGTGGTTTATAAATCTGGGAGTTTGTCCTTTACATGAAATTTGAGTTAGGAAAATTGATGTTCCACTTTTACGTTACTCTCAAAAGACTGAAGAATTCCCAAACAGGACTTTTTCTTGAAAACTGATTATCTAAATGGCATAAAATAACCAAAAGTCGAATACAGTTCTTTGTTTATAATTGTTAATGTCGGTATACCAATTCTATAACTACTGAAATTAGAAATAATTAAATTTATTATTCTGACATGTACTATTATTTAAAATGTTTTTGCATATTTAAGGTATTCTAGATATTACCTATTCTAATATTTCTACTACCTATCTATTTCCCTATTATTCAACTACCAGAAAGTTCTCAAGCCTATTTCTATACAAGAAATTATGTTCACAATCAAATAATTTGCAGCACTTTACTTTCATTTTATATATATATGTATATATATAATATTGCTTATTTTGAAATTATATGTAATTTCAACATACAAAGCACATTCATTCAGTTGGCCATTTTCACAAATATTTATTGAGCACTTACAGAGTGCCAAATGCTATCTACATGTGACTTCAGCAGTCAACAGAATGGACAAAAACCCATCTTTATGGAGCTTACATTTTAAGTAGATTTTTTACTTTGATTTATATCCCAAATATTTACCTTTCTTTAAAATTGAATATTCAGATATTAATAATACATCCGAATTATTTGCAGTAGCTAATTATATGTCCATTAAATTGTGTGCCCTCCTTTTCATAGTAAAGAGTTCTTTTGAGAAATCGCTGCCCAGCCCGAATTATACTTCCTAGACCCCCTCATACCTTTCGAAGCACCTACAATCAGTTTTTGCCAATGGAATGACAACAGAATTAGTATGTCACTTCCAAGCCAAGGTATTTTAGAAGTGGATGCACCTTCTCCATGCTCTTTTTTGGTTTTAATTTAAAATCAATTTAGTTAACTTATAGAGTATTATTGGTTTCAGGGGTAGAATTCAGTGGTTCATCAGTTGCATACAACACCCAGTGCTCATTCCATCAGGTGCCCTCCTGAATGCCCGTCCCCCACTTACCCCATCCCCCACCCACCTCCCCTCCAGTAACCTACTCAGTTTGTTTCCTAGAGTTAAGAGTCTCTTATGGTTTGGTCTCCATGTTGGTTTTGGTTTGGGGTTTTTTTGTTTTTGTTTTTTTTTTTTTTTTTTTTGCCTTTTGCTGGCTGGATGCAGATGACTCAAGGCCCTAGAGGATGGCAGAGCACAGAGGGAAAGTGCTAATCATAGCTTCACTTTAGACAGAAACGGGGGGTATCTCAGGATCAGTAACTCAGACTTCAGTGTGAACAAAAAAATACATTTACTGTGTGAAGCCACTGGAGTGTAAGGTTTATTTGATAAATAAGCATGGCCATAACAAATATCCTTGCTTTGTTCATATGGAAGACTGTTACTCTGAGTAGGTATAAGGTTTATCTGAGAATAGGGGAGGCTGGGTGGCTCAGTCATTAAGAGTCTGCCTCCAGCTCAGATCATGATCCCAGGGTCCTGGAATTGAGCCCCACATCGGGCTCCTTGCTCAGCTGGAAACCTGCTTTTCCTTCTCCCTCTGTCTGCCACTCCCCCTACTTGTGAGCTCTCCCTCTGTCAAACAGATAAATAAAATTTAAAAAAATAATAATGTTTATCTGAGAATAGAACCATTATCCTTTATCTAGTACAATTTCAGTAGTTAATCAGATGGACAAAAACCCATCTTTATGGAGCTTACATTTTAAGTAGATTTTTTACTTTGATTTATATCCCAAATATAAAGAGTTGCCCCAAAAAAAGTGAACCTGAAGGGGGCTGTCAGCTAGGAAGCCTCCCAAAGAGCAAGGCCGACACTTAAGAGGAATTTTTTTATTTTTTAATACTGAGGCCAACACAAAATTAAATGCATCCCTTAGCACTCAGTGACTTAAAGAAAAAAGTTGTAAAAGAAAGTGGGAGTAAGTTTGAGGACTGTGTGGCTCATGAGCCAAATTTGCATAGTTACAATATCAAGTGGGTAGTATTTTTTTTTTTAAAGATTTTATTTATTTACTTGAGAGAGAGACAGAGAGAGCATGAGCGAGGAGAAGGTCAGAGAGAGAAGCAGACTCCCCATGGAGCTGGGAGCCCCATGCGGGACTCGATCCTGGGACTCCAGGATCATGACCTGAGCTGAAGGCAGTCGTCCAACCAACGGAGCCACCCAGGCGTCCCTCAAGTGGGTACTATTAGAATTCTGATAAAAGAAGGCTGAGGAATGCGGGGGCATATGGTACAAGAAAACCATGTCCTTCCTCATTCTCTATGGTAATGAGTATAAACTGGGTCAAAAGATAATATATGTATGCTTTATATGCTCCTATAGGAACAGAATTTGTTGCCTCTGTGGGAGTTGAACCAGTGACTAGAAACAGAAGTGGGAGGGAGATATTTTTTTATTCTTTCACTACCTGAGGAATAATTACCTATTTAAAAATACATTTAAAAAAAAATGCAATGTAGCTTATGAGAATTCATTAGTATCAGGGAAGATACAGTTTTACTGGATTTCAACAAAATCCATTACGAAAATTGGTGGATGGAAATGCAAGACTTGACACTATCATTTAGCAAGTAGCCTCAATGATATCCTTCCCCTAAAACTTATGAAGTTTCCTGGGTTTTCACCTATAACAGATATTAAAATCAGTTGAAATAAACTGAACTTAGAAGTAACCCTCTGAGGCACGATATTGTAAAGGGATCAGTCAAGATGCTTTCACATGTTGAAGCACATTCAGTTTTTTTGCTTCATCGAGAAGTTTATGTTGCATCATAATATATGATATATATTATGATATATATATGATATTCCAAACTTTTAATCAAATAAACAAATATTCTGATTTATCTTTAATTCATCTGTTAACTATCTCATTTGTGTATATTTTATAGCATATATAAAATATTCATATAGTACTATACTGATTCATAGATTAAGAAGTACCTTCTTGGGAATGCAGGCCTCAGTAAGCTCCTGCTGGTGGGTTGCTGAGTCTGAGTTTGGAGACATCTGAATCTGCCACAGAAGCTCAGAAGAGCCTCTCTGATGGGAGTGGTCAGATCAAGCCTGTTTCAGAAGCATGGTTTGAGCTGAGAATTGAAGGCTGATAGCATTTAAATGCGAGTAAAACAATCTGAGGGTTTTGAAGGGGTGGGGGGTGGGAAGTTGGGGTACTAGGTGGTGGGTATTATAAAGGGCACGAATTGCATGGAGCACTGGGTGTGGTGAAAAATAATGAATACTGTTATGCTGAAAATAAAAAATAAATTAAAAAAAAATGCGAGTTAGGATGAGGAGAAAGAAGGATATTTTATAAAGCAAGAAGACACAGAGGGAACTGACAAGGCTTGTTCAGGCCACTAAAGCAAGTCTCCAAGTGGGGTCCGTTTACAACAGCATCACTGAACCCATTGTTTAAAAGGTCTTCTCCAGACCTATTAAATCAAATATTCTGGTGTAGGAGTGTAAAAATACTCATTTTGATCAAGCTCCTCATAATTTTTAGGCTTACCAAAATTTGAAGATATCTAATCTAATTTCATGAAAATACACTGGAGGGCATGTAAATTTGTATTGCAAATAGAGACATTATGTGGGAGAAAAAAAAAAAAAAAAAAGCAGTGGTTAATCCCATAAAAGGAAACTGAGCAATGGCTACTTTGACGTATTCATCACAGATGGGTCTGCTGTATGACCAATACTTAATTCAGTTTACAATATTGGCATTCCATGGAATCCTGAGCACTCTGCTGTTACATAATAAAGAGAACTGAAAAGTTTCAACACTCTTCCTTTTTTGAATGTTGGATAGTTCTATTGTTTAATTACCTTTGAACTCTACAAAAAGCCCAGAAAGGCAATAACATTGGCTGCCATATTTGTTTCCCGCCAGCTTATCCTAAAGCCAAGTTTAATATACTTCCCAAACTGGTCTTTAAATGTTTCAGTTGTTGAAAAGCCTCCTTGTGTCATTAACTGCTCTTAGCCCCTGTATATTCTAAGGCACTTCTGAATTTCACATCTGACCACTAATACAAATATAAGGTAGGAAGATGAAAAAAAAAAAAAAAAGATGAATTCCTAGACTCCTATTTTCCACAAGTTGTTTCCAGAACAATGTGTGGAACTCATGGTAATCACATTAATATTTAATATAATCTGACTATAATTTTGCCTCAAAACATTTTATTCCATTTTATTCCGTGGTATTATGATACATTTGTGATCTTGGTGCATATTATTGCCACTTTGCAACAAAAGGCTTGTATTCTTATTTTCCTTCTGTGGAGAAAAGATGCAAGACCCGTTCTAGGCTACCTTAAAATGAAACCCTGGTATCAGTTGATGTGCATTAGAATTACAATAAAAACACAGTGCCAACTTAAATTGTGTGTGCTTTCCTTACATTTCTCACTCCAAAAGGGAGAATATTTGACAGAACACTTCAGTTTTTAAAAAGTAAAATACTATCAGACCACTTAGGTAGCTCTGTCCATTAAATGTCCAACTCTTGATCTCAGCCGAGCAGAAAGTGTACTTAAAAAAATAAAAACAAAGAAATATAATATGACTTAGGTGCCACAGCAAAATGCAGAGCTATGAAAGCATATTTAAGGTGCATGGGTACCAGTTTGAAAGATGAATAAGAATAAGGCCACGTAGAGAAAATAATCTTCTAGATAAAGGGGTTAGTGAAATACAATTGACCCTTGAATGAAGCAGGGGTTACGGGTGTGAATCCTGTGCACAGCTGAAAATCTGCATGTAACTTTGACTCCCCCCAAACAAAACTATTAATAGTCTATGTTGACCAGAACCCTTACTGATAACATAAACAGTTATAACACATCATATATTATACATGGATTATATACTGTATTCTTACAATAAAGTAGGCTAGAGAAAACAAAATACTCTTAAGAAAGACATAAGGAAAATACATTTACAGTATTTTACTATAGTTATTAAAAAAAAAATCCACTGCAGGTGGACCTGTATTGTTCAAAGGTCAGCTGTGTTTTAATTTTTTATACTAATTTTTGGTCATTCTCATAACTGTTCAAATTTTTGCAAAGTTACATTGTGGCACATACAAAACCAGGGTTATGAATGAATTTTTTTCCAGGACTGGCTGAAGAATATCATGTTTTAGGGCTTGGGGTTAAGGGAAACAGATCTGATTTCAACACTATGATTTCCACATCATAGCTTGTGACATGAGACAAGTTATTTAATCTCTTTTTTACCTGGCTTTTCCCTTTCGAATGTAAATGAGAATAAGAGTTCTTCACCCAAAGAGTTATTTTGAGGATTAAGTGAAAAAAAAAATGCATTTCACAAACTATGGTCCAATAGATTTGCAGATAGTACTTATGAACTCTTGTACGGTAATAATGTATTTTCTTTCATGATGTTTTTAAAAAAATGTAAATTAAAGAAATTTAGTGAAAATATAATGCTGTAAAATTAGAATTCACACTTAGGAACTATTGCTTAGAGCAAAGGGAAAGAAGTAGACCAACTGAAGTCCATTTAAGGAAAAACGTGAAGTAAATAATCAACACTTTGATGGAATAAAATCCATCAAAGTGTTAGAGTGACTAACGTTTAGAAACACTGAACAAATAAACACAAAACACTAAGCAAAATGCCAAGTACCTAATATACACTTAGTAAGCTTTAGCTCCTGTGTTAATTACACTTCACTTTGGTCAAGCCTCTGTAGAAATTGGCAGGGCCTCCCATTCCCCAGGAGACCTCCCGCCCTGCCCCATGTCTGGTCTTCTCTGCCACCATTTATTCCTAATTCAGATTTCTAAGCCCTTTGAAAATCTGAGACAGTCCGAAAACACAAGAACAAGTAAAAGCAACAGAATTTTGACTTTTAAAAAAAATCGAGTTGCTAAAAGTCTCCAAAGAATTTTCTTTATGGTCGGACTGCTGGGAGTTTTTGTCCTTCAAATTCTCTCAAAGCATTAGCTCCACTGTACTGATTTCCTCTGGATTTACAGCAAACTCTTGTTGATCAGCTGGTGGCTTCCATGTGGTGACTGACATAAGTCAGGATTTACCGAGGAATGAGAAAATTGCTTTGGGAAAATCCACTTTAAATCATTGTTCTCTTCCTCTCTTTGCTTTGTTTTGAAACAAAACACAGTGATGTGAAGAAAGTGACATCGGAGACACAGAAGTTAATTCTGACCCTGCCATTAAACAGCCATGGGACCAGCTTTACACGTGGCTGATCTCTATGAACCTTTGTTTCCCAGGTTGCAAAATTATAATAATGCCTGCAATATTCTTGTTCCAAGGATAAAATGACACAAAGTAATGACTTTAGGGTAGTAGATTCTCAGTTGAGATAGTAGATTCTCAGTAAGTATTTGTTTAAGGAATGATAAACTGCACACAATAAGGAAAGGAAAGAACATTCATGGAGTAAGTTCCGTGTCTTCAAGAAGCTCAGCGACCATATATATAATATAGTACAAAGGACTATAACAGAAGCAAACACAGGATCTGAAAGGGGAAAGAAAGAATGCAGAGAATTCTTTGTGAAGGACTTGATGCCTCAGTTCCATCCAAGAATTACCACAATAGTGGGATATTCCCTCCGGAAAAAAACTGTATAGGTCTTTCCAGAAACAGTTCAGTATGGCTGGATCAAAAAAAAAAAAAAATACAAGAAGGTGAAGGTGACATCTGAGATCAGAGAAAAAACAGAGTTCAAGGATAAGGACCTTGCATAGGAGATTAAGAAAACTGGAATCTGTAGGAAACACAGAACATTGGAAGGACTTCTAAAGCTGGGACAGTTTCTAGGCCAGTTTATTCCAAATCTTGTTAGATATCAGAAACATATACTATACAGCCCTGGCTCAGATGCATTGATCAGAATTTTAGGGAGTCAGGTGTGGCAATCTGGATTTTTTTCTGTCTTTACAAGGTTGTTTTGCCTTCTTTTTGCAGCTCCCAGATGCTTTGATGTAAATAGTATGGAGTCAAGAATTTGAGAACCACTGACTAGTCTAATTCTTTTAAAGTTCTTTTCCTAAAATTTTATTTATTTCTTGGGGGGGGGTTGTGAGGGGAGGGGCAGAGGGAGAAGGAGACTCCCCACTGAGCAGGGAGACCCACACAAGGCTCCATCCTAGGACTGTGAGATCTTGACTTGAGCTGAAGGCAGACGCTTAACTGACTGAGCCACTCAGATGCCCCTAATACTTTACTTTTCTAGATGAGAAGAAGGGAGCCAAGAGAGGTAAATGAACTGAACGGACTAAAAATCCAATGTTATATTCATTTAGATTCACTCTGTTGACCACTAACCACGTATTGGGAATTCAAACTCAAAACAGACAAATCCATTGGCTTCAAGGAGTTAATCATCTAATATAGGGACAGATAAATAAATAAATGATTTCAGACCCAAAGGTAAATGCTGGGAGAATATATACACTGTGAGTTTTTTAAGCACAGAGGAGGGTTCCCACATCAAACAGATATGGTAGTGTACACATGTGTGGGGGGGAGAAAGGGTAGATGTGTTCCCACATTAGCATCCAAGGTGAGATGGTGGTTAATCAGCTTTTGACCTGGATTTACCTCGGAGAAAAAAAGAACACTCAGAGCAATGCAAAATGGCTTGTGATAAAGCATGGACACATTAGGAATATGATACATTAGGGGAACATGTTTCAGAGTGAAAGGTATATTGGAAATGTAGGGCAGGGCAAGAGCCTGGATGAGTAGGCAGTAACCAAGGCATGAAGTGTACCTAGTTAATGATGCTTAACTAAGAAATCCCAAGCCTGATAAGGAACGCACTAAGAATCTAACACAGAGGGGGGCTGTTGTGAGATCTGTTTGTATCAAGACTACAGATATGGAAGACGGACTGGAAGGAGTAAGATCAGAAGCACAGAAAGAGAAGCACTTGCACTGATCCCAACAAAAAGTAAAGACTGTGAAAACAGAACTGACATAGCAAGGGAGAGGGATCTTGGAGTATTAACAAAGTTCTTTCCAGATTTTGTGGTGGTAGTGTGAACAGAAAGTCAGAGAGGGGCACTTCCAATGATCCCCAGATGTTTTATGTGGACCCACTGGGTAGATGAGAAAGCTGTTCACTGAGAGAGAGAATATAGGAGGAAAATCAAGAGGGAGGGGAGAAAACGATAAATCCAATTTAGAATATACTGAATTTGGAAACCCTGTAGAATACCCAAGCATAGATTACCAGTAGAGAGTAAGTTCTACAGGCTTAAGACTTGATAGATCTTAGAAAACAATCCAAAATATTCTACATGCCTATGTAATTCCTAAAATCATGTCACTAACTGTTTTACATCTGTCTCTAAATATGGAGTTCTACTGGGCCTTTAATTTTCCTTTCGTGTTTTCTTGGAGGACTGGGAAATGGCATAAAGCAAACATTTATTTTGTAAATTAAAAGTTTTCGCTCTAAGCACAGTATTTTCTCTCTAGCACTAGCACTAGTACTTAAAATTAATAGGCCATTTGAAATATTTACATAAACCGAATGTTTGAAGTTACCAATTATTATCTCAAATTCTGGCTTGTGTTTTCATAAGAAGCAAATTTTGAGTTAATGCAAGATCATCTAAAGAAAACAGGTTTCTTTTTTTGTTTTTTGTTTTTTTTTTTTAAATCTCAGCACAGTTCAATCTCTTTACAGAATTGTAGGCTCTAACCGAATGTTGCAAAAGAAGGGGAAAAAGAGATTCAGCTACAGCTGGTAAAAATAGACCTCACTCTCTTTTGAATCTACACAGTAACATCTTTTGTTACATTTAGTTAATTACGTACTATTTGATCGGTGACAGGCAGAGAAAAAAACGAGATGACTTAGCCCAATTCAGTTCTTGTCTCTGAAAAGCAAGACCAACACTCCAAACATTATCTGCCAAGACTGATTCTGACATTAGTCCCCTAGCCTGTGCTCAATCATCTGGGCGTGCACACAGAAACTGCAAAAGGAAATGAGAAGGGGAAGACGACTCACATTTCATGTGCCAGGGGCTTAGTATTTATTTCCTCGTTTAGGCCCAGAAAGGGAAGTTTGTAGAAGTACTTGTTTATTATTCTCATTTTACAGATGAAGTAATCCATGTTTCCAATAATAAAGTAAGTTCCCAAGCCCCTATACAGCTATTAACAATGGAGCTAGGATTAGGATCTTGAATCTTTTGATTCTTCCTATTACATCTCATGGTCCTGTATTACACCGGTGACCATGGCAATTCTAAGAAATATGTGTGAGCATATATGATTCATGTATTTCCACATATTCAAAGCATAAGATGCAAATGTGGCATTGAAAGCATCTTATGTAATTATACTCTTAGATTCAACTTTTTCAAGTGATTTTCATCTTTATTTCTTTGAAAAACTATCACTATGGTATGATGAATCATCTCAGTCCTTTAGGTTGAGTTATCCTAAGCCCTCATGGGAACTTCTTTTTCTCAAAATTCATTTCTCCCTCTCACCACCAACATAACACATAATAATTATAGAAATTTTAGAAAATAAAAACAAACAACAAAACACAACAAAACTCTCTGCATCATCTAAAAATAAGGGCTCTTTACAACCTGTGAATATTCTTACATTCTTTTAACACACATGAGCGCGCACGCTTAAACACATACTTATTCTTTTAACCTTAAGCAAGCTCCTCGGCTTTATTACCTTTAATTTTCTCTGTCTGAATTTAAAACACAAATAAATTCTTCACCTCTTGGTGTGGTTGATTCTAACAAATGTAGGAAACAATAAGACACACTTTGGGCTAAGAAACAGAGGTCAACCATGCTTTGTTTTTGCAGAAAGGGTGACTTTGCCAGCTGGGTTAACATTCCTGGCTCTGTTCTGCCATTATTTACTAGACAGAGTCTCTGACTAATACCCTGTGATCTGATCACTGTCATCAGGCCATCTGTAGACACAACAGAATGCAAATAAAATATCTACTGAATCTATATTGGGCAAGCCTTCCTCTTCGACACACGCATTTAGGAAATACTGTGTTTTTCACCTTCCGCCACCACAATATGTTTTTATTTCTATTACAACTAGATGTAGTACTTCATTACATACCACGAGCAAGTGCCCAGACCTAATATCTCATTTAACAGTATAACACCTACAATTATTGAACATTAGAACTAAAAGGGACTTAATTCAACTGGCTCATTTTACAGGTGATAAAACTGAGGCTCAGGGGAGAAAAGCAAAGCAAAATGTGTTCAGTAAATACCTGAAAGATACCAGAACTTATGAGTGTTTATTTCATTCAAAATCCCATTGTTGGAACATTGTTACCCGCCTACCATTTGTCAGGCTGTGTGCTAGCTGTTTTACATTTATTACATAACGTTTTATCCTCCCAAGGCCCAGTAAGAGTTTCTTTCCTATAGGAAATTAAAACTCAGCAAGATCACACAACTCTAAAGATGTAGGGCCATGATTCCAACGTGAGTGTTTCTGACTCTGCTTTCCCCCATGATAACCTAACTTTCTGGAAAGAGGGGACATTGAATCAGACACCTAGACAGTACGAGAGCAGAAACTAGAACCTAGTCCTCTACTAGCTAGACCAATTCCCTTGTCTCTACCTCTCGGTATTGTACATGGGGCTTAAATGGGATTAAAGCCCGTGGTATTTGCCTCTAAGATCACTTCGCAAGTGACCAAGCCCAGCAGTTTGCCACTCAGACATAGAGCCCAGGATACATCACCCTTGTATACAATGAACAAGAATTAGAAATATTAGAACCTTTAGGTTTCAAATTGTGTCATTAATTATAGCAACTCTATTGAAAATTGACCATGTAGAAAATACAAAATTAAAATAAAGAAGGCTTAGCATCACCTGTACTATTAAACAAGATTGGAAAAGTGACTTGTATATCTGAACCAGGCATGTTCAACATTTAAGTAATAGAAAGCTATTTCGGTGTATGCCCAACTCAGTTCAACATACAAAGCCTGAAACACATTTTCCTTTTCTGCATCTAGCATGCGTTAGCACCCAGCCCCCAGCCGCTCTGCACAGTATCTACTTTAAGAAGCTGAGAGGAAAGGAAGCAATGAACATTTGTTGCCCGCCTACCATTTGTCAGGCTGTGTGTTAGGTGTTTTACATTTATTACATAATGTTTTATCCTCCCAAGGCCCAGTGAGAGTTTATTTTATCTCTAGTTTACATATAAAGAAACTAAAGCTTGGAGAGCTCACTAACTTTTTCCCAAGACCTAATAAGCATTAAGCTTGGGAATTATGCCAAGGTTTAATTGCACAGTGACAGGCTTACTTGGAGCTGTCCGGTAATAATAGTTTTAAAATAATATATGTTTATTGGGAGTTTTCTTTGCCAAAGACGATAGGTATTGCATGCTTGAATCCTCATAGCAACCCTAAGCCAAAGCTAAATGTAAGTCCTACCTCATAGTTGCACAAAGGGTAAGTGATTTGCATGAAATTGTACTACTTTTATTTTTAAAAAAGCTTATTTAAGTTCACTTTAGTTAACATATTCTGCATTATTCGTTTCAGAGGCAGAATTCAGTGATTCACCAATTGCATACAACACCCAGTGCTCATTGCTTCAATTGCCTTTTTTAATGCCCATCACCCAGTTAACCCATCCCCCCACGAACCTTCCCTCCAGCTATCCTCAGTTTGTTCCCTATATAGTTAAGAGTCTACAACTTTTAGGTAGGGAACTTTAGCGCCAAGTCAAGAGAGCCAACCGCAAAGCCTGTGCTTGCTAACCTTTATTTCATTTGTCTGAAAGGAAAATAATATCCACATCATTGTGTTTATATAGTCATACAAAGTGAAAATTAAGCGTATCATCGGTAGACAAAGATAAAGAAAGAGGAAGATACTACATTCTCACAGTGGTGCTGGATTGGGGATGGGAATAGAAACTTTCCAGCCATAGAGGATGGGCAGAGTTTAGACAGGCAAAGATGGGGAGGAGAAGAAGAAGAAAAAAGATTTTCCCGTGGAAAGATGTGTACCGTCACTTGATAACGTTTTCTTAATTTGTGTTTGCTCTTGTGTCTTAAAACCTGCTCCCTGATCCATGAAAGCCGTTGAGATTAGGGTTTTCTGGTAGACACGGATGGCATCTAGTGTGCGTGATTGATGCTCTAAGTCCACTGAGAAGCCCTGTGTATTGTATTACTTGCTTAGTGCTGGGTATCAAATTACCCCAAACCTTCAAGGCTTAGAACAACTAATGTTTATCATCTCACCATTTGCATAGGTCAGGAATTCAACAGCGTCTTAGTCCAGAAGTTCTGGCTCAGGACCTGGGGTGTAGTCTGGAGGGATGTTGGCCAGGCAGCTTAAGGCTGCAGTCACCCGGATGGGGGAGGAGTTAAGATGGCAGAGGAGGGGCTAAGATGACGGAGGAGGGGCTAAGGTGGAGGAGGAGGAGCTAAAGTGGAGGAGGAGGGGCTAAGATGGTGGGGGAGGGGCTAAGATGGTGGAGGAGCGGGAGAACCCTGAGCTAGTCTCCTCCCTTGGTAGGACACAGCTAGATAGTTATCAAACTATTCTGAACCCCCAAGAAGTCAGTCTGCAAGCAAAACCTGCAAGTCGACAAGTAGAAAAGCGACCACCTTTTGGAAGGTAGGAGGTCTGGAAGTGCAGCGGCCGCAGGGAGGGAGCCTGCTTGCGAGGCTAGGGCGCAAAGTATCACAAGCCATGGAGCGCAAAAGCTGAACTTTTTAAAAAAAGTTCCCTACTGTGTAGGACAGGCTGGATTAAAGGTGCTCAGGTGGCGAAGAAGGGCAGAATCCCAGGAGCGGCAGGGTGGTCTGAGGATGTCCCGGGCGGCAGGAAGAACGGGGAGGGAGGCTGGGGGGGACTAAGATGCTGCACTGCTCCGAAGCATAGGAGCTGGGAAGCCAGTGGAGAGCCGGGTCTTGGTGCGGGCTTGCTGGTGCAAACTGGGGTGGTGGGGCCGATTTCCTGGGTCAGCAGGCAAGTGCGGCGAGACCCTCTCCCGAAGGCTCCGGGGTTCCCTGGCATTTGGAGTTTAGAAACTCGGTCACGCACCTAAGATTAAAAAAAAAAAAAAAAAAAATTCTTACACACAGGCAGGTGACTACAGATAGGAACTGGGGAAACAAATAGGGTGATTGATTGCTTTTCTTGGAGTGCTGAAGAGTAGGGGCCCGGAGAGCAGGGCGCCGCCATATTCTTCCTGCCCTATTCTCTTTCCCCATCAGTGCTGAAAGCCTTCAGGGAGCAAAACAGCGCCACCTAGTGGAAGCCGAAGCAGCTTACAGCAAGCCCTGCCTCCCTGCATCCTGAGGGCACACTTCCACAGGGGCAAGTCCACCTGAGATTCCGCTGACCAGGCCCCTCCTCCAGAATCAGCACAAACAACTCACTAGCGCCAACTTCACCGATTATAGAGCACTCAAAGCTTCAGCCCTAGGGAAAATAGGTTGAGCATCCTTTGTACTTTTGCTCTTTATTACTTTATTTTTATTATTTTTTTCATTTTCTTATATTTTCCAATTCCTTTTTACTTTTTTCTTATTAATTTTTAAAATTTTTATACATATATACTTTTCATACATATTCTTAAAATTTTTGTCTACTTTCATTTTATTTTTTGACTGTCAGATTGAAATCTTTTTTTCTCTCTTTTTAGATTTTATTTATTTATTTGACAAGGAGAGACACAGAGAGAGAGGTAATACAAGCAGGGTGAGTGGGAGAGGGAGAAGCAAGCTTCCTCATGAGCAGGGAGCCTGATGAGGGATGCAGGACTGGATCCCAGGACTCTGAGCTCATGACCTGGGCCAAAGGTAAACGCTTAAGCCACCCAGGCGCCCGTAGAATCCAAATTCTTTTAACAAGAAAACCAAAACACACCCAGGAATGAGTGGGAGTTTTTCTGTTTTGTGTTTTTGTTTTTCTTGTTTTGGTTTTTTTTTTTTTTTTTCTCCTTTGTGGTTTGTTTTTGTTTTGGGGGGCTTGGGGGATTGTTGTTTTTGTTGTTCTTTTTTGTTCTTTTTTCTTTTTCTTCTTTTCTTTTCTGGACAAAATGATGAGATGGAGGAATTCACCCTAAAAGAAGGAACATGAGGTAGAACTCATTGATTAAATCCAATACAGACTGCAGTAAGATGTCTGAACTAGAATTTAAAACAATAAGTATAAGAATACTAGCTGGGCTTCAGAAAAGCATTGAAGACACTAGAGAAGCCCTTAATTTAGTCAGGTCAAAATTAAAAACGCTGTAACAGAGATGCAAACACAACTGGAGGCCATAGAAATAGGATGGACCGAGCAGAAGAGCACATCAGTGGTATAGAAGATAAATTATGGAAAATAATGAAGCTGAAATGATGAGGGAAATAAAGGTAATGGACCACAAAGGTAGACTTAGACAATTCAGTGACTTAGTAACACATAATAACATTTGTAACATAGGAGTCCCAGAAGATAAGAGATAAGGGGGCAGAAAGTTTATTTGAACAAATTATAGCTGGAAACTTCCCTAATCTGGGGTAGGACACAGACATAAAATCCAGGAAGCACAGAGAACTCCCATTGCATTCAGCAAAAGCCAGCCATCATCAAGGCATATCATAGTCAAATTCACAAAAGACACAAATAAGGAAAGGATCCTGAAAGCAGCAAGGGAAAAAAGGACCTTAACCTACAAGGGAAGACAGATCAGGTTTGCAGGGAATCTGTTTACAGAGACTTGGCTGGCCAGAAAGGAGTGGAAGGAAATATTCAGCCTGCTGAATGAGAAAAATATGAACCAAGAATTCTTTATCCACCAAGACTGTCATTCAGAATAGAAGGAGGGCTAACTAACAGGTTTCCTGACAAACAAAAACTAAAGGAGTTCATGATTATTAAACCAGCTTTGCAAGAAATTTTAAGGGAGACTCTTAGAGTGGAGATAAAAAGACAAAAAACAACAAAAGCTAGAAAGGAACAGAGAACATCACCAGAAACACCAACTTTACAGGTAACACAAAGGCACTAAATTCATATCTTTCAATAATCACTCCAAATGTAAATGGACTAAATGCTCTAATAAAAAGACATTGGGTATTAGAATGGATAAAAAAGAAGACCCATTTATATACTGCCTACAGGAGACTCATTTTAGACCTAAAGACATCTGCAGATTGAAAGTGAGGGGATGGAGAACCATCTATCATGCTAATGGACATCAAAAGAAAACCAGAGTAGCCATACCATACCTATACCAGACAAACTAGATTTTAAAACAAGACTGTAACAAGAGATAAAGAAGGGCATTATATCATAATTAAGGTGTCTATACCTCAAGAGGTTATAACAATTGAAAATATTTATCCCCCCGAACTTGGGAGCATCCAAATATATAAATCAATTGATAACAAACATAAATAAGCACATTGATGATAATACAAATAGTAGCAGGGGACCTTAACACACCACCTACAGCAATGGACAGATCATCTAGGTGGAAAATCAACAAGGAAACAGTGGCTTTGAATAACATACTGGACCTGATGGTCTTAACAGATAGATCCAGAATGAATTCGAAAACAGCGGACTACATGCTCTTTTCAGATGCACATGGTACATGCTCCAGAACAGATCACACAGGGTCACAAATCAGGTCTCAACAAATACAAAAAGATTGGGATCATACCGTGCATATTTTCAGTCCACACTTCTATGAAACTTGATATTGGCCATAAGAAAAAAATTGGAAAAACCTCAAGTACATGGAGATAAAAGAACATCCTACTAAGGAATGAATGGGTCAACCAGGAAATTAAAGAGTAATTTAAAAATACATGGAAGCAAATGAAAATGAAAGCAGAATAGCCCCA
The DNA here is from genome assembly GCF_964662115.1 of Mustela nivalis. NCBI lineage: Eukaryota > Metazoa > Chordata > Mammalia > Carnivora > Mustelidae > Mustela > Mustela nivalis. Next base: position 144,044,536 of record NC_139024.1, read on the forward strand.
AACCTTTGGGATGCAGCAAAAGCAGCCCTAAGAGGAAAGAATTTTGCAGTGCAGGACTACCTGAAGAAGCAAGAAAAATCTCAAATACACGACCTAACTTTACACCTAGATGAGTTAGAAAAGGAGAAAATAAAGCCTAAAGCCAGGAGAGGAAGGGAAATAATAAAGATTAGAGCAGAAATAAGTGATATAGAAACAAAACAAAACAAAAAAAAAACAGTAGAACAGATTAATGAAACTAAAAGCTTGTTCTTCAGGGCGCCTGGGTGGCTCAGTGGGTTAAGCCGCTGCCTTCGGCTCAGGTCATGATCTCAGTCCCGCATCGGGCTCTCTGCTCAGCAGGGAGCCTGCTTCCTCCTCTCTCTCTCTGCCTGCCTCTCTGCCTACTTGTGATCTCTGTCTGTCAAATAAATAAATAAAATCTTAAAAAAAAAAATTAAAAGCTTGTTCTTCAGAAGAATTAATAAAAATAATAAACTGCTAGCCAGACTTACCAAAAAAAAAAAAAGAGAAAGGACCCAAATAGATAAAATCACAAGTGATAGAGGAGACATCACAATCAACAACACAGAAATACAAATAATTATAAGAAAATGAGAAATTATATGCCAACAAACTGGGCAACCTGGAAGAAATGAACAAATTCTTAGATAGCTATAAACTACCAAAATTGGAACAGGAAGAAATAGGAAGATTAAGCACACCCATAACCAGCAAAGATATTGAATCAGTAATCAAAAATCTCCCAACAAACAAAAGTCCTGGGCTGGATGACTTCCCAAGGGAATTCTATCAGACAAAGAGTTAATACCTATTCTTCTCTAACTGTTTCAAAAAAATGGAAATGGAAGGAAAACTTCCAAACTCATTCTACTATGCCAACATTACCTTGATTCCAAAACTAGACAAAGACTGCACTGAAAAGGAGAATTACAGGCCAATATCCCTGATGAACTTGGATGCAAAAATTCTCAACAAAATATTAGCAAAGTGCACTCAACAGTACATTAAAAGAATTATTCACCATGATCAAGTGGGATTTATTCCTGGGCAGCAGGCATGATTTAATATTTGCAAATTAATCAATGTGATATATCATATTTTTTTTAAAAAAAAGAAAAGTAAGAACTATATGATCCTGTAAAAAGCTGCAGAAAAAGAATTTGACAAAATACAGCATCCTTACCTGATAAAATCCTCAATAAAGTAGGGATAAGTAGAACATACCACAACATTGTAGGAGCCATATACAAAAGACCAACAGCAATATTACCCTCAATGGGGAAAAACTGAGAGCCTTTCCCCTATAGCCAGGAACAAGACAAGGATGTCCACTCTGACCATTACTATTTAACATAATACCAGAAGTCTTAGTCTCAACAATCAAACAACAAAAAGAAATAGAAGGCATCCAAATTAGCAAACTTTCACTATTTACAGATGACATGATATTCTATGTAGAAAACCTGAAAGACCAGACCAAAAAATTGCCAGAACTCATACATGAATTCAGCAAAGTCTCAAGATACAAAATCAATGTGCAGAAATCTGTTGCATTTCTGTACACCAATAACAAAGCAGCAAAAAAAAAAGAAATCAAGAAATTGATCCCATTTGCAACTATACCAAAACCAATAAGGTACCTAGGAATAAATCTAACTAAAGAAGCAAAAGATATATAGTCTAAAATTATAGAACACTGAGGTGCCTGGGTGGCTCAGTGGGTTAAGCCTCTCCTTTGGCTCAGGTCATGATGTCAGGGTCCTGGACTCAAGCCCCACATCAGGCTCTCTGCTCAGCAGGGAACCTGCTTCTCCCTCTTTCTCTCTCTCTGCCTGCCTCTCTGCCTAGTTGTGATTTCTGTCTGTGTCAAATAAATAAATAAAATCTAAAAAAAAAAAAATAAAATTATAGAACACTTATGAAAGAAATTGAAGAGGGCTCAGAAATGGAAAAGCATCCCATGCTCATTGATTGGAAGAACAAACACTGTTAAATTGTCTATACTACCCAAAGCAAACTACACATTTAGAGCAATCCCCATAAAAATATCACCAGCATTTTTCCCAATCAGAAAAACAATCCTAAAATTTTTGTAGAACCAAAACCCAAATAGCCAAAGAAATTCTGAAAAAGAAAAAAAAAAAACTGGAGGTATCATGATTTTGGATTTTAAGCTATATTGCAAAACTGTAATCATCAAGACAGTATGGTATTGGCACAAAAACAGACACATAGATCAATGGAACAGAATAGAGAACCCAGAAATGGACACCAAACTATGTCAACGGATCTTCGACAAAGCAGGAAATATCCTATGGAAAAAAGACAGTCTCTTCAACAAATGGTGTTGGGAAAACTGGATAGCAACATGCACAAGAATGAAACTGGACCCCTTTTTTACACCGTAGACAAAAATAAATTCAAAATAGATGAAAGATCTTTTTTTTTTTTTAGATTTTATTTATTTATTTGACAGACAGAGATTACAAGTAGGCAGAGAGGCATTCAGAGAGAGGAGGAAGCAGGCTCCCTGCTGAGCAGAGAGCCCGATGCGGGGCTCGATCCCAGGACTCTGGGATCATGACCTGAGCCGAAAGCAGAGGCCTTAACCCACTGAGCCACCCAGGCGCCCCTAGATGAAAGATCTTAATGTGAGACAGGAAACCATCAAAATCCTAGGGGAGACCACAGGCAGAAACCTCTTTGACCTCAGATGTAGTAACTTCTAGACATGTCACAACAGACAAGGGAAACAAAAGCAAAAATGAACTATTGGGATTTCATCAAGATAAAAAGCTTCTTCACAGCAAAGGAAATCAACATAACTACAGAATGGGGTTCCTACAGAATGGGAGAAGATATTTGCGGATGATGAACCTGATGAAGGATTAGTATCCAAAATTTACAAGGACTTCACCAAATTCATTATCCAAAAAACAAATAACCCAGCTAAGAAATGGACAGAGATATGAAGAGACACTTAAAAAAAATACAGATGGCTAATAAACAATGAAAAGATGCTCAACATCACTAATCATCAGGGAAACACAAATCAAAACCATGATGAGATACCACCTCACACATTTTAGACTGGCTAAAATTAACAACACAGGAAATAACAGATGTTGGTGAGGATGCAGAGAAAGGGGAATCCTCTTGCATTGTTCATTGGAATGCAAACTGGTGCTGCCACTCTAGAAAACAGTATGGAATTTCCTCAAAATGTAAAAATAGAGCTACCCTATGACCCAGCAATTGCACTAGTATATACTCAAAGGGTACAGAAATACAGATTCAAAGGGATACATGCACCCCAATGTTTCTAGCAACTTTATCAATAATAGCCAAACTATGGAGAGAGCCCAAATGTCCATCGACTAATGAATAGATAAGTACACACACACACACACACACACACACACACACGTGCGCGAATATTACTCAGCCATCAAAAAGACTGAGCTCTTGCCATTTGCCATGATATGAATGGAGGTAGAGTCTACTACACTAAGTGAAGTGAGTCAGAGAATGGCAAATACTATATGATTTCACTTATATGTGGAATTTGAGAAAGAAATCAGGAATACATGGGAAGGGGGAAAAGAAAAAAGGGGAGAGGGAAACAAGCCATAAGGGGCTTTTAACAGTAGAGAAAAAATTGTGTTGTTGGAGGGAGGTGTGTGGCAGGTGGACTAGATGAGTGATAGAGATAAAAAAGGGCACTTGTTGGGAAGAGCACTGGGTATTGTATATAGTGATGAGTCACCAAGTTACGTAACAGAAACCAATATCGCTCTATATGTTAACCACCTAAAATTTAAAACAAAACAAAAGTACCCCCCCCCAAAAGGCTGCAATCATCAAAAGGCTTGACTAGGGCTTCCAAGGTGGCTCACTCAGAAGTCTCAGTCCTTGCGACATGAGCCTCTCCATAGGCTTCTTGCATGGTTTCTCCCATAACATTCCAGCTGGCTTCTTTCAGAGCAAGAGACCCAAAGATAAAGCAAGGTAGAAGCCATATCATTTGGGAATGATACACCATCACTTCAAGCATATTCTAGTAGTCACAGAGACCAACCTTGTTATGGGAGGGGACTTACACAAGGGTATGAATACTAGGAGTTGGGGAACATTGAGGGCTATCTTGGAGGCTGGTTATCACAACACACAGGAAGTTTTACAAGAGCAGAAAAATCTCAAAAGTAGTGAAAAACATGGCAGATGTTGCTAATATGTCTCAAGTGATTTTAGAATTAGGTATAATTTCACACACACACACACACACACATACAAGTGTAGTCCCTCTGGATAAAAAGCCACTTCTGCCAGTGTTCAAGTAGCTATTAAATTGTCTTGCATCCATCTTTATCCCATTATTAACTCAAGGAAAGCTAGATATTAAAGCTTTAAAAGAAGAGTCAGACAAAGTCGATATTAGACCCATATTATTAGAGGAAACAGTGCTGGCCTGAATGCAAGGCATGGAACCATCTCTTTAAGAGGCCACCACCTTTGGAGATTGCTGTGAACTTCAGAATTCCATAGTTCTATTCACATTGATAAATCTGAATTAGAACCGGTAAACACTGTGGAGCTGGAATTCTAGGTAGCAGTTATAAAAGCAAGGCAGTCACCCCCTCTCCTTCATGGGCCCCACAAAATTAGCCAGAAAGAAAAGAGGATTCATACCAGAACTTTGTGGAGTGGATAGCTCATTTAATGGTAACTTTAGACAGAGCTAAGATGTACTAATAATAATTCCACAGATTCTGGATTTTCTAGCAAAGTATGCATATTTATAGAAAAGAACAAATGTCTCAGCAGCTACTTACTAAATTTAGTTACAAGAAAAATCCCAAAAGTCTCCTTTTGGGATATTTTTGTAAAATCTATTTAAAATATATGTTACTAATGCAAACTTCTAAGGTTGACATTGCAGTTAATAACACTGATCCTTATTTACATTTTGTATTTTCTACATGAATGATTTTGAATGACATCACTGCATTTAGTGACATCTTATTTATTTATTTGTTTGTTTTTAGAGAAGGAGGGGGAGAGAGAGGGGCTGGAAGAGAGGTAGAGGGACAGTGAGAGGGTCTTAAGTAGACTTCATGCCCAGCATGGAGCCCGAGGAGGGGCTCGATCTCACAACACAGAGATCATGATCCATGCCAAAATCAAGAGTTGAATGCTTAAGCAACTGAGCCATCCAGGTGCCCTGGTATTATACTCATTTTGGGTGAGGAGGTTCTTGGATTTTTGACTCGTGTTAGATATGCAAAATACTGACATACATACTTCCTCTATACAGCCCGGGTTCTTCTTCTGCTGGAGTCCTTTATCAATCAGTCATTTAACTTTTAAAAATTTAAAGTTTTAAACAAAAATTCAAAGAACTCTAGCATAACTGCAGGACAGATTATCCTTTATGGTCGATACTGTATTTATCTACACCCTGTGTGAATAACTAAAAATGATAATTTTTCAGAAAGATTGAAAGTAAGGATGTCACATCATCACTAGCCCTTGGACACTCTCCTAAGTAGAAAGAAATGTGTTTGCTAGTAACTTCTAAATCTTATTAGAAAAAACTTACAGAAAAGTTGCAAAAACAAAATAGTAAAAAGCATACTTACTTACCTTTACTCAGATTCACCTATTGATAATATTTTACCCCATTTGCTTAGCCTTTGTTCTCTTGCCTCTATCTTTCTATCAACCAGTTGCTTGATCTATCCAGAGAGGAATGCCAAAGAGTATATTACTATTGAGAGAGGGAGGGGGGCAAAAAGGAGAGGGAGAGAGAATATTTACATGCAGTTGTGTGTGTGTTTGTCTATGTATATATGTACATACATATTTTTTTCTGAAGCCATCATGGTTCTTTATCCCTAATATGTTACTGTGTATTTCCTAAGAATAAGAATGGGATAGCCTCTTTCATGACCACAGCATAGCTGTCAACTGCAGTACATTTAAGGTTGATAATTTATATATTTTTAAAATTTTTGTTCAAATTCCAGTTAGTTAACATGCAGTGTGATATTGGTCTCAGGTGCATAATATAGTGACTGAACACTTCACATCACCTGGTTCTCATCACAAGTGGCTTCAATCTCCATCACCTACTTCACACATTCCCCCGCCCCCACCTCCCTTCTGGTAGCTGTCAATTTGTTCTCTAGAGTTAATAATCTCTTTCTTGGTTTGACTCTATTTTTTCCCCTCCTTTGTTCATTTTCTTTTGTTTCTTAAATTCCACATATGAGTGAGATCATATGGTATTTGTCTCTCTCTGACTAATTTATTTTACTTAACATAATGCCCTCTAGGTTCATCCACATCATTGCAAATGGCAAGATTTCATTCTTTTTATGGTTGAATAATGGTCCCTTGTATAAATATACACACTTTCTTTATCCATTCATCAGTCTCTAGACGCTTGGACTATTTCTATAATTTGGATACTGCACATTATGCTTCTATGAATATCAGGGTACATGTATCCCTTTGAATCTGTATTCTTATATTCCTTGGGTAAACATCTAACAGTGCAATTGCTGGATTATAGAGTAGCTCTATTTTTAACTTTTTGAGGAAACTCCATACTGTTTTCCAGAGTGGCCACACCAACTTTCACTCCCACCAACAGTATAAGAGGATTTCCTTACTCTGCATCCTTGTCAGCACCCGTTGTTTCTTGTGTTGGTTTTAGCCATTCTGACAGGTATGAGTTGATATCTTATCACCGTTTTGATTTGTAATTCTCTGATGAGCAGTGATGTTGAGCATAATTTTATGTGTCTCTTAGCCATCTGGAAACCTTCCTTGGAAAAGTGTCTATTCACATCTTCTGCCCATTTCTTAACCATATTATTTGATTTTTGGGTGTTGTTTGGTGAATTCTTTATAGATTTTCAATACCAACCCTTTATCAGGTATGTCATTGCAAATATCTTCTCCCGTTCCATAGGCTGCCTTTTAGTTTTGTTGATTGTTTCCTTCACTGTGCAGAAGCTTTTTATTTTGAGAAAGTCCCAGTCATTTACTTTTGCTTTTGTCTCCCTTGCCTCAGGAGACATAACAAGAAAGAATTTGCTATAGCCATGTCAGAGAGGTTACTGCCTGTATTCTCCTCTAAGACTTTTATGGCTTAATGGCTCAAATTTAGGTCTTTAATACATTTTAAATTTATTTTCGTGTATGTTGTAAGTAAGTGGTCCAGTTTCATTCTTCTGCATGTTGTTACCCACTTTCCCCAACACCAGTTGTTGAAGAGACTGTCTTTCCCATTGGCCAGTCTTTCCTGCTTTGTTGAAGATTAATTGACCATATAGTTGTGGGTTCTTTTTTGAGTTTCCTGTTCTCTTTCATTGGTCTGTGTGTCTATTTTGTGCTGGTGCCATGCTGTTTTCATCACTACAGCTTTGTAATATAACTTGAAGTCTGGAACTGTGATGCCTCCAGCTTTGCTTTGCTTTTTCACAATTGCTTTGGCTATATGGGATCTTTTGTGGTTCCATACAAATTGTAGGATTGTTTGTTCTGGCTCTGTGAAAAATGCTTTTGGCATTTTGATAGGAATTTCATTGAATCTGTAGTTTCCTTTGGGTCATATACACATTATAATAATATTTTTTTTCTTCCAGTCTATGAGCATGGAGTGCTTTTCAGTTCTTTATGTCATCATTAATTTTTTTCATCAGTGTTTTATAGTTTTCAGAGTACAGGTCTTTCACCTCTTTAACACTGATAATTTAATCTGCTCTTTGAATTTCAATTTTCTCAACTGACCCCAGAAAGTCCTTTATAGCACCTTTTCCCTGCAAGACAGGATCTGGAATCAGTTCAGTCTAAGATCTGGCTCCAGTGCAGAGCTCAGTCTAGAGTCAGATATCTTTTACCTGGAAATTTTCAAAGCCTTAATTTGCCTTTTAGAACATTGGCAATTTTTTTTAGCAGTACAGTTCCCCTTCTTTTTTAATAAACACTTCCTACTTTTGAGGTTGTCTGATATTTCCCCATCATTCTACTCAGGTTATGCATTCTAGGCTGGAACACTCCAAGAGTAATGTCATGTTCACTAGGTGTCACATCTGGAGGCACTCAATGTCCATTTGTCCCTCTGTGGTGATGGTAATTTTGATTGCTCAGCCAAGGTGTTTTCCAATTTCTCTCTTAAAACTAATAAAACTGTGGGAGAAATTTTAAGATCATGAAAATAACATCATCAAATTTTCCCCCTACACTTAGCATCTATTATGGATCCTTGCTTGTTCTTGATTTTTTTTTTCTTGCTTGATCTTTCTTACAATGGCTGCAAAACAATGATTTTGTAACTCCTGCATTCCTTCTGAACTGATGTGTCAGCTCTCCACATTCTACTGGAAGCCAAAGTCCTCCCCTTTCCTACATTTACTTATCTAGTTATTTATCCAATTAGTATCAGTTTTATCCACTTATCTATTTATTATTAGGGCTCATGAATACCCAGGATTAGTAATTTATTATTCATTAGTGAACTTAATTGTTTTTTGTGCTCACACTGTTCCAGATTTGGCCAGTGCAACCCCCTTCAAGCTGGTTCCTGTGTTGTAACATACCCCTTAATTTGAAGGAATGCTGCCTTGTTTCTGGCATAACAGGAAGCCTACTCTCATCGTTCCTTCGTTATTCCTTACATGCATTTCCAATCTGGTTATTTGTTGTTGTTTTTCATGCAGCACAGGACACTGGGAATAGAATACTTAAAAGAGCATGGTTATAAAAGACAGATATGATATAGACTAAAACTAAAGCTGAGACAGGAAAAATAAAACAACCCTACAGAATTTGGGGGTAGTGGAAAGATAATCACAAAGATGGCCCAAGTTATTAGGAAACTATTTAATCAGATCAAATTAAGTTGTTATTAATAGTGTGGTTTTGTAAATATTTGGTGCTTAAATGTGATGATTATATTTATTTGTGCATATTAATAAGCTAGACGATTTTTTTTAATTTAAAAAAGAGCTTGTGCTTTTATTTTTAAATTGATAATAGTTGGTATCAAATAACTACAATACTCCACATACCATAATATTCTTCAAGATATATTTTTATATAATAATATAAATGTTTTATTTCTAGAAGTGTAGTAAATGGTGACTAGCAAATTTTTATTAAATTGAGCACAATTCTGTGAGCTGAGAGCTTTCTAAAATTTAGAAATAAATCTGCAAATATTCATACAATGTATAGAACTGGCTTATTTTGTCTAACATTATACTTAAGAGATTCATCTGTCTTGTTGCTTATAGAGATAATTTGTTCTTTTTCATTTCCAACTAGTATGACTCTGTAATGAAGATATTAAAATCATTTTTGTATATTTTGCTTTTGATGGCCATTTGGGTTATTTCCAGTTTGGGGCTATTATGGATACATTTACTATGGACATACATGTCCATGTCATAAGACATTTGTGTGTTTACCTGTATTTATGTATAATGTGTGTAAATGGCTTTCCAGAGTGGTTTTACAAGGTTGCATTCCTACCAGCTTTCATGAGAGCTCCAGTTCTCCCACATCCTCACCAAAACTTGGCATTGAATGACTTTAAAGTCTTAGCCAGATTGACAGATGTATAATGACATGTCATTGAGCTCTTTATTTGAATTTACTTTTAAGTAATGATGTTGAGCATCTTTTCTTATGCTTATTGGACATTTGGATTTTCCTTTGTGAGAAGTGCCTATTCAAGTCTTTTGCCCATTACAAAAATATACATATCAAATTGTGTTGTCTGTCTTTTCTTTATTGTTTATAAATATATTCTAGTTACAAGTCCTGGGCGCCTGGGTGGCTCAGTGGGTTAAAGCCTCTGCCTTCAGCTCAGGTCATGATCCCAGGGTCCTGGGATCGAGCCCCACATCAGGCTCTCTGCTCAGCAGGGAGCCTGCTTCCTCCTCTCTCTCTCTGTCTGCCTCTCCGCCTACTTGTGATCTCTGTCTGTTAAATAAATAAAATCTTTAAAAACAAACAAACAAACAAAATCTAGTTACAAGTCCTGTGTCATCCACAAATCTGAAAATATCTTCTCCCATTCTGTGGCTTGCCTTTCAACTCCCCTAATGATGCCTCTCTTTATTTTTTAAAGATTTTATTTAATTTTTAAAAGATTTTATGTATATATTTGAGAGAGAAAGATAGCACAAGCAGGGGAGGAGCAGAGGGAGAAGTAGACTCCCTACAGACTAAAGAGTCTGATGGGGTGGGCTCCATCCTAGGACCCTTGGATCATGACCCAAGGATGCTTAACTGACTGAGCCACCCAGGTACCCCTAAGATTTTATTTTTAAAGTAATTTCCACACTCAGTATAGGGCTGGACCTCACAATCCTGAGATTTATAACATGCTTCACCCACTGAGCTAGCCAGGAACCCATGTCTTTTCTTTATTTAAGAACACCACCTGTAGGCAAATAATACATTATATGTTAACTAAAAAAAAAAAAAAATAAAGATAAAAAAATTGCATGTAGTTTATTTTTACTAAGTTGTTGAATATGTGAGCATAAAGATGTTTGTAGTATTCTTTTATTATTCTTTTAATAAATATAGGATCTATAGTTATTATGTCTATTTGATTTCTGATATTGGTAATTTGTATGCTCTTTATTTTTATCTTTGTTATGCTTGTTAAAAGTTAATCAATTTTATTTCTTTTTTTTTGAAGAATGAGCTTTTTGTTTCATTTACTTTTTAATTGTTTCCATATTTTCAATTGCACTGACTTCTGATCTTATCTTTATTAGTTCCTTCCTTCTACTTATTTTAGATTTATTTTCCTCTTTTCCTAAGTTCTTGAGGTAGGGTTATTGATATGAGAATTTCCTTTTCTCTTATATGGACATTTAGTGCTATAAATTCCCCTATCAACATTGTTTTAACTGCATCCCACATATTTTGGTATGTTACATTTTTAATTCTGTCTTGTGATGAATGAAAGTTCTTAACATTAGTAGCATCAACATGCCTGCTCATTCTTTTATTGTTAGTGCTTTTCATGTCCTATTTAAAAATCTTTGCTTCTGGGGCACCTGGGTGATTTAGTTTTAAGCGTCTGCCTTCAGCTCAGGTCATGATCCCAGGGTCCTGGAATTGAGCCCCGCATCAGGCTCCCTGCTCAATGGGGAGCCTGCTTCTCCCTCTCCCACTCCCCCTGCTTGTGTTCCCTCTCTTGCTGTCTCTGTCAAATAAATGAATAAAATCTTCTTAAATTTTTTTTTTTTACTTTGGTCATAAAATATACTTCTGTGAAAAGATTTTCTTCTAGAAACCTTATTGCTTCCCTTTCACACTTAGGTTCATGATCCATTTGGAATTGAATTTGTGTATGGTGTGAGATAGGGATCAAGGTTTGTTTTCCATCATATGAATATCTAAGTGATCAAGCAATATTCATTGAAAAGTCCATCTTTCCCTCACAAAACTGCAGTGAGACTCTTGTCATAATCAGGTGACTGTTTATATATGGGTCTATTAAATTCTCTGTTCTCTTCCATTTGTCTAGTTATCCTACTTTGTTTTTGAATTCTATACCTTTATATCTTGATATACCTTTATGTCTTGATATCTTCTACTGTAAATCCCCCAGCTATTTCCTTATTTGTCATGATAAAGCTAATCTTATCCCTTTGTATTTTCATTTAAATTTTAGAATCAGTTTGCCACTTTAAAATAAAAAAGCTTGAATTTTAACTGGAATTCCATTGACTCTATAGACCAATTTGAAAACTGATGCCTTTACAAAGTGTGTCTTTTAATCCATGAGCATGAGAATGGTTTAGTCATCCCTCCTCATTTATTTACTCTTCTTAATTTCTTTTTTTGAATATTTTGTAGTTTTTCATGTAGAGGTCCTGCTCACCTTTTGTGAGATTTATTCATAGGTATTTGATGGTAATGATACTATTGTAAATGGTTCTTTTTAAAGTAAATTTCTAATTTTGTCAATGTGTTGAAACAAGATTGATGTTTTATACTGCTATTACATCAGTGATGTTGTCAAATTCACTTATTATTTCTAATAGTCTGGATTCTTATAGATTCTGTGTGTATACTATCATAACATATATAACTAATCAGAATTTTATTCTTGTTTCAAATCATTATATCTTTCTAACTTCTTTTTTTTTAATATAATTTTTTATTTTTTATAAACATATATTTTTATCCCTAGGGGTACAGGTCTGTGAATCACCAGGTTTACACACTTCACAGCACTCACCAAAGCACATACCCTCCCCAATGTCCATAATCCCACCCTCTTCTCCCAAACCCCCTCCCCCCAGCAACCCTCAGTTTGTTTTGTGAGATTAAGAGTCACTTATGGTTTGTCTCCCTCCCAATCCCATCTTGTTTCATTTATTCTTCTCGTACCCACTTAAGCACCCATGTTGCATCACCACTTCCTCATATCAGGGAGATCATATGATAGTTGTCTTTCTCTGCTTGACTTATTTCGCTAAGCATGATACGCTCTAGTTCTATCCATGTTGTCGCAAATGGCAAGATTTCATTTCTTTTGATGGCTGCATAGTATTCCATTGTGTATATATACCACATCTTCTTGATCCATTCATCTGTTGATGGACATCTAGGTTCTTTTCTTTTACTTAAGTCACTGCATTGACCAAGACCTCCAGTGTAATGTTGACAACAAGTGGTGAGAATGGACAAAGTTAGGAGCCTTTTGAAAATCTAGGTACCCAGGTCTCATCCCCTCAAAATTTAGTAGGTCCAGGTTGGGGGCCTTGAAAATCTACATTTTAACAAATATTCTAAGTGTTATCAATGTACGGGTGTCCTAGAAATACACTTTATTTATAATATTTTTAAAGCTTCAATCACCTGAAGAGTTTTCTTGATTAGGATGGAATATTGCTCTCTTCTTTCTTCCTTCTCTTCCCACTTTCATCTTCTTCCATGCTAGTGATAGATGTATAAAATGTTACTCTTTCAAGCACCCTATTTTGCTGCTTCTCTTTCCTGTCTCTAGGTCTCGATATAACATGCATGTATGGGTCTTCAGTGTTAAAGTGTTGACTGGCTTTAGAAAAGAAAAAAAAATCCTCCTCCTGCATCAGCAGTTCTACTAAAAAAGAAACAATCTTTTTTAAAAAGTATATTCAAAAGTTGTTGAGATCACAGTTGAATTCAGTTCTTTCTATATACACACCCACACATGCATACACACAAACAATCATATGGGTGTTGTCACATGATAGAAACAGTATGAGGAAAAAAAAACAGATTCCAAAAGATGCACAGTTGTATAAAATAAAACTTGAATAATACGAAATCACTTGAGAGAAATATGGGTACCATGTGGTTTCCTAAATATGGCTCATTCCAAATCAAAGGAACAATGTATTTTCTTAGATTAAGAGACAAAATATGCCATGGATGTTCATGGAAGGAAGAAGAGATAGAAAAATAGCTGCAAATATCCTAGAGTATTAGAGCTGGACAGGGCCTTAAGATCCCATTAGCTGACCCCACCGTTCCTACAGCTGAGGTGACAGATCTAACCTGGTAAAGTGAGTGACTTGCCAGTGTTACTTGGTGAGGTAGTGGTAGTACTGGGCGCAGCACCCAGCTTCCCAGATTCCACACAAGAGCTTCCTGCCTGATGTCCCTCAGATAGTTTATGATAAGAGATCATATATATGGAAGGAATCCTAGAGAATAAAGAATGTGGATACATCGGAACAAACCTACTGAAGTGAGTCCTTCATGCGGGATAAGAGGGAGCTACATGAATGGGATCAATTTTGTGAACAAATTATAAGAAAGATGTGAGAAGGTAGGCAAGGTGAAAAGGGAATGGGAAAAACTAGGTAAGATAAAGAAAAGAGTAAATTAAGGAAGTAAAAAAAATGGAAGAGAACAGTCAGAAATAAAAACACAATAAAATAATTCAAGAACATGTAGATAGACATAGTATCTTTATGTCGTTTTTGCCAAAAGTGTATCTATCTAGAATTACTTCAGTAATAAAATGTCCATAATGAAATTGTATGAAGATACATTGAGATTCCTTTAAAGAAAGGTACACCTAAAGTAATGGCAACGTTAAGTTCTTAAACTTCTAAAATGCCGAAATAAGATCTAGAAATCTAAAGATATACTTCTCTATATCAAGAATCGTGAAATGTTGGGGTGCCTTGGTAGCCCAGTGGGTTAAAGCCTCTGCCTTTGGCTTGGGTCATGATCCCGGGATTCTGGGATTGAGCCCTGCATCGCATTGGGTTGTCTGCTCAGCTTCCCCCACCTCCCTGCCTGCCTCTCTGCCTACTTGTGATCTTTCTGTCAAATAAATAAAATCTTAAAAAAAAAAAAACCCAAAACCCATGAAATGTAAAATCAAAGAAACACAGGGAAAGATAAAGCTAGGTGTTTCTTCAAATGACTCTATTGGGCTTTGTTTTTAAGACATGGTTGAAGAATGAAAATACAAGGGGATGGAGAATGGCTCCTATATTGAACATTCAAGTGGTGCTGCCTTAATTCAAAGACAGATAGAGTTTTTACAGTATTCAGAATTGTTGGACTTAATTTCCTTACTTCCGTACTTCCTTAAAAGCCTGAACCTAAATGTTACAATCATAATATTGGTTTACACCCTGACTAGCCATGTAAAAACATTAACCTTCATGGTTCATTTGATGAGCCAAAGGTTCCTATTGTGCCTCCTGGGAGAGGAGGCATCCATTTTTAATTCATGTTTCACAGAGATAAACGGGACATAATCATGAGCCAAATGTCATAGAAAAGTGAATTTTAAGTGTGGCTAGTCAACCAAATACATATACTTAGCAAGTCAATATACTGATTCAGGACACAGGATTTAAAATCAGGCAGATACGGGTTTGGTCCCCAGTTCACTCCTTGCTACTCATTACTTATGTAACAACTACGTCCTTCTCTTTTCTGCTACGTCCTCTCCCTTCTTCTATTAAAAAAAAAAAATCTACTGAGCATTTACTATGTACTGGGTTCATGCCATAGACTAGTGGACCAGTTATCTGACATTGTTGAGGGAGAACATGGGAAGTTTATAGGGAAGAAATTTGTGGTGTGTGACACAAGCAAATGTGTAGATGCAGAAGTGAGCCAGACTGGGACAAATCTGAGCAGACTGGAAGCAAATAATGGGCGATGCGTTTGGAAAAACATGTTAAAATCAGGTTGTGAAGGGCTCTGCATGCCAGGATAAGCAATTTCAAATTAACTATGCAGATAATTGGCAAACAATTAGACACTGAATGGTTCAGGGGGAAGTCTAGTGCAGAAAGCCAAAGGAGGAGACTTCTTCAACTACAGTTTACTATGTACTAAAAAGCAGACAAGAAAGAAATGGATTTAACTGTTAAATGGATATGATGACCTTTAAAATAACTTTGTTTGGCCGGTGGGGATGGAAACCAGTAGTGGGGATGAAAGAGGGGATTGGGGGTTAAGACATGGAGACTGTGGGACAAGAGATCCACAGGAAGCTTAAGCGGAATGGGAAGGAAATAGTCTTGTAGAGATTGAGGAAGCAGTGAGGCCAAGGGCAGTTGTATTTTTCCTAAGATGAAGAGTTACTAGCTATGTGTGTAGTGCAGAGAGACTGAAGATTCTAGGGAGCAAGAGTTTGAACTGACAGCCAAAGTGCGGAGGGAAGTCTGGCAGAGCTGGGCCAGCTTCCCTTCTTCCTCTGAGATTCAAGGGTATGACTCGACCCTGACATCTCCTTTGTAGCAGGGAGGGAATCAAGGCAACGTTTATCTGTGTACTCCAGGTGAGCTCTTACTAGAAAGGAGAGTGGCAACATCAGGCCATAAAAAGACCAAGTGACTGAGGCTGTGGAAAGACAAACATCAAAGAGTTTAGCCCATCAATAGATTCAGTAGGAGCATCAAACCATTCTGATTCACCTTTCTACTTCCTTCTGTGCTGTGTAATGTGGGAAGTTTGCAGTGCAAACATTCAAAGAAATGTAAAGTGCCCTTGATCTTCACCTCAATGGCACAGGGCTATAGAGACTACAGGTCCAATGCAAAGACCACTATTTGTCCCCTAAGTCCCCAAATAAAGAGAAAGTTAAAGGGTAAAACAAATGGATATTTTTGTAGACATAAACACATCCTAGAAGTTAGCGATTGTAAAAGAGGGTCACTCAGCTCTGTGGGAATATGCCTAGTGTACATTCAAAGCATCAACTCTGAAAACTTTATTGCCAAACTGCTCCCAGACTTGTCTATACTTCTTTTCCTCTACTTTCCACCTCCAGGGTTCAAGGGGGCTTCTGAGGATTGCAGATCTAGTTGCATCTTAATTTGAGCTCCCGGTTGGGAAAGAGGGACTGGAGGGGTACCCCGAATGCAGTGCCCTCCTCTGTGACCACCAGGGGCTGGTACTCCAGCAATAATAATTCCACGCAAGGAAAGCTTAAGTTGGTACAACTGGCCAGGCGCCCTCAGTCTCGAGGATCCTGTGGGTTAAGGAGACCCTAGTGTGCACTTGAAGAGCAGAGTAAGTGCGTTTGGCGGGAGAGGGCACAGTGCTGACTGGGCATCTTTGCTTTGGAGTCTTCCCTTTCGCATCAGCCTATCTGTGCCAACAGCTGAAAACTGGGGCTGCGGGCAGGAGGCGGGGTGTCAGTCGGGAACACTGACCCGTTGGCCCCGTGGCTGCAAGAGGAGTTAGGGGAGCCCTGGGAGCAAGCCAGTGATAGCCTGATCTCTGCTCCAGTCCACAAATCCTTAACGGATTTTCTTTCTCTCCCTTCACCCTTTTCTCTCCTTTGCTCTTTCTTTCTCGCTCCCTCTTTTTTTTTTTTCCTTTTTCCCCTCTTTTCCCCCTCCCTCCCCGTCCCCTTCCCTTCCTCTCCCATCCCCCTCTCCCCTCCCCCTCCCCGTGTGTGAGCCTCTTCCTTTCCCCTCCTCCCCTTTTCCGCCTCTCTCCTTCTCTCTCTCCATCTCCTTCTCCCTCTCAGCTCGCCGGGCGACCCTGCTCCTGCCTCCCACATTAATGGCGGCATCTTCGGAGGATGATATAGACCGGCGGCCCATCAGAAGAGTCCGCTCCAAGAGCGACACGCCGTACCTCGCCGAAGCCAGGATCTCCTTCAACCTAGGGGCAGGTAAGGACGACCCTCTCGCCGTACACTCTCCTGCACCTCGCTTCCTCGCCTCCCTTTCCTCCGGCTGGCTCAGCCCCCTGCCCCTCCTTGGGTGTCCCCCTCCCGGCAGTGCCCTCCCTCCAGCCCCCCTTCCTACCCAGCCAGGCTCCGGGCTCGCTCAGTCGCTCTTTGTGTCGCCGGTATTCCGAGGGGTGTGTATGTGTGTGTGTGTTGCGGAGGTGGGGGAGGGTAGCGCGTGGAGCCCTACATCCGCCCAGGAGTCACACGCGGGCTTTCCCCTTTCATGAGGAGAAGAAAGTGTTGTCAGTGATAACAATGATCTTAGGAATCACCAAGGCTGTCTGGGGATGCGAGTGCACTGGCTGTGGGCGGAAGGTCTGGCAAGGCTCTGCTGGTGAGGTTTGCTGGCAGGGCTACTACAGGGTGGAACTTGTTGGTGACATTCAGACTGGTGATTTTGCTGGTTTGATACCACTGCTGCGGTGGGGGCTATGGAGAGGGTTGACAGCTAGGAACAGGACCTTATCCTTTCCCCCAAGCAGTTTGAGAACAACCTTGGGGGTGATAATAATAATAATAGGTCCATAGGCTACATGATAGGTGATTTGATTCTGTCCGTGGTACTTGTGCCCAAAGTGACCCAGATGGAATGAAGTGACACAAAGGACAACTGAGGTAAAGGAGGAAGAGAGATGGGAGGGAGGAGGATAGAGAGGGTGGGAGGAAGGAACAGAAAGAGGGAAGAAGAAGAAGGGGCAGTAGAAAGGACTGAGGGATTCAGAAAATCAAATTGCTTCAGTTGAGACCTCTCTGGGTACCTGATAAGCAGCACCCAGTGTCTGCTGTCCGCTCTGCTGCAGCTGCTCCAGATTTGCAGGCAGACCTCACTCTCTGTTACTAGTAGATGGTCATTATCACTGGGAGGAAGTTGTTCACCACTAACTTCATACTGCTGCCTTTTCTGAATGCCTCCTGAGCTCCACCCCCCACTCCACCCCCACCCCCAGCTTGTGTTTCTTCCTTTCTGAAATCCCTTAGTGTTCCAGTAATTCCAGTGCAAAAAGTGTGAGGGCATTTTCTCGGAGACCCTCCCTCAAGATAGGGTTGAAAACCAGATAATACCATTTTCCTTAGCAAACTAAATCTTGGAAATGGAACTGAATCAAAGTATGTGTTTGTGCGCGTGTGTTGGAGCAAAGGGGACCTTCAAATGATAAATACTGTATACACTATTGAGAAGTTTGGACAAAAGATTAAAATTCTGATTAGAGAAACAGGATGTGGTGTCCAAGTGACCATATCTTCACGAATGGAAGAATGGCAACAGAAAGTACCAAAGTGGCTATGGCTCTTGGAGTATTATTTTCCTGTCTCGGTGATTTGGGGTTTTGATCGTATGTTCCTTGTCACTCCTAAAATGTTTTCCTCTGGCTTTAGGGCTGAGGAAATGAGGTCTTTAGTGGGGGCAGTTTTGGCCATTTTTGTGCTTTGCTGTAGTAGCCTGTGGTCTCATTATGGAACTGTTAATCCTTCACTTGTATGTTCCACATTCAGGATGTGGTTGTGAGGGGTCTTCAGAAGGACTGAGAAGAGTTTCTTTTAAGATTGGGATTGTTTTCTCACTGAGAAATATTAGAAATATTACCATTGACCCCTTTGCTACCAAACACTGGTATATTCCTTAGGGTCTAATGCTTATTAGGACCGGAGAAAAATGGCTGGAGGGGCAGTTAGTAAAAGTTGTTTACCTTGTTTTACTTACAACAAAACAATAACATAAAATACTAAAAGAGAGCTTCAAGTTTCAGCCACTCCTGATTTGGGTTGAGCCATTTTGCCACCAGATTAAACCCAGTGACTTGCAATCTTTTATTCTGGTTGAATTACTCTGGAGGCCAATTAAATGCCTGGACTTTTCAGACAAGACTTGTCTCCCTATAATCTGGGAATAAACAAGTCCAACAGTCCCTCCTATATGTCCCTTAGAATTACCCCCCAAAAGCAAAATTAAGAAAGACACCAGCAAGAAAGAGAAATGCCATGCAGGGGATGTTGGAAAGAAGCAGCTTTGGGCTGTGTTCTGCGGTTAGGGGAGCTGTCCTCTGTCTGTGGTACTGAAACGAGGGACTGTGTGACATGACTGTAAGCAAGATATGCGGGGGAGGGGTGCCCGTCCCTCCAAGTGATGGAATCCCAGGGAAAACACAGAAGATCTAGCCACCAAAAACTTTTCTATCCCTGCCCACCTACATTTACTGCCTATTTACTATGCCTGGTGTCTACTGCTCCTCTGCTCAAATCAAGCAGTTCTGCTCTAATTTTGTGCAGGCTGCTCACTCCCGGTGCTTTGTTTATTTTCCAGCTGGTTTCTGGTTGCTTTTCTGACATAGTAAGATCTACTCACAGATGTGCCTTTCCCCCGCGTTTAAAAGTAATTGTAACCCCTGGTTTAAAAAGCAAACAGCCTTGTTTATTTCCTTGAGCAGCAAGTTGTAATTAAACTATTAGTGTCGTTATCAGCGTTACTGAACAGAGGAGCCTGCACACTTTGGATAAATTACATAATTTGGGCATAGAGAGAATTTTGTTTGTCTTTTAACAACAATTTACAAACAATTAAGCAAGGAAGCTTTACTCTGCTCTTTATTCCCACTCCTCTTCTACCCCTCAAGTAGTCACTCATTGTTTATTCTTTCCAGAAAAATTCCTTATTGCTTTAAACTATTTATGTTTAATATTTGCTTTCTCACACCTATTCATTATATGTAAACCCATGTTTAATATTTTAGAGGTTTAGTAATGCTTCATGGAATAAATATACATATATTCATTTTATTTGGCTATCACAAAATCATTTTGGATACCAACACCCTTAAACTAATCTATATAGTTGCCAAATAAAGTAGACTGGGCATTTTGAATACTAATTAAATACTTAAGCATCCTTTCAACTATATCTTGTCCCTGAGGGCACTTAATAATATCATTTCAGAAATAACTCCACAGCTTGAGTGAAGGATATACTCATTCACCTACAGTCCCATGTCAGTCAAAGAATAGCACCAAAATGTGGGTCTTAAATCATTTTATGAAGATGCAAATTTCAAGTTTCAGCCTAAACTGCCGGAGTATAGAACAGAAATTTTCAGAACCGTGACTTCCATTTTTTTCTAAAGGAGCCTCTTTTGTAGGTTTTTAGCTTCTATTCAGCACGTAGTATATTATGCTAATATTGATAATGATTGTTTACTGAAAATAGTATAAATGCCAGAGAAAATTAAGCCAATGTATCTGCTAAAACTTACCCAGACACATCAGACCTCATTTAAAACATTGAAAGAGGGTTTTTTTTTTTTCCCTGAGAAATTAAAATGTGTTATAAGGACATCGTGTAACAGAAGAATATGTTCACACTATTAGTAGCAAGTGTTTCTAATTGTGTTCTCACTTAGTAATGAACATCACTGACATCTAGCTTGTGAGAACTTACCCTGCCTTATGAGGTCATTCATTCACTGCATTGAAGTGAATGCAGTGAAGTTGCATCTTATCTGATGAATATTTTCCTATAAGCTAGTGTGTTTCTTTAATCTTTATATTGAGAGCACATAGAAGAGTATTTGACACATAGAAGGTGCTGAAACTGGAAAGTTCTCTGCAATTACATACTAAGGTGAATGGATGTGTTATGGTAAATAGAAGATTTAAGCAGACCAAAAATTACTTTGAGGATGTCAAAAGAAGGAAGGCTAGTCACCCTGATGATGATTTAGGATTGTTTAAAACCCAAAACCAATATTGAGCCACGACTGAGAACAGTAAGAACTTCTCTAATCATAAGGAAGTTTAACCTATGTTGACATTTCAGAATTGCTTCTGTGTGGAGTAGATTTTAAGTTAATAGCATGGTCAGCCTCAGAATACCTATCCTCCTTAGGAGGTCAAGATCTGTTTTAGTTTCGATGTCACCCAAGAATAGCTGTTTCTGACTTCTACTGCTTTTCCACTCTTTTAGGCACAGAGGATAAAGGCAGTCCAAATTGGCTTGTTCTGGCTACTTCTAAGAATGGGTGGGTCAGGGGTCCCTGGGTGGCTCAGTGGGTTAAAGCTTCTGCCTTCTACTCAGGTCATGATCCCAGAGTTCTGGGATCAGAGCCCCACATAGGGCTCTCTGCTCAGCAGGGAGCCTGCTTCCTCCTCTCTCTCTGCCTGCTTCTCTGCCTACTTGTGATCTCTGTCTGTCAAATAAATAAATAAAATCTTAAAAAAAAAAAAAAAGAATGGGTGGGTCAACTAGATTAAGTTATAAACTGGATTCAGGGGGTTCTCTTTTCTGCCTTTCTTGAGGAGGAAGTCTTTATCTCTTAAATTATGAAAACCTGTGATACTGAAAAGTGACAGCCCAGAATGTGCCATCATCACATAGCAATGAGAACTGTCCCTAGGCAAACTGTGAATATTGTCATACTCAACCAAGATTGTTTTACCAATATGAAGGTCTTGGCAATCATCTTCCTTTACTCTTTCAGTGAAGAGTGCCAGTGTCTCTTTCATTTCTTAAAAAAATTATTTATTTATTTATTTATTTATTTTACCGATTTCAAATTGAAGGCTGATCATATGGGTCTGGCTTTAATTTGGTGGTCGGTCCCAAAATCTCCTTGGAAGTATTGCTTCTAAAAAGTAGGAAGGGAGGGAGGGAGGGAGAGAAGGAGGAAGGTCGGAAAGCAGGAAGGAAATACTGCTTCTCACGTTCAGTAGCCACATTCCAAATGGATGACCATGTAGTTGACCAGAAACCTCTTTTATGAAACTTTCTGAGGTTCTGCCCTCCTTCTTTACTGTTATTAAAGCTAACCAACTTGGTAATCTCATTATGTAATACATTCAGATGGTACTGATGAAACTGCTTCAGGCAATATAAATAATATAAACAAAGTTAAGGAAAGTAAATAATTAACAACATGAGAATATGGGAAGCCCTTGGCTGTTAATATTTAACGTGGCTGCTTATCATGTCATCATTTAAACAGCAATCCATATGTTTATGAGACAATTCAAGTACAAAATCTGTGTCACATGGTTAAATTTTCTTGGGATCTCTGGTCTGGGCATTATTCAATTTTTTTTTTTAAACATCTAAGTATTATATTTACTATTATCTAACCACTAAATGATAAGTTACTTGTTTAGTTTGTCTATAAAAGATATATATTTTTATTTTTATGGAAGACCATGGAGATGTATTTTATATGGAAAGTATGAGTCAAGAGACAGAAAAGCTTGATTTTAATATATCTGCATCTGATAGCATGGGCAAGTCATTTAATTTTTCTAGGCTTGATTCATTCAGCCCTAAGATGAGGGATCTAGATTTTTTTTTTTAAGATTTTATTTATTTATTTGACAGAGAGAGATCACAAGTAGGCAGAGAGGCAGGCAGAGACAGGAGGAAACAGGCTCCCTGCTGAGCAGAGCCAGAGGCCAGCCTCCATCCCAGGACCCTGAGATCATGACCCCAGCTAAAGGCAGAAGCTTAGCCCACTGAGCCACCCAGGCACCCTAGGTTTTAAGACTGCTAAAGTCTCATCCAACCTAAAGATTTCCTATGAATACCTGGTACTTCTAGCTCTAGCTGTACTACTAGATATACACTATACCACTGATTTTTATATGCTATCTTATTTATGGTATAAAACATACAGTGGAATAGCATAATTATAGCAATAATTAAAAATATTTAATTACAGCTAAGTTATGAAAATAAGCTTAATTTAAAGAAGAATTGATAAATATTAATAATCAATATTCTTAATAATGTGCTAGGAGGCACATTTACATTAATCATCTTAATTAAAATGTTTTAAATTTGAATATTTAGGGATTCGAGTCTTTAACATTGTTGATGCTTTATAAATAATATCTATTGAATGATTGAATAGGTATTGGAGGAATCATGGCAGTAAATGAAAAGTGAGAAAACGAAATATAAACCCAGTCTCCCAATTGGCATTAGCCTGTCCTCTTTTATAATTAAAATGAATAGGGTATATACGATCTATATTTTCCCTTTATCCTTTTAAATTACTAGGGAAGGTAAATATATCCCTTTGGAATTCAGATAGAATAACCCTAACTTCTAGATACTAAGTGTAAAACTAGGTCATGGATTACAAAGAATTTTTTTTTTCTTTTTCTTTCCCAGCATATATGGTGACAGGAGCAAATAAATTGTTGGTTAGAATAGGTGCAAAAAAATGTATTTCATGCATATGTTTCATTGCCAACCAAAAATGTTTTAATATAACACGTGGAGTTACTCCTTGATATATGCAACTTCGGTTCGTGATTATTTATTATACAAGCAGGCATTAAGACCCAAGTGGAAGCAGAAGATAGTTTGTAGAGCTATTTTTCTTTTTGGCTTGATAAGGTGAAAAAAGGGACATGTATTATAGCCAATGTATTATGTCATGTAAACAGAAGAGGCCCTGAAAGAACTATTAATAGAGATAATATTTCCTCATTGTGTGATACAAGAATTCTAGCATTTTCCCCCTTTGTTTCATCACTGTCCCCATCCACTTTGGTCGGTGATAAAGTGGATGTGATTTCAGGAGGAAAAAAAGTGAGCCATGTTGACATCTTAATTGCTTTAATTTACAAGTCTTTTATATAATGTAAGATAGTTAAATAAAAGACAAAATCAATTTAATGGCCTTATTGAATGATGATGGATTGGTGTGACTTTCTACAGGTTGTTGAAGGACAACAGGAATAGTCACACTACTAGTTATTTAACATTTATAAAGACAAGTGTTCTGTAAAAGCCTGTAGCTTTCTTATTGATCTTTTCTACCACATCTCTATACCCTAAACTAACAATTTAGGAACAGTGTCTTTGAATAGTTAACATTTGGGCTGTAATTGTAGTCACGAGAATTCAAAGTACATCTTGGTTTTGAAACTATACTGAACATTATCAATATGATTATTTGCCATTTATAGACATAGAGATCCCATTATTTCTGGATCTCTACCAAACATATGATAGCAAGTTGGTTTAATACTCAACCATGGTGTAAACAAAGTATAGAAAGAGCTTCATTGTGCTTGAATTTATCCCTATTCCATTTGAGACCTGTGCTTTGTGGGGGAGGTGGAAGAAGGTAAGAAGAAATAATAATATAATAATACTTATTCATTCGACAGATATTGAGGAGTTGAATATGTATTAGACCATGTTTTAGACACTTGGGAAACATTAGTGATCAAAACAAACAACATCTAACCCTCATAATTTTTAACTTCTAAAAGTGGGTTATGGACAATAAACAATATAATAATTACATACATTGCATAGTATTCTATAAGTTAAGTGTTAGGGCAGAAGCAAATAAAGCAAGTTAAGAGTGTAAGGCACATGGAGGCAAAGAAAGGGATGGATTGCAGGATAGGCAACACTGAGAAGAAGGAACGAGAACCAAGTTCTCAGAAATAGGTGAAAAAATGAGCAAAAAGCCAGTATGGGTGGAGGACAGGGCAAGAGAGAGCTCAGGGAGAGCAAATGGAAAGCCTCTTTATCTGGACTGTTCCTGATATGTTCAAGACCTGGCAAGGAGCCCAGGCTCTCTGGAGAGGAAATTTGTGAGGGAACAGGGGACAGATTACACAGGATCTGGCGGGCCACTGCCGGGCTTTGACTCTCCTCTTAGTGACATGTGGGATGGTGCAGGGATTTAAGCATAAGAGTAACATGATCTGAGAAAAATCTTAAAAAGGATTACGGGGGGGGGGGCACCTGGGTGACTCAGTGGGTTAAAGCCTCTGCCTTCGGCTCAGGTCATGATCCCAGGGTCCTGGTATCAAGCCCCATATCGGGCTCTCTGCTCAGCGGGGAGCCTGCTTCCTCCTCTCTCTCTCTCTGCCTGCCTCTCTGCCTACTTGTGATCTCCGTCTGTCAAATAAATAAATAAAATCTTAAAAAATAAGGGGGGGGATCACTGGGACTGCTGTGGTGTGAGCAGACTCTTGTGGGGCAGTGAGGAAGCAGGGAAGCTAATTTGGAAGCTTTTACAGTAACCCAGAGAAATAGTGGTGGCTCAGCAATGACATACAGCAGGAACAGTGAGAATTGGTCAGATTTGTATGTATTTCAAGGGATAGCCAACAAGCTTTCATGATGGATTCAGTGAGGGTTGTAAGAGAAGGAAAGGACCAAGAAGTCCCTCAAAGGTTTGGCCTGAACAACTACAGGATAAAAGAGCCATTTTGGAGCATGGGGGAATGGTCAGAAGTTCAATTGCAGAGAGGTCAGATGTGAGATGCCTTCTAGACATCCCAGTGGAGCTATCAAATGGGCAGTTAGACAAGCCTAAGGCTAAACATGAGGTCTGGCTCAGAAATACATATTTAAGTTGTCTGCATATACAAAGTGTTTATTAACAACTACTGTGCCAAGGGCTTTATTAGCATTTGCTCATTTATATCCCATAATGACCCTATGAGATTGGCATGGTTATTACAATCCTTATTTTATCCACTTAGAAACTAAGTCACAAAGAGGTCAAATAACTCAGCAATGAAGATGTAGATAATTAGGGGAATAAGGTGAAGAATTGGAATTTGGGTCATCTTTTTAATATGACTCCAAACCCATATTCTTAGTGGCCGGGATTTCTTATAAGAGAGCAAGCTTATGTCAGCTTTGCCATACGGTCACACTTTAAGTTGAACATGGCTAAGGGAAAAAAAGAGAT
Organism: Mustela nivalis; assembly: GCF_964662115.1. Taxonomy (NCBI): domain Eukaryota; kingdom Metazoa; phylum Chordata; class Mammalia; order Carnivora; family Mustelidae; genus Mustela; species Mustela nivalis. The sequence goes on from NC_139024.1 coordinate 144,070,474, forward strand.
AGAAGTAAAAATGCATCCTAGCTCAGTATTTTAAAAATATTTGGCTAGAACTCACTAAGAAATGCATTTAGGGGCGCCTGGGTGGCACAGTAGGTTAAGCATCTGGCTCTTGGTTTCAGCTCTGGTCGTGATCTTGGGGTCATGATGTCGAGCCCCATGTTGGGCTCTTTGGTAAGTATGCAGCCTGCTTGAGATTCTCTCTCTCCTTCCCCATGCGCCCCTCCCTGCTTGCACTCTCTCTCTTTAAAAAAAAAAAAAGAAAGGGAAAAATGTGCTTTATATCACCTCAATACACACATGCATATTTAAAATTAGAATAAAATATTCCTGAAAATATTCCTAATAGATGCAAATATACTATGCTGTTTTCGATATTATCCTATCCTATCCCTTCCCACTTCATTTCATTCCAACATAGCCTAGTTACAAAAATGCTAGTTACAACCCATCTAAATGATTTTACCAACAGTCTAAAAATCATTTCTTTATTGGTCGTTTACCAGATGCTATTTCTGCACTCAGAAACAGTATTTGCAAGGAAATCCTCAAAGAATGTGGTACATTCATTTTCTTAACTGGAAATGAATCAAGGTGAAAAAGAAAAACCCCAGAGTCAAGGCCAACTTAGCTATTGGGTACAGTAGGCACAGAGTTCAGGCTCACAATACTTTTCAAGGCCCACAAAAATGTTTTAATTTCTTGTAAAGTCAAGAGAAAAAAAAATGAATATAATCCAGCCTGGTTTATATTTGTCTTTATACCAACATAGTAATAAAATACAGTATTTATTTATTTATTTGTGGTGAAAGGGGCAAAAATGCCTAGGAGCCACGGAAGTCACAATGCAGCCCTACAGAATACAAAGAGGAACAGTCCTTTCTTTTCCAAGGTAGTCTAGTGGTTGTGTGGATATACTTTTGAAACTATGCTTCTTTGTTTCAAACCCACACTCTGTCACTTACTAGCTTTCTGTTCCCTCACCTTTCAACCTCCTCTGATCTCAGTTTTCTCACCTATAATATGGAATTAATAATGGTGACAATCTTGGAGGGTTTTTGTTGTTGTTTTTGAAGAGCAGATAATTTTATTACATGTGAAAGGCTTAGAATAATACTTGGCATATAGTGAGTATTCAATACACAAGTGGAGGGCACTCATCTTTGTTCAATTCTTCCAAGATACTACAAAACAGAAAAGAATGAGAAGAATGAAAAGAAAAAGAAAAAAGGAAGTTGCCCATCTAGTTACCATATCTTATAGGACCAAATGAGCTACAAATTCAGGAACTTCCACATAAGGAACAAATTTTTTTAGCTAAATTTTACATCTATTCAGTGCTTCTTGTCTGGAGTATTGAATGAATATGACAGGCCCAGAATGAGAAAGGAAGTCACCGTCCGACTCTAAAAGTTAAGGAAATGTACATTTAATGTCTATCCTCTGACTGAAGTTGAGTGGATCAACCTTGAAATATCTTTTACAAATGGCCACTTGGAAATGACTATTCCAGTAGAATAACTACTGGAATTTCCAGTGATCCCCTGAACATGGAAGAGGTGTTTTGTGGAAAGGGTGGGGGGGAGCAGAGAAAGGGATATAAGGAGAAGAAAGGAGGAAGGCAAAGAGGGAAGGGGAAAAGAAAGAGAATACAACTTTTTAGTTTGAGAAGTCTTCAGTGTTGGCCAGGTGAACATCAAAAAATCACAGAATCTTAACTTTTGAGAGCCAGGAGAAGCATCTTCTCTCTCCAGAGTCATGGGCACAAGTGTTCTGTGACAGGTTTGGAGATTTGTTGATCTCAAAATCTGAGTCTGCTACTGAAGGGCTGAATCATCTCTGAATCTTTGAAACCTATAACATGGGAATAACAGTCTGCCTCATTTTTGTTGATACTTTAAGGACCAAACATGAAAATGTTTTGCCAAGAGCCAAGTACTATGCAAAGGCAAGAAACAGATGTGGTCTGGGTGAATGAGATAGCTTTAAATGTCTGGCTGTGCCACAAATAAGGCATGGGAATGAAAATGTGAAAACCAGACTAATTCTACTTAAAATGTTGCCTTTGCCATAGCCAAAAATTCAACACAGCCTAATAGCCCCAAAAGACTGACTATAGCATCTACTGACTTATAAATGCAGGTGACCTTCATGCCTCCACTGTCAGCTCTCATCAGGGAATGACATGTGGCTGCCTTAGGATATTATTATCAACCCATAAGAGAAAAAGTGCTTGAATTTTTACTCTGCTGCACTCTAGAACCACTGGCCATGTGGGGCACCAGTCCAATTTGGCCATAGGCAGACACTCAGCCCAATAACTAAGTACACTCCTCTTTCCCAATCTCCCCTCCCATTTTCTTCATGCTCTACTCCTTCCCCCAACTGACTGCCCTGATTATTTGTTTTGACCTTAAACAACACACCCAAAGCTTTCAAGGCCAGTTCTTCATTTCTGAGAGGAAGAGGCTCAAACGTCCCCAGTGTATCTGTGGAAGTCTAGGGCTGTTCACTACCTCCCACTCAAACCGTAGAATTATACAGTTTGCACAGCTGTGAAGCCAGCTGTCCTGTGTTCCCTCCAGATCACCCTCCGTGCTGCCTTCCAGCAACATCTTTGCTGTTTCTGGACATGATGCTGGCTGCAATCAGCGAGGAAGCAACTATTTCAGTAAGAAAAGTGACTTCCACCACCAGTTTTGGTAAAGGACTCAGAGACACCTCACATGTAAGGCAGATTCACAGTTCTAGGAACAGTTTCTCCATGTTCAGTGCATTCCGCTGAATAGGACAGGCAAAAACAAAATTAGGAGTGGATGGGTTCTTATTTTTATTTGTTCTTCTTGTCTTTGTTTCACCATTTGGAGGAATTTCATTCATATAAAAGCAAAAACTTTCAGCGGATGTCTGGGTCTGGAGCTATGATGGGCAAAGCAGACCACACCAAATTGTGGCTTATCACAGATTCCCCATTATATATAATTTATGATACCACATAATCTTCATGAGTGTATTTTATTGCATTTTGACATTAAAAGATATTTGCTGAATAGGCTTTAAGCAAATTAGAGGCTTGATACACTGTTATAATTTTGCAAAATTCAAAATGACAAAGTCTTTTTTCAAATTGTAAAAGAACTGAAATATTTTTCCTTTGTCCTCTCATATTAAGAGTTCATTTTAAATGTGCAGACATAAATCGTTAGTGTGGTTTCTGATGTTTTAGCCAAAGGTGTTTCTTACAGTCTGTGTACCACTGACTCCTCACCACAAAAGTCTTCCCCACTTTCTGAAGCAACCAGGCAGCACAGTTAGTGCGCCCTTCATTTGCTGTTTAGTTGATTTGAAAGTTCTTCATTGTCATTCAAAGTCTATTCATATGTTTGCCCCTAGAGTACAGGCAATATTTTTTCTGGTATCTTAAGAACATTGGTATTTTTAGAAATAAAAAGATTTGCCTTTATTTTTCATGTCTATTGAGATCTGAGTCAAAATATGTCATCTTGTCTTGTGAAATAGCTACCGCATACATAGACGTGTGTGTTAAGTCGAAGACCAACTAGACCCATCCATAAAAATCACACCAGGTCAACCCCAAATAAGCTCAAATCAGCCTTAAACTCACTTCATTGGCCTCTCTGTTACAGCTCATATAATATGATCTGTAGGAACAATTTCTGCTGTAAAGTTACCTCATAAAGAAATATATCATCTACAGTCCTTTCATAAACCCAATTATAGGAGCAATTCAAGAGAGTTACAGCTACTAGGATCTGCGTTCTATCTCCTCCCTGGTTCCACTTATTAAGGACATTGAAGTAGAAATATTGAGGTGGAAAGGAAACAATGACTGAATTTAGCCAACACAAAAAAAGACCGGTGTAATCACTCAGTCAGGTATTACTTCAGTTCTTATATTGCCATGTTGCAAGTTTCATTTATTATAGGTGATTTCTCCAGAGAAAATCTATCAGTAGGTCCCTTGTCCACAAATATGAATATATTTTCTTTTTAAAAATATATGTTCAATGTCTCATTGACTTATTTTTTTTTAAGATTATTTGTTTGAGAAAGAAAGAGAGCGCATGCGCAAGTGAGAGGAAGGGCAGAGGGGTAGAATCTTTAAGCAGACTCCCCCACTGAGCACAGAGCCTGTACGGTGACCGTGACACGCGCCAAAACCAAGAGTCTGTCGCTTAACTGACTGAGCTACCCAGGTGCCTCTCTCACTGTCCTATTTACTCAAAATTGTATAGGTTTTATCCAAAAGGGTTAACACTATTTAATTTAAATCTCATCACCATAGTACTTGGATAACTAAGATCTTTGGTGGCAAGTGGCAGAGAAAAATAGAAGAATAGTGATCAATGAGACATCATTAATAATTGATAAAATATATTATTGAGGCAAAAGAAGTCCAGTTGTGAAAGATGTGATTCCTTTTCATCATTTAACATGGCTCAGACCAGGAGGTATTCGTACTGGATTTGTTATTCTACACCAAACTGAAATGGTGGTACCAGTTTTGAAAGGAAATCATATCGGTTATAATAAAAAGGCATAGAAAGGGACCAAGGAGAGAAGCGGATGTTAGTCAAATTAAAGCTTTTCTACAGACAAGATTCATCATTCAGAACTGGAGAAAAATGAGAAGCATCTTATGGTTATCTGTACATTGATTCAAATATTTGGTGTATTTACTGCCACTGGACACGTAGACTCAGCAACAACGGTGTATATTAAAGTGGATGTAATTTTCTTCCCAGTCGCTGGTTCTCAGAGGACTTTATTCTCTGTCAATCTCTACAAACCTCAAATACGGTCCAATAACCACAATGAATCTTGAGAGCATTTTAGTGTCTCTTCTAAATTATCACTGGTTTCCTCTCTCTCGTGCTTGCTCTTCAGTGACGCTCAAGAAAAAGAATTGTGTTATTTATGTGGGTTCATAAAAATATAATTTTTCTCCACGAGTCCTCAGTTTTTATAAATCTGTTGCTGAGGTTCACGGATTTTCCTCCCCTGAGGGGGAGAATGGTTCCAAGTCTTAAGGCCACCTAATCTCTCCCAATACATTCCCAGCTATGCCTAGTGTGAGGACCTTACTGTGGTGAAGGTCTAGAGACTGTACAGTTGGAAGCAGACCAAAGAGGCGTGAGGGCAACTAAAAGACAGAGCTGTAGTCTTCCTAGGGATTAATTGCCAAGAGGGCCCACTGGCTTGTAATATACGATCATACATGGAAGGAGAAAAATGTTTGGAGATGATTGACTCATGTGGGAGCTTTGGTTAGGTAAAGGTGTTATATGACTCTTTGACTACTCTTGAACTATTGCATATAAAGGGAGAAACACAAGTATGTCAGACAGACTGAAGTATGAATTCTGACTCTCTTGGGCGAGTTTATTATCTTTATGAATTTCTGATTACTTACCTATAAAATGGGCATATTCATTTCCCAGGGTTGTAAGAATGACTTGAAGGGAGGATATAAAGTACCTGGCATAGTTGGTGCTCAATAAACACCTCTCGAACCATTCAACCAAGAAGCATGTTCAGTTTATTAACATAAAAAATCTCGATATTATATCACAGTGACAATTAATAGATTAGCCAAAGTCCCCTTATAAAACCCGGACAAAATTTTAAGAAAAGAATGAATGACTTGTTTATTGTGACTTATTTCATTAAATATCCATATAACAAATATTCACCAAAGGCCTGCTACATGCTTGATGTAGATTTAACAGTTTCTTCGACAAGTAAATCCATTAGTAGGAATATCAACATCCACCAGACTCCTAGTTTTTTGAGGGAAGGGACCACATCTGCCTTATTCACCCCTGAATTCTCAGTGTCTAACACAGAGCATAGACCATAATAGATGCTCAGAAAGAACTTGGAATGAAAAGAAATGTTATCATGGCAATGGTCATGTTGCTCGCAGTCCATCTTTAATACCAGACTTGTTGGATTTCTTCATTTTTTTTCAAAGGACTTCATTTAAAATTTTTTTTCATTTTTATGTTTTTATTGAGAAGTAATTGACATACAACATTGAGGAGGTTTATGGTCTACACATGTTGATGAAATTTTTTTAAGAGCAATTTTATGTTAATAGCAAAATGGAAAGGAAGGTACAGAGAGTTTCCCTCCACCCCTGCCCCCGCACATGGAGAGCCTCCCCCACAACCACACCCTCCACAAGAGTGGGACATTTATCGTAATTGATGAACCTACACTGACATGTCACTATCACCTAAAGTCCATAGTTGACCTTAGGTTTCACTCTTGGTGTTCAACTTTCTGTGGGTTAGTCAAATGTATACTGGCATGGACCCATCATTTACTATCATACAGCATATTTTCACTGTCTTAAAAATCCTCTGTGATCTGCTGCTTATTCATTTCTCTCCCTATCCCCCATCCCTAGCAACCACTAACCTTTTTACTGTCCTTATTGTTTTGCCTTTCCTAGAATGTCAAAAGATTGGAATTGTACAGTTTGTAACCTTTTCAGATTGGCTTCTTTCACATATATTTAAGGTGGTATGGGTATAACATTTTTTCATGTATCTTCATGGCCTGCTGGTCCATTTCTTTTTATCACTGAATAGCATTCCATTGTCTGGATGGATCACAGTTTATTTATCCATTCACCTCCTACTGAAGGACATCTTGATTACTTCCAAGTTTTGGCAATTATGAATAAAGCTGCTATAAACATCCATGTGCAGGTTTTGTGTGGACATAAGTTTTCAACTCTTTTGGATAAATACCAAGGAGCATGATTGTTGGATCATATGGTAAGAGTATGTTGTGTTTTGCACAAAATCGCCAAACTGTTTTCAAAAGTGGCCGTACCATTTTCCATTCCCACCAGCAATGAATGAGAGTTCCTTCTCTTCACTTTTTAGTAATATCTATAGACATCTTCAGACATCTGATCCTTCTTTCCTTCTGACAATTTCCTTAAGCAGAAGTTTTAGAGCAAGGACACATTTAACCTCTCAGAGTGGTGTACAAGCCAGGCAGGCCTCTCAGGATTGCTGTGTTCACCTCTTCAGCCCTGCTCTCTGGGAGGGTCCGGAGATAGGATATTCTCTAGAGTTGGTGTCTAGGGCCTAAGAAACATGGTTTTCATTCTTAGTACATTATAGTTGCAGAAGCACTAGCAGTGAAACAATTAACTTTTCTTCAACAATATTCAGTTGATGGTCTCATCCCAAGCGATTCCCTAGACATGAAGGAAGTTTGAAAGTGCAGTTCCAGGGGCACCTGGATATCTCAGTAGGTTAAGCCTCTGCCTCTGAGACCATGATCTCAGAGTCCCAGGATCCCAGGATCGAGCCCCACGTCAGGCTCTCTGCTCAGCAGGAAGCCCGCTTTCCCATTCTTTCTGCCTGCCTCTCTGCCTACTCTCTGATCTCTCTCTGTCAAATAAATAAATAAAATCTTTAAAAAAAAGACAAAAGAAAGTGCAGTTTTAGCAAAAGAGACTAGCTGTTACTTCTCCCATGCATCACAACTAGGGATACCCTTAATTTTGCCCATTTTGAAAATGCCAAAGAAGAAATAAAGCACGTACAACCAACCATAATGTGTTTCTCGTCATTGACTTGGCAGGTTTTTTGGTTATTGTTTTTTTCTTTTTGAGCTGAACTGTAGGAACTGACATCATTGTGACAAGATCATGGGAGTCTACCATTTAATATAGCTCTGAAAACTAGAGCTAAATTTAATAAAATAAACCTCACTGAACTAGAGATAACATGCCTCTGTGTTGGATACTACCCTACATCTCTTAAGTCCTTAGAGTATAAGCTTGGACGCAGAGGAACTTTTTTTTTTTTTTTTAAAGATTTTACTTATTATTTATTTTACAGACAGAGATCACAAGTAGGCAGAGAGGTGGGCAGAGAGAGAGGAAGGAAAGCAGGCTCCCCAGAGAGCTCTCCCCAGGAGCAGAGCGCCTGATGCGGGCTCGATCCTGGGATCCTAGGATCCTGCGATCATGACTTGAGCTGAAGGCAGAGGCTTCAACCCACTGAGCCACCCAGGTGCCCCCAGAACTTTTAAAAATTCTGCTATAATACTCAGTCTGCCTTAAAACTCAGAGTGGGAAATTACTGAAATATTTAAAGAACTGAGCTTAGAGAAAGCTTAGAGATTACCTGTTCCCATTAACCCATTTTACAAAATGAGGAAATTGTGTCCTAGAGAACCTGCTGGTCCCCAAGAAGAGAAGAAAAGAAAGGGAAAAAGAAAGTCTTCAGAATCTAGACGTTCAAAAGCAGCCCAGGGGTGTCCTGGCCACCAGTACATAGAGATTCTTTTGAGCCAGTGAAGCACATCTCTTCCCACCTTCACGGTCAGTGGTATCACGTCAATGGCTTGACATCAGCTATAGAGTGAGAATTTACCCATGAAAATCAGCAAACACTACTATAAATCAGAACATTTTTTTGAGAGCGGGCACATCATGGCTCAATTCACAGAGTCGAGCCCGATAGTTAACAGACATATTCTGAGCACCATCTAAGCATATACGTAAGTGGTTTAGGCATGTTTTATTAGATGCTAAAAATATCAAAGGGAAAGCATCAGAATGGTTTCACTTGACCAACTTAATTTGACAACTTAACATTCTAATGTTTATTTACTTCAAAGGATCTAGAAACGTGTTGATAGATAAAATTACTTTATTATTGCTTTACTGGTATTTTAATATGGCAAAATCAATACAGCTAAGGTGCAGGATATAAGCATGTTTTTGGAAAATATGCTTTCATCTTCAGAATAGACATAAAACATAAAAATGTGTGATACAACTAAACAGTTTCTCATAGAAAATGTTTTATCATCTTACATTTTATTTTGGACACTTAGGAAGATGAAAGTAGATTTCTTTCTGCAGTCCATTCAATAATAAGATGAGGTTGGCCAGTGTTCCAACATATTATGCAGCATTTCCACATTTCCCAGCTAATACTACTATCCTGCATTCTATCATACATGTTATCATACATTCCTCTATTTGGAATACAGCTTCAATCAAATAGATAGATGGTGAGTCAGTTGCGATATCCCCATCCCAGCCTTGCCTACTGGAAAGGTGCATCTTGAAGCAAGAAGTCAACAGCTCTTTAGACTTCTCCTGGCCTATCCGTCCTTAGAACAATTGCTAATCTCCATCAGAGTGAAAAAAGTCATTACATGTCGGCTTTCCAAAGACAGCCTTTTTTTTTTTTTAAAGATTTTATTTATTTATTTGACAGACAGAGATCACAAGTAGGCCGAGAGGCAGGCAGAGAGACAGAGAGAGAGGGAAGCAGGCTTCCTGCGGAGCAGGGAGCCTGATGCGGGGCTCTATCCCAGGACCCTGAGATCATGACCCGAGCCGAAGGCAGCAGCCCAAACCACTGAGCCACCCAGGCGCCCCCAAAGACAGCCTTTTAAAATTATATTTCAGTTTTGGCAAGTCACATGTGTTTTTCAAGCAGTGGAGAGAAAGGTTTTTTGTTTTCTGAGTAGTTGTTAACTTAGAGTAAATGCAGCGGTAGATGAAATCAGGGTCCCAGGGGAGCACCTGACTTGCTAGAGGGAATTTGAACAGCCTTGTCTGCACTCTTCTTTCCTTTTAAACTGTGGCTCAATGACAATCATAAAGGAGTGCATGTGCCTACACTAAGAAACCAAATTAGAACTTTGCATTTATGCATGAGGGCAGTACAGGGTAATAAATGAGAATATTTCCTCTCTTGGTGTGTTTTAAAGGTCATTTCTGGGCATTCTGACATATAGAGACACGTATAAAGGGATTCAGAATGAGAGGTCATTAACTGAGAAAATAGCCTAAGGATGGAGAATTCTAGGAAGAATGGTAAGACAAACTTAAAAGGCATTAATAAATCCTGTTTCAATTACTTTAACATATTCTAGCTGAATAACATGAATAAGCTGAAAATGTTATTGTATGTGGCCCAAATATTATCACATAATTGGGCTTGGCATTTTCCTTTGATGTAGAGTGACACCTGGTGCATTGGGACAATAGATTTGTCAATAGGGAAGTGAAGTTACCTGATTTTGACAACTTTGATGTGACTTGATACAACAGTGTCTCTTTCTGTAAGGACAATTACTTAGCATGCTATCAAACCCTTTTTAGGGAACAGATTCTGGGAAGAACAATAACTCCATCAAACCCCCATCAAGCAAAAGATCCTGAGAAAAGAATGGATTTTACTTCCTTAAGGTCTTGGTAGTTGATAAACTAGACTAGAAGGCCAGAAATTTTCTTTTCATTTACTTTCTCTTTTTGAGAAAAGAATGAGTTCCAGTCTTAGCTTGGGTCGGGGTATATGGGTTAGACTCCGAGCTATGGAGTCTTGTCTGTGGGGTAACATCTCACCTCCGGGCCTCGTTAAGTCTGAGATCTTCATTAGTTGCTGAACCCCTCTATGTCTTTCTTCTTTCTCAGTAAATTAGGGATAATAATAGCACCTATTTTGCTGTCATGGGGATTAGATAGAGCAATCCATACAAAGTTCTTAGAAGAGTTTCTGATACATACTAAGTGCTCAGCAAATGTTCGCTGGTATTCCTAGTGGACACTGCTGGCTAGGTAAACCCAGGATGCTAATAAGCTTTAGAGACTCAGCACCTGTTGGGAGCCACAGAGACAGGGTGAGCGGAGCCAGCTGGTTTAGCTATGTGGTCCCCTCTGCCAGTCCCTGTTTTGCTTTTGCTCCCCTTCTGCACAGATCTGCAGAAGAAAACCTCTTTCACCCCCCTGGCTTAAGTCTTGGCGGAAGCAGCCTGTCCCGAAGCCATCATTCAGGCTGTGACTAAGCAGATTCAGGATTCAAGCCTCTTTTGGATAACTCGATTTATGGGGTTAAGTATTAAACTCAGCAGGCAGGTAAAAGATGTGATATACCAGTGTTTAGTCACTTACAGAGCTAACTGCTTGAGATGATTATGCAATCCGAAATGCCACAAGACGTGGGAAGCAGGGTATGAGTCAGTGAAGACTTAGATCCTCTCGCCCTTTCATTTGGAAAGCCTCCTTGGTGTGTCTTCCCACTGTGGGAATTCTTAAGCTTGGTCTCACAATTAACCCAAATGGCGAGAGTGGAACCAGAGTTCCAGATCCTAACAGCTGTTTTACATCCTACCTCTGCTTGGTGTCCTCTGCCTCCGGACCCTGGTTAAGCAAGCCCCTGTCCAAAGCCTGATTCGGTTTGGACAGAATGGCGGTACACACACAGGTGATTCGAGGCAAAGTGGTGGCAGATCATAGTCATGGCATAATCAAAGATCACTGGACAAAGACAGTGACCCGCCCTGCCTGTGAGAGCCAGGGGATCTTGACTGAGGAGGGCACTAGGGCAGATCCTCAGAGGATGAGTCTGATTTTTCCAATGGAGGAAACCATAGGGATAGGGTTAACCATAGGGATAGGGTTTCAGGAATTGAAGGGCATTCTAATCAGAAGAAACTGCACAAAAGGCATCTGGCATTTAGGTTGCTCTGGCTCACTTCACTTATATTCCTTAAGAAATATGCATGTATGGTCTGTAATGCACCGAACTGACTATGAACGTCTCTGCCATTGGGGAGGGAAGACAGAGAAGAAAGTCATGGAAGGTGACTGTGATATAGCGTAAGTTCTCTACCAGCAGAAAATAGGGGTCCCCCCCAGCAGAGCCTTGGGATCCAGTGGGAGTTCATGGTGGAGGCTCACAGTGGAGGTGGTGCTGGAACAGGGCTTTGGGAATGAGAGGCATCCCCCAGGAAGGCAGAAGAAGGGGTATGTGAAGGTATGACGGTCAAAGGGCATGCAAACTCTCAAGAGCAGGAAAACCAGAGAACATGTGTTAGTAGGGACCTCCAGAGGAGACGGGGGAGGGGGCCGGACAGCACAGACCTTGTATGCTACTCAGGGACAGGGGGGCCGATGGACTGGAGAAGGCCCATCCTGGGGACAGGGAGGTGCTTAGTTTCTCTGAAGCATTTGGCAAGACCTGAGAGAGGCCTGAGCTGGGGCAGGAATAGCAAGGATGGAAAACTGATTTAGAATCAAAATCCTTTAAAAAAGTAAAACAGGACCTAGTAACCATGGACTCTGAAGGGTTAGGGGGAAGGGGATGAGGACCCAATTTCTTCCTTGGCTAACTAAATTCTACTGGCCAGTTCAAGGAACAGAGAATGGGGCACAGATTCTCAGGACAGGTTAATGAGCTTATCCGTAGATTGATGGGTGTAGGGGGGTGCCTGCGCAGCCACCCAGGGGAAGATGCATCCAGAAGAAAATACATGAGTCAGGAGCTAGGGAGAAAGACTCCTAGTTACTAAAATCATAGGTAGCTAAGACCTCCTAGGTCAGAGATTCTCGTGCAGGGTATCATCAGGGATTATGTTGTGTTCAACTATAGGTACCCTCAACATTGCTTTTAGGTGTACAATGTAGAGATCTGATGTATGTACTTAATACAAAATGATCATCATAATACCTTTAGCTAACATCCCATCACCAGCCTTTTCTTTTCTTTTTTTTTTTTTTTTGAGTATAGTTGACACATGATGTGACTTTAGTTTCAGGTATACAATGTAGCGATTCAGCTTCTCTGTAGGTCATGCTATGCTCGTGACAAGTGTAGCTACCTTTTGTCACCGTACACCTCTGTTGCATATCACTGACTCTTCCCTATTCTGTGCCTTTTATTCCCATGACTCAGTCATTCCATAACTGGAAGTCTGTATCTCCCTCTCCCCTTCACCCATTTTACCCATGACCCCTCCCCTCTGGCACCCATCTGTCTGTTCTCTGTATTTATAGGTCTGACTCTGTTTTCTGTTTGTTTGTTTGTTTATTCGCTCCTTTTGTTCTTTAGAGTCCACATCTGAGTGAAATCCTATTTCACTTCGCATAATACCTTCTAGGTATTATCTATCCATACTGTCACAAATGGCGAGACCATCCTTTTTTATAGCCTGGTTATATTCCATTGTGGAGATACATACCGCCTCTTCTTTATTGGAAGCAGGCTGCTTCCTTATCTTGGCTCTTGTAAATAATACTGCAGTTCACATCGGGGTGCAGATATCTTTTTAAATGAGCATTTTCATTTTCTTTGGGTAAATACCCAAATGTGGAATTACTGGATTATATGCTATTTCTATTTTTAATTTCTTGAAGAAACTCCATACAGTTTTTCAAAGTGGTTGCACCAACTCACATTCCCATAAAAGACCCCGAACAGCCATCAACATTCTTTTTTCTATTTGCCATGAGTTGTCATAACATACATTAGGAAGTCCTAAGCCAGGGAAACCACAGTGAGAGAAGAGGATTGGGAGCAGACTCCCAGCAGACAGTCATTTCATTTTTTTATTTATTTTATATATTTCTTAAAGATTTTATTTATTTATTTGACATAGCGAGAGAGAAATCACAAGCAGGCAGAGAGGCAGGCAGAGAAAGAGGGGGAGTCAGGCTCCCTGCTGAGCAGAGAACCTAATGTGGGACTCGATCCCAGAACCCTGGGATCACGACCTGAGCTGAAGACAGAGGCTTTAACCCACTGAGCCACCCAGGTGCCCCTGGACCTCCATTTTAAAGGGTGTGGAGAATAGGAGTCAGCACTAGCAGGTGAGGAGGAACAGAAGGACCGTGAGGGAAACAACAGCAAGCCAGAGGAAAAAGGGTTTTCTAGGGAAGTACAGTGGCCGGTGGCCTTCATTCAAGGACATTTCCCTGTGAAAGAAAGGTGAGAACAGTACCCTAGCTAGCTAGCATGGGACAGGCCTCAGAAGAGGTTTTGTTTGGTTTTTCAGTTAAGCACAGAGGTGTGGCTAATCTGATTTCCCTAGTTAGGTTACAAGCTCCCCGAAGAAGCAACCGTGTTTCCTATAGCTCTGGGCACAGTCTTGATGCTAATTCAGGGCATGAAGATCCACATACTGATTTTGGTCACAGAATTATTCAAACAGCATTAGCGGTGTGCACAGAAATTTAAAATGTCACTTCTTAATGCTTTTAGAAATATGTGAATATACACATTTCATAAGGGGAGAAAGCAGAGTTTGTGATGTTAACTAATAATAATGAATCCTTTAAAAATATTGTGATTCAGTAGACACTTATCCTCTTGCTCTGGAGGTTTTCTTTTATTTAGACTTATTTTAAAGTGCAACAAGATATTTTGTGCCTGCCTTTCTCTGCACACCGGCCTTTCTCCTACATTCATCTGTTAAGTAACATTTTCTCTACCACAGTGCTCAGACCATATGTTCCCCTTCTGTAGTGTTTTGACTTTTTTTTGGTGGGGTAAATGGTACTTGGAGTGAGTCTCATCATTCTCAAATACCAAGCAAATACACTAATGAGGCTTAAAAATGAAATCAGCTCTTTCCGGGAAGAACTCATTGATCAAACGTATCCCCCTACCCTCGCTCCTAAGTTGAAAGGTATATGTTGGCTTAGACTGGGGAGAGCTTGCTCCCCAAAACACGAGAGTCCACATTTAAAGTTTCTGTTTGTACTAGGATGTGTCATTTGAGCTCAGGAAAGTGTTAGAAAGGATTACAAATTGTAGCAAACGGACCCTTAATTTCAACTCCCACCTTTAAGCTTGTACCAAATCCAGTAGGATTTCCAGACACTTAATATAAAGATGCAATATGGATGTGATAAGAAGGAGACCTTTAAATCAGAAAATATGCCCCTCAGAATAATGAAACGAATAAAGCAGTCTGACGAACTGACGGAACACACGGCAGATGCCTCCCTTTAATAGAGGTTTGAAAGGAGTCATTAGTGGGCCGTGATTTCTGTGGTTTCTGTGTGCATTTTCCTGAAGTGAAATTGGGGCCAGATACAAGAAGATGTTTAGATCTCCAAATACAAAGACGGGTTATCTCAGCCAAATTCCAATTCATGCCGAGATTTCTCAATAGTGTGCAAGAAATCAAGTTACATGTTCAGGAGTTGACCTTTAACGTGTGCAGGGGTTGTGCATGCCTGTGTTTTATACCAGCTCAGTCTTTTCCGAGCACCATGACAAGTGGTTCTATTCTTCCCAACTGTCCAGTTGGGAAATGTCCAATTACTAGATTTTGTCCAGTACTAGAATTTGTACCATCTAGCCTCACCTGATTCACTAGTGTATTTTACAGACTTACACAATTTGTCACCTCCTTAGAGGGATAGGACATGTAATATTATTAATTCTATTACCTTGTTTAAAATTAGATACTAAAAAAAACCCACCACATTTCAAACTAGTCTTAAGAAGCACATACAGCAGAACGAGAATGAAGGCTGTCAGTTCAAGTCATGTCTCGATTCTAATATTAAACCTCAGATTTCACAGATCTCATAATATCTGAGCTGTGACTATTTGCTTCAGGCATCAACGTGATATTTAAAAAAAATTTTTTTTCAACCACATGGACATTTCGCTTTGCCAGAATATTTACTTCTCACATAATGCTTAAAAATATCGAACTTTAACTAAAACATCCAATTTTGTCGCATTCCAAGAGTCAGATATCTCTTTTTTATCTGATGCAGTCCTCTTTCCTTCTTTACGTTTCTAGGCTCCTGCCTACTTGTCTCCCATTTTGTGTTGGTTGGTTGGTTGATGGATTGATTGATTGATTGATTGGTTCATTGATTAAGTAATCAGTTTGACTGCCCAGGAAATGCATTCTAAACACAAAAACCATTTTTTTCTCTTAGAATTTTTGTTTACAGTTTTCACTCTGGGTAGTTAAAGAGTGTAGATACAGATGTAAAGAAGAGAAGGCAGTGGTGGGTAAAAAGAAATGTTCTCAACTGAAAGATGAGAGAGTTCATAAAAATGTAAAATATGTGGCAGTGGGCCTGGGTGGCTCAGTCAGTTAATCATCCGACTCTTGATTTTGGCTCAGGTTATGATCTCAGGGTGGTGAGATTGAGTGTCAGATTGGGCTCACACTCAGCCCCGGGAGTCTACTTGGGATAATCTGCCTCCTCCTCTCCCTCCACCCCTCCCTGTGCTCGCTCATACTCGCTCTCTCGTTCTCTCTCTCCAAAATAAATAAAATATATAGCAATCATGTCTCTTCTGGATGAAACAGATACGTGTTTTTTTGCATGGGAACTCTGTATTTCATACTGACATATGTATTTGGTATTATTAGCTCTCTTTGCCCATGACATTCATGATTAATGTTTGCATAACCCCCTAGAATTTACAAAGTGCTCTCAGCTCTTATCTTCTCAATGGGAAGGTAAGCCCCTTCAGACCTAGGGGCACGTTTGTGGTTTCCCAACTCTTCGCAGATTTGAATATATGCAAACCAATGCATCTTTACACGTCTAGGTATCTGTGGGATATTTAAATGCAGTACCACAGCTACAGACACTCATCTATTACGGGCAATAGTCCGTTTTCAGTAGAAGCAGGAAGAAAGAGGTCCAGGCTTTGGCATCTGAGCTGGCTTAGCTCCCAAAAAGTAAAACCATTTCCCAATAATGTCAGTGAAGATGTTGCGAAGAAGTTCCTGAGCTGCTTTGAGAGTGAGTATGCAGCTGAAGGACCCATGACTTTCTATTATCTCTCCAAGGAGACTCCCCACTTGCGAGGTGCTGAAGAGATAGGGGCACCCTATGAGGCCCGCCCCAGGCCCTACTAGCCAGAGTAGCCTATTAAAAGGATGAGCAAGGGAAAGGTTCAGGGACTCACAGTTTTCTCTCTCCAGGACTCACCTCATCTCTGTTCATCCTTATGACACATTAATTCCCCAGGGACTCCCACACTGTATCACATCTTACTCAGTTTTTCAGATAACCTGCTTCCTAATACTTGTAGCCCTATGATAAATCAATGTTCTGCTCCCCCAGAACACCCTTAATGAAATGACATCTCCTATTTTTTTTTAAAATGTTAAAATAAGTATCTTAATTTTTTTTTTGACATTTATTTAGAGGAAGTTGGGTCTGGCCATCTGTTGCCACATAGTTAACCAGTAATGTAGTAAATACAATATGAGGACATAAATCTATTTCTATTCACTGAACTCATTAATCATGGGGCCTAATGTGACTGCAGAGCACCACTCACCTCTTTAATTTGTATTATAGTGATCAAGGTTAATCCTGGGTTACTGCATTTATTTCCGAGTATCAAATGTCAAATTAAAATGAAATTTAACATGGTGGGCTTTTAAAAATCCATTGTGGTGGAGAAAATATGCAAATTCGTGTGAGATGCAAAATGGTTTGAAATGCAATTTGTACATATGGGAATCCAGGAGCAGGTGGTTTTCTTTTGCTCTTCCCCTAGTAAATTTTTTAGAAGCTTGGTATTTTAAGATCTGAGGGTCCAAGATTCTCTCCTGCCAATAGTTTTGACTGGAGTATACTGTACCATCAGGCTTTGCCTACCTCCAAATCTGATAGAAGACAAGAGATTCTCAACCATTCTCATAGATTCTTGGGGCAGGAAACCGTCATTATTTATGTTAAAATCTAAAATGAAAACTAAATAATTAAAAATAATTACTTCATTCAACAGTTATTTATTGAGCACTCTCTCTATGCCAGGCATTGTGCTTAGAAACGGAAAGACGATGATGAACGTTGTAGTATTAGTCCCTATTCTCATGGCTCTTAATAGTCATAAATGTCACCTGGGTCTGAACATTCAAGTGATGTTTGAGAATTTTTTAAAAGACTTTATTTAGTTGAGAGAGAGAGTGCACAAGGTGGGGTGGGGGGCAGGGGGTGGGAGAAGCAGACTCTCCAAGATGAGCAGGAAACCCAATGCGGAGATTAGGACCTGAGCCAAATCCAAGAGACTGACACTCAATGGGCTGAGCCACCCAGAAGCCCCATGATGTCTAATTTTTTTTTAAATTGGAGTGGCTGGGTGGTCCAGTCTGTTAAGCATTTGCTTTTGGCTCAGGTCATGATCCCAAGGTCCTAGGGTCGAGCCCCATGTCAGGCTCCCTGCTTGGTGGGGAACTTGCTTTTCCCTCTCCCTATGCCACTCCCCCTGCTTGTGTTCTCTCTCTCTCAAATAAATAAAATCTTAAGAAATAAAAGTTTTTAAATTAAGAAAGACCATTGTCTAAGGACATTTTTTCTTTAAAATGCATATACACCCTTTTAACCAAACATGAGGCTATTTTCCTACATCTTTTGGCTATAAATGTTTACTTTTTTCTTTTAACTATACATATCCACGTCAACAGAAGAAAGTATTGGTTATATAGCCAACACTGTCTTTATTTTCCTTTTTCTGTTTATTATAGATTGAAGGAAAAAAGGGAGACTTTCTTCTGTTGTCTTAACACACTCCTCATTACCATTTATAAATTTAAGTTAGTTCAGAATAAGAAAATAATCTTTCTACTTCTGCAGAAAAAGCTGACTGTGGGAAGCTTGACTCAGTACTGGCAGCAGCCTCTGGGAAAGCAGGTGCCTGACCATGGTAACCAGGTGCTAACGTGTTGCGGTCTTGGCCCTCTGCGCACGCCTGTCCTGCAGAGGTCTCCATGGTGCTTCGATAAGCATCAGAAAGCAGTTGTCACCAGGTAGATGGGGGCTTAGGTTCTAGGGAAAATCAGAAGCACCTTGTGCATATTATCTTGATTCTATTACTCCGTTTTCACATTTGGAGTTTCACATTTCCTGAGTAAAATCTTGCTCAACTCTATAATAGTTTTTTAAACAAAAACAGACATATTTTTTAAGGTTTATTTTTATTTTCAGGAGTCATTCATACCATCTTCCCTGACTTAAGAACCCAAGAAACCTCAAATATTAGTTCTATAACCAAATTGGTCTTTACCTTCTTCTTGCCCACTCACATGTTGAGGAAAAAAGACGTTGGACTGTAGAGTAAGAGGGAAGATTCCTTAGATTCTTTCTTCTAAAGGAAGAAAACTAGATAGGGTCCTTTGCAAGACACAGCTTGTTACAGAATATCATCTTTGATACATAGACGTTATGATCCATCCATCTCCCACAAAATAGCCAGTTAGCTGCCAGAGTGGTCATTTTCATTCATGATTTAGTAAAAACACTCACGTTTAAGTTTAGAAATTGCTGATGTGCACACAGCATTCGTGTTTAATATCCATTGACTGGCAGAAGTGATGAAGAATTGAGTAATACTCAAGCATTATTTTGTACTTTATTCAACACAATTTGCATATGTCAGATGGATAAGAGCATGGATCTGTCTGAGATTTATTCAGACTATAGTTAATAACTGGTCCATGCCCACGGAGGGGATGACTCCTTGTAATAACTCTGGGGTCCCACAGCAGCTCAAAAGGCATGGGTGTGGCATGGAAAGGAGAAGTGGTTTCTCTAGGTTGAATAATATACAGATCCCTTTTAAAAGAAAAAAAAAATATTACTGGGCCCCTGGAATTGCAAACCTGGTTATAAATTCCTTAATACTCAGAGCCCTTGTCTAACCATAAAATCAAAACAAATTAACAATCAAATACAAGCTACAAAATCAATTAAAATCAAATTAACGAAACTAATTTAATGTGGCCAAACATGTTGTTTGGCTGAAATTAAATTACCACTCAAAATGTGAATATGGTATTGACCCTTACAGCAGTGGGGCTTCTTCTGATTTC
The DNA here is from genome assembly GCF_964662115.1 of Mustela nivalis. NCBI lineage: Eukaryota > Metazoa > Chordata > Mammalia > Carnivora > Mustelidae > Mustela > Mustela nivalis. Next base: position 144,090,121 of record NC_139024.1, read on the forward strand.
AGCATGTCTATATATTTCAAGTACCAGGAGATAATTTTCTGGTTGAACACAGTAAAGCCTTCATTTCTTTTGTGGATTTACATGGTGCAAATAAATTATTTACTTGTAAGTCTATCTTAGAGTCTGCAATGGTATTACTTGTCACTATTGCAAAAGAGATATTAATTTTTTAGATTGTCATCTGTATAAAAACACCAAATCAAATCAATTCCTGCAGAGAATTTGCAGAATCTTAAAAATGTGTTCAAGCACTCCCCTACCCCATTCCCAATGACCATGGATACCAGCTTGAAACCCCTAGAAGACAGTAAACTTTGTCCTGAACCTATGCTTTGTCAAAGGGTAGTCTCTATAATAACACCAAGGCTTGAAATTTAATGTTATATTACAAAACATGTAAATACCCAGCTCAATAGTCCCACGGAGAATATTGCAGGTTCACTACTAACCTATATTGTTCCTCTGTGCAAATTAAAAAAAGATGCCCCACCCAGCAGACCCAACCCTAAACTGGCGTTCTTGGCTTAGCCCACAGAGGGCAGGCAGCATCTCAGCTAGACTTGTCCCCTGGTTCTTGCCCTCCTGCTGACAACCTGTGCATCTGTACATGGCACACCCGGGTTATTAAGAAGTTAAGCAAGCAAGATTCTTCTCCGTAATTTTGTTTTCCAAAGAAAGAAATCCTGACTCTCAAACTGACTCACTAGTTAAGTTAAACCTCTTTGTAATGTCATATTTACTTCAGTTAATTAAAGCAAATGCACTGGGAGATGCTCCATGTAGTTTCCCTCAGGAAATTATTCCTGGTGACCTCATCTTAAATAAAAGACACTTTTTACCCATGAGTTCCATTTCCACTTACTTCATTAATTTCATTGCATTTTCCCCATTTACTATAATTGTCCAAGTAATCAAACCCTAATTTTAAGTCTCCCAACACCTTTTTGATCTCTCTTTTTTTTTTTTTTGTAAAGGTGATTTCCTTGCTATATGTAATATTTTGATTTACAAGAAATGTAAATGACCAAAATTTATGATGATCATAAATTCAGATGACCAAAATATATTCCTCATATATAATTTGATCTTAGTCCATGGTTCCTGGCTCATGGCTCCTAAAACACTTAGAATTTCCTGCAATGAGAGTGGTAAAGGTGTCTTTTCTTATTTTGATGAGGTGACCTTTGGAAAGCCCTTGGGTAACATAAGGATGGAGATTGATTGCCTGGAGAACCAATCATGTGATGCAGAGCTGGACTTCAGTCCCACCTCCCACTCCTGGGAGAGGAGCTAGGCTGGAGATTGAGTCAATCAATGGCCAATGATTTAATCAGTCATGCCTATATGATGAAGCCCCCATAAAAACTCAAAAGAACTGGGTGCCTGGGTGGTGCAGTCACTTAAGCAGCCAACCCTTGGTTTTGGCTCAGATTGTGATCTCAGGGTGATGAGATCAAGCCCCAAGAGGGGTTCCATGCTGAACCCCTAAAGTATTTCTCTCCCTCTTCCTCTGCTCCTTCCCTTCCTCACGCATGCTCTCAAGTAAGTAAATCTTAAAAATAAACAAATTTTAAAAATCTTAAAAGGACTTTGTTCAAAGAGCTTCCAGTTTGTAGAACAGGTGGGAATTTGGGGAGAGTAGTGAGCCTGGGAAGGGCATGGAAAGCTCCAGCCTCTTCCCCATATATCTTGCCTTATGCATATCTTCTGTCCAAATGTTCAGCTGTATCTTTGTCCTATGCTTTTATAATAAGCTGGTATTCTGGAAGGAAAAATGTTTCTCTGAGTTCTGTGAGCCACTCTAACAAATTAATCTAACCCAAAGAAGGGGTCATGGGGAACCTCTGGTTACCTGGCTTTCAACTGGTCTGAAATGTTGCGGCCGGGAGCAGTCTTATAGGGATTGAGCCCTTAGCCTGCAAGATCTGATGCCATCTGCAGGTAGATAGTGTCAAAACTGCCTTGAATTGCGGGACAAGCATTTGGTATACAAGCATTGCTTGTTGCTGGGGGCCATCCCCCAATCCACATTGGAATTGGTGATGGGAGCCACAAATTTACTGTATGATGGGGACTAGAAAGTAGCATTTTCACTGTGAGAGCATTTCTCAGCAGTAGTGTGTGTATATATATATATATATATATACACGCACATATGTATATATATATGCTATATATACACACACTATATATATACACACTATATATATACACACACTATATATACTTGTTTACTATATATAATGTGTGTGCATATATATATATGTATATATATATATACATATATATAGCTTAGTTTAAAAATATAGTGTTCCTTTCATATAGATAGAGCATTTTGAATAGAAATATATCATGGAGAATTATGTAATACTGCTATCCTGAATGTTGCTCACTGAGCTTTCAAATGCTGTGTACAGGTCATTTCCCAATGTGAGCATTATTGAGAACATCAGCTTGCATTCCCTTCCTGCTCTAACCCAGAGAGAAGGGAGGGGGAGAAAAACTTACCAAGAACCTGTGGCAGGGAACTGAGATGACACCTGGGGGTCGAAAACCAAGACATTTAGAAGGATTTAGAGTCTCAGGAATCTGAGTGTATTTTCGTAGTTTTGTATTGTTGTTGTTTACAATCTTTGACAGTTATATGCATAGTAAGAGTCTAGTATCTAGGAGAGCAATGGAAACATTCCAGTGGGGGTGGGGTGGGGAGAGAGGGAGAGAGAGGGGAGGAGAAGAGAGAGAGAGGCCGTTCCATTCTGTGTGGGTGTGTGCACAGATCCAAGCATATTCCAGAATCAACTTTATACATGGGCATCAGGGTCTGATATATAGAAAGAGATAATTGCTGTTCCGCCATCGTGAGTTTATATAGTAAATCCTTTCTTCTCTACATTTCGTACACAGCAGAATTATGCAGAGGCAGTTTTACTTAGTGGATTATGACCATTTATCACAGAGTAAATCTTTGCCAGATCCCTGCAAAAGGAACAGAGCACTAGAAACTGCCTGCGACCCAAAGAATCAAAGCCTTGAGTGCGTCCCTCACCCCTCTGTTTGCCTGCCCAATGACCTCCTCTGGACCAGCCAGTCAACAACTGCATGCCCAAGGCAAGTCCTTTTCTAGGCTGCCTTCCCGGTGTTTGCATATATTCATTCAAGCTGCCTTAAGGTCATCTAAGCACCTTGAAGCAAAAGTTATGGAACATGGGGCGCCTTTCGGCTCAGGTCATGATCTCAGGGTCCTGGGATCGAGTCCCGCATCGGGCTCTCTGCTCAGCAGGGAGCCTGCTTCCTCCTCTCTCTCTCTCTGCCTGCCTCTCTGCCTACTTGTGATCTCTCTCTGTCAAATAAATAAATAAAAATCTTTAAAAAAAAAAGTTATGGAACATGATCACCAAAACATCTGCAAATCTTAAAGGGGTGTTTTCTAAAATACTACAGAGCAAACTGACCCTGCCTCATCCCCGTCATCCCCTATGGGATAAATGGTTTTGGAGGATAGAGGAACTGGGCAGAGAATGGGGAAAAACATATTTTGGCTTTATCTCCTTCCCCCTCCTCTACAGAAGGGCACTTAGCACAGTTTGTCACTCACGTGACTCTCAGGCAAACTGTTGGGAGCCACTCATGAACAACTGAAGTTCTTCATTAGAGCCATCGATGTAGAGGCTCCCATTCCTTGTCACTTCCCTGGAGGAGACAGCAGAGCTTGAAGGGTGCAAATTAATGAATTCCTCAATATGTTGGAGTCCGTCCTATGCTTTTTACATGGCCTTGGAGACTAGTAGTGCTGGGTCTTCCCTCCTTATCTCCCACATTCTGCCTCTAGGATGATCCTGTCTTCACTGGAGTGCTTTGTTCCATGATATCTTCAGGGTAGAGAGTCCAGTCCCCTTGTGCACCTGCTGTTGATGAGAAAGTTGATGATTGTTCCTTCACGAGTAACATTCATTCCACCCAGTAGATGAGCCTCTAGTGACAAAACCATTTTCAAAGCAGCAATCACTCTAATAAACAAGTGTTTACTGTCTTCAAATGTTTGGCAGGCTGTATATTTTCCAAACAGGCCCATAAGGGCTCTAGGATTGCCCTATTCAAAAGAACACTTGACTATCAGGCATGTTCACTGTTAGCTAGGCTTTTCATTTGGAAGGAACAGAAAAGTTCAATTTGGTAATCTCAGTTGATGGGAGATTGTTTTAATGAAAAGCATAGCTATTGGGAAATAGACGCTTCATGGCAATCCAAAATCAATCACTGTCTACACCTCTTCATGGTGGGCCCTCCAGGACCCGCGCAGTTCTTCCCATCTCATTGCCATTTCAGCAACAAGTGTTCATGACTTCTGGGCAACTCTACTTCTTCCTGGAGCAGGTTGAGCAGTAAATTCTCAGTATTTTTCTCCCATTACCAAAATCCCAAGTGAAAGAATGCATTTGTCCTAACAAATGAATATTTACTCTGTTGGGGTTGACCTCTCATAGGAATCTGGTCAAGTTAAGTGTTGGTAGTCCCCTTCTTGGTCCAGTTCGTGAGATCTGGATTTTTATTTTAAAGATTTTATTTTTTTTTATTTATAACAGAGAGAGGGAACACAAGGAGGGGGAATGGGAGAGGGAGAAGCAGGCTTCCCACGAAGCAGGGAACCCGATGCAGAACTTGATCCCAGGACCCTGGGATCATGACCTGAGCTGAAGTCATACACTTAACCACTGAGCCACCCATGTACCCCAGATCTGGATATTAAAAATGGCACAAACATGAGCCCTGCACAAGGCATTTCTTAGGACAGCTTTCTCCTGCAAGGCATGTGCCTGCTCCGTTCTCTTCAGAGAGCATGTTAGAGATGGCCTGCAGCATGACTGAGCCTTCCAGTATAACGTCAGGGCATAATGATGTAGAAAAGATGTTAGGGTTTGAAGCCAATGGCCAAGAAATAATTCTTGAGATATCTTTGGTGCAAAAAGGTGATTTTATTAAAGTATAGGGACAGAACCCGTGGGCAGAAAGAACTGCACTGGGGTCATGAGGAGTGGCCCATTATATACTTTTGAAGTTGAGGGGGTTTGGGAGAGTATAAGTCTTTAAGGAATTTTGGAAGCAAGGTTTCCAGGACCTTGAGGATTCTAGCTATTGTTAGGAAAAGGCTATTTATTACTGTCTATTAGAACCTTAGCCATGAGACTCTTCAGTTATATATTGGTGGGGCCTATGCTTGGGAGATGATTGCCAACATGTATCTTGGGCGGTTAGAGACAAAGGAAGTTTCCAAAGGAATTTTTATATGTTAATGTAGACTTACAGGATCCTGGGGGTCGGGCTAACATTGCCTTTTGCCCTTAGCAAAGTATTAAGAACAAGGCAGCTGAGTTCCTAGAGGAAGGTCACTCTGTTGGTTTCAAGGACTTGTCAGTGGGCTCTAACTAGTAAGGAAATTTAATAATTTTTCTTCTGCTTTTGTTTCCCACATCAATAACATGACTGTATTCCCAAGGACAGATATAATCAGCTTGTGTTTCCAATCCAGTTTCTAAGACTATTTCATATTTGCCTATAGATTTGGTGGGCTTTTTTGTTTTGTTTTTAGAGAGGGAGCGTAGGGAGAGGGGCAGAAGAAGAGAGAGAGAGAAAATCTCAAGCGGGCTCCATGCCCACAGGGCTCCGTCTCACAACCCCGAGATCACAACCTGAGCCTAATTCTAGAGTCCGATGCTTAACCGATTGAGCCACCCAGATGCCACTGCCTATAGATTTGTAATATTAAGGATATGGCTAAGGTTTTCATAAAAATACTGACTGAAAAGCATGAATCTTTTCCACCTCAGTCTTTAGGGTTTTGCTTTTCATGAACTTGGATTGTGACGGCATAAGGTATAGTTATAGGGAAGGTAACAGTAACAACTTACAAGAACTGAAAGATGTGTTTGGCCTTTAAGGAAGGTTAGAAGAGGCTGGATGGTGGCCAGCCGTCGAATTTAGAGAGAGGACCTTCTATTAATTAGGCAGGCAGAGTAACAGAAGAACAGGATTCTGGAGAGCATCTGGATGATAAGAAGTGAAGGGCTGTGTAGCTATCCAAAAGAAGAATTATCCAGTAGACACAGGCATTCTCTGAGTGCCTTTCCTTTCCTGAAATACATAGCCAGCTGGAAACTCAACTGGGAGATAGGGAGGGGGAGAAAAAGAAATATTTGTGTTTAGCCTGCATCATCTTTGGATTCAGATATTTATGATGCTCGGCTCTGGGTGTTCCTCACGAGCTGTGGCCCACTGTGCTGAGTGTAGCTGTGTGTTAGGCAGGACAGATGAAATACATTCAGTTCTGGTGATTCACAGACCTGTACCCCTGGGGATAAAAATATATGTTTATAAAAAATAAAAAGTTAAAAAAAAAAAAAAGAAATACATTCAGTTCACGGGCATCGCCAGCTGTGCCATTGATTGGAAAGCCAAGGCTGTCAGCAGTCTGGGGCTTTACCTGTGTGTCGTCTGTGTCATATCAGGAGCCCTGGTCTCAGGGGTGTTGTCTTGTCTTCTTCCTGCACCCCTTGCCCAGGTGGTCTGCAGCAAATGCACAGATTCGCTTGTGTTGGGCCTCCAGGCAGGCAGCTCGGAATACTCCGTGTGGAGGTCAGGTGCCTCATACTCACAAAAATCAGACCTACCCCAAGTTAGTGTTGGTTCAAAGTATAAGAGTTAAATTGAGTAATATTAATTTCTTAAATGTGCTTATTTAAAGACAGATTCTTTGCTTTCTTTGTGCTTCCAAATTCATGGGACACAACTGAGGGGCCGTTTCGATAACAAAACAATAGGGAATGTGAATGGGCTTTGCCTATGGCCTTGGTACGGGTGAGAGAACCTTTTACTTCAAATTTACTTTTAAATTTCTTTGGTTATAGTCCAAACCACATGGAATTTTCAGTGTAATAAAAGTATATTTATAGAGTGTCATCATGTGCTTGTTGCTTTGATAAGCAAATCTGCAGCAGATTCCGAAATAGCATTTTTCAGCCTCAAGGAGCTTTTGATCAAATTACGGAGAAAGGCAATCATAAAAGCCACGGTGGTCATAGCAATGAGCATTTATTGCATGTTAAGAGGCTTTAAATGCCTTTCCAGCCACATACAAAAATATTATAAATTATTGTCTCATTTTCACGAAGGAAAATATTGAGCCAGTGGAATCTTGTATCTGGTTTTGAATCTTATAGCTGGTTACTTAGGCTTTCCTCTTAACCAGATACAAGATTTAAATTTAGGTTTACTGAATTTAAGTCTGCATATTTCTATTATATCATGTTAAATGAATAAAATAAATAATAAGTGAAATAATAAAGAACAGCTATACCAGTAATTGCTCTAGAAATTCAGAGAAGGAGAAGATCAACACAAGAGACCAGTTAGGCCCATATTTGCTTGATAGCCTTTATAGGAGATAGTGTTAGAATGCATACACACACACAATGATGTCTACACACTCACACACACATATGCATGGTGGTACATACCTAGATACACACTCACACACACACACACAATGATGTAAAGGCATGCACACATATTATAGAGAGAACGAGAAAGCAAACATTAAACTCCTTCTAGGAGTTGATAGTCTAGGAAGAAATATAGGACATCACCATGAGAACAATGCATTTCATTAGCGCTGACACGTTGACCAGCACTGAGTTTTACCCACTGTAATCGCACATGTTGCTGTCAGATAGAAGAGGCTCCTGTGTCCGCCCTCCTCCTCTGTCTCCATAGGCTAATAAAAGCGTATCCGTTAGGTTAACGTGTAAGGGTAGGAATAGTTCTTTCTTGTTTTGCTCAGGAAGGAAGCCTCAGATGGCTGTTACGTCTTATTCCTGGCTGTCTCAAAGCCATGCACAGGAGTGACACAGGGGTGACTAATCACCGCAGACCTGACAGACTGGTCTTTGGCACTGGGATCAGTGGGAAAACAGAAGGGAGGCTCAGGATTCTTCTCTTGGGTGGAAGCAAAAGTATTTTTACAATGCCTTGAGTCAAAACTCTCTGGTATCATAAAACTAATTTAGAAGTTTCTTAGGGTCTGGGTGCTGAAAGCCGGCCTGAGGTCCCAGGTACCAGAGGCCCTCTGATACACTTCGTTGAGTCTTTTTCCTTTGCCCATATAGTTTTATTCATTTATTTCTTTTATATTATACATATTACATCATTTATATCATATTCATTAATCATCCACCATGGCTTTACTTATTTATTCATTCATTTAATAAATATTTACTGGGTTGCCCACTTTGTGCGAGTTGATGAGGCACAGTTCACTGACTACACTCACCCAATTGCTGACGTCTGTTCTGACATCCCTGAAGAGAATTCCTTCTGGACAAGATAATCCTTCAAAGGGCATCATGCAAATAGCAGCGTAGTAGATTTGCAATTTTAAAATGACTACTCAGTCATTTTAAGAAAACTTAAAAACTTTTCTTCTGAGTGCAGTTTTCCCCTGCCTTTGGGTATTCAAAAAATACCAACATGGTGATGAGAGATTCTGTCTGTTTTTCCCCAGTAAATGAGACCTTTGTCATAATAGTCTGTCTACACACCCTTTATTGTTTTGAATATAACACAAGGTTCAAATATAAAGGAATGTGACCGGTTTTTTTTTTTTTAAGATTTTATTTATTTATTTATTTGAGAGAAAGAAAGAAAGCACAAGCAGGCAGAGGCAAAGAGAGAAGCAGGCTCCCCACTGAGCAAGGAGCCTGATGCAGGACTCGATCCCACGACCCAGGGATCATGAACTGAGCAAAAGGCAGCAGCTTAACCAACTGAGCCACCCAGGCACCCCTGTGACTGGTTTTCTTACGCTACTTACAAGTCGATGGTAATCCAAAACCAGGAGCTTCTAATTTTTTTCGTACGCACATGAGCGTGTGCATGAGTGTGTGTGTGTGTTAGACCAATGCCAGTGTTATAAATGAACAGCTTCTTCAAGAGATTCTTTAGAATAGAAAAATAATTCCTGCCACAAATTCTGATAGTTTGTTGATAATCAATTTCAAAGCATCAGATACAAGCATCAGTACAGTCCAAAGTGTGATGTTTGCTATAGAATTGGACCTAAGGTTCAGAAACCAGTATTCAAGTAAGAATAGAAGAGAAAAAATTAAATTACCTGTTTCTGGAAAGTATCAGTTGTTAGTGGTTGTACATATGTGCTTTGGGGTTGCTCAGGATCGGTATTAACTGACAGCTTCCCTTGCACACTATTGGAAGTAGTTAAGTGTCAAGGAAGCTAGCCGTCTGGAAATTGCGATTTTGAAGTTGAGTTCAAAGTGACAGCTGTTTCCAGAGGACAAGAGCAAAGCCCTTCAATGCCCACAGTCAACAATCTTGATAAAAGTAGTCATTTTGTTTGTTTCCTCTCCTTTAAAAACACTTAGCCAAGCCTCAGTGTCAGAAAAAAAATGGATACTTAAAATTATGGCCATATACAAAAATATTCCATCTATAAAATTACATGTTTTATAACTACCAAGTTAAATCACCTCTGGTAGTGAATTTTGGGAAACAGAAGGGGGCGTGGGGCAGACATCAGCTCTGACTTCTATAACTAAGGGAAAATTATAAGTTTTATCTCAATTCAGAAAGGTTGGGAATGAGCTGTCAAGCAATGGGTGATGTACTCTGCCAAGGAAAATATTTCACTTAGTGAAACAGTTGAAAGGTGGAATTGTTTTCCAACTGACTGAAAAAAAGATGATTTGAATGGACAGCTCTCATAGAATATTTGAATAGGACGGAGCTTGGCGATCACCCTTTCATCTTACAGTTGAGACAACTGTGAGGGAGAAAGCTTGAGGCTTAGTTCAGGGTTGATGGTAAACTTGGAGGCAAAGCCAGAACCACTCCTCAGTTTCTTTCTACTAATAATGTTGTCTTTTTAAATTTGAACTTTATTATTATTGTTGTTATTATTACTGTAGTTTAGAACTTAGTAGGTATTTATTTTTTTTTTAAAGATTTTATTTATTTATTTGACAGATAGAGATCACAAGCAGGCAGAGAGGCAGGCAGAGAGAGGGGAAGGGAAGCAGGCTCCCCGCTGAGCAGAGAGCCCGATGCGGGGCTCCATCCCAGGACCCCAGGATCATGACCTGAGCCGAAGTCAGAGGCTTTAGCCCACTGAGCCACCCAGGTGCCCCCTCAGTAGTATTTAAAAGCAGGTATAAAGCATAAGAATTTCGAATGTTGACTACAAGTCTACACAGTTACTTTTCTCTGTAGAAAAACACTTCCTTTAAAAAAGAGACCAGTATCTTCCCATGAATGTGAAAGGCAGAAGGGTCTTTCGAGGGGCAAATCTCACATATTCACAGTCAAGACTGGAAAAGTTCTGGTCCTGTGCAGTGGTTTCCCAGAACACTGATGAAAGGAACAGTCGAAGATGTATAGGGGGAGTTTATTGCACCCTGCCTTCACACAATGGCCAAGAGGGCTGTAAGGAAGACCTCCGTTTGTTTCTGATTTATAGTCCGGCTCCTCCAACAAGCTGGCAGATACAGCTCAGAATCAATGTCCTACGAGGCTGAGATCAAATGCTAAGTCACAGATCTCCTCTGCAAAGGATTCTGGCAGGAACAGGGCTAGCGCATTGACCCTATAGAGTACTGGGGTTTTTACCAGGTGCATTGCTCTACCCAGAGCAACCTTTCTAGACAGAAGCCAGCATTCAGCATCTCAGCATCTCAGAACAAGTAAGGGAGCAAACAGTAGAAACTGTGGCTTCCACCTCTGCCCTGGCCTGAGCCTGGGGATTCAAGAGGGCCCTTGAGTCCATTAACAGCAGACTCAGGAAAACTAAATGAGAGAAAATGAGCATTGCCAAAGCCACAGCCTCCCTCTCCAAGTTCCCTGTTGTATCAGCTGGTGTAACTAGTCACCATATTTTCAGATTGCACCAGTTAGCAAGATGTGGGCTTTGCAGAAATGAAACCTCATCTATTCGTTCCAGCAGAGAAAATCTAGGAGACCACAGGCAAGAGAGGCATGTTATCTTGTGAGAGTTATTTTTAAGGATTTTGAATGACCTAGCAATGATGTACAAAGTCATGTATTTTTTAAAGATTTTTTTAAAAAAGATTATTTATTTGAGAGCAACAGAGAGAGAGGGAGAGCATGAGCAGGAGTGAGAAACAGAGGGAGAGAGAGAAGCAGACTCTCCAGTGAGTAGGGAGCCTGATGCGGAACTCAGTTCTAGGACCCCAAGATCATGACCCAAGCCAACGGCAGCAGATGCTTAAGCAACTGAGCCACCCAGACACCCCATGACTTATATTATTTATCTTGAAGTGAGAGAGCAAGTGAGAGGAACAGGGGAAAGGGAGAGAATATCAAACACATTCCCTGTTAAGCACAGAGCCCCATTCAGGGCTCCATGTCAGGACCCTGTGATCATAATGCAAGGTGAAACCAAGAGTCAGGTGCTTAACCAACTGCAGTACCCACTTGCCCCCAAAGTCACATATTTTTAATGAGGACCTCATAGAGTGATGGAGAGGAAGTAACTACAACAAATGAGAGAATTTCATCAGGACTCTGAGGTTACATTAGGCTCTAATTTTCTATGAAGTTGCATTTCATGTTGAGACACTGTTATGATTTTGAGGTGGAATAAGTTACTAATATTCATTCACATTTGTTATTATTCTTACCTATCAAAATATTAATAAAGTGAGGAGTTACTTACCAGACAACATCAATTAATCTGATAGAGAACAGTGGCCAAGGCCTTGTTGGGTGCCCATCATGGGCACCATATTCTAGTGTTCATTTATAACAGGGCCAAACAAATTTAAAACATTGTCTCCGCCTTCCAGCAGCTAATAAATTTAGAAACAGATGAGACATGTGAAAGTAGAGTACAGGTGAGGCAGAATTTGAGTAAGTGCTGATCTGACACCACAGAACATAAAGGCTTAAGTACGTCTTCGAGGACAAGAGGGAGGATACGAGTTGAACTTTGAAAGGAAAACAGGAAGGGAAGAAGCAAGAGTATTTGGAGAAGAAACGAGGAAGTCACTCAGCTGAAGGGCTATATCTCCTCCTTACATGTTGAGGTTCTTTGGAAGAGAAAAACCACCATTTCTTTGTTCTTCTTTGCTAATATTCACTCTCCCCAATTTCTCTGTTCTCTTTTGCTCTTAAATTACCTGGGTTTGCATGTCTTCCTTACTTATTTCCCTTATTGCTTTTGCTGAGACCACTAATGCCTTCCATCCTGTTAAATCTGAAGGTCAAGTCTTGTCGTTCTAGACAGATCAGCATCTTCAGTGATGGTAGCTCCCACTCCACTTCCACTGGCAAACTTCCCTCACATGCCTGACATACCTGGCTTCCGGGCTGCCCTTTCTCCTACTTTCCCTCTGGAGTCACTGATAATTTACTCCTGGTCTCCCTTCAAAGCCCCGGATCGTTCAACATTGGACTGCCTCAGGGCTAGGCCCTTGGTCCTCTCCTCCATCTGCACCAGCTCCCTTGGTTGTCTCCTCTGGCCTCCTGATTCTCAATACCGCAGAAACAGAGAGAACTTCCAAATGTGTGTTCTGAGCCCAGACACCTCTTTCAAACTCTGTAGTCATGTATCTAACTACTCTTTGACATTTGTACGTGAATGTCCAACATATGTCCAAAACTGAACTCCTCATCTGTGGCCATTAAAATGTGCCCTACGGGGGCGCCTGGGTGGCTCAGTGGGTTAAGCCTCTGCCTTCAGCTCCGGTCATGATCTCAGGGTCCTGGGATCGAGCCCCGCATCAGGCTCTCTGTTCAGCGGGCAGCCTACTTCTCCCTCTCTCTCTGCCTGCCTCTCTGCCTACTTGTGACCTCTTTCTTTCTGTCAAATAAATAAATAAAATCTTTAAAAAAAAATGTGCCCTATGCTCACCCTTTTAGTTGAGGTCGATGGCTACTACTGTCTTCCTGTTTGCTTAGTCTAAAACCCTGAAGTCATTCCTTTTTTCTTTTCTCTTCTTTTTTTTTTTTTTTTTGAGAGAAAGAGAAAGAAAATGTGCACAAGCACATGGGTGTGGGGTGTTGGGGTTGGGGAGGCAGGGGAGGGGGTAGGAAGGGAGAAAGAGAGAATCTTAAGCGGTCTCCATGCTCAGCTAGTGCCCAACGAGGGGCTCAGTCTCATGACCCCTGAGATCATGACCTTAGCCGAAGTCAAGAGTCAGACGTTAAAGAGGCTCAGCCACCCAAGTGTTTTTTGACTCTTTCTTTCTATGACCACGTACATCTGGAAATATTTTTAAACATTCTAGCACCTGACTGCATCTTGGCACTTCCACTTGTACCGCTCTGGTTCATGCCATGTATCTCTCTTGGTTCATTCCAATGACCTTCAAATAAATCCACATTCCTACTTTTTTCCATTAGAAATCTATTCTCACTGACAGCTGAGGGAAAAAAAAATTTAAAAAAAAATTTTTTTTAAAGAAATCTATTCCCAAAACAGAAGCCGAAGTGGTCTTCTAAAATGAAAGGCCATATCACTCATCTGCTAAAAAGCTCTTATGGGTTCCCAGTCTCACTTGAAGTAAAAGCCAAAATCCCTACAACAACCGCCAGGGCCTTCATGGTCAGGGTTCCTGTCACCTCTCCCCTTGTTCCCTAGAATTGTCCTGCTCACTCGCTTTCATCCAGCCACAGTGATTTCCCCTCTTTTTTGGAACACATCAGGTAGGCTTGTACCTCACTGCCTTTTTGCTGTTCCCTGCACCTGGAAGCTGCCCCCCAGATACCTCACCTCCTTCAAGTACCTGCTCAAGGGTCCTTCATCTCAGCAAAGCCCCCCAACTCCTCCGTTTTATATCACAAACTACTTGTCCAGTCCCAGTTTATATCGTTCCTCATCTGTGCCCCTGAGAAAATGTAAGCTCCATAAGACCAGTGATCCTCGTCTGTTTTATTTAATGAGAAAGACCACAAAGCATATGCCCAGCATGTGTACACCGAAGGAAGGAGCAGAGACTGGCCACGGCCAACTTAAGAGAAGGAGGGTATTATTGGATGTGTCTGGGATGGTTCAAAAAAGCTCAAGAAAAATGATGAACTTTGCTTTGATAAAGACTGGAATCCATCTCCTCAGGTTCCCGCATCAGGCTAAATTATGATCTCCATTTGGATCAAGGTCCAAATTGCCAAAGAGAGTCCTGATTGGCTCACATTGGTCATCTTGGCCAGGGAAAGCTGGGCAACTTGAGGGACCATTCTATCCAAACTGGCTCCCCCCGAGAAAGAACAATTCCTCTCTTTAAAATCAGTGAGCTGTTATTTCTTAAAGGGAGAGTGGACAATCAGCAAACACAATAGACAGCCTGTTCAGTAGTCATTCAGCCAGCACTGACTGGGGGCTACTCACAGTGGGCGCATGGGAGGGACAGACACATAAGCAAATATATGCAGTAAAATAGGCTATCCTCTGCAGCGAAAGAGAAAAGCGACCCACTGCTTCCCTCTGCAGTGAGGGAGAAGAGAGGCGCGTGGACCTTTTTAGAGGCTGCGTGAGATGTGTCATTCGAGAAAAACTGAGCATTTCATCCTTCAGTCCCGTCACCTATGGTTGCTAAAGCCATGCCAGCTTTGAGCCTCTTTCCTGGCAGTTTGAGGTACTTCTCATGTTCTCTGCTTGGGATGGAGGAATAGATTTAAGGAATCAGATCAACTCCAATAGCCAGAAATGAACAAGACCCCAGGAACTTGTGACTCATCTCACTTCCTCCGCAAATGAAGTGACCCGAGCAAAGCTTTACAGTGAAGTATGAACAGGGTGTCCTTGGGGAGAAGTGAGGGACCAGACCTTTGGCAAAGCAGGTGCTCGCTCAGCAACCTTAGGAAAGAGGCAGGAGGCCAGCAGAGCACAATGGCTGAATGCATTGGCAGGCAGGACTGGAAGCCGCCTGCTTGGGAGAATTTCTTCACCTCCCTAAGACTTCCTAAGATTCGTCTTTGGAAGAGGAGAAAATGTACCAGAGCCATAAGGCTTCATTCAGAAGATCAAATGAGGGCATGAGCTCCCGTGCGTAGTACAACCAGCACAGCGCCCCATCCCAAATAAGCAGCCGCCGTGTTTGCATTTTCAGTGAACGTTTGCTGAACACCTATGTGTCCAGCCTCTGTTCTAAGAGCAGCAATGGCCAACACAGAAAATAGTGCTTCTTTCCTGGGAGTTACCCCATGGTGAGAAAAGTAGATAGTAAATGCATCATGGGTTTTATAACCTGCAGATGGTGATAGTGTCGTGAAGAAAAATAAAGGCAAGGCAGATGGAAGGTAAAGAGGCAGAGCGGAGATGGACACTATGTTACTATAAAGGGTGGGCAAGGAAGGCTTCCCTGATTATGACATTTGAACAGAGACCCAAAAGGGATGTTAATATACAGGTGTATATGTAAGTAAGTATATGAAAGTAGGTGAGTAGGTGCAGGCATTTATTTAAATGCTCGTATTTTCATGTATATGCTTACACATTCAAGTATTTGCATTATAGATTACAGTTAGAAATCAGGGAATAATGAGTTCTGACATCATCCTGAAGAAACTAAATCTTCAGGGTGATTTTTATTACTGAGAAAATTCAAATACTCAAAAATTCAGATGCTGCAGACACCACATTCATGCCCACTAATTTAAAGCTACCTGTAATTGTGCAAATTTCAGTGTTTGTGTCTTAGAAATTAGTCTATTATGATCATGTTCGTCTATTTTTTTGTTCAAAATCCTGGAAATATAGCATGAGGCTAGGATTCTTTTGAACTGGGAGGCTTTTTAAGCACCATTAAAATGGAATTTAGGATTTAAGGACATTACATAGAGCTACTGTAACGTTCTTGAGCTTGATTTCCCCACTATATTTGTTCCTTAAATAAAAGCTTTTTTCAGGGAGCAATCATCAAAGGAATTCTGAAGCTTTTCTATCTTGACTACACCTACGTGTTTGCTATTTTTGGCAAGCTCCCTCCTCCGTCAAAAACATGCTTAGATTTTAGATTTTTCTTGCTTCTAGTGAAGTTCACGAGATTTGTCATTTTATCTTCAAAGTTGTTTTTTTCTCCCTCAGGTCATTATCAACTCTTGCCTCATGGTAAAAAGAGAGCGAGAAAGAGAGAGGGAGAAAGAAAGAGAAAGGAGAAGATGATTATTAAGGATCATTCACAGCCAGTGCTTCAGCCTGCACTGCTCTATTTCCCAAGTGCTCTGATAGGAGATTATTAAGGCGGTATTTCAGGAGTGTTTTAGAATTCAAATTGAACATATGTCAAGTGTTTCCTTGTGTGACAGTTAGCAACCATTCCCACCAGTACTGTTCTAGGGTTTTATTGGGTTATAAAATCTTGTGACTCCAAAGCTCTGTATATATATATTTTTTCCTGTATTCAGGTTTGTTATTTTTTCCTGTGATTGGCACTTTTTAAAGAAAGCCATTTGGCAGGGGACAAGGGTTAACTGAAAGGGACAGGCAGGACGGCAGCTCCTCTTTTTCTCCGTCCCTCTTGTATAGCAGGCGAGCATAAGGAAAATGTAATGGGCTATTCATTATTTGAAAAGAAATGCAAAGTCACACAGAGAAGCAAATTTTTATGAACCTTTGGGCTGGAAGACACTTACTGCCTCAAATTCTGATTATATTGATTAAGAACCCAAACCCAGATAGGTGGAATGGCTTTTTAAAGCTAATTTAGTGGTAGAAGCTGCATCAGAATCCAAGATTTGTCGTTATCAACCCAGGGGTGTTTCAGCCATAACATTCTATTATCTAAAGTCGAGAGGAAAATGTATGGTGTAAATCAGCTTTTCCAAGACATACTCCCATTTCTGTTTTCTTTAATGGGGCACTGAATTTCCCATGCAATCAATATCATTTTCCCAAAGCTTCCTCCGCAACTACCCTATGGCAGTTAGCAATTTGAGTGAGAATTCAGTGTGAATTCGTATGAACTCTGAATAAATGTAATCCAAGAAACATTTACTGTACATCAAGAGAATGCTGGGCCCCATGCTAAGTCCTGGAGATACAAAGAGAAATAAGATGGAAAAGGCAGAGTTTGAAGTCAGAGAGCCTTGGCTTAAATCCTGGTTCAACCACTCAGCAGCTGTGTGGCCTTGGAAAAATAAGTTAACCTCTCTGAGCTTCATCTCACTTGGCCTACTTCTGAGGACAAAATGAAACACGCCACTTTGTAAAATGCCTAGTCTGCTTCACCCACAGTAGACCCTCCCATATCCCCCTCTTTAACTCACAGATCAATCAACATAGGAAGAGACCAAACTGTGAACAGATGACAGTGATAGAATTTGGTAAACCTGCCAGGAGTGACTGCGGAAGCGTAGAGGACTTCCCTGGGTCGCCCTATAAGGTGTCTCAGGGGAGCAGGAGAGGTATTTGAATAGGGAAACCATTTGCCCAGCAGACAGGGATAAGGAAGAAAATTCGAAACCAAGGGAACTGCCCAAACAGATCACAAGCCTGAATGTGTAGGGCATAGAATGACACTGTTCGATAGAAATAAATGAAGCTAAGTTTTCTTTTCTTTAAATTTAATTTTATTTTTTCAATGTTCCAAAATTCCATGTTTATGTACCACACCCAGTGCTCCATGCAATACATGCCCTCCTTAATACCTGGGTATTAAGAAGCTAAATTTTCTAGTAGCCACACTTCTTAAAAAAGGATTTATTTATTTTTTTATTAATTTTTTATTTTTTATAAACATATATTTTTATCCCCAGGGGTACAGGTCTGTGAATCTTAAAAAAGGATTTATTATTTACTTATTTGAGAGAGAGAGAGAGCACATGTGGGAGAAGGGCACAGAGAGAGAGAGAGAGAGAGAAGCAGACTCTGCCTTGAGCATGGAGCCCAACACAGGGCTCAATTTCATGACCCCAAGATCATGTCCTGAGCCGAAATCAAGAGTCAGCCACTTAACCGATGCTGTAGCAGTCACGTTTTTTAAAGGAGAAAAATGGAAATGAATTTTGAGACTCTATTTTACTTAGATATACATCTGAAGTGGTATGTATCAACTTGTCCTCCATATAAAAAATTAATGCGCTATTCTACATACTTTTCCTCATACTGAGCATTTGAAATGCGGAGTTTATTTTCACTCACAGCACACCTGAATTCATACCAGACACACCTGAAGTACACAATAGCCTCATGTGGCTGGTGGTTCCCCTAGTGGACAACATAGATACAGAGCGGCAGTGTGTGGGTAGGAAGGAGCTGGGGGTTAAAGAGGAAGGCAGGGACTGGGTGTCAGGGGGCCTTGCGGGCCTTATGGAAATGAACTTGACATTTTTAAGTAGGTGAGTTATATAATCACATCTGTAACTTACAAAGATCACTCTGGGAGAGAGGGAGCTTGAAGGAAGGACCAGCCCTTAGGAGGTTGTCACGAATAATCTAAGTAGACTATTCCTTCTCAGACTTCAATGTGCACATGTCTAATCTGAGGATCTTATTAAAATAGATTCTAATTCTAGGTCTCGGTTGGGGCCCGAGAGTCTGCCTTTCTAACAGGATCCCGCAGGTGATTCTCATGCTGCTGGTTCACGAATTGCTCTTTGCGTAGCAAGGATCTAGAATAAAAAACTACAAAATAATGTAAAGGATTATTTTGCCTATCAAGAAGGAAGGACCTTTAGTTAATAATGAAAATGCAAACAAATGACACAATTCTTTACTGTCCAGAACTAACTACTTAGTGCTGAGCCCCTTTTGAAGTGATCCCTTCTCTGGGAACTCACTGTTGTCAATTAAGGATGTGAATGACAACCATTATCTTGCATTTCAATTTTGTTAACCTTTCCAGGAAGCTCATTAATTCATGTTAAAAGGATAAAGACATTTGGAGCACAAACTGCCTGTGATTTAATGGTCCCAGGGAAGAACATTTCGATTCCAGCAAATAAGTTGGAAACCACAGGACTGTAACAAAAGTGCCCACATAAAGGTTGGATGTATGATAAATAGGTCCTAGTGTTTGACACAGATAATGTGTTATCAGTGATGAGGCAGCAGAAGTCAGGGAAAGGAAATGACAAAACCGGCAAATTTTTCATTGTGTCCGTATACATTAAGTAATTTGGGAGAGATAAGTTGACCAATATGGAGAATAACGTCATGGTTTTTCAAGTTTATTTTATTTTATATACTTTATACCTCCACTTTTTAGAGGGTGAAAGTAAATTAGCCCATTGTGCTGACTTTTTTCTCTTTCTTTCCTTTTCTTTTCATTTCATTCTTTTCTTCTTTTCGTTTTTTGGTAATAGAGAATTTTCTTCAGGGAAAATTCCTGATAGACATTTTGTCTTCTCTTAATCGGAATTTATATTTTAGGACAATGAATCTTCGAGTTCATGGAGAAACACAAGTTATTATTTTTGGAATTCCTTAAAGGTTCCCAAATGATTCTTGGCCATTTGGTGAAGTTAAGTAAATAAAGAATTAATGTGTTAAATTAGAATTCTAACATATACATCTACGTTCCTTGGGAATGCAAAGAGGTAAGCTGCATAACTTACTTAAACTTTTCCAAGACCAACAAAACTGATTTGTTTTCTTAATCAAGAAATTGAAAGAAGTCAGAAGGAAGTGGGGGGAAACCAGTATTTGGTAGATATTTATATTAGGAAGACTTAATTGCTGTTATTTCTAAATATATGCATTTTCTTATGTAATATTTTGAGTGCCCTCTGACTTAAGTAAGAATGTGTGTGCTTTTTGGTTTAGAGTTGTTAGATGTAAAACCCAATTCACGTCCAAACAATTAGGGCAAGAAAGCATTTTCCTTCTGCCAGTGTGTTCTACTCGGAAGATAGCTTGATGCCCAGGACTGTTACATTGCTATCTCTTGAGATCTAGTGGCTGTGCCTCTCCCCTGCCCTTGCCTGAGGGCTGGCACAGTGACCTCATAGCTGTGCTGGATACAGCAAAATGGGTCCTTAAGATGCCTCTGCAGAATGAACCATGGCATCTGGATGCCTTGATTTCCAGGCACATGGGACTCAGTCAATAACTAATTTTCTTCCAAACTTTGATTTCTAGATTCCCAACATACCCCTAGGCATTGGTGTCCGGAGTTTCCACAAACATTGGTGTCCAGAGTCTCCACTAAAGTGGAGAAGTACAGTGAGAGGAATAGTCTAGGGTAAATGAAGGTAGACTCATAAAAAATCATAATCATAAATCATAAATCATAATCATAATCATAAATCATGATCATAAAAAAGAGAACGCTAGTAGCTTATGGCAAAGGAACAGTGGGACACTTTGAAGGCTAGAGTCCATGGGCAAGTTTGAAGCAGAAACAAGAGACACCAATATCTATCTTTGCCCTATGTGTTCCAGACCCTGGGCTGACACCTCTGCAAAATTCTCAGGTACTCTGCACACCAGCACCAAAGGGCAGTTATTGTCATTTCTACTTTATAGAAGAGAATAATGAGCCTCAGAAATACTAATTAAGTTACTCAAGGACACAAAAGTTTCAGTGGAAGAGCCTAACTTCTTGAGGGTTTTCAGAAAGAGTAGACCTCCTGCTTTCTAAGTAGGGGAATGGTGACTTGTCCTGCATACTTTGGATAGTCACCTAAGAGGTCAACGTTTTGCAAAAGAAGCTGTCCTCATTGCTGGCTAATTTCCAAAGCACACCTTCTATTGTCTTGTAAATTTTGATGGAGAAGTTGCATCTGTACCCTGGCCCAGTGTTAGAACAAATTCTCATAATTTCAAAAGGTCAACAGTGTACAGCTCTTTCCTAAATCAGTATGGTAGTGTATGGGCTCCCTGTTTTTTCAGTCTGGTTGGTTGATCATTCCAAAGAGAATTCTGCCAGTTCTGCTTAAAAGAATATTCAGATTCTTTCCACTTTAAAACCGTTCTCCTTTCTTTCCTTTGTGATGATCTCCAGGTGGCAACTTAGAGCATTTCATTGATTTAAGATTATGTCAAATTGCAAAAGGGCTGAGTGACACCTTCTAAATGCCATACTCTGCCATAGTCACTTTGGGGAAAAGCAAAATCCATTTTTAAAATCTGATCTTTCTTGGGAACATGTTTGGTACATGTGATTCACTTCAGTTTTGCTTCAGGCATCTGCATAAAAGTTTTACAAAAGGATCTCCACCAGTGTGAAAGTTCATCATGAGGCATGGAAAGAATGCTTTACAAATGCCACAGTGTGAAGAAAGGTGAAGCCAGGCATCAAGCTGGGTCACCCTAGAGATAGCTCATGGAAAGAGTTCATCTTCGTGGCTTTTTATTTAATAGAATACCACCCAAATCAAAATGCATATGTAAATGAGACATTCTTATCTTTTGAAGTTAGAACAAGTTATTAGGTCTTCAAAATATTAGATATTTTTCCCACAATTTCTTTTCTGGATGAAAAAAAAGCTATGTTGTCTTCTTGCTATAATAAGAAAAGCATCTCTTCATACACTCTACATATCTCTAATAACAACATTTGGATAGATTTCCCAAGAAATAAAAAAAGCTAACTATATTATTTGGAGGAGTGAATACAAAGGCCATTAAGAAGGTGCCTTCAGAGGCACGTGGGTGGCTCAGTCGATTAAGCGTTCAACTGTTGATTTCAGCTCTAGTCAAGATCTCAGGGTCCTGCGATTGATCTGCACATGAGCCTCCCTGCTTGGTGGGAACTGCTTGTGTTCCACTTCTCCCTGTGTCTCTCTCTGTCAAATAAATAAAGTCTGAAAAAAAAGGGGGGGGTAAAAAAAAGTCTTAAAAAAAGTAATAGAAGACACCTACATCTTGCAACTCAGATTCATTGCTAGAAACGGACATGTCACAAATTTCTGATGTGTCGGTAATCTCGGTGGTTCTGGCCAAGCTGTATGTCCATGTGGTTAGACATTTTGATCATCTGGTGTTGATAATGTTTTCATCATGAGATAACTTAAGTTTAATATGACCTTGAAAATAAAGGAAAGGGGCTTTTAATAGAATTTTTCATGGAAAAACTTTTATTCAAGTGGTCATTTATACTGAAAGACACAGAAGAGCTTTAGGTAAAGATGATGCTGTTAATAACAGCAGTAATAACTCGGAACTCATTATGTCCTAGGGCTAGTGTATGTTATTCTATGTTACAGTTCACTAAAATATTTTCACTTACCTTATTTACTTTAGTCTTTCCATCGACACTATTTGCGGGTTTTTAAATCTTATTCCCATTTGATTGATGAAGATACTGATACCAAAATAAAAAACAGACACAACAGTAGACCCCAGGCCTCTGACCTCCAATACCATAGGATTACTCCATTGAGAAGGAACAAATAGTCGTATAAGCAAGAAGCAGTGACAAAGAAAAATTGTAAACTCCTTAACCTTACCATCTCTATGCTAGATGTTTACCCTTCTTCTTGGTTAGAATGAGTGTTGGGATATAAATCCCTAGAGTTAATTTTTTTTTAAAATCCAGAGATTGGCATTCCATATGTGCAGAAGAAAACATCTCAAAGACTGGGCACCTCACCAAAAAACTACAGCCCAAGAACAATGGTAAGCAAGCCACACATGCAAGAGACACACTTGATCCTTTGGCATTTTGTGCCTTTTACATACTTTTTCTAACCTCCAGTTCAATAAATTGATTTTATGTCTCCTTGTATGCCATTGTCCTTTCTCTTAAAGTCAGAGTGATTCCCTAATTTTAATATGTGCAGTTCATAACATAGAAAGTCATAACAACAAAAGAGAGGTGTGTGATCTAGAAAATTTTGAGTTAAAGAAGTTTAAAAGTCTATTTGAATTAGCTCATTTTTTCAGGGCCCCTTTTCAATTTCTAAATGGTGAGCTGTGTAATAAATCTTTGAATGCTATATTTTTAAAATAAGGTGAAGTTATCAGGAAGATAATACACAGTAATCATGGACTGGGGTTTGTTAGGGCACATTTTTTGTATTTTTTTTTGTATTCAGCATACTCAGATTTTTGTATTCAGCGTATTCAAGCTTAAGGCAAATGTGATGTGTGCCTTAAGTTAATATTGTATTGGTAAAGTGATTTGGAGAAAGATTTTGACCTTGTTGATATATTTTGACAATAGTCAAGAGGGGAGGCACTAAAAAGACTGGAAGGATGGGTACAAATGAATTATGGGCAAACAATCTAATATGGCAGTAAAATTCAATTGCGCAAGTCAAGTCAATGAGAGGGACAAGGGGGTCACAGGACTGAGGGTCCGTCCGGTCAGTGCTGTGAACACCACATGCCCCCCTTGAAGCTGACGTTAGCAGACTTCCACTGCTCAACCAGGTATGACTTGAGCATCTCATTTTCGTAAAGAAGGTAGGCAAAGGAGAACAAGTTCAGAAAGGGGCCACAAAAATAATTCTGAGGGTTCAGTTGTAAGAATAAAAATTTAAAAGAACAGAATATCCTCACTGCTTGGCTGACAGCTCTGCTAGGGCCTGGATGGCAGAAGGGGGAGGAATTAATTGCAAAGTAGGAGCTAAGAAGTCTGTAGAAGTTTGGGAAGGAAGCATTTAGCAGAACCCTGGAACTTTAAAGCTGTAAGGATCACAGAGATCATCTAGAGATTTGGTTGGAATTAATGAGGCTAAATTAAGCTGGGGAGATGAGATAAAAAGTAAGAAAAACCTTCTGCAAACGAGAACTACTTATTAATGCTTTAACTCTTGCTCAGTTCTTCCTTCATATCACAGGGCCCTAGAATAGGATATTCCCTTGGAACATTTAAGCCAATACCTTTACTAATATGAATGGAGGATTAAACCACCAAGAAGTTACTTAATAAGTTGTTGTCAGATCCAGTCTTTTGATATCCAGTTAGCATTACTTATACCACACTGATAGCCACATCTGATTCAGATTTATGGAGTTGCATAGAGAGCTGTAATTTCTAGGTGCTGGTGTTATCATTTAACCTCACACAACCCTTTAAATTTATATACCCTTTGAATCATAGGAAATGGAGCTATATATTATATAATTAAACTTACATAGCCAGTTAATGCCAAAGATGATGAGTAATACTAACTTCTACCTATGCTCTTCTATTTCTAGCCTAACTTATTTATTGAAGAAAAAATAAGTATTATTTACTCTTTATTAGTTTGTAGTCCTCATTAGCAATTTATGATAGTGTAAAATAAAAAAGAAAAGAAGCCTTAGGAACAAAAAGCTACATGCAAAATTAATCATTTTTATGTTCTGGCAAATGGACTATATAACTAGGCAAAAGAGAAGTTGAACAAGAAGCTAATTTTAAAAAGAAAAGATGTATCTACAAGTAACAAAAGAAGAGCAGTTTTAAAGATGACTGGCCTGATCCAAGTGATCCTAAGAAATCTGGAAAACACTGACTCCTGACTTCATTAAATCTAAAATGCTATCAATCATAGGATATACCATTATTTTATCTGCCATGCAAAAAGAGAAAACCAATTAAACTGTGACACACTGCTGTCTTATGTCATCAATTATAAGATGCATCTTGCTTTCTGAAATGTTTAAGTGTTTCTTAAAATGCACATAGTAGAATCAATGAAATACTCTTATCTTAAGCTTAAACCCATAGCAATTGATTAGGTCTCTAAACTCAACATTGACTGTCTTCCCCGGGAAAGCCCTTGACACCCAAGATCCTCATCGCTATCATTTTATCCTGAGAGGAGAAATTTTAAAGTGACTGTGAGTTTGGGGGTTTATTCTCCCTTTTTAAGAGAAAATTGGTTTTTAATTCATTCTCTGTTCTTAGGTGAGAGAGGAGAAAATAAAAGCCTTATGTGAAGATCACTTATCTGTGTGGCTTTTCACGGAGGAGAAGACACATTCCATTAGACAGTGAAGATGAGCGTGCGTGTTAAAATATCAGGCTGCCCTTTCAAAGCTTGTGCATTCACTTGTGAACTGCTACCGAGCTGCACTGTCTTATCTGTGCTCTTCGGTCTCATTACCTTTTTTTTTTTTTTTTAATTTTTTAATTTTTTTATGAACATATAATGTATTATTAGCCCCAAGGGTACAGGTCTGTGAATCACCAGGTTTACACACTTCACAGCACTCACCATAGCACATACCCTCCGCAGTGTCCATAGCCCCACCCCCCTGTCCCTACTCCCCTCCCCCCGCAACTCTCAGTTTGTTTTGTGAGATTAAGAGTCTCTTATGGTTTGTCTCCCTCCCGATCCCATCTTGTTTCATTTATTCTTTTCCTACCCCCAAACCCGCCACGTTGCCTCTCCACTTCTTCATATCAGGGAGATCATATGATAGTTGTCTTTGTCCTATTGACTTATTTCGGTAAGCACAATACCCTCTAGTTCCATCCACGTCGTGGCAAATGTCAAGAGCGCAGGGATCTGCGGGATTTGGAGAATGGTCTCATTATCTTATCACTTCTCTGTGTGTCCTCTTTCGGGAAAGTCTTTGTGTCAGTTCTGCTGCGCTTAGTGACCCACAGAAGTCTGGTACCTTTGAGCCAAGCAAGGAAACTAATCAGGACCTAAGGACCGGGAGCAGCTGGGAGCAATTTAGACCTGAGATTGGTCTGTTCTAGGTCTCCGCTTCCACACTCGCACCCGACCAGCCCACCACCCTTCAGGGGGAAGTGGGGAAGGAGGAGGCTGACTAGAGTGCATGGGGAGTTTACACTTGAGCTTCAAGTCTAAAATGAGTTTCAATAAATAGGAAAAAGAAACACATTACTGTCTATCCATACTAAAACATGCTAGGAGCATTGGGAGTGCCACCATACTCTTTTCTAAATTTCTCTAAGCTGTGCTCTAATTCAGTTTCCCAGTTTAGACACTACTGACCTTTGGGGACAGATAATGATTTGTTGGAAGGGGTGGGAGCCGCGCTGGGTAGTGTAGGATGTTTACCTGCATCACTGGGTTTCAGATGCAGGCAGCACTGCCCGCCCCCCTCCAATTGCAACAACCAAAAATCTCTCCATCGCCAATGTGCTCCAGAAGGCAAAATTACCTCCCCACCTCTCTCCATATGAGAACCTCTGCTCTAACGTCTCCAGAAAGAATAACTGCAGGGAATGGAGTAAAACTCCAAATAATAACAAATGAGCAATTGCTCCTCCACAGAGGGCTAAAAAGAATTCCTTATTCTAGAATTGGCCAAAGTCAAGCAGAGAGGGGGAAAAAATGATTACCATCACTTGCAGAATATTGTTTGGAACTGCCTTGTTGTCTCTTCACCTTCTTTTGGAATAATGTCCATTGAATTATATGCCAGTTGAATTATGTGATGATTCTCATATTTAGCTCAGAGAAAACAACTCTGCATTTTATTCAGTGACCTCTAAGAAGCGCTTTGAAGTCTGACTTACGTTTATATATCTTTCAAAATTCTTTTGTCTCATCAATTTTCCCAAGTTCTTCCTGTATGTTCTGTCTTGCTTGGAATGACTGAGGCGCTGACAGCCTAGGAAATGAGAAAACATAGTGCATGAGTTTAAATACCTGAAAGGAGAGAATTCACTGAAATCAGATTTATTTGAAAGATGATGATTGGTTCCATTATACAATGATCTTTGCTGTATGAAATCATTTCTTATAGAAATTTTAATAAATATTATTTTATTAAGTATTATTTTTTGTCACTTAGGAGTAGACATCAATTGACCACACTAGTATGAAAATACACATTCTAAAAAAATGAATAATCATTAACCCATAGAAATTTATTCAGAAACTTTACTGTAATTTACATGGTTTTTGCTACAGACTTGCTCAGTAACAGCAATGACTACCTCCTGTGCTGTTTGGAATCTCACCTCTCTTATCCTCAGCATATGTGTTGCAAAAGAATTTTCTTTTTTGGTTACATGTGGGTTGTTTGGGATTGGGCTTTTAACATTTTTTGGTAACGTCTGGGGCAAAAATTTATCAAACTCTCTTATTAGTTAAGTCAGAAAACTTCAGAAGAAATGACTCATCTGTACTCTTGAAAATATCACACTTGGAAACCATCAATTAACACAGTATGGAATTTACTTAACAATGCTTTTTGAGGTGTCAAACTCTTCAACTCCTTTGTAAAATAAATCTCTTCTTAAGTGATCTGGTTTACTTGAGGTCAAAGGACCACAAGGACTTCACTTTTCTAGAAGCATGAGGTATGTATGTATGTGTGTATCCAATTCTGGCTCACATTCTCTCAGCCTCAAATAGTCCTCTTTAGCCTCAACAGCCTCTACATGGTCACCTCCCTTCATGCCTCATTCCCTGCTCTGGTCCGCCATGACATGCTCAGAAAGACACTAATGGCAGATCATCAACTTGAATGGCCTCCTGTTTGCTTCCTTACATTGTAGTAGTGTTTGCTGCTGTTAACCACAGTTCTGTCATGGAACTTCTGTCCATTGGCTTTATAAGGCCGCTTTCTTCTCCTCTTCCTACTCCCCAGATGCCAATGTTGTAGTTTCCTCTTCCTCCTCCCTAATCATATCTATCTCTGCATTGTAGACTTGATCCAGTTCTCCTTCTCTACTGTGTCTTAGAAATCCTACCCAGCCTCAGGGCTAGTGTATACCTCCCAAATATATAGATTTGGAGTTCGCACTCTGGGTTTAAAATCTAACTGGGCCTCAGTTTCCAATAGCTGTACCAGTAGGTCCACCATGCTGTCATGTGCGTAGGGTCCCATTCTAGACTCATGGCATCACCGTTGCCTTTGCCATCACCACACTTGAATCTAGAAAAAAGCTTTCATGTCCCCCTTTTTTTTCCCTCATGCCACACATTGTATCAGTGGCAAACCAGGTAAGAGGGATTGTTATGATGTCTCTGCTGTCCCCTCCCTCGTTTTTCAGTCTCACATCCTGGTTCAGGTCCTTGTGCCTTCTCTTGCAGCACCTGTCCTGTTTTCTCCTTCTGATCTGTTCTACACACTGCTGCTAGAGCTTCTCTCTTTATAAAGAATGATTTCTTCCAAAGAATGGAACAGTTTCCCAAGTTCAGAAACTTGTAGTGGTCCCTCTGATGATGCAATGCCTTCTACTTTCTGACCTCAACCTACTTATAACTGCGATGTCCCACATGCCAGTTAACCCAGACAACTCCCTGTCCCCTGAATATGGTCCACTTGCTTGTCTCTGTGCTCTCATCCTGATCCCCAGGTGTCCTCTCAGAACCCACACATCAGCGGCGCCTGAGAATTTGCTAGAAAAGCAGATTCGGGCCAACCTCAGATCTGCTGACTGAGAAACTCTGAAGAGAAGTCCCAGCAATCTGTGTTTTAATAAGCCCTTCAGGTGATTCTGATGTGTGCTAGCATTTGCAAACTCGAAATGCTTTTTCCTGTCCTTTCTGCTAAAATTTGCTCACATTTTTTTGAAAAATTGCTTATTGATTGAATTGATATGAGGTGTGTCTATGAGGTTGTCTCTGATTCCCTGCTCTGCTCCTACATCGGCCTCTGTCTTTATCATGCCATTTACAAGGTTCTTCCTTATTTCCCACTTATATGCACCTGTTGGGTCACCCCTGGTAGATGTTATGCTCAAGGATAAGGAGGGCGTGTGTGTGTGTGTGTGTGTGTGTGTGTGTGTGTGTGTGTTTGACTTTGTTTTATCCCCTCTCTTGGTATTTTGTCATTTGCTCTACATTGTTAAGAAATAGAATTGAAAGCAATAAATAAAACTTTCCTAATTTGTGAGTGATGTCATTCATCAGAATCTGGAAGGTTATCAGAAGCAATGAAATAGCACTTAAAATTTGGGAGAATAGCTTTAATCTTTTAATAAAATAAATCCAGTTTTTATTCTCACATGCTCTTCTATTAGGAGGGGCCTGTCTGATATTGTGGTATTGACTTCAGAACATTTTGATGGTCTGATCTCTGGAAAAAAAATTCTAACACCCAATAACATCACAGAGACAGGAAGTGATGTTTTCAGAATGCAAAGTCCATAGTACTATCGCAGTTGGCATGGTTGTTTTATCCAAAGGTGTGTCTAGAAACAAAGAAAGCCTTTTCCCAGACAGGTATGAAATTTAAGTTTTAAAACCAGTGCGCCTACATTTACCCAATTGTCCTGCAGCTGTGATTTGAACTCTTATCATTCCATTTTGAACTGCTGATATTTATTGATTCATTTGAGTATTATTTGGTTATAATATAAAACCAAGTCATGATCATATGCACATATGTTTGATATAAAATAATCTTACAAGTCCAGTTTTCTTAGGGAGCAAACTGGGAGGAGGGGTGAAGGGCAGAGAAATGAAAGGCAGAAAGAATAGGGTGTGGGTGTGTCACACTGGTGAGAGTAACCAATCTGTAATTTCAAATGTAGCCATAAAGTGCAAAAACCTTGCTTTAATTGATTTCTTTGCTTGAGATTGGGTAGGCAATTAAAGTTGCGACCAATTCATGTTTCTCGTGATTGGCCATAAAGAATTTAAGGTAATGAGTTCTAAATTAGGAAACTCACAGAGAATCTACTCTATACTCAGCACCTAGAAAATGGCACCTTCGCTCTTAAAATCTCCCAGAAGGAAGATACAGCAGCCTCGTTTGACAAATGAAGTTGCCTCTGCAGGGGAGGCTAAGACCCTTGTCCAAGATCTACAGGCTGCATTGAGGAAACTCACTCAGACTTGAGCCTGAACACTATTGGGGGCCCTCGAAAGATGAAGGTCGGTGGTGCTCAACCTTCAGGTGCTTGCTGTCCTTTTGAATTCTAGACATTTTGGCAGGCATTTAAAGAAATGAAGAGACCGGGAACAACTCACATCAGTGCTAGCTGTAGGGTAAACCCTTCCCCAGGAAGCAGTGGCTGCGTGTACATGCGAGCATCCTCAGCTCTCCGGCTTTTATTGGTGACTTGCTCCTCTCTATGCCCTGTGGACCGTGAGCAGAGCTGTGGGTGGCTCTCTCTGCACATCTGGATCCAAGAGGCCCATCTCCGCCCTCCAGTGAGGGGACTTCGCTTTGTTGGAGCTTGAAGTTAACCACACATTTCACCTCTACACTTTGTGACATATCCTCTCAACTCAACCTGACAGTCATTGTGGAATATTCCGTTATAACAAAAATAAGCTTTACACGTGGCTAAAAATTTGGCAGCACATGTGACAGGATTGCAATACTCAGAGGCCCCCTGGAAGATATCATCTCGCATCTTTTGTATGATTATATGGTGGAATATAAAGGCTTGGTCTATCGTATAACAGAAACGTGAACAGAAAATTTTAAATGATGCTAATTGGATTCTTAAAAGCCTCTTAAAAATTATGACTTCTGCCATTCATAGCATGCTTTAATACTAGAAATTATCTTTTATAGAGTATAATTTCATCAAACAATGCATTTTTTAATAAATAAGGTCTCCATGATACATTTTCATTAGTAAGTTCTATAAATTCAATCTTTAAAATGATTAACATACTTCAAAATCCCTGAAAAAAAAAATGACTGTCCTTAAAAAACATAGCCAGGAGGACATGTATTTTCAGAATCTTGAATTTGTTTGCATGATAACTGCAATTACAAATCTGGAGTTTTTAATCTAGCAATCAGATGACAAGATGAGCAATTACCATTCCATGCTTAACTATTTTTATGATGACTTTTTTTCCCAAAGCAGCTGTTGTAGTTAAAAACGCAAAGATTCTTATTTTTTCTTCCCATGCTACAGTATTTTAGCAAACAAATCTCTGTTTTCCAAAACATAAAGAGTCTGATTCTGAAGATGATGTAACACATGTGTACTTTCATAGAGTTTCCAGTGCTTAATGATCTTGTAGATGTGGGCTTTTATTTTTTTTTAACCTCACAGAATGCTTAATGCAGAATGGCTATCCAATGAGTAGTTCATGAATGGGCGAGTGAATGAGTAATATTTGGATTATTTAACTGTATCTTTCTAAAAGTGATTGTGTGTGTGTCTATGTGTTAGCAACTGGTAAAGAAAACCCAAAATATTTATTGATGCTATTTTCTTTTCTTCCTTGACTGGCTGATGACATTAAAGAGGTAGATAATGTTCTCTGGAGAATTTCAAACAAGAGACACAAGTGTGCATTAGAGAGTTTGAGTCTCTGTGTTAATTACAATGTCAACTCAACAAAATACAAGAGAATGAGAAAGAGAGGATGATGGATAAATAAATAGATAAATACCATGATCAATGCTGATTTCAGATATTTTGTTTTCCCAGCAGACTGTTTTGGTTAGAACCGAGACATGTAGAATCTTATCAAAGAGCAGGCAGAAACTCTGATAAAAAATCTCACCCCAACCCAGTCTTAGTGAATCCATCTAAAAAGATGCTTCCTTTATAACACCTTCACTATTCATCACAGGCATTGCTTGTTGTTTCCCTGTCTCTGTGTCTTACACTTACTTGCATCCTTTCTATTATAACTTGTTATGCTGACCTCCCCCCAAAATATTTTTTGGCTGTTCTCCCAATAGCCTTACTGTAGCTTTAATGGATAAGACCAAGTTTTAATAATCCTGGCACCTGCTGTGACTGGCATGTTTTTACCCAATGGAAGCTGTTGAGTTTGATTGAGGGAGGGTAATTGTATAACATACTCATACCTCAGCTGCTGTTACTTTGAGAAGATTTACAGTTTTTTTTTTCTGGATTCCCACAAAACTTTATTAATATCTGCAATACTTACTATGTTGCAATTATTCCCCATGTTGCAATTTATCCTTTTACTTATTCTATTTAATCATCTGGTAAGATGTGAACATCTCAAGCTCAAAACAAGGGTTGTGTTTAGTCATTTTTATATCCCAAGCTGAGACAAACATCTGGCACATAGAACTCACTGAATAAAGATATATTGAATTATTAATATTATTAATATAATAGTATTTATCAAAAATAGCAATATTATTCATAATACTAACAAATACCACCTATTGAGAGACTGTGTACTATGTTCTGCTAGGTATTTTTCAAGTTATCTTATAGTTTATTGAGTGAATTTATTAACTTCACTACTTGTATTAGGTTTCCTCATTTATAAAAAAGAACATGGCTAGATAATTTTTAATATCTCTTCCAAATTATATGTTTGTAGGAATTTATTTTCCTGTTGACTTCCATTCTAGGACTGGGATGTGTTCTTTTTTTTTTTTAATTAATTTTTATTTTTTATAAACATATATTTTTATCCCCAGGGGTACAGGTCTGTGAATCACCAGGTTTACACACTTCACAGCACTCACCAAAGCACATACCCTCCCCAATGTCCATAATCCCACCCCCTTCTCCCAAACCCCCTCCCCCCAGCAACACTCAGTTTGTTTTGTGAGATTAAAAGTCACTTGTATAATCTGAAGAACTCAAATTTTCCACTTGGGCTTCAGGACTGTTTCTGTAATTTTAATAGGTTTGGTTTTAATGTATACACCAGGTCATCCTGGAAACAGAGCTCACAGTGTAGAACTTGGCCATTCCTGTTTGTAGGAACTTTTTTCTTAGTTTCTCCGTGACGTCTCAAAGTAGAGCTCTGTAGCAAGTTCTGACCCATATAATGAGTCAACATATTCGTGACAAGCAGGTAACTTTTCCATTATAACTTTGTGTGCAAAAAAAAACATTTTGCCGCCCACATAGTTCCAAATATGACATTAATGTGATTCATTGTAATCTCATGTGCAGAAACTAGTTTCTTGAGAGCAATTACTAACCTATACAACAGAATTCTTAATCGGTCTCTGAAATCTTAGTACCGTTATTCAGTCCATGGGCACATTTAAAAATACACTTTCAAGGGTGCCTGGGTGTCTTGGTTGGCTGGGGGTCCAGCTCTTGGTTTTGGCTCAGTCTTGATCTCATGGCTTGTGAGATCCAGCCCTGAGTCGGGCTCTGTACTCAGCCGAATTCTGCTTGAGATTCTCTCCCGCTGCCCCTCCTCACTCTCTCTCCCTCTCTCTCTCAAATAAATAAATAAATCTTTTATATTTTCAAATTTTAAAAATTTGTGGAAAATAAATTTTCATCGCATTTTAGTAGAATTATTCATCAATACCCATCAAAAGTACTTGCATTTAATTTGTTTCAGCAATTCTGCTCATAAAAATTTATCCTGACAGGGCAATTTTATAGGTGCCAAAAGATATGGCTATAAAATTCATGATATTAGGGTTACCAAAACCACTAACAATTAGAAACCACCATGATATACAAGAATAATGGTTAAACTACATTAAACTGGTACAGTAGAATAAAAGGAAGGTATTTTAAATGACATAGAAATATTTTCATGAGTTATGATAAAGGTTAAAACATCAGGTTGCAAAACTATGCAGGCTCAACCCCTTTTTGAAATATAATAACTAGATGAGAAAAAGGGAGAGAACATCTCTCAGTATTGCTGCCGCGTCTTTAGGTAAAAAAATGATCATGGTTTCTACTGTCTTATTTGTAGCTATATGTACTTTCTGACTCTCTGTAAGATTGCTTTAGCAGTAAGGCAAATAAAAGCTATCACTGATATTTGCAGAGATTCTTTCACATGGCATTAATAATAACAATTACCCTAGTGTAGGAATAGCAGATACTCCATACTCAAGAGACTCCACTCACAAATTTCAGCACTTTGCCCTAAGTAACCTTGCTGGAACCTCATTTTTTCTCCATCCTGGGCTCTTAATTATCCATTAACCCAAGCTAGCATGATAAGTGAAACCTGTTCACCAATTCTATTCTATCAAATAAAACAAAACAGAACAAAACTCTTATCCCTGGGATTGAGATTCTCTTGTTGCATTCCAGTGTTTTATGTAATAGTGTTTTAATTTCTCCACTCAAAAAAACTTATCTTTCCTTCCAAGGAAGTAATGTAGACTAATAAAATGGTAGATGGGAGGCCAGATGTCTTTCTTGGAGAAAAAAAATTAATGCTTTAAATAAGCTTCATAGTTCAATTGTTCATACAAGATCAGATACGGATGGAAAGGCCTCTGGATTAGAACTTTTCCTTTTATCTCCCCCCCAAAATATTTCAAACTTTATCTTTTGTGGATAGCAAATCATGTGATTTGACTATTCTTCCAACTGATGGTTAGAACAATAAATATGTTTTAACATAATTCTTCTTGGTATTAATGTCCAATGCCTCACCCTTGTGAGGAAAGTGGTCTAGGACCCTAAAACTAGTGGATGGAAATATAGAATAAATGAACTGAATTTACTTAAAACCTTTATCAAGGCAGCCCACTTCCATTGCCTGGCTAGTCATCTTCACTTGTCAAGAAGTCCCTTATAGGGATGCCTGGGTGGCTCAGTTGGTTGGACAACTGCCTTCGGCTCAGGTCATGATCCCGGAGTCCCGGGATCGAGTCCCGCATCGGGCTCCCAGCTGCATGGGGAGTCTGCTTCTCCCTCTGACCTTCTCGCTCATGCTCTCTCTCACTGTCTCGCTCTCAAATAAATAAAAATAAAATCTTAAAAAAAAATGTAGTATATTCAGTTTGGGTGGGTATGGGGCAGAGCTAGTCAAGTGAAATCTATCTAGGTTAAAAACAAAATCGTTCCTCTCTTTTCATAACGTACACTCATCTCAAAATCTACGTGTTTTTAAACTCATTTTTTCCACTGGTAATTAATTAAAAGGGGGGAACAAAGTTGCTCTCTATTTTATGACAATTTAGCATTTGATCTTTCATCTCCTTTTCTCCCCAGAATAATTCCTATTCCTCTTCCTGAAGACGATACCTCTTTCTTACTCCCAGGCATTTATAAACACGCTCTCACTGAATTTCACTTAAGATCTGTGTGATGCTCCTTTGGCTTTCAAAAACCGGAGACACACTTGGGTTCTCTCTGTGCATTGCGTTTCTCGTAAAAAAAAATCTCTAAAAGGTCTTAGCAGCTGCAGAACTGGAAGGCTGTTCCCTCTGTCAGGAAGTGACAGTGGCTTGCATTCCAACATCTTCTCTGAGGTGACCCAAGAGCAACCACCCTGGCGTGCCCTGCTCACCCCTCAGTGTTCTTGGCCCCACTTCTCTCACTAAGTATGGTCTTCCTCCTCTGCCGCTGGTGACATCTTGCTTCCCCCTTCCCCTGTCATGGCTTCTGCTTGCTTTTCTCTCTGTGCTTCTTTGTTCTGCTCTGCTCTATTGTATGTCACCCCTCTGTGTGTCTCATTCAGACTCCTCAACAAAGAGCCTCTTTGTCCATCAGTCACCCCCTCATACCACGTGGAGAACCCTCAGGAAGCAGCAGGCTTCTTAGGCTGCTGCCCGGACTGTAAATGGCTGCCTTTGTGTCAGGTGTCCATCTTCCTGCCTATCAGCTGTGTCTGTGTTCCAGAAACTCCTCAGAAATGGCCATGGATTCAGCACGTGTTTCTTCCACCACGTGTCTGGTAGCTCAGTGTCCTAGATTATCCTGCGAGCTACAAGGTGGTAAGGCACTGAACGTAATACGGAGAGGCTTCATTGCTTGTTTCCTGTCGTTCAGAGATGGGGGGTTTCAGAAATCATGGGAGGAAGGAAGTGTCATAGTTTGAGAAAATGTTGAAAAATGTAGGGGGCTCACAATTTGCCTAGTCACATGAATCTTTGAAATAAATAAACACAAGATCCGGCCCTGGGTTTATTTAAAATCATTACATAGGGACGCCTGGGTGGCTCATTGGGTTAAAGCCTCTGCCTTCAGCTCGGGTCATGATCTCAGGGTCCTGGAATGGAGCCCCACATCGGGCTCTCGGCTCAGCAGGGAGCCTGCTTCCTCCTCTCTCTCTCTGCCTGCCTCTCTGCCTGCTTGTGATCTCTACCTGTCAAATAAATAAATAAAATCTTTAAAAAAATCAAATAAAATCATTACATAAAATGCATCCTGATTTATAGATGGTTATGCCGGAGAATATTGTCTCATTACTGAAAAGAACTGGTAGGTTTCAATAATTTGACTTGTTCAAAGTTTATACGGGTTTTTTTGACAAGAAACATTCCCTGTCTTGACATGGGTGGTGGTTACAAGGGTATGTACAAACGGGAAAAAAATCCTTATGCTGGACACTTAAGCTTAGTGTACCTGATGCATTCTATCTGATTTTACTTGGCATTTGCTCTCCTTCCATTTGAAGGACATTGCATGATTTCCTTCTTCTTTGCCATCCCTATCGTGGTCAAATCTTCCCCAGCTTGAAGCTCTAGCTTAAACAGACCCTGCACTGCTCCATCTTCTCTTCCTGTCATTCTGCCCCACATCCGTCACCTTTTCTGAAGTACTTCTGATCTGCTTCTGTCTTCGTCAGGTACACTTACTTCAGAAACTCATGTCTTTCTGTTACTGCTTACTTAGCAGTACACTTCCTGAAGGCAGGCATCATCCTTCATTTTGCCTTTATGTCTCCATGGCAGCCAGCGCAGGACTTAACTCATAGTAGGATTTCACTAAGGACATGACTCCAGGGGGCACCTGTGTGGCTCAGTCAGTAAGCATCTGCCTTTGGCTCAGGTCACGATCCCAGGGTCCTGGGATCGAATCCCTTGTCAGGCTCCCTGCTCAGTAGGAGGTCTGCTTCTCCCTCTCCTTCTATCTCTCCCCCTAGCTCCTGTTCTTTCTCTCTCCCTCTCTCAAATAAATAAAATAAAATCTTTTAAAAAAAAAAAAAAGGTGGACATGACTCCAGGAATGTCAGAAATGCCAGGAACCATAGAGACCCAAGGCCCTTTATTTTTTTCTGAAGGAGATAGCTGATACACAGGGTGTGTGTGTGTAGGGAAAGACGAACCAGCACGAATTTTTTTGTTATTAATAAAAAATTTTACATTTTTTTTACTTATGTTAAATGCGTAGACATAAGATGAAATCAACCATTTTTAAAGAGAGTGAATGATAGGCCTCTTTTTTAAAAAATATTTTATTTATTTATTTGACAGACAGAGGTGACAAGTAGGCAGAGAAGCAGGCAGAGAGAGGAGGAAGCAGGCTCCCTGCTGAGCAGAGAGTCTCACATGGGGCTCGATTCTAGGACCCTGGGATCATGATCTGAGCCAAAGGCAGAGGCTTTAACCCACTGAGCCAACCAGGCGCCGCCAAAATCAACCATTTTTAAAGTCTAAAAATTCCTTCACTGTATTGTGCACCTACCACCTCTATCTGGTTCCCGCACATTTTCATCAGCCTAAAAGAAAACCCTGTACCCATTAAGCAGGCTCCTCTGCTTCTTCCCCATCCCCGGCTCCTGGCAACGGCTAATCTGCTTTCTGTCTCCATGGATTCGCCTATTCTGGACATTTCATATAAACGGAATTATACAATATGTGGCCTTTTGTGTCTGGCTTCTTTCATTTAGCATAATGGTTTCGAGGCTCATCTGCCAGGCATCGTGTATCAGGGTTTCATTGCTTTGCGTGGCTCAAACACTAGCGTTTTTGAGCATGAACAAAGTAGCAGATACCGTGCCAGCTACTTTCCATATGTAACCCCATGTAGTCCCCCGTAGCAGCCCTGAGAAACAAATAGTATTATCTTGATTTTACAGATCTGAATACTAAGGTTCAAAGAAGTGACGTCTCTAGCCCGACTTTGGAAAGCGAGCCAACCAGCCCATCTGGTCTGGGATCCACATTCCTGACCCAAGTGTCCCTCTTGCTAGAATCCTTACCTCACATCTGGGTCTGTCTGTGCATTCCCTGCTGACATATTAGTGACACAGCCTGACATTTCGGAGTGGGCCACCCAGACCCTTGTCTATGGACAAACAAGACCCTTGTCTTGTTTGAAATCACCTGTTAGTTCTCAATACAGATACTGAAATGAAACTTCACGGAAATGTCCATTGCTCTCTAGTGGCGGGTAAAGTTTCAGCCCATTGAAACCTGAAAGCAATTTTCCATCAGTGCCTGGGGATCACCAGAAAAGGAGGTCTCCTCCAGCTTTGTTTAAACTGCTGAGAAGAGGGGGTGTTTTGAATATGCATGAACATCACTGAGGCAGCAACAGCAGAGGTGAATTTTAATAATTAATTCATTAGGCCAATTTATTTCTCTAATTGGTGGTGAAGCTTTGTCAACTAGGAGATAGTAAAAACAATTAAAATTAAAAAAAAAAACTTAAAACTTAGTGGAGTTTGAGTATTAATGATGCACAGAGAGATGAAAGCAGACAGGAGGCCCTAATTATTTCTCAAATAAGTGTTTAAATATTTACAAATTGCATTTCAATGAAACTCATTTTTATTTTTATAGGCGTGTGCTTATCTCCATTTGGGCTGGGATATTGGTTCCAAAAAAACAAGTCCCGAGGGACCCTTCACAGTTGGAGGGTAGCATTCTTAACCTTGCGTTCATGAACTGCTCCAAGGGGTCAGGGAACACCCTGAAATTAACTGGAAAATGTTCCATGTGCGCATTTTTCTGAGATGGGAATGCAGAGCTTTTTGTCAGATTCTCAGTCTAGGAACCACTACTTCACAGCTTTCTCCCTGAGACCCCTCTGGGACCCTAACTTTCTCTGTGATGGGAAGAGGGGCTTCTATCATCCCAAAGACCCTGATGGCCAGCCCTTTAGCTGGGACATGGAGCCCAGCCTCGGAGAGGCTGTCCCTCTACACCTTCCACCTGTCCCTATTTTACTAGTAAACCAAACCAAACCAAACCAAACCAAACCAGAGACTGCAGCAAACAGAGGGGCCCGCTAGGTGAAGGTTAACACTGGAACGGGGCAGCTACCGGAGATAGTTTTCTGCAGAAATCAAGAGTGAGCAGAGCCTTGTAACTCAAAGTGTAGCCCATGGACAAGCAGCAGCATCCCCACCGCCCGCCCTGAGTTTGTTAGAAATGTAAAATCTCAGGCCCCACCCAGATCAGCTGGATCAGAATTTAGCTGGCTGCCCTGGGATTCCTAGACCCAGCAGAGTTTAAGAAACACTGGTCAGGCTGATGTGCTCATCTGGACACCACTCTCCATTCTCAGCATGGCTCCTTGTCCTCCATCTCCTGTAGGAAGCCACATCCTCCCTCATCGCCCTGATTCTAGCTCCTGCTGGTCCCTGAGGTCAGTTCAGGAAGCTGCAGTTTCTACTGCCTGTGATGTCCCCTCCAGCCCCTGTCTGGTGCACAAACTCCTGTGACTGCCTTTCCTTGGTGGTGCTGTGATAGGAGGAGAGAAGGGGGGAGCCTGGGGGGCTCAGTTGGTGAAGTGTCCTGCTCTTGATTTCAGCTCAGGTCATGATCTTACGGTCATGAGATTGAGCCCCACATTGGGCTACACGCTGGCTGTGAAGCCTGTTTAAGATGCTCTCTCTCCATCCCTCTGCCCTTCCCTCTGCTCACTCTTGCACACGTGCGTGCTCTCTTTGTCTCTCAAATAAATAAATAAATAGAAGAAGAAGAGAGAAATGAATTGGGAGATTCAGTTCTCCAATCACTTCTCCATGGGCCATACAACCATGAGCAGGTCATGGCCTCCTGGGCCTTGTTTCTTCATCTTCAACCTTCACAGGGTTGTGGTAAGGATCAAAGATGCTGAAAAGCATATTGTGCCTGGTTCCCAAACTGTTTCTTTTATTTTTTTAAAGTCACTTTATTGAGGTATGTGTGACATGCAAAAATATATTCCTGTTCAATGTGTCCAACTTATAAGTTTGGGGACAGGCACCCATGAAGCCATCACCACCAACCAGGCCATATATAGATATATCCATCACCTTCAAAAGTCTTCCCCTACGTCCTTTTTATTATTATCACTGTTATTCTTGTATTATTATTATTATTATTATTATTATTATTATTATTATTATTTTATCATGGTAAGAACATGTAATGTAGGGTCTACTTTCCTGGCAAATTTAAAGTGTACACTACAGCATCGTTGGCTGTTGGCACTGCTCTGTGTGATACATCTCCAGAACTTACTCAGCTCTCTGGAAAGGCAATGAATTGGGAGCTAGGGAGTATGCTTTTCTTTTCTTCTTCTTCTCTTTTTTTTTTTTTTTTTTTTTTAAGATTTTATTTATGTATTTGTCAGAGACGGAAAGAGCAGGCAAACAGGGGGAGTGGCAGACAGAGCAGGGAGTAGGCTCCCCACTGAGCAGGGAGCCTGATG
This sequence comes from Mustela nivalis, assembly GCF_964662115.1. Lineage (NCBI taxonomy): Eukaryota > Metazoa > Chordata > Mammalia > Carnivora > Mustelidae > Mustela > Mustela nivalis. Next base: position 144,130,209 of record NC_139024.1, read on the forward strand.
TGGTACTCGATCCTTGAGCCCTGGGATGACCTAAGGGTGACCTGGGATGACCTGAGCTGAAGGCAGATGCCCAACCAATTGAGCCACCCAAGCATCCCAATGAGTCTGCTTTTCTTGTAGCTGATCAGGCTCTGACTAGTTTTGTGTGAGAGTCTCCTCCTCTTCATCTCCTGGCTTATAAAATGAGACTTTGACCTCCATGCTGTCATATCTTTCCTGACCCTGTCATTTTGTGTATTACCTCGAGGAGGAAGCCATCACCCACCAGATGTTCTACAAATGATGAAAAAGGCTACACTGTAGAGTCAAATGCTTGAAGGGTATCCCTCGGGACAAATACATGTTCACTGTTCCACTTCCACAAACATTAATCCCACCACCACCACCCCCTCGCTTAGTGATTCAGAGTTACTGTGACCACTTTATGCAACCCAGAGCCCAAATCTTGGTCCTTTGTGAGATAGGCTTCATTGGGTTCGCCTCAAAACACAACGCACTTCACACGCATTGAGCAGAGTTGCAAATGCCTTCGTGACAAAACGAAAAGATTAATTTTTGAATTTCAGTACTTGGTGTTTATCTATCTTGGTGCCAACTGCCATTGTCATGACACAGTCTCCCATGCAGACAATTATAAAATCACGCTGAAGGAATCCGTTCTAATTGTTTTGCTTTGAGTTATAATTCAATGAAGAGGCATCGCGTATGTAATTAGGGCACCACGCTTTGTTTGAAGTTTCAGCCATTCTTTGGCTTCCTGTAGATATGGCTCTTTCTCACCAAACCATCTCAAGGAGCACCCCCGCAAAGCCAAGGAAGTATAAGGAATGGCTTCGGTGGTGGCCAGAATTCCTTTTCCCTTTATTCTAGGCCCCAGGGCTGCTCCCGTGTCCCCCACCGTCTACCCACAATTCCCTTCTCCACTGGCAGCTTCACGTTTTGGTATTTCCTCTACTCGCATCTTCTTACATCAAACTCCACCTGTTTTAATCATTCCCTCAGAAGCCGGATCACTGCTGCTGACAAGCAAATTAATCTGTTCCCCAGGATTGAATAGTGGGCGCTAGTGAAGTTGCTTTTTGTGCTTTACCAATGGAAAAGGAAGACAATAATCATTCTCCTCTTTTCACTGAGCATTACTGACAGTTGTGTAGGAGGGGAAGGAGTGATGAGAGAACAGCCCCTTAACTCTACCTTCTCCCAGATTAAGTCAAACTGGAGAAATCCCAGCTCACACCCAAAAAAGGGGGACCAAGTACAGGCTTAGGGGGAAGTTAAAAGAGAGAGCTGATTCATTGTCCTTCAGTTACTTTTTACTTCTACGTTTTGTCCCTTTGTCTCTTTTCTGCCCTAGACAGCTTCCATGACCTAACTGGACACATAAGAGGATGCAGAGCCTTTCCACAAGAAATTAATGGTGTTTACGAAGTTTGATTCCCTTTTCCTCATGCATGCTCGTCTCCCAGGGGAGCAAAGCTCAGTTTGCAAGGGGAAGAATATTTCCAATGGGGACAAGAGCAAGTTAACCCAGCACAGCTCTTCACCCCTGAGGGTGGACCCTTCCTGGATATGTAAATAACAGCAGTACATGAATATTATTAAATTCTAGAACCTTCCAACAATGCTACTTTGAATAGCTTCCTTTCAACTCAGAGTTGGAACTCAGCAAATGGTTCTTAATTTAAATGAACATTGGCATTAACTTGAAGAGGCTGTCAACCTCTCTCATTAATATCCTGATGATACCTGATCTATTCAAAAGAGGTACAAACCACTCACCCTTTTATGAGAGCTGTTTTACCAGACCCATTCTTTTTGAGGCTCAAAGAATGGATGTCATCTCTTAAACATTTTTATTCCTCTCTTAATCTGAGGTTCTCTCTAAGGAAAATTCAGTCATTCCCTTTAGCCTTTTAGATTTATGTAATTAAACCCTGTGGGTGTGTATCTTGGGTTTCATATCAGGGAGCGACAAAGCCTGATTAGTCTCACTCCCCAGGGACAAGTCACTAGTCTGAGACAGGTTTCTTCTTATTTTTGAGGGCCTCGTATTGTTCGACATCCTGATTTAGAGACCTCTATCACTTGTGCTGTTATCCCGCAAATTATATCTGACACTTTTTGTCTGTCTTCACAACTTTAAAGTATCTTACAGTGTTTCAGCAGCAGGAAATCTTGTTTCCATCTGCGTAAATTGCAATAGCCCAGGCTTAGAAGAGAGGCTTTGATATTTTTTTTCCTTCTGCTTTGAAGAATCTTTCCAATTTTATTAACAGACCAGGATAGTCAGAAGGATGTGGTAACAAGTGTCAAAAGACATCGTGAATTACCTATTTCAAGAACGAAGATCGTGTTATCAGAACAGTATTTACATTGGGGTAGGCTGTGTAATGGAGTTTTTATGGCTTAGCTGTGAGAGACCCACTGGGGTTAGCTGTGAGAAAGGAGAAAACCACTTTGGTGACTCAGAAGGACGCTCATAATTTATACTGAGGAAGAAGATAGAGAGGACAAATAAGGCAGTGTGTGAGTGTGTGTGTGTGTGTGTATGCATGCACACATGTGTGTGTGGTACATGCGTGTAGTGGCAGAATATTTACAGTGGTAGTATGGCTTCCCTGATTGGCAGGGAAGTGTGAGTTTAGTCATACTTGTGTAGTGATCCTAAGATGATACTTTTTATAAACCTTTACTGCCTTCTGGTATTTTTAGTGAGTGGTGGGAGAAAAGATTGACAAAGGAGACTTTGACCAAGGAAATGGTGAAAACAAAATTATAAAGCAGGTGAAGTTTCTGCCTCTGTTTCCCTTTTCTGCAACCTTTTTACTGCTCTCCATACCTCCTTCAGAATTTTCCATCCATTAAATCCTGGGAAAATAGTTTTAAACTTATTCATAGCAATACTAAATGGCTTGATAGTTCATAAAGTGAAATGGTTAAAGGTTGGAAAGATCTGGGGTTGAATCCTGGCTCTGCCACTTACTGTAGAATCTTGGACAAGTTCATCTCTGAGACTCAGTTTCTTATACTCAAAAACAGGAAGAATCAAACCTTCCCAGTGAATTGCTATGATTGAGTAAGGTAGTGCTTTAAGGCACTGAGCGTAGGAGCTGGGACACGGTAAATGCCTACAAATGATAGCTTTTGTTATTGTTGTATTACATCACCCCAAAGGGAGAAAAGAGATTTCAAATCTTGGGGCATTTTTCTAACTCTTAAGTAGGAAGACTTTCATTATATTTTTCAGGAAAGATAAATACTGAAATCAAACCACTTTCTATTAGGAAGGGGGACTCTATGTATCACACAGTATCACCACTAATTCAAAATAAGCAAATGTTTAATTTATTTTTTTATCTTTATTCAGGTATAGTTGACACATAAAATTGTATAATAGTTAAAGTGTGCATCATAGGAATTTAATACATGCATACATTGGGCAAGAATTTCCCCAATCTAAGTAGTTAATATACCCATCACCTTACATATTCATCTTTTTTATGTACGAGACCCTTTAAGTTCTACTTTGTCAGAAAATTTCAATGATATAATTCAGCATTAGCAACTGTAGTCACCATGTTTCGCATTCACTCTTCAGACTTTATTCATCTCTGACTCGTTTTGTACCTTTTTACCAACTTCTCTGTGTTGTTCCCAACACCCCTAGCACCAGATGAGCACTCTTCTATCCTGTTTCAATGAGTTAACCTTTTTTTAAAAAAATTAGATTCTACATATAAGTGATACCATGCAGTATTTGTCTTTCTCTGTCTGACCTATTTCACTTACTGTAATGCCCCCAAGGTCCATCCGTATCGTCTCAAATGGCAGGATTCCTTGCTTTCTCTTGGCTGAATAATAACCCATTATATATGTATACCACCACATCTTCTCTACCCATTCATCTGTTGATGGACACGTAGGTTGTTTCAGTGTCTTCGTTTTTGTGAATAGTGTTGTGATGAAGATGGGCGTACAGATACCTCTTCAATTTCCTTTAGATATACACCCAAAAGTGGGATGGCTGGTCATACAATATTTCTTAATTTAATTTTTAGCAGAACCTGCATTCTTTTTTCCCTAATGGCTGAACCAGTTTACATTCCCACTGTCAGGATACAAGGCTTTCCTTTCTTCACATCCTTGCCAACGTTTGTTATCTCCTGATTGTGAATGAGAGCCTTTCTAACAGGTCTGAGGTAATACATCATTGTGGTTTTTGACTTGGATCTCCCTGACAGTTAGTAATGTAGAGCACCTTTTCATGTACTTGTTAGTGATTTGTATGTCTTCTTTAGAAAAATGTCTACTCAGTTCCTGTACTCATTTTTTAATTCTGTCATTTGGGTTTTTTGTTTTGTTTTGTTTTGCTTTTGAAATATATGCGTTCTCTATATATCCTAGATATTAACTCCGTATCAGACATGTGATTTGAAAACATTTTCTCCCTTCCATAGGCTGCCTTTTCATTTTGTTTCTTTTGTTATGCAGAGGTATTTTAGTTTTATATAGCCCTACTTGTTTAATTTTGCTTTTGTTTTCAAATCCAAAAAATCATTGCCAAGACCAATGTCAAGAAGCTTACCCTCTATGTTTTGTTCTAGGAGTTCTATGGCTTCAGGTCTTATATTCAAGTCTTTAACCCATTTTGAATTGATTTTTGTGTGTGGTGTGAGATAGGGTTCCAGTGTCACTTTCACATGTGGCTGTCCAGTTTTCCCAACACCATTCCTTGAAAAGATTATCTTTTCCTCATCATATATTTTTGGCTCCTTTGTCCTGTATTAATCAATCATGCATGCCTAGGTTTATTTCTGGGTTATGTATTCTGTTGTGTTGATCTATGTGTGTATTTTGTGCAAGTACCACACTCTCTAGTTTACTATGGATCTGTAATATAGTTTGAAATCAGGAAGTGTGATACCGCTAGGTTTGTCCTTCTTTCTCAGGATTGCTGTAGTTATTCAGGATCTTTTGTGCTTTGATACAATCTTAGAATTGCTTTTTCTCTTTCTGTGAAAATGTCATTGGAATTTTTACAGGAACTGTATCAGATCTGTAGATTGCTTTGGATAGGATGGATACTTTAAGTAAATGTTTATTTTTAAGTTATTTTGTTTTGGGGGAGTGTAAGAATATATCATTTAGTATTTACTATGCAACACACCATCCCAAAACTTAGCCTAAAATGACATTTATTATTTCTCGTGATTCTGAGTTTTCTTTTAATCTGATTGTTTCTTTTAATCTGAGCTGGTGCTGCTGGTCTAGAGGTCAAGGATGGTCTCACTCACATGTCTGGAGACTCCTCTGAGACAGGTGAGGTTGGCCTGGCTGGAGCTTGTGTTATCCTCCAGGAGGCTAACCTGAGCTTTTGGCACTATGGCAAAGGAGTTCCCCGCAGCTAGAAAGGGCGGATCCTCAAAAGCAAGCACTTTCAACCTCTGTTTGCTGATTAGTCAAAGCATATCCCATGGCTGATGAAGATCGAAGAATTAGAGCACCCACCACTGATGGGAGTTACTACAAACTCCCTAATACAGGGGTTTTAGGCTAGCCAGTCCTTCTAATCTCCACACACAGCCCTAAAGAGAGTTCTTCGAGTATTCTGTGGTGAGTCTACAGCTTTGTTCCCATAAAGAAATGGAGGTCTTTTGGAAAAGTGCAATACTTTTTAGAGCACAGAATTATCACCTACATCTAATTCTTGGTCTTTCAATCACTACTAGGTTTCCCAGTAAGAAAATATTTGGAAGTGACTTGAAAATGTGAAAGGGACAAGGAAAAGTAAGCCATTGTTACCATTTTTCAAGACTAGATAGGGTGGCTTTTCTTAAACTATATTTGTCCCTCTTTTTGGGGGGGTGGTGCTTGGTTTCGGGTTTTTTTTGTTGTTGTTCCAGAGAATGCTCATACAGACAGTTCTCATATTTTAACAATTCAGCTTCTGTTCTAATCCTTGATATGTATTTTTTAAGTTTGAAATAATAAAGAATTCAGATTTTAAATGAAATGCTTGGCTCTTTGATTTCACATTAATTTCCATTTTCTCTTGCCAAAATAGAAGCTATGCTTTTGTAAATCTCCGTGTAGAGTAACCCTACTATAAGGACATGGAACTTGAAGATAAAAGATCAGATGAGAACAAGAGAGAAGGAATGGAGAAGAAAGAGATGCAAGGGAGGAATAGAGGGAAATAGCAGAAAGCATCTCTTTGCTCTAAAACAAGCTCCTACATCCTTAGAAATGTTGAAAATACGTGTTTGTGGGGCGCCTGGATGGCTGAGTTGGTTAAGCCTCTGCCTACAGCTCTGGTCATGATCCCAGGGTCCTAGGATTGAGCTCCGTATCAGCATCCTTCCTCAACAGAGAGTCTGCTTCTCCCTCTCACCCTCCCCCCTCTCATGCTCTCTCTCTCACTCCCTCTCAATAAATAAATAAATAAAATCTTTAAAATAAATTTAAAAAAAATAAAATCTTTAAATAAATAAAATCTTTTTAAAAAAGTGTTTGTGGGGCACCTGGTTGGCTCAGTGGGTTAAAGCCTCTGCCTTCACCTCAGGTCATGATCCCAGGGTCCTGGGATCGAGCCCTGCATCAGGCTCTCTGCTCAGCAGGAAACCTGCTTCCTTCTCTCTCTCTGCCAACTTGTGATCTTTGTCTGTCAAATAAATAAATAAATAAATAATCTTTTAAAAAAAAAAGTGTGGATAATGTTATGACAGAGTGAGTATTCAATCATGTATGTCACACATTTTACAAACAAGGAAAGGAGGGGCATCTGGTTGTCGCAGTCAGTAGAGTGTGTGACTCTTGATCCCAAGGTTGTGGGTTCAAGCCCCATGCTGGGTATAAAGATTACTTAAAAATAAAAACTTAAAAAAAAATTGAAAGGGAGGTTAATTAAAGGGCTAAAGTTCATCCAAGTTGATCCACAGTTGAACCCAGATCTGATTTCACTGTGTCTTGGTAAGTGATGTTTAGGAAAGTGAAAATGCCTTGAGAGAAACTTCTGGAGAAATTAATTTTACTTGTAAGCCACGTGAGGGGATCATAGTTGATGTAGATCCCTCTGGCTTCAAGTCAAGTAAGATAGAATTAAGAAGCGAACAAGGACAGTCTATTTCAGGTCATGCTATGCTGTGGGAGCTCGGAGGACTATTGTAGGGCTCTGGCTTGAATAACATGAAGGACAGGGACCTCACTGTGGCTGCAGAGCAGAGGTCTGTGGTTTTGCAAGTCATTGGACTCCTATCAACTAAATGTCAGAGGTGTGTGTTTCCAGGGAACAAGATGTGAGCAGAAACTGAAAACTAATCTGAAGCTCTTAACTGGATTTTGGCCCCTGGATTTGCAGTGAGATCCCAGCAGGGAAGACCTGAATAACTGTGGGTTTCCAAGAACCAGAGACCTAGTGGTAAGCCACAAGGAGCCAGCCAGTCACCCTGGTTGGGGAGCCACCAGGGAGAGATATCAAGTGAATGAGGGCTGGGGGACAGCCAGGTGAGAGGCCTTTTAACACTCCGCAGAGCTTGCCATGAGAGACAGTTGATTTGGAAACTCTGCTTCAACCAGAAGAAACCAATGCCAGTCCACAACAGAGCTGAGCAACGAAGACATTCCCTGAGTATCTGTCTCTTCTTTCCTGGCCTTTCCAGAGTCTTGGAGGAGCAGGGGCATCTAGGGAGTATGGGCTAAAGCAATAAGGAGGGCAGAAGCTCAAGTAAGGAGAGAAATGAAGGAGACTGCCTCTTTCCCAGGGTAGGTATCTAGCCTACGGCAGTCCTGACCCACAGCTCCGACTTCCACTAATGCTCAGTATGGGGATAATAAGCCAAACTGGGCATGTGAATTACCTGGTTGACACTGTTTCAAGGTCTAAAGTGAGAAAAGGATTGTTTTGTTTTGTTTTGTTTTGTTTTGTTTTGTTTTTCTCTCTCAAGAGGTAGCTGGCATTAGACCACAGAGGGGGTTTTCCAGAAAGTTTATGGTAAGGAAAAAGTCTTTTGATTTACCTTTTAAGTACTCCTTATACAATGACATTGGGTCAGGAACATGAGTGGCTTAGCAGTGGCAACAGATAAACCTTATGGTGCCTTGGTAATAGATTTACTGAAAACACCGTGGTCATGGTCTTAGTGTCCCAGCAGCAAGGGTTGCTTATCCAGCAAGGCCACATCAAAAAGCCTGACCATCTGTGGATATCACCTAATTCTGAAGCTTTGCCATCTACCATCACCCACATAAACTTGGGCAAGCTACTTATATTCTCTATATTTAGATTTCTAATTTCACAAAATGGGAGGAATACTTCATCTTTTCATGAGATTTTAGAAGGCAGTAAATAGGTTCATTTATTTCAAGAAACTCGAAGAGTGAATGAAGGACAGACACATGGGGAACCCTAAATTTGGTACTTCCAGTGACCTTTATTAAAATCCATACAGTGAATCCAAAAAAGTTAATTTGAAAACATCCATTTATTAAGTGCATGATGAGTTTAAGAAAAATAAAATATAAGAAACATTCCAGCAGTTCCATTCCCAATAAAAGATGCATGGAATTTTTTGAGTGAAACGATAAAGAAAATTTTGTTAACTATACTCTGCTGGTTATTATGCACACACCAAGCCTGCCTTTGGATCTGGGTAGATCTGTCCTGTTGGTTTTCATATGGATCAGAGATCTGTATAAAATATGGAAGCCCTGGAAGTGAGCTGACCTACTTCCATGTTTGGAACACAGTGTTGTATTGAATTACATGAATTGATTTTTAGAAAATCCCTCTCTCGGTTGGAGCTTCAGATTCATTCTCTATTTTGCCTCTGTCTGTGGTTTCATCTGTTATTGTAATAGAGCAGAAGTCGTTTCCTACCACTTCAGAAGCTGGTACTTAGGGTTCATTCATTTCATCCATTTTCTTGCCTTATTTTGCAGACAAATAGAAGCTAAAATTCGTTAGCTGTTAGGGGTCATTTGCTGCTTCATTGGGGTATGACTACATTTTGATTTTACGCATTCCTGAATTTTTTTTTTCATGATTTTCCTTCCAAGAGAAGGGAAATTCTGTCATCTGCCTGATGTGCCTAATGGGATTATACATCTGCACACCATTAAGGAAGAGAGAAGCCACTTAAATACTTTTCATTTTCAATCTACTGCTCTAGAAGAATAAGGCTTAAGGATGGATTTCAGAAGGTTTGGAAAGGAGCAGTGAAGGCAGAGATGGAGACGAGCAGGAAAACAGATAATGCTCGTTCCTAGCTCTATTTGCATGGCACCCTTAATCCCTTCTCTGTCCTGTAATAGTGGGATCTATTAATACACTTGGGTCTTGAAGTTTCTGAAGATTAACATTAATATACATGGTCTAACTGTGTGTTTGGATCTAACACCTAGCATAGTGGTCAAGAGAGCATGAGTTCTGGAACCAGAGTACCTGGGCTTGATTCTGGGCTCCGTTCTTACTTCCATCTCCCCGTGACTTTGGGCAGGTAACTTCTGCTCCCCATGCTCAGGTTTCCACATCTATGGAATGAGCGCAAAAGAAATGAAGTTAATATATTGAAGGGATTTGGAAGAATTGATGACATTATTAGCTACTACTAGTTATTCCTCTGCTCTTACTTCTGAATGAAGTGATAGCTGTTTAGTATTGTTTCTCCATTTTATTTAGAAACAGATGAGCGTTTTACAAATGGAATAGAAAAATGACAGAAAAGTACCAGTTTGTGTTAGTACTGCCATCTCTTTAAGAAGTTTTGAAAAATCATGGGCTAGAAGTAATAAGTCCTATCATTCTTGTTTTTCACATGGCACATACACTTTCTGCATCCAAAAAAAAAGCAATGAACCTCAGCCTATGTGCTGCCTTTTTCCTTCCCCAGTGACTTCCCTCTGATTTTAATCTTTGTGCTCTTTTTAAAAGATTTTATTTATTTATTTATTTATTTATTTATTTATTTGACAGAGAGATAGAGAGAGCACGTGCGCGCGAGCATGAGAGGGAGTGGTCAGAGGGAGAAGCCGACTCCATGCTGAGCAGGGAACCTGATGTGGGACTCAGTCCTGAGACTCAGGATCATGACCTAAGCCAAAGGGAGTAGCGCAACCAGCTGAGCCAAGCGGGCACCCTATGCTGCCGCTTTTAAGCAAAGATATGCATGTGCCCCATCTTACATCAGGACCTTTTGTGAAAGAAACTACCCAGAGTCAGCCTCAGGATCACCTGTCTATTAATAGCAAAAGAATAACCTAACCTCTCTATCAAAATGGATGTCCAAGTTAGATTATTTATTTTATATTTTTAAAATATTATTTATTTTAGAGAGAGAACATGAGCATGGGGGGTGGGATGGGGTGGGGGGGACGGAGGAGGAGCAAAGGGAAAGAGAGACTCTCAAGCGGACTTCTCGCTGAGCGTGGAGCCCAGTGCGGGGCTTGATCTTACAACTTTGAGATCATGACCTGAGCCAAAACCAAGAGTTGGATGTGCAACTGACTGAGCTAATCAGGTGCCCCTAGACTTTTTAGTTTAGGAAAAAGATTGGATTTAACACAGGAGGGACACATTAGGAGTAAATAGCAACCAGAAATGAAAGATCCCTGTGTTCTGCGATGTGTAGCCACCATCACATGGAGCAGCTAGGAAGTTCCTCTTTGCTGAGAATACTCGCCTATTGAGCATATACACAAAAATCCTTCTTAACTAGTTAGTCAGGACCCAAGGATCTGTTGTCTTTCAGTTCTGGGTCTTTTGGGATCATTGACCCCAAGTAGTTAGGAAGCTAAATCGCAAAGGTGTAACCTTTAGGCGAACTGGGCATTTCAGCCCTGATCATCTCTTGAGAGACTCCTGGTCATTTTGCTTCCTCCTAGCTACTTCTTGCTTGCTCGTGCTTTCTGCCTTTCCAGATATACTTCTCAGAATTTCTTGCTGTCTCCATTTTTGCTCCTTTCTTCATCATGGGATCCTTTGCATGTTTTGCTGTGTCACTGTCATCTGCTGTGTCATTGCCTTGTTCATCTTTACCTTGTTATGAAATGAAGGTTTCTAAACTCATGATTACTCTGATAACCTCTCCATTTATTAGGAGGGTAAGCATTCAAAATAAAGAGCAGAAAGAGAAAGGAAAATTTTTAAGAGGAGACTTTATTCCACAATATTAAGTTTACATTAATAATGGGATTTTTTTCTAGATTAGTTTTCTTTGAACTTTAATTAATAATCTTAATGATTGGGAGTGTTTCTCAGTATGGCTCTATACATTCATTTATACTACAAGGCTCTATAATGCTGAAAATAATTTCTTCTAAGGACTAACTCCAAAAATTCAAACACTTCACTGATTGAGTTAGAAACAGGAGAGCCAACAAACTGTACATTTATTTCATCTTTTGTTTTTAGAGAGTTTATTTTTATGTGATCTCTACACCCTAAGTGGGGCTCAAACTCATGAGCCCAAGGTCAAGAGTCTCACTGTTGCTCTAACTGAGCCATCCAGGAACCCTTCATCTTTTTTTTTTTAATTGATGTATTTGCCATTTTTTCCCCAAATAAATTGAACATTCATAAAGATACATACCCTCCAATAAGATAGCTTGAATTTAAAGTTGTGACAACCCCTTTCCCACAATAAAAGAAGAAGAAAAAAATTAAAAATATAGTTGATCTCAGGGTCATGAGTTTAAGCCCCATGTTGTGCTCTGCCCTGGGCATGGAGCCTACTTAAGAAAAATAAAAATAAAAAGTAAAGTTAGAGGCAGTATAGAGCTCAAGAGGCTAAACATGTATATCTTCATGGCCCAAGCCTCTTCTTTGGAGGAGTTCACCTGGTTGACTAGAAAAATGGAAACAATCAAATTTAGTAATAGTTCCTCAATTTGCAGATAACTTTTAACTGAGAGAGAGTCTCTTCTGTGGGGACCCAAGTGTAGCCTATTTGCTGCTTACTATTCATTCTCTTTGCCATTCAAATAGACGGTCTTCAAATGACTGTGACATATCTATAGTCTATCCTTGAATCTTCTCTAATTTATTTCTTAAATACATAATTTATAATCTTTATTACTTTAATATTAACAACAAAAGTCACTTGCAATCCATCTCAAACATGCTGTGCTAAAGAACTTCCAGGTTTGCACAGTGCTCAAGGTCCATAAATCAATGTAAAGGAAACAATAGCTCAGGTTAAGGACAATTAATCTTGAAACAAAGGTTAAGCAGGGATTTCTCTCTCCTGCAACTCCTCATGAAGATGAACAAGCACACTTTGATTGCTTAGATGCCTTTCTCCATGACATCCTGAAAGAAGTATTAGGAAATTCCACTGGATTAATCATCTTAACAGCCTTGAAAATTCCTCCTCAAGTTTTCTTTTTCTTTTTTTAAAGATTTTTAAAATTTATTTGACAGAGAGAGAGAGAGAGATCGCAAGTAGGCAGAGAGACGGGGCGGGGGTGGGGGGAAGCAGGCTCCCCACCAAGCAGAGAGCTCGATATGGGGCTCTATCCCAGGACCCTGAGATCATGACGAGGGCTGAAGGCAGAGGCTTAACCCAAGAAGCCACCCAAGGTGCCCCATCTCCTCAAGTTTTCTTGAAAGAACTTTTCTTGTCTTTTGCTTAATCTTTAGATACAAGGGCTATCCAGATACATGCTAGAACTTCACTGCATAAACGTGGAAGCAAGTTCACTCGATTGTATTTAATGTAGGACCGGGTTTCATAAACACTTTTGAGTCGCATACCCTTGAGAAGACGATGAAAGTTATAGACTCCTTCCCCATAATGATGCACAAAGTTTTATAATATTGAATGTGACATATCATTTCAGAGATTTATAGACCTTCTAGAACCTATACAGAAGCCCTCTACCCCAAAGATGCCATTTATTCTAACTTAAATAACTTGACTTTGGTTATTTTAAGGCATATACACATAAATGAAAGCCTATATAAATAGTACATTTTGTTCTGGGACTTTACTAGACATGACCATGGTGTCAATGTCGAGAGACAGACTGGGAAGTGTTTTCATTCACATAAAAGGCAACATAAGTCCCCAAACAGATGCAGATCTAATTTACTAAAATTAACAGAACCTGCTGTTTATGACTGAGATATTCCTGGAGCTGCCAAATATTAATATTTCTATTGAAATAAAAGCCAGCTTAAAAGAAAAGAGTCCCTTCTCATGAGAAGACTGGACATTGGCAGGTGTACCAATGATATTTAAAAAGGCTGAAGTGAATTCTAATATAACCTACCAACCACATTATATGACAACATAAAAATGAAAAGAGCTTTCTTTTCTGACTTAAGAGAGGGAGGGAGTCTTGAAATAAATAGAATATTTAGGAGCTATTATGATTTGATATTTGGGCCTTTTCAATGCTCATTAGTCACTTTGGTTTTTAGCAATTGTTTAATGTCTCTCTTTTCCAAAAGAAAATGTAATTTGGGGATGTGATTGTCAGGTTAATCCAGAGCTAGAATTATCTATACAAAGAAGTAGCTGTGGGCTTTGATTACTTTGCTAACCTTAACCAATCACAGTTGGCTTAGTGGGTAGGCAATAAAATTGTCATTCTATCATTTTCCTCATATGACGTCAATTAACCAAAAGGTTATTTATAGGTCAAGAAATTCTCAGCTTAATGTGGAACATTATGCTTCTCTGTTCTCTCACTAGTTAGGAATTGCCACTGATTTTTGCAGTTCCCTACTTAAATGCTACTAGAATTGATACTGTACATTTTCTACAGGGTGTATATATGTATTCGGCATGAAAACATGACACATGCAAACCCAGAAAATGAAGCAAATTACACTGCATGAAAGGGAATAAAATTATGAGGATGTATTCTTATTATATGAAACTAACTATAAGAAGTAGATTATCAAAAGTGTTCTATGGTGGAGTTTCTTTTGTTGTTTTTTTTTTAAATCAGTAACGATTGGTATTTTAGTATTAATTTAAATTCACATTTGAGCACTTTTGAAAGTGTAATATTTTTGTAAAAACAGAGAAGGAAATATGTGAGAATTTAATTGTAATTTTTTGTAATTATAACTTTCTCTGGGTGAGGAGGATTATGGATGATTTATATTCCCCACTGTTTCTTTATCTTTTTTTTCTAATTTTTCTGTAATAAAATACAGTGCTCTTTTAATGAGCAAAAAGCAAAAAAAAAAGAAACTTCATTTTGCGGGGAAATAATGCTCTCATTGTAAAAAAAGAAATGTGGGCCTTTTTAAAAAGCAGTGAGGAAGAGAAGCAAGACATATTTTGAACCCTTTGGCCAAGAGGAGTCATTGCAGAGATGAGGAAAGGCAGTGCCTGTTTTGAAGGATTGTGAGTGGGGTGTCTCAAAAAGAAGAAGTAAAAATCAAAATCTTGAGGCTAAAGAAAAAATTCTTTCTAGTAGTGAAAAGAACTATTTACGTGAAGTTGTGTCTTAGCCTAATAGACCCATAGGGGACTCTTAGAAGGTTTAATAGAAGAGTATGGGGACACATTGTAGCCTTAAATGCAAGACCAGGGAGTTTTGTGCTTGATTTAGGAGATGGGAGTTCACCTGAAAGCAGTTGAGTAGGTGAGTGATGAGATTAGTGCTGTAGTTGAGAAAAATTAATCTGCAAACCAGGTAAATGGCTTGAGGAAAAGAGTAACAGTAGAATGGGTAACAGTAAAATGGCCCAGATGTGACATTGAATTGGGTTCCAGTTTCATGAGTGGAATGGATGAGTGAGATAATAGAAGATTGTAAGAGAAAATTAGAGGTGTCTTTAATTCCCTTCATCCAAGACACACCATTTATTCAGTTCACAGCTGAGTCTAAAAACCAAAAATGAGCTAAAAACTCTACTCAGGTTGAAGACCCAGCTGACTCAACTCCCAGAATCTTACTCTATTCTCCTCACTGTTGCCCTCAAAATAGGATTCAAGTATAGGGGGGAAAAATCTGTGAGAGAAGACATTGATAATAAAATATTTATTTCTTTAAGTCTCTGCTTTATGGAATCAGCATAGTTAAAGCTCACATTGATAATGTCTATACTGAACTTGTAAATAAAAATGATGACTTGATAGAGAGAGAAAGAAAGAGAAAGAACCAAAGAACATGGAGTTTAGACCACCAATCTATTATCAGCTAGCAATAGCATATGATAAATGAAGATTCACTTCAACTAAGACATTAACATTTTAAAATGTTGAGTTATGCAAACCTGAGCATATGAAATTATGGAAGAATTCTGATTTGAGAAAAAGAAAATAAAGTTGAAATGCCTTCATATTTTCTGGTTTAAAATCCATTACCTAACAGGTAGTAAGCACTTAATAAATGCCCACTAAAAGACTGGGTAAATGAACAAATAAATAAATACATATTAAATCATGGTGCAGTTTTTAAAGCCATATAAATGCATGGGGATATTATATTTATAGTTTATAGACATTAGGTTTGTCTGGAAATAGGGAGTGTCATGGTACCAAAATGAGGAAAATTATCCAGAAAGGTACCCTCACTCAGGACCTCAGGTATATATTGTGCCCTGTACTTTGGTGACCTAGAGCAAGGGATGACATCCTTATAGTAGGAGGAAATTTTATCTATTATTTCATAACTAAGTAACTGCAATTTAAGTCATCCTTGGATTCAAAGACCTAAAGCATGGATCAGATAGATGTCAGTCCCCTTGTTTAAATTCACATTGGACATATAAGGTGTGGTTTACTTTGAAGTGTTTCTTTCCTCTTTAAGAGGAGACTTTGGCCAGTCTGGAATTATTCTATGTTCTGTTACATTCCTTGGTAGAGATAACAAGAATGACAACTATGATGTGATTTAAAACCATCAGTGTTTAGCTCATACAGTAATTATATTTAATCCTCTGGGCAAATTGAACAACCTAGAAGAAACAGGTAAATTCCAAGAAATGTACAACATACAAAGATTGAATCATGAAAAAAAAAAAACATAGAAAATCTGAACAGACTAATAATTAGTAAGGAAATTGCGTCAGTAATCACAAATCTCCCAACCAAGTAAAGCCTAGGACCAGACAGTTTCACTGGAAAATTCTACCAAACATTTAAAGAATTAACACCAATCCTTCTCAAACTCTTCCAAAAAAATTGAAGAGGAGAGACTACTCTCAAACTCATTTTATGAAGCCAGCATTACCCTGATACCAAAGCCTGATAAAGACACTACAAGAAAAGAAAACTATAGGCCAATATCCCTGATGAATATAGGTGTAAAAATTCTCAAGAAACTACTAGCAAACCAAATTCAACAGCACATTTAAAGCATCATTCAGCATAATCAAGTGGGATTCATCCCTGGGACGCAAGGATGGTTTAATATATGCAGATCTCTTTAGGTATTTAAAGAAAGTCAAGGTCAAGTCCAAGAGTTGGAAAACTTGCTTCTCTTGGATATGGTCTTGGTCATTTGTGGCACACACCATTTTAATGATTTCTTAAAATAGCTGCTGTGTTTTGATTTAGGAGAAGAAAGGGATCTTACACCATGTAATCTAGACACCTTCCTTGTTTTTTCAAGGAAACAACATACCTGAAAAAGTGAATGAGTCAGCAGTCTAGGGCAATGCTCGTTTCTGTCAGAAACGTGGTGAAACATGGGCTTTTCTCCTTACATGCCTTGAAGAAAGCACTTTGAAATTATGGGATATAACATTTGTTAAGGGAAGAACAGTTAGAAATAACACATCATATCAACTAGGGGTCTGAGACAAAATCCACACTGTATAACCTATAATTGAATTGTATGCTCACATATGTTTAGTTTTAGAGTAATGGGCTTGTTGCCAGTTCAACACATTTTTCACATTCTGGTGTGAATGTAAGGAAAGTTCATCATAGTCCAGTTATGGATGTAGAACAGTAAACACTGAAAAATAATTCATGGCTATAGCATTCCTTGAACAGTTAGATAATTTATCTCTTGTAAACAGGAAGCACTTCTGGGGTTTTTCAATCTGGCTCTGGTAACTGGCAGCAAATAAATACTTTAAGGAGATAAGAATTTATCATATGAAAGTTGAACTCTCAAAGCAAGCAAAATTGAAATGCTTGTATTTAGTGTAATGCTTAAGATTTCATTTACTGTGTTGCTTGTTTCAAAGTTCTCTGCCTCATGAGATAACTTAGTTTCAGATCTTTAGACTACTACTGGGAAGAGAATCCTACCTTCCATGTCCCTCATCATTTGTTCTCTTTGTGTTATCAGGAACATAGAAATACAGGGGCATATAGAAGATTGGCAAATTCCTGTGTATGCTACATGCCAAAGTACCTTCTTGAGCCAGGAAACTTGACCTCTTTTCCATCAAGATCAATTAAAGTCTTAGAAAATATGAGGTACTTGATGTATAAAGAGTCTTTCTGAGATTCTCCTAAAGTAAACTGTAGTTTTAGATGATCAACTATAGTGTGATCCCAAGGGCAAATTCTGGATTAGCAGTGAGCCTGAATATGGTGAGAAAGACAAGATAAGAAGAGATGTAGTTCTGGAGCCCGTTAATTATTTGTTCTTGATGAAGTTATTTACCCATGACAGCTCCCTGACTCCTCATCTATTAAGTGGCTTCTGAGGTCCCTTCTACCTCAAAAATACTATGACCCACATGCTGTTTGTTTCTTTGCTTCTTTTTCTCCATGAAAGCTGGGCCCATCTGAGTTATCTTTTTGATATATTAGATAACCACTGCTCTAGAAACCTCTGTACCATAATCTTTTGATATATTAGATAACCACTGCTCTAGAAACCTCTGTACCATAATCTGAATCCGTCATTCTCTCCATCCTCCATCATGTTTGGAAATACCATCTCTCTTACCTGAATTATTTACTGGTCTCCTGCTTGTCACTCTTGCACACACACACACACACCACTTCACACACACAATCTGTTCTCCACGTGACAGGCAGAGTGAGCACTTCTAAGTGTAAATCCTTTAATGGCCCGTTAGGAACTTGAAATAAAATCTCAACCCCTTAGCCTGCCTTAGAAAACCCTGCGTGGTCTGGCCTCTGCTTCCCTGTCATCCTTCGCTTGCCCTTACTCACCATACTCTGTTGCTCTGGCTTTTTTTCTGCCCCTCACACACGCTGAGCTCACTCCCACCTTAGGGCTTTTGACCTAATAGCTGCCTTTACCTGCAATAGTCTTCCTTAATTGATCATCACGATGGATGCCCAAGGTGGAGACCTTCTTGTGACTTGCGGTTTGGTAGTTGCCTTCCTTGGAGAGCTTCCCTGAACCCCTATCCCGACATGTCCTCCGATCACTTTGCACCCAGTCATCCTGCTTTAGCCCCACCACAGCACAAATGAATACACATTTACTTGAATGCATATTCACCTGTTTACTGATTTTATTCCCACCCAAAAATGTTTGAAGAGATTTTGCCTATTTTTTTCCATTGATGTAGCACTAGAACAGTGCCCAGTACATAGTAAGTGCTCAATAAAATTTTTTTAAAATAGCTATTTTTTAAAGACTTTAGAAAAGAATAAAAATATGTTCCATTCAATGAAATAAACTGGTTTCATCAACTCTAGAATCTGAGTGACATAATAGGTCCATAAATATTAGTAGAAATGTCTCAACCTTGTGCCCTGGAGAGACCTGAGCCAGTGAAGTATGGTTCTAGAAACCGAAATTTCTACAGATTATTGGGCAGAGTTAACTGGGTTTAAATTAATGAAGAGAAAATAAATAAATTAGTGGAGAGAAATGATGGTATTAACCCCAAAGACATTAAAATAGAGGATGTGGGACATCTTCATATAGCTTACACCTTTAAATTACACACAGCTATCCATAAAATAAGCAATCAAGAATAAACCAAATGTAAAACATATCTGTTTCTGACGAAATTCACACAGATTCAAATATGGCCAGAGCACACATAAGTCCAGATAACTAGCAGTGGGGGGGTGGGGGTGGGAAAAATATTAGCAATTCAAACAAAATATAATAGTAAGATAGTTTATCCTTGTTTTGGGGATGTGATGGTTAAGCCATAAAGAAATGAGATTAGAATAATGAAATTCTGAATGTAAATAGTTCTGTTCATATTGTCTTCAGAATGATAAAGCTTTCCTCCTTTGTAGGCAAATAGATCAAATCAAGCTCCTGATGGTGACTTGTCTCTGAGCAGTTGCTGGGACAACTTAGAATGTCCCGGAACAGAGTGATGGGTCATCCTCAAGAGGAAGCATCTGCAAACTTGCAAATATTCCCTTCCCAAAGATGAATGTTTGATCCCCAAAAGAGTGAAATGCTCTGCTTTTGCCTCACAACTGGTTAGCAATGAGGGGAATTCAGAAAAGGAGGAGAGTAGTCAAAAAACCTTTGAGGATGATAGGAAACTGGGGCCTGGAAGAAATGTGAAGGGGTGATGGGAGGGGGGGTAGCGAGGCAAACCCAGAGGGAGGGAGCACACTAGACCTCTGTAGGAATGTGTTCTGAGAGTAATGGCAAGCCTGAAGTAAGTACTCATCTGTGGGACGAGTAAGGAGTCCGATGGGGTACATGGAGTTATGAAGGTGTTTCTTCCTTTCCAGCCCATCCCAGGCATCTGGGCAGAGGAAGACGAGACATTTCTGGAGATGCCTGTGTCAGAATGTGGGATGGAGTGTAGCACAGGGGAGGTACGGAGTGCTCCCTAGTCCTGTCTCCAGGCCACCCGTGCAGCGTGGCAGGACAAAGGGAAGGAACATTGTTTTTATTTTTATTTTTATTTTTTTAAAATATTTTATTTATTTATTTGACAGACAGAGATCACAAATAGGCAGAGAGGCAGGCAGAGAGAGAGAGATGGAAGCAGGCTCCCTGCTGAGCAGAGAGCCCGATGCGGGGCTCCGTCCCAGGACCCTGACATCAGGAGACCTGAGCCAAAGGCAGAAGCTTTAACCCACTGAGCCCACCCAGGTGCCCCAGGAACATTGTTTTTAAACATTTGTTTATTGGCTTTAATTTTATGTACTTGTTTCTTAGTACATTTTTATCATTCAAAATTCAAAAGCTTCAAAAGCCTACACATATGAAGCAATCTTTCCCAGCAACTAATGGTATATATATTATTAGATATCCCTTGTGAAAGATACTTCAAAAAAAAAAGTATTTGATTGAATAGTAATGTACTATGTCTTATATGGTGGTGTATTTTTTTTTTTTTTTACCATAGTTTCAGTAAAGTAAGACAGACATTACTGTTTCTATTCTGCTGACAGGACAACAGGGAGAAGTTAAGTAACTTTTTGGTGGAAATATCCGGATTAACATCCAACTGGGTGTGGGGAAACACAAAGGAAACAAAAGAGTTAAAGATAACCATAAATGAAATTTCCCATATACTTTTTCATGCTTTTTTTTGAATAACTACAAAGAAGAAAGTTTTCAATTCCTTTGAGGCAAGAAAATTTTAAATCATTAGTGTGTCTACATTGTTTCTTTATAAAATTCTATTAAAAATAATGGCCTTCTATTTAATACCACAAAAGCGACAATAATCATGGTCTTGGTGCTGGTGAATTAAGTACCAGGGCCTTTGTTCAGTTTGAATTACTTTCTGGAACTTACCAGGAAGCCATCAAACTCACCTGACTTCTAAAGGCATCTGAAAATACGCCCACAACAACTTAAAATATTAAGGTAATATTAATTCCCTGACTCTGATTTTTAGTTCCTTTCTCTTTCTCTCGCCTGCCAAAATTTTTTTTCAGTTTCAGTTTCAGCATACATCATGATAAAAGGCACTCTTTTTTTTTTTTTTTTTTTTTTTTTAAAGAGAGAGAAAGCACACCAGCAGTTTGGGTGGCAGACTGTATGTCCAGCGTGGAGCCTGATGTAGGGCTCAATCTCATGATCCTGAGATCATGACCTGAGTCCAAATCAAGACTTAGTCACTCAACTGATTGAGCCATGCAGGTGCCCTGTAAAGGTGCTCTTTTTTTACTGACCACGCACTATATCTGAATTTTTTTGGTAGCACAGTTTAGTGAATTTATAAAAGCAAAGCCAAAATCCTGATTTCTCTCGAACTTGAATTGTCAGGTTTTTTCTCTTTCATCTATCCCTTTTCTGGAAGCCAGTAACATCAGTCCAGCAGGAAGGATTTTAGACTGAATAAAAAAGTGAAACATCTCCAGCAATACTTAGCAAACTGAAAGGTGAAGAGGCATCCTCAAATATTAATGAAGCTATCGTCTTTGCAAAATTTCCAGAACAAATGCAATCAAGAATGATCAAAAAATATACCATGTATCCCAATGAGGCATTCATTTGGCTTTCACGTCCAGCGCTAGAAATGATAGTTGAAATACTTCCTGTGTAATATAGCTAGAGCCTAATTTACATACTCTGAAAATCATTGTCTTTTAGTTTCAGAGAAGAAAGAATTGTTCCAAGAAAGCAAGTACCTCCTCAGTAATTCACTTATAATTGGAAATATATAAAATTACTTCAAATACTAGCTGCGCTCACAAGCTTCTCCAGGGAGCCAGGAGTTTCTAAATGGCATTATCTCATCAGCCCGATTGGTTCCTAATGTGATGAATAAAGGGAGCAGATATTGAAAATCTTTTTCATTCTACTTATGAAAAATCAAAGACAAGCAAGGAACACCATTTATTCGACTTAGTACAGTTGGCCCAAATTAAGCGATAAGACAAACCATAAAAATTTCTTTCTATGAATTACAACCGTACTTCAAAGTAGCTGAGGCAAGTAACTTAACAACTTCAAGCATCAGCTTTTTCCCTATAAAAATGGGGATAAAGGCCTTTTTCACAGAATTATGTGAGTACTGTAGAGTTATATATGTGAAAGTAACAATCTGTTTGGAGCTGCTTAACAATACTATTTCACTTGTGGCTTAAAGCAACACCCATTTATTATCTCACAGTTTCTGCAGTCAGGAGTTCAGGCACAGCTTTGCTGGGGCTCACACAGCTGTAATCAATGTGTTGGCCAGGGCCACAGTCTCCCTGTAGGCCCAACTGAGGAAGAATCCATTTCCAAGCTCATGTGACTGTTGGCAAAATTCAATTCCTTATACCTGTAGCTGTGAAGAACTTGGATTTTTACTGACCATAGGTTGGAGGATGCTCAGTTCCTAGAGGCCACATGGGCCACCCAAATAAGGCCACCTGCTTATCAAACCAGAAAGGAGGAGATTCTCCTTCTGTTACATAATCATAGAAGTAACTTCCCATCACCGTGGCTATCTTTTGTTGAATAAAAGCAAGTCACATTTTCTGCCCACATTCAAGAGGAAGGGATCCCACAAGGGTGGAAAAACAAGAAGAAAAGAATCATGGGTTCACCCTCGGGTCTGCCCACCATAGTGTGTGATACCCAATTCCTTCTTTTTCTACCTTATCAATCCTTTCTTTTGTTGGTCTCTATGTAAGAAGAGCATGACCCCTGCTGTCCATCAAAATCTTCTCTGTCTAGGTAGTTGTACTTTAGAGTTCCCTAAATATAAAATAGAAAAAGACAACTTGCAGTGGAAAATATTGAAACTGGTGTTTTATAACAAGTTAAAGCGTGTTTTGTAAATTTACTAGTTAGGTAAAATTTCATTAAAATAGAAGGCCTTTTGTTTTCTCTTGTTGTGTCATGCTTTTGATGCATTTTTGTTGGATTGTGTCCAAAAAATAATTGCAAAACAAAATCCTTGAGTATAGAAGCCCTCATGAAACACAGACACTACAAAATAATTTTGCTAACTAGATTATAAGTGGTTGCGGATTTTGTTCCCCTCAGTATGATTAAAAATAGCCACAAGCCCCAACATGGGACGGAAGGGCACCAGTGGCAGTTTTGGTCATCGTAGGCAGTTTGGCCATGTTTTGTATGTCCTACCTGTGTCTCCAGTGTCTGGGTTTTCTGAGGACAAGGTCTTTCAAAGATGGTAGGGATTTGAATGATTCTAAGGCTGCTGCTGGTGATGATAACAATGATGGTGACAGCTAGCTAACATTCACTTTTATTACATGTGTTATTACACGCCAGTTATTCTGACATGCTTCGTATATGCAATCTAATACAACCCCATGAGAAAAGAACTGTTACGTTTCCTATTTCACAAATGTGGAAACAAAGCCTTAGAGAGATTTGAGTCATATCGCAGGCAATCTTCAGCCTCCCAACTTGATCCCAATGTCTGATGCAGTTTATGAAAATGCAGAATACTGGTCACGAACACATCAAAATGTGTACAAAATGGACAGAGAGTCCATCCATATCCCCAGGTACATACCTCATTAAATTAAAATGAACAAAGAACAGCTGGATATATTCCAAGTGCCCACCTGGGCCAGATGTGGTGAGGTTGGGCTGTGCAAGAGGAAAAATGAAAGTCTGTGGCAAGAAGGCAGAAATGTAGGTGTAATCGTGCTACAAAGCAAGAACAGAGGATCCTGACCATATGTATGTAGCTCTGTCAGCAGAGATCGCTCGCAACCCCCCAGCAAAAGAGTTACATATCGATGAGAAATCATGAGCATAATTTTTATGTGGGTATCCCATAAGAGACTTCATAGAGATCCAGTTATCATATCTCACTAACTAAAAATTATTTTCAGACATTTATATTCTGTTCTCTTTTGATGTTAATTCCTTCAAGAATGCATTGTATAGATCTTTATAGAAATTTCTCTAAAAAATGCAGAACGTCTGATTTCAGTCAAGCCAATATTTTGGCATGTCTTATCTGTTTTCTTTAAACACTGGGCGTTCATTCCATTAGCTTGCTCTATCATACTCACAAGCTAAACATAACAGAGAAAAAGCTTCCATCCACGAGAAGGAAGCTGGTGGAGCCCATGTCCAGGGAATCCCTTGTAGAAACAGACTTCCAGACACTTGAACATGGAAAGAGACCTTCTCCACACCTCTCATTGGACCTGCTTCCTCATGCACACAGAGGAGCACCAGTGCTTCATAGCAGGGGAGATTTCTGGGGCCATTATATAATGAAGCTCCAAGAGGAGTTCTGTGTATTAATGAGTAACTTAGACATGGATTTTCTATACCCACCCTGATATTTTCTATTCTTTTTCTTTAAGATGGACTTATTTATTTATTTGAGAGAGAGGGCACAAGCGTGGGGAGGGCCAGAGGGAGAGCAAGAGAATCTCAGATGGACCCCCACAGTGGATATAGTCCTATGTGGGGCTCCCGTCTCAAGACCTTGAGACCTGAGCTGAAATCAAGAGTCAGGAGCTTAACCCACTGAGCCGCCTAGGCTCCCCGCACACCCATGTTTTCCGTATCAGCACATTTTTCACCATCTCTGCAAATAAATAAATAAATAAAGTGCAAAAGTTTATATCCTCTACCCTAAACTTATGTGTCTCCTCAAGTAGTGACCATTTCTTCTTGCTTTTCTATTTAATGTCCAGAGGTGTTACCAATGCTTTACAGAATAGTGCTAGGCATGAAGGAAGCATTTACTAAAATCTTGTTGCATTGAGCTGGTAAGGAAGTAACTCTGCAGATTCAGTGCTGCACTGACTGAGTGGGTGACATGGTCGTCTCTCGGCCATGTTCACACAGGACTTTGGGGACACTAGGCTACCCTGGCTAAATGAGAATGAGTTGCAGTGAGAAATATGATATGAATTAACTTCACTGCTTTCCCGTCTATTGCGTAGTAGGCACTGCAATAAACTCTTTATATACTTACTTCTTTCAGGGCTCCTGGGTGGCTCAGTCAGTTAAGCTTCTGACTTTGGCTCAGGTCGTGATCTCTAGGTCCTGGAGCCCAACGTCAAGCTCCCTGCTTAGCGGGGAGTCTGCTTCTCCTTCTCCCCCTGCCCCTCCTCCAGCTTGTGCATTCTGTCTCAAGTAAATAAAATCTTTAAAACATATATATATATACTTCTTTAAATTTGCACAACTTTTTAAGGCATGAGGCAAGGAAACTGAGATTTGGAGAAATTGACACAGTCAAGGTCAGACATTTAATATGTTGTCAGATGGAGCTCTGACTCCAAGGCCATGTTCTTTCCATCAGACCAATGTGGTGCTTGCTTCTTTTTCTCACTTGCTGTACAGTGACATCATCCTACTAAAACTAAAGAGCATGCCCCTATAATATTTGCACTAGGGTGGTAGGAGAGGCCACAACCTTGAACTTGCTAAATTCTGGGACGCTGCTAAGATCAAAGCAAGTGGGTCTTCAGAGTTTCTCCACTCTGTACACTTCCAGTTACTAAGGAGAAGAACACAATATATATAAATTGAGCATCAGATAGCAAGATTCTCCCTTTTGTTATATCACTAGGAAAATAACCGTAATTCTTAAGATGCTGATGACTAGATTAAAATAAAATTTCTGGGGGCGCCTGGGTGGCTCAGTGGGTTAAAGCCTCTTCCTTCAGCTTAGGTCATGACCCCAGGGTCCTGGGATCAAGCCCCACATCAGGCTCGCTGCTCAGCAGGGAGCCTGTTTCCCCAGCTCTCTCTCTGCCTGCCTCTCTGCCTACTTGCGATCTCTATCTGTCAAATAAATAAATAAAATCTTTAAAAAAAATAAAATTTCTGTCATGTTTGAGTAGAAATGTTCATCAAACAGAATAGTTTTGTATTTCAGTGTTTACTGGAGCCATTCAGCTATCAAAAAAGGAGACTAGAGGGGTACCTGGCTGGCTCAATTGGTTAAGCATTTGCCTTTGGCTCAGGTCATAATCCCAGGGTCCTGGGACTGAGCCTGGCGTCGGACTCCTGGCTCTGTGCCGAGTCTCCTTCTCCCTCTGCCCCTCCCCCCTACTCTCTCTCTCTCTCTGTAAATCAAATAAATAAATAAATATCATTTTAAAAAGAGAGACTAGAACTGATAGTTTTAAAAAGAAGTAAAATAAGTACTCTGGAGGCAGTTGGGTGGCTCAGTTGGCTAAGCAACTGTCTTTAGCTAGGTCATGATACTTGGGTCCTGGGATCCAGCCCTGGGTGGGGAATCCTTGCTCAGCAGAGAGCGTGCTTCTCCCTCTCCCTCTGCTCGTGCGCTCTCTCTCTCTCTCTCTCTGTCATATAAATACAATAATTTAAAAAAATATATTTTTTAAATAAGTACTCTGTTTAAAGAATTACATAGAGTTGGCCAGAAAAAAGTGCTGCAAGCATTTCAATTTTACACTGAAATTCATTTTGATAAGTATCCTGCTTTGTTTGTGTATCTCTTGTGGGAATCGTTAGGCACCGACAATGTTCTTTTCTACTGATTTTATCACTTAATTAAGCAGCTTACTTCAGTTGCCTGAGGCCTTCTTACACCTTTATTTTAAAAATAAAAAAGTACTCTTTAGAACTGCTTGTTATTATCTTGACAATCTACTTTAGTTTTATGGCCTTATATAAAGCAATCATGAGTGGTTATTTTTATGCCATTGGAAATAAAGAGTTTTATTTTATGATAACCACACAACACTATTTTTGCTACTTAATAAGAGGCATAGATAAATGAAATAGATAAAAATATGTGTGCAAGATAACAGTGAGGGAGAAACTGTATTGACTATGAAAAGTGCTGCTTATCCAGTGTTCTGTCCTTAAAATTGTAATTGAAAAATTTCAGAAAGCAACCAGATGCTTAATTTGCATTATTCAGGTATAGTTAACTTAATTATTTAAAGCATAATTTCATGTCTTGTCTCAGTATTATATACTACATAGAAAACCTTGACATTTTGTCCATGTTACTAAGAAAAATAGATTATAAGAAGTGTGTCATATTTTCTTGTAATAACAAGATTGCAAGTGAGAGCCTGTATGAACTTGACCAACAGCCCAATGTCATAAATTCCTGATGATCCATTTAAAGGAAAGTGTACAATTTCAAGTCTTAAAAATTATTTTAAATAATAAAACAATTTTTAGCAAGTGTATTTAAATAGTAAAGGTATTTTTTCTAAATTTTGCAAAAAATCAACATGAATACACTGTTAATTACTGATTATTTAAGGAATTTCAATGTACCCTAAGGCACGTACATCTAGCACATAATTATACTTATCTTCTGGGTAACAATCTGACTTACCACCCCTTCCTGTGCTATCTGAAATAAGCATAAGAATATTCAAGTTGTTGGGGTGCCTGGGTGGCTCAGTGGGTTAAGTCGTCTGCCTTTGGCTCAGGTCATGATCTCAGGGTCCTGGGATCGAGCCCCATATCGGACTCTCTGCTCAGAAGGAAGCCTGCTTCCCCCCACCTCCCTGCCTGCCTCTCTGCCTACTCTCTCCCTGTCAAATAAATAAATAAAATCTTTTATTAAAAAAAAAAAGGAATATTCAAGTTGCTTTTTTGTCATTTATGTAGAAAGACTTTAAGGTGATATTTTGATGGTCAAAGTATCTTGAAATTGGAACCAGTGGCACCCTTCTCTCTTGTTAAAAACCCTAGAGCAAGGAGAATATGCAAAACTTCCCCTTCCTAGCTAAGAGCGGTAATCAATTTGAGTCGATTTTTGAAGAAATTAAAATAAATGTCACTTATGTAACTCTGCTAAGGACTTTAGCTCTGGGAGTTTGGACAGCAGAAACCTCACCCATCTAGCCTTTGATTGATCTCCTTGTCATTGTTCCCGTTTTAGTGATAACTGCAGGGGAGCCTGGAAGAAAAGAGGAAACACAAGCAGGTAGCCTTAGCGTTGGTGATGATGTTAAAAGGTTGGGAAGGTAGCAGGTGGGGAAAGCAGAGCAAGGGGACTGGAGGCTAGCAGTTACACACACACACACACATTTACATAGAAATACCTATTTCTTTTGAAGCTGAGGGGTAAACCGGTTGCTTGGAAACCATTGATTCCTTATAAGCGATGTGTTAAAACATGCATCATAAATTGACAACTGTTCCCACTGCCAATGAGAGTAAGGTCAAGGATTATTGTCCTACATGAGCAGATATTCAAAGCATGGTTTGTAAACACCTGACATTGAGTGAAGGAGATAATCCAGGTAACAGACCTCATACTGAATATGAGGATACCTTGGCAACCAATCAATAAAGTTCCTTTTGCCTTTCATTCACAACAGGTCAGTTCAATATTTGTATTTGTATAAAATGTTTTATATGGCCATAAATGCCGTTTATTTCTTTGAATAAATACACTGTAGTAGAAACAAAGTATGTTTTAAAGTCAAGTAGCTATGGGTCTGAACTTCAGTTCTGTCCTTGCCAGCTGTGTGACCTTGTGCAAAGTGGTTGATGTCTCTGAATCCCAGATCCCTCTTACATTAAATGAAGTTAAAAATTCAACTCTAAGAATCAACCACCCAGCTATGAGGATCTGTGCTCATGTGTAAGTGCACAGGTCTTGGTGCTCTAGGTGATGCTACAGGCATCGTCCTCAGCACTGGGGCCAGTCGGGGAGCGTACAGACCAGGTCCTTGCACTTCAGAGTTTCTGAATCGGTCTTCGGGCTCAATAAACGGTAGAATGTATTAATAGAGGCGAAACACTGGAACACAGGGTGAAGGGAAATACTAGATGGGATATCGGTCTTGTAGAGTCTACGGGTTGATAAATGTTCATGTCTAAGAGAGAGATCTTGAATGTTAAGATTTTTTTTTTAGAAAGCGAGAATTGCATGAGAAATTGGGGGATGGGTGCACAGGAAGGGAAAGAAAGACGGTGAGGGAGAATCTTCAGCAGGCTCCACGTCCAGTCAGGAGCTGACATGGGACTCGATCTCACAACCCTGGGGTCCACATTACCCCAGTGGAAATCCAGAGTCTGACACCCACCTGGCTGAGCCATCCGGGTGCCCCTTCAATGTGAAGATCTTTAATGCTGTCTTAAATGCTACGATGATTCAAGAAATATTTAAGGAAAGAAATAAATATGAGAGATAGGGAGAAAAAAGCCACAGCAGAAGATACCACTAGAGAAACCAGGGAAGAGGTGCCTTGGAGGAGAGATCAGGACCTCAGTTAAAGGATCTGCAGGACTGGAAGAGAAACCTCTCCTCCCATGTCAGCCTTCTAATGGTGGAAATAAGTAAGTGCTGTGAAAGCTTGAGTGGTAACAGGCTACCACTAGTGATCTGGTTGTGCAAAGAGTTACTTTGTTGCAGGTCTCCCAGGTAGAAGATTTTGAAGACATAAGTGAAATAAACCATAATGGTGTATGTATGAGGACCTCTGTGTTTGTGCGCATAGCTACGTACAACAGCATCTGGGTGTTACAGTCTGCATTTTCCAAAACTGTTTTTTTTTTTTTTTAATTTACAATGTGCTTATGTGCCTGGTGCAGTTATAAATCCCTGCATGATCTGTATGAGGGAAAGTGAGGAAATGCCCTAAGTTATTTTGGCCTCTTTTCTTCTTCACCAGATTCCATGACAGGTAGCTGTTACCCATCGCATATGCTACCAGGTCTTTTGTGAATCCTTCCCCCACTCTCTCGTGTGCATTTCAGTCCCGGCTGCCAGGTGCTTGCTCATTCTTCTGCAGGGAGAAAGGAATGGAGTGCAAAGATGGCACCGCAAAAAACCCCTTAATGCTGAGTGTTCCTTGTGCATCAGATGGCAGTGTTGTCATCCGTGGTACAGCAGGCATCTCCCCTCTAGGATTACTATTTCTGTTCGGCACGGAGACACTCTCATGCGCTGAGATTATTATCATATATATGGCTTTTGTGTGCTGTTTACCAAAAAAATACTCCTGAAAGAAGATAACTCCTGAGGTTAATGCTTCTATTTAGTATGCTCCCTGCAGGTCGGAGTACCCAGTCTCTGTGCTTTATGAAGTTCCTTCTGTGGGCTCAGAGAGAGAATTGTTCACACACATCCCTGCAGCGCACGTTCTCTTATTCCTTTCAAAAGGCCATTTGTCTTACCAAACGGCAGTGTTCTCTTAGATTCGCCGAAATTAACTTTGACTTCTTTATTTAAAAGAGCTCTTGTGTCGCCTTTAAAATTTCCTCTGACAAAGAAAGCAACTCGCTAGGAGCCGACCTCATGCACCTGCTAAACATCTATGCCTCTCTTCCCCACCATAAACTGCAGTCAAGGCCAGGAGGTGAACAGCTGAAAATGTACTTTGTTTGCAGATAGCAAAAGTGAGAACTGTGGAAAGGAGAGAACTGACCCCCATTTTGAAACCATTTCTTAAAAAACAAAAACCCTCAGTTCTAAACACTGTGGAATAAACAGCCTGATTTGGGAGGATGATTTTAGCCCTCGTGTTGATACGTGACTGTTGATCAGCATGCCTGGTGGACTGTCTGGCGGTAGGAAGAACTTAATATATATCTGGCAAGGGAATGGATTGATAAATGTTCATGTCTGAGAGAGAGATCTTGAATGTTAAGATTTTTTTTTAGAGAGAGAGAAATTGCATGTGAGTTGGGGATGGGTGTGCAGGAAGAGATACAGAGACGGGGAGGGAGAATCTTCAGCAGGCTCCACGTCCAGTGAGGAGCTGACATGGGACTCGAACTCACAACCCTGAGGCCATGACCCCAGTGGAAATCCGGATTCTGACGCCCAACTGGCTGAGCCATCCGGGTACCCCTTCAATGTTAAGATCTTAAATGCTATGGAAATGGGAAACTTTGGTTGGGAAACTTTACTTTACTTTGATGCATCATGCCAGATACTCTTCTTAGGATTACACTACAGATGTCCTTCAACACAGTGACAGCCCTAAAGACTCCACTTTTACGAGTCACATTCCCTTTCATATTTAAGGATCCCTACTCCTAGGTAAGTGCGACTTATGGGAGGGTGCTCTTTTGCAACAAAGCTTTGGGTAGACCCTGAGTCTAAGATTTGAAGCAGAAGGCATGCACTGGTGTCACTGAATCATCAAAATCAAATTTCTTACACGTAGATGGAGCAGGAGTTTTGGACGCCTTATTAGGCTTTTCAGTTATATGTTTGCTTGTTAACCTTTGAAATGTTGTCAAAAGATAAACGGAGGCATGTTAAAATTTTTAAGAGTCTGTGTGAACAAAAACCGATTTCAAATGGGACAGCACCATACCAGAAGTGGTTAGGAGCACTCTGTAACAGAGAACCAGGGACAAGACTTCTATAGAGGAGAGTGGGCAGCAGAGCGAGGATGTCATTTGATTGGTGAAACTTTCAAGGGTTGCGTCATTTGAGAAAGCCCCATTGGTGGTTTATGATTGGTTGTTCTTAGATTTCAATTTCTTAACCTTGAGGCGTTTTAGGCTTGAGTTTGAGTTTGCTTACATAGGCTGCTTAAGGCAATAAAGCCACCTTTTTCTAAAGGCCTCCTTTAATTAATTCAACAGTATTAACCCTGAAGAAACTTTATAACTATAGAAATTTAAAATGCTATCCCTTGGGGCACCTGGGTGGCTCAGTCGGTTAAGCATTTGCTTTCAGTTCAGTCATGATCCCAGGGTCCTGGAACTGAGTCCTGTATTAGGCTCCCTGCTCAGCGGAGACACTGCTTCTCTCTCTCCCTCTGCCTCTCCCCCTGCTAATGCTCGATCTCCCTTTCTCTCTCTTTCTCTCTCTCTTTCAAATAAATATATAAAATCTTTTTTTAAAAATGCTATCACCTGGAGCACTTGCCTGGCTCAGTTGGTTAATTGTCTAACTCCTCATCTCAACTCAGGTCTTGATCTCAGGGTCATGGGTTCAAACTTCACAGTGGGCTCCATGCTGGACCTGGAACCTGCTTAAAATTTTTTTAAAAAATTAAAATAAATATTATCACCTTAATCCAATTATGAATGCTCTTTTTGCCTATTTCTCTTTGGCCTTCTTTCCATAGCCTTGGAGAATTTGGGATAATTCCAGTTATAGTTTAAGAACCACTCAGCAGCCTGCCTTTTTTTTTTTTTAAAGATAATGTTCTATCATAAACATTTTTTTAATTTAATTTATTTTTTTAATTAACATATAATGTTTTATTAGCCCCAGAGGTACAGGTCTGTGAATCGCCAGGTTTACACACTTCACAGCACTCATCATAGCACATACCCTCCCCAATTTCCATAGTAGCATCACCCTCTCCCTGCCCTCCTCTCCCCGGCAACCCTGTTTGTTTTGTGAGATTAAGAGTCTCTTATGGTTTATCATAAACATTTTAAGTTGCTGCATAGTCTTTACACTTGTTGGGAATTCTACAACCTGTATAATGACATTCGATAACTTCCCTTTTAATGTCAGTATTCTGGGGGGCCCCTGGATGGCTCAGCTGGTTAGGCTTAGTGTCTGCCTTTGGCTCAAGTCATGATCACGGAGTCCCCAGATAGAGCCCTGCAGGATTGAGCCCCGTGTAGGGCTCCCTGCTTAACAGGGAGTCCACTTCTCCCTCTGCCTCTCCTCACCTCCCCCTCCCCCACTCATGTTCTCTCTCTCTCTCTCTCTCTCTTTCACATAAATAACTAAAATATTTTTTTAAAAATTTAGAAAACAAACAAAACAACAGCAACAATCATCAGTGCTCTGTGTTTGTGTGTTAGCAGGTATAGATCAATGGAGCACTCTGAATTGATCATATATACAAATATATTAACAGGTACAGAGAGATATGAGTAAATTATAGCCCCTCAACTATTTGTAAATCAAACACTCAGCAGCCTCATCTTATGACAAGATGAGAACCAAGCCAGATAACACAAAGGTCTTCAATTTTCATCATATTTAGCACTTTACCATTCTCATTGAGAACCTATTACTCTTATTTCCCATGCAATTCTAACACACTCAGTTATTGATATTGATGTTGGTATTAATACTGATATTGATAATGGAAAGGACCTCTTAGCCCAGAGAGAAGCAGAAAAAATATGAAAACAGCCATAAAACTTTTGAGAACAATGAGAGCAGCCATCTAAGACCATCTAGTAAGAAAGAAAAAATTATAAAGTGCATCTCAAGATATTTCAGTGGTACAATATTCCAGTAATAAACTATTTTGAAAGTGTTGCTTTATGTGAAGAAGACTCTATTTCCAAATGCAGGCAAATAGCCAATATGTTTGGTGATATTTCCATCTAAAATTGATTTTTAAAAAACCGAAGAGAGGGCTTAAAGGAGCAAAACAACATTCCTCAAAATTTACCCCTGTAAAGCCATTTATTCCTCAATGATACCATTTGATGGAGGTTTTAAAGTATTCGCAATTTCCTACATACTATTTTTACTGAGAGGGTACTAAGGTACCTTCTTACCCTTACCTTTACTGAGAAGGTACTAAGGTACTTTCTTACCCTACATGGTGAAGAGGGTATTTCCTGGGAAAGACGACAGCTGATCATTGGGTGATGTTAATATAGATGCGTGTTACACATAAGGAATAGCAGTATAATAAATAATCCATAATAATACAGTATTACCCTTGCAATAGTGCACCACCTGGATTTTCGTGAACCCACCCACAACTTTAGGCTGGATCAGTAGCACATCCGGGTTATAAACAGAATCGAGTTAACCAACCACATGGAGATTAGGACTGTGTGTTCACATCTCAACCTTTAATTCTCAGAAATAATAACCTACAGATAGAAGATCAAGCCATGCCCATTTTTTCTGTTTATAGTCTTACCAATATACCTCTATGTATGTACATGTATTTTAAATATACAAGATTTTACACAGACAAAAATAGACATAAGGTCAGTTGTCTCATGTTTCTTTCTTCCCACTATTGTCTCTTCTCAAGCTCCTTTAGGCTCCACTGGACTGGATCAAGGCACCAATTCATTTCTATTAAAAATCCAGTGCAACTGGTGGAGACATTTATTTGGAAATTTTATAGCAGTTCACTTAGAAAGGAGGGTGGTAGTGGAGTTTGATAAAAGGTTTCTCAAGACAATAGATTTGCAACATGCCTGAGGACTAACTTACTTTAAATGACATTTAATAGCTCGTATTGCACATCCTGATAAACATTTCAGTGTAACTGATCCCTTTGAAAACAAGACATGGGAACTTGAGCAGACATGAGGAAAATGGCTAGGTTTCTGGTTCTGAACTTATTTTCAAATGGCTTTCTGCAGTCAGAGAACACTAAATAAACTCCCCTGAGAAATGCACCTCAATTTAAAGGAAGCGAATCTTTTTCATTTTTCCCCCCTTTTTTAAAGAAAGCTGGATTAACAGCTGAAAAATCAAAAGGCATTCATGAGCGCCACTAAAATGCCCAGGAAATGGAGACTTTTTTTCTTTTTTTACATTTCTCAAAGCACACTTAATCTGACCGCCTCTAATTATCAATGATTATTCTATCTAGAATTTCAAAGACAGGCAATATTCTTCCTTACTACAATTCAAATGACTTTGCAAACGGTGCCTTGTTCACTCTGCACAATGCAACAACCTACAATGGTTGAGGTGGGTCCCACTCCTCCCCAGCAGGAGTCCCCCAGGGTGTTAGATGCTAGTTTCTAGGTTTATGAGCAATAAAGACACTCCCTGGGGGGGGTGTGAGAGAATGGAGGAATTAGGAAAACCTCACCCCTCCTTGGGATTTCAGAGGACTTGGCCAAAGAGCCACTATGTACTTAGGTTTCGGTGTGGTGGGGGCCTATGTAGGTGTTCAAGTCACCCAGTTCTATAGGCACCTCCCTGTAAGAGCATTTGCACCTGCTGGGAAGGGGAGGGGCCCTGAGCTGGAGGAGCAGTGGGGTAAAGAAGATGATGGGTGGTCTGTGACCCCTCATGGAGACAGCCCACAGGCAAAGCCCAGTGGAGATAGGGATTTTGAGTCAGATCCGAAGAGAAAGAATGTAATCAACAGCACCCATCATTGCAGCTGGCAGATTATAGACTGTGAGCATGAGGGAGAGGTAGTCTTTGGACTTCTAGAAAGGACAGGGGGTTGCTTACTCGAAGGCCAGGACTCCATGCGAGCAGGAAGGCAGAAGCCCATGGGATTTGAGATTTTGCTGTTGCTGAGACCCCAGTGCTCTGCCAGAGCCAGTGAGGCCTGGGAGAGTTCAGATGGCATCAGCTATGCCACCAATAGTTATGTTCATAAATATAGTCATGGTATTTAACAGCTTCCCTGTCCTCAGATTATCAGACAATAATGGCAAAAAACTCTTCCCTCTTCTGTCCGTAGGACTTCTATGAATATTTGAAATCCGAAACAAAAATACTCAGTCCTTGGCCACAAAATTACATTAAGAGGTTGAAGTTTCCAAGAAATAAATACATGTATATTTCTTGAAATTAATGGTATCAAGTGTTTCATCCCTGAGATGTCCCTGGTGACTTCTTTCTATAAAAATCAGTGCCTGCTTCTTTTTCCTGGACTAGCTTTGAGATCTAGGGAACATCATGTCTTCTGTGTCCCTTGTCCCAGGATGTCACGGGATTTGACTGCCAGGGCTGGAAGTGGGAGTGTTGAGGATTCATTTTGATTTTGCTTCACTCAAATTTTACTTCATCTCTACTGCCCCTTCTTATCCCCATGCCTGCCCCACACTGGATCTCCTTCCTCCTTCTCAACTTTGGGAAGCTGCTAGAATAATGTGCTTCTTCCTCTGCATTCACTGCAGCTACTGCTGACAGATGCTTGCACTTTTCCCCACCAAATTCATATACAGATGCAAAATTCTTCCCAACCTGTGCTCCTGGCAGCCACCACTGGTAAATCAACTTTGCATACGCAATGAACTAGATTTGCCATTTCTCCTATATGACATTGCCTGGAGAAGAGAAACTTCATCACTTGTCCTTCCTTTAGCAGAAAATCTCTTTCTACCGTATTTGAATTGCCCAGGGACCTCGAGCTTTATTCAGCATCTGCATTAGTTTCCATGAGCTGCTATAATAAAATACCAAAACCTGAGTGACTTAAAACAATAGAAATTTATTGTTTCATAGTTCAGGAGGCTGGCAGTCTGAAGTGAAGCTGTCAGCAGGACCGTGATCTCTCTGACACCTGTGAGGGGTTGGGGTGTGACGGGAAGGTCCCTCTTTGCCTCTTCCAGCTAGTAAACTATTTGCCAACAATCCTTGACATTCCTTGGCCTGTAGATACATCACTGAAGCCACATTGTGACCTTCCTTTGTGTCTGTCGGGGTCATAATTTTACCTTCTTATAAGGATACCAGCTGGGACACCTGGGTGGCTCAGTGGGTTAAAGCCTCTGCCTTTAGCTCAGGTCATGATCGCGGGGTCCTGGGATCCAGCTCCACATGGGACTCTGCTCAGCGGGGAGCAGAGTCTCTCTCTCTCTGCCTACCTCTCTGCCTACTTGTGATCTCTGTTTGTCAAATAAATAAATAAATAATCTTGAAAAAAAATAAGGATACCAGTCATATCAGCTTAGGACCCATCCTAAAAACTTAACGTTAAATTCCTTAAATCTGCAAAGATCCTATTTCCAAATAAAGTCACGTTCTGAAGAGCTGGAATTTAGGACTTCAACATATCTGTTTTCTTGGGGGGGCGGGCATCATTAAACCCACAACAGTATTCT
This sequence comes from Mustela nivalis, assembly GCF_964662115.1. Taxonomy (NCBI): domain Eukaryota; kingdom Metazoa; phylum Chordata; class Mammalia; order Carnivora; family Mustelidae; genus Mustela; species Mustela nivalis. Next base: position 144,166,659 of record NC_139024.1, read on the forward strand.
AGTGCCCTGTTTTCATACATCCATAGAGAATAATTCTTCCCAATTTCATGAAAGTTTGTGTGTTCACACATCTAAAACATTCTACCTTACCCAGCTTCCACAAACTGGGATATGATCATCCCACACTCATGCTTAGGCAATAGAGTCACGGAAACATGCTCCTGAATGGACCGATCAATGAGAACACTTACCATGTACCAGGGAGGTGGGTGCTGAGCAGGAGATGAAAAGGGTGTAAGATGAGCTTTGGACTTCAAACAGCCTATTTCAAGAAATGCTTGAGAGATGATGCATAGATGGAGATTTAAATACCAATCTAGGACATTAATAAGACAACACAAGGAAACAAGAGTATTGTTGGGAATAGCGGTGAATTGAATGGCCTTAGAAGACATTATTGCAAGGAAATACAAGAATACCTAAATCCTACAATTAGTCAACACCCTGCAAGTTTCCTAAAGAAGGCAGATATAAGTAATAACAGTCTAATGCAATAAAAATTCCATTTTATCATTAATTAACACATACCTAATAACTCATAATGCAGAGTGGTGGTAAAGATGGGTTGAACACAGCAACTGAGTAGAACTATATTCTTCACATAGCTCTACTTTGCTTTTCCAAATCACTTTAATAATCTGACAGAGCCCACTTACTTATTCTAAAGCTTTTTGAATTTAAACCCTAAATTTTCTTCAAAAAGGAGAATCATAAACAATTATGCAGTGCTGTGCTGAAGGTTCCATCCCTTGTCCTGCATATCGGAAGCTTCAGTCCTACTGCTTAAGAGCATCATTTATGAGTTTCATTATGTGGTAATAAGTACTGAGGTCCTAAAGGGAAATTCTCATGAAGTGAATTGAAAGTATCAATGACCCAACTATGTCCAAGCAATGACCCATAGCTGGGGTGATTTATATTCTTCTCACTTCCTCCCACCCTACCCTGTAAAAATAAACATAACTAACAAAAGAAAATAATAAAAATCTCACAAAAGGAAATCAGAAACTCAGAAAAATCTGAACTAGAGGGTATTATGCTAAGCGAAATGAGTCAACCTGAGAAAGACAATTATATGATCTCACTGCTATCTGGAATTTGAGAAACAAGGCAGAAGATCATAGGAGAAGAGAGGGAAAAAAATGAAACAAGATGAAACCAGAGAGGGAGACAAAGCATGAGAGACTCTTAATCTCCGGAAACAAACGGAGGGTTGCTGGAGTGGAGAAGGGTGAGAGGGATGGGGTGGCTGGGGGATGTGTTGTCATGAATGCTATGTATTGTCTAAGACTGATGAATCACAGACCTGTATCCCTGGTGACCTAAGAAAGATATGATATACAAAACTTCTAGAACTTACTTTTGGAATACAAATTCCTTATCCATCTGCATTAAAATAGCAACAATCTCTAGAAATCATATACTCTTGGATCTGAAGAGGACCAAGCGGTAACTAAATGCATCGCCTTGCTTTGACAGCACTGGACATAAAGCATTTTACACAGAGGGGTTGTAACCTCTGCCCTAGAACCTCTAGGCAGGAAATGGTCTTGGTCTCTGTTAGAAACCTTTTTTATCATATCACAGCCTGAATCATCAATAATTCATCCTTACTTCTAACCAAGTTTTCAGCAATGCACATTGCACAGGACACATATTAAGGACATATATTAAGCACCTACTAGATGTAAAAAAAAAAAAAGAAAGAAAGAAAGAAAGAAAAAGAAAAGAAAAAACCCAGTGCATTTTAGAATATATAAAAAATCAAATAAGAAACAATCCTAGCACTTGAAGTGTTTGGTCAGTTGCAAAAATGGCACATCTATGGCGAGGGTATCACCACTATCCTTGTTCCTTACAGACATTATTCATTTACCACATTTTACCCCCACTAGTGGACAGAGTTTCAGAATCCTCAATATAACATCTAGGTAGGCAAAAGACATTGATCAAATTTGGCAGAAGAGAGGAGATTGATTTGTTGTTGTTTTTAAGATTTTTTAAAAAATTTATTTATTTGACAGAGAGAGACGCAGCAAGAGAGGGAACACAAGCAGGGCGAGTGGGAGAGAGAGAAGCAGGATCCCGCTGAGCAGGGAGCCTGATGCATGGCTTGATCCCAGGACCCTGGGATCATGACCTGAGGCGAAGGCAGATGCTTAACCGACTGAGCTACTCAGGTGCACAAAGGAGATTGATTTGGTTGGCATATCACCAAGAACAACTCTAGATATGTATAGAAGTATATTTTTACAGGCTAAGTAGAGATTCCAATAATGTGCTAAGAGAATGAAAAGAAAACAATTTATGCTGAATGATTGAAGCAGAGAAGGCTTCATGGAGGAGAGTATTGAAATAAGACTTTACAGAATGACTGTGATGTCGGTGGGAGCAAGTTTAGAGCATGAACGTTCCTGACTGGGACAACCCAGGAATAAAGGCACATCGTGTACATATGTGGAACTCTATGTATTGACAATTCCACATGACCAGGTCCAGGAGTCAATATAAATTGGGAACAAAAGTGACTTAGAGTCGCGTTATTAAAGACCTTCAGTGTCGTAGGAAATTTAATTTTTCTTCTGTGGTAATGGAAGTATGTGGGGGGGGGGGAGAAAATAACCAAGTATTCAATTCCTTTAAAGTAGAACCATAAATATCAGAATTAGCCATTTCTCCAAAGAGCTGCCAAGCATGGGGAGCCCCCAAAATCCACTGAAAGTTTTGTCATGGAAAATGTATATGTTTCGTTTCATTTCCTCAGATGTAGGGTAGTAGGCCAGGCTAATAGGATGTATTTTTGGTTGACCCGCTTGTCTTAGAGGGTATCTGTACCTTGTTAGCATTTTCCTTGTTTCTAGCAAATCCTGATAGAACGCTTTGTTGTCTACCCAGTGAAGTGTCGGTGTGTGATGAATGGCTTTTGTCCAGGGACTTCCCGAATACCTTATTTTTTGAAATTTGGCTCTGAATCTGAAAATGACACAAGACCAATCTGACATGAGAATGAATGGGAATACAAGCTAGGAATTTATCATTTTGGTTACTTCCTGGCAGAGTGGCTTACAGTCAATTCCTGATCTCTCTTAATTCTGGAGCTGTACAGCCCAGAGCGTAGTAAGCCTTGAAATTAATAGTTACAATCAAAAGCTGCTAAACTAGATAAGAGTGTGACTAAAGGCAGTATATATTTTTAATGATGATGGTTTTAAGGGAGACTTCTAGAGGAAAAGCTCAGCTAATCTGAATTCAACTACTGCCCTATCTTCTTGGGTCCCCAGGGAAGAATCTCTTCAGCGCATTAGGTCACTGTCTATTTAATTCCAGAAATTCACTCTTTCTCGAATTATCTAAAGGATAACTGCAGGAACCAAAACAAATCTCTCTTTGTGATCAGCTGCATATACAAGAGCCCTGTGGATACTAAGAATCCTACTTCCTGCTGCATCTTACTCTAATGATGACCAGGACTGACTGTCGAAATCCTAAATTCCTCCCACTTTGGCTACTTTGCCTCAACTAATTTTTGGAAGCCCCAGAGAAAGGGCAAGTAATCTGCCCTTAGATTGTATCTCAACAAAACTCTGGTGTTTGCTTGAGAAACAAGCCAGGAGCACAATGAGCGTTCAGTTCACTTCTTTGTCAGGACTACAGACCGAGAATGTGCTCTCCTGCGCAATGGGACCAAGAAAAGAACTCTGTGGTATTAATGAAATCTCAGAATCCTTCTCCACTTATGAAAATGGAGGCCTCCTGTTGTTCATTCTCTGTTGAAACTAGAGATTACTCTCTTCGCGGAATATTGTGTTTCAAACAGACTCAAGGAGCCAACTAAGAAAAATATAATTCCCAAACAGAACCTAGAAAGCAATCTCTTGTTCTCAGTAAGTAGCTCTGTGTATGAAGTTGAACAAATGCTGACTTTATTCACAGAATATTTGTATTTATTTTTCCTATTAGCTATTTCCTGCCTGCGGGCCACAATTAGATGGTAATTCATGGCTTAGATAAAAATTAGGTCAAGTGTTATCTGAAGAAAAATATCTATAAATTATAGTTGCAGCACTTAAAACCAAATTAACATAGTTGCATGCTCATTAAAAAAACAATAGTAACAATTTCCTAGGCAGAAATAGTCCTCAACTGGTGATAAAAATAATCATGCCGAATCAACTAATAGTATGAGTTTATGGTTTGGGTGGTTTTTTTTAGTATCACCAAAGCCTGTGGCCATATCTTTTAGCCTTTTACCAGGGTTAATGCCTCTCAAGACTAGCTATGATTCTATCACTCTTAAGACATGAGATTCATGGGGCACCTGGGTGGCTCAGTGGGTTAAGCCTCTGCCTTCGGCTTGGGTCATGGTCTCAGGGTCCTGGGATCGAGCCCCGCATCAGACTCTCTGCTCAGCAGGGAGACTGCTTCCTCCTCTCTCTCTGTCTGCCTCTCTGCCTACTTGTGATCTCTGTATGTAAAATAAATAAATCTTTAAAAAAACAACAACAACAAAAAAAAAGACATGAGATTCAATCACCCTGCTTCAGCCAAACTCTGTGGACACAAAATAAGGGCTTTCTAGTCACAAGATCTAGGGTTAAGTCCTGAATTCACCATTGATTTACTGCCATCTTGGTCAGGTCACTGCAGTCATTCAACAGACTAGCACTGAATGCTTCTTCTATGCCAACTCCTCTTCTGGGCACTTGGGAGGCCAGGATTAAGAGATACAGCCTGATCTCAACAAATTTTACTGTAGAGTGGCAAAATAGACATGCAGTATGAGAGTTGAAATAATGGAGGTTATGGAAGTTGGTATGGAAGGCATATAATGAGTTTAGAAAGGACTGGAAAGACTTTTAAAAGGGACCTTACAGTAATACTGATGAATTTTCTTTTTTTCTTTCTTTTTTTTTTTTTTTAACTGATGAATTTTCTAAGTCTGCATGTAACCCTTCTCATTACAGAAATTCTCTTTGGTCAGGGTCCCAGTGCCTATGAGGCTTGGGGAGGCCAACACATGGCTGATCATATCCTGAGAAGGCTGAAGTATAAACATCACAAAACCTGTTAATCTACAGGTACATATATAAATTCCCAGGGGATTGTATAATCACAACTGAAGCCTTACTTCCTCATCTCTCAGCAGGGCAATAATGATAATATCAATATGTTCCTTAGGTAATTAAGTATGTGGCTAAGTTTGGAGATCCAAGTTCAGGTATCAAAGTACCCATCGAGTGTTGAAACCACTGAGTTCTAAGTGCTTTACATGCATTCTTTTAGGGAGCCCTTCATCTGCATTAGGATGTAAATATTACTATGACAATTTAATCAAGGAGGAAACTGAGATTCAGAGAACCTAAATAACTCATTCAAGATCACACAACTAATAAGCCTCCCAGCCAACTTTTGAAGCTGGCTTATTCTAAATCCTGTGGTATTAGGCTCCAAGTTGACAAATTCCTATGAAATAATAATAAAAAAAAAATCTGTAAGAACTTTAGCAAATGGAAACACCTTTACAAGAATGATTTAATAAGATGTGACAAGAAACAAGAGGTAGCTAATGAAAATAATTGCTGGTTTTAGACTCTACCATCACAAGTTACTGGATTTTTTTTTATTATTATTATTTTTGCCACCTACACATACTTGTTGCCTATTGAAATATATAGCACTTGGTATATAGCCATGAAGGAGCTGTTCCCAAGCTACTCTGTATCAGTGAATGATACTTATAAGCAGTGTGCGTATGACATATGCATTACAAATATAGGAATTTATAGCTTTTCCTTCCTGTTCTATACTTATCAGTAAGTCTTTGCCATGGCTTGTATATTTCAAGTGTATTTCAGGAATTCCATATTGTACTAGGGGTGTGTACTAAATGATACTTAAATTTGATATGATGGTGGATTTTATGTAGACAGAAGTCCAGAGGCATTGAGAAAAGATCGCAATCTAGGGTTTTTTGGTGTTTTCTGTTTGTTTGTTTAACAGTTTGTTTACAGCAGCAGCAAATATATACTTCAAGACTCCTGTGTGCAAAGTTCAGTCTTAGGGAAAAAGGCTACGAGTTAGACCGTCAGCCAAGGAGCCTGCTTTTCCCATGAATGCTAACTGAGCTCTCCCCTTGATTATGGATGGTGCCTCATTAACCATATCTTTGTACCCTTGCCCAGAACCAATATGTTCACCATCATTAACCAATAGGGACTCTAATACATAAGGACAACAGATGTTAATTCTCAATGCACAAAAAATTCTCCAGGGAGAACCTTTTAAACGTTGCTGGTATTACTAGACACAGGGATTTTAGGGCTAGGAGGCTCCAACATCCACAAGGCACCACTGGGTTTTCTGTAAGAATTCTCAACTGTGGGTTCAAAATGGCATCTGAAGTGCACCATTGTTCCAAGGTTATGATGTAAGGATTGCTTGACAATTATAAGATTAATTGCTAGTGTATGACATAAACTGTACCACTTTTGTTGGGCAAGGCAGGCAGCATTATAAAGTAGATTTACAGTTTTAGACCACTTTCAGACTGTTGTTACCCTGAGCATGTGGTCCACAGACAGAATGCCATTGCAGGGCTGTGCCTTTCCTCCCCAGACATCGCACACACTCTTGATATGCTGGTGACTGAAAGCTATTTCCTCAATAAATTAGAAACGAATTTTCAAAATGTAAGCATTTTTGTTTGTGTGGGCATTTAAAAATAAAGTCAGTGGACACAATCCCTTCTCATGTTGAACCTCTTGAGCTTTAAAGGACTTGCCTGATAGGCAAATGTTGTGATTCTGATTTCTTAAAGAGAAAGTTCCCCTGAAGAGGCTGAAAAATGGTCACCCGGCTCTCCTGTTCAGAAGATTAAAGGCAGCATGTGTTAGGATCTGCAAATCTGCATCTCACTTAGACCACACGCAGGTCCTATTAAACAAACACATGCAGATAATAACAGCAACTCCCAGTCTTTCCTCGGCTAGGACAGTTAATACACGACGATCAATTTGAAACGTGCATGTTAACCGTGTGTTCTAATGAAATACATATTGAGTTGAAAAGAAGAAAGAGAAGCTGAGCAAACACTTTCCGCAGGGACTTCTCATCATGGCACTATTATAGACAAAGGGGTTATCTGCTGTAAGAGGAGTAAGCATATTGGAAGAGCATAGGAGCTTTGTGTTCTATGCAAAGGATGGGCTCTTTGTTTTACTCACGTCAGCTATGAAAATCCAGTTTACACCAGTTCTTCTTCTTGGTCGTTTTCTTTAGCGTTTCTTTAAACCCATAATTAGTCATACTCTCCAGTCTACAAATCATAAGTGGGAGATCTAACCTCATCATTTCTGGCAAGCTAGAAATCAGTTGCACATTTTGAGCAGAGCCCAATACTGGCCCTACACCACAAAAGCTAATTTTGATTATATCAGACTTAATTAACATTTGAAATAAATAGTATGTACATATAAACACATATTTGTAAATATACATAAACATGTATGTATATATATATATTTTACATAAACTTTACACATACATATATACATAGTTCTTGACACATACAAATATATATACTGTTATGTAATATATACTAATATATAATATAGTATATAATATATTGTATAGATAAATATATAAATAAATGTAAATAAATATATTTATTTTATGATTTATATACTAATATATAATATAGTATATAAATATATAAATAAATGAAAATAAATATATTTATTTTATGATTTATAGATAATATATATTTATATTATGAATTATTATATAGTTATATTATCTACAAATTGTTATACATATTAGATATTTATATATATAAAATATACATACATAAATCTTGGTAAAATGTTATATCAAGAATTATTTATATGTTGGTGGAGGTGAAGGTGAGAGGAATTGACAGGTCAATCAGATATAGTGGCATCATAGCCAGGTCAGCTGGAAAGCACTAGAACAGGGAGAATATAAGGAAAGAGGAAATGCATGTCTGCTGTCCTTATCAGGGTCACTAGCACAGACGGAGTAACGACACTTAGGGCAGTTGTGCTTACTGTTGCAGAGCCATAGCTCACTCATTCCAAGATGGAAGCAGAGTGGTCGGTGTCCTCTTACCACTCCTTCAGCTGTTGAGAAGTCCAAGCCAACACATTTGCTGAATTACCACACACCACAAGGTCATGATGCACTCAGCAGGGTTGAGAAAAAGGAATAAAGGAAATTGAAAAGGTTTCACTCTGTTTTATATGCCTGAACAATTGAGGGCCTTCTAGGGATCAAGAATATCTCTGTGTGCTTTCCATTACCAGCTAATCAGAGCAAGCTGGGATAGAAATGAACTCATACCTAGCAGTGGCCAGGAGAGCCTGGTGTACTTGGAATGACTGTGTTGTAGTGGACAGAACAATGGTCTCTGCTTTGGAAGACATGGATTCCATCCTTACCAGCTGTGTCTCTGAGCAAGGCATATCAAATTCCAGAAACCCAATTTTTCTCCATTAAATGGGCACTCTTAATAAGCCATGAAAGGGCTTCGTGAACTCTAAAGTTTGAAAATTACAGCATCATTTATTAACCAATAGTGGTGATAGAGAAGTTATGAAGTTGGAATGTTTATTGTACGTATTAGTCATCTTGGACTGCTATAAAATACCATAAACTGGGTGGCTTAAACAGCAGACATGCATTTCTCACAGTTCTAGAGGCTGGGAAGTCCAAGATCAAGGTGCCTACGGGTTTGGTTCCTGGTGACAGCTCTCTTCTTGGTGTGCAGATGGCCACCTTCTTGGTGTGTCTTCACATGATGGATAGAAAGATCTCTGGCCTTTCCTCTCCTTATAAGTCATGAAGCCCATCATAAGAGTCCTAGCCTCATGATCTCATCTAAACCTGGTTACCTCCCATAATAGTCCCCTCAAACATCATCACACTGGGGTTAAGGCTTCTGTGAATTTTGGAGGGATACAAACATTCAGTCCATAACACTGAAATAGTGAGATAACCATTGTTTTATTAACCCAACAGATAAAAGTTAATGATCGGAGATTATGAAATGTCTGTAATGAGTTCTTCCCATTTGAAAGACCAGAGCCCCAAAGAGGATCTGACCACAGAAAGACAGCCAGGTAGGGCATCCTTAGGAAATAAGGGTGTCTTTTATATGATGTTTAGAAAGTCAGGTTTGAATAATCAGTGTTTCATCTTATAATATAAAATGATAATTGATTTGGTGTTTACCCTCTTCACAAAATGTATTTATGTTTCCCCAGCTTTTAAAATAATAGAATATCTTCGATGTGACATTAAAATCAACACAAAGCTCAGCTGACTCTGCAGAATTGCAGGGATAGTCATGTGTTCATTCAGTTCATCTGTTCATTCAGTTCAAGGAAGGTGGCTTCAGTAGCAATTCATGATGTATAAGACTCATTGTAGCAAGCTTAGGCAAGGTAAGTGGGGAGCAGAGAAGACAGTCCTGAGTTTCATGCATGATGCTAAGGGGTCATGAATTTAGTACCATGTGAAATATTTTCTGTTGGTGGTGGTATCCAAGATTCTTACTTGTCTGCCCTTGACATAGAGCAGTAATGTAAAAGGTAGGCTCAATGCCTGAACTCTTTGGGTGTCTTAAACCTGAGTGTTTATCTCAAGTAAGGAAGATAGAGTTTGGGTACATTAATTTACAGTTTCTCAAATGTTTGCTGCCTGTCTGATAGAGTCTCATCTCTGCATTATGTGATTCAGTTGGTCTGGGGTGGAACCTGAGAATTTATCTCACAAGTTCCCGGTGATTTCAGTGCTGCTGGTTCAAAAGGGTGGTGATCTTTCAAATTTCTAATTCAAATTAAGAATGGAATTACACCTCCACACTGAGTCTTCCCTTCTAAGAAATAGTTCCTTCAGCTAATTTGTCTTTTGGAAAGATCAGATGAAAACTCAAGCAATAAACATGGAGAGCTCCACAGACTAGCATGTAGGACTTGGTTTCGATTAAGGGTTTCCTCAGTAGCTTAAAGGATTTCAGATTTGATTTCTATAGCTCAGCATGTTATAATCAACTGCCTTCTTTGTTCTTGATTTTCTGCTTTGTGTCATCGATTGAATATTCTTCCTCTCTATCTACACAACTGAATTTGGCATATTAGTGTCATCGTGTTAGTGCTACCTAGGGGTACGAAGTAGGGGGAGAATTGGTAGAAGGTCAAGTGAACAGTGCAGCCCAGTTTGCCCATGTGCTGGTCCAAGCTTTTAAAACTGAAAGTTCCCTCATTCTAGCAAAATCCTCAGCCTGGGCAAACCAGGAGTCTTTGTGACTCACTCTAGCAGAAGGACGGCTTGCCAATGACTTTGGGGGAAGGGTGGAGAAAGAGAAGGATAATGACTACTGATCATGCCATTCATACACTGCGGCTTCAGGATGGCGAAATCCTTGGACAGTGATGGCATCATGAGAGCAGGAAAATATCTTTCAATACTTAGGAGTTGATTTGACAAATACAACAAGTTCATACCTGCTGTTCATACCTGTCCGGTGGGAGGCTAGTGTTGAAATACCGTATAACTGCATCATGGGTCCACATATATGAGATAAACTCTCCTCACCAAGCCCTTTTCATGTTCAGTTGCCCATTCTTTTCACTCTCTCTGCTGGGCACCTTATGTACACTTTTCTCATAGGCACTGTGCTAATTGCTCAGTAGTCAGAAGCTGTCCTAAAGGTCATTGTGGAAGCTTCCTCAGTATCTGCTTATCAGTGCAATTCAAATATTATAGTTAGCAAAGCTGTAAAACTAAAGGTTTTAACTTCTTGATTTTTCAGGGCAGTCCCACTTCCAGAGGGTTTGTTACATTGTCCCAGCAAGTATCCTTGGCCTCATTGGGTTTTGTGGATGAATTTTTGGCTTGCGAAGTTTGATGTTATATATTCTTCCAGCTGTAAAGCCTTATAATTCTGTCCCCCGCAAAATGCAAATGATCCAAAATCAAGTTCAGTGGGAGAACCTGAACTTTTGGTCCTTTCTTTTCTCTAAGAAAGGCACTCCCCTCCAACAGGAACAGCTGAAGAGGACTCTGAGTTCCTCTCTTTCTGACTCAAAGAAGGATACAGGAAGGAGAAACACAACTCTTTCAATTATGTCTTACACCATCTGTGAATAAGCATGGTACCCAGCAATTCTCAGCCTAAGCAACAGTTTTGGGGATGAACCATTATGATAAACAATATCAAAGAGTTTATACTTTCACTTTCCTTAAGTAATTCAAGCTGATGGTAGTGTTTGTGATTGCAGACTTAAAGCTTCTCACTTCCTCTCATCCAGAACAAATGGTACATCAAGTGAGCAGATTTCCTGTGCTATAGAACCCAAGTTTTTCCTGGTAAAGGAAAGAAGTTAGACAAATATTTTGGTTGTATTTTAAACTTCTTCACTCTCAGGCTGTCTTAACCTCTTCTCTCTGTCCACCCCTCCATCTACAACCTGAGTGAAGGATTGGTTCCTTACATGGGGTGCCTGGGTGGCTCACTTGGTTAACCCTCTGACTTAATTTCAACTTAGGTCATGACCTCAGGATTGTGAGATTGAACCTCATGTTGGGCTCTGTGCTCAATAGGGAGTGTCTCCCTCTGCCTCTCTCTTCCATTGCATGTGCACACACACAAACGCACTCTGTCTCAAATAAATAAATAAATAAATCTTAAAAAAAAAAAAAAAAAAAAAAGGACTGGTACCTTATATCCCTGAAATTCTCTCATTGCTTCCTCTCTCCCTAAAAGAGAATGGAAAAGTTTCAAGAATTCTCCCCCCTACAGCCCAGCACTGCTATTCTTTATGTCAGAAAGAACTGGTGCCTAAAAAGCTCAGCCTGCACAATCCTCTTTCCTCCCACACACATGCCAGTTTTTGCAGGTTGAGATGGGGTAATTGAGAAGGCGTATTCAGAATGTTCCATTTATGTTCCCGAAGGTTAAGGAGCCTCCGCAGGTCGCCTGACTTCCCTGTGCAAATAAAACATTATGCAAGTTGTCTTGCTGAAAAGAAACTCGGTGTTTCTGTGGCAGAAAAGAAACACCAACAATAAATGGGAGGTGTTTTCTGCAGAGTCGTATGCTAGGGGGCTAAGAGGTCCGTAGGTGCCAAACTAGTCTTTCTGTGTTTTACTGCTGTTGAACTAAAAAATAAAGCTTTCAAATGAAACACATGGTCCCTTATGGGCTAGTGGGCTAGAGTCCCACTTTGCAAAATGCTTTCATTTCTCCTCCTGTTGTGTTCACTAAGCCTTGGGCTTAGCTAATGGTTAGGAACTGGTGGTGGAGAGAGAGAAGGAGACAGAGAAGAGTGAAAAAAAAAAAAAGAAAGGTATAGACACAGAGAGAGAGAGAGAGGAGAAGGGAGAGACAAAGAAGTAGATACAAATGTCCTCTCTTCTGGGGACAACGCGTAGCCTCTGTGGGGACAGCCTTCCCAGGCAGACTAATCATGCTGTAAATCTGAAAGCAGCTCAGAACCTGTAAGTAAGTAACAGGCTGGAGAATCACAGAATTTAAGGGGGTGGTAAGTAGTCTCGTTAAACCACCAGCCTTTACAGATGAAACAAGAGGAGAATCCAGAAAAGAATGCACAGCTTCTCTGAGCTCGCATAGTTAATTATCAAGAGTGTAATTTTAAGACTGCTAAGCTGCTTCAGGCACTGGTGAAAACAAACAGCTATGCCCCCAGCAAAGTGGGTGTTGCAGCGTATTCGGACAAGAGTCTTTTTTGACCACTAGCCTGGTCATTTGTACGGCTGGTACTCTGGTCTATTCTGTTCCAAGGTCAGGATCCAAATCCAGGTCATGTGACTCCATACTCTCTGACCGGAACGGCAGTTTATACCTCTTCTGTCTGCTAGAGTCTTCAGTGCCTGCTGCTTCAAGGGGCAAGAGGAATACCACACCTCACTGGGTTCATTGCAGACTGGAAATCACAGCACCTAGCTGGTCAGATTCTTTTTTTTTTTTTTTTTTAAGATTTAATTTATTTATTTGAGAGGGAGAGAGAGAGAGCAGGAGCCAGGAGGAGAGGAACAAACTGGCTTGATCCCAGGACCCTGGGATCATGACCTGAGCTGAAGGCAGACCCTTAAAACAGATTAACCCCCATCCAGGCACCCATGGTCAGATTCTTTTCAAGGATTAAATGTAAAGTCATTTATCAGATACTTGGTGAGCCCTTCCTATTTGCCACACTCTCGCAAGGGCTTAATGTGTACTAATTCATTTCCCCTCATAGTTACAATAATGATTTCAATTCATTTACTGACCCACTTCACAGGGTGAGGAGACTGAGGTCCAGATAGGGCAACTGACTGGCCCCGCCTATTAATTAATTCAGTATTCAACAAATTACTTTAAATGGAAGATTTAGAATTCTTCTAACTCCAGCAACCTGACCTGAGAAACCCAGCCCATTATCACAGCCCTATTCCAACACATGGCATATAGCAGCTTTTTATGAAATACAAATTCTTTTCCATTATCAATGATAAGAATTTCGGAGCCATAGTGACCTGGATTGCAAGATAGGGAGAGAGAGATCTACAGGTTGGAGGGTGTTGTTTTCCTTCCTTTTGTCTCCTGTTAAATTTAAGTCAATTTTTGGAGGGAGGAAGGAAGGAATGGGGAAGGAAAGTGCACTATTCATATGTGTAAAGCTATGGGATAGTCGGAGACAAGTATGGGATGTGGCCACTTTGTTTCCAGAGGAGCATTGTCACACACAACCACACTAATTAACGGTCTCATCTCAACTCATATATTTGGTGAGAATTCGAAGTTCAGATACTGACCAGTGCGTGGGAGGGCCCCTCTAACGCCATAGCTCTATGTTTCCTTCAGGAATGATAACTGTCTCTCTCTCTCTCTGGTTTTGGGTTTTTGGTTTTTTGTTTTGGTTTGGCTTCTTTTGGTTTGGTTTGTTTGTTTGTTTTTTAGCTTGTCTTTCATTATCCTATCTGAACTTATACTCTAAAGATGGATTCTCTATGAAAAGACACCTCTGAAGATGTCAAATTCAGTAGAGAAGTGGAGGAGAGAACATGAGAAGCAAGGAGAGGGTAGGAGACGTGCTGCAGTCTATCAGTTTGTGTAGATCAATATCATGATGTATAAATCAAGAGCTTCCATCATTTTCACCAAAATAGCATCAAGCATGGATAGTGGATATGCTGAATAGAAACACAAAATGGAAGAGGAAGAAAGAAAAGAGTGAGGGAAGGAAACAGAGAAGAAAGTTCTCACATGCCTTCTTAACACCCTGAATAAGAAAAAGGCATGTCTTTGTCTTTTCCCAGAGGACCATTCAGGGAGCCAGAAACAGTTTACAAGAACGTATGGACCGTTGAAGAAATGCCTAGGATCCAGACCCTGGGCAGGCATTCTACTCATTTAGAACAAAGAGAAATGGTATCTGCTGGCAGTCCCTTCACTAAAAGCCAGGAACCTTAACTCTATCCATAGATCCACTCCATAGAACCTTTTATAGGTAAGAGTAGTCTACTACTTGCCCACTGGTAAGTGCCAGGTCTTGGGTAACTTGCCCTCATTAATTCTCTTTGTGATTAACAGGGAGGGTCCAGCATACTCCCCTCTTATCCAATTCTCTTCTCACTGCCATCCTTCTAATCTGTATCCACCTCCGGGCCATGATTGTGCTTCAGGTGTAACTCAGAGCCATGAAAGAGACTCGCAGGGTTCCCAGCCTAGAGCTGACAGTGCTTCCCCAAGGCATGCCGAATGAAGAACAAATTTTATATGACATTCAAGTCGCTCTAGCAACAATCTCCACCTAATAGCCCAGCCCCATTTCCCAACCCTGCATCATGTACCTAACAATCTAGTTCTGCCTCATATTCACTGGACCTCTACTGAATAGTCCAGCCCTATCTTAACCCTTTGTACCTCTCCCTGATGGTTCAGCTTTATCCCCAACACACTGAACCTCTACCTTCTTGTTTAGCCCTTCTGCCCACTCTCGTACTGCAGTGATGGTCCTACTGCAGTTCTACATGATGGTCCAGCCCTAACTTCCACCGCTTAAACTCTACCTGAGTTTCAGCCCTACGCCCTACATTCCAACAGAACTGAGCTCTTAACTGTGGAGGAAACACATCCTCCTTTCTGCCAACCGTGGTGTCCTCGTAAATGTTTACTCTGCCTCAATGACCTTCATACTCTGTATTCTTGAAATTTTACCACCTGTGTGAGATCTTTTTGGATCAGAATTTCTTCTTTCATCTTCTCTGTCCACAACTTTTTTCATTTGTGTTCCTTAGAGTGCTTAGCACATTCTAGTTTTCGTAATATGCACTCATAAATATATTGCCTCAACCAGAGATTGTAAAGGCAAGGAATTGGGATACAATGCCTCAGATCCTTTTAACAAATAGTCCCTGAGCTCGTCTTCTGTGTCAGGCATGGTCCAAGTAGATAGGGTTAGAAGGTGACCAAGACATGGCTTTATAAGACCTTATTTTGTAGCCTGATAATTTATATGCTCCTACAGTGCCTGGCTAAGTGCCAGTAATAGGTCCTCATTACATTCTGTCAAAAAGAATGAAAGAGGAAAGCAAATTAGTTGGCTGAATGATCACTATAGCTGAATAGGGACACAGTAACAAAAAAACCACCACCACCACCACCACAACAACAACAAACCACTCCAATGCTTCCCAGGCACCAACAACATCTCTAATTGGCTCAAAGAAAACATGCACATTTTCCTCAATATGTCAGAGATGTTGGCAGCCCATGTAGGTGTAATAACACATTGCTCTGTCAATTCAGAGATTCTTTGATGCGCTCATTTCAGGGAAATGTGTCTCTTGGTTGGAATGCTTTTATTTATTTTTTATCCCTTTCTTTCAGATGGTTGCTACACAACCTGATATTCAGTTCATCTAAATGGAAGATTCATTAATGTATGATTACATGTTTCATCAAAGGGGATTTTATCAAGCCCCTTTTTGGAGAGGAATTGGGTAGAATGATTTTTATTAGAAAATGTCAGCCTCTGGAAAGTCCCAAATTATAATTATCCAGAAAACACCGGAGCCTGATTCCTTTGGAGTTTTATTTGAAGGGTCTACAGCAGGTACCTGCACAGTGGCACACATACACACACCCACGTACATTCTCCTCTGTCTCTTCCTTTGCATATGGAAGAACATCAAGTCTCCCCTTCTGAGTACAGCAAAATTCCATAACTCATAAAATATAAGATATGTAATCCTCATAACACATACAGCCCCCTACCACACACTTCATTTCCATCTAGCAGTAAAGAACCACACACACTCATTCCATGACAGGAGTCCTTAGACTGGCATGATCTAGAAAGCTGACTTCTTTCAGGTTCTAAAAGTCTTCATCCAAGTGATAATTTTTTAAAAATCAACTCTCTCTAAAAAACAAGTGCTAACATCAGTGTATGAGGAAAATTAGTTAGTTCTCAGACCCAGGAATGAAGATTATTATCTTGGGAATAACACTTTAGCTATCATCTATAATGAACGAACTTAGGCTTTGTGATTTAGGAGAAGTCACAAAGTCTCAGGAGGCCATCAGTAAATGTGTGGTTGAAACATAGAAAGACCCAAAGCTAGTCAACCCAGGGAGGAGGAATCAAAGGCATGTGAATGGTAACTATAAAAGTTGAAACCTAAGAAGGAGGAAAGGCTTTCCAACAGAATGGCCTGCTGGATCCAAAGGAGGGGGACAGATAAAAACAATTTGCCAGTATTTATCCAAAACTATGAGCTATTAGATGTCGGTGTGTGGATCTGGAGATCAGACACCTGACTCATTGGGTATTTGCATGTCTCAGACCCTTTCCCCAAATGCCTCAGTGATCTTCACTGGGTTCAAATGTTCTAATTACTGAACAAATAGCTTTTTAAAGTTGGTTTATTCTCATCAAGACCCCAAAAGAGATCCTCACGTTGCACTTGGTTTATAAGTTTTTAGGGTCTCTTTTAATTCACATCATTCATCCCCTCTTTCATCTTGCCACTCACTGTGGAAGTGATCAGGTCATTTGATCTGTAGAATTCCCCACAATGTAGATGTAGGTCATTTCATCCCCATGGTGTCATTTAACATGTTTCTTTATTCCTTATATTTCCTGTAAACTGCCTTGCTTAGATCTAAGTTCCATTATTTGCCAAAGATACATCATGGATGTCATAACATTGGTTGTTCTGCTTTTAGTGAGGTGAAGGTTGATTAATGGGCTTGGGTGTTGTCAGCCTGATCCATCCATTCTGAAGTTCTTCATCAATCTTATACCTAAATATTTTAACAGCCATTGATGATTGTTGCTTAGATTTCTATTTTATAAGAGGTTGCAATGGTTCTTTTATAATTCTTTATAATTTCATTGCTTCTGCCTGGGTGGCTCAGTCAGTTAAGCATCCAACTCTTAGTTTCAGCTCAGGTCATGATCTCAGGGTTGTGAAATCAAGCCTCAGGTTGGGCTCCATGCTGGGCATGGAGTCTGCTTAAGATTCTTTCTCTCCCTCTCCCTCTGCCTATCCACCCCCCACCCTGCTCTCTAAAAAAAAGAAAGAAAGAAAGAGAGAGAGAGAGAAAGAAAGAAAAGAAATAAAACATCAAACATTTGGTTACTCTGAAGTACAGTGTGTATGTGAAAGGCAGGATAGATGATTGATTATTTTTCCCTTTATTTACACATTTTCAGAATAATGAGTTGATGACCAGTGAGTTTTTGCTCCATTAGGAGCACATGGGTTTTAAAACAATAAATGTGCTCAATCCTTTATAGTCATTATTCCTTTTGATGCTCTAGTTATTACATTTTTAACAAGTCGGAGCCCCATCAAGTTTGTTCCTAAACCTTTGGAAATGGCTTCAGTACCTCCTGATGGCATCCTTCCTTTCTGACATAATCAGATGTTTCTAGTTCATCTTGTGCACGTCGTATCCTAGACCTGGAATCAGCCATCTCTCCGAGGAGCCCTCATTCCTTTCTCATGGGAAAGAAGTTTTCATATTTAAAAACCTGGATGTTAGAGCTGCTTATTGGTATCATCCTTTCCTTGTCTCTCAGCATCATCATTATACAAAGCTAGGAAATTCACAAGGATATTGTGGGTACATCCAAACAAAACTGATCCGCTCAAGGTGCATACTATAGTATTTGTTCGCAAAATATGACAAGGGTAGCTTGGATTTGTTTTAAAATATCCTAAGTTTTTGTTTTTTTTTTTTAAAGTAGAGGGATGAAAAAAGAAGCTTAGAAAATGTTAAAAGTGGATGATGGGTATGTGGAAGTTTTTTATATTATAAATTCCACTTTAACTGGATGTTTGAAAATCTCCATAATGAAAAGTTTAAGAAAAGGGTGATCTCTCTCTCTCTCTCTCTCTCACACACACACACACTCACCCCTACCATTTCACACCTTCTTTCTGATTCCGTGTACGTAAAGCAACCTTTTCATTATTCAATTCCCCTGGTATTCTCATACAAGTCAGAAGAAAGTAGGGGAAACAGGATGTGAGCATTTTAGTCCCTATAAAGGGGAATCCCTGAATATACATTAATGAATTGTGAGCCTGGTTTGTTTCAATACTCTGGCTTTTGTATTTCAGTGCTTTCCTGCCATGTCACCAAGATACCCCTGAAGCTCTTCATCATTTTTGTTCTTCACTGTGGTCCTCAGCCATGCTGGACCCAGGTAATTCCTCCCAAGGGCAGACAGGGACCAAATCTTTGCGTTCAGTGCCTGGCTGTATCCCAATTGTGCAGCTCATCTCAATGCATTTTTCTGTTTAAGTCTAAATATATTTCTTAAAGTAAGACCAGTTTAGATCAGAGATGAAAACAATTATAAATACGTATTCACTACAACTCTGCCACGGTTCTGGGCACCTAGGCAACAGATAGGCAAACATTAATAAAACACAGCCCCTGCTGTCAAGGAAATAACATCTTACGGGAAAGACATGTACACAAGTAAGAGTATACAGAATCTGTAAGTAGGAAAAGAGTTTCAATGTTAAGCACAAGTGCTGCATTAGACAATCAAGGAAAGGGCTTTTGAAATGCAAAGAAGGACCGGTTAATTCTGAAGGAGTGCAGACAGGAAGCCCAGAGAAGAGGTCATAGGTGAAATGGGCCTTGAAATATGAGTGGGGATTCCATGGACACAAAGAGGCTGGAATCGAGCGAAGAGAAGGAGGCATTTAGGGAGAGAGAAGTGGATGTCCAGAGGTGGAGGAGTGAAGGGGCAGAGAAGGGTCATAAGGGGAAGAACCTTTGTAACAGGAACATTGTAAACCTGTGACTCTCAGCCCCACAGGCCAAGTCCAGCCTGCACCGGGTGTCTGAAAGAACATGCCCTCCGTGTTTTCAGATTGTCTGTGGCTGTTCCTGGACCGTCATGGCTGAGTGGAGTGGCTGTGGGCAAACCTTGAAATGCTTACTCTCTGATCCTTTGCAGAAGGATTTCGCCTGTCTCTGCTCTAGAACAATGCTTCTCAAACTTTAGTGTGCACAGAAGTCATCTCACAACCTCATCGAAATGCAGATTCTGATTTAATAGGTCTGAATAAACCTAAAGTTCTGAATTCCTAAGAAGCTCCGAGCTGATGCTAGTGTTGCTAGACAGCTCAGCTTGCTCGGAGTAGCAGACAGATAGAGGAACTCTGGATTCTCGGGGTCTGTTCTTCCAGAACGACATGGAAGAAAGAGTTTTGTTTGTTTGCTTGTTTTTCTAAAGTTCACCGAGATGCAAAGCCTTGTTTTAGTAACCACATTTAAAGCTTTTAAAAAAAGAGTTTTATAAATGCCAAATGGCCACAAATCAGGTCTCTCTCTTTCCTCAAAAGAAGGCTTATACCAGAGTCACTATATGCTCTTCATTCATTCTCAAAATGTCTCCATTTCTCTTCCATTAAGTTAAGGACCTCCTAACCGGTAGGTTCCCTAAGCCCCCCACCCCGTCACTGTATCGCTCCCAAGCCACCACCACGTACCTCTCTCCCTTAGCTGCAATAATTTGATGATGAAACACATTTCCAAAGTATCCAATGTTAAGTACCCAACCGAAAGGACCCTTTGCAAAACAAAAGAGCAAATCCAGCTGGGACTCTCTTTGAACCATAACAAATGTGAAATATTGCCAAAAGTAAGAACAGTCACTTGAGTGACTTCAAATATGTTCTGCTTATTTCAGCTTGCTGATATGAGGGTTGGATCTGTGAATAATTCCTTCCCTCTCCTCTATTTTTTAAATTTTATTTTTGTTTTGAGAGAGAGAGAGAGTGTGTGTGTGTGTGTGTGTGTGCACATGTATGGGGGGCAGGGGAAAGGCAGAGGGAGAGAGGGAATCTCAAGCATGGACCCCACTGAGGGGCTCAATCTCACAACCCTGAGATCATGACCTGAGCCAATATCAAGAGAGGGACTCTTAACCAACCGAGCCTCTTAACCTCTTAACTCTTAACCTCCTCCCCTTTATTTTTAAGTAGAGGATTAGAACTAAGATTTGGCAAATATTGAATCTGAAAGAATATTTAAAATCCTCTGGTATTCAAATGTATTTTTTCCTGGCAAAGAACTTTCTATTTCTGTACCTCCCCCCCTCAAAAAAACACTTATGTGAAGGACCAAACTTGAAGGACACTTTGCAAATCAATAGCTCTAAAAAAAATAACATTTAGATGAGCTAACTCCAAGTGACTCAGAAAACATATGGATTGAATTCCCACCAAAACTTTATACAGGGACTATATATTTAATTTGTTTATCAGAGTGCGTGTTACAATTTATCTGAAAAAAAAAAAAATCTCTTCCTCATCATGGCTCCATAGTGTTCTTGGTTCTTCTGGAACCCTGACCCAAGAGCCAAGGGTGAGCGTCCCCACTCAACTACTAACTCAGTTGTGTTTGGCAAGTCACTGAAACTTACTGCCTTCATCCAGTTTCGTGCCTGCTGAGGCCCATTCAGCCCTAAGAGCAGAACTGGGTGGATTTGCCCAAGATCTCCCAGAACCAAGAGTCAAGTCAGCCTTCTGACCGCACAGCAAGGGCTTTCTTCAACATTCTGTTCTGTGCTGCTCCTAAGAATAAAACTCATCCATTTCTTGCCTTGTTCTGGAGAGATTGGAAATGGAAGCTTCCAGTCCCATCTGAAGGAGTATGACCCCCAGTGCTATTCAGTTGCTATCCTGTTTTGGGGGCCAACATTGGAAATCGATCACTTTTGTGGAGATGGGTATAGGCCCCCAGGCAGCAATGGAGATTTTTAAGTTCAGATCAATGGAGAATTTTGTAGGTAAGCATAGCTTTCATTGTCCCATGTTTCAGGCTTTTCTGAGAGGGACTATGGAGGCCAAATGTGCCCTCACAATGACACACACCTTAGAGGTTGCTTGTGAATTACCTGTGCTCTGTTTATAAGTGTGGAACGAGGAAGACCAGGGACCCTGTGGGGAATGATCAGGAGTAGCCCCCTCCACGTGTATGTTTCAGCCAAACGTTGTAATAAAGCTAGGGATATTAAAACGTGAATGGGAAGCCTGAAACAATTTATACCCCATCTGATGAAGGCTTTGAGAATGTTTTCTACACCATTTCTCAATGGTCACCAAATGAAAAGGGCAAAGGGGTATGAGCAAGTGCAGGCGAGCTCATCACCTCTGCAAGCAGATTTGGTTCAATAGGCTTGTGGCAGAAGGTGCCCTCTGCATGGCCTGGGGCTTATTAAGCAGGACAAAGGCTGATTTCCCCCACACTTTCAGCGGGGCCCCCTATACAAGGAAGGCATCTTCCCGTGCTGCTTACAAAGTGCCTGGCACTGTTCTAAACTAAAGATACATATGAATTTTGTAATCTTTTAATCGTCCAACGGTGTCTTATTTACAGTAGTAGCTATACCTGCACCTGTGTGGTTATTATGTGTGTGGTTATTATGATACCCATTTTCCAGATCAGGAGACTGAGGTGAGAAGCAGGGTAAGAGACTCATCCAAGCTGATAACACAGCTAGTAGACTTCAGAGTTAGAATTCTGCCCTAATAAGAAAACAGTCCTCTAAGCTTCAGATTCTAACTGCCTTTGGGAACGAACACACATCACCGTCTTCTCGGGGAGCACCCGTGAGACGGGGCGTGCATATACATAATCGGTGCAGTCCGACTAAAGAGGCCCGCCTGGGACCCAGAAATAGTGATCTCAAAATTTGTCTCAAGAAAAATACCCCAAGCCTGAAGCATCCTTAGGCAAGGCTCACAAGCAAACCTTCAGTGTCAAGATCAAGAGCGTACCACAGGCTCTTGAAATGTGAAACGTGAATGTGTAATGACTCGCACGTATTCATGTTGTATGATTATCATGCCTATCATGTGTCATGTTTTGGGGTTTATGAGGCTGTTTCCTTCTGAAGCTCAGCAGAGGAAATCAAAGGCTTGGATGTCAATTTAGGTGAAGGTAGACTAGTTTTCAAACTCAGGCATCGTCTGGAAGAAAATACCAGTAAACCATGTGCAATGGAATAATCCACACTATCCAGTCCTAATCAGCCGGGAAGAGACCACACCTCCCGTGTACCAGACCATCCCACATGCAGCAGAACTGAAGTGCACAGAGTCCTGATGTCTGGCCCTTTCCTCCTCAGCTTTGGCCCACACTCTGTTTCAGGGCACAGAACTCTGGCTGGTTCCTGGGTGTCCCCTGGGGCTTCACACTTGTGTGGCTTTGCACTGGCTCTCACTTCTTCTTGGAATGACCTTCTTGCTGGTTACCTGGCAAACTATTCCTCGTTCGTGGGATGCCTTACATCACCACGCTGTGCCACTTTCACTCTTTCCCTCCAAACCTCGCGTCCTCGGTCAGCCATCCCGCTACACTGCCCACCCGCCCAGCAGAGCAGTTTGGGTATAGCGCCAAGAATTCAGACTTTGGAGTCAGACAGAGGTTTCTCCCACCCAGATCCATTCATTCTCCAGCATTCGCTGATTCTTCTTCAGGTGGGGACGGTCAGAGTACCTATCTCAGAGTGGGGAGAGATCACATGATATATACTCATGGAAACCTTTAGAAATTCCCATTATGTGTTTCCGACTCACATCCTGTTGGACTGTAGTGGTCTCTTTAGTGACTGTTGCTTTCTGAAGCCTACCATACCTTTGCACCTGTGATTCCCGAGCACTTGGGAGAGTGGCCAGGGAGGAGACTTCAATGAATATGTATCAAATGAAAGGATGAGTAAATACGAAGGCAGCAGAGGATCTCAGGACCTTATCTAATGTTTTACCATGTGCATTAGGACCTCCTCCATAAATCAAAATTTGATGATCCCCACAAAATCATAGATGCTTGAAATATCAGTGAATTAAGACAATAATAAGCTCCTATAGATTTATTGATCCCAACACATGGATGGATGAACTTTCTTATGGATGAACTTCGGGAAGAACTCTGCGGCTCATCAGGGGCTCGCCGAAATGATTCAACCCCTCTATTGGAGAGAGGGAAATTGAAATGGAAATTAAGTATTTCCAAGGTCACGGAACCAATGGGCAGTAGAGCCAGAAGAAGAAAGTAAATCCCTTGAGTCCCTGGTGTCTGCCATGAGGGGTTTGCCATCGTGCAGGGAAGCCTAGCTCACACATGGAAAAGTGGGAAAGAAATACCCCACTGTGTATGCCCAAGGGCTGAGTGGTGAGCCAGCATCTCCAAGTGCAGCTGGAGTTCAGCCTGCTAATGGGGTTGCCCTGGGGATTATTGAGTTGGCCTCGGAGAATTGAATCACTTCTGAAATATTTAGAGCACCTGTGTGCTGTTCAGCCTCATTAAGTTGTCCCATCCCCCTCTTAACTTCCCTGGGCCCTTAAAGTGTTATATATTATACTTTGGAAACGTCTGAAACGGGAGGAGGTGAATAAAAGGGGATGAGACAGATTCAGATGCACTGTTTTCAGTGGACTTATTTGGAATTTATGGCTCCGTGCAATCAATCTTTCATCCACTTAAAAATTCACCTCTGCCTCTTCTTGTATCAACAGCGTTGAGATGACACGTGTAGCAGCAGGGGGTTGTTAATAGTCTGGAGATGCAGTGCGGTGGCTCACAGTTTCAATATTTTAATACGTTCCTGCTTGCAGTCATGTTTTTCAAGCAGGTTAACATTGCTCAAACGTAGAGCAGATTACAGAGACATGGCCGAAAGCAGTGACAATTCTAGGAAGCTGTGGCAATCGTCCGAGCAAGAAACTTGGACTATGAGTTTGAAACAAAGCAGAGATGAGCGCGGGGGGGGGGGGCAGATGGAGAGAGGAGAGACCTGGGAGGGGTTAAGGTCTCTGAGGAGAGAGCCAGGGTCTGTCTTGCTCAGCTGAATGTGGAAATTGAGAAATAAGATTAAGTAAAGAACAATGTCATTGTCCAAGGCCACTCGGCCAGTTCAGGTGTAGCACCCTGCAGCAAAATCTTGAGAATCAGCCAACCAGGAGGCTCTCAGAGACTCCTGGGCTCCTGTTTGCATTCTCCTCCCACTTTTCCCAAGTGCCCAGAATCCTCTGGAATCTTCCAGAATCCTCCAGAAGCTTCAAGGTTCAATTTTTTTTTAAAGATTTTATTTATTTATCTGACAGAGAGAGAGAGATCACAAGTAGGAAGAGAGGCAGTCAGAGAGAGGGGGAAGCAGGCTCCCCGCTGAGCAGAGAGCCCCATGTGGGGGTCAATCCCAGGACCCTGAGACCATGACCCAAGCTGAAGGCAGAGGGGCTTAACCCACTGAGCCAACCAGGCGCCCCAAAGGCTCATGTTTTAATTATTCCTTTCCTCTTAGTTTCCTTCAAACCTAATCTGTGACCCTTCCCTCAGGACCTTTGTGCCCCAGTCAGACTAACTCAGGGCTAAATCAACATCACACAATAATATCAAGAGCCAACATTTACTCAGTGCCACATATTTTACATTTATCATCTTTATTGGATCCTCACAAGAACTCTCTGAAGCCCGTAATATTATCATCCCCATTTTTCAGATGCTAAAATCAGACAGTGCAGAGGCAACATGTCAGGATTTGAAGGTAACCATTCTGACTCCTGGACCTCACCCCAGTATCACACCTCTCTCACAAACAGGCGGTGAACCTAGCCCACCATGGCAGTTCTTCTCTTCTTACGTGGGTATTTTTCCCCAACCTTACAGGAGCCAGAAGACTGTCATGTATGTATTTATTGATGTGAATGGGTCATTAATGGAAGGATATTCATTGAGGCCACATTATTTCCCAAATACCTCACTAAGCTAGGGTGCAAACAGCTAACATTTACTGATTGTGTACCGTCTACTAGGTTTGCTACACACTTATGTGCAATCAGTTATTTAAACTTGACAACAACAACTTTGAGTAGGTGTAGTCATCATCAACTCCAGTTTATTGATGAGGAAACAGAACTCGAGTTCACACGACCACTCAGGGACAGAAATGGGGTTCAAACTCTGAGACTGTCATCTACAGGTTACACTTTTAGCTACTATGCTCTGCAGGAAGACAGGTGGGCTCATGTTTAAGTTGAGGAAATGTATGCATGATCAAGACTCAAAAAAAGAATGGATCCCCTAGTAACAGATGATGTGTGTTTTCATGGCCTAAGTGAATGGGGAGCACATCCCTGAGAAGAGGAACAGAGATTAAGCAAGATTTGAGTAAGCAAAAAGAAAAGGTCCAGGCATTGCAGACGTGGAGGTCAAGATGAAGGTCACGGTGAGAAAATGCTAAGGGTAAAAGCAACATCGATTTATTGATGTCAGAGATTTCATGTTGGGGAAGGGAAGAGGTGAGTGAGTTGTGATTCAGAAGGAAATTTACAGTCTCCTTTATCAGGCTAGGAAATAAGGTCTTTTTCCTGTAGATATTTTTTTTAAAAAAAGGAAGAAAAGAAAGAAAAAGGCGGACTGAAGGCTTTGATCTCGGGGGAACACTGAGCCTCAGTTTCACCATCTGTGTAACAGGACTGTTACTGCCACCTTGCAGGCAGCATGAGCCAAGCACTGAGCCTGCAAGAGTGCGCATTTGCACCGAAGGGTAGTTATTCGTCCCCTCTGCGAGTCACAACAAGGAGCTGCATGAGATGGGAGACCCTTTAGGGACAGAAAGGACACTAGGACTGTCACCGATGGACTGAACATCGGCAAAGAAGACGACGATATGTGCCAGGTAATGGCGTCAGTTTCTAGCCTAGAAAGTAGGGAAGGCAGAAATGAGAGCGAACCAGCTCTTGTGGGGAGCACGGTCGCAAAGTTTGGTTGTCGACAAGCTGTACCCGCAGTGACAGTAATAACAGCCAGGAAGCAGTGGAAGAGAGGGAATGGGAGCTCTTTCAAGTCCTGAACTGCCCCCCTGAGTTCGGAGTCCTCTGTGTAAATGTCATGTACGTCCTTTTTGCACTCACCAGACACTACTTCCCCAGCGATGCCCATGGCTTCTTTACCACTCAGCGCTCAGCTCAAACGTCACCCCCTAAGAGGAGCCATCCCTGACCTCCCTAAGATAAGACAGTGGCCCCCCACGCTCTCCAGCCCTTCGTCTTGTTTTCAAGAAATGTCTGTTGTTCACAGTCTGCCTCCCCAGGGCAACAGGGAAAGGGTCCTTTTCCCCGCTGGGTCCAGAGCCCAGAAGAGGGTCTGGGACATAGCAGGACCAGTAGCTTGAGCAAATGGTCTCGAGCAGTGTTAAAGGCAATAAACATAAATGCATTTGAATAAGTGAAACTATAATGTTGAATTTAGGCAGAGAATGAGGGAGAAGAGCAGAAGCTACAATCCAGCTCCTTGGAAACATCCAAGGTGCGGGGAACAGGA
This sequence comes from Mustela nivalis, assembly GCF_964662115.1. Taxonomy (NCBI): domain Eukaryota; kingdom Metazoa; phylum Chordata; class Mammalia; order Carnivora; family Mustelidae; genus Mustela; species Mustela nivalis. The sequence goes on from NC_139024.1 coordinate 144,193,540, forward strand.
CGGAGATGAGGAGCAAAAATGAGATCAGAGACGTGGGAAAAGAGGCAAGATGCAGAAGTGTCCTGAAGTCCAAGGGCAGACGGTGTATCAGAAAGAAGGTGGGGGAGAAAAAGATGAAGGGAGGGAAGGAAGCAAGAAGGAAGAAGGAAGAGAGGAAGAAAGAGAAAAAAATCCAACATGGCCAAGTGCTACAGAGACAGGAGGGAAACTAAAATCTAATAAGGAAGCATTTGCTGGGGGAGGGGGCTCCTCTGGGCCCGTGAGCTCCAGCCCGAGAGAAGGATGATGGAGGGAGAGAGGTACCGCTCCCTGCAAGCCCTGGAAATCTTGAAATGGGGTGGTTGAGAAGTAAGACGGTAGTTCAAGGGGAGAAGAATGTAAGAGAGAGTAGGTCCTCTGTAGGAGAGAATTCGGCATGACAAGGAGGAGACCCAAAGTGCTCCAGAAAAGGGATATACTAAGGAGAGGATGGATGTCTGTCCTCAATGGGAGGCCAACGGATGAGCAGGTTCATGACATCGGCGACCAGAATCCACAGAATGACTTTGTGATGACTTGTGACCACATTACCGTAGGGTCGTAACCTCAAACCTAAGAAGAGAAATTCAAGAGTACATGAAAACAGATACTAATGCCTTTGCCACAGGGAAAGATCTTTACATCTGCTTAAAATCAACTTAGGTGCAAAATGGAGCATCTAACGCAAATGGAGAACATTAGAGAAAGATGACAATAGTGAAAATAGAAGAAGGAGAGAGAAGTATTCGGGCTCTTGTGGCCGTATCGGCCAACCCCCTGGTTGAAGCAAGACCCTTACCCCAGCAGCCAACCCGGGAAAATGGGGTGCTCCCGGTCTCTTGCCTTCCTGGTGAAGTTTTCAGTAGAATAAGAAGGTGCTGAGGGCACTTAGAAGTATGTTATAAATGAATCTGAGCTGATATAGTAACGCTTGAAAGTGATTTTATTATCCCAGATGTAACAAGACAGCTTTGTGCACACCCATTGAGAGGTGATTAATGGGTCTCCTGGAACCTCACGCAAAGGCCTTTGAAAGCACCTGTTTGGAGGAGGCATTGGACCAGCAGGAGGCTTAATGACTCTAGCGGGATACTGCTGCCAACAGCAGGGTCCACACAGGTTCCCCAAGTGATAAATCAGATTTACGGAGATGGCGCTTGGCAGGGGGACCCCCGCCCCAGCCCCTGCCTAAGGGGGAGCCTGGTCCATGGCACACAGCCTAAATATATCAAAACAAGAACATCAAGCTTTAAAAAAAAAAAAAAAAGTTATAAGATTAAAAAAAAAAAAAAATCACACAGCAGAGAAGAAGAAATGAAGACATGCCCCAAACCCCAGGCCCCGAGGGAGTTGCCTTCCCCAAGTTTCATGCTCTCTGGAGATGGGCTGGTCCTCTTGTGTCCTCCTCCCATCCCAAGTGACAGCTGGGGCAGGTTGGTGAAGCTGAGGCCTGGAGTTGATGGACTCCTATTTCTCTTCCTTTTTCTGTCTTCCTGCATATCACCATGCTCTTTTCGCTTGCACTTTCCTTTGGTTTCATCAAGTACTGTCCGGTTAAGAATATAGGACACACACGCTTTCATCTCTGCACACACACACAAACACACACACACACACACACACGCCAACAGGCACACATTCCCACAGCAGATCATAAGGGCAGGACCTACTCCAAACCCTTTTTATCTTCCAGTACCTGGCACAGTGCTCTGTGCAGTAAATCTTTATGGATTTTATTTCCATTTTCATTTCTTTTTGTACATTTGTAAATTAGCACAAACTTTCATTAAAGAAATTATATATACCCAGAGATGAGCACTGTGACTTATTCCAGAAAAATCACAGCATTAGACTGTTGAGTTCTTAGGATTTCTTACACCTTAACATGGCACCAGTATGCCATTCATTCATTCATTCATTCATTCCCCACTGAAGCCCTATCATTCCCGGGTACTGTGCACACTGTACACACACATACACACAGATCCCTTCTCTCTAGTGACTCAGTTTTATAAAAGAAATACTAATCATAAGTAATTACTGGATGGCTTAACATATTCTAATAAGAGTGCCAGATAAAGGGACCACTGGGCTGTCCTGGATAATCAAACAGTGATCAGAGTACCTTTTTTTTTTTTTTTGAAGATTTGTTTATTTTCGAGAGAGAGCAGTGGGGAGGGCCAGAAGGAGAGAGAGAGAGAGAGAGAATCTCAAGCAGACTTGGTGTTAAGTGCAGAGCCCAACTTGGGACTCGCTCTTATGACCCAGAAATCACGACCTGAGCTGAAACCAAGAGTCAGTCACTTAATGGGATGACCCACCCAGGCATGGCGGAGTAGGGTTCTGAAGGATGAATAGGAGCTTCTGTACTGTGGAAAGCCCTCGTGAGGTCTAGTGATTCTAACATCATCCCCTTGGGACTCACCTGGAGACAGTGCACATCCAAGGGCATGGCTAAGGTTTGCTCAAATCTACAGATTGAAGTAAGGTTACCACACCCACCTTTCTGTGGCATGCAGGAAGGGTTCCTGGACTCTCCCTGAGTCCAGACCAGACAGAAATACGGTGAAGAGACACTCATATCTGACTCCATGTTCCTCAGGTGCCTTTTGAGAGGGTTGTGTTGGGAGGGCTACCCACAAGCATCTGTCCAAATCCCTTGCAGGTTCTCGAAATGCTGAGGGATTTATTAATTCGGTCATTTTTATGTAGACATTTATCACTTGACCCCTTTAAAGGGAAGTGCCTGCATGTCTTTGATCAGAGAATTCCCATTATCTGGAAAATTGCTTTTCTAGTAAGGTAGGACAGGGGATGTTGGAGACTTGGCCTGTTTATTTCACTTTGAAGTTTTAAATTGTAGTCTGGCTTTAGAAATGGCAGAGCTCCATTTTCTTTCTGTCTCTGTGCCACTCCCTTCAAAGGGTTCATTTTATGAATCATTTCACCAGAAAGATGTTTGAGCATGTCCCTCACTGTGACACAGCCACTTCTGTGGCTTTATTCTGAGGGAAGATAGTGCTCATTATCTACACTCTGACGACATGAAGAACGAGTGAGGCTCTCATCTGGTGACAAGAATACAGGAAGTAGGGTATAAGAACACAACTGACCATTTAAAACCCTGTCCAAGGAAGCTTAATGAAATGAAAACGAGTTCTCCGATTCTACTGTGACTGTACAATATTGGATCGTTGTTGCATTGTGATGAAACAAATCACAGGAATGTATAGTCCTCACATTAAATTTTTTGTCCTATTGCTAAAAAACACATTCAAATGGCAAAAACTTACACATTCCTGAAAATGAAGAAAAATGCTTGCAAGTTAAAAAGGCACTCTTAGGGGCACCTGGGTGGCTCAGTGGGTTAAGCCTCTGCCTTTGGCTCAGGTCATGATCCCAGGGTCCTGGGATCGAGCCCTGTTTGTGCTCTCTGCTCAGCAGGGAGCCTGCTTCCCCCTCTCTCTCTGCCTGCTACTCTGCCTACCTGTGGTCTCTCTCTCTGTGTGTGTCAAATAAATAAATAAAATCTTTATTTTAAAAAAAGGACACTCTTAGTACTTAGCAATTCCCATATTAAAGACAAGTATCTCAATAATAGTTTCTAATATTATAAACGTCCTTACTGAATGCTTTTGGCACTAACCACTTTAAATACTTTTTTTTTATGTTAAAACTCTTGGGAGGTAGTATTTTTCTGCCCATTTCACAGATGAATAACTGAGAGAAGTAGGCCGAGGAAGGAACTTCCACAGGGCCATGCAGAATTTCGGCTCTCGAAGGCTACACCTACGATTCCCCCAACAGTGCTTTGCTGGGGAAGCAAAGGAGAAAGAGGAAAGATGGCTAGCCAGCCTTCCTCAGGGAACTGAAATCCTAGCTTTAAAGTTAAGTGAGCCATTGAGGCCAAAAGCCATAACAGTATAGGGCTCCAGTTACCAGGATGAATTGCAAACAACATGGATCCAAGCAGACAACCCAAAGAGAGAGCTGGGGAACAGCTTCCGACAGTGCTTGGTGTAGAGGGAGGGGGCAGGGCGGAGGGGTGAGCGGACACTTGCTCAGTCATTATTCATATCTGGTGCTTGCCCTGCTGGGGTGAGTCACCATTCTGAGGCAGGGGGGAACTTAAGGAAGGCAGAGCCAAATAATGCTTTAGCTGTCACTTAAAAACAAACAAAAAAACCAGTAGAGGGAGGAATAAGGGAATGTAGATCATGAGGCCAAAGAGTCTGGTTCCAAGCATGGCGTCCCGAAGGGAGTCTGTTGGTTTCAGAGCAGTGTGCGGAGCCATGGGATAAGATGGCTTCTTCTCTTTCACCTTCGCCTTTACGTTCTCCTTCTCTTTTTATGAGCAGGAGACTTTTCCGCCAGCCACATGCAGTCCCACTCAGTCGGCCAGCACCAGGATGTCCCCTTTTCCTCTAGCTTGCCAGCCCTCCTGAGTTTGGGGAGTCAGGGCCTCTCCTGAGCCCGCCGAACTCAACACCACCTGTCCCCCTCCTCTTAGGGTTCTCGGCTCCTTTGACCACGCACCAACAGGGGAATAGATGGGACTTGCGTGCCAGGACACGGGTGCCTGAGAACCGTAGGGAGGATGGCTAACAGTATTAGAAGCTTTATAAATCCCTGCTTTCGGGGCGCCTGGGGGGCTCAGTCGGGTAAGCATCAGACTCTTGATTTCAGCTCAGGGCATGATCTCAGGGTCATGAGATCGAGCCCCACATCAAACTGTGCTCAGCAGGGAGTCTGCTTCTCTCTCTCTCTCTCTCCTCTTGGCCTTCCCCCTGCTCGCTCGCTCGCTCGCTCTCTCAAATAAATACCTCTTTAAAAAATAATAATAATAATAGGTCACTACTTTCTGCTGAGTCCTCTGAACTGTGACATGCAGCTCACAAGCTCTTCTGTTCTTCCTTCCCCTCCGAATCTTCCTGGCCAGCACCAGACTGTCAGCCAAGCTAAATGCCCAGTCTTCCTCCTCCAATCCATCACTGACCCCTGCCATCCACCAGCGCCCACCCATGGAATATCACCTTTCAGTCACAGAAGCAGTAATCCCCCAGGGGCTTCACATAGCCACATGTACCAACAAGAACTAGTAGAGTCCATTGTGTGCCAGACATCATTCTAGGAGCCGGGGACGCAAAGACGGGTACAGCGCTATTCCCAATCTTAAGAAACATGGCATTTAGTAGAAAAGTTTTAAACAGAAATCCAAATTTTTTTTAATTTTTTAAAAGATATTTATTTATTTATTTATTTGAGAGAGAGACAGAGAATGAGAATGAGTGGAGAAAGGTCAGTAGGAGAAGCAGACTCTCCGTCGAGCAGGGAGCCGGAGGCGGGACTTGATCCGGAGACTCCAGGATCATGACCTGAGCGGAAGGCAGTCGTCCAACCAACTGAGCCACCCAGGTGCCCCCAGAAATCCAAATTTTGATAAACTATATCTAGACTAGCATTTTATAATTAATCATAAATGTCAAAAAACCTAAGATCATTAGAAAGGAATCGTATTTAACTCTTTCTAAAGGCCATGCGTTGAGTAATACAGTTTTGATAAGTAAAGTATGTTTTTATTTTTATTTTAAGATCACTTTATTTATTCATTGGGAGCGAGAGAGAGTGAGAGCAAGGGCAAGAGCAGGGATGAGCGGCAGAGGGAGAGGGAGAAGGGCTCGATCCCAGGACCCTGGGATCATGACCTGAGCCTGAAGGCAGATGCTTAATGACTGAGCCACCCAGGAGCCCAAAAAAGTATGTTTTTAATTAGATTTTCCCTCTACGAAATAAACCCTTCTGCTAGTTAGAAAATGCACCCATGCAGAATGACTTTGTATTAGCTCTGCTGCGGTAACAGCTCCAACATTTCAATACTTTGCAACATTTGCTTCTCACTCGTGTGATGTGTGGGCTCTCTCGCCAGCTATGGTTCTGTCCTATGTGTCTCTATTTCAGAACTCATGCTGGAGGGATCTCTCTGGTGCAAACCAGTCTAATGAGAGGAAAACAGCAGGTGGGGGAACATACAATGCCTCTTCTAGCTTTGGCCTCATGAGATGTATGTTGTACTCAATCATATTTCATTGTCCACAGCAGGTCACATCAAGGTCAAAGACATCAAGTGTCTTTCGCACAGACAAAGGGTGTGGAAAGCAGATAGTTACTGGATTCCAGTACCTTCAGAAAGTCTCTGTGACTCGCTGTATCTATATTTCTATCTCTATCTATCACAACGACTTTTAATGATCAAATGCATACCAGCCAGGGCATGCTTGGAGAATTACAAATGTCAAGAAATTGTGATGCTTGGAATAAATGTTAATCTGACACCAGGGTTCCAGAACTCTTCCACTTTGTACGTTGGAGGCCTGGAAAGAAATCGAAGTGGTTTTGTCAGCCTTCTCTCAAATTTCTGGGACATCTGGGAGCAGATGGCAGCGAGTAAGATTTACTGATGAGCCAAACAGGCTTCCTTTAGCCAGTGTTTTAGCGTTACCCAGTGCCATTTTGATGCATCTAAAGTTCTTTTTTTCACCAATGCATTCTTTTAATAAATCAGATAACTGAAAGATAGACTTGAAATATGATTACAGCAAAACTCTTGTAATTCAGTTTCTCTTTCTCTCTCTCTCTCTTTTTTTTTTTTTTTTGTGGCTCAGTTTCTTTCTTTCTTTCTTTCTTTCTTTCTTTTTTTTGTAGTTCCATTTCTTTTTTTTTTTAAGATTTTATTTATTTGATATAGAGCATGAGAGAGAGAGAGAGAGAGATCACTAGAAGGGGTGAGAGGCAGAGGGAGAAACAGGCTCCCCGCTGAGCAGGGAGCCCGACTCGGGGCTCGATCCCAGAACCCTCAGATCATGACCGGAGCCGAAGACAGATGCTCAACCAACTGAGCCACCCAGATGCCCCACAATTTCTCTCTCTCTCTCTCTCTTTTTTTTTTTAAATGTTAACTATTCCCAGACTAGCAGAGCTTAATTAGAGGTGAGCTTTGTTGGGGGGAATCTTACAAACACGTGGTCCCACCTATGAAGGTCCCTCTTGCCAGTTTCTCTGCCTTCATTGCTACCACCGCGTCCAAGTCCCCTCAGATCACCTGGGATCCTGCCCCACTCCCCGGACCGCCCTCCCACTTACGCCCTCCTCGCCTGCTTTTCTCAGTAGGCAGCCTGCGTGAGCCCTTGAAATCAGACATCAGGCGGTGTAACCTCCTCTTCCCCAAAGCTGCAAGGGCTCCCTTTTCATTCAGAGCAGTCCCCTGCGATCGCCTACAAGGTCCTTCCTGGTCTGGGCCCCGATACCCCCATGTCCTTCTCCCTCCTCCTTCACTCACTCTGCTCCGGCTTCATTGCCCTCCTTTTCCGTGGAACCAGATACGCTGCCATCTTAGGGCCTTCGCTCCAGGCATCCTCTTCCTTTTGCCTGAAATGTTCTTCCCCTGGACATCTGCTTGGTCGGGTCCCTCACTTACTCAAGTATGGCCGTCCCATGTGTGACCAGGAAAATGGCCCCAACACTTGGGGTCCTTCTGACCCTGCTCTCTGCTCGTTCTTTTTACAAATAGCACTTTGTCACCAATAAACTTTCATAATAATTTGCCTACTCTCTTTACTGTTCAAAAGCTGTCTTCCACTCTCTCTCCTAAGCTTATGAGTCCAACTGCCTTTGTCTCTTCTGTTCGCTGTTCTATCGCAGCCACCAACAATGATGTGGACGTTCAGCAAGTCCTTAAATGACAAAGGGCATACCTATCTTCCTTCCTTTGCCATAGAACATTGAAAGACTTTTGTAGATGACTGGTTCACTTCCTTCATCGTTTTACTTTTTAAACAAAAAATTATTTTAAAAATCATTTTGCACTCTACATATGCAACTAGAAGCCTTCCTTCCTCAGGTTTGAGTAAAGAACACTTTCCAAAGTGGTACCAATTTCCCCCTGGAAAAAGCAAAAATCAGCATTTCCAATATCATCGTGTGACACTTGGGTGATCAGTATGGAGAACTAGGCACTGCCCCTTCCGTTTACGGATCGTGTTATTGAGCTCAAGAGGGTGGCAATGATGTTCCTTGTCATTTAATCCATACCTTACCCCTAATCTTTTTAAGTGCCCTTCTTCCCCTGGGTTCCTCAAATGTGAGCTGAATGCCAAAGTCAATGGAGACTCCCCTAACAATTTGATTTTATTACAAAAATGATGGTGTCCTTACATGGCTTGAGAAACGGATGCATTTTCATGAAGAAAGAAAGAACTGAAATTTCAGGGTGCTACCTAAGTTAGAGCCTTCTGATGGACAAACCTAATAACTCCTGCCTTTCATCCTGTAATTACACCGCTCTCAAAAAGCCTTCCTGGTTCCCCTGTTCCTCCTACAAAGTTCCTGAAAGGCCTGATGCTCCTGTTACAGAATTTGTGCCCCCCTGACCACATTTTTCAGAGTCTGTATAAACATGCAACCCGTCCTTGATTGGATTATAAAACTGAGACAAAAAGAATCTGGTTTTACCAAACGCCTTTCAGGATTTGGCACATAAATAATAGTTAACCCCCAAATCAAACTGGGCGTGAATTCCATCCACCTGCTGGCTGTGTAACCCTCAGCAGGCCACTTACTCCCTAAGTGTCATCTGTAAAAAGGGCATAACAATAGACCTGCTTTTTAGGGTGTTGGGAGGATCAAATGAGATAATACCCACAGGGCTTCTGTTAGCTCTTCCACCATCACGCCCAAGTAGAATTCAGTGTCTGCATGAGAAACACGTTTTTCCTATAAAACTACTAGCTTATTAAATGAGTATGCTAAAAATTCATATTGAATATATGAATGTTGTAGTGCTCCCCAGGAACCCTCAACCTGTCCCAACAAAGTCCTGAAAAATGGAACTCCTCTTCCATTGTCACCCAAAGGATGGGAGCGGGCACGAAGTTTTGCTTACTTTGCACCATCTTGTCAAAGTGAATAGTCTTTGCCAAAGGAGCACATTAGAGAAAATGGTCCTCATGGTAAAAACTGAAAAGCCTGGGACAGTGTCCAGCTCATTTATGATTTAATATATTTAATGTGAGCTTCACCTTATGCAAATAATATGCTACACATGCATAACTTCTCTTGCCTGGATAGTGGCTCTTCAAATCTGGATGGAATTAGGAGAGAAATGCTCTGGGTCTGTCAGAAGGAAGCAGTGAGACATACACACCCATATGGATTTATAGTTACGTGGGAGGTTTGGGGACTTGGTTGCAAAATCCTCATATGCAGAGCCCACTTTGGTGATGAAAATAATACGGTCTCTTACAACGTTTCGTTTTCTTTGACTGTATCTTGAGTTAATGGCAAAGCAGAGCAGAAGCGATGGTCGTCACCATCTCAGACATATTCTTCCTTTTCAGGGTAGTGTGACTAATCGAAGTTCTTCCTTCTGCTTGGTCAGATATGAGGCGCTGAGACATCATCATGACCTGTGTCCTCAAGGAATCCACAATGGGGGTGGAGTTGGGGGAACTACCAGCACTGAGTAGGACAAGTTTTACGAGTCAAGTGAATGGCAATAGCAAAGGAGAGTAGGTTTCATTAGAAGGCTGTTTAGGGACGGGTGATGGGCTATGAGGAAGAAACAGGCTTTGGAACCAGGCTTTGAGGTAATGCTAGGATTTCTTAAGCCAAAGAAGGAGGATAGAGGCTTCCAGAGGGTTAAGAGGGAGAGGAAAACGTACTGAGTCTTGACACTCAGAGGCCAGTAATGTGGCTAAAAATGGGACTGGAAAGGAAGGGAAATCCCATTATTCCAGCCTCTCTATACGCTGACCGCTTTATAAACACGATCACCCCAACTCCTCCCGTAGGCGCCGCTGGACAGGTGAGAATGCCAGGAGCTCAAAAGGGAACAGAGTCCTGTGCAAAGTTGGAGCCAAACTCAGGGCTGTCTGACTCCAGCGCCTGTAATCTTTGCATCCAATGCTATGAATTAAAATCCAAAATCAGAGTCAAGGAGAGCAGCAAATTTTCAATAAACACTCATTCGTCAGCAGGAGACTATTGCTGCCTAAGATTCTCCTGCCCACCCTACGGCTCCAGATTCTCGACAGAGATTGCTACCGCAATAATAACAACAGAATAGCTGGAAAATTTGTGAAGCAGCAAGATACATCGTAAACGAGCTAGCTAATCCGTGGACGGTTCTAGGTCCATGCATGCTAGCTCTGTGACCCTTTCATTGTTAGATGTATGACTTTAAGAACTTGCATTTGGGGACCACCGTCTCTCCCCCTGGTGGCCCGCTGTGCCCCTGGGCCTCTTCAGCTGCACCGTGGAAACATCAGTCACTTGGAACCAACATTTCAACCCCCTGGCTACGGAGCAGGGTCAAGGGACGGAGGCTCCGCAGGTGGGAGATAGCCTGCGCCCTCAGCCCCCTGTAATGGCGATTTGCACCCGGCACATCTTCCATTCCTGACCTGTGGGGTTTTTTCTTGAAATTCCCTACTTCACTTTTTAAACTCTATCGCCATCTCGCGGCTACTTTTAATATTGCATGTGAGTGATTCCCCACAGGTTAACCCGCCTTGTGATCACGCTGTCGCTTACCAACGAACTTTTTGAGCCCCTGTCTCGGGTCCTCGCATAGAAAATCAAGCTGATGAAGAGGAAGAAAGCCCAAGAGTATTATTGTAATTACGACTGAATATGCTTTAAACCTCACCAGTCAGGTTTGCTTTGCCAGGTTGCTGTTGACCTTGTGCAGCTTCTAGCTGATGTTGCAGCCAGCGGCGCTGTCCCCCACCCCATGACAGGGAGACAAGTCCTACTCTCTGACAAGTCAGAGAGCTATGGAGCATCCGAGAAACGGAATGGAATATCTATCTTACATACACAAAATTACATGAATGACAAGTGCCCAGAGTAGGAAAAGAATCCAAAAAGTGAAAGTTAAAATTGTCTTTCATTGCATCACAACGAGATAACTGTTGAGATAGTTATTTTGATGTTATTTTGATGTATATCATCCATGTTTTTATGCATCTGTGTCACAAAAGTGGTATCATTCTATGCGTGTTCTTTTTAAACTTCCTTTCAGAAAGCTGTGAAAACCTCTTCCTTGTTTGCTGCTAGAGTCCTGGAGTCTAGAACCTAGAGCCTAGACCCTGAAGGGTCCTCTGAAAGTAGCTGTTAAATACGTCTTACACTGTTGGGGGGAACACAAACTGGTGCAGCCACTCTGGAGAGCAGTACGGAGGTTCCTCAAAAAGTTAAAGATAGAACTACCCCATGACCCAGCTATTGCACTACTAGACATTTACCGAAAGAATGCTGATTCAAAAAGATACTAGCCCCCTAGGTTTCTTGCAGCATTATTTGTAGTAGCCAAGGTATGGAAGCAACCCAAGCATCCACTGATAAATGAACAGATCATGATGTGGTATATGTGTCAATGGAATATTACTCGGCCATCAAAAAGAATGCAGTCTTGTCATTGGCAACCATATGGATGGAGCTAGAGGGTATTGTGCTAAGTGAAACAGAGAAAGACAAATGCCCTATGATTTCAGTCATGTGGAATTTAAGTAACAAAACAGATGAACATATGGAAAGGAAAAAAGAGGGGGAAGAAAACCATAAGAGACTTTTTTTTCAGGTTTTATTTATTTATTTGAAAGACAGAGATCACAAGTAGGCAGAGAGGCAGGCGGGGTGTGGGGGGCTCGATCCCAGGACCCTGGGATCATGACCTGAGCCAAAAGCAGAGGCTTTAACCCACTGAGCCCCCCAGGAGCCCCCCATAGAGACTCTTAATGGTAGAGAACAAACTGAGGGTTGATGGAAGGGGTGGGTTGGATGGGTGACGGGCATTAAAGAGGGCATTTGCTGTCTTGAGCACTGGGTGTCCTATCCCAGTGATGAATCACTACATTCTACGCTTGAAACACTGTACGTTAACTAACTAGAATTTAAATAAAAACTTGGAAAAGAAAAAAGAAACCTAAAAAATGGAAATAGTTGTTAAATGAATATGAATAAGCAATGTGCATAATTGCTTTAAATACCTGCCTACAATTTCACTTTGGGGATATCCTCTATTCAACTCACCTACTCTCATCCGATATCAGGATTCTTTCTACTTTATGATTAACAAAACTACAAAAAGCGAAGACAGTGGAGTTGTGTGAGTTTTACCGTTTAGTGTCACAGTAGAGGGGTCCCTCTGTCAACCTGGTGATTAGAAGCCAGCCACAGCAATGTTAGTGACCTCTTGCCAGATAAAACACAAGCTCTGATATAGGAGATTGCCGTGTTTGTGCAAATTTTATGCATCAGAACAAGACCAATGTGACATCCTCTCCCTCAGAACTGTAATCTGTGATCCTCAGGTCTGTCTGCAAGTTAGAATCACGTGGGGAAATTTTAGAACTAGGGAGGCCCTGGGTCCCCGCCCCCCAGAGATTCTGACTTAACTGGTCTCCGGGGCGGGGGGGGGGGGGTCTCACTCACATTATTTTCCAGAATTCCAGGGTAAGTCGAAGTGCAGCCAGGGTAGAGAAACTCTACTTTCTATGGAGTTACCCCCAGATTTCATGTCAGGGAGATCCTCCCAAGAGGGGAAACAGCCCCGGTAAAGAAGCCCTTCTTGAGTGTGCGTGGTCAGGATGAACATACTATCCTAGCTGCTTAGACACTCTGCATCCTCAGGCTAATTGGAACCCCTCAGGGCTATTTCTGGGAATTAACAACGTAAGTAATGCGAGCAGAGGGACCATCTATGTAGACAACTTGCCAATACCGTAATGACTGTACATAGAGCACCCCTGATCCTTGTGCACACAAAGCCAGGATGATGTCTCTCTCTGTTCTAATACAGCAAACCCATTAGCAGCCATTATCCTTATAACCAGGCGCAGGTATTAAAACGGGCTCCAGTTGCCCGGTGGAGGAAATTGACTTTGGAACTACATATATGCTTTGTCATTGGTTGAGCACCATTTGGGAGATTGATGAAGGAGCTTCTCCCGGATTCTTCAGACTGGGAGAATCATATTCCTTCGAGAATTCCTTAGCCTGATTACTGTTTGCTCTCCTTTCGCATGTTCCAGACGTCTGAGCAATGCCGTCTGAACGGAGCATGCCCAGATCCCTTACCCCGCAACCCGCCACCCCCCAAGGTGCAATTAAATGCTTCACATGGGACCAAAATGCCAGACAGTCCCATGGGCCCGAAAGGAGCTCAGGCATTGGATGTAGTCCCTGCTCCCCAGGAGATTCTAGTTAAAAATAAAAGTAAACAACAGAAAAACGTTCTCGAGTGCCAAAAACAGCTCTAGCCATATTTCTTTGGGGAATAAAACGTCTCATTTTTAAAACTGCAGTGAAGTGACAGTTCCTTATATGTTTCTCTTCCCACGCAATTGGTTTTGATCTGTGCGGTTCTTTTTCGTCTTTTGAGTATCGCGGCTGCAATTTTGGGAGGGCTTGGCTTGGCGGGGGGGATCCCTGGAGAACGAGAAAGGTCAGGTTTGCGTCTTTCTCCAGTGTGTTAAGGGCAGAATTCGAAGTGAAGGAACCAAAAGTTCTATGAAGTCTTCTTGATGTAGAGGTTTAAGTTCCCAGCGTGCCCGCCTGAGAGCAGTTTGCGGTGACGATGAATTCCGTCTCCATCTGCTCCCTGGGTCAGCAGCAGGTGTAGAAACGTTGGCTTCCAACGTTCGCAAATCGAGATGATCACATACGTTCTTTTAGGAGACCTTTCTGAAAGCACACCTGATTTAAATGGATAGTAAAAGGATCATCATCAAACCCTTGGTTTCAGTGTCCCTTTGTTACATAAGGGACATGGAAAATAGTTCACGACCTCTCTTGCCAGAATATTTCCATTGGCATTAAACGTGCCCGGTTCCTCCCAGGCAGGAAAATAAAGCCTCCTTCAATCCCACTCCCTGTTATGATTGCCAGGGGCTGTCACCCAAACACACACACACATACACGTGCGTGTGTACACACACACATGTGCATGCATACACACATATCACGTGTGTGCGTACACACACGCACAGGTCAGCTCACTGTTAGTGTCCTTTTCCCCACTTACACTTACTTATATCCTCTCTCTGGCTTCGGCCTCTATCACTCCACTGAAATCTCTCCAGCCAAAAGGACAAAAATGTGTTTGTTCCAAAACAAACTTTGGAACTTTGCCGTCTTTACCTCACTTGACTTTTCGGGTAGTGTTTAGCTCTGTGGGTATCTCTCTCCTCGACACGCCATTTTCCTTGACTTCAGGACACCTCATTCTCTCGGGATCTTTCTCCTACTTCTCTGGCCATTCCTGGGTCCTTTTTTGCCTCCTTGGTTCCCCTACACCTTGTGGTTAGGCCCTGCCCTGCTCTCAACCCTTCCCTCTGCTCTCTGTAGCGTCTCCGCCGTGGGACCCACCCAATTCCACGCTTCCAAATACCAGCTGTGAACTCTCGAAACTACTCCCACCCCGATCCCCTAATCGTTCTCCTGAACCCTGAAACCACGTGCCCAGCGGACCCCACAATCGCAGCACGTCCGGAGCTCAGCCCTAACACTCACCCTCAGCAACTTCCATGTTCTCACGTCTATGACAAAGGCAACATATATTCTGTGTGTCTCCAGGAGGCCAGAGCCCCTGTGCCAAACCAGAAACCTGGCCATCACTCTGGAGGACCGAGCCACTACATCCATCAAATCTACTTCCTAAATGTCTCAGACACGTCACCACTTTCAATCTTGGCTACGGTCTCCGTCCCTTCTGGCTGCTAGGACAGATGACCCATATGTGTAACTTATCAACAACGGAAATGTATCTCTCAGAATTCTGGAGGCTGGCGAGTCCAAGGTCACGGTGCCGGCAGATTTCTGTCTGGTGAGAACCTGCTTCCTGGTCCACACTACAGCCGTTCATGACAAAAGGAGATGAGGAAGCTCTCTGGGATCTGCTTTATAAGGGCATGGATCCCATTCACAAGGGTCGCACCCTCACCCAAAGACTTCCACCTCTAAACGTCATTGAATCGAAGATTAGCTTTCAACATCTGAGTCTGGGTCAGGGATCAACCAGAGAAGGGACACGAACATTCAGCCGAGAGGGGCTTCTATGGGTTTACTCAGGCAGCCTGCATGGTCCTTCACAGGGATCCAACACCCCCCCACCCTGACAAGGCACACTGACCCACTCTCCCCGCTCCAGCCAGAACTCTGTCTATACTGCAATCCTTCCCTGCTGTCAGGACCTCCCGTCACTTTCCGCATACGCCGCCTCAGCATGGGCTCCGTAAGGTTCCCTCTGCCCTCCCCTCCTCACCTTTCCACCCTTCCATGTCCGCCAGCTCCCCTGCACAGCACAGGACTGGGGTGCCTGCCTTGCTGTGTCCGACCCCGAGCCCTTTGCATATGCTGCTCCCTGGGCTTGAATCACACCTCCCACCCAGCTACCCCACTGTTTTGCCTCATCATCATCTACATATCCTCATACAGCCTCCCCAGAAAAACCTTCTGGAGCCCCTCGAGGCTGCGAGGGTGGCTTCTTATCTTCTCCCAGAGCACCTGTGTGTACTTCTAACCCATCACCCATTACAGCACACTGAAACAGCCCATGTATATGTCTGTTACCTTCTTGCTCTAAAGAAGATTGTAAATTCCATAATGGCAGAGTCTGAATCTTATTCATCACATGCTCACAACATCTGTCAATTACCTGGCAAACAGTAAGTGATGAATAGACATCAAATGAATAAATGCAGCATGATTTTACTTTTCTAGTACAGGGATAGTATGGGGGAATAGGAATGGAAGCAATCACTTTAAGGCACTGAAGTCATAAAATCACCCCCAGAAGGAAGATAACAAGCCCTTTACCTATCAGCCTAGTTAATGGGATCTTTAGTCATATCTGCATGCCATAAACTGTTTAAGTAGTCCAACTAGTATGGTTCTTTTAATTTGTCCAAGAGAATCGCTTCTCGGCCTTTTGGCTAAGATCAAGTGTAATTTGTCCAAGGGAATGAAACTAAAATGGAAAGGTGTTATCTGTATGCAGATACCTGCAAGTGTTCCTAAAATTCTGATATTCACGTTTTTTTTATTTTGCAGTTTTTAAAATTATGTTCCGTTAGCCACTGTGTAGTACATCATTCTTTTTGTTTTTTAAGATTTTCTTTATTTATTTCACAGAGAGAGATCACAAGTAGGCAGAGAGGCAGGCAGAGAGAGAGAGGAAGGGAAGCAGTCTCCCTGCTGAGCAGAGAGCCCGATGTGGAGCTTGATCCCAGGACCCTGAGATCATGACCTGAGCCGAAGGCAGAGGCTTTAACCCACTGAGCCACCCAGGCGCCCCCATCATTAGTTTTTGATGTGGCATTCAATGATCCATTAGTTACGTATAACACCCAATGCTCTTCACAACACATGCCCTCCTTAACAGCCATCGCCCTGCTAACCCCTCCCCTCACCCCCTTCTTTCTGAGACCCTCAGTTCGTTTCCCCGGGTCCATAGTCTCATGGTTCATCTCCCTTTCTGAATTCTCCCCCTTCGGATGTCCCTCCCTTCCCTTCCCTTCCCTGTACCTCGTAGAAGGAGCCGCTAACATTTCCTTGTTCTCCGATCAACACGCGTTTGCCTGCGCCCTCTTCTGGATGAATGAAGAATAGCTTAAATGTGAAAAAAAAAAAATTCTCTAAGAAATGTTTTGGGACCAACCCTACAGGGTATTCTGGGTTCAGATCAATTCAGATTTTCCAGAGGAGAAAGAGTAGTTGAAAACCCAGGAGGCAAGTGTGTGATGTCGCCACTGGTCAAGAAACTGCAGTGCCACACCTGCGCATTGATGGGATGGGAGGTCCAGGCCCTGTGATGGGGTCTTGCGTCCCTCCAGCGGAGAACTTGAACGGGCTTCCTGGTGGCATTGCCTATCCCCCCAGAACATGCAGTCCAGCCCCCTTCTAGACCAGACCAGGGGACCACCTCTGCCCACTGCTTCTCTTTAAGACCTGGGTGCCAGATTTAGCAGATATTTGGCAAATATTTTCTTTTCTCTGGAAACCCTATCTCTGACGCACCAGCCACCCCGGCGCTGGTCTGACGCTGCCTTGCCTCACTGTGTCAACTCACAGGTTTTTCTTCTTCAAGTTAATTAGTCTCTTCAATTGCTTGAATTATTTTTTTAAGAAATATTTTTGATCATTTTTTATTTGTATTAAGCCCTTCCCCATTCTTTGTTTTTACTTCGTTGTTTTACTTTCTACTAATTATTTTTGACTACTTCCTTTTCCCTCATAATTTTTTTTCTAAGCTGATAATATCATCCAGTGATTTATTTTTATTTTAGCCTTACTTTTACTCCCACTCGTGTTTTCACTGAAAGCTTTCAGTTTCTTGGTCAATTAAATTATTTGCACTTTTGTATCCTCATCTCTTATTTTTTAATATTTTGCCAATTCTTTTCTATTAAAGTCCACTTTCTGGAGTTTGGCTCTTGGCTGTGAATTAGTCTTTGTTTTATTTTTACTTTATCTACCCTCCCCTCATTCATTATTCCTGACTCCTGTGTGTGTGTGTGTGTGTGTGTGTGTGTGTGTGTGTGTGTGTTTTATTTTAATTTGACATTTTACTTGACATTTAAGCCTTTTTGGCTACTTCTTTTATTATTCAGACAAATATTATCTTTTGATTTTATTTTTAAGTTGTTTTTTTTTTCCTCTTATTTTACAAAGAGCAATTCAAGAGATACACTGAGAAACACAATGGGCAGGATGGCGTGCACTTTGAAGGTGAGCACGAGACTCCCCTTCATCCCCAGGGTGGGCCCTCCCTGGAGAGAAGATCAGAGCAGCAGGGGCCCCTGCTGGTTGCTCTCCTTCCCTTAGTTTCCTCATGAGCAAAGAAATAAAAAACATTGAGTCAGGAAGTGAGTTAAGGAATGGGATCTTGGATACTGCTTTCTGCCTATAATAGTCATTTTGCAAGAGTATGTATATATCCGCACCGAAAACATTCTTATAGATAACTTCAAAGGGACAGCTGCTCTTGGCCTTGATGGAAAGTGAAGTTCAGGAGGCCTGTGGACAAGAGATTCCTCTTATATCCTCTCTAGAAGATGGTAATTATGTTAAGAAGGCAGGAAAGAAGGAAGAAAGGAAGGAAGGAAAAGAAAAACGAATCCAAAGGGGGGAAAAGGAGGAACGGAAGGAGGGGAAAAAATGAAAAGGAAATTTCAGGAGTTTTTGTATCAATCTCCTTTTTGCACAACCTAAGACAGGAAAGATAATCTAGACCTTAGAAAGACTAAAGTCTCCAGAAATTCACCTCCAATGTGCCTGTTGGCACACAGTGGTTTTCAACAAAGCGGCAGGGATGGGTGGGGGCATTTTTGTCCTTCACAGGGGGCGTTTGGCAATGCCTGGAGACAGTGTTGGTTATCCCAACTGGGGGGGGGGGGGCGTGCCACTGGCGTTTAGGGGATAAAAGCCAAGAATGCGCCCAGGGCCCTATAATGCACAGGACAGTCCCCAGACACAACAGACGTTACCCAGCCCAAAATGTGAACAAAGCTGAGTTTAGAAACCCTGCTGTAATAGCAGGTTTCTTAATAATCTTCCTGTCACTCCCATTCAGTAACCTCTTCCCAAAGATCCCCTCTGGCGAGCACAGTTTCAGCTCCATCAACCAGAGTCCAAGATGTCCTTATCTGTCTCTTATTTCTCTACAAATTACTTCTCCACACATCTTCCATGGGTTGAGGCACTCAGACCTCGGTTTTCTCTGCCCAGAGTACTGCTTCTTCCTTTGGGGCCCTAATTCAGTCAGTCAGCTCTCCCTGAGAAGGCAGGTCTGGCCTGTGGAACATGCAGCTTCTCACTAGACAGGATGGACAATCCACACTTTGACCAGAGCCACAGAAGCCCGTGTCACCCATCCCAGCAGGTCACTACGAGCAGCCCAGGCAGAGAGAACTCTGGGCTTCCTGAGGACCATAGCTCCATGTTTCCAGACCCAGCAGGTTCCCCGTGACTGCTTGTCTCTGCAAGCTCTGCATGCCCTGAACAGAGCCCCCGTAGCTCTTTCAGCTTACAGGTTTGAGGCAAAGAGAGGTGAGGAGCTATGGATGAGGGGAAGCAGGCATCCACCCTGAAGAACATGGGTTCTGGAACAAGAGCCCCTGCGCTCAACCCTCAGCCTTAATCACTGGTCATTGCCTTCATCACTCTGTGCCTTGGTTCCTTATGTAAAATGGGGCTATCTTCAAGAGCTGCTGTGAGGATCAAATGAATCAGGATAAGGAAAGCCGTTGGCGCAGTGCCAGACACAACTACCTGGTAAAGGAGGGTGTGGTTAAAGAAGAGCCAGGCCACGAACCCACAGCCAAGAAGCAAACGTTCTGGCCGCCAGAACGGCCCTTAGCTAGCATTGCTACGATTGAATCAACCAGAGGGTCAGCATGACCAGAAGTGACCTTTCTCTCAGAGGTTAAGTGAAAACTTAAACAGATTTCACTTCCTTACAAGGGCAAGGGGACTCGACTCCGTCCTACTTCACGTTAATTCTGTTTCTTCCTTGCTATTTAAGAATGCGTACAGCGAGTACCGTTCTCCAAGCTTCCCTGTTGGCTGGTTCTCAGCTCCTTCTCCTTTGCCCCAGGGGAGTTCTCGGCCTTCCCCGGTAGAACTCTGTACGTAATTATTAGGAAATACAAGTGAAATGGGGTTTTAATTATTTTATTAAAGATAAGAAATACGGCTCTACCCTTGAAGTCATAGAAAATAAAATGGTTTTTAAATCACTGGCCATAGTAGTATTTTTCCACCAACTGAGTTTCAAAATATGGGAAACGCCCAGGGTAAATTAAGAAAGATTTTGGCCTATTAACATTCCTAAACAGTTCTAAATAGATCAAGAATCCAGCTGTAATATCCATGGATTTTTGGTTCCTTCTTATTTCCTGATAGTACCACATGTTTTATAATGTAACATCTTTTTAAGGGGGTAACTTTCTGAAAACTTAAAATCCTGTCTTTAACCTTCAAAAATATTTTTTTAATTAAATTTATTTATTTTCAGCATAACAGTATTTATTATTTTTTCACCACACCCAGTGCTCCATGCAATCTGTGCCCTCTATAATACCCACCACCTGGTACCCCAACCTCCCACCCCCCCACCACTTCATTCCCCTCAGATTGTTTTTCAGAGTCCATGGTCTCTCATGATTCACCTCCCCTTCCAATTTCCCCCAACTCCCTTCTCCTCTCCAACTCCCTATGTCCTCCATGATATTTGTTATGCTCCACAAGTAAGTGAAACCATATGATGATTGACTCTTTTTAAATGGGAAGTTTGTTTATCACTTTAGCAGAATACTTACATCCATCTTAAGATTGAGGGGATAATCAAGCCTTTCTTTCTCATATCCCAGTACATACTGGAGAATCTGGAACAGAGAAGACATTTCTTTTATGTTTGTCGAATGAGTAAAACATGCATATGAATTCATAAATGAACTATAGAAGCTATTTGAATTTTAATTTTTGCTTTGGGTTGTTTGTTAGTTTGTCTGTTTAACTGGCTTCTTTTATGGAAGCTACTCCCAACAATAGTTTCCCTGGCATGAGAATCACATCTGACATTACGCCTTTCCGTCTTTATCTCCTGACATCTCTTTGACCTGGGGAAGGATAAATAGTTCATTATCTGTAGAGCAAGCCAATTATATACCCAGAGGTCACTGACCAGGTCTAAGTCCAGAGTAATCAGCCTCCCATCCAACCAGCCCAGTATAAGGATCCTAGAAAGGACACGGTCTGGCTACTGAGAGAGAGCTGGCTCCCAACCAGGTTCTGCTGTTTCCTAAGCCCCTGGAGCCTCAATCTTGTGTATGAACCAGAACAACTGAGGTTTTGTTGAGATGATAGATGTCCATGTCTGGCATACAATGAGTCCCTGTACATAGGCTATGTGTTAGGTCCTGATCCCAGTCACTTCTGTAGAAAAAATGGGAAAGCCAACCGGATAGGAGAAAGTGGTCCTGCCTGTTAGCTAATTCCATAGTTCTCAATCCTTGGCTAAATGTTGACATCACCTACTGAACCTTTGAAAAACTCTGATGTTTCATACCCATCCTCAGAGAGCCCGATCTAAATGGGAATGAGGTATCTATATGGTCCTACAGTTGCCCCAGAGGATTCTAGGGGACCATCCAGGGCTGAGAGCTACTGACCTGACAGGTGTGTACAATCGTGTCCCTGGACTCTGGTAGGTCATAAGTTTGGTGATAAAGAACCACTGAAGTACATTTTTATTTGAGTGCACGTTCTTGTCCTTAAACTCTATTTAATTGGGTGTGTTGGATATCTTTTAAGTAAGATCTTCGATGCTGATTCTAAAGTCTCCCTCCCAAAGCGTGGTGTCTAATCCGCACTCATAAAATGAAGAATTTATCACATAGTAATTTACATAATAAATTATTACATCATTTATTGAACATCATCTATGTGCCAGGAACTGTGTATTCTTCTGGGATCCAGAAATGAGCATGACACAATCGTTGCATCAAGTTGCTCCCAGTCTAACGGAGGAACAGTGACAGTTTAATGTGACATGTGACCCCATATGGGTACGTACTGGAGAAAAGTCGCTAACCCAGGCTCTGGAGAAAGAGAGCCTTAGAGCACATCCAAAGCAGGTGATGATAAGGGTAGATAGGAATTACCTGCCCAGAGACAGAATGTTGGGTGAGTGGGAAGGAGTTTGCCAATTTCATATGATAAACATATGACTTAATATTGTTTCATCTTCAAAGTATTAGGGTAAGCCTGTAGTTACCTAACTTACATTGAAGATTTTATTCGGATAATAGGGGTTTAGACTGTTCCTACCTGGCAACTTCTTAATAATTAAATTCCCCAGGAAATATGTGTGATAATACCCTGACATAGTATGTTAAAGAAGTTGGATAATTAACGGCTAATATCATTTCTGTCTTTTTAAGTTCTACAACACAGTTAAAATTAATTTGCAAGCTTCCCTTTTCTCTCCCTTTTCCATATTTAATAGACTAGTTAAGGTAGGCTTTTTTTGCCTGTCATTGTCTGTATATAAGATAGAAGAGTGGAAATGTCAGTCGTGTTCCAAGTAAAATAATTCCCAGAGAGTTGGCCTGTTGACAGCTCTGGTTTTAACCACGTAGTCAGATTGATTTAAAAATATATTACTCCTTATGTTCAGTGGTTTTCAACCATAGACTATTGAATTTTAAGAGGGACATCAAAGCATTGCAGAATTGACATTTGACTTAAATTCTACATAAACGTGGTGTTCCAGTGTTCTCACCTCCCATTATCATCTAGTTAAACTACACAGGGGTTGACTTTTTCCCCTTCCAAAAACTTTATGTTTAAAGATGCTTTCTGATCTTAAAATGGAAAGTGCTATTGATGATCAACTAAAATATTTCCTTCTGTCAGATAATCTGTATATCATAGCTTTGAGTTCAACTCAGGATATCTAATTCGTCAGTATTCTTTCCTTTCAAATCTAAACTTTATAAAAAGAAGATTTTATTGGCTCAAGGAGTAGTAATAGGGGAGAACGAATGCAGACCCTCAACTGATGTGATTAAGCCTCTAGCTGGGTCTCCTCGTCTCTCAGTTATGTTGCCTTCATTCTCTGGTAGGTTCTGTCTCCGCACAGGGGAAGCTGGGCTCTGACAGACCCAAAGCCCCAAGAGAATATAGCTCATGGTCTCTGAAAAGGAAACTGTCAGGGAACCAACCTTTCAAGTCCCAAAAAGAACTCTAATTGGCCCTCGCTGGCCACTCTGGACCAATTGGGCCACTCTGGAACAATCACTCTGTCTGGAGACATGAGCTTTTCTGATTGACCCTTGGCTCCACCACTGATGGACAGGCCCACCAGAACCACAAGAAGAGGGGAAGATCAGTCCCCATGACATAGAAATCGGGGGCAGACGAATTAAGAGATGAGCATTACCAGGAGGAGTGTTATTATAGCGTTTCTCTTGTCCCTCCCTCAAAATTGCAATATTTCCACTAAGCAAAAAATGAAGATCCAATAGAAAAATTAACTATTAGATAGTTGGCTGCTCTTCCCTTTTGAAAATTCATTCAACTACTGACACATTTCCCTTCTGTGAGCCATGGACTGTTTCTGCAACATCACAAAATTCTCTGTGGTGATTCAGCTGCCTGAGAAAATTCTTAGTAGCTCCTACAACTAGTATCTCAGAAAAAGAATTACAGTTTAATAAAATACAAATAACATTAGCCAAACCTGTTTAGCCTGAGTTTGTTATTTCTCCAGGGAAGATGGGGAAGAAGGAGATAGGCGGAAAATTACAAGCAATTTCATTTTTGTGCTCTTCACCATATAAGACTTCTGTGAGGAGTTGATAGCGTATTTGTATTCCTATATCGTGATTTGGGCTGAAAGGTGTTGTGTTTCCTGGCACTCAGATACACTCTAACAGGATAGAATGACCTTAGAAAGGTCACTAACGATGGTCCTCAGTTCTGAAAGTTCAGGAACTGTTTTTCCCTAATTCATTCAAGCATTATCAATATCTCCAAGTCAGGCTAATACCAAACTTACAGAAGAATCTGAGAAACTCCTTGAAACCTCCCTGCGTGTATATTTCCATAGTGACCAGACCCTCCTAATTCCATCTTCTTAATATGCTCCCCATTCTCAACCCGTTTTCCCCTCTGCCTCTGCACACACAGACTCTTACCGTCTCTCATCTAGACTGTGGTTCTACTCTCTGATATCCTGACTCAATCCTCCCCCATCCTTAATCAATTCTTTATATTGAGGTCAATATCCACATTCAGAATGTAAATCTTGAGCTGAACTCCCAATCCTGGAACCCTGGGACAGAGTAAGTAGGTCTGCAATTAATATTTGAAATGGTAGTTCGAAGGGAGGGGAGAGCCAGTGATTTTTCTCTCTTTCAGAGGATATTTCTAGAAGAAGCCAAATTGTAACCTCCAAGTTGCTTGGCGAACATGACAGATTATGAAGATCTGTTACTAGAAACCCCTTCATGGCCGGTGGTGTCAAGCTAGGCCAGTTTGATGCATCCCTGTCCACTTTATGGGTAAATTGCTTCTGTAAGCCAGCTGGTTCGAGAATCTTCTCAGGGCTGAACAAAGGAAATTCTCGATTTCTCTATTCTCAATTCGTTTTTGTTTTTTTTTTTTAAATCTTCTTGCTTACTCTCTCCCTTTTGCTGATATAGTCATTTTTTAGAAATGGTAATGAGGGACGCCCGGGTGGTTTAGTCATGTGGGCATCTGACTCTTGATTTTGGCTCTAGTCATGACCTCGGGTTCATGAGTTTGAGCCCCACGTCTGGCTCCGTGCTAGGTGTGGAACCTTCTTGGGATTCTGCCTCTCTCTCTCCTTTCTCCCTCCCTGCTCCTGCACATGTGCTCTCTAAATAAATAAGTAAGTACGAAAGTAAGTAAAATGGTAATGAAACCAGTAGGCTCCAGTTGGACACTCTTCTTCCAGATTTAGGCCTAAGAGATTATTTTGAGGAGATAAAATAATAGATTAGATTAGAGAGAGAGAGAGAGACAATAATATTTAAAATATACATACTTTGGGGTGCTGGGTGGCTCAGTGGGTTAAGCCTCTGCCCTCAGCTCTGGTTATGATCTCAGGGTCCTGGGATCGAGCCCCGCATTGGGCTCTCTGCTCAGCGGGGAGCCTGCTTCCCCCTCCCTCTCTGCCTGCCTCTCTGCCTACTTGTCATCTCTCTCTCTCTCTCTCTGTCAAATAAATAAATAAATAAATAAATAAAATCTTTAAATATATATATATATATATACTCTGCTTCTCGTCTTCATATCTGGATTTCAACTAGTTTAGCTAGTAGACCCCCTGACACACTTATGTTATACTGCCCAAAATAGTCTCTGAACTCTGCTATGTTTATTTATATTTAATAAGTATTTATTAATGGCGGCATCATGAGGAAAGAAGTACTAAGCACCCCAAATCACCGCATGAAGGAGTATGTTAACTAGTACCGCATAGAACCATTCAGAAATTTGGCACCAGGGGGAACACTCCAGGTACCTCCTAAAATCAGAGCCGTCCTAACCTATCTTGCCAGCAGCTCCCATGCATAAGCCTTTCCATACTGACCCTTCCATAGCAGTTTCTGTTGAGTGATTTCTCTGAACACTAAGTGGGCATCTCCAGCAGGTCAGACTAAGGTCACACTGATAGGGGGTGACACAAAGGGGCCGCATGTTCCTAGGGGACAACAAGTATGAACAGAATATGAAATGCCACCTCCTGACGGAGTACCTTGCCTGGGGACCCGGCAAAGGCAGTGTTCTGAGATGTGTTTCTCCCGTACGGCAGCAGCCTTTTTCTAGACGGACTAGAAAGATGGGAAAACGCTGTTAGTGTTCTGTTCAGTCACGCCACCGTGAACTTGGCTCAGAAAGCCAGTTTCTCTGTCCTGAGCCCAGTCTGACGGGCCTTGCCTGATCTGCAGCCTAAATGAGTGGTTACGCACACGACGTTTCATCATCATCTTTAAGAGGATCCTTTCACACGGACGTGAGTCCGGTTTCCTCTGGGGTTTATTTAGATAATAAGAAATCACACTCATGAGGAGACTGCGTAACATACACCTAATCTGGGGCCATGCAAGGATTGGCAGCTGCAGTAAAACCTGGAGTTTATAAAGAGAGGGGAAATGATCAGTTAGCTTTGTGCCGGCATAATGACCCAGCATCTCAGGTCCTCTTACCATTTTCTCTCTCCCACAGTGATGCAGGAAAAATAACAACGAAACAAAAATACGGATAATCCATACATAAAATCATGTAATTTATGAAATCTTGAGTGGTGATGGGCCTTTAGAAATGTCACAGCAGGGGTGCCTGGGTGGCTCAGTGGGCTAAGTGTGTCTGCCTTCAGCGCGGGTCAGGATCTCAGGGTCCTGAGATGGACTCTGGCATTGGGCTCCCTGCTCTGCAGACAGCCTGCTTCTCCCTCTCCCTCTGCCCCTCCCTCCCACTCTTGCGCACATGCTCCCTCTCTCTCAAGTAAAAAAAAACTTTCTTAAAAAATGCCACTGTAAAAATTCCTATTTTTCTCAAAATGTGCAGCTAACTCTTAGCAAAAACCAAAAAGGCCCAATCAAACTTGGGGATGAATCCAGACTATAAGTGAAAATAAAAACCGTAACAACAATCTCACGGCCACCTTAAGGTGAAAGGAAGAAAGTGGAAACTTCTTTTCGATTCCACCCTTAAGAATCACGAGGACATATCCAGTAACATGCAATAATAATACCATTTGCCAGGATCAGATTCTTAAATGCTGAAGTATGTTACAAACCTTCCTGGAACGATGTCATACATTCAGTAACTGTCTTTGTAAAAACAAGTGTCGATAATCTTTAACATTCAGTAATTAGTATCAAGCATCTGAGGATAGTGATACAAGGAAATCTAGGTCCTGACATTTTTTTTTTAAAGATTTTATTTATTTCTTTGAGAGAGAGAGAGAGCAAGAGCATGCGTGGTGGTGGGGAGAGCAGAGAGAGAGGGAGAAGCAGACTCTCCACTGACATGGACTTGACATGGGGCTCAATCCCAGGACCCCGAGATCATGACCTGAGCTGAAGGCAGAGGACTTAACTGACTGAGCCACCCTGGTGCCCTGGCCCTGACAAGTTTATTTAGATTTTTTGGGTAGGTTTTTTGTTTGTTTGTTTATTTGTTTGTTTTGTTTTGAGATACAGAAAGCTAGGATGATAGAACATGGATGCCATGTTTTAATTATTCTATCATAACACAGAACGACAACCAGTGCGGTCATCCACGTGATACTCGAGTAATTCCTACAAAATCTCCAGCTTAGCCCGCATAACCCAGCGATCAGATACTACCTGTTTCAAGAGACAGCTGATTCTCCCTTTGCACAGCTGACAATTAGGACATTCTTCCTTATATGATTTCTGTCTCTCTATACCCTCCATGCGTTGATCACACTTCCCGCCCACAGCGAGGCAGAACAAGTCCAGACTCTTTTCCATAGGACCACATTTCATATACTTCAGGACACTTGCCAGCTCCCTTCTATCTTCTCTTCTTCAGACCAAAATTTTTCTTTTTCAAAAACAGAATTTAACCATCCTATAGAGACTGACTATTACAGATCAGGGTCCTAGTGAGAAATGGGACATAGGGGTCGGCGGCTCTCTTGAACAGCTCAGGGTTTAATGAAGGAGACAACAGACGATCAGAATGGATAAAAATGAGATAAACACAGATGCACTGGTGAAAAAGATGTTGTGTGGCACGTAAGGTGGAGGGGAGGATCTTCCTGGGAGAATCAAGGAAGACATGGCAGAGGAGGTGATGTTCAAGCTGAGTCTTAACAGGCAGGTAAGAATGGGCAGACTATTATGGGATGGGGCTTGGCCCGGAAGAGACCTGACTGCCTCTCTACCGAGAGGGAACGCGAGCAAATGCAACTGTGGGTAGCGGAGGCACTGAGTCAGGAAGAGTATGCCCAGGCGACTGCAAGGCAGCCAGGCACCGGCTGTGGGGTGAAAATGGTACATGATCATGGGAAGCAGCATCTCCAAGGGCCTCATAGGTTTGCTTGGCAACATGAGAACCATTTATTCGACAGGTGGCAAAGAGCCACTGAAAGATCTCAAGCAGAGAAATGACACTGTCAGATTTGCATTTTAGTCAAATGGGTCAGATGAGGATGCAGGGAAGAGAAGGGACCGTGACACAAGGGAAGCAGCAAGAAGCAGCGGATGTTGCTATCCTTAGGCAATAGAAACCAAGAGGCAACTTGGGGGCGGACTGTCGTGCAGGTAACATTCTCACCAGCCCCTGGTAACTGCCTGAATGTCAGTGAAACACATGGTCAGGGAGAATTTTATTTTTTAATTATTTTTCTTAAAAACTTCATCTTTTTCAACCATTACATGCCACGTGGTTTTCCATATCCACACCATTCTGTCTTCTTTCTTGATATGGATGGAATCTGGTGTCCCTTCTACCATAATTTAATTGCAACCTATTCTTCCCCACAGGGTAATGGTCCTGAAGTAATAGCAATGTCCCTGTCTCCATCGCGGTGTCAGCTTAAATTGCAATGAGGTCACGTCCCACGCTATCAGGAACTATTATCATAATAGCTATGGATTCCTTTATTTGCAGATGCTGAGTTGTGAGATGTAGAATTCTGTGCAAGAGTAATTAGTTTTAAATTTATTTTTGCAATCATGTTAAGCGAACGTGGAAGCGAATTTAAAAATACGAAGAGCATGGCATTGAACCTGACGCGATGTCTTCATAATAGGCAGATTAAAGAGACCATTATTACCAGTAGCTGAAAACAAACCTTGCTCCTGTGCAACAGCTGCACTGCAGATCCAGTGACCCATCCATCTGCCCCAAGTTCAATGACCGTTCAGTGCATTTGCCGTGTGTCTTCATGAGATTCGCTCCGAAAATGGACTGATCCCCAAAGCAAGAGGAGGGCATCCCAGTGGTCCCGCTGCGACTTGGAACCTGCAACATTCCCACAGACATCACCAAAGCAGATTCACAATTTCCCTAGAAGACGTGCTCGGTAGCATCTACAGTCACCACTCCTACCTGGTCGTGGCCAGGCCTCCCACAATTCCCCAACTTTTAGTAAAACACACAAGCACTCACAGTCACGCTAGAGTGCCTCACCCTAGATCCGGGTTGCACTCCGTATCCAGCCCGCCTGCCTCTGGCAAGCTGTCCAGCCCTTCTCCTGGTCATGGCAGGGAGTGCCGCAGACAAGGGCTGCTTCATCTCTCTTGGCCCAGCTTCTGATTATGCACCATCTGCTCTTCAACTCTGTATCAGTTCCAGCGCCCGCCAGCCTTTGTACCAAACACGGAGGGGCCCTGGCAGGTCAAGTGCGGCGTGGGGGCCAGGGGCGGGCAGACTCCCCCTTGCCTGTCCTCCTAGACCCGCTCTGTACTGCTAACAGAGATGGTCAGGGGCAAAAAACGTGCTGAGCAAAATGCTTGCAATACTAAGCCATCTGCTAGAGGGCAACATACGTTAAATAATAATGTAGCTGTTTTTCTGTGGGATGACACAGGGTTTTGTAGTTCAAAACCAAGGTCCATTTTTTTTGTTTAAAAAAAAAAAAAATTCCACGGTGTCCAAAGTCATCATAGCTGAAAAACAATAGCCTCTGAGTTCTTGCTATTTTTCAAGGGATTTATATGGACACTTTATTACTGCTTTTGTCCCCTTTCCAGATTCACAAAACGACCTGCCATGATTCAGGGCAGCTAACCTTCTCCGCCACCCACTGTAAAACCCTCTCTTGAAAGCTCTATTAACTTGACTACCTGAAGACCAACAGTAGAGAGGGGAAGGTCGCAGGAAAATGCAGGATCGAGGACAAGGAGACATTTTGTGATGGTTGTCTCTCTCCCACAGCTTTTAACCTCCGGAGATGACAGGGGCAGGCATTGAGGGGACCTCGTGTCAAAACTAAGCAGAGGATCCAATATTTCAGTATTTATAGTGCACAGCTTGTGTTATCCAAAGAGAGAGGCAGTGGTTTGGTTCTGAAAAGGTTTTGTCAGCTGCCAATGTTTGCACACATCTATAAAGTCAGGATATGCCCCTATAAGAAAAAACATGTGCGAGGTACAAACCCATCTCCCACTCCCTCCATTCCACTCCCCTGCCTTATCTAATAAATAGCTTATGTCTTGCCCTTATGCATTAAGAAATGACAATCTTTTAGCTGGCATTTAGATCCGTCAAAAATACGTTCCAAGGATGTATCCGTCCTACTTAAAAGGCTTTCTATCTGTCCCCTCCATCCCCAGGAAGCATAGTTTAACTTATCAGATTAGATACTGAGTTTCCTACAGAAAAACCCAATATAGACTTATGACCAAAACATAAAAATCAGATGGCTCCATCTGATCGGGGCACCGAAGGTGATTTCCCAGGTCTCAGTGGAAAGAGATTGCGCAGAATACAGAACAGCCCAGGACCCACGGGTTGGTTCATCAGGGGACTTGTCTATGAAGCTGGGTGCCAGGCAAACTGACTGTGAGCTCTCACTGTGTCCCTGAGGCACTTACAATATCAAAACCACATGCAAATTTTAGTGCTCAAAATCCCGACACCCTCTTGCAAAAAGTCCGAGAGCCGTATGCCAGTCAGACACCGGGCAGCTTCGAACATGATAAGATTGATCAAACACTATCATCTTCCGCCCAGAGATCATATTGCCCCAGGAATTGCCTGAATGCTTAAGATGGCTCTCAGATCAGGTCAGGGCTCCCAGGTGACTCCCCATCCACTCCGCATGCCCTCGGGTGCAAGGGAACACCTAAGAACTAGAATTCTTTTCTTTTTTCCCTCCAGGAAGAAAAGGTCGTAATACTCCAGGTATCCCTTGATAATATTTCACTCTTGGCCAACGGGAAGTGTTCCCAGAGGTGACATCCTTGTATCCTACCCATTTGACACTCTTAGGGTAATTCCTGAGAATATCTGGAATTTCTAGTAAGTTCTGAAGGCAACCTGATTCTGCTGAATGGTCTGAGACCTCTTGTTATGTCCTTCCTCGACTTCTGCTAGTTCTCCTACCTCCGGGGCTGCCCCTCTTCCCTCTTTCTCTGACACCTTCACTCTGCTCGGTCCTCAAACTTAGGAAAATTTGAGGACTCCATTCTTGGTCTTTCTTGACCCCGGAAGACTTTTCATGTCTTCCCTGGTGACTACGTCCGATCCCACATTCATGCTGGAGACACCTGTGTCCCCACTCCGAGTTCCAGATTCCTGTCCCAATCGCCTGTTTGATTTCTCCACCGGAAGGTCCCGCAAGCACCTTCAACGCAACAGTTGGCCAATGCGAATTCATCGTCTTTACCGCCAAAAGATGTTCGTACTCCTCCATCTCAGTTAGGACTTCCATACTCTCCGTTGCTCAGCTAGCTGGTTCCAACCCGGATACAGAAACCTCACCGTGACTGAAATTAGGAAGCTTAATATAAGAAGTGTTAAACTATGCTGGAGGCTAGCTATAAAGAGGGATCTCAAGGGCAGTCTCGGGCTGTGGGACAGCACCCAAGGAAGGACAAATTTGGAAATGGGTCTTGCCCCCCAGGGTTGGCATTCAGATCTCACTGGGAAGGCATGCTCGTGGTCCCCTGGATGATGGAGGTGTTGGCCGGGTATCCAGGCATGAGCTCGTTGACAGACAGAGCGGCAAGCCCTGACCCTCTGGAGTTCAGAGGAGCCCAGGCTGGTGAGTGGGTACAGAGGGCGTCGGGACCCCACTGTGTGTATGAGGTCTGGAGTGTGTTGCATCTGCAAAGGGAGGGCAGGGCTACGGTAATATGGCACCAGGCCCCGCCAGAGCTGCTAGACATGCAGCAAGAGCAACATAAAGCACAAAGCAGCACACCAAACAGGGAAGCTCCTTCTTCCTGTCTGCCCCGCCAGCGCCCCCTGCTGACACGGAAGGAGGACTGCTTGAAGACTCGGAGTCATTCTGGCAAGACTGTCCAGAACAGGGAATCCAGGGCTGAGCAGTGGTGAGTCGATGGCTGGCACCGTTGCCTCCACTAAGCTCCTCACACTGAGTGACCAGATCTTGCTAAGCCCTTAGCACATGTCCTGCAACACAGATCCATCCTCCTTTGCCCCTGCCACCTCTACCTTGGATTTATCCTCTTCTCAGCTATCAGGTAGGTGGTGACCTCAGCCTTGTGACTGGTCTTCCTGCCTCCAGTCCCCTCACTGCACACTACCAAGTATCTTCCTAAAATAACAAAATTATCTTTATTATATATGCCCTTGCTTGAAAACCTCTATTGGCTGGCTAATTGGCTGATGCAAGAGGTTAATAACAGAAAAAAAAAAAAAAAGTGTGTGGGGGTGGGGGCATGAAACCACGTGGGAGTCTCTGTACTATCTGCTCATTTTTCTATGAGCCTAAAACTGCTCTAAAAAATAAAATAAAATCTTTATAACTTTTAAAGAGAAAACCTCCGCTGTGGCTCCCCTTTGCCAACCTCCTTCTCTTGGGATCATGTTATTCTCAACCTTCATGTCCGCGTGGCCTCTTTCCACTTCTCACTACACTGAGTTTCTTACACCGAGCCCCAAACTTTCCACCGCTGTCCTCCCAAACAAGGCATTGCCTTTGTGTGGAGTACCCTTGGCTGCTTTTGTCCACGGGAAAATCCCCGCCACCCTGCAAGTCCCAACTTTCCACAAAGCGTTTCCTGATAACCAAACAAGCCAGCTGCTTCTTTCTCTCTGCTCTCATTTTATTTCCTAACGTGCAATATTTTAAATTACCCATGTACATGTCAAGCTTTGTCATCAATTGTAACGAATGTGTTGCCACGTCTCTACACTTGAGAAAGCAATGGCATTTAGGGAGTCGGGATCCCTCTCTTGTTGGGGGTGGGGCGGGGAAGAGATCAAAATAAACGTGCTAGGCATTCCTAGAGACACACCCTTAAGGAAAGTATAAGGCTGACAGTCAGTACATTTACGAGTGCTAACTCAAAGTAATTAATAACTAATAATCCTCAGGAAAACTGGTTACTTCGGGGCCTGGGCTCCTGAGAAGAATAGATTGTCAAACTGGTAAACAATTACTGGGGGTTTTTGCCTTTTTTTAAGGATTTTGTTTATTTATTTGACAGAGAGAGGGAGCGAGCATAGAAGCAGGGGGAGCAGCAGTGGTAGGGGGAGAAGCAGGCTCCCCACTGAACAGGGAAACTGACACAGGACTCGAACCCAGGACTCTGGGATCAGGACTTGAGCCAAAGGCAGATGCTTAAATGACTGAGCCACCCAGGTGCCCATTCTTTTGCTTTCAACATATCAGCATTGGAGGCACATTGTAGCACGTCACCTGCGGTAACTCGGAATTCGGATGGATTCTGGCTAGTCTAAGGGCACTACTAGCTTTCATAGCAAGGAGCAGCAAAGGATGCCGAGGTTACATCTGTGATTCTAACTAGGCTTCCGTTTAATAAGGAGTTAGTGTGCCAGACTTCTAGCTCTGCGCTGCATCCTGGTCCTCTTTGACTTACAACTCACATTGACTTAATCAATTCCTTCTTCCGTGACTGGGGACAGTTCTTTGAGAAGTACACCAGATTACTCTTTTCAGAACAGCCTCTTCGTTAGTGGAAGTGCTGTGGAATGTCTCAAGGGGACTGGCAGTGTAGACTGGGGTTTCCATTAGCCAGCCATTATACCTAGGTGCCATTGAACGGGGCAGGTTGGATCCTAGCTCCAGACCTACAGCTTTTCAGCTTGACCCTACCGAGGGGCTTAGACCATATCAGAATCATCCGGGTTTATTTCGAGTTTGCAACGTTTGGTCAGCTCCAAAGAGAGAGCCACAAATGAAAACCAAGATGTGGGTGTTGCCCCTTGGTTTCCACAGTGGTCCTCACTCACTGAGCTGGGCTCGGGAACTCAGGACTCAGGAATTACTCTTCTCTTCTGAAGATACCACTAAAAATAGAATCAAATTTATTCCTCGTGGCAAGCAAACCTAACTATAAAACACCATTCTGCCTTCTAGAACATGAAGCTTCAGCACCACCCATAATGATAGGAAACAAGTCCAATGACAAGAATCGGTCTCCCCCTGGGCAAAGTAGATCACCTTTATAAATTGGTCCCCACAAGAAGTCATAAAGTGGTTTCCCCCCATATAGGACCCATCCGCAGTCTTAGAAAGAGGGCTGGCCGTTTGGCCTGCATGCAAATTAGCTGCCATACTTTCCTGCTCATCAGGGAGCTGTCACAGAAAATCAAGGAAAACACTGGGCTGGCATTTTAGAATTCCCATTACAACCACGCAGTCCAGAATTCCTATTCAGGCTATAGCCTCTGTAATCACGCACATGTATCCATACCTCAGATTGCAAACACGGTTTGTTTTATACATGATTTCGTCTCCACTTAGTGGAAGGTGAGCCCAAATATTGACAGTGCATCTAGAATGATGTTTGTTGACATTGCTGCTGCCACTGTACATAAAATTAGCCTTGCTTTGTGAGAGCTGTCACAGCTATCAGTGCTACATTTGCATACAGAGGTCGTCTGGTTGTATTTTTCAATAGTCATTCATTTGATGTGATGTCGTTCTGAGCATAAAACGTGTTCTATGTCAGAAGTGAGCATGCCCCCTAAGTCTGGACTTCTAGTATAAAATCACTCACCAGTGCCAAAAGCCGTTAGGACATGTCGACATGTCATTAAATATAAAGATAGAAGCAAAAAGACCTTAACCAGGGCCATTTAAGTGGGCCAGGTGTCAAGTTTCCGAAGACTGTTAGAATTTAATTTGCATCTAGGGTAGAAATGACCATTCTTCCAGGTCACTTGAAATTCAACTTTTACCTTTTAGTCATCAGCCAGAAGCTTAAAAAAAAAAAAAAAAAAGAATTTCAAAGAGTCTTTGATTCTAAAATGCCATTGTTTTGTAGGGGCTCAACACTCAAGACTTCTAATGCAAAAAAGAAACAGCCACATTGGGTGTGTGCATCACTAAGATAATCTTTACGATCTAGAAGTTGTGTTTTAGACTCGAGGAAATAAGATAAATGGTTCACCAGGGTGCCTTACAAAACTTTGAGTTAACTTTCTTCACACACAAAGTGGTGGCTCATTTTTCCGCTGTGACACTCCCCGTGGCTTCTAGCTGATACGTCTGGCATCCCTCACTGCAGTCACTGAGACGTTTGGAAGTCCAATAAACCGTCATTTTATGTGTGCAGCAATAATGCCCTTGAATCTGTACTGTACTTGAAGTCAGTTTTTTTGTTTGTTTTTTTGACAGAGTGAGATCACCAGCAGACAGAGAGGCAGGCAGAGAGGGTGGGGCGTGGGAGGGAAGCAGGCTCCCGGCTGAGCAGAGAACCTGATGTGGGTCTTGATCCCAGGACCCTGGGATCATGACCTGAGCCGAAGACAGAGGCTTTAACCCACTGAGCCACCCAGGCACCCCTTTGAAGTCAGTTTTATCTCTGCTGGACTCTGATCTCTTTAAGGAGAGACCCCCCCCAAGTCTTTTGCATATTTTAGTTTCATTCCTATTCTGTGCCTGATGTTATAGAAACACTGGGATATATTATCCCATGGACCTGGATACCACAGTTCACTTATCACATTGACAAAATCACTTCTGGACCTCAGCCTCTGTTGGCTTTCCATCTTCAAAATATCGTAATAGGTAATAGTTACCTTGAAAGAGAATTGTTTCAAAAGGAGAGACAGAGAAATTAACATGGGGATAATTTTCCTGAAATACAGTACTCACTGTTAACATTATGATTGTTACTATTACTATTAACAGATAAATATCAGCTCAGATGTTGGCTGAAATTTTCCAAATGAACTTAAATGCATGATAAACGAAGAGAGAATTAAAGAAAACAAAACTTGTTTCTGTCTCGTTTCCAAATTACATGACAAGGAATGTAATGCAGCATAAAGCTTTTTATACTCATAAACCAGTGTAAAAAAAAATATGCCAGTATGTTGTATTAAATTCAAAATCCACATTATTGAGGGTGATGTTGAGTATTTCAGGCCATTTG
The DNA here is from genome assembly GCF_964662115.1 of Mustela nivalis. Taxonomy (NCBI): domain Eukaryota; kingdom Metazoa; phylum Chordata; class Mammalia; order Carnivora; family Mustelidae; genus Mustela; species Mustela nivalis. The sequence continues at coordinate 144,229,215 of NC_139024.1, forward strand.
CAACTGTGAAACTTCAGCTGGTCCCTTCTTCCCCAATTTGAGTCACTCTAGGCTAACAGAGAGATGAAGAGCTTTTCCAAGGCTGTCACCTGAAAGAAACTGCCAGTGAGTCTGCATTTTCCAAGATGATAATGTATATTTCTCATTATCTCTTCATTAATGGTAATCCATGCATTATCAAGCTTTTACTCTTCGTGTTTCTATTTTCCCTGCCTGGCACTAAAAGGAAGGGCTGAATGTAATGACGAAGTAAGTTTGTATCTGCATTATAATTAACAAGTGGCAGGGGTGCCCGGGGAGGGGGGTACGCAGTTGGTTAAGTGTCTGGCTCTTGATCCTCAGCTCAGGTCTTGATCTCAGGGTTTTAAGTTCAAGCCTCTCGTTGGGCATGTGCCCAGAGTGGAGCCTATTTAAAAAATAATAATTATAATAATAAACAAGTTGCAGAATTACAGTGAAAGTGAAAGGCCTGTTGTTATACAAGTGTTTCTGGGAAACACTTGTCGCATTCCCAGAAACAGGAGCAGGCCAAGGGGAAGTAGGAGCAAAATAAACGGAAGGAAGAAAGTAGCTACAAGGTGATGGGCCTTCCTGTGTCATGTTAACTGTTTGGGAGGGGAGACGGAGGACTTATACCTTGAAGTCCAAGGGACCTGAAAATAGTATCCCTAATACTAATGGCTACCCTTTTTTAGTAATCCGCTGTATTTCAGAAGCTGTGCAGAATATTTTACTGATCCTTAAAGCCTTTTGTGTTTGACATTGGATTTGTCATTCTGAATTTGGTGCTACTAACTAGCAGTGTTTTAGAGACCAGGCTTAAGGAAGTGAAGGACCTTGTTCAAGGTCCAGAGCCAGGATGAGAGATGCAGATGAGGTACCCAGGCTGCAACATTTGAGGAAGCGTTTGTTCTCAGATGCAAGTACAGAGCTGACCCTGGACAGTGAGTGCCTTCTCAAATGTTGTACCCCAGGAACCTCCTTGCTCTACCCTACTCCCCACCCTGCCAGGATCCCACAACTAAAAAAAAAAAAAAAAAAAAGCATCTTCGAGGTAACACGTCAGTTAAGTGTCAGACTCTTGATTTCAGCTCAGGTCATGATCCCAGGGTCTTGGGATTGACCCCTGCATCAGGCTCCCTATTCAGGGGGGAGTCTGCTTCCTCCTCTCTCTTTGCCCCTCCCCCCCACCTAAAATGAATAAAACAAAGCTTTAAAAAAAAAAAAAAAAAGAAAGAAAATGGTCAAAGAAGACTTTAGATCCAATCCAAAGTTCATTTTTGACCACTCTGTTAGGTAATCATGTTCAGCTTTCTGGAAAATAAATTCAACAAGTAAAGGCCCAGGGTTAGGTATGCAGGGCACACAGATTAAAAAGGCAGTCCGTGTCTTCAAGACTACAAGGCTGGCATGCTAAGAGTTGTTGACATCCCAGCCAAGCTAGGAGAGAAGAAGAAAGGGAGGAAGAACCAGGCACTGCCCTTCATGGCAGTATGGTCTGGCTCTGGGGCCAGCAGCCATCATGGGAAGGGCACTGAATCTTACACTCTCCGAGTCTTACTTCCACATCTGCAGGTTGGGAATGCTAGCACCTGGGCTATCTATCGCACAAAGTCACAAAGATGATGAGTATCAAAAAGCAAGGGTTTTGTGGGACTATCGAGCAGAGAACAAATATGAGCTCCTTTTAGAAGGAATGATGTACACAACAATGAATTTGGAGTTGGAATCCCCAAATTTGAATTCTGGCTTTGCCTTTTCATGCTCAGTAGGACCTCACAGAGGAGTCTTCTTGTGAGATCTTGCTTCCTCATTCATTAAATGAGGAAATCTGATTCAGAATCCTCAAAGCATTTCATAATTATGGGATCAGAGTATTGAAAGAAATGTTGAGTAAAAGTTTGTAACATCATTTGTCGTCTCGTCTTCTTGTACATAGATTTGTACACATTCGCTGCTGCTGGCTCCAAGAGACTACTGTGCAAACATATTAATGATGCCACATAGGGCAATAAATAAAAATAATAAGAAGTAAATTTTAGGTAACCATAAGGAACAACATCATAACAATCCATTTATTCAAGAAATATTTGTGGAGCACCATGATATGCAGACTTGAATCCTTAGCCCCAGAATCGAAGCCCCCAGTGCTATCTGCTTTGTTACAATCTCTCCCAAGCTACCATGGGACACAGCGGATTCACAGAAAAATCAGGAGGCTGTGGAGATGGCTGACCGAGGTTCAGATTCTGACTGTGCCACTAACTAGCTCTGTGGCAACTGCTGGGTATCTGTCAACCTCTCTGGGCCCCAGTACCCCAGGGTTTAAATAGAGCTGATGCTTCTTCAGAGGGTCCCATGAGGGTTCATGGAGATTATGGAGATCCTTACACATAGCAGGTGCTCCGTAAACTAGCTACGAACCAGAACTCTGGTGAGTGATCAGAGCCAGCAACTGCATCCTGGAGAACACTGCAGGCACGGGGATTTACAGGTTTTGCTCTTCTCTGTCTCAGCCATAGATTCTTGAAGCTTCTCCCAGGCAGCATGACCCTCAGATCTAAATGACCTTGTGCAGGGGCTTTACTGTAAAAGGAGTGAGTGTCTATACATCCTTCTCATATATGAATTCCTAAATGCACAGCTGGATGTATCTTCTGGCATGTCAGTGCCTCCCCCTCCCCAACCCAGCAAATGTGTACTCTGCCTCCTGGACTTACAGGTGGTGAGAACAACACGTTAGGAAGAATTTTATACTTGGAATCCAGAGCCCAGCATCTGAATGATCTCATCTCTTTGAGCTTTTGTTTCTTCATTGGTAAAATGGGAACAATTGCACATGCTGCCCTTTGCAAAGTTTTGGTTAACTGAATAAGATGCTCTTAAAACAGAAGACTATGGTGTTGTACAAAGGTAAAGATCCATTGCAGGGTACAGGGCTGGCACCCAGGGAACAGGAAATCAAGAGCATGTGAGTTAGCCTCTGCAGAGCTAGCATCACTACTAGAAAAATAAAGCAGAGTTCACACTCTAACATCAGTAACCTGGAAATTATCTGCAGCTCCACTGAAATTTACTCTACACTTTGAGACCAAAAATAAAGACAACACTGCCTTAGAAGTCAGGTCCATAGTACTTAAAAGGAATGGTCCCTCCTCCTACAGCCCTACCCTGGTCCCAAGACTCCACATTGAATGTTGGAGTAAACTGATAGAACATCATTCATCTTTAAAATATTTACTGAATATTCCCTACAAGCAGCACACGGTGGGAGATTACAAAGATAAAGTCAGAAACTGAGTCTTCTTTCATAGATCTATTTCCCCGAAGCTAAGAATGTTTAAAGAGAATTCCAGCAGCTTAAAATTTAATGCAAAGGGGACTAAGAATATTCTAAAATTATAAAAGATTCAGTGGATCTAAGGTATGATGGACAGGTCCTTATCAAAGGTCATGGACATGAATCTACTCCAAAATTGGCTCTCTTTCAATAATCGATTGTAGAAAAGAAGCATGACTAAGGTTTTGCCTTGAAAAATTAATACATATAGCTGTTTCATCCTATATCTAGCAACATTTAGGATGGAATACCCTTATGCAGTAACTCATAAAACAAATGCAAAAAAGAACGTGTTACTTAAAATAACTTTGCAACAAGTATTACAATAGCACAGTACAACATCCCGGACATCATGTCTGGCTTCTGCAGGATGGCGCAGGATAGAATTGCATTTACAAAATCAGAGGAAGACTTCCTGCATTTTCCCCACATCATTCTCATGACGCTGAAAGTATTCCAGTGGAAGCGTCTATCACGTCATTAACCCGGCCATTTTTTTTTTTCTCTTTTCAGTCCCTAACCGATCTCTTAGAAGCTCATGTTTCACTGGCTTTACAGTTCTCTGTACTCATAGTCACTCTTTTCCTGGAACCATACATTCCTCCCAAGATCTGCTGTTTTTCTTTACAGTCGATTTACACTGTGTTGTCGGAGAACAGGAATGATCAGCAAGAAACAGGTCTTCCAGGACAGGCTGGAACTGAAGATGGGTAGTGGGAAGAGGTGATATGGTGATGACTTATTTTTTATAAGTGGACCATTTGTACGTGATGTACTTACCTTATAATGAGACTTCGCTTCTCTAAACAACTCTATAAATGTGGAAGTTTGGATGACGAGCAGTCTCTCTTGGTGATAAAGGTTTTAAAATAAACTCTCCACATCAAACCTCTAATTTATTCATTCAATCCTGAATGATACGATCACCAAATATAAATTGTTTCTTTATTTTTTGGCAACATTTTAGATTTATATAAATAATTTGCCCTTCAAACTAAATTGACCTATATTATAGATTGTTGAGACTATGTGTTCTAGATAATATATGTGTATGTAGATAAGCTACATATTTTATCTTGATACATATACACACATATTTTATCTGGATATAAATATAGCCAGGTACAGATATGGATGGATGGATGGATGGATGATGGATGGATGGATGATGGGTGGATGGATGGATGGATGGATGATGGATGGATAATGGATGGAAGATGGATGGATGGATGGATGGATGGATGGATGGATGATGGATGGATGGATGATGGGTGGATGATGGATGGGTGGATGGATGGAAGATGGATGGATGGATGGATGGATGGATGGATGATGGATGGATAATGGATGGATGGATGATGATGGATGATGGATGGATGGATGATGGGTGGATGGATGATGGATGGATGATGGATGGAAGATGGGTGGATGGATGATGGATGGATGATGGATGGAAGATGGATGGATGGATGGATGGATGGATGATGGATGGATGATGGATGGAAGATGGATGGATGGATGGATGGATGGATGGATGGATGATGGGTGGATGGATGATGGGTGGATGGATGATGGATGGATGATGGATGGATGATGGATGGAAGATGGATGGATGGATGGATGGATGGATGGATAATGGATGGATGGATGATGATGGATGATGGATGGATAATGGGTGGATGATGGATGGGTGGATGGATGGAAGATGGATGGATGGATGGATGATGGATGGATAATGGATGGATGGATGATGATGGATGATGGATGGATGGATGGATGGATGGATGATGGGTGGATGATGGATGATGCATGGATGGATGATGGATGGATGGATGATGGATGGATGGATGATGGATGGATGGATGATGAATGGATGGATGATGGATGGATGATTGATGGATGGATGATGGATGGATGGATGGATGATGGATGGATGATGGATGAATGATGGACGGATGGATAGACAGAGACATAGATATGAGTATAGGTGTTGTATAAGTATGAGGTATGAGGTGTTATGTCAGTATGAGGATAAAAATAGAGATAAATGTATGTGTGAATGTATATGCACATAACCAGTATGTAGATTCATAACTATGTTTAGGTTATTTAAACCACATACAAATAAAAATACAAGTTTTACTATTGTGTTTCAATAAACAACCACACCAAACTGCTCAATCTCCCATTAGCACGGATTTGCCAAGCTTCTGACAATGCTCTAATTTCCATGAATTTTTAATGATATGTAAAATGAGATGAAAAGTCTTAAATTACAGTAAGTAATTGTATTTCGCAGTTGCTTACACTCATTTAGGCCCATCTTAAAAATGCATAAGTGCTTTTCCCTATGATTTGTATCACAAGTTGATGAACATAATGGAAATAGACATTTTCAAGTCATTTCTTTTTGCATTACCCTTCCGCACCTACCATTTCTGATAGAAATCATGGGCGAGCAGCTCATTATGCCGGCAGGGACCGTTTCTCTGGTATTGGTTCTCTTTCAGATTCATCCCCTAAATTGCCTGTTTATCTTGGCAGATGCTTTGCTAGCAGTAGCTGCTGATAGAGACACACAGCAGATGCCTTTTGTATTTTATATACAGTCAAATATCTCGTAGGGCATTCGTGATGCAAATTTCAAGCTCAAGTAGCTCCCAATAATTGTGTCACCTTTTACTGAGGGCTCCAGTGACCTGTTGATACAACACAGTTATGTTGTGACACCAGCCGCAGGTTGAAAGTTAAAACTTTTGTCTTTTTCCTCTAAATTATAAATAGATTTGCATAAACACGACAACAGCCAATTGACAATCGACCAGTATCCAGAGCCAGTTGCTCAAGACTCTGGGGAGGCCAGTGCAGAAGGCCTATACAAGGTAGTAACTCCCCTAGAAGAATATAAATGCAAACAAAATGAATCTAATGCCCGTTACTCTGTTGCATGCTAGGTGGGATGAACAGTCCTCCAAGTCAACCGTTGTCAGTGTTTCAGACCCCATAGCTCGTCTCATTAAAGCTATGGACTCTGTCAAAGGCCATGCATACACACAGAAAAAGTGGAATAAAATGTCAAAAAATTCGCATACCTCTAGGTTAGGATCCTCTGTTCTGAGAGGAAAAATTCCCACATCCTAGAGTCATTTTGAACATTGCATCAGATGATGTACATAAAACTAGCACATCAAGTGGAATTTGGCAGGTGTGCAATAGATATTGGTACATTTCCCCCACCCCCCTTAATTTTTGGAATTCATATTTTATTTTGAAAGTCCTAGATTTGGCTGATGACTGTTCCCACTAGAACACTGCATAAAAATAACAGCTTACCTTGAAATTGCATTGATATTATAGAAAGCCCAGAATTGAACATCAAAGGTAAACAAAAATGTCTTGAGGACACCTCTTTCTCTCTTACCCAAAAAGGGGTCTCCCCTTTCTCTGCTATCCAAAGCAGAAATATCTAATGCAGTTCTAGGAGCCTCTCCCTCATACATCTCTGAACCCATCCTAATGAACCATATATCTTTTTTGTTTCTTCACGAATCTCTTTGAAAAAATAGTCTATGTTCCTTCCTCCACTTTCTTCCCTTAAACTCAACATGGCATCCACTCTATAGCGTTGCTTCTGATTTTACGTCACTGTTGGAACTTCTTTGGTTAGATCCCCAGGAACTCCTCAATGCTACCTCTCAGACATACTGTTACAACTTTCTGCAGCAAGGGGTGCCTGGGTGGCTCAGTGGGTTAAAGCCTCTGCCTTCGGCTCAGGTCATGATCCCAGGGTCCTGGGATGGAGCCCCACATCGGGCTCTCTGACCAGCAGGGATCCAGCCTCCCCACCACCACCACCGCCACCACCCCCCCCCCCGCCTCTCTGCCTACTTGTGATCTCTGCCTATCAAATAAATAAATAAAATCTTAAAAAAAAAAAAAAGAATTTTCTGCAGCTATTAGCCCCATTGGCCTAACTTCTTCTTCTAGAATTATGGTTGCCCTCCATGTCCTTCACTCCTACCCCCGTCTCTCCTGGATCTTCTCTACTAAACTGGGTTCTCTTTCTTTGCCTGTTGTCTTCCTGTCTAGTCCGTTATTGGCTTTTCCCAAATACAGTCTTGGATCTTCTTTTCTTTTTATATACACTCCCCAACAGTTTTCATCCATTCCCATTGCTTCCGTTCTGTCCTATACACTGATAACTCCCAGATCGGTGCCCTGATCCTCACCTGAATTCCACATGCATATCTGTATTTGGATATACCACAAAATACCTGCATTTTGATATACCTTAAAATCTGTGTTCCCTCAAACGCAAGCCCTTGCCTATCACACCTATTCCCTATCCTGATAGGCAACATCAGGACTCACCCTTGACTCACATTTCTTTATTTTTTTTTAAGATTTTATTTATCTATTTGACAGAGAGAGAGAGAGAGAGATCATAAGTAGCCAGAGACACAGGCAGAGAGAGGAGAAAGCAGGCTCCCCGCAGAGCAGAGAGCCCAATGTGGGGCTCAATCCCAGGACTCTGGGATCATGACCTTAGCCGAAGGCAGAGGCTTTAACCCACTGAACCATCCAGGCGCCCACATTTCTTATCTCCATAGAGAGATGTCCAGCAAGTCCCGAGGAGTCTTCCTTTGTAGCACTTCTGGCATTGGCTGCTTCTCCATCACAACCTGCTTTGGGCCCTCGTTCCTCTTATCAGGATTTGTAGAATGGCCTTCCCTCTCCACTGTCTGTTTACAAACCCATATCACAAATGTCCAGCAGGCACTGAGCTCAAACAGAGCTGGTCTCACTACTTATAGACAAAACACCAAACTCCTTTGTGTGGCATTCACAGCTCTTCACACTCGGGTCCCAGAGCTTTCCAGCCAACCCCTTTCATGGCTCTGTGACTTGGTTTTGCTGCTCTTTCTGGCAAATTGTGCAAGCCTTGTTAAATCTAGTCATTGCTTAAGATAGAGCTTAGATGCCACCTTCCCTGTATGGATTTATTTTACTTTGTCCACCCCAAGGACAATAATCACAATTTTGCCAGTGCAGCTGGCATAGCTCACGTCACATACGGTCATTATGCACAGTTGTTCAGATTGTTCGGTGAGCGGGGACACCTGGCCAAGAGAACAGGGTCTGAAATCCAGTCCACTGGGAGAGGGAGCATCTGTTTTTCTGACTCACATAAAGGTGCAGTGTAGGCAAGTGGTGACCCATTGTCAAACAGAACTTCAGTTTCAAGCTCTTCAGTGCCTCTTATGGTCTAGACTATGAGCTTTTGAGGGCCGTTCTCCTTGGCCTTTTTAGCCTCAGGGCCAAGTGCATGTTCCTGCACTGACTCGCAAAAATCCATGAAATTTGAGAGATCAATGATAACAACAACATTAAGCTGATCAACATGTTCAATCCCTATTATGCTATAGGAATGATGCTGAGTGTTTTTGCACCAATAATATCACCATAAGCCTATGAAGAAGGTACTATTATTACTTCTGTGGTACAGATCATAGAACTGGGGCTCAAAGAAGCTCAGTTATTTCCTTCAATTCCACAGCCAGGATTTGAATCCAGTCCTCCTAAATCCAGAGCCTGGGTCCCTAAACACGGTGACCAGTAGAATAGGCACAGGCAGGTGCACACCAGAAAGGCCCTCGCATGCCCATGATGATTAAACCTGGGATTCAGGACCATCTGAGAATGTCAAGTTTGCAGAAAATAGTCTGATGAGAGAACAAACCCAGAGGTATCCTGTGAGTCCACCTGCAGAAGAGAGATGTAACCTTTCTGCACAGGGAAGGGGCAAGTTCAATTCCCACTCTCTCTTGGAGGTCTGAAAGGAACCATCCTCCCAGAATTAGGCTGTCTCTCCTCCCACTACTGCCTGCCAGTGTCTCCTGCTCTGTCTCCCACCTCCAGCACCGATCTCCCTTTTATCTGCAATAAACCTCAGCTGGCTTTCCAGGGGTGTCACATCCAGGGGTGGTGGAAGCTGTGGAGCCCTGTGGCAGGCTAAGTCCAGGGGGGACAGTAGAGCCAGCCATCATGGCCCGTCCCCATGCCCCACTGTGTCAGCCAGGATTCATGAACACATTGAACGGGAGAAGGACAGACACCTGCTGTTGGATGAATGATCCTCTTTAAACGGCCGCAGGAAAAGGGCGAGATCACTTTCCAGAGAGTTTTTACTATGTGTGTTAAAAATCATGATTGGTCCCTCCTGGAAGGCTGCCGAGCAGAGCCCCCACAAAGCCTGGTTCATCTAGCTTCCATCCTGCTACCTCCCACCAAAACTGCTTGAAATTAACCCCCAGGATTCTAGGTAGACCAACAAACCCGGGCATGGCAGGGATTTGTTTTTCCTTTATTTCTTCAGAATCCTGGTTAAATTTCCACCTTTCCCTCAAAGCCTGCTGCAGCCCTCGAGAATGGCTTCCTCCTCCGAGCAGTAGAGCGGTTGTGACTGTCCCACTCATTGGGAAAGTTGGGTTCCGTTCATTTTTCCAGTCACGAGCCCTGAGGTGGTCCTCTGTGCCAGGCACTGTGGCAGGGACCCGGAGAGACAAAGCCCCGCCCACATCCTTAAGGGAGAGCCCAGTGAAATGGGCAGGACACACAGGGAGGAAAACCCTCTCACTAGAACCATCTCACTAGGTTTCTCTAACGAAGAGAGGTAGAGGCACCAGAAGAGAGCGGCACTGACGTGTAGACCCATCCGAAGGCAGGACCAAAGGAGGACTGAGCAGAGGAAGCGCACACGAATCTTGAAGAAAAAGAGGGAGAAGTCAGGGAGCTTCAGGCAAAAGCTCCTTAAATCACAATGTCTAAGTGTGGCTGCAACACTGTGGTACTTTTTAAAAGATCCCCAAGGAGACTCCGGTATGTAGCAAAGTCTTAGAAGCACCACTCTGGAGAAATGCCCTAAGCCAAGCAGAGCTGCTGCATCGGGAAATGAGGCCCCTGCTAGTCATGTGCCGCCCCCCCGCATCCCCCATCCCAGCTCTTTCTGCCCCTGAGGCAGCTGGCAGCCTAAGAGTGGATGACTAGCCCTTGTGGACAAAAAGCTGGCCCCCTTGCCTACAGGTGGGACCATCTCCGTGGACCAGTTCATGCTTTAAGCTTCCCCGTGGGATCAGACTGAAGTCAGACTCCGGCGGAGACCCCATCCTTGCTTTGAGCCCCTGCCCTAATGTCCCCTGCTCACCCTTCCTCCTGACAGCATCACCCAGCAAGTGACATGCACCTGTGTCATTGTCCCGGCTCTGCTCCGGGGACCTGACTGCAGATTCCCCAGTCTTCCCAACTATTCCTTTTGGACACTCAATGTGGAGCGAATGGTAGTAATGGTAGTAAAATGTCCCAGCCAGAGGACACACGGGCTCTAGAATATTATCTGTAACCATGCATCGTCCCTTGATTGGAAGAGCGTGGGGGACAGTGGCTCACCCTGAGGAGGCTGAAGACCCACCGTGGCTCTCAGACTTGAAACACACAAATCCAAAGAACAAATGACTCACAGTCCCATAGCCACACCACACGAACTGCTGCCGATCTTACCTCTTTGAGGACTACTTATTCACAGCCAAAGCGCACCACTTCTTCACTGTGTCTTCTTAGTTTAGAAAAACACATGCAGGATCCCCAGATGATACTCTTGAATGACATCTCACGCACTGGCCGCCACTGAGACTGCTCCTTCACTCTGGCTTGTCAGAAGTGATCGTTTTGATTTCATATAAATGCCTTCATGGCACTTCTCGACTAAGTAATCATTGTTTTAAATGTTGATGCAAATGACAAGGTCTTTTGAGTCACCAACACAGTACTGTCTCCCTTTAATTTGGGGGGGGCACTTTTTTTAAAAGTCTATTTATTTATTTGAGAGAGAGAGCACGTGCTCAAGAGAGAGAGGAGGAGAGAGAGAGAGAGAGACCATGAGCCAGGGGGAGCAGAGGGATAAGAAGACTCCCCACTGAGCAGGGAGCCTGATGCGGGACTCGGGCCTAGGACCCTGGGATCTTGACCTGAGCAGATGCTCAACCGACTGAGACACCCAGGAGCCCCAGCACTTTCTTTAAAAAAAAAAAAAAAAAAAAAATATATATATATATATATATATATATATATATATATATATATAATTTTTAAGTAAGCTCTACACCCAACAAAGAGTTCAAACTCACACCCCAAGGTCAAGAATTGCACACTCTACCAACTGAGCCAATCAGACATCCCAATTTTTTGCACTGCCTTTTAACAAAACATTTTATCCCTAAAATCCTGCAAGTAAAAGACTTTTTAATCTGTTGGTTAAACCTGCAAACACACCCTTTGAACAGAGCTTTTTGTGTGTGTCTGGAGAACCTCTTTGCGGACTGTAGGAAAAGAAAGAGGACTGCCAAATTGCTGACAATTGGTCTTCCAACAATTATTCAGGTATCTGATGATCGGTGTTTTTGCCTGGATTGTTCTAACAGCATCTGTATATCAGCATGGCCAGTCACATTCGTCCTTGCATTGTCTTAGACAATTGCCCTAAGTGGTGAGTCGCTATAAAAGAGAGCACAACCAGATCTGGTTGGAAGGGGTGGAAGTAGATGCAACTTCAAAGCCCATTCTAGGTCCGAGAAAGGTTTTATTGGTACCAAGATTCTAGAAATTTGAGCTGAGTCTTAAGTCCAGAAAGAACACATGCAAAGGACAACCATACAGCCCATTGTATTCGTTAAGATAAAAGCTCAGCTGCTATAACAAAGAAGTCCCCAAATACAGTCGCTTTAACAAGATAGAAATTTGGTTTTCTTGAACATAACAGCCTAGAAAGGAGGGGCCCAGGGCTGGCAAGTTGGCTTCCCGCATTGTTCTAGCCATTGTCACTTCTCAGAGAGCGGGAAGGGTAGAAAGGAAGTTGGGGGAAGCACTTTCCTCTTTAAAGAAGACAACCCCAGGGCACCTGGGTGGCTCAGTGGGTTAAGCCTCTGCCTTCAGCTCAGGTCATGATCTCAGGGTCCTGGGATCAAGCCCCACATCAGGCTCTCTGCTCAGTAGGGAGCCTGCTTCCCCTCTTCTCTCTGCCTGCCTCTCTGCCTACTTGTGATCTCTCTCTCTCTCTCTCTCTCTCTCTCTCTCTCTGTCAAATAAAAAAATTTAAAAAATAAAAAAGAAGAAGAAGAGTCACAACACATGCGTCACTTTGACTCATCTCATTTTGGCCTCAACTTAGTGTCACGGTCAAACCTAACTGCACGGAAGTTTGGCAAATACGGTTTTGAGCACCGTGGCTCTGTGCCCAGCTAAACTCGGGAGGTTCTCTTACTGGAAGAAAGGAGTCAGCAGTCTCAACTGCAGCAAGTTAATATAAATGTCCAGGGACCCCCAAAAAATCCAGCAGAAGATTGGGGGTGGAGTCAGAGTAAATATATACCTCAGGGCCATGCACATTGTAAACACTGAGTATATATTTAAAGGTTGGATTGATAAGTGAATGAGTAAATGGATGAATGAAAAGAAATTATTTGTGTCAGCACCCAGAGACTCCAGTTAAATAGGTGGTATATTCACAAAGCAGAATTCACATAAACAGATTCCCATAAGCATGCAAGACCTAAGGATGTGCCCGCTGACCTGCCCTTGTATACGTCCTGCTAAGTGCAGGCAAGCCAAGGTTGGCAGGTGTAGGCTGAGAAACAGAGGGAAAGACCTAGCAGTCATTTCACCACCACAGATGTTCTCAGCATCTCACAGCTGGGAGACTCAGCCAGCTGGGACCAGGGCCACAATGCTGGCATTCCAACATCACTCAGACAATAGCAGTCTTCTGCTCTCTATGGAATCTCTTTCTCTGTAAATCAGTGCTTCTCAGAGTATGGTTCCCAGAGCGGCTATATCAGCATTATCTGGAAACTTGTAGAAAAGTAAATCCTGGAGCACCACTCCAGTCGCACTGAATCAGAAATTCTTAGAGTAGGCGCTTCCAGATGATTCTGATGCCTGTTCAAGTTTGAGAATCACAACTCTAAACACTTCTTTCCTTCAATTACCTGTTGCCTCTTACTGATTAAGTGTCTTCCAAGAAAGACAAGGTAGCCCCCCAAGGTTTGGCCTGGATCTCACCTGGAGTTCTAGATCCTGTTCTGGAATCCTAGTCTAGGAAGGATGTTCAAAAAAACTCTTACTCATCTGTTTATCTTTATGGTAGTAAATATGCAAATTATCCAAGACAACAATTGTAACCAGCACTATGCCCAGACATCTCTGAGGATGTGAATTCTAAGTGCTCCTTATTAGTTCGTTCCACTGTGTAATAAGCATATAAAACAAGGCATTTTTCCTTTTTTGTTTTTTAATAACCAAACTCCTCATTATAATGCAAGCCCATTTATTCTTTTTTTCTGATTTTCTTTTTTTTTTTCTTAAGATTTTTATTTATTTATTATTTGACACAGAGAGAGAGACAGTGGGAGAGGGAACACAAGCAGGGGCCATGGGAGAGGGAGAAGCAGGCCTCCAGCCAAGCAGGGAGCCTGACACAAGGCTCGATTCCAGGACCCTGGAATCATGACCTGAGTCAAAGGCAGATGCTTAACAACTGAGCCACCCCAGCCCTCTAAGCTCATTTATTCTTAAATAATCTTTCCAAGAGTCCTCCAAACTTTGGTCAATCTACTTACCTTCTGTACACTCAAAGACTACTTTACATCATTGCTTATTCTTCTCCCTTCTAAGCTAAACGATTTCAATTTTTTCAACAATAAATGCCTTTTTAAAATATAATTCCAAATGATCTTGATGGTTCCTGCTATGGTCTGAATGTTTGTGTCTCCCGAAATTCATATGTTGAAATCCTAACTCCCAAAGATGATGACATCTTTTTAAATCACAAAGTGAAATCCTCATGATGGGATTGGTGCTTAGAAAAGACCCCATAGAACTCCGAAGCCCCTTTCACTGCCTAAAGATACAAAAAGAAGTCTACGACCTGGAAGAGGGCCCTCACGTGACCTTGCTGGTTCCCCGATCTCAGACTTTTCATCTCCAGAACTGTGAGAAATAAACTTCTGTTCCGCGTAAGCCACCCAGTCTATGGCATTTTGTTATAGTAACCCAAAAGGACTTAGATGGTTCCCAAACACTTTATCAATATTATCTCATTATAACCCTAAGAAATGGAGGAAACCCTAAGACATTTTATCCCATTTTTACATATGAAGAAACTGGAATTCAGTAAGGTTGAACTACCTGCCTAGGGTTTCAGAGTGTAGAAATGCCTGGACCCACATCTGCAAAGAGAGACACATTACCCTGGCTCTTATTTATCTAACAATATGGCTGGCATTTAAGGTATTCCAGATTTCGGTTAAGTAATGGTTTCATATTTTTCTTAAGGTTGGAAATTCGATTGTAAGTTATAAGCTGGAAGTGTCCTACAACTAAAGGGCCCCTGGGGGGCTCACTCAGTTAAGCATCTGACTCTTGTTTTCAGCTCAGGTCATGATCTCAGGGTTGTAAGATCCAGCCTCGAGTCAGGCCCCACACTCACCCCAGAGTCTGCTTGAGATTCTCTCTTCTGCCTCTGCCTCACCTGTGCTCTCACTCTCTCTCTGAACTAAATAAATAAATCTTAAAAAAAATAAATAAATAAAGAGATGTCCTACAAATAACATAGGAATTAAAATGTTCATGGGAAATGACATTTTATTTAAGGAAAGTAGGTGTTCTAAAGGGATATTTCAAAAGGCAGTGATCAAGTCGTCATAATTTGAGACTCTCAATGCCATAAAAACTAAGGGAAAAGAGAAGACAAAAGTAGCAAAGAAACCCATTACAATTGATGACTGTAATGGACCTTCTCCAACATAATTCTCTTTATCTTCAAGGGGATGAGCCCCCAAAGCATCCAAGTGCCTTCTTTCTCAAATTACTACATGGACAATCTCCACTATATCCCCAGCACTAGAGGAAGACTTTGCCCATGGTCTATGTCCACCATGTACTTGTGGAATAAATAAACAGTTGGTTCTTCATCTTTGCGCAAGAGTAGAGAAATCAGAGTCAGATGGAGTTCCACAGCTGTCTGTCCCTGGAGACATGCTAGTCCGTGCTCTTTGTTTCCAGATGAACGACTGGAGACCCTAAGTTATGTAGCTTCTCCAAGGTCCTACAGAGGGATATTGGTAGAATTGAAACTAAAAGTCAGTTTCCCTACGTGGGTTATACATGTGTCAAACTCTTCAAACTGACACTTTAGATTTGTGCATTTCACTATGTGTAAGTTATGTATTTTTAAAATCTTGTGTTTCCAACTCCTTTTTTTTTTTTCCTGTCATTTCTCTTCCTTTATAGTTCCCTGCTATAGGATGAATCAGGGAAAAAGTAGCTGATATAGTTCTGCGACAAACAGCCTACCCAAGGTCAGACTTTGAATTTCCATGGAACACATTATAAAATCTCAGTACACAATGAAGGCTTGACATCCCAACGTCAACTTTGTTTATTTTGCCAAAGAAGGAAATTAAAAGATTAAAAACCTTACTATTTAGAATCACCTTCATTTCATAAAACAAAGGGAATATTGACGTTTTACTAGGAAGGGCATAATCTTGGAATAAAGACAATATTCCCCACCCCAAAAAGGACTGTTTCTGTTATGGGCTTATAAAGATTCTTAATGGAGCAGCACAGACCAACATCTGGAACTCTTAGGCCAGGTCAGTAAGAACCAACAAATGAGGTTCGGTGCTGGGATATTAAATACCTGACTGTGGGTAGAGATAGCTTTCCACCTTCTGACCTGGGCTCACAGCTTCATGTCTCATATATTCTCACCAGGTCCAGACATTTTTCATTCTGGGGAGGGTATGGATGAAGCAAGAGTGGGACCCGTGGTGCCACCGGTGGTGACCTCCTCAACTAGACTTCGTGTATTGCTGGACATAGGAATCACACACTTCTTGAGAGAGCTCCTACATAAACTACATTAGCCCACCCCTGCTGGGGCCCCAGCTGTAGCTGCACAGGTCTCTACCTGGAATGAGTGCTGCTCAAGGAGACTTTACGGGGCATTTACAGTCTGATCTATATAAAAAAGAAAACTCTGAATTGGTGTGCATTGTTTATCGGTTCTTAGAGCTACAAGTACCACAGTAACAAAGTACCACAAAGTAGGTGCCTTGAAACAGCAGAAATTTATTCTCTTACAGTTCTGGAAGCTCAAGGTCCAAAAGTGGGGTATCAGCAGGATGGTGCTTCCTCTGAAGTCTTCGGGGCAGAGTCCTTCCTTGCTTCCTCTAGCTTCTGGGGGAGTCTGCAAGCCTTGCATTTCCTGACTTGCAGATGCATCCCTCCAGTCCAGGCACCCTCCTCCTCAGCCTTCTCCGCTGGGAAGTCGTCCCATCATCTTTCCTCCCTACGTGCTTGGCTCTTGCTCTCTTCTCTTTCCAGAGGTCACCAACCAAACAGGATTAATTCTATCTGCAGAGATCCTATTTCTTTCTTTCTTTTTTTTTTTTTTAATTTATTTATTTGTCAGGCAGAGATCACAAGTAGGCAGAGAGACAGGCAGAGAGAGAGGAAGGAAAGCAGGCTCCCCGCTGAGCAGAGAGCCCGACGCGGGGCTCGATCCCAGGACCCTGGGATCATGACCCGAGCCAAAGGCAGAGGCTTTAACCCACTGAGCCACCCAGGCACCCTGAGATCCTATTTCTAAATAAGGTCACATTCACAGGTACCAGGGCTTAGAACTATCTTTTGGGAGTCCACAGTTCAACCCATGGCATTGCATAAGATTTACTCCATGGCTCTTTGAGGAAGATTTCAGATCTGTATCAGTTTCCCCTGAGACCCTGACATAGCACGAATTTACTCATCCCATGGGGTTGAAACTCTAATTAATAGCTGGCTGCTGGTCACCTTGTATGTGTTTGTAGTGCTTTCTGAGGGAACTCAAGATGTACAAAACCCCATCCCTACTTTCAGTCCCTGCTCTACCCTTCACCAGATACGGACCCCTTCTGTGCCTCAGTTCCTCGGTCCATAAAACAGGGGTAACAACAGCACCTTGCTCGTAGCATTGTTAGGAGGATTACAGGAGAAAATAGATACTATGTGAGCCATAGCAAAGGTTCAATAAATGCTACTGGTTGCTACAATCTGATGTGTACACAAAATATACCCATGCTTTAGAGAATACATCAGAACCAAAGGCCCAATGTAACTTAGAGCCACTGATGTTGCAAGTTCAGTCAAAGGAAGGATTAATGTCTTCCTTATGGTCTGCATGTTTTTGTGCGTGGTTGGGTAGATGTGGTAACTCCACACATGTGCATGTTTGGATCTAGTGTGATAAGGGAACAGTAATCTGGAGAATGGGTATCTTTCCTAGGACTGAGAAAAGAATTTAGGACCTGGTGTTCCTCATTTGATTTCCATCTAACCACGTGGTTTCTGCAAAGCCTCAAGGACAAACTCTGTTCCGTGTTCAGCCCTGCATTCATGGTGGCTTGTGTGAAATGAGACAGACTCCTAAAAAATCTCTTGACCTATGCATGGAGCTGGGAGGTCACCCCATGGCTGAGCAATGTATTCTTAGTCTGCCTGAGAACAGATTATCCTTGGACCATAATCTTTTTACAACCTGCTCAAACTCCCTGTTCACTGAGGCCTTTGATCAAGGCCACTGCCTGGTGCTTTCAGACTGAGCACCAGAGAAAATGAGATCAATTGACAATTATGGTTCCCTTTAAAGAATTATGCATATTTGCAGCAAGGAATGACTACTGAGTTAGCACCAAAACAAGACAAAAACCCATCTGAAACCCTTCTGTGCTTTGAGGATTTTTATACTTCAGAATAGCTTGAAAGCATTTTCCATAGCCAGGCTCTCTTTATTCAGAATGAAAGTAATGTGTCTGGAGCTACTCTAGCCACTTCCCGACTTATATTTACATTGCTATAATACTAATTGTAATATTAATTGATTAATCTAGCCCAAGGCACTCAAGTGTCTGCACACAGAATTGGAATGTAATTGCAACAATAAAGAGATCAAACGAGGTTAATTAAAACATAAAAAGTGACAAATGCTAAGTCAGAAAGTCCTTTGTATGCACTGAAAAGTGTGCCACTTGTTTATAAGGTATTGTTTGCAGATTCTTAAGGAAGGAGGTCAAGGCAGAATAAATTTGATGATCTGTTTACACACAGATCTCAAATAAAAGTAGTTGCACGAGGACTGATTGCAGTACAATTGTACATCCAAGCACATATTCCACAGGGCAATTTTCACGTGTGTCTTTATAGAAGACCTAACATTGAACTGGCATCAATGCCACTTTCACATTTCTCCTAGAGCTACAAACTTGGAGGACAATAGCCTCTACAGGGAACATGACCAGAGGAGGACAAGGCAGGGAAATGGAAGAAAGGCAAGAATGAACTCCTTTGAAGTTTAGGCATGTAAATTGCATTCGTCACATGGAAAAGGAGGAAAAGGGACAGAGGGGTAGGACTGGGCTTAGCCACGGCAGAACAAATTGCTTTCACGTTCAAGGGCCACTGCGGGTCAGGGGTGACATTGTATCTCAGACCCAATTTTTGTCCAGCTTCTCCTCTTATCGACTGTAAAAGAGTCTAAGAACTCATCATTTCAAAGCCATTATGTGCACTACTTTCTAAAACTTAAGATTTCTGTTCTTCATCATTTAAGTAACAATCTCTGGCCCTGATATTATTTTATTTATTTATTTATTTTTAAATATCTTGCTCAGCCCATGCAGTCTCTTAGCTCCTGCAGAGCCAGGAATGAAATGAGATGGGGACTTCACTGATCTCAACAATTTCAGATCTTTTTTTCTTAAGACTTTATTTATTTATGAGAGAGAGAGAGTACAAGCAAAAGATAGGGGGCAGAGGGAGAAGCAGGCTTCCCGCTGAGCAGGGATCCCGACGTGGGTCTCCATCCCAGGACCCCGGGATCATGACCTGAGCCAAAAGCTGATGCTTAAGTGACTGAGCCCCCCAGGCTGCCCAAAAATTTCAGATCTTTTTCTGCCCAGCTACCTGTGTGTGTTGGGCCAACTGTATGGATTCACAGAGGATCGTAAACCTGTACCCACGACCAACATCAATATCATATGTCATCACCACCACCCTGCTCTCATCACCAAGGAAGGTTCTTGGAGTTAATGCAGTCATTCGTTGATTCAACACTCAACGCATTTATTGAGTGACTTATATCAGTGAGCCAAAGTCCCTGATCTCACAGAGCTTATGTTCCAGTGGAGGGAGACAGAGAACAAACAACTAACAAGGGAATGTGTCATATCATGTCAAACGATGATAAGAGTCAGGAAAGTAAATAAATCAGGAAAGGGTCTCGAGAGTGATTAGGGTAGGGATGCTATTTCAGAGCGTGACCAGGAGAAAGCTCCCAGACTGGGCACTGAACAGAGACGGCAAAATCAGCATGAACGTGCCTCACTTCAATATTCCTTAAATAGACTCATGAACTCAAGTCTTATGGGAATGAGATGCAAAAGGTAAAAACAGAATCCTCTCTCAGTCATTCCGGGAGAATAATCGGAAGAGCTAGATTTTTACTGAGCACCTCACAGGTATGAATTTCATCCCCCAGAACCTTTAGCCCCGGCACCTTTGTAAGGTGGGAATTAGGATTACTCTCCTTTTGCCAACGTGGTTATTCACTCACCAAAGTTTACCCAGCAAGTGGATAGTGAGGCTGGGTTGTAACTCCAGGTCCCTGTGGGGTTTTTTTATTTTTATTTTTCCGAGCAACTAGTGTACGATACATGGCACATTGTTAAGGATACCATTTGAGGACTTTTAACATATGTCTATACTCATGAATCCATCAGCACCACAGAGACCACAGACCTATACCACATGCCTCCTTATAATCCTACCACCTGTTCCCCACTCAGCCCCTGAGCTGCTTTCCATCATTTCAGGTCAACTTGCATTTTCTGCAGTTTTATAGAAGCGACATCCTACAAAGTGAACCAGAGTCTTTCTCATTTGGCTCCTTTCGCTCTGCATGATTATTTTCTGATTCATCCACACTGTTGTGAGTCTCAGCAGTTCAAACCTTTTTTTTGCTGAGTTGTGTTGCGTTGAGTAGACGTACCATAACTTGTTTATCCATTCACCTGCTGGTGAACACTGGCGCTGTGTCCACGTTAAGGCTATTGCCCAAATCAGCTGCTGTGAACATTTGTGCACAGATCTTTGTATCAGACCCTCATTCTTAGTCATTACCTAATGAGCATCTCTAAAAAAACAAGATAAAGAGAACGCATAGCAGCTGCTTTGTGTGGCAAAACCACTCTAAACTGGAACCAAGACCACCAGCCGCCAAAAGCTGGGACCCCTTCCCAATCTGAGGTAATGAGTAGCCACCAAAAAATGCCATTGTAAAGCTTTTCATTCAGCTGTCACTTGGTTTCTCCATAATCTAAGGAGAGATGGCCTTAGATAACCTGGCCCACAAGTCCCCCATTGGCACTCTCTCTCCTACATTTACCAACAAACGTATAACTGTCGACAAGTCCCTCAACATCCCCGGGATTCCTTCCTCATCAGTCAAAATGGCAGCCAAATTCTAGGTCAACTCATTGGCTCGTTCCAATGAGAGGAAAGCAGGAGATTATCTGCATGGTTGCATATTCTGGGCCCACCCTGCTCCTCAATACTGCTACACCCTCCCGGGATCCTGGATCCTGGCAGATCAGAGCCATGTGCTACGGCAAGAAGCACGTCAGAACACCAAGGCCCCGGGAGTGGGGGTGCCCAAGGTGCCCCTGCCACTCACAGGCAGAAGGTAGTCCAAATCCAGGCTTCCCAATGTCGAGGACAGACCCCTCCCTCTTACACTAAACTGCTGCTTGTTGATTCAAGTTTTATCTCCAGCAAATGTCCTGAATTACGGGCATGCATTGTCTCTCCTGTTCTAGAATGAATTAGGGTGGCTGTCACCTGTCTTGGGACGCTGATACAGTTTGTGATCAAATCGCAGATGCCTAAGTCCTCGGGACACAGAGTAACACCTTGCTAGCTAGGTAGATCCTACATGACAGGAAATGCTTTGAGGGGAGAGAAGCTGTAATGCGAGAGACACATAAATGATTCATCCTCCCCCTCCCCCTGCTGTTAATTTAAGTTATAATTACCTAAACTTTAAAAATAAAACCTGAAGAGCATCGCTGTCTCTGCCCCACGACAGCAAAACACACCCCATTGCATCAACTGAAATCACACATTTAACAACTGCTGTTTTAGGTCTCTACTAATTAAGGAACGATTCTTAGTACATGCATTCCCACCGCAATTAAATAACCCACGGCGTAGGATGGAACCGTTCAGGCTTCTTAAAGCTGCTTTTGCTCTCTTGCTGTTAAAAAAGATGAATTTCTCCTAGAGACCCAGGTTGTAAGAGGCTTGTGTTTTAACTCATGAAAACCTCAATATATTGGTTTAGAGGGACTTCTTTAGAGCAACTTAAATTATCGGGTAGCAGGCTGGACGTTTCTCTTTAGGATGCTGAAATATTCAGTGGAGATAAAACTGCTTTACCAGAGCTCAGTTTAGAATTCATAATACATGTCAAACCTTGAGTGGAAAGAAGCATAATTTTTCTGAGGGTTTTATAGCTCGGAAGCTATGTACTGCCAACCAGTGACGAAATGTGCCTTAATAGCCTCCCTGTGTCTTATCCTACGTGCAGCTCATGCTGGCTTTGCCCTGGAAAAAGCAAACAGGTTAGAGATTTTGATGTTGATGGTCGTGTTTAATGAAACCCTAAGTGTTATGCTGGTTTACACCATCTCAGTTTCTCAGCCTGTCATGGGTAGATCCATTCCAATGTCTTCACCCGCCTGTCCCTCTGTGTGTATCATCTGGACAGAGACACTTGCTGTCTGCTCATCTCAGGTGCTAAGACAGAAACACTGGGACAGACCTAAATGATTCTGACAACCTTCACCCAAGACAAGGGTAGCTTCAAAATGTCTGTGTAGATTGGCCTTAGGGATTTCAATATGGCTGAAAGAGGAAGCTGGAGGCTTGGCCTTTGAGAGGCATTTGCATAGCAAACATATAGTCTTTGTTGGAGGTTATGTTTATTGGACTCCCTGTAGCACCAATTCCATGTGAACAATCATTTGCAACTGGTCAGGTTCATGGCCAAGGCAACTTATCCATGTCACTTCACCTACAGAAAGTCCTCAGGCCCCGGTACTTTTAGATAAGCCTTTGGCTGGTAAAAGGCTACACCAGACCAGCAGTAAATACCCCTTTAAGAACGACCCCCAGAGTAGTGACGAATTAGTGATGAGTGCATGATAATTAACCAACTTCCTATATCGTGTCTGTCCCTTGGCCTGTCGCATGGGGTATTCTTTGGGACCTTTTGTTATGACCTAAATCAACTCTGTAAAGTAGATGAAGGGTCTTCCCTGAATATTACAGTGGCGAAGAGTAGCAAGCAGAAAACCATGGCATGTGAAGGCTGACAGAAAGAAAAGAGATGGGGGGCTAGTCCCCCAACAAACACACGGCTCCAAAATCTTTCCTCGGCATGAAGCCCTTACCACTAGACACCCTTCCCTCTCTCACTGCTTCCTGTCTCTCCACTTGGACCTGGCTCTCTCACCTGAGGGGGGGAGGGGGCGGAAAGTCCTTCAAAGTTTAACACCGGGATTCCAGGAAGCTGCAGTGTTGTGAGTTACGGGTGCGTGTCACAGCAGGTGTGAGTCAGGGATGCAGCATCACATGAACCGAGAGCGGATTAGAAGCCAGAAACAAGTGCACAAGCAAAGGCATATGCAATCTGATGTTTGTAGGGCTGAAGGTATTCACTGGTATAGAAAAGCACGCCAAGTAGACTGAACTGTTACAGGGCATTGTAAGTGGTGTAGGGCTTGCACTCAGGATGCCGCGGATGGACCTGAATTAATAAACATAAAATTTCTAATACACTCAGAGTTTTGGGGTATTTCCTTTTGGAGAAGTGCCTCACCAATGTGTGCATACATTTAAGCAGGCAACACCAGATTCGTGAACTCACCTGGGCTGCCCACAGCTACCCTCACCCACAAAGTGATTAAACGAGAATCATCCGTGAGGGAATATCTTCCCATATTCATGGACACTGTATCTCCAATGCCAGATTCCATCCTTTAGGAAATGAGATATTCCAACACAAAATAAGGAGAGAAGGAAGGGAAGAAAAGAAGAAAGAAAGGAAGGAAGGGGCAGGGAGGTTCATAAACCCCAAAATGACCCAAGGTAATTCCCATTAAACATGTTACACATTTAGTTATAATTAGGTGACTTCTATGTGCCCGGCCCTGTACTCCTTAAAGACCCCGGGGACATCAAGAGGTATGAATACAATCCAAGCTTACATTTCTTCCGCATTTATTAGCCAACTGATAACAGTAAGTCTTTTCAAAACATGGGCCTCTTGAAAGTAACCACAACCCTATGTTATCATTGTAGCTAGTTCCCCCATTTACGAATGATGAAACTTTTAGACGTTAAGTAACTAGTTTAAGATCACACGTTGATAAATGCCAGGCCTGGTACTGAAAGTCGCATAATCCTACTTCAGTGCCCAGGTGCTTAGCCACAGAGATCTGCTGAAGAAAACAGCCTCAGAGCTAGTAGAGGGAAGAGTAACCTCACATAAATTTTCCTGACCCATCGTGAGATAAGCAAGCACATTCCAGTGCTTGATAGCTTTATCATTAAGGCATTTCAGCAAGTATAGATTTTCCCCTACCAACCATATTCAACCTTTGTGTAATCCTGGTAATAGTCAATAAAAAGTATACGTGCACCTAAATAAGTTAAATATGAATTTCCATGTGACTCAGCAAGTCTACTGCTGGGTGGATACCCAGAAAAATTGAAAATGAGCGTTCAAACAAAACCTTGTACAGAAATGTTCATAGCAGCATTATTTACGGTGGCCAAAAGGTAGAAACACTCCAGATGTCCGTCAAATGATGAATGGGTAAACCAAATGTAGCATATAGTGGAATATTATTCACCCATAAAAAAGAGTGAAATACTATTACAGCTACAACATGGCTGAGTCTTGAAAACATGCAAAAGGAAAGAAGCCAGACACAAAAGGCCACATATTATACAATCCTGTTTATATTAAACATCCAAAATATGGAAATCCATAGGGGCAGAAAACAGATTAGTGGTTGTCAAGGGCTGGTGGGGAGGGAGATATAGGGAGTGACTGCTTCTTGGGTATAGGACTTCCATTTCGGTTGATGAAAATATGGCACTAGGTGACGGTATGGTTACAAAACATCATGAATGTACTAAATGACACTGAATTACACAGTTTGAAATGGATAAAATGCTGAATCTTATTTTATATGCATTTCACCCCAACTTTTTAAAAAAAAAGCAGTGGGGTATCTCGGTGGCTCATTCGGCTGTCTGACTTGATTTGAGCTCAGGTCAAGAACTCAAGGTCATGGAATCGAGCCCTTCATTGGGCTCCCCCTATGCCCTAAGCCCTGCTTACACTGTCTCTTAAAAAAAAAAAAAGAAGAAGAAGAAGAAGAAGAAGAAGAATGGATTTGGGGTAAGAGATTACTTGATGCATTTGTAGGGGTTACATATTCTCTAACCTCGAAGAATCAAGATCTGCTACTGTCTGATAAAATTAGTTAATTAATTCCTGTTTTTCCGTGACCACGATGGAATCTCTGCTTTGGTGTATCTAATCCAATAACTTCTCCACTGGTGGTTGAATTGATGCCAGTCAATGTGTGATGACTTGCAGAGGTTATAAAACATTTGGGGGCTCAGCAGTTCTGAAAGACATGTGTACATTTCTATTTTTTATTATATTTAAGAATTTACGATACTATAACTCTGTAGACCTTGGATGCATCCAGCTTTTGAATTGTCTTGCTTTTGCCGGAACAGTGGGAAAACAACTGATAAAAAGATGATTGTTCTCCATATTTAGATCCTAGGTCATTTTATGGATTATTAACTTTGCCAAACTGCATGTGGGATTAATTGGAAACAATTGGAATATTCTCACTACATTGCACCACTTCCTTTCGTTAATTAAGAGACATTACCCTCTGTTCTACAGATGACAAAAGGGATGGCTCTTCTTTGATGACCAGGCGGCAGCCATAGAAAGAAAGGCAGTAATTGCTATGTGTCTGAGAACCAAGGAGGTGATAGAGGGCAGGAATTCCAATATGGCGGCTTCAGGAAGAGCTGCAGAGTCCAACATCTGGGCTCTTAGGTTCACCCAATGCTAAGCATCTGATTCAATCTGCCCAATTAAACTTTTACCTCTCTGTTTGCTAGGTCACAAAAACAAGCTGACTAATAGCGGAAAAACGTGTTAAAGGGAATTAAACAACAATGGAGTTAAGGAAGAAAGTCACCTCACCATTCACAATGGCATATCTATATTTAATTTTTAATTAAAAAATTAATAGGAAATAAAATTAATAAAATACCTATATGCACTCTTAGCAATAAACCTTTTTATTTTTTTAATTTTTTTAAAGATTTTATTTACTTATTTGTCAGAGAGAGAGAGAGAGAGAGAGCACAAGCAAGCAGAGTGGCAGGCAGAGGTGGAGAGAGAAGCAGGCTCCCTGCCAAGCAAGGACCCCAATGCGGGACTCGATCCTAGGACCCTGGGATCATGACCTGGGCGGAAGGCAGCAGCTTAACTGACTAGCCACCCAGGCATCCCAGCTAGAAAGCTTTTTTAAAAAAAATACTCCTTTATTTTGAATTTAAGAATGTTGGGAATGGAGTGAGTGTGTATATGTGTATCTGAGCTTCAACTGATCATATCTGTGATCAGATTACCACAAGGGAAATAGCAATTCAACAAACATTTATTGAACATGCACTTTGGAAGCTAGATATGGTAAGAGGACAGAGGAAGATTCTGGGGGTGGGGATGAAAAGGATTTCAAAGACTTCGTGTGGGCTTTAAGTTGAGATATTTTCTGGTCCCTCAGTCAGCCCGTGTCCTCTCTGATTTGGGGACCTGTACATACGCGTTGATCCTGCCCACATCACACTTTCCATTTCTGCCCCTCGTTTCTATCTGGCTAATTCCCATGTTTCCTTCAACTTCCCATATAAAGCCACTTCTTCCAGGAAACCCTCCCAAACCATCCCCCAGACTGATCAAGTCCTAACCCTATGCACTGCTGCAATTCTATTTCCCCCAAGATAGCTCTTACCATATTTTGTGGTTGTGGTCTGTTTACCTGTCTACCCTTCAGGCAGAATGATAAGCTTCATGACAGCAGGTGCCAAATCCATCTTGCTTTCTATTGTTCTCCCCATACATTCTCCAGTGTCTGGCAGGGTGTTAAATACATATTTGCCAGGGTGCCTGCGTGGCTCAGTGGGTTAAAGTCTCTGCCTTCGGCTCAGGTCGTGATCCTGGGGTCCTGGGATTGAGCCCCGCATCAGGCTCTCTGCTCAGCGGGGAACCTGCTTCCCCCTCTCTCTCTCTGCCTGCCTCTCTGCCTACTTGTGATCTCGGTCTGTTAAAAAAAAAAAAAAATATATTTGTCAAGAGAATGAATAACAGACAAGGCAGGAATGAATGAAGGCAGAGGATTTGTACATATCAGTGTTTCCCAAATTATAGTTAATAAACTCTAGTTCCTAAGGGCTTCCAGAAAAAGAGGAATCCAACATTCATAAAAAATCAGATTAAACAAAGCTAGCCAGTTTATTTGCTGCAGGATTTCTCAGAGCATCTGAAATGCCAGTGTGCATACAGCCTCCAAGGGGAAGGGAAATAGAGTATATACAGCATCACCCAGTACTGTATTGACCACAGCTCTTTTTTTTCAATAGAGCATTTCCTAAGACCAGTATTCTGAAGAGAATGTGGTAAATGGTGCAAAACATGGAGACTAAGGGAAGTGCGTTGTCTGATGAGATGCTTGTTTTTTTTCAAAAGTAGCCCGAGAGTAAGTAGGGTCGTGGAAAGGAAGAGAAGAATTGCAACATGGTGTCCAACACGATAGAGGACTCAGAGATCTAGAAAGACTTTATAGACAATGAGATAAGCCAGTGGATTTTAAATGGCAGTCCCCTAGATTACTAATAAATTTTGTAACACTTCCAACTTTTAAATAAAAGTAATCAGGCCCATAAATTACCACATGGCCAGAGAAGCTCTTTCTCGCTGGATGCTGACTGTGGCTCTTTCTGCTGTGCTGTTTGGATCAGGATGGACCCAGAGGGTATCATACTAAGTGAAGTAAGTCAGACAGAGAAAGACAAATACGGTGTGATTTCACTCATGTGGAATTTAAGCAAAAAACAAACAAACGAAAACAGAAACAGAATCGCAAACACAGAGGACAAACTGGTGGTCGCCAGAGGGGAGATGGGTAGGGGGATGGGTAAAACAGGTGAAGGGGATTAAGAGGTACAAGCTTCCAGTTATAAAATAAATAAGTCAGTGGGATGAAAAGTACAGCATAAGGAATAGAGTCCATAATACTGTAATAACATTGTGCGGCGGCAGATGGTAACCACACGTACTGTGGTGAGCACTGAAGAATGCATAGAATTGTTAAATCGCTGTTGTACATCTGAAGCCAATATAACATCGTATGTTAGCTTTACTCCAATCATATAAAAATTTAAAGACATCCTGCCTAACCCAACATTCTACTCCAGCTTCCCAAGTATAACCCAAAGAAACATTCATTCCTGTTACTTTTTTTCTGTAATGACACTAGTTGCCTTGTGACTTTCATATCAGTTAATGCTTACTACATTGGGTTCTGCAGAGGAAGGATAAAAAGGCATGGTAAAGAGGCGCCTGGGGGAGCTCAGTCAGTTAAGGGTCTGCCTTTGCATCAGGTCATGGTCCTGGGATCGAGTTCCACATGGCTTCTTGCTCAGCAGGGAGCCTGCTTCTTTCTCTCCCTCTGCTGCTCCCCCTACTTGTGCTCACTCTCTCTCTCTGTCAAATAAATAAAATAAAATCTAAAAAAAAAAAAAAGGAAGCGGAAAAACTTTTTTCTTTCAAATTTTGAATGAGTGATGAATTAATGGCTTGGTGGGGAGTATCAAAATAGACATAATTAGAAAATTTAAAAGCACAATTATGGAAGCCAGACACGTCTGGGCTTACATCCTGACTCCAGAGCCTACCAGTTACATGACCTTTCGGAAAACAGATGTATAGATTGCTGTATGCCATGGCGAGCCCTCTCTGTACATTAATTCATTTCACCCTCACGATGACCCTAAGGAAAGGATGAATCTGAGAAAAGTTTAAGCAAATGAAGTATGTTGCAAGTGAGAGAGTCAGATTCAAATCTCAGGTTATTTAACGACAAGGCCAGTTCCTTTCCACCAGCCCAAAAACTTCACGAGGACAGACAGGACATCTACTTTGCTCATGTTTGTACCCGAGTCTCACACAGAGTAAGCTGTTAATAACTGTCTGTTGAATGACCAAATGAATATATGAATGTATGAGTGACTAAGCAAATTATAATGCTGTTTTCAATATACTTTCTCTTTTTGATCCTTCTTTTTTTCTTCTGTTGGCTCATTGTACATACTTGAAGCCTGAACTGAATGGGTCAGCCATCTTAGGGATAGTTTTTTGTTTTGTTTTGTTTTGTTTTAAGATTTTATTTATTTATTTGACAGACAGAGAACACAAGTAGGCAGAAAGGTAGGCAGAGAGAGAGGAGGAAGCAGGCACCCTGCCGAGCAGAGAGCCCGATTCGGGGCTGGATACCAGGTCCCCAAGATCCTGACCTGAGCCGAAGGCAGAGGCTTAACCCATTGAGCCACCCAGGTGTCCCAGGGATAGATAGTTCTTGATCAAAACAGATCTTTGCCTCCAGGATATTTAGCCATTAGTAGCAATGATGACTGTGATCGTTGAGAACATTGAGGCTAAGGTGATAGCTGATTGTGGGGGAGCTGTCCCATGCAGCTAAGATTGACTGGATGGTTTGAAATAATTCCTTATGATTGTGATAATTAGCATGAAGGCTGAGAAGTATAGTTGTACAAAGTATGGGTCAAAGGGAAAGTGTCTAAATGGAAGGAAGTGTGATTATATAAAGAAAGGGGTTAATTCCAACCAACTCTAAGCCTTGGGAGCAAACTCCATCTTAATGGATGGGAGAGGGTTTCTGGTAATGGTGTCGGCATTGGTGGTGGAGGTTGGGACAAAGACTATCTCAGATGGGTCTACCCTATGTCAGTTTGATGTTAGGTACTTAACCAGAATCACCTCATTTCTCCTGACAAAAATCCTACAACTTAGTCATTATTTTTGTCACCTCTTTTTTAGACATATGGATTTAGTAAAGATCACACGGCTAAATAACAGGGCCAATTTAAACCCTGGTCCTCCCCAAATCCGAGGCCTGAGCTTTGAACCCGATGCTACTGTGCTTTGGAGAATGTCATGGAAGCCATATTTCTCTTCCCATTAGGCTTTGTTGTGTGTTCAACATCTGCATTTCTCACTGATGTCGGTCAGGAATTCAGGAAGGGCTCAGCTGGGTGATTCTGGTTCTGGTCTCTGATGAGGTCAAGGCCAGGCAGTGACTGTGGGGGCTGGGGTCGGAGCATCTGGGAACTCTTTCCATGGTGCCTCTACTCCGGCTAGGCTGGGCTTCCTCGTGGGATGGCAGCCGCGGAGAAGTCACGTGCTCACTTGCCAGCCGAAAGCTTCAAGAGTAACTCTTCCAACTAGTGAGATGGAAGCTACATTGCCCTTTATGACCTAGCTTCTGTAGGCCCACGGAATTATTTCTACCACCCTGGCTACAAGCATGCGCCAAGCCCTCCCCTCCACCCAGAGCCACAGGAAGAGGAACTAGATTCTGCCCCCTGACCAGGAAGTGGCAAGGTTCTTAGGAGTGAGTGGGATGGGAGATAGATACAGTTGTGTCCCGCTTTGGAAACTGGAATCTACAGCGTGGAGATCTGGGGGTAGGGGATGGGTAAGAACGAAGCCCCACACGTGCAATACTTACCACTCGCCAGAGGCCTCTTATAACCCACGCCAAGGAACTTCATAAAGGGGCATTGTAATCTCTTCCCATTTTAGACCTCAGGAAACAGAAGCCCAGAAAGGTACCTGGCCAATGTCATTCACACCTGCTATACACCAGGCCACCTGACAGATGCTTTTTTACCAACACCACTTCCCACTTACCCTCAGGTTATTACTAACACCATTGCTCGCAGGAGGAAGCAGAGGCGAACTAGCTACCCACCCACCCCACCCACCCCACACCCCCCCCCCCCCCGGGGAGCAGGCTGCAGAACCAGAATTCAACCCCAGGTTTCTCCCCAATCTATTCTCCACTTTTTAAAAACCTCATTCCTTTGCCCTATTCAGTCCACTGTGTCTCTCCTC
This sequence comes from Mustela nivalis, assembly GCF_964662115.1. NCBI lineage: Eukaryota > Metazoa > Chordata > Mammalia > Carnivora > Mustelidae > Mustela > Mustela nivalis. The sequence continues at coordinate 144,260,000 of NC_139024.1, forward strand.
TCCCTGCTCATGTCTTTCTTGGGTCTCAGCCCCTTTTGGATTCATGTTGTCATGTAACTTCCACATGGTGCTTTGGAGAGAATGAAAGGAACCTTCGAAACCACCTGCCCTCTGGGGAACTGCCCATCTCTATTGTTCTCTCAAGGCTGTGATAGAGACATTGTGCTGAGCTGGCCGAAAGGCAGTCTGAAAGATGCCTTCGGAGACTGGCAGTCGCACTGCCTTGGCAGAGAGTGAGGCATTAACCGCTGTCATATAGATGATGCCCGAGGCCTCGGATCATTTTCCTGTCAGACTCTGCCTTCCTTCTGGGAAGCTCCGTGAGAAGCAGCCGCCTTTGCTCTAACAAGAATCTTTCGACCTCATGCCTTTCTTGTTTATGGTATCCCAGGCCTTCCGAGAGAGAGCAGAAACAGGCTGGTCTAAGTTTAGCAACCTTGGTGAGCTTAATATGGCTTTGGCAAGAAGATCTCGACACAGAGTCTTAGTTAGGTGGCCAAGAATATCAAGGGACAAAATAAACTCATTTTATTTTATTTTTTTTTATATTTGTACTCATCTTGTCTCTTTTTTATTTTATTTTGTTTTGTTTTATTTTAATTCTGGTTAACGTATGGTGTAATATTGGTTTCAAGTGTAGACTGTAGTGATACAGCACTTCTGGTCCCATCGCAACAAGTCACAACCATACCCGAAGGCACCCAGATAATCCAACTAAAAATTAAACACGTTTTAGAAAGAATCAATGGAAAGGGAGACGGAGGAAGAAAGAAAATGAAGAGGGAAGAAGGGAGGAAGGAAGGAGACAGGTTGGGGAAGCCAACCCGCTCACCATCTGACTGCGTACCAACCCCAACTTGGGTAGAAAGAAGTGAGGTAGGAAAAGAAGCGTTCACATGGGCCCTGCCATCTCGCGAACTCCCCCATGCCATCTTCAGGGCTTTGCTACTATCATGTGATAGCCGATTATACTTAGTATTAAGCACAAGGGGTGCTTGTGTGGGGCTGTCAGTTGAACGTCCGACTTCTTGATGTCAGCTCAGGTTATGATCTGAGGGTCGTACTCCGCGGGGAATCTGCTTGACATTCTCTCTCCCTCTGCTCTTCCCTCCACTGGCTCATGCTCTCTCAAATAAATAAATCTTAAAAATATATTAAGAATAAACTATTGCATTAATGGACACAGACCTCGGGCAATCCTAGACAGGATCTCCTGTAGCACACATAATAACCCACAATATACTTAATCTGCTTTTTATAGATAACGAAATGGAGGCTCACCGCACCTCCCCCTGCAGAGGCAGCCCTGCTCCGTGCACGGTGTTGTAAATCCAGCAGGTGGTGGCAAGGGCTGACCTGGAGTGGCATATAGATTGAGTCCAAGAGTGTGTTAAATTTTCCCAAGGCTCAGTCACTCTTCCAGCCCTGAGCCAGGCCCCCAGCACGACCCTCCTCTGACTCTGAGGGTGTCCAGGCTACAGAGCCTCCAGAAACGGCATAAGTAATAGCTTTTCTGTTGACAGTAAGTCTATTACCCTGTTTATGTGGAGGGAAATACGTATTTATTATTCGAAGCCCAAGTGTATTTTCTCTTCATTTCATTTAAATGAGAATTTATTAATCCCTTAGTACACGCACTGCCATTTATTTAGTGATGTTGTGGAAACAAAAGTAATAAAACAATATTAATAAACTCGAGCAACTGACCACATAGTGGGAAAACAAGACATCACCCCAGAACCGAGTGAGCACGACCCATGGGCACCCGTGGTCAACCCATTCCGCAGCCCTTCCATTTTTCTTTCTTAGTTAGACTTTATCTTTTAATTAATTAATTTTAAAGATTTTATTTATTTATTTGTGAGAGAGAGTACGAGCAGGGGGGAAGGCAGAGGGATAGGGAGAAGCAGAGTCCCGACTGAGCAGGGCTCCATCCCAGGAGCCCCAAGACCATGCCCAGAGCCCGAAGGCAGCCCCTTAAATGGCTGAACCACCCAGGTGCTCCCAATAGACCTTATTTATTTAGAACAGTTTTGGATTCACAGCAAAACTGAGCAGAAAGGACAGAACGTTCCCATAGACCCCCCCCAACCCTGCCCATGCACACGCATAGCCTCCCCCATTATCAGCATCTGAGCCCAGAGTGTTGCATTTGTTTCTGATGCATCAACACTGACGTGTTACTACAGTAACTACCTTGACACATCATTGTCACCCAAAGTCTGTCGTTTCCAAGAGGGTTCACTCTTGGTGTTACACATTCTGTGGCTTTGGATGAATGTATGATGATACATGTTCACAGTACAGGGCCACACAGAGAAGTTCCACTGCCCCCAGAATCTCTCTGTGTTCCATGTGCTCATTCCTGCCACACACAACACAAACACACACACACACACACACACACACACACACACACACACCCCTCCCTAGCCCTCAACAAGTCTTTTTACTGTCAACACGGTTTTGCCTTTTCTAAAACACCGTACAGTTGAAATCGTATAATATGGAGCCTTTTCAGATTGGTTTCTTTTACTTAGTGATAGACACTTGAGTTTCCTCCATGACTTCATAGCTCACTTCTTTATTCATTTGCTTTTGAAGATTTTATTTATTTATTTATTTGTGTATTTATTTGAGAGAGAGCACAAGCAGCGGTAAAAGCAGAAGCAGACTCCATGCTGAGCAGAGCCCGAGGTGGGGCTCAATCCCAGAACCCTGAGATCATAACCTGAGCCACAGTTGAAGAGTCGGACACCTCATCAGTGGAGCCACCTGGGTGCCCCATTCATAGCTCATTTCGTTTTCAAGCTGAATAATTTTCTCTTGTCTGGATGTACCAAGTTTATTTATCCATGTACTTCCTGAAGGACATCGTGGTTGCTCTCAAGTTCTGGCAATTCTGCATAAACCTGTCACAAACAACCATGTGCAGGTTTTAGTGTGGACAAAAGCTTTCAAGCCTTTTGGGTAAATACCAGTGGGTGCAATTGGTAGATTCCATGGCAGAAGTTTATTCTTTAAGAAACCACCAAACTGTCTTCCAGAGTGGCTGGACTGTTCTGCACTCCGACCAGCGATGTTGGCGGATTCCATCATCCACCAGCGAGGATCGTGGTTCCCCATCCTCACCAACTTTCGGTGTTGGTCTTTCTACTTTTTAAAGCCCCCCCCTAAACTGAATTATGTGGAAATGACTAGAGATCCAGAAATGAGGCCAGAAAGGATTCTGGGCAACAAAACTGAGGGTCACATCCCGTGATGTCCATATGGTAGGTTTCTCAGCCCTTCCTCAAAGCCATTGTATTCTTACTCTGTACAAAATATTATTGAGTTAGGTTTCTTGCTTTCCCAACCCATTAAGAATTAGAAGCTTTCATAGAGAGAGACAATAAACTATAAAACAAGACACATGCATTTGCCTGGTTAATAAATAAGTTAACAAACGGGTTTGTCATCCCTCATTCTTTAGGGTCATAACTGCACATCAACTTCTCATAAATGGTATTTATAAGAATGACCTTAAAATGATGCAGGCCCTCCCGATGTTTACAGCAGCATGATCAACAATAGTCAACTTAGGGGAAAAGCCCAAATGTCCATCCACTGATGAATGAATAAGGAAGATGTGAGGTGTATATATAATATACGCAATGGAATATTACTCAGCCCTCAAAAAGAATGAGATCTTGCCACCTACAACAACAAGGATGAAACTAGAGCATATTGTGCTAAGTGAAATAAGTCAGTCAGAGAAAGACAAAAGCCATATAACTTCATTCATATATGGAATTTAAGAAACAAAACAAATGAACATAAGAGAGGGGAGAAAAGAGGGGCAAACCATGAAGCAGACTCTTAACTGTAGAGAACAAACTGAGGGTTGCTGGAGGGGAAGTAGGTGGAGGGAAATGGGCTCCATAGGTGATGGGGATTAAGGATGGGCACTAGTGATGAGTACCAGGTATTGTATGTAAATGTGGAAGTGACTAAATTTTATACCTGAAACTAATATTACAATGTATGTTAACTAGAATTTTAATAAAATCTTGAAAAAAAAAGAATACTTTAAAACACTTGTTGGAAGAAGTAAATGGTATTCAAGATGCCACAGCTGTTAAAAATTGAGAAGTCCCAGATTTGTGCTTGCAGATTTGCGGTTGAAATTACATGAAATGTATGCAAAACTTACTTAACACCGTGCCTGGCACATAGTAGAGCTAATACTATTGGCTGCTATGTAGTGATGATAATGGTGATGATGTACCAAGTGGCTCAACAATAAGAAGGAAGGACTTGAAAAGGGAAGGGTTTTGGAATTCACCCAGCATTTATTGAGATCCTACTATGTCCCAAAGCAAATTCAAAGGTAAACAGTATGTTGTTCCTCTCCTTGAGGAAATACTCCTCTAGCATGTCACATAGTTACAACAGAATGTGATAAATGTTGTACACATCTACGTATAAAAGTAGAGTGATAACACAGTGGAGAGGGTGGTTAATTTGGACTACAAGATTAAGAAAACCTACAGTAAATGCTAGAGCTAGGCTCAAAGGATTTGGTTGTTTGGTAAGGGATAGGCCTTTTAAGATAGGACATTCCTGGCAGAGGAACAGACTAAACAAAGGCAAGTTGTCCTGGAAATCATGGCACAGTCGAGAGTATAGATCAGGCTACAATCAAAGAAAACATAGCCAGGAGATGGGCCAGAAAGTTCCCTAAAGGTCAGTTTATGATTACATAAGGTATCACGGCAGAGAGTATGGGCTTTATCTGGAAGGCAACAGGTTGCTATTAAAAGTTTTAAGCGGGACGCCTGGGTGGCTCAGTTGGTTAAGCGGCTGCCTTCGGCTTGGGTCATGATCCCAGCGTCTTGGGATCTAGTCCCACATCGGGCTCCTTGCTCGGTGGGAAGCCTGCTTCTCCCTCTGCCTCTGCCTGCCTCTCTATCTGCCTGTGCTCACTCTCTCTGAGAAAAAAAAAAAAAAAATTAAAAGTTTTAAGCTGGGTGGATCAATCGGTTAAGCCCCTGCCTTTGTCTGGGGTCATGATCCCAAGGTCCTGGGATTGAGGCCTGTATCCCTGCTCAGCCAGGAGCCTACTTCTCCCTCTGCCTGCTGCTCCCCCTGCTTGTGTTCTCTTGCTCTCCCTCTCTCTCTGACAAATAAATAAATGAAATCTTTTTTTTTTTTTTAAAGGGTTTAAGCCGACAAGCTACATGATTAAATGTTTGCTTTCACCGTGAACTCACACTGAAGGCAGGATGGAAATCACCTGAATGGGGAGAGAGTGGAGGCAGGGAGCCCAGGCAGAGGCTCTCGGGATCTGCTGGGAGATAACACAGGTCCTAGAATTGGAGAAGAGGTGACAGGTAGACTCTACGGACTTAGTGGTCTACTGGAGGGGCTCAAAGGAGCAGAGGAAGGTGTAGGAAGTTCAGTCAAACATGATTCTGAGGTCCCTAACTTGGGTGTTTGGGACAACTCGATGAAGGAAATTTTTATAAACCTGTGATTTAGTTTTTAATCTTCTCTATTTTCCCGCGACATGAAAGGAGCTGAGTCTTTAATGCCATTTCTTTTTTTTTTTTTTTACATTAAAAAAAAATTTTTTTTTATGGGGCACCTGGGTGGCTCAGTCGGTTAAGCGTCTGCCTTTGGCTCAGGTTGGGATCTCAGGGTCCTGGGATTAAGCCCTGCATTGGGCTCCCTGTTCAGTGAAGAGTTTGCTTCTCTCTTTCCCTCTCCCATGTGCTCTCTTTCTATCTCAAATAAATAAATAAAATCTTTAATCTTGGGGCGCCTGGGTGGCTCAGTGGGTTAAGCCGCTGCCTTCGGCTTGGGTCATGATCTCAGGGTCCTGGGATCAAGTCCCGCATCGGGCTCTCAGCTCAGCAGGGAGCCTGCTTCCCTCTCTCTCTCTCTCTGCCTGCCTCTCCATCTACTTGTGATTTCTCTCTGTCAAATAAATAAATAAAATCTTTAAAAATAAATAAATAAATAAATTTATTTAGTTATTTAAAAAAATCTTTGATCTTAAAGAGCAAGGTGCCAGCCTTGGGATTGGATTCCAGGACCACAAGATCATGACCTGAGGTGAAGGCAGATGCTTAACCAACTGAGCCACCCAGGCATTCCAATACCATTTCAATTCCAAGCTTATTTGCTATTTTCTTACTCTGCCAAAGAGAATACCACTTGATTTATGCCATAAGGCCAGAACCATATGAATGCAATTTATTTTTCTAAAAGTTTCAAATTCCAAGCCCCATATGACCAAATATAGTCCGAGGTGGGAACATCCAATGTGGCCAGGTGTGGCCATATGTGGCCACTGAGCACCTGAAACAGGGCTGCTCCTAAGTGAGGTGGGTTGTAGGTATATAATGCATATAATTATATCAGGTTTCAGAGACTTAGTATGAAGAAAAGAATACAAAATAATTTGCAAATAATTTCATGGTCATTACCTATTGAAATAATATTTTGGATATATTGGATTAAATAAAATATATTGCCAAAATTAATTCCACTTTTTTTTTAAATCCAACAACTAGGAAATTTTAAATTACGTATGGGGCTCACATATTTTTACTGAACGGTGCTGGTCTAGGAAATTCAATTTTTGTGGCATCAATATTTAATGATTGTGTATGGACCAAGGGTTTATTTTATATTATTGCTTTTCTTCCCATTCGTGGAGAGGGTCTCACCACCTGATAGTTTCTATTATCTTACTATGTATCCTTATTTTCATTAAGACAGAAGCAGTTACCATAGCAACTGTGGCAACATACTGTATTTACTACACCTAGAAGGGGTGAAATAAACAGACATCAATCTGTCATTCAGGTATACACATTTATATATTTTTTTCACGTGTCTGGGTCTTTGCAGAACTGAGCGCTGAGAGAAGGAAAACTGACTTGTAATTCCTGCCTGTGGCACTGGCTTCTTTGGGTCTGTATAAGGACATTAATGATGCCGTGCCCACTTCAGAGGGCTATGTGGATAGACACTTAACAACGGACATTGAAAGTTATTCTTAGGGCCTAGTATCTGTATAACGTCCACACAGTTTAATATAGTAATGGTATCTAATATTACCTCCAGAGCTGGGGCGGGCAGGGAGGAGAGAGGTCAGACTAGGATAAACCAAAAAAGGGTGATCAGTGTTAATATTTGTTCCCATAGACTTTAGCAGTCCTTTCTAGGTACAAGGCTCCCTGGCTGGGAAAAGACTGGGAGTCGAGGGACACCACCACCCCCTCCCTCGGAAACAGGTCATCCTGTCTTTGACATGGGCAGAGCAAACAGGTTGGAAAAAAACAGGTTTTTTATGTTGATCATTCTGTCTCATGACGCTTTAGGTGTTAGGCTCATTTATGCCGTCTGAGTTTCTCAAAGAGCCTCTCGTTCGTGGGCCAATTCTGTTTTAACATATTTGCCCCTCCATAAATATCTCAGAGATGACACAGATGCTGAGAAAGGGAAATTGGGATAGACTGAGATGATTCTTATCACCTTCACCCAGGACAATGCTGGCTTCAAGATATCCAGAGATTTGCCTTAAGGATTTCAATCTGGTAGAAAGTAGAGGCTGGTGAATTGGCTTTTCAGAAGTGTTTGCCTAGCAAGCTTGTGGCTTTCAGGTGGATGCTTCTTCCAGGCCGCTGGGGGAATGTTTATGAGGATCACGGTCAGGTGTAGGAAGGGGGTTGGCTAAAGACCCCCTCAACCCAATTTACCCCTTTGGCATTTCAGGGAACTTAGATGTGTGGCGAAAGTAGTAAACACTCCAGATTTTAGAGCTCGTTTGCACAGGTGTTCGAAATCTATGCACTCTGTCATTTGAAAACTCATTCAGTCATACATCACATCTGTGCCACCCTAAAAGAAGATCAAGGAAAGTGCTACAGTTACATCTTGAGATGTTGCATGTTCAGAAATCTCTGCTAACTCAGCATTGGCATTTAGGAGGTCCTCTACCCAAGAATCAAACCAAAGGAAAATCAAAATGCACTGTGAAGCCGCAGCACACCTCTCCCCTGACTGAAGTTTCAGAAAAGGTTACTTGTCAGTGGTGTTTGCAGCTTCTCCCTCTCTGCCTTCCCCCTTCAGTGCAGGGGGAGGGGGAGGCGGGTGGGGGGGTCGGGAGGGGAGTGTGGTTTCCTGATCAGAACTCAAAAGGCACAGTTTGAATTATATAATGGAGCGGCTGTGAGTCAGGTGACAGGCTCACTGAGTAACTCCCTGCAGAAGGAGACACACTGCATGTTAAAAAGCTCAACAAATACTTTAAAAAATAAAAAACAAAAAGCCCAGGCTGTGAGTTCCAGACTTCCAAGCTGCAGTTTTCTCTGAATTTCCTCCAAGCTGAAACAGCTGGGGTGGGGGTGGGGGAGGTTGGCTGGGTCTGGAGACTCTCTTGCTCACAAGCCAACAGTGCAGGTCGGGGGTCCGGCTGAATCACCAGGTTACTTTCTGTTTCATTTCAAAATGTTCCCTGCTTCTGGAATTGGTTGCCTCCAATGTCAAGGAAAATGCATGACTCCTAGGAGACTCCAGCCAGGCTTTTAAGAACTGGGGCTCTGTGAAGGTAAGAGGCATCCTCGTCCTGCCTACCCAGGGCTGCTGCCCCTCGGTGGTCTGCGAGCCCCAGGAGGAATCTGCCAACTTGTTCTGGGATCTGAATGAGGCCAGAGAAACCATCTGTGGAGGGGTTTTTAAGGTTAGCAAAGGGGTAAGGTGGATCCTTCCCGCCCAGATGGGAGGCCAGCCCGTCCACGGTGAGTGGAAGCGGTCCCCAGCTCCTGAGGGCTCCCTTCCCTCCCCCGTTCTGTCCTACGGAGGAGTTGGTCAGCAGTCAGGGACTTGGCACTGGCTGGCCCGGGGCCGGGAAGAAAGGCGAAGGGGCTGCCTGGCACCGAAGGGCTGATTGGGTGTGTGCAGCGTGTGTATTTCAGAGCCTGACCCTTGAGAGTGGGTTCAGTCTAAGACCGCACTGCTATTAGAAAGCCAGAAAACAGACCCAGAGAGGAGGATACTTGTGGGAGCACAGAGCCTTGGGAAATCTGTAAGGTAGGCATTTGCGTTTTAAATAAGTTTATTGCTTTCCGTGCATTTGTTACTTGGATTTTGTATCGGTTTTATGTTTGATTGGGTTTAAGGAATTTTTGCCTTTTGGAGCTGCCAGTCTGAATTGATCCGGTTTTTCAGTCTCTGGACCCGGTTCTTGGGATGTCTTGGAGCCCACTGGTGTATAGGAAGTGGATGCCTGGAAGTCAGAGGACACGGTGGGAAACTGGCGAGCAAGCGATGTTTTTCACTTGCAAATCTCACTGCAGTGGAGGCTTGCCCTGGACTGAGCTGAGGCAGGCAGCACTTTGGAACCTCAGGAAGTTTCTGACTTAAAGAGACAGGGAAGGGAAAATCGGGTCAGCAGTTGTTATTTGCAGGGGAGGTGGGCGCAGGGAAAAGTTGTGGCTGTTGAAAGAGAAAGCCGATCGGGGAAACAGAAGGATAAATACAGATTTTGTGAGATCCCATGGCGGGCTGTGGCATTTTGAGGTTTGAGGTGTGACAATAAAAATCAATATGGCAACTGATAACAGCTCACTGGGCACGAATAAGAAAACTACAACGGATTCTTTTTCTCCCTGACTCCCAGAAACCTTGGGAAATAGGCAAAGCGTTAGTTTCCGAGTCCCTTTCTAATTGCTATTCTTTTTTGGCCACACTGAGGTGCTCTAAACAAAATATGGTGATGTTAGAACCAAAGGGAAAACGTGCTGTGAAGTGTGTGTGTGTGTCTAAGAAGGGATATTCAGGTTTCCTGCTGCCCCTCTCCCCTTCCCCACCTTACTCCCAGTTTTTGGCAAATTGTGCGAGCCAATGTGCCCGAATAGAAACAATTCCTTTGAGTGGTACAGGGATCACTGTGAAAGGATGTGTGGATTTCACAGTAAATATGAACCTGACTCAGGGGTTCTTAAATCCTGGAGACCACAGACCCCCTTTAGAAACAGAAAAGATATTGTTGATCATGAACTTTCCAGAGACCTCTCTCTCCTGTGGCCCTCTCACTTGCCATCTCTTCTGGTGTTCAACAGACACAACCGAATGATGACAACAGAGCCAAAAGGCATAACATCGTGAGGTTTCTAATTAAAGCCCACGCTTGGAATATAGAGAGCGCAGTATTATAAATATTCCTAATAGAAGAGGCAGCTCCGCAGGTCACGCCAGTCCCCCGAGAAAGCACAGCTTCCATAATGAATGTCAGCCCAGTGAGTTCCTTTTATCCAGATATCCAGCCGTTGAGGTGGATGGAAAACCTGCATTTCTGCACTTCAATAAGATAATGAGGACTGAGATTGATAAGGACGACCTCCAGTCACCGTAAGATCTGTCAGGGCCTTTCAGACCACCGAAAACAATGGCATGCTCCGTCTCGTTTTACCTTTACAGGAAATCTACGACCCTTGTGTAGCCCCTTATGGGCTCACCTCTGTATTACTCTCGCAGTCTCCTAACATAGGGATTTAATGCCTCCCATCACACAAACTTCTGAGCATACACTATAAAGTCCAAAACCAGCCATATAATTAATTTACCTTCGAGTGCATTGCCTTACACTCCAACTCACTAAAGTTTCGCAACCTGCGGAAATTGTGGTGCCTACATTTTCTACCCCCAAGAAACGGGACTTGTGGCTTCACAAAGGATTTTTATGTTACTTTCAGGATGAGGCACAGTCTGGGAAATGCAGTTGGGATACAAGGTACCACGTGTGGAGGTCCATTTCTGGGACGGTTCAATAGTTCACGGGACAGCCGGTCAGAAGATGGGAGATAGGAAGGCTTTTGTGAAAATCCAGTCCTTGGGGAAATGTGGATACTTTGTTCCAAAGCTTAACTCTTTTGCGTTCAGGCTGACTTGGGGTTGCGTTCCTGTTTTCCCACCTATTTAATCAGTGACGTTGGGTAAGCTTCTTGACCTTTCTCAGCCTGGTTTTTCATCCGTAAAATTGAATCGTAACGGTACTTACCTCGTTGGTTGTCTGGGAAGTAAATAAAATTATGTATTAGTAGAACAGCTCCTAATACAATTCTGGCATAAATAGCATCTAATAAACAGTAGCTGCTATTATTATGATGATTTGTGCTATTTAATGACCACAAAATAGTTGAAAATGGGGCCATTTTTTTTTTCCTTTTATTATCCCAGAGAGTAAGGAGTAATGTTTTGCAACTTTAGAACAGCATCCGGGATCCTCAGAATGTTCTGGAATGAAGTTATTAGCATGTATATTCCTCTGGGTGACGAGGCATCATTGCCGCATGCTTCCCACAGAAGAATATTGCACTGGTGTAAGCCACGTGCGACATCAGTGGCTGCATGGGGGCAGGAATACTGGTCTCCAGACTCACTGTGCCCTTCTGGCTAGCCACAGGGCTCTTGATCTCACGGGGGACCACGCCGGTGTGGAGGCAAAAAAGGCAAAGAAAACCTTGTCTCTAGAGAGTCTCAAATACCTTCCGGTCCTTGGCGTTTCGTGCAGCAGACTTGGTTTTCCCCGCTTCAGCATGCTAGTAGTTGTGGCGCTGCTTGGTTTTTTCCTAAATTGCTGGGCTCAGACACCCTACAGGTGGTCTGCCCATGGGATCAGCTCATGCAGATGGGTGACTGTCCCAGTGGGGACAGCAGGAAATCTACTACCCTCGTGTAGCCCCTTCCAGGCTCACCTCTGTATTACTCTCGCAGTCTCCTAACATAGGGATTTAATGCCTCCCATCACACAAACTTCTGAGCATACGCTATAAAGTCCAAAACCAGCCATATAATTAATCTAAAGAAGAAAGATGTCAAAAGGCCTTGAGTTTTGCATTCCACGGGTATTCTGCATCCTGTAGAATTCAGCACCCATAGCTATAGGAGCATGCTAAGAGAGGGATTTCATAAAAGGTGATCTAGGAAGAGCCTGGACTTTTCAAGAAAATGAACTGAATAAAAATTGCCCCCTCCCAACACACACACACAAGGGCACAGTGAAGAATGGTATAGAGTGTCTTCTTTTAAGAAATGCACCACAACAGGGGTGCCTGGGTGGCTCAGTTGGTTGAGCGATTGTTTGCTTGGGCTCAGGTCATGATCCCAGAGTCCTGGGATGGAGCCCCACATCGGGCTCCCTGCTCAGTGGGCAGCCTGCTTCTCCCTCTCCCTCTGCGGCTCTGCCTGCTTGTGCTCTCTCTCTCTCTGTCAAATCAATAAATAAAATCTTAAAAAGAAAAGAAATGCTCCACAACAAAAGCCTAAAATGAAGAGAAACAGAAGCAAAAATCCAGTAGAATTACATATACGTCACAAGATTCAAAAATAAAGAAGCAAATTTTGAAATGTGAAAACGCTCCAAAGTTGGAAATATGATAATGTGAAGGAAAAAGATAAAGGAGCAGAATGTGGGAGAAACCACAAAGAGCCCTGTAGCTCTCTGAGTCAGCCCTGTAGCAGGAGTCAGTCACTCCTCACTGATAAAATGGGAACAGTAGTCCCTACCCTCCTCCAAGGGTTACTGAGAGACACAAATGAGAGACTGTGTCAGAATTGGGGAGATTGACCAGAACCTTAGAATATTCCTTCAACACTGTTGAAACCTTGAACTTTAGTTGGGCCTGTCAGTAGGTGTTTTTTGTTTTTTGTTTTTTAAGATTTTATTTATTATTTAATAGAGAGAGACACAGTGAGAGAAGGAACACAAGCAGGGGGAGTGAGAGAGGGAGAAGCAGGCTTCCCGCAGAGCAGGGAACCTGATGTGGGCCTCGATCCCAGGACCTTGGGATCATGACCTGAGCCGAAGGCAGACACTTAATGACTGAGCCACCCAGTGCCCCTGTCAGTAGGTTTTAATAACTATTTAGGATTAAAGAAAATTGACCAAAAAAAGGAAGATTATATGTATTACTAAAAAACGGGATTTTCAGGGTACCTGGGTAGCTCAATCAGTTAAGCATCCGACTCCTGATTTCAGCTCAGGTCATGGTTGTTGTGAGATCGAGCCCCACGTCGGGTGGGCTGTGAATTAGGTGTGCAGTCTGCTTAAGATTCTCTCTCCCCCTCTGCCCCTTTCCTGCATGCATGTGCTCTCTCAGAGTCTCCCTAAAATAATAAATAAACCTTTAAAAAAAAAAACCCCACAGGTGTTTTTCTGTATTACTAAGAAGAAAATCACTTTGGATAATCTATAGCTAATGAATATCCAATAACTACTATATATTAGTTTGCTAGAGCAGTCATAACACAATACCTCAGACTAAGTGGCCTAAACAGCAGAAACTTATTTTCTGATTGCTCGGGAGGCTAGAAGTCCAAGGTCATGGTGTTGGCAGAGCTGGTTTCTCCTGAGCCCTCTCTCCTTGGCTTGATGATGGCCACCTTCTCTCTGTGTCCTCACATGTGAGTGTGTTCAACCTCTGTGTACACACATCCCTGGGGTCTCTTCCTCGTCTGATAAGGACACCAGTCCAGTGAGATTTGGGGTCCACACATATGACCTCATTTACCTTGTTCACCTCCCCATAGTCTCTATCTCCAAATATAGTCCCATTCTGAGGTACTGAGGGGGTTAGAGCTTTACCATATGGATTGGTGGGGGGGGGACACAATTCAGCCCATAACATCTGCCAATTAATAAAGCTCATTAAAAGGTATGTTCTTGTTTTAGAAATTTATCAGGTCCCTAAAGGAAAATGCTATCTCCATAAAGGAACAACGAAGTCTCCAGATTGCCATGGAGAGACATCACGGAAAGTGGTCGGGTAGACCCATTTCTGACTTCCTTCCACGTGTTCTGTCAAAGAACTAGCAGACTGGTCCCTGTCACAGTCGTGTCTCCGTGGTGACAGCTGTTCTTGGAGGATGGCTTTCACATGGTTTGGAATCAGATGCTCCTCTGAGGTCCAAAGGATTGTGGTATTTCACTGGCTCATTTCTCACTTCCTTTGAATATTCTGTCTCTTCAAGGAAGTCGAGGATTGGTCCTTCCATCCAGGGTCCTGCCATGTTCAGTGCGATCACCCACACTTTTCCCCATTTCTTCAGTCGGTTCACAGCAGTGTGAACAGTGATGTTCAGGGACATGGTTGCCAGAAATACACACACTTGCACGCGTATATGCATGCACACACGCACATTTATTCATTCCCGAAACAGAATTCGTGAGTAGAGAGGAAGGTGTGATGTGAGTGATATTTGTACATCATTTTCTTTCTGAATATCAGGCCTTTGATTTTAGAGAAATTGATATGGGGTCCAGCGCATGGCTGAGGTGTCCTCACAAATTTGAGAGGACCCGGGGAACGGATGCCTCTTCTCCCTTCACAGGCATGAAAAGGCTGGAAAGGGGAAGCGGGTGATTCGCAGGTGTTTGTACATGAGTGAACATGCTCCCTGCCTTCCTGTGGCCTCTTACTGCTCACAGCCACACCGTTAGGAGACCGTCTGCACACTAAGGTAGGGCACATCCCAGTCAGATCCAAACAGGAGACATGAGGAGATCATGCAAGCAAGGCTTACCTTGATTTTCTTTTTAAAACAACTGGCGGAGGGGCTCCTGGGTGGCTCAGTGGGTTAAAGCCTCTGCCATTCGGCTGAGGTCATGATCCCAGGATCCTGGGATCAAGTCCCGCATCGGGGCTCTCTGCTCCGGGGGGAGCCTTCTCCGCCCCCCTCTCTCTGCCTGCCTCTCTGCCTACTTGTGATCTCTCTCTCTCTCTCTCTGTCAAATAAATAAATAAATAATCTTAAAAAAAAAAAACTGGTGGTGGCAAAAAATTCTATTAGAAGGAACAAAGAAGCACATATTTAGTAACTTGTAAAACACTCTGTCATGTCCTTTTGCATTAAAAACAAGGTATACCTCGCCTTCAGTTCAGGTCATGATCCCAGTGTTCTGGGATCAAGCCCCCCATGTCTGGCTCTCTGCTCAGTGGGGAGCCTCCTTCTCCCTCTCCCTCTGCCTGCTGCTCTGCCTGCTTGTGCTCTCCCTTTGTGTCACATAAATAAATAAAATCTTTTTAAAAAATAAGGTATGCCTCCATGCCCAAGGGGAAAGAATTGGTTCCGCGAGCATCATGATCATACTTTCTGAGCCAGCTCCCCATGCTGTCTGAGCACAAAAAACACACTCCATTCTTGGTGCACAATTCTTCCCTCTACCAGGATCCATTTCAAAGGCAGGGGAAGGAATGTGTTATGCACCAAATTAGTTTGCCCAACCTTCAAGCTGTTCGAATGCAATGTTCTCTCCAAGTGTCAGGTGCTCTTGTCTGGGTTATTAGAAAGAGGCTGTTGAAACTATGATGCAATTTAGAATATGTCCGAGCCTGAATTACTTAGCACTGACTTGAAGGTTTGTGACTTGCCTGAAAAAGGATCTGGAGCCTGAAAAGGTTTAAGAAGGCCCAGTCAGGAACACGCCATTAGACTTCAAGAAAAACGAATACCAGTTCCCTTTGGCTTTCAGATAAATTAGGAATATAAATTAGGAACTCTTATTTAAGCTGGTTTGAACAAACTTAACATGTACAACTTCCATAAACATGAAAAAACATGTACAACTTCCTAAATAAAAATGTGGGGCTTTTTAATATAAAGCAAGAAAAAAAAATTACTACCTTGGTCTTTTATTGTCGTTGTTGTTGTTGTCGTCGTCGTTGTTGTTGTTGTTGTTGTTGTTATTGTTGTTGTATTTAATCAGTAAGCACTTACTGTCTACTGAACTAAGAACAAAGTGTTGTGCAAACAGTTTTGCAGGGGAAGAAAAGATGAATCAGATCTGCCTTATCTAGAGAAAACAACATGTACATAAAAGTTTTGTGAAGATACAGAAAATGACAGCTTCATGAGAACAAAAAGAAATTGAAGTTGAAAAACAGGAGATATTAATTCCAGCCAGAGAGGGCTTTAGGGATGTTTTTAACAAAGGTCTTGAGGGATGACTAGGTCTATTTTAGCAAGGAGTGGGAGGAGCGGGAGTAAGCAGGAAGCAAAACCATCCATGAGGCAGGTGAGCAGGCCAGTTTGTGGGAGGAGCAGGTGAAAAGAAACCAGATGTACATATATTGGAAAGTATTTGAATATCAAGCAGAGAAGGATATGGTGGGAGCTTAAAAGTATGCATAGGATGGGGTGAATGGAGAGAGAAGATGAGTGTGAAAATCAGTTACAATGTTATTGCAAGAGGCAGAACCAAGCAATGGTCAATAACTCAATAATAATGATAATAAAACTAACAACAACTAGCTCTCACTTGCTGAGTGCCTAGTAATTATAGAACATTTCCCTTAGATGATAGCTTTCACCCACCCAGCAGACCTGGGAAGTAGTTACAAATAGACTCAATCTTCCTTATTCATGGGTTCTGCATTTGCAGTTTTGCTTATTCACAGAAATTTATTTGTAGCCCCAAGATCAATACTCATGATACTTTCACAGTCATTCATGGGCATGTTCAGAACAGCAAAAGATTTCCAACTGAAATCAAAGAGGGCCGTGCTCTGCCATCTTGTTTTGGCTCTCAGACTGTCAACATGTGTTGTTTTCACGGTCAATTTAGTCTAACATTTTTCCACTTTTTTTTTTTCTTTTTGTTGGTGACTTTGCTATTTAAAATGGTCCCCAAGTGTAGTGCTGAAATGTTCTCTTGCGCTCTTAAGCACAAGAAGGCTGTGGTGTGCTTATGGAGAAAATACGTTAGGTAAGTTTTGTTCGGGAATGAGTTAGAGGGCTGTTGGCCAACTTCAAGGTTAATGAATCAATAATATATACTAAATAAGATGTCTTCAAACAGACACACACTTAAGATGAAGTACAAATTGATCGGTTGGTGGAAACATTGTGAAACCTTAGCCTCTATTTCCCTGAGGAGCAACGGTTCCGTGTTCGCTGGTTCAGTGTTCACAATGACTTTATTGAAGAGGGCTACTTGGATGCTGAGAATCCTATAGCACTCTCCTTTGCACAGAGGAGTAAGCTAAGGCTAGAAGAGATGAGGACCTTGCCCGAAGCCAAACAGCGGGCATAAACGCAGGGTACCAGAATGGCATGTTAACAGGCAATGACATATATTTGTAATGACATAACAAGGGTCTGGATCAAGGAATAGCGATAAAAATAAAGAATGGAGAAGAGGAGGTAAATTGCAAGTGGCTTAGGCAGTATCATCAACAGCCACTGATAGCACATGGAAGGCAAAGAGGAATAGGGGTCTAGAAGGACTCTGAAGTCAGAAGGAAGTGGCGGACTGTTGGCCGGTTGCAGGAAGGGTAAGCGGCAGGTTTAGCAGTGCTTAAGGGCTGGGCTTTGAAGACAGAAATGCCAGTCGTTATCTTCTGAGTTCTCATATATCCCAGGTGCTACTGAGAGGCTCTACCCGAGCAATCTCATTGCATCCTTACAACAGCCCCGAGACAGTGACTCTGATGCCCATTTTACAGATGAGGAGAGTGAGGCTCAAAGAGATTAAAGTAACTGGATTATGGGCACCTTGCTTAAACACAAAACAAGAAACTCAAACCCCGGCAGAGTGACCCTGCAGATTGTAATAACAGAGGGAATTTGGGGGTTTGAGATCTTGGAAGAAGAGGGGCATTAATGTAAGTGATACCCTGTCCTGTTCTCGAGTTTCTTGTTTTTAATTGTATTTTTTCCAGTGTTTTTTTCTTTTCACCACATGTTTTCGTGTTTTTGTTCAAATTCTTCTGTCCCACAGGAATGTTGTTTTCTCTCCTAGCATTTAGGTTTCTTCTCTTTTCTTCCTTTTTTCTTTCTTGATGGTACAAAAGGATAACTAAAATTATTTAATAGCTGGGATGCCTGGGTGGCTCAGTAGGTTAAGCGTCTGACTCTTGATTTGGGCTCAGGTCATGATCTCAGGGTTGTGAGACAGGAGTCCCACACCGGGGTCTATGCGGGACATGGAACCTGTTCTTAATTCTCTCTCTGTGGGACACTTGGGTGGCTCAGTCGGTTACGTGTCTGCCTTCGGCTTGGGTCATGATCCTGGGGTCCTGGGATCGAGCCCCAAGTTGGGAATCCTTGCTCAGCAGGAAGCCTGCTTCTCCCCCTGCTTGTGCTCTCTCTCTCTCTTTCTGACAAATCAATACTTAAAATCTTAAAAAAAGAAAAAGAAAAGATTCTTTCTCCTCCCCCTCCCCACCCTCAAGTGTGTGCTCACTCGCTAGCTCTCTCTCAAAAAAATTATTTAACATTTACAAGATTTGAACATGTTACATTGTGTTTGTCATGTTTCATAAAAACATTTGAAGATTTCAAGGTTTCCAAGAATGTAATACATGTTACTTAGCAACAATTATTCCCCTAATCACTTCTGCATTTCACTTTAATAGGTGTATGGTTTATTGGCAAATGTGTTCATTAAGAGAGGAAAACATGATTATGCTATTTGTGTGTTAAATGTGTATAACCTGACATAAAAGACGCAGTCCCTGTTTTGCATTTCATCTCAGATATCAATTATCTTTGAGCTTTTTTAAAGCTATGAAGTCTCTAGGTTTCCCAAATCCATATCCCTGAGATTTATTTGTCTATGTCCTGGAGATACTGAGAAATTAAATATTCCCCCAACACTTAGGTATTAAGCATTATTTCCACAGGACTCCCAGTAGTACTGTGCCTGGGGAAGGAATCGTTTTCAAATACGGAGGGAATCTCAGCTAAAAAGTGCCAGAGCTGTTTATTATATTCAGAAACATACCAGCGATATATAGTAGGGGAAAAAAAATTCCCATCAGAATCTTGGGCTCCGTGCTTCTTTCTGCAAAACCCCTCCAAGATGTCCAGAAGGCGAGTGTTCTTTCTGGCCACACAAAAGGGGCTCTCCAGAGCAGTGGCATTTCATCAAAACACCTCTGCCCACGGAGTTGAAATGCCGGTGGTTGTGAGAGCAGTTAGCTTGCATCTCTGCAGGCAAGCAGAAAAGAGTTCACCTACAAGGGACTGTCTATTCTTTGAAATAACCCAAGTATGAAACCGTTCCCTTATAAATTAAAAAGAAACCTCTTGAACTATCCTGAAGTCAAAAGAGAGAGTTGGCAATGCGTCTGCTAACACTCCTGGGTCCTCATTCAGCTCTAAGTAACTGTTAGGTGAATCGAGTCTGCATTTGTAGAGAGGTCTGGTAAAGCAGGGACAAAGGCTAAGGCAAACCCTGACGAATCTTTGTCCTCTTCTTAAACTGCTGCAGCATGAAAGGGAACTGGGAAAAGTGAAGCCATGTTGGTTTGATTCAACAAACACCTGAAAGCATCTTTCAAATATTCTGGATGGAATCAAGTCCAATGTGTGTTTTGCCAAGCCCAAGCGAAATTCACTCCATGTGTTTCTGATTCATTTATAGTTTAATCAGCAAAATACTGCTTTGCAAGGACTAGTTATGTCCAAGAAACCTTTTATGAGCTGTTTTAAAACATTGTCTTGAAAACAGGAAGCACTGTTTTGCCAAAAGCTAACAGATGTATGGGCAGAGGTTCTAGATTTGGTTGTGGAGACAGAGCCCTGGAAACAGATCTCCAAATCTGGCAGAGCCAACCTTAGGATGCCTTTGGGGGAATCTGGGCTGTGTGTCTGTCTCCACTCACTGGAATTACAGAAAGCCTTCAGGGAAAATAACCCAAGGGGCAGGTGACCACTGGCTTCCATGATTTCCGCTCAAACTCGTTCCCATTCTCGCACTTTCGCATCCTTTCCCTACGTTCGGTTTGCTAAGTGATAAGTCAAGAGATGACTTCTCTGCTGAAATCTTGCTAGTATTGTAACCCTTAAAAACCTAAGGTAGAATTTCATCACTGAGCTTAGAAAACAGTAGCCTCAAAGGAGCCAATGACTTCAGGAATAGGAAAAATACATTTTTTTTCTTTTTCTTTTTTATTTTTTTTAATTAAATGAACTAAAATTGTCAAAAGTGAAGCCTCTTAAACTTGCTTTTACATAAAGTAATGTTTATGTCATTTTCTTTCTCATTGCTCTTTATTGGGGGGTTTTAAAGTAAGTTCCCCCATCCGCTTCACCTGGGAAATTGTTAGAAAATTCTCTGCGCCCACTTTACATCTGTGTCCATGTGCATCAGAATCATGAAGCCCCCATCCCTAGATTTTCTGATTCTGTAGGCCTGGCGGTGACCTGAGAGCCTGTATTTCTAACAAGTCCTCCACATGGTCTGCTGGTCCCAGGACCACACGTGGAAAACCACTGTTCTAGACCCTTCCCAGTTCTTACCCCTGGCCTGCAGTTGAGTGGCAGGGAGGTGGGTGCAAAAGCACAGATAGAAGTGATGCACCATTCCAGATACATCTACTAATGGTCACCTGGGGATATGTTTTGATGATTTCGCAAGGATGCAGTCTTGAAATTCCTGTGGACCATTATGCATGACCAAAGAAATGAAGTAGTTTACATAATTCTTGGAAGCATTGTGTAAATCTGGCCTCCACAGAGATTTAGTTGATGAAATAGTACTGCCAACCCAACGTATATAAATCCCTTCACATCTTTAGAGACCTTCGTGAATTAGACTTTAGGCTTTAAAATTACATAAAAGTAACTAAATTCATCTGGTGACAGAAAATGACAGGTGTCATTGAAATGATAAAGGACTTTTATTGCATGGATCCTACATGAGGAGTATTGGGTATGTAATAAGAAGCCGTCCTTGATGAGAATTATGTAATAACCACTAATGGGCTGTACTGATCCTCAGGCAAACCATGAAACTAGAGCTCATTGAGAGCATTTCATCAGAGGGTTCTGAGGGCGCGCTGCTTTTTGATGATCTGACAATACAAAGAACTTATAGAACCTTCTATTTAAAAAAAAAAAATGTATTAGAATCACCTGGGAATCTTGCCAGTAGGCGTATTTTGGTTCAGTGGGTATGGATGGAGCTGGGCCCCTGGTACTTCATTTCTCATGGTCTGCCCAGGAACGCTCCTGCTGCTGGACCATGAACCACACTCGGAGAAGTGAGGTTCTAGAATGGTGGCTCATGGCCCTGGGAAACCTTGAATAGATTAAATCAAATATTCTGGGTGGAGCGTGGAACATCGGTATTTTTAAAGCACCCCAGGCATTTCTAATGTTCATCCAATATGGGGGAGCTCTGGCCTGGGAGAGCAGTGGTTGCAAGCCTTAGGCTGCCTCTCTCCAAATCAGATGTGTTGCCTAAGTTCCCAGTGAGTATTCCATTGCAATGAACTCACACTTGACTTCTCCAGTAAGTGGCTTAAGTGCCTATTTCTAGGTTGCTGATAAAGGAAGGAGCCAAATGCTTTGGATTCCAGAATTGTTGGCTACTAAGTCGACATTCGGCTATGAAAACTTAGTGACACACCACATATTCTCTGCCTTGTCACCGAACTTCTCCCTGTTTACTCCTTCATGT
This sequence comes from Mustela nivalis, assembly GCF_964662115.1. NCBI lineage: Eukaryota > Metazoa > Chordata > Mammalia > Carnivora > Mustelidae > Mustela > Mustela nivalis. The sequence continues at coordinate 144,281,457 of NC_139024.1, forward strand.
GAGTTGCAGATATAACTGGGTACAACCAACATTGACACTCAGATAAAAAATGCTTGATATGCTCAAGAACTTAGACACATAGTTGAGAACTCAGAATCCTGTGCGCATACACATACACAAATCGAGAGAAAAAAATTGCCTGAAAAATGTTAAGAGTAGATGTGACAATCCACTTGTCTCTGGTGTAAAATAAATACAATATTACTTCTGTGGAACATCTGATTCTGCTTATAACTGCGCCCTAGTGGACCTTGTTAGATGACTTACTCACAGAAGCACCCCAAAGTAGCTGCTTATGCTGTCTGCAATTGGCATAATTAAGTATCGTACACCTAAATATTGGAATATTTAATTCTAAATAGCAGCCTGATGTAATTATCTCAGTTTTAGACCACCTGAAGAGGAACTCTCTTTCTCACAATAATTAGCCAACAGTGGCGGTTACTTCTTCAGTTTGCTCCTAATTCCTGATAATAAAACTATGGCAAGATAGAAAAGAACATATTTCTATTTATTCTGGCAGAGGAATGCAGACCCCATTTGTCTAATAATGGTATCCAGTATTTAAATATTAAATCCCAAAGAAAGAGACTTAAATGCACAGCATATTTTGGAAGTTAAATTTAATCCACCAAAAAGCCATTCTTATCCACGCACCCTGCTTCTTTTTGCTAGTAGTATTACAACAGGCTGTAAAGAATTGGGAGTTTTGGATGCCATGTGAATGTTTCCCATTTTATGCCATGGGTCGTTCATAGGCATGAATCTAAACTGACCAAAACCAGCCTCACTGTGGCAATGGTCTTCTCAACTATATCTCGGGGAATCGCAACTGTAGAGCGTGATCAGTAGAATGATCACAACAGACATGGCGGAACAGTCACGAAGAGTGACTTCTTGTTCTTCAGGGCAGTACACTATTGGGCACCCCCAGTACACTTGGAGTTAATTTAATCCTTGGGCATACGAGGGTGAGCAACCCAAGCAGCCAGTGCTGGAGGAAATGCGTTAGGAACTCTTTTGCTGGTTTTATCTCTGATTTTGTCTTCACCCAGCCCTGGAACACCTGAAATGCTTCTCTTGGCCTTTTTACCCATCTACGTTTACCTGCATTCTTGTCAATACTTAGCCTTCAGGCTTTCCTACTGTCTTGGGCATGGCCACCCTATGGCTTATAACATCCCCCACTACTCCAGGGAGAAACTTATTGCCCAGCCTGATCCCCTGAGAAGCCAGTCCCACTCTGACAACCTCAGTCAGGCCCATTCAGCTACAATTACAGCAGACCACCTAGGAGCCTGGGGCAAGCAAAAGGTCATGGCTTTGGCACTCAGATTACTGAAGACACCTGTGTGGCGTGAAGGGGCCAGAAAGGGCGTACGAAACACGCTGCATGCCCTGGGGGGGGGGGCTGATGGCCTCCCTTGGAAGGGAAGCAGGCTCCCTGCTGAGCAGAGAGCCCGATGCGGGACTCGATCCCAGGACCCTGAGATCATGACCTGAGCCGAAGGCAGCGGCTTAACCCACTGAGCCACCCAGGCGCCCCTGGACTTCAGATCCATCTATATTCATCTCTGGAGTCACTGGGCCTCTCACCCCTCAGACTAGAGTTTTGGAGGTGGGGGCCGAGGGGGAGGAGTGAAGAGGGGAGATTTTAAACTTGTACATTCTTGAGAAGTCGTGATTTGAAAATGTACCATTTGAATTTCAGTTCCCTTTAATACTGAAAGTTCTGACCAACAAAACCCACTTTCCTGCAGAGGCTCTTCCAGGTAAACCCAGTCTGTCATTTTTGAGAAAGAAAAGAAGCTGATGTGGAATTTTGAAGCGATGGCCAGTAAGCTCGTGGGTGTCTGTTTGCTTATATAGTGAAATTTTCTTGTTGAAGCAAGGGAGGACCACATTTGGAATTCATCTGCGGGAACACTGTCTAACATCCTGTCCTTGGCAATCACTGGGATAGGCTCTATAATTCTAATAGTTAATGGTTGTTTTCAGCTTTTGGTGATTGATCAGATGCCTTAAGATAAATGATTATTCAATAAGGAAAGGGCCACAGCAAAAGAAAAGAAAATTGCTATAAAAATTAAAAACAACACAAATAATAATGGAGGATGGGCAGTCACAGACCAGGTGGAAACAATACCAAGAATCAGGGCAAGAAGAGTGGTAAGAATTGCATTAAGTAAGAATTAGAAGGTCATCCTCAGAGCCTAAAGGTTAGATCCATTGAGGAAGTCAGGCAAGCACCAAAAGGTAGCCCAAGTAGATGGGAATTCGAAAAGCCCAATAGATTATCCAGACAGAAATGGATGCCCAAACTGGTACAGAATGCCAGCAATAAGACAAATGTAAGGACCCTAGGCCAGTTCTTCTGATAGTTCTTATTTGAACAAACTGGGAGAAAACCAGTTTCAAAATATTGATTTCAGGATTTGTCACAGATCTATTAAAATCTCCAGAAGTGGGACGTATGAATGGGAACATCACTTAAATATCCACGAGGTGATTGACATGCACACTGAGAGCTGAGAATCAATCAGTAGCCTTCTCTGGTGCTTTCTGTTGGGACGAGACTTAGTTCTAGGGATGGACATTCTATGGCTGCACTGTGCAGCATGGTGCCCAGCAGCCACATGTGGCTAAGCGAGACTTGAAATGTGCCTATTCCAAATTGCAATGTGTTAAATATACACTGAATTTTGAAGACTTAGCAGATAGAGAAAGAACAGAGAACATCTCATTTATAATTTTTATATTGTTTACATGTACTAGTACCTTTGATATTATATGTGTAATACACACACACACACATACACCTTGGGTTAGAGAATATATTTTTTGAAAATTAATTTTACCTGTTTCTTTGTACTTTTTAAATACAACTACTAGAATACTTTAAATTACACTTGTGGGTAACATTATATTTCTGTGCTATCCTTGGACCTGTGACTAAAAAAGCAAAGTTAGGGGCGCCTGGGTGGCTCAGTGGGTTAAGCCACTGCCTTCGGCTCAGGTCATGATCTCAGGGTCCTGGGATCGAGTCCCGCATCGGGCTCTCTGCTCCACAGGGAGCCTGCTTCCTCCTCTCTCTCTCTGCCTGCCTCTCTGCCTACTTGTGATCTCTCTCTGTCAAATAAAAAAATAAAATCTTTAAAAAAAAAAATAAAAATAAAAAAAATAAAAAAGCAAAGTTATACTCTATGTAGTCCAAGAAGCAGTGAGAAGATCATAGAAATGAAGGACTTTTTTAAAAATTAGGGTTTACTTATTTGGTTGTGTTAGATACTGTTGGTTTAAAATTAATTGTACTTTTTATGTTTGTTGTTGTTTGTAGTTCAGTAGATACCTTCTGCACAAAGGTTCAAACCTTACTCAGTAGAGATTTAGGAATGAAAGAGCCCCCCTGACCTACCCCAGGTGGAAATATTCCCCAGATTAAGTAGGACCCTGCTATGCAAGTCATTCAGTCCTCTTTTGTCCAGAAATTAGTGGAGGAAAAGTAAATGCTATATAATGCTATGTATTTCTTGATCTATAACACATTTGCATACACCCCTCCCGCCAGATATCCACTAGTAATACGCAGGTGACAGATGACTTCAGATAATGTCTGATATATCAGCCTTAGTTTAGCTTCCCCGAATGTAGCAAACAAGAAGTGTGAACTCGTTCAAATTGGAGACGTTTTTTAATCCATCCCATTGATAAATATCTATAGCACCAAGTACCATGCATGATCCTAAGGATACAGTGATGGGTAAGATAGGTTACAGGTCCTCCTTTCTCCAGGTTTGCGGGGAAGGCAGAGAAGCAGGTAGCTGTTACGTAGCATGATGAGCTCTGGAATCAGGAGCTGAGAAATTGTTGTGTGAGGGCACCTGGGTGGCTCAGTGCATTAAGCCTCTGCCTTTGCCTCAGGTCGTGATCCCAGGGTCCTGGGATCGAGCCCCACACTGGGCTCTTCGCTCAGTGGGGAGCCTGCTTCTCCGCTCCGCGCGCCACCCCCCCCCCGCCTGCCTCTCTGCCTACTTTTGATCTCTCTGTCAAATAAATAAATAAATTTTTTTTTTAAATTACGGCATGGAGGCACCTAAGACTTCCGGAAAAGCGCAGTGTCTCCTTTGAACCCTGAAGGATGTATGGATGTTGTTCATTCAGGCAGAGGGGCATGTGTATTGGTAGTGTTGGAGGCAGGGAGGTATAAACTGTGAAAACTCAGAGAACTGAAAATAATTCTGTGCTGCTGTCATAGCAGGGAGACAGGTAAGGTGTGAGCCTGGAGGAGTAAAAATGAGCCAGCAAAACAGCTTGGTTATATCGTATGGTTATAGCAAGTGGCCAGAAAAGGGAGATCTGTAGAGGCAGAACATTGATTCATGGTTGCGTAGGGGCTAGGGTGAGAATTAGGAGTCACGGCACCGGTCTCCTTTTTCAGATGTTGGAAATGTTCAAAAGTTCGACTGCAGCAAGGGTTGTCCAACTCGGCAAATATGCTGAAGTTCATTGACCTGTCCACTGAAGATGGGTGAATGTGACAGCGTGTAAGTTATGTCTCAATAGAGCCGTCGGAATAAAAAAAGGCATCTTCTAACCCCTGCTGAGGAGGGAGGTTTTGATGCTCTCCCCATTGAGGCAAGAATGTATGCGTGATCCAGATTCCTGCACATGCATTTTAGAAAGCAGGGAACATACCCACCCCACAACCCCTGCTGTGTAAGGCTCAGGTGAGGGGGAAGAGAACTGACCTCGACTGAGCGTCTATGGTATGACAAAAAACACTGCGTAGACACATTATGTGTGTCATTCATTTAAATCCCACCACAGCCTACTGATACTATCTGGATGGCTTATTGCTGTCGCGATAGAGCTGCAGTTCTATTGGATCTGAAATACGGACAAGCCCTGCTTGACCTATGAGACATGTACGGCTCAGGGAGAAGTCACCTGCCCAGAAGCACCCAGACAGCAAGTGGCAGAGGTGGGATTGGAGCTCAGGAGATATCTGATTGATCTAAGCCTTCCTCTTTCTGCTCAGCCTGCCTTTCTTAGCTTGGGCGAATGAGCGTGCACGGCCTGGAGCTGAACAGCTGGGTAGATTGCCCGGCAGAAGTACTCACGCACACCCCTTGTGTTAATTTCCCACGGAAGTACTCACACATACCCCTTAATTTCCCGTGGCTGCTGGAACAAGTCACCACACACTGAGTGGCTTAAAGCAATGCAAGTATTTTCTTTCTGGGGCTCAGAAGGCTCCTTCTAGAGGCTCTGAGGGAGAATCCATTTTCTTGCCTCTCAAAACCACCTACACCGCTTGGCTTGCGGTTCTTTCTTTGCAATGGGATTACTCCAATCTCTGCTTTAGCCATCATGTCTCCTTCTCCTTGGACCTGACCCTCTTTTATCTTTCTTACAAGGACCCTTGTCCTTTACATGGGGCCCATGGGGATAATCCAGGATCATTTCTTTATCTCAAGAGCCTTAATTTCCGCACGTCTACAGAGTTCCTTGGGTTCTGTACCATGACATCTTCACAGGTGGGGGAACTGGAATGTGGACATCTTTGTGGGGGCCATTGTTCAGCCTACCAACCCCTGACTGGAAAGGAGAAACCCACTTTTGAAAGGAGTCTCAGCATAAATGTAGTCCTCTGTGTTTTGATCTTGAACATAAACTCAGAAGTTTCTCTTTATAACCCAAATCAAGACTAAAATCAAATATTATTTGTCTCCCATTTTAAAATGTCCTCCTCTTGGGACGCCTGGGTGGCTCAGTTGGTTAAGCAGCTGCCTTCGGCTCAGGTCATGATCCCTGCGTCCTGGGATCGAGTCCCACATCGGGCTCCTTGCTCCGCAGGGAGCCTGCTTCTCCCTCTGACTCTGCCTTCCACTCTGTCTGCCTCTGCTCGCTCTTGCTCGCTCTCTCTCTGACAAATAAATAAATAAAATCTTTTAAAAAAAAAATGTCCTCCTCTTGAAATGTGAGAGGAATAAAATAAGTTAAAAACTTGATGTGCCATGAAAAATATCATTTTCCTTTGATGGTATTATTATTAGTTGATAAATCGCAGGCTGGCTTTCATATGCCAAGTCCTCAGATCTCACACCGGAAGAATGCAGAAGTTAGGACAAATGAGAACCAACACACATGTAAAATAATATTTATATTGCTCAAAAGCTGTTTTGAGGCATCCTTTCTCTTCTATAGCATCACTTAAGGCGACTCTGCGCTACATAAAACACTGTTTAAATAGGCGGGTGTCATCTTTTTTAAAGGTTCTGTGGTGTCTGTTTTGCTCTAGGTTTACCTCCTAGAGCAACAGCTGTAAATTGCCAAAGTCCGGCCCTAAACTACAACAGAAGATGAAAAACAACCCAAAGGCCATGAGGCGCCTTGAATCTGCTGACTGAAAGCATAATATGGAGAAAGAGACTTTGTTATTTAAGGATTCAGAGCTCAGAGGGGTTCTTCTTCTGAAGGTGGAGACCTTATCCTACATACAGGGTATCTATATAGATATATGCATTTTAAAATACACATTCAAAATATTAAATGGTAAGAGTTTGGGAGTTGGAGAGGATAGAATGTTCCCTTAGCTCTTATGTAGAATTCTACTGTATATTCTTGTCTCTTTGACCAATGACAATAGTACCTTTCCCCAGTAACTCCTGTCACCTTCACAGAATAGTTCACCCTCTTCATTTTTTGTTGTCTTACACTCAGCCTACCAGTATGGACTTTCTTTAATCTTTAGTTTGAGTCCCATGTCTGACTTCTGCTAAAAGTAGTGTTTTCATTTAAAAAAAAAAAAAAAATGCCCTAGGTGGCTAACCAGATTCAGTCTCACAGTGTAGAATGCTGGGGACTCAGGGACCCTGCTTTCTGCCATGAACTGCTGCTGTGACCTGGGAGTCAGTCTGTCTGGATCCCCTGTGTTTCCACGTGAAGTTCAAGCCGGCCAGGATTGTGCCGTAAGACTGCGAGGTGCCTTTCAGCTCCAATATCTTATAAGCTCAGAACATTTAGGGGCTATGGGAACTGTGTGTTGGATCTTAGTTTGGGGCTTCCGAGAAGCTGACCTAGGAATAGATACAATTTTGTGTGTCAGTAGCTTATTTGGAAGGCACACTCAGGAAATACTGGCAGAGGTTTGGGGAGATAAGACAGGAAAAGAGCAGGAAGGCCATCAAGAGAGCATTATCAATCCAGTCACCACGGTGTGCAGCGAGCCTCCACGTTATAGGTGTTTATTTATTCACACGCTCCTCCGTCATGGGTTGATTGCTGCTTTGGTGGGGGGGGGGGGCGGGGTGGGTGTCGCCTCTCCAGTACTTATCACTCCTTTACTCCTACAATCAGGAAAAAAAAAAAAACGCCTTCTGTATAGAGTTGCAGGTGTTCCCTGTAAGCCTTCTAATTATGAAAGTGAGTGTCAATGGGATACGGGCGGGGTGCTGACTGCATCTGTTAACATGTGTGTGAGAGAGGCAGGGAAGGACGGGAAATGAATGGCCAATTAGGAAATGAGAGAGCGGTGGTCTGATATTTTGATTTCTTTTCAACTTGCCACAAAGGTTCCAGAGATGACAAGGCATTGGTCTAAGGTGTTTAACAGCGTGTACATGCTACCTTCACAGTCGGTGTAGACAAGAAAATAAATTCTTAGCTCAGTGTCGAAGAAGAGTTTACAAAAATGACCAGAGTGAAATCCTGACCTGTATGTTAGTAAATTATGGATGGTCTATGTGACTTACACAGAAATGCTCTAAAAACACCATTCTGCAAAAATCCATAATGCAATATTCTCTCATGACCTGTTCTTCAGGAAAATGACATTAAAGTGTCATAATGCTATGACATTTTAACTAACGGAGAGTTCACGTTTAGTTGCTTGGTATGGAAGGTTCGCTTTGGCTAGGAGCCTTCCCTTTCGTGCTTGGGTCTTTTTTTTTTTCACGCATAGCCAGTGCGATGTGTAAAATGGGCCAGTTGTTTCCATGATCATCGGCTGCTCCTTGAAAGGCTTCGGTATTCAGGGATGGTCTTAGAAATAAGTGGGGTGGGAGGAATGGGATAATTAAGTTCATTTCCCCCTCCTGAACTTCACTCCTGAGGACTCAACTTGCCAAGGTCTATGAAATATACAAGAGGCTTTAGCAGTCAGTCACTAGGGAAGGAGGAGACAGAGAGGGAAGGAGACGCTAACCAAGGAGCTCTACACTTCAGTCATTTTGTGCTTCAAGACAGGAGAGCAGGATCGTGGACTTTTCCATTTCCTCTGAGAGGTGGCATGCTAACAGCATGTTGAAGAATTTAATAAAGCCAAGTCTAGGTGTAACTCCTTTAGGAGACCATCAAACTGGCGTAAAAAGGGAGCTCCTTGGGTGAATAGGAAATAGGATTTGACTTACATGCAACTTAGATCTTAGAATAAGAACAAGACTTTCCAGAGCATCTAAGTTGACCCTGTTATTGGACTTTAGAGAGAAAAGAAGACCTTGAAAGTTTCGGACATTTGTCCACCAGGGCCAGAGAGCTTAAGGATTCAAGAGTCTGGTGCTCTTTCTACCCCATCACATGGCTATATAGCCCCTCCGCCTTTCCTCCCCCCTCTCTCCCTCTCCTTCCCTCCCCCTCCCTGCTCTGTCCCTTCTTCCTTCTTTCCCCGCCCCCTCTCTCTCTTTCTCAAAACAAGAAGTTCATTTAAACAAGAAAACATCTGATTTGAAAGGACCACTCTCAAGGATTCATTTCTTTTACCTCATGCCTACATATAATAGCTTCCCACACAGCCTCCGCAAAAGTTGTGAAGTTGCTTTTGGCTTTACAATGAGACAAGCAAAACACTGAAATCCCTCAGTCAAATAAGGTTTGCGAGGGTTTGCGTTGTGGTTGTTTGTTTAACACGGAGAACAAAATCGTTTACCGTTCTGTAAGGATGGATATTGAATGAGCCTGTCACTAATAGAGAAAGAGGGTGTTTACCCAGAAACTGTCATTTTCCCGATAGTCTCTAGTTGGTCTCCACTTTGACCAGCATACCATAGACCACTTAGTGTTCTTTGTTTTTTTTTTGTTTTGTTTTGTTTTAAAGATTTTTATTTATTTATTTGACAGAGAGAGATCACAACTAGGCAGAGAGGCAGGCAGAGAGAGAGGGGGAAGCAGGCTCCCTGCTGAGCAGAGAGCCCGATGTGGGGCTCGATCCCAGGACCCTGGGATTATGACCTGAGCCGAAGGCAGAGGCTTTAACCCACTGAGCCACCCAGGCGCCCCTTGTTTTGGTTTTTTTTCAAGAAACATTTCTGTGTCCTCTGTCCTGCTTCTGTCAGCTTCTCTTTGCCTGACTCAACTCCAGTGTAGTTGTCATTTAACACTTCTGCACCTCAGAAGCATCCAACTCTTGATTTCAGCTCAGGTCGTGATTTCAGGGTGGTGGGATAGAGCCCTGTGCGGGGCTCCCTGCTCAATGGGAGTCTGCTTGAGTTTCTCTCCCTCTCTCTTTTTACCCCTTCCCCTGTTTGTGCATGCACACACACGCTCTCTCTCTCAAATAAATAAATCTTAAAGAAAACACACACACACACACACACACAAGCAAAACTTGCTTCTCATTCCAAGGATGACTCTGCTCTCTGAATGGTTCCTTGATATCTGCATAGGAATGAAATCACCTTTGCAGTCAGCCAGATTTATCAGCCACAGTAAAGAGACAGTTCTCTTCACGATATACAGAAATGTTCAGCCTCACTGCTGGTAAAATGATAACATCATTATGACATCATGATCCAATTGCAGAGGGTGGTTTTGTGTCGTAGCGAAAGGAAGGTGGGAAAAGTCCAAGCCCTCGACAAAGTTGCTCATCGAACAGGGTGGAAACACTGGTGATCCAAAAAGCCTGCAGAAAAAAATCACAAATTGTGTGTGAGTGCGTACGTACAAAACAGATGGCAAATACCGGAAGGGTTTATTATTTTGCTTCTGCCACTCTCTTTGCCCCTGTGCACCAATCCCCCTGTGCCTTTAAGGGACCAAGCCATCGGGAGGAGGATTCACAATCCCCCGCCCTTCACCCTGCACCAACCCAGGGCCAAGTGCAGCAGGCAAGTTCCATAGAAGCATGTCCTGTGGGCCCCGCAGGGCGGGCAGTGCTTTGCGCCTGGTGACCTCTCTTCTTGTTCTCACACTTTGTTTGGACTACACCTTTGCTCTCTTCCCCATGGCTGCCTGTCCAGGTGTGGGTGTGACCCGCCCCAGGATCACGAGCTGACCCTCTGAACCAGAAGCTTCGTTCCCTAGGAACACTTGGTTTGGTCTTTCGTATGATGCTGCTCTCGGGCATTCTTCGTACTGTTGCTGTTCCAATTATCGGACCATTTTACGCCGCAGACTCTTCAAGGGAATGAGCTTTCCTGGGGCTGCGGGACATGGTGCCTTGCCTTTCCTTAGCAGGAACCCAATAAGCATTGGGTTGCATGCGTGGAAGAGTTATGGGGTGGCATTGTGGTACGTTTGGAGTCCCGTTTCGGAGTCACAGACAGAATGCCTTCTCTGTGCGGGTGTGGCGAGGAGAGGAGGTTGCAGTGGGCAGGTTTTTAAAAGCTGCTCACTGCATGTGTATGAACACTGTGGCTTTAGTTTCTATCCCCTAATCCTTAGACAAATTCTTTTTACCGTTTCCTAGAGACACAGGGTGCAGACCAAAGATAAAGACAGCCGGGAGAGAGATAGCCTGGCTGTTATTTATATGCCCTTAGAAAATCGTTCCTTCGTCTTATTTTAACGTTTCAGAAATTCCCTTGGAGAACTGAGTCTGCCTACACAGTTTCTGTATAATTGAACTTGGGCATCAATATTCATAGCCCCGCCTACTCTTCCTCCTGTTTTGGGGGCTGGGTGCAGATGATAGGGATGTCTGGGGATGTGCTTCCATTCGCTGTGACATAAACCTGGCCCGCCTTCCCCCAGGTTTACCGGTAGAAATGTTCAGCAAAGAGGGTTACACATCCGAAGTGTTAGGGCGTGCAGCCGACCACAGGGCCGTCCAGGAAACAGTGCCTTTGGTTTCTCTTGCCGCAGCAGCTACATTTTGGAAGGCGGTGTGAATGCCGGCCTTTTCCATGGGCTCCTGTGGCTCATTTTGGAATTGCCAGCTTGCAATTTTTCAGAGCAGGTTCTGTGAATGTAATAGTGTGAGGTACTACTGCAGAAAAGTAATCCAAGGGAGGCTGAAGACCATCCCATAAAAACTCTTCTGCATCTCTGCCTCTCTTGCGAAGCAAACTGATGTTAACTCTCATTAGCCAAATGTCTTCTTTTTCCTTAAAGATTTATTTATTTTTAAAGAGCGAGAGAGAGCATGCGTAAGTGGGAGAAGTAGAGGGAGGGGGTCAGGGAAACTCAAGCAGACTCTGTGCTCAGAGCAGAGCCCAGCGTGGGGCTCGATCCCACGACCCCTAACCAGGATGGGAGGTGAAGTCAAGGGTCAGACGCTTAACAGATTGTGCCACCCAGGGGCCCTCAGCCAAATGTCTTACTGTGATGCTTGCCATGGGACTTGTTAGGTCCTACCTCGAATAGGAAGAAAACCGTTAGGCTAAAGAAATAGCAAATATGTCCGTTCTTTCTTCTGCTGGAATGTGAGCCATCTGAGAAAAACTTATGTCAGGAAGACTTCTAGATTTGTAGGAGAAATTCCACAGAGCATCCCCAAAGATAAGCACTGCACTTTTCATTGTATTTAACTTCTAGACATTTTCGCCCTGGTGTAAGGATGAGTTTTTCAGTTCAGAATCTGACGATGGGACCACTGTCTTGAGCTATGCTCATTCCCAGCCATCAGAAGGGCACCTTGTGACCAGTGAGCTGATTGAACTAGAAAGTTCCAGGGCAGGGACTCTTCAAGGTACAAACCATATGTAAGTGGGATGTTGTACCAGGCAGATGAATTATGGGCCTCAGCTTATCTTGACGTACATATTTTATATATATTTCTTATTTTTTGTATTTTACTCCCAGAGTCTTCTTCAGGCCAAACTAAGAAGCCAGCTACTTGAATCCTGTCACATTGTTCCCATTCCCAGAACCCACTTTCCTGCATTATTTTTCTTTCCAAATCCCAGGAAGCCTCTTCTCCTAATTGTCTTTAGGAAGAGAGTCAATGTTTGCCTATTGACTGGAAATCCCAGAACTGAAACTGAGGTAAACTGTGAGTTTTGCATTTCCCCTAACAGGCAGGTCCCCACAGTCCCATTTTTTAAAAATAGATTTTTATTTATTTATTTGACAGAAAGAGATCACAAGTAGGCAGAGAGGCAGGCATAGAGAGAGAGGAGGAAGCAGGCTCCCCGCTGAGCAGAAAGCCCGATGCGGGGCTCCATCCCAGGACCCTGGGATCATGACCTGAGCCGAAGGCAGAGGCTTTAACCCACTGAGCCACCCAGGCGCCCCCCACATTCCTATTAAGGGACTTAACAGGGATATGGCTTTGCCGGTGTAACTTCCCCTGAATAAACGGGCCTCTGCTTGCTACACACCTGCAGCTTTTGCAACACCACACACCTGATATTCTTCTACCTGGAGCTGCCCAAGTTCCAATTCCCCAAGCCAACTTTTGCCAGCTATGGCAAAATGGAAAAAAAAAAAAATCCTTTTTTTTTTCGTTCATTCCCCTGAGGTATGAATGATGACCCCTCTACTATTTGTCAGTTATTTACTCATTATAAAGATTAATCTAAGGACATCTGGGTAACTCAGAGGGTTAAGTCTCTGCCTTTGGCTCAGGTCATGATCTCAGGGTCCTGGGATCGAGCCCTGCATCGGGCTTTCTGCTCAGCGGGGAGCCTGCTTCCCCCTTTCTCTCTGCCTGCCTCTCTGCCTACTTGTGAGCTCTCTGTCAAATAAATAAATAAATAAACCTCTAAAAAAAAAAAAAAAAGATTAATCTACCTTGAGCTCCCTGTGTAGGTTTGCTCTCAAGAGACAATTTACCTTTATAGAAAACACTAGACTTGAAATCAACCAACCTGAGTCCAAAATCTAGTTTTCATCACTGTTAGAGCCTCTCTTTTCTCATCTGTCCAGTGGCTCAGTTCCTGACCTTCAAAAGATGTTCTTCCTAACTCCAGTTAATGAGTGTATGTTCGCAATAACTATGTAATTGGTGATGTGACGTTCAATGTAAATGAAAGGGTCTTTTAATGTCTTCTTCTAAAGACATTAGCTTCTAAAGCTAAGACCCCTTAGCATCTGGGTGGTGCAGTTCGTTGGGCATCCAACTCTTGATTTTGGCTCAGATCGTGATCTCAGGGTTGTGAGATTGAGCTCTGCATTGGGCTCTGCGCTGGGCGTGGAGTCTGCTTGAGGTTCTCTCTCTCCCTTTCCCTTGGTCCCCACCCTCAAATAAATAAATAAATCTTTTTTTTTAAAAAGCCACACTTAAAAATTTAGTGTAGGTTGAGTTGAGAGGGCCAAAAGGACAGGCATGATGGTAATGGGGAGAAGAAGGAAGATTCCGGAAACATGTCACGTCAGGACTGAACGAATATGGACAGTTCTAACCTCAAGAACTTACATCATTGTTCGCTTCTAAGCTCCCCCCTCTGGTGTTTCCCAAGAGGGTGTCTTACAATGTGATTTTGTCATCTCATAGATACTAACCAGGTTATATCTTTTACTTACAGAATATTAGCTAACATTGATTTCTAGGTATTTTTTCATATGATTGCTGGGGGAAAAATAGGGTAATGTTGCTTACATAGCTAATGTTTCTTACATAGCTAATGTTTCATAAGAAAGCAGCAAAACTTCCAGTTCTGGATCAATAATACTGGAGTGCCCACTGACAATGGTTTCAGAACGTGTGCTTCATAAATAGGAAGGCTGTGTAGATTTTTATAGCACACTCATGGAAATGTAAGAACAGAATTTGACCACGAGTGTATAACTACAATAGTCACTTTGGGATTGAAACATCTGATGAACAAGTTTTGGAATGAGTTTTGTGCTTAGCAAAAGCCAGATTGTCCCTTAAGTTAACATCATCTAAACCATGGTATTCCACTGGTGTATGTGATGAAAATTCATCCAACTGAGGCCACCTATGTTACATTTTCATTAATTCAACACGAGGTATGTCAGTATTACCATTGTTCTAAGTTGATATGTTAAGAAGCATTTTGAATAATACTCTATATAATTTCTCTGATTCATACCTGATGGGCTATAAATTGTTTCAATAATCCAAATTTTCCTTCGGCTCAGATTTCCTCTACAGGCAAAATTTTAAGCCTGAGGTCTTATCTCCAAATGAGATATTAACCTGCAGAGACTGAATATCTGACTTCATGGGCTCAATGCAGCAGATATAGATTTAAAATTGATTGAGAGTGGCTACAGTAGGACCTCCTATATTCTAGTAAGTGGTTCCCTTAATTTTCATTCCAACGAAAAACCAAGTTCATTTGTATTTAAATGTGGCTGCTGTTTATATGGGGCATGCTGCTTCATCAGAAGTCTGTAAAGCACTGCAAATTAAATTATAAATGTCTATATATTTATGAAAACTGAATGAAAATTTTCAGTTTATGAAAAATGTTATTGTGTATGTGTGTACATACATAAAATTCTGACCTTAAAAACTTACATCATTGCTTACTTTTTTTAAAAGATTTTATTTATTTATTTGACAGAGATCACAAGTAGGCAGAGAGGCAGCCGGAGAGAGAGAGGATAACAGGCTTCCTGTGAGCAGAGAGCCCAATGCGGGGCTTGATCCCAGGACCCTGAGATCATGACCTGAGCTGAAGGCAGAGGCTTAACCCACTGAGCCACCCAGGCGCCCTTCATTGCTTACTTTTAAACTATCCCTCTGGAGTTCTGAAAAATAGTACCTTTCAATTTTATTTTGTTATTTCCTAAACACTAACCAGGTTATAGCTTTCATTTATAGACTATTAGCTAAGACAAATTTCTAAATATTTTTGTACATATCAATATGTATTTATGTATGCATTTATGTATATGAGGTTAATAGCATTTTTCATAAAAGCTAAAACTCAGAAACAGCCCAATGTCCATCAAGAATAGAATGGATAAATTATAATCATAATAGCATACCAGTAAAAGTAGCAAACTACAATTGTATAAATAAATCCCACAAACATTGTATTGAGTGAAAGAAACTAGAATAGATATTGTATGGTTCAATTTACACAAAGTTCAAAAACATACACAATTAAATTATACTGTTAGGAACAACTTAGTTACTCCGAAATGGGGAGGAGGATGTGGTTCGTGATTGGGAGGGAGCATGGTGGGGACTTACCTTGATCTGGGTAATGTCTGCGCGTATGTTCCTGGAACCTCGTTCACAATGACGTATATGTTGGTACATTGTGGAGTTGGATATTGGATTGTCTAGAACTATTCCAGACCTATTATTTCTAGTGGGGCAATATTTTTATCATAAAAGATGGGATATTCTGGAAACATAGGTACAAATTGACCAGTTTTGTGGAGTACTATGTGCTTATTACTGTGGCCTTAAAAATAACATATAAGTATCGTTTCATCTTCTCACCAGATGAGAAGCCTAAGTAATATGGATACATTCATTATTCACTTAGCATTCTTTTAAATACGGGCTCTGTGCGGGCAGATGTGGTACCTATAGGGATGGATAAAAATTCCCCTTGCCCTCAGAGAGCTCCCAGTCTTGTTGGGGTAATGGACGGGCAAGCATAATGCCCCCATAGCCTGTGTACAAGATGCCAGGTGCATGACACCAGTAAATTAGAAACCCTTGGAAGACTGAGTTGGGAGAGGAGGATTAATCCTACCTATGAGGATGGAATTTAAGGACGGCTTCACGGATGAGGTGATATTTGGATAGTTCTTGAGTCATGCTCATTTGAGAAGACCGAGTAGGATAATACAGCTTAGGAGGAATAGTGTAAGTAAAGGCCAAGACAAGTGAAAATGCATGGTTTAGTGGAAAGCACAGCTGAAGGACACTCCCAAGATGCTAATGGGGTTGCCTTGGGACAGTAGATTTTTCCTTCTTTATATAAGACCCTGACTACACATTTCCTACAATAAGAATGTACTATACTCACAATCAGAAAAAAATACATATGTATATATGCTTTTTAAAGGAATGTAGTTTGGAATGTTAACCATCACTGCCAGTAATCCATTATGAATAGGTAAAGAATGATCCAGAATCTTAAAGATTTGGATTTTATTCTGTAGGTAAATGGGAGATAACAAAGGCCTGTTTATAGAAGAGTGACATCAATTGCAACAACTAGAGATAACTCCGAACAGTATTTGATTCAGCTCCAAAATGTGTTAACATATGCACTAGGTCAGAGAAGGCAACAGCGGTGTGGACCAGAATGTGAATGATAGGCTTCATGGAAAGACATGGGATTGGAGCTCCTCCTGGAAAGATCTGTACTATTTAAATCAAGGAAAAAACAGGGGAGAGGACATTTTAGGCTGAAGCAAAGTGTGAGCAAAAGGACAGATGTTTCTATTTGGAAATAATGAGATATTAAGATGAATAGGTGAAATCGGGAGAGGTTAAGACAGCTTCCAGTTCCAGAAGGGAGGTTTTGGACTTTCCCGCAGAAGCCAGGGGAGATTTTCAAGCAGAAGAATGATGGGATAAAAATAGTTCTTGAGCAAATAAAGCTCATTCAGCAGCAGTGCTCAGGGAGATGCGGTGATAGAAGCATTAACATCTCCATGTGGGGTGAGCCGGTAGAAGGAATAGGAACGGAGCAGCAGAGGTAGCACATTACAAAATTAAAAAGTCAGCTGAGTGAGTGGGTGAAGACTGGCCAGGGACTGAAGGAGAGGAAAGAGTTAATGGTTCTTCCACTGTAGAACAGAATTCCAGAGTCCTGAGGATAGCCATAAATGGCCGTAGAACCCCGTTGAAGTGGAAGCATCAACACCGGTCCCCATTATGAAGGCATACATTTTTCCAGCAACGGGGCTGGGTTGGACTAGCCACTCATTCTCCTGCTGAGGCTCCTCTGTGACCCTCACGGGGCATTTATGAAAGGGTTGGTTAGCCTATAGTCGTGAAAAAGAGCAAGGCAGTCTGATAACAGGAGCATCGCCTCTATCACTAATCTTGTGCCTACCATGTAACAGCCCACTAAGGTAATCAATGGGAAAGGACACTGGAAGTAAAAGGGTTTGGGCTCCATTGCAGTATACCTTGGTAGGCAAAAGACAGGGGGAATAAAGACACCATTTCCTTCAGAGCTTCTTAAAACATGGAGAAACTGTCATAAACAATTACAAATTAAATAGTCTTCATCTAGCCTGATTGCTGTAGATGACCTAGATCATCTCAACGTATTATGTGCCACAAAGTCCCATCACACAGATCACCAATTACCACGGGAAGATAGCAAAAGGGTGTGAAAAGTCCTTGGATGCCATGTTAAATATTCATAATGAAGTATCGAAGCAGAAGGTTCCCTTTGATCCTTGGTTACAAAATTATCCACAAGGCTAGTAGGGGTGGTGCATTATGAACGCATGTGAACAACATGTCCATCAAACTATCCTGGAAAGCCACCACCAAGATGCGAAACGATAATATTTGCAAAGTACTTAAACAAGCTTTTAATTCCTTGATCTTACTTCTTCGCTGCATAGAATACATTTTTCTTCTTTTTGTATCAGAAATCCTAAAAGACTGCTGAGAGTTTAACCAGTTTGGCTGCCATTGTGGTAACAAATGGTTAGCAGGAAAAACTCCGAGTTGGTCAAGAAAGTCATGTTTGAATTTGGAGGACAGGGATGCATCCGTTAACCAGTCTGTCTTGCTTTCTTTTCCTACAAAGTGAAAGAGCCTCCCCATCTCCCAGGGTTTTTGAGAGGATCAAAGGGATAATGGATGTGAAAGCAGGGTTCAAATATGAGATCCTGTCAGTGTGACTAGCATGCGAAGTTCCCATACATTTTTGAACTTTGCAGAGCCCGCTCGGGAATATCGATCCCCTAGAACAATGTGCTTCTTGTTCAGCCTGCTGCTGCCACAGAGGTCTAAAAAGGAAAGCACTGTTTTTAACCACGCGTATGAATATTTAACACGGCATCACACTGCGTGGCATAGAGCTTTGCCGTCCTCTACATGGTAATTAGCAATCCATGTCTGGGATATACTACATGAGGTGACTTCCAGGTGGACAAGCTGTTCTTTCATTCATTTTCCAAACATCATTGCTATTCCGTGTGTACAGGCCCTGCAGACAGAAGGAAACATAAGATATAATTGCTCTCCACGGTCTCGAAGTCTACAGGGGGAGGGAGAGAGAGCCACATATTCACATAGTCACGTGGGAGCTGAGGCCTGAAGAAAATGTTGTAGGAGCACAGGGTAAAGAGTGAACAACTCTGCCTCTGTAGCTCTGTAAGACAATTATATGGTTTCACTCAGATGAGCGGCAGGCCTGGCAAACCAACTAGGTAGGATATTGGAGTCGTGGGCTGTCTACAGCAATGTAACCTCAGGGCTCCTGACTGAGGCCCTACACTTCTCAGCCCCTCACCCATCCAACATTTTTTTTAAATTTTTAATGATTTTATTTATTTATTTGACAGACAGAGATCACAAATAGGCAGAGAGGCAGGCAGAGAGAGGGGTTAGCAGGCTCCCCATGGAGCAGAGAGCCCGATGTGGGGCTCGATCCCAGGACACTGGGAATATGACCTGAGCGGAAGGCAGACGCTTTAACCCACTGAGCCACCCAGGTGCCCCTGGAAGCATTTTTCTGGAAGTTTTCTAAGGCCTTGTTAGGTGCCTGGGACCGGAGGGAAGGCAGCCATCTGAGTTGGGGGAGCCCTGGACCCAGACCAGAACCCTTGTGGGCCCTGGACCACTGTTTCTCCTCTTAGGGATCGTCTCCAACCCTCCAATTCCATCCCACCCAGTGCCTGGCATGCAAGGTTGATCAGATGTCCCAGGGAGCTCAGCGTTCCCTCCATGGGTTGGTTGTGGGCCATGGAGTCCAGGAGGGTAGACTGCCTAGCAGATTCAGCTGATTGTTCCCAATCTGGCCAGCATGCTAGTGTGTGTGTGTGTGTGTGTGTGTGTGTGTGTGTAAATCAGGTGACATGCTGATTTGGGTGGACTCAAATAGTTTTGTAGACAAGGACTCTGCACAGGGATAACTGTGGTTTGTAGAACAGTAGTATGTGTCTTCCCAGGACTAACCCACACTGGAAAACTCTCCACTTACAGAGCTAACTGGGCAGTCAGTCCTCAGTAATTGTAACAACTCACTCCATTATGACAGAAAGAGTGAAACTGGACCATTACCTTACACCAGATGCAAAAATTAACTCAAAGTAGATTAAAAACTTGAACGTAAGACCTGAAACCATAAAACTCCTGGAAGAAAACCTAGGCATAAGCTCCTTGGCATAGGTCTTGGTGATGATTTTTTAAATGACACTGATAGCAAGGACAAGTAACAAAGAAATAAACAAGTGGGACTCTATCAAACTAAAAAGCTTCTGCATAGCAAAGGCAACCATCAACCAAATGGAAGGACAACCTACTGAATGGGAAAAAATATTTGCAAATCAATTTGTACCTAATAAAATACAAATAATCCAAAACATATAAAGAATTCATACAACTCAGTAGCAAGAAAACAATTCAATTTAAAAAACAATGGACAGATTACCCTACATTTGCATCAACATGGATGGAACCGGAGGAGTTTATGCTAAGTGAAATAAGTCAAGCAGGGAAAGACAATTATATGGTTTCACTTATTTGTGGAACATAAGGAATAGCATGGAAGACATTAGGAGAAGGAAGGGGAAAATGAAGGGGGAGATTTCGAGGGGGCGAGGAACCGTGAGAGAGTATGGACTCTGGGAAACAAACTAAGGGTTTTGTGGGGGTGTGGGGAGATGGGTGAGCCCGGTGATGGGTATTAAGGAGGGCAAGGATTGCCTGGATCACTGGGTGTTATATGCAAACAATGAATCATGGAACTCTAAAAAAATTAAATTAAAAATAAAATCTGTGCTCTAGACAAGTTAAAAAAAAAATGGGGGAGAACACCTGAATAGGCCTTTTGCTAAAGAAGACATACAGTTGGTCAACAGGTTCGTGAAAAGATGCTCTACATCAGGGAAATGCACATCAGGACTGTAATGAGATATCCTCTCACACCCACCAAAATGGCTAAAATCAACAACACACGCAACAACAAATGTTGGCGAGGATGTGGAGAAAAAGGAACCCTCGTGTACTGCTGGTGAGAATGTAAACTGGTGCAGCCACTGTCGGAATCAATACGGAGGTTCCTCAAAAAATTTAAAATAGAACTAACATATGATCCAGCAATTCCACTTCTGGGTATTTTTCCAAAGAAAATGAAAACACTAATTCAAAAGATCTATGCACTCCATGTTTGTCACAGTATATCTGCAATAGCCAAGACATGGAAACAACTTAAGTGTCCACTGAGGGATAGATGGACAAAGAAGATGTGGTGTGTGTCTGTATGTATTATACACATGTGAGGGAATATTACTCAGCCATAAAGAAAGAATGGAATCTTGCTATGTGACAACATGGATGGACCTTCAGGGCATTCTGCTAAGTGAAATAAGTCAGACAGAGAAAGACAAATACAGCACGATCTCCCATATGTGTGGCTCTGAAAAATAATCAAATAAAAACTAAGCTCATAGACACAGAGAACAGATGAGTGGTTCTCATCTGAGCTCCAGTAGTATCTAGAGACCCCAGATCAACCTTCTGAGCAGAAAAGACACATGTTCCTGCTTGATTTCCACCTAAAAAAAAAAAAAAAAAAAAAAAAAAAAAAAAAAAAATCTGCCAACAGAATGTTTTTCTGAGAAGCCAGCAATACAGAAAAGTAGTCGTCTGCCGTTTTTTTCTGATTTCATTAAAATATTCCCTTCTGCTCCTTGGTTTATTCTCTGACACAGTTCTTTCCTATATCTTTTTCTTCCTCTTAAAAAAAAAAAAAAATCACACAAAAAACGGTAAGTGAAGAACTCAAACTCCGTCCTCAGCATTTTATTGCCATCTGGAGGTGGCTGGCCTCTGAGCAATAAGCCTGAGAGTCGGATGGGTGACCAGGCCCGTTCTCTGGAGCGGCCGGCCCAGGATGGTGAAAACTGAGAAGGAGACGGACTTTATTGACTTAGATTAAACTATCCTGTTGGGGCTGGGGGCAGGGAATCACATGGACATGACTTTCTGAGCAGACCTCAATAAGGGCTTGCTCAGGATCTCAGGTAATGAAAATATCAAGTAATCAGTTGTAAACCTTGTAAATTTCACACCCCATGCAAAGCCTTGCTCAGTTGTGGCAATGACACAACTGTGTGTGTGCGAGCATGCCTGTGTGTTTTGCTATTATGAAAGGTCTTTTGATCCTAATTAGTATCTGCTATTTTTTTGGTGCAAGTATAATTAGCATATGCTATTATGTTTCAGATGTACAGTATAATGACTCCACGATTCTACACACTTCCAGTGCTCATAGCAATAAATGTACTTTTAATCCCCTCCACTTACTTCATCCATCCCCCACCCACCTCCTCTCTGACAACTGCCAGTTTGTTCTCTTGTTCTCTGTATTTGAGAGTCTGGTCTTTTGTCTTTTTTTTTTTTTTTTGGTCTGTTTGTTTTGCTTCTTAAATTCCACATATGAGCTATTTTTTTTACATCCAAAATCTGCTGACAACACTCACATTATTATTTACTGTGTCCAGAAGGTAAACCGCTGACTTAAAGGAAGGTGAGCAAAAGGACAAGTCCTAGGTTAATAAAAGACAAGACTCTCCTTCCCTCTTTCTCCCTCCTCCTAGTTCCCTGCCCGAATCCCTCAGTGATAGATGTTGAAGGACAAATCAGAGCACCTTCCTCTTGCACTGCAAGCACCTTGAAAATGAAGCATCCCGGTGTTTTTAAGAAATTGAAGATCTAGAAAGATGTTAATTAAATTGTCAAAAAGCTTCTTGCCTCATTTCAGTGCTCTGCATAACTAGGTAGCCAGAAACTATATATAGCATCAGAGTGCTATTCTTGGCTCTTAATATAGTTTTAATTATTTAATTTACACAATGTTTCAGTAAGGGAGAAAACTAGTTGCAGACTGGGTCAGATCAGGTACCACAGAAATCTTCAAGGGTCTCTCTCCAATCCTCCTTCTTTGACACATCTCCTGTCTATGTCTTGGAAATATTCTACATCATTCTGCAAATGACAAGTTGTAGGGAACTTTTTAGTAGCTATCAAACTCATCTATGTTAAAGTTATCATCCATCCATCCATCCATCCATCCATCCAGTATTTACCAAGCTCCTGTGTACCAAGTGCCAGGACTATGCTAGAAGCTAAGGAAGCAGAGTTGAGTGGAATGATAGGTAATAAACTGTGGTTCTTGCTTTAGCGATGTTTACTGACAGTGAGGGAGACAAACATTCAGAGACACAATTAGAGGGACTTTCAGCAATACTGACAACTAAAGTGACATTCCCAAGGGTGCCTGGCCTGGGTATACACCCTAGACACTGAGGGCTAGAGTTCCAATGCCCAATTTAGGGATAAGAAATGTGGCCTTGACCTTGCTTAAAGCAATGAGCAAAGACCCTCCTTACAGGAAGTTTCCTTAAGGGTCTTCCCACAGTTAATCCTGAATTGGGACAATTAAAAACAAAAAGGAAATTTTTTTTTTCTGTAAAGTCAGGGAAGTAGCGAGGAGCCTTAAGTTCTAGGGATCTGGGTATAAGCAGGAATGCCCCTAGGATAAATCAAAACTGCAAACCTGTCCCACTCTTTATATTAGGGTTTCAAGAATTTATACTGCTAATAAGATTTGGGAATCCCAGTGCTGAAAGTGAACATTTTTTCCTCCTGGGCCATTGGAATCACAGGGATACTGATAGAAGCAAATGAAAAATCTATACAGAATGAAAACCATCCATTGAGCATAAATTCACAGTGAAAAACCCAGAGTCATGTGAAGAGATAAACCATAAGAAGGAGAGTCTGTAGATACAACAAAGGAAGAACTAGAAATAGGAGACAAATCTAGAGATTATAAAATATGGATGCTTACAATAATAGAATTTTAAAAATAGAAGCCATCATGAAAGAACAGACAACTATGAAAAATAGATGTTGTATTTCAATTACAACATCTAGAAATGAAAAATTTAGTTTTGGAAACTATAAGAAGTTGGATTCAATAGCAGAATAGACACAGCTGAAGAGAGACTCGGTGAACTGGACAATCTAAGGAAGTCACTTATAATGAAGCCTAGAGAAATAATAATTAAAATATGCTGTATTAAGAGATATGGAAAATAATAACAATAAGGTGATGTAGGACTTGTAAGAAAGGTTACTACAGAGTTAACCCAAGGACTTGTAAGAAAGGTTACTACAGAGTTAACCCAAGGAAGAAGGTAAATGAAAGAACTTAATGGGCAGGAAAACCAAGATACCATAAAAGACTCAAAAACAAAACAAAGCTAGTGTTTGGAAAACAGTAATAAAATAGTCAAATTTCTGGCAAGATTCATCGAGAACAAAGCTAAAGTAAGAACATACAAAGAATATTAGTGGAGGATTTTTAACAGAAAATTTTAAAATGTCTTAAGGGAGTATTATGATCAAGTTTATGTCAGTAAATTTGAAACCTTAGGTAAAATGAGGAATTTTCTAGATAAACTGTAAATTACCAGTTATCAACCAATAGACAACTGAAATCTCTACAGTTTCTAAAGAAATTGAATCCATAATAATAATAATTTTTTAAAAGTCTGCGAACTAGAAATCAATAGTATTAGAAGTTTTTGCTGGTGAGTTTTAATGAGCATTCAAGAGGTTATCTTTAGGGGAACCCAGGTGGCTCAGTTGGTTGAGCATCTGACTCTTGATTTCAGCTCAGGTCATGATCCCAGGGTTGTGCAGTTAAGCCCCACATCAGACTCCACACTGAGCATGGAGACTGCTTAAGATTCTCTCTCACTTCTCCCCACCCCTGCTCACACTCTCTGCTCTCTCTCTCACTAAAAAACCAAAACAATGAAAAAAAAGGGATTATCTTTAAGTTATAAAACCTGTTCTACAGAATAAAGATGTCACCTCCATCTTACACAATTTCAAAAGGAAGGAATACAACCCTGAGCAAGGACCATATAAGGCAGAAATTTATCAATGTAAGCACAAAAATACTAAATATTTGAAAACAAAGCCAGCAAGCTAGTAAGATACTAAAGCCAGTTAGAATTATGTCAAGAATGTGAGGTTGGTTTAACCTAGGAATTCTATTTAGAATTTCACCAAATAATTTATCAAAGAAAAAGAAAACAATGATTATCTCAAGAGATACATAAAAACCATTCTATATAACTCAATACATTGGAGTAAAACAAAAGTAGCTTTATAAATCAATGAGGAAAGAATGTGCTGTACAATAAACAGTAATCAGGAAAAAAGTGCCTCTCCATATAGAAAAAGAAACAAAGTGGGGTTTCTAGCTCACATGTATAAAAACAAACTCCAGATAGATTAATTACCTAAATATGTAAAGCAAACCCTTAAAACTATTTTTTAAAAAAGATTTTATTTATTTATTTGAGAGAGAGACCGTGAAAGAGAGCATGAGCAAGGAGAAGGTCAGAGGGAGAAGCAGACTCCCCATGCAGCTGGGAGTCCGATGCGGGACTCGATCCCGGAACTCCAGGATCATGACCTGAGGTGAAAGCAGTCGTCCAACCAACTGAGCCACCCAGGTGCCCCAAAGCCTTAAAACTATTAAAAGAAAACATAAGTGACAGTTGTATAACCTCATCATGGGAAAGAATTTTTTTAATAAAGATTTTATTTATTTATTTATTTGACAGAGATCACAAGGAGGCAGAGAGGCAGGCAGAGAGAGGGGGGGGAAGCAGGCTCCCTGCTGAGCAGAGAGCCCGATTCGGGGCTCAATCCCAGAACCCTGAGATCATGACCTGAGCTGAAGGCAGAGGCTTAACCCACTGAGCCACCCAGCCCCCCCCCCCAGCTTTTTTAAGGCTCATGCCCAGAGTGGAGCCCAACCTGGGTCTTGAACACATAACCCTGAGATCCAGACTTTAGTTGAGCTCAAGAGTCATATGCCTAACCAAGTAAGCCATCCAGGGGCCCTAAGAATTTCTTTAAAAGTCTAAAAGCAGAGCACAACTTTAACGACCGATAACAATGGACAGAAATAGGAGCAAGCAGTTTGCCGAAGAAATTAAATACCTAATAGGTAATCAGGATAAAGCAATTAAATCACACCCAGAATACTGAGAAACAAACTGACTTTGCATAATACCAAGTGGTGGTGAGGTGGAAAGGGAAACTTTCAGACACTATTGATGGAATGATGTAACTGTTACAGTCACCTTGAGAGCTGCCAATATCCAGTTAAACTAAAGATGGGCATATACTATGGCAGGGCTACTCAAATTTTACCTTCCTTAGAGAGATTATTATTTATACAAGACAACTTTACCAGGATGCTCACTGAAGAATTCCTTGGAATTACCCTAAAGTTAGATCCCAACTAACTAGCCCTCCATGAGGGAATCTGGAAATAAATTATGATATGATTCTTTATCAGAATACCAAGACAGCAGAAAACATGAGTGGACCCAATTCACACAACTCAGCATGCAATAATCTTAAAATACAACATTGCCTTCAATATAGAATGTTAGGAAATGATTCATTTTTAAAAGATTTTATTTATTTATTTGACAAAGAGATCACCAGTGGGCAGAGAGAGGGAAAGAGAGAGAGAAAGAGAAGCAGGCTCCCTGCTGAGCAGAGAGTCCGATGCAGGGCTCGATCTCAGGACCCTGAGATGATGATCTGAGCCAAAGACATGATGTCAGTTGTGAGTTGGTCATGTGCAACTGTCAAAAACTAATCTTAGTTTTGCCAATGCCCACCTTGGGAGTTCACTCTACATGAGTATAACGACGGGTAATAGTTCTCAAACCATGTATTAAGGGTTCTGAACAGCTCATAGTTGACCTGAGCCACCCAGGTGCCCTTAGAAAATGATTCTTCTTTTTTTTTAATTTTTTTATAAACATATAATGTATTTTTATCCCTAGGGATACAGGTCTGTGAATCGCCAGGTTTACACTCTTCACAGCACTCACCACAGCACATACCCTCCCCAATGTGAAAATGATTCTTAAAACGTGATACCGCTTATGTACGTTTGAAACCGCAAAGCGGGAATATGCAATGCTTGCAAACACATATACATATACTAAGAGAAGAAGAATATCAATGGGATATACACACATCAACATCAGGGGAGTTGTTGTTTTCTGGGAAAGGGGGTGAGAAAAGAAGTGAGGGTTGGTGAATCCTCACCATTCACCCACTGGAGAAAAGAAGTGAGAATTAGATTTCACTAAATCTTTAAGTTGTAGTCCTTTGTATTCTTTTTAAAGCACTAATGCAACTAGAACCAATGTTGACATTTTTAAATCTGAATGGCACGTGACTAGTTGTATTCACTGTCTTTTTCTGTGTCTTTGAAATATATTAAAATAATATTTACAGAATGTGACATTCCATGGCCAGTTAGTAGCTGGTTCCTGGGTGGTTCTGGGGACTGAGAGCAGGTAGCCCTGTCCACCCCAAGCGTGCTAAGGGAACCTTCCAAAATGGCACTCTTGATGCTGTGATACGGATGAGAAAGAGGCTCCTGGGAGAGGAGAGAAGAAGGGGAAGATCTTCCAGATGAGGAAGCAGCACATGGGAAGCCATGAGAAGGCATCGGGCTTGGGGACGGGGAGTCACTTCAAGTCACCATGAAGTGGTGGGGGAGACGCAAGCAGTGGATGTGGCCGCAGAGGAAGATTTGGCCTGTCTTGGCTGGAGGTGAAGATTTGATATCTCAGGAGACTTAAATATTCCCGGAAAGCTTATATTTCTATCTAGAATGTCATTTCCCTCTTCCAACACTTTTTTATGTTTCTTTCCTCCCGAGACCTTCTTCTAGAGGTAATGTATCAACTATTAGAGTCAAAGATTGCATTTTTGGAAAGATCATCTTAGCAATCATCTACCAGTCCAATCCCCTCATTTTATCCCCCAGAGAATCTATGGATCACTTTGACGGCAGGCCACTCTGAAGGTTTTATCTTTGCAATCCAAGTCAATTCAGTTGGCTTTCTGGGAGAATCGATTCCTAGAAAAGATTTGTAAAGGAGTTAGGGGGAAAGGCTGTGTCCACAGACAGTTCATGGTTCGTTGGTAGAAAATATCATGAAAGTAACACTGTGAAATATGCGTATGGGTGTTTAATGTATTATACATGATTTTAACGGGTTCTTTTTTTTAAAGATTTTATTTATTTATTTATTTGACAGAGAGAGCTCGAGCACAAGCAGGAGGAGGGGTAGGCAGAGGCTGAGGGAGAAGTAGGCGCCCTGAGGAGCAGGGAGCCTGATGCGGGACTCGATCCCAAGACCCTGGGATCAGGACCTGAACTGAAGGCAGACGCTTAACTGACTGAGCCACCCCAGCATCCCTTACTGTGTTCTTAATTGTAAAAATGAATTTATGTTTTGAAGAGTGAGATGGGGGTGTCATCTGACCCCATCTCTGGCTCTGGGGACTTTTATCACAAATGAGAAAAGAATTAAGATGAAGAACGCATATCACCACCACTTGGGATTACCATTATTTTGTTTCTCGTTATTCTGGGTGTGATTTAATTACCCTATCCTGATTATCTATTAGATATTCAGATTTCTTCTGCAAACCGCTTGCTCCTATTTCTGTCCGTTGTTACCAGTTGTTAAAGTTGTGCTCTGCTTTTAGACTTTTAAAGGAATTCTTAGGGCCCCTGGTGGCTTACTTGGTTAGGCATAAGGCTTGGTCACCGTGTGCACAAGATGGAGTTATGAGGTCTCTCCATCGATGAGGGGAAAGGAGTCAAGTCCAAGTGGCAGGGAGGAATGACTGACCTGGAAAGGAGAAACAGTTTGCACAAGGAAATGAAGAGAAAGATTTGGAGCCAGACTGTCAGGTTTCAAAATATGACCCTACACATTGCAAATCGATTTGACTCCTGCCTTTCCCCCAGCACCACCACCTGCACTAGCTCAGGTAAACACAGTCAAGTCTTTTTCAAGGACTCTCTGTTATGTTCTGAAATTTAGTTTTTAACTCAACTCCACCTCTTCAGAAAAATGCAGCAGCTGGACGCGATAACTCGAATACATAGTGCCCCCTCCCTTTGGGGAGGTGCTCTCTTGCCTGTGGTCTGCTCTTTTCCTTCTCATTTTGGTTGGAAAGCTTTGTGTTTCCTGATCCTCCGGTCATGCTTGAGCCGTAAGTAAATGAAAATGTCCAGGAAGAAGTCCTCTCGTTTATAAGAGGGCCGTCACTGGAGGTCTGGGTCCCCATGACAGGGGCAGATGATTGGGGGCGTGGCCGGCAGGTGATTGGGGGCATGGTGACTTCAGTCTTGATTTGCAGATCAGGATTCCATTGATTCCTTCATTCCTTCCTCCAACAATTAGCAATCTAAAGAGTTCTGGGCAGTCTCTTCATGTTATCAAACTTATCCTTGTATTTATAATGAACAACCCGAACTATTTAGTGTCTTGGAATGGACACTTTTCTTCCTGCATTACCGATCCTGTCCCTCTTTTATTTTTACTTATCTGAAAGAGAAAGAGAGCTCGATCCTCCACCCTGGCCGCTGAGCAGGGAGCAGGAGGCGGGGTTTGATTCTGGGACTCCCAGGATCATGACCTGAGCCAAACACAGACACTTAACCAA
Organism: Mustela nivalis; assembly: GCF_964662115.1. Lineage (NCBI taxonomy): Eukaryota > Metazoa > Chordata > Mammalia > Carnivora > Mustelidae > Mustela > Mustela nivalis. The sequence goes on from NC_139024.1 coordinate 144,310,318, forward strand.
CTGAGCCACCCAGGCACCCCTCTTGTCCCTCTTATATGGTTTTGAGCTAAGGTCATGTTAGAGAACCCAGAAGTACAGTGCTCATCTCTGTTAGCAAACACAGTGTCCCAGGTTAAGGCAAAAATGCCTGCTATGTTAGCCCAGCCATCCAGTTTCTTTCTTGACTTGGCAAAATGCCAGCATGCACTAGAAAACATTTTATACATTTCTGCTCATGCTCATCCTCACTTGTAAATATTTATTCATAGCAGAATAGCTCAGTTCTGTTTCTAGTCCACCATTACTACACGTGGACGTATCTGTGTCTCTCATTATTTACATGTTTAACAAAACCCAAAGAAAAATGTAAGCAGAAACTTACATTACAGTACTGTGATTGATCATGGCTCTCTATTGCCCTTGTATTTCCAAGCCCAGGAACAGAAACAAAGCCTGTCTCTGTTTCAAAGGCTACCAAGGACTGACATAATGTCAGTTGTGGGTTGATCATGTGCAACTGTCAAAATCTAAGCTTAGTTTTGCCAATGCCCGCCTTGGGAGTTCACTGTACATGAATATAACGATGGGTTATAGTTCCCAAACCATGTATTAAGGGTTCTGAACAGCTCACAGTTGACTTAATATGCGCCACTTAAGAAAAATAAGCAGATCCTAATATACAGACATGCCCTGTGTGGGCTCATGGACATATTAGCCAGAAAGCTTTATGAGTCATGCTCGTAATTCGTACACACTAATGCCTTCAGCATGTCTGAGAACTTTTGACTTTTGGAATAGCAGGTTTCAGCTGTGGAGCAGAGTCCGCATTTTTCTCTTGCAAGCAAAACAGCAATGTTTTATTTTTAAGGTTGTGATCATGATTTAGAAGCCTGGAAGGCATTTCTTTGCCTTCAAGGAATTGACAGATCTGGGAAGGCATGGTTGTTTTCTTGAAAGCAGGAACTTGGGGTACCTGGGTGGCTCAGTCAGTTAAGCATCACACTCCTGATTTTGACTCAGGTCATGATCTCAGGATTGTGCGATCAAAGTCGTGCAGGGCTCTGTGCTCAACACAGAGTCTGCTTCAGTTTCTCTCTCTCCCTCTGCTTCCCCGCCCCCAACCTCACGAGGGCTTACACACTCTCAATCAATCAATCAATCAATCAATCAAATCTTTTTAAAAGAAGAAGAAGAAATCAGGGGATCTTAACCTGGGCTCTAGGTGTCCCCTGACATACTGCCAATTTTGGAAAAGGAAGAGAATCTGGAAAAGAGACTTCACTAAGCTAAAGTTTTTGGCCAGATTTACTTTAAATAGTTTCTATTCATTATGTTTGGTATTATAGAAAAATATGTTGATTTGATGTTTGTAGATTCTGGATGTTTCCTTTGTCTTCTATCATAACCCACATGTCCTCTAGGAGTTGATAATTTTCATCAAGAGCTTAATAAGTCTTTTTTTTTTTTTTTTTACCTCCTGTATTGCAAGGAAAAAAGGGCATGTGTTACAATGTTTTTAAACATAAATTACAAAATTTGTGAATGAAAGAGTATTCATTTGGGTACTTTTTTTTTTTAATCCAGAAAATGGAAAAAGTAGATTGACTTCCAGTGTAAATGGGCAGATCTTAATGAATATAGCAAGCCTGTCCTTCATCTTTAAGAAGTCCTCCAGGAATATCTTCCTGGGTTGGCTTAGAAGGATATTTTTACCTTCACTACAGCTTCTTTCCTGGGGGCACATTTCTGGACAGCAGCATGATACAGGGGAGAGTGACTGTGTCTAAATGGTGAATGGCTTGCATTCCTTGCAGATCTGGGCTCTGCCTTGTTCACAAGCTACAGCTTTGTGCAAATTCTTTCATTTCCCTGGATCCTTTGTCAGTGTTTGGAACACCTCACATCTTGGAATCGTGGTAAGGATTACCTGAGAGTTTTTAAATTAAAAATAGAAGACATGTATAATATATACAGTATTATTTAAGATTTAATTTCAATATATAATAGTTCATGTATTTTTTTATTGCATATATTTTATAAATAAGTACGTAAATAAAACCATTAGTGTATTTATTAGGAAAAAGCCCAGCAGAGTTTCACAAACACTATGGAAACTCACCAAGGGATGTGTCGTCTCTACCTCCCCCTACAATGGACTTTTTCCCTGCAGACTCATCACGGTGACCCCGAGTGGGTTTTTAGAGGATATCTTCATCTCTATATACAAGAGTATCTGCTCTTCTATTCTTAAATTCCAATAGCACATTCTGTGAGATCTCTCTTCAGACTCTTCTTAGCTTTTTCATGTAGCCTTCCCATCCTGTAAATAATGTTCCTTTCCCACATAACATGGCTACAAACTCTTGTTAGAATAATTTGTGCGGAAATAATAGGTATCACGGAGGAGAAGCTCTACTGACATATAATGTGTAAAAATAAATACAGTTCCTCTTCAGCAAGTCTTCTCTACTGTAAACACACACACACACACACACACACACACAGAAACAGTTTTGGAAACTCACTAGATCACAGGATCTTGGCGTTTTGGAAAGAGAAAAATTGTCTTGTTGGAAGCAGATATAGGCCTTTGATCATTCGTTTTGCAAGTCTTAGAGCGTATTGTAACATTTCCCTCAGTGAATTAGACCATCTTACTTACTTTCCGTGGAAGGAATAATTTGCATGTCATACATTTATACACCTGCAGTATCCACTTAAAAACTCCCCATTGCTGGCAACTCACAGCTACTCACACCGCAATTATGTTTCTTGTATAACTAAAGTTCTCACACTTGGAAATAAAAGGGGGGGGGGGCAGAGGGTCAATTTGCATTTCTCGCCAATGTCACATTATCCTATTACCTTGTTCCTGCACCTGCTCTGTACAAACACAATTGTGATTCGGTCCTAGTGACCAATTATCATTAGCAGATCCTGAGCTATTGTCAGACAGTCCTGAGGGGCTCAGCACACTGTGGATATAATCCCAGCCCTAAAAGGATACCATCAGTGAGGATCAGCCGCAGTCTGTTTCAAGATGTAAATGGCAGGAATCTGCCCATATGGATGTTGGGTGAGAACCTGTACATCCTATTTTTACCCTGTCCTCTTTACCCCCAGGAAGCTCTGCTCTACCCGGCAAGCAAGGCTTCTGGGTCCCAAGCGGGTATCCTGATAACCCTTCTTGGTTGTATTTCACGAACCTGTATGTTTCTGTCCCCAAATAGTGCTGAGGGTCCTCTGAAGGAAAACACCTAGCACCTAGCACCTCTGTGTGTCAGTGGGAAAAGTATGCTTTGCAGTTTAACATAGTTTGGCTCAGATTTCTAACTGGCAAAATGCTAACTGTGTAACCTGTGAAATTTACTTAATCTTATCCAGCTTCTGCTCCCTGAAGCATAAAATAGAAATAATAGTTCCATTTTATGATGTTGGTGTGATAGCTAAATAAAGGGATAGATAATATACAAACACACACACACACAAATACATCTCTCACCCACATTTGTCTTTGTTGTACTAATCTTGATAGGCTAGATTACTCTTCAGTTAAATCCACACTGAAATCTCAGCAGCTTAGAACAGCGCAAGTTCATTTCTCATACTGCATGGCCCTTGTGGGTCGGCAGGTAGGGTCGGCTGACTTCAGAACACAAAAGAAAGCAGCAGCTGCTCTCTCGAACTTCAGTTCATCACTCCAAGGTTCGAATAGGCCACCCGGTTCCATCTGTTACCCTCAAGGGAGTTGCATGTGTAAATTGCAATCCTACCGTGGACTTGAAGAGAGCGAATCAGAAATATTTGGAGAATAATACTAATGTCACCATGTATGTCTTACAAAAATGAGTCAGTTCTTTGTATATGAATTTTCTCATTAACAATACATTGTGGAAATGTGTTGCCTGAAGAATTCTTCCAGGCCGATTTGTTAAGATGGAACTCATTTAGTGGCATCATGCTTTAAACATACCATAATTTATGCTGCCATTTTTTTACCAGCGGACTTCTTTACTTTATTGCAATATAAATACACTTAATGGGATCTCTGGGTTCAGGTGCTTTTATTCTGTAAGATAAATATCCAAAAGTGTCTCAATTGCCCAAATCAACCTGTTTCTAAAAAGAAACACAAGGCTGTGTTTACATGGTTATAATTGTCATTTTTTAAAAGATTTTATTTATTTATTTGACAGACAGAGATCACAAGCAGGCAGAGAGGCAGGCAGAGAGAGAGAGAGGGAAGCAGGCTCCCCACTGAGCAGAGAGCCTGATGCGGGACTCGATCCCAGGACCTGAGCCGAAGGCAGTGGCTTAACCCACTGAGCCACACAGGCGCCCCTATAAAGGTCATTTAATATGGGACTTATGATCTGGAGCAAAATGTAAAGAAACAGACTACTTTGGAACAATAGACTTCTCACTTACTCATCTTTAACAATTCTTGGAGTGCCTTGGTAGCTCAGTAGGTTAAGTGTCTGACTTTAGCTCAGGTTATGATCTCAGAGTCCTGGGATGGAGCCCTGCACCGGCTCCCTGCTCAACGAGGAGCCTGCTTCCCCCTCTCTCTCTGCGTGCTACCCCCCATCCCACCACTGCTCATGAATTTTCTCTCTCTCTCTGTGTCTCAATTAAATAAAATCTTAAAAAAACAAAAACCTAATGTTTGACAATTCTCAACCTCTACCTATTACATCCTGTCTTCCCCTGGATATTAATAGAAATACCTGACCCCAAATTTTAAAATATAGACTGAAAGCCTTCCTTGGGTATCAGCAATATAGACTGTAAAGATGCTTGACATAATACCTTGCCAAACACTCCCACCAGAGTGATCTCTCCATCCCAGCCACAAAGATTAGATGCACTCTGACCTCAGTCGAAGGTCCTCTTCTTTGGACTTGAGAACTAGACCACCCAGGGCAATGCAGAAAGAGAAAGAAACATTGCCAGGTAACACTGTAAATCAAGCTGTAACTGTTGTCCTTCAAATCCCCTCTGTCGCCACCTGTTTGGTCTCAATGCTTCCAATCTTCCCTTCTCATCGGGTTGCTATCTCCTAAGTGTTTGTAGAACACTTTGCACAGAACAACCCCTTAGTAAGCATAATTACCACAAGCCTAGAAGGAAAATTGCTCTTTATTCAATTCTTTTTTGGGGGGTGGGAAGAGCAAACCCTGGCTAAAACAAAACAAAAATCCCACAAACACACACACACTCACACATATGCATACAAACTGCTTACGCCATTGAGATGTCTTAACTATATTTTGAAGAACTCAAGTTCTAGAAACAGACATCTGAAATCGATTTTTCAAAGCACCTGTCCATGGACTGCTCTCTGGCTCTTGTACCAAAAAACCTGCCAGGTTAGATTAAGAAATAATAAGGGAGAAGCTAAATCCAAGAGAATGTTTGCTTTGGGCTCCAATACACATTCTTTTTATTTATTTATTTATTTATTTGTTTGTTTATTTATTTGACAGAGAGAAATCACAAGTAGATGGAGAGGCAGGCAGAGAGAGAGAGAGGGAAGCAGGCTCCCTGCTGAGCAGAGAGCCCGATGCGGGACTCGATTCCAGGACCCCAAGATCATGACCTGAGCTGAAGGCAGCGGCTTAACCCACTGAGCCACCCAGGCGCCCCTCCAATACACATTCTTAAGAAGAACATCGTGGGAGAAACCCTTCTTGTAAAAGGAGAATAAAAGTTTGCCAATTGTGCAGCTGCTTTCTAACGTTTCTCTGCAGGAGTGACATTCAAAATATTTAATAAGTGGACTTGCAAGAGTTGGAAAGGATACTGCCCCTGTTAGAACAGCCAGCCATCAACAATGCCTACAGCCCTACCCGGGCAGAGGGCTGGGTCTGAGCTCTCCGCACACGTCACGTGTTGCCTGAAGAATTCTCACTGGCCTCCCGTAGCCAGCTCCGCTCATGTCTCCTTGTTCAGCAAACAAATGCATTCTACTAAATATAAAAAAAAAAAAGCCAGAAAGCTCTATCCCCTTCTTGATGAAAGTCTCCTTCCATTCCAGCATCTGTAAAAACAGGAGCAGAAACCACACACACACACACACACACACACACACAGTAGCAGGAGTGGAGCACAGTGCTGTGTCGTAAACCATTTGGAAGTCATTTTTAACCCTGTTCTTAAATATGTATTTGGTAGATTAGCTTACAGCTCTGGTTTTAACACAGCACACATTTAGATCAAACTTAGAAAAAAATAGATGTTTTTCTTAAATTAGAAATATAACATACTGCTAATATTTAAGGAGTAGATTAATTTTCTAGGGCTGCTGTCAAAAATTAGCACAAAGTTGGAGGCTTAAAGCAGCAGATTCTTATCCTCCTGCAGATCTGGAGACCACAAGTCTGATTTTAAGGGGTGGGCTGGGGCCATGCCCCCTGGGAGATTATACTCCTCACCTTCTTCCAGCTTCTGGGGACTGGATTCAGGATCCACCCAGATAATCCAGGATGATCTCCTCGTTACTAGATCCTTATCTTCAGGGCACCTGGGTGGCTCAGTGGGTTAAGTGTCTGACTCTTGGTTTCAGCTCAGGTTATGATCTCAGGTTGTGAGATCAAGCCCCGTGTCGGGCTCCACAGTGAGCATGGAGCCTGCTTAAGATTCTTTCTCTCCCTGTCTCTGCACGCGTGCCCCCCACCATTCAGCATACGTGCTCTCCCTCTCTTAAAAAAAAAAAAAAAAGAAAGAGAAACAAGATCCTTAACTTCATTATGTCTGCAAAGAAACTTTTCCAAATAAAGATATTTTCACATGTTCCAGGGATTTGAGATGGATATACCTTTTGGCAGGCCACCATTTAGCCCAGTACACGGATGATAGGAACAAGAAAGGAGATAGACATGGGTGCCTACCTGGCTTAGTTTATAGAGCATATGACTTATCTGGGAGTTGTAAGTTTGTGCCCCATGTTGGGTATTGAGATTACTTAAAAATAAAATCCTTTAACAAAAAAAAAAAAAAAAAGAAAGAAAGAAAGAAAGAAAAGAAAGGAAACAGAAGCAGAAAAAACAATGTATTGGATAGCTTGAGTATAAATTGAAGAGAAAAATGGCAAGGAAGAAAAAATGTCAATCTTTTTATACATCCAACATGTGTAATATGTGTAGTAGTTTTACTTAAGCACACCTCTCTTTTGAGTCTTTCCACTGCTTTGCCTTATACTGGCATTAATATTTTGTATTTTTAGTCTATCTTTTTCATAAGAGTTAAAGCACTTTATGAGCATTTCCAAATGTCTACCCTTTGACTTTGACTTCCCTTAAGCCCAATAACTGTTGAGCATTAAAAGTACGGTAGTCAGAGACAAGCAGGAAGCAGAACAAAATCTGAGTTCGAAGTTGATCGCACACGGTTTCTACCATTTGACCTTGGGGAATTTTAAGGTCTGTAGCTGTCTTCACATCATCATCATGGTGGTATCTTCTGGAAAGCCCAATTTTCCCATACTGCCTTGCTGGGTGTAACACTCCTGCCAGGCTAAAGATCATCGTAGACCTCCACCCACCTATCACATCACCATGAACTCCTTTTAGCCTATGACCTTGCATGTTCTCCACATGGCTATGACCTTGACCCCCACTCTTCTACCCCCAACTGCCTAAGGCTGACTTGCCCAGGGGCCTCTTACTTCACCAGCTCTATCTCTTCTACTTTAATCAGCCTTGATGCATGGCTCCCACTCAGATAGTAAATGCCTATTTCTCCCCGGCTGCTCCTAGCTATAAATTTGCACATATTTCAGCTGGGTGGGTTCTGTTATTTATTTTATTTTTTAAGATTTTATTTATTTATTTATTTAGAGAAAGCATAGGGGGAGGGGCAGAAGGAGAAAGAGAATCTCCAACAGACTCCCTGCTGAGTGCAGAGCCAAGGACACGGGGCTCCATCTCATGACCTTGAGATCATGACCTGAGCTGAAATCAAGAGTCGGACGCTTCACCAGCTGACCCACCCAGGCGCTCCGATTCTGTTATCCTTATATGTCCTTTCATTGAGTGCATGCTCTCTCCTACTGAATTTTAAGCTCTGTGGGATCTGGGGTCCTATCTGCTATTTACTTTGGAAGCAGAATGTGTGTTCCACTGGTAGGCGATTAATACTATTACAGGGCTGATGCCTTGGGGATGCTTCTCAAAACTTAAAATCCTTCCGAATCACCTGGAAGTCTTGCTAAAAGGCAGGATCTGGAGGACAGCTTGAGATGCTTCATTCTCCCAAGCTCCCAGGTGACCAGGATCAGCTGGTCTGTGGAATTGTACTTTGAGTAGCAGCTCTTAGGGCCGCAAACAAGTTTTAAGAAGCGATCTACCAGTTACATGTATCCTAAAGAAGGGATGGGAACGAGACTGCCATGCAGCTAAGTGACACTGAGAGTGACCCCAGGGGAGTCTTTCCCACTTGGATCACGTGGGTAAAAATCCCACGCAAGCTCCATGAGGCCCAGCGTTGAGAACCTCTGTTTGGGGGACTATGATGCTCAGCGCTTTCCTTCCCTTCAGTGTTTCCCTCCTTCCTTTCCAAATTGTGAAATCCCATCAAAAAAAAAAAAAAAAGCTTTCTTCAAGAATGCTGTCAGATTATATGGGCACGAAAAAAAAAAAAGTGCTGTCAGATAGCCAGTTTCTTTCATTATCCATCCAGGGAGAGGGTTCTCCATAGCAGCACTAGAGCTGAGCCGTCATGGCAAGGATCACAATTAACAGGTGTGTCTTCTGGAAGGCCACACACCCAGCCCCCGTATAAGGTATCTCTTGGCATTGGGAGCTATAGGGACGTTCTAGTCATGGGTATCAGAGGAAGGTTTCACTGAGGTAGCATTCAAGGTAGGGAAGAGGGGCAAGGAAAGAAAAGGCAGTGCTGGGAGCCACTGGACACATCCTTCTTCCAAACTGCTGCCGGCACGGAGGTTTATGCCATCCTTATCTTTTCTCCCCCAGCCTTCTGTTGTGGCAATCAGAGGTAGTCTCCTCGGCTTCCCAGTTCCTCCTGAGACACTAAGATTCCTACAGCTTCTAAGACCAGCCTGGTCTAATAGAACTTTCGGTGATGATGAAAATACTCCACCATCTGCCCTAACACAGTTGCCACCAGGTCCGTGTGACTGTCGGGCATGTGACCTGTGGCGGGTTCAAGGGAGGGACTGAAATGGAATTTTATTTAATTTTTATCAATTTAAGTATAAATAGCCACAGGTGGCCCATTAGAAGCTGCAGACTCAGAAAAGCAGTTTAAGAAGATGGATCATCAACCAAGGGAATAGCACTCAGAGGTCTACCTTCGTCTTTTTAATTTGAATAAAGAGCCCCCATAACAGTGGGCATCGCCTTTAATATTTGAGCCAAGCTGGTGGTTGTGTCCGTGTTCTCTGTGCTACGCCACTTGGCCAATTAAAATAGAGACCCCCAGAGCCTGTAGGTCTGGTTTAGTATTCAGTGAGTGCATAAAAGATTGCAGTGGGCTTAGTTGTTTTAATAGGACCATTTGGAGTTTATGGGGGTCTCTTGTTCTGACCTGTGAGGCACACAGTACGGGGTGGGGGGGGAGGCATGCAATTTTAAAAAGTCATTTAAGAAGAGATGTGTGCATATTTTTTTTTGAAGATCTTATTTATTTGAGAGAGTGTGTGCGCATGAGTCAGGGTCAGAGGAAGAGGGAAAAGCAAACTTCCCACTAAGCAGGTAGCCCAATGTGGGGCTCTGAGATCACAATCTGAGCCAAAGGCAGACGCTTAACTAACTGAGCACCCCCCCCACCCCAGGAGCCCTGAGATGTGTGTTTTGTTTTGTTTTTCAGGAGATACTTAAGAAGTGATACAGTTGGGGGAGGGATCTTAGGATTTGAAAAAGAGAACAACAAATGTTTGCCTATAACACAAGGCAGTATTTTCCATCATAGACTCCACCAGCATTACAAATGGGGACTCTGCCATCTCTCAGATAAGGCTTATAATTAGCCAGGGACCGAGTGACATAAATCTGCCATGGGAAGATACAGCGAGATTTACCTGTGGCTGGTTTGGCTGGTAATCTGGTTGAATAGGGAGGGGTTCCTGAACGCCCCAGTGGGCACTGGGAGAGTGTAATTAAAGAGAGCACAACTCCAACAAGTGAATTCCACGTGAATTTCAGTCTCTGTCATCTACCCCAGAGGAGGGTATGACACTGGACACTCAACGTCCCTAACTACACCACAGAGAACAAACAATGTGATTTGGGCAGAACATTTTGCCAATGAGAAGTGGTATCCAATACACAGTGGCAGAATGGCAGTGACCAGAAGCTTATTATTATACATTAATTTAATATCCCCAGTGGACTATTGACCATTTCACCTATGAGGGGAACCGTACATGTAGAGTTGGCCCAGTTGGAAAAGAGACGAGCAGTGACTTGCCCTTCATAGAAGTATCAGTCATGGGGTGTTATGAAATTAATTTGGGGTAATTTTCTAGAAACAACTAGCAGTGATAGTGCATCAGTTAACTGACTCTATTTCAGTGGGCTGCAAAAAAAAAAAAAAGGCAAAGTTGTGGCTCATAAGGAATGAGGTGTGGTGAGGAGAAAGAGACTTGGTGTTAGACACACCAGGCTGTGAGCACCTGTTTGACCATTTATGCTTTGCATCAAGATCACCTGGGGGGAGCTTGTTAAAGCTACAGATTCCTGGCCCTACACTTCCTACAAAACCAGAATCCCAGTGTTAGCCCCCCCCCCATCTCTATTTTTAAAATAAGCACCCAGGGTGGTTGTGATTTGAGGCTTCTCCAAGCCTTAGTTCTCTGAAAGGTGATGTAGGATTCGCAATATCTGAGTCCAGATTACTGTAATAGAGTGTAATTTATTTTTTTAAGTGCACAACAAAAAAAGGCTCAACTTGTAGCTGTTATTGCCATGGGTCTGCCTTATTTTAAGGCACTGTTCTGTCTTTGGAAAGCTCGATAGATGTCATTCGCCTGGCTGAACCTTATTCACCGTGCTAAGACAGCTGAGGAACCTTCAGTCAAATTAGACAGGGTCTGAGAGTTGCAAGTTGTTTTTTCTGAAGATTGCTAAAAGCAGTCTTTTCTGTTCTTTGTTATTCTAACTTTTTTTTTTTTTAAAGATTTTATTTATTTACTTGTCAGAGAGAGAGCACAAGCAGGGTGAGCAGGAGGCAGAGGGAGAAGTAGGCTGAGCAGGGAGCCCGATGTGGGACTCGATCCGAGGACCCCGGGGACCACCACCTGAGCCGAAGGCAGGCACCTAACCAACTGAGCCACCCAGGGGTCCCTCCTTGTCACTCTTAAGTTTTAACAACACTGGTGGAAGGCCCCCTTCACGTTGGGGAATTTTTGTGGAGGGTGAAAAAATCAATTATGCCCTAACAGGTTGCCGGTTCCAGTGAAAAGTCAAGGGCTGTGGGCTGCACGCACCGGAGAACGGTAATTTGTTCTGGCCCGCGAGAGAGGCGCTTGCACGCCCGAGGGTTCGAGCGCAGCTGCCTTCGGTGTGGCCCATCTTGCTTTCATTGGGCACCGCGAGGCTTGAAAAAAAGGGGGAGGGGGAGCCTGGCGTGCTGCCCCGAAGCTCCAGAGGGAGTGAAGGTAGCTGCAAAACCCAGCAGGCGCAAATCGCCCGTGCTGAGATTTACGGAGGGTGGGGCTGCCGGGGGAGACGGTGCACGTGAGGCCGCGGGAGGGGTGGGCTCGCCGCGGCTCAGGTGCGACCGAGGAGTGCCTCCCAGAAGCCCTCCTCCGGCCGCGGGGATCGGATTCGCGAGGGCCGCGAGGGCGGCGAGGTCAAGACCCCTTCCGCGCCTTCCCCTGACCCGCCCCGCGGCGGTCGCGATGCCGTAGAGACGCGGGTGCGGGGCCGAGCGGGGGCATGCTGGCCCCGGCGGCGGGGCGCGGGTGGCAGCGCGCGGGGGCCCCAGCGGCGCCCGGCCCGGGGCGCTCGGGGGCCGGATGGCAGAGCCCACGCGCGCCGCGGAGCTGGGGAGGTTTGCGCTTCGCTCGCCGCGCTGCAGGGAGGGCGCGGTGCCAGCAGCGAGCGCCCAGAGACCCAAAAAGAAAGCTTTTTATTTGCTGAAGATGAAGCCCCTGAAGGAGCCCGCCCCCAACAACAACAACGTGTCCTTTGTGATCCATTGTCAACTAGGCAAGGAGATCAAACACATTTGCAGCAACTGCAGTCGGGGGGAGGACGCCCGGGACGGTGAGTGCCGGGGCGCGTCGGGGCGGCGGCGAGCGCGGGAGGCGGGGAGGTGGCGCGGCTGGTCCCCAGTTTGGGGGCGCCGCCAGCGTCTCCTCCTGGAGAACTGCGGGGACATCCGCCGGGCCGGCACTTTGCGGAGTGCTGCCAAGAACCAAACCCGGACCGCATCCGAGGATATACCATTGATGTATTTGCTCCCTCAAATGAAGGGTTTGAAACAGTTAAATGGCCAGCTCTGGGATTTTCTCCAGGGAAGGTGGGGTTTGGGGAAGGGGGGGGGGGGTGTCAGGGGTCGCGGTATTAGCTTGAAGAAGGTGGTTACACCTGCTTTCTTAGCTTTCTGGGCTTCTTGGCTCTTCTCCCTCCGGTCCCCGCGTTACGATGGGCTTTGCTGGGCTGTGTGACAGATGTGGGGTTCCGATGGGTTCACTTTGGAGAGGCGGTTTGGCCACGGTCACAGCGCCCAGCGCCCTGGAGACTTGTGGAGTTGTTGAATGATTTCTGGTTAGAGTAAAACATGGCTGTGATTTTTGGAGCGCAGCTGCCGGCCCCTCTTGGAACGCTGCCTAATGGGCAAAATGTTGGGAGGTGGGGGAGGGGCTTGCGGAGGCTTCTTCCAGGTGAGCGGGTGCGTGTGTGAGCCCAGGAGCTACGCCCCCCCCCCGCCCCCCACAACACACATTGGATCTGAAGCGGGGTGGTGAAAGGGTGCCAGGCTGCCAGCGACTCTGGTCTGAAGGAGCCAAGAACAAGGGACAGCTCGGCGTGGACCAGGCTTAAGCCTCTGCAGATGTGGGCACGCCTGTGTATTTCGCTGGAGCCTCCGGCCCGGTTCCGAAGCAGCTCTCGGAGCCGGCTCCCGAGGGCCAGTGAAGGTAGCAGAAAAGTTTTAGGCGGCAGATTTGGCAGAGCAAGCATTAGCTCCTAACCAGCCAGAAGCTCATGGCCTGGCCGACCCTCCCACCTGCTTGGGCAAGAATATTTTCCCAGCAACCAGGAGGGTTTGGCGGCTTCCCTTTGGAAAAACTGATATTAACTAGGGTTGGTCTGTTTTCTGTGGGCCTCTGAAGGGCACAATAGTGAAGTGAGGGTGCCTTGACGCATGTCTTATTGAAATTAGAGTCCTGCCAGTGTGATTATACTTTTCTTTGATTAAACTGTAAGAGAACTTATGGGGGATGATACCAGGCATCCAGGAGAAACATCAGAGCTATAGTAGGGCACCCTAGTGCTGCTTTGGTTCCCAGATGGGGAGGACACCCTTTGATGGGAAGCACACACTTACGGACATGTGTTTGGTCCTTTGGTTACTGAATAAACCCATGACACTCCTGCAATATACATAGATGAACGGGGTGAGGCAAAGCCAGACTTCTACCACGGAATGTAATGGAGCATGAGATGCGGGCTAAAATACTTATTAAATGAATCACTCTGTTGACTGTAGTGCTGCCCACGTGGGCTGCTTGCACAGCCTGGGGAGTTTATTTAAATTAGGAGCTCTAAACGCTGCTACCATAGGGAAAGGTCTGTGTCTGCTCTCAAGGATGTGGTTATGCACACGGTCACTAGTAAATGTGTTGGCGTACACAGTTGTGGGGGCCATGCAGGCATAGATTTTCTCCACCAGCGTAGATCTCTGCTGGTAACCTGCATCGTCTCTCCAGTCCCCCACACTCTGGAACGTCTTAAAGAGCCACGCATGGATGTTCACATATCCTCTGATGCGACTAAAGTATTTAATTCAGAGGATTCTGGTATAGGGGAGACCTCAGACTCCGCTCATCTTGCCTTCCTTGTGTGTGGTGCACTCCCTTGAGTCCGTGAACTAGAATGAGGTCAGCAGTTGAACCCTTCTCCTTGCAAGGCCAGAGCCCAGAGCTGTACCGCCGACCGTCAAAGGCAAGGAAGTTCAAATTTCACTTCTGCAAAGATTAACCTTGCCTGATGGTTTGTTAGGAGTGAGTGTTCTGTTAGATGCGTTCTCTAGTCGCTATTTCCAATTCCAATTCTAATTCTTTTCTGTTTGCCAGGAGACCCAGCTCTTAGGAAGGAAATGTGCAGTAAAGACTGTAGTCACGTAAGTAGATCTGGTAGGGCTCCACGGAGGAGGAGGTTTCTTCCATCGGGTTTGGCACCATCAGTGTGTCTGGTCTTTTGGCACTGAGGACATTTAGTGGCAACCAAGGAAAATTCTGGTCCAGCCGGAAAGCCTTCTCTTGAAAGTTGACACAGGCAGAATTTTATAGAGGCCTTGCTCACGGACATTCTCCATTTCTTTATATATAACGAACAGATTTAAACAGATTTAAAAGCAAATTTTAATAGCATGCAGTGGTAGAGGCAACCTATAAAAAAAAATTGGGCTAACATAGAATACACCTTAAAAGAAAAAAATATTCCTGGCTAGTTGAACATATATTAAAGGTGAAATTACATTTTAGCAATTTGCATTTTACTTAAGAGTTAAAAAAAAAAAAAAAGTTCCTGGTATCCATTAGCTAATATTAAAGATGTTTTGCTGACCTTATTTTTTTTAAGATTTTTTTCTTTATTTATCTGACAGAGATCACAAGTAGGCAGAGAGGCAGGCAGAGAGAGAGGAGGAAGCAGGCTCCCTGCAGAGCAGGGAGCCCGATGTGGGGCTCGATCCCAGGACCCTGGGATCATGACCTGAGCCACCCAGGTGCCCCTTGCTGACCTTATTTTAAGCAATCCTCTCTTTTTAAAAAGGTTATAAAATGCAGTTCACCATTAATGGTCAAAGATAGGTTTGTTGCTTTCATTTTTGCTGTTTTGGTTACTTTCCTGAAACCATGTTCAAATCGGGAAACAAAGTTTCTATAGCAATTAGGTGCTAAAGGCCAAGTACACAGAGCAAGGTCAGGGTAGAATAAAAATTCAGACCCTTGGCTGTCTTTAAAATCACAGTGCTTTCCACTATGTCATCAAATTGTTAAAGTGTCACCTACACTGAATATAGAAAATTAGGAACAGTGATCTGCATGTGTTATATACAGGTGCAGTCTTCTTAATAGGCCAGGTTTATTAGGATATAGAATTAGAAGAAATTGAAGAATTCCTGAGTACACTTAAATTTTTTTCATCTGCCTTATCTACTTGACAGAGAAGCTGGAATTGGTAGGACCAGAGAGAAGAACTTTTAGCCAGGTGGATAAGAAGTAATGTACATTGTAAAGCTACAAGAAACATGGCGAAATCATCATAGGACTTCCATTGAAAGTCAATACAAGAATCGGGTTTAATTTACAAATAGTTAAAAAATCAACTTCAGGGAGGAATCTAGTCTAGAAGGCAGAGTATTTCTGGGTATACTTTTACACATTTTCTATTATCATTTGAGTTCCTTTTAAGTCTATTAATAGTGAGGGATTATCATAGGAATTATAACATTAATCATTAGTAAGATGTAATTTCAAGTAACTGTAATAAAAATAAGAACTTTTAACATTTTAAAACAGTTTAGAAATATTTTGAAGCCTGTCTTGTGGCCTATTTTACAAGTAATCAAATGATAAATAGACTTAGAAATAAGACCTATTGATTACAGCTGCTACTCAACACCTTTCACGTGTGATTAATCAATATGTCAAGGTTGCCTTCATTTTACTAAATATGATTTCTATTCAAATATTCATACAGAAATTCACAAATCCATGGATTCACTAGATACATTTCCAAGTTTCATTTTAGGATCACAAATACCATGGTTTCTCATGAATTTCAGTGCAAACTCTCAGAGTGACAACAATTTGTCCTTGTACTTCCTGTTAATGACTATAAGGTTCATTCAGCAAGCCAGCCCTTTGGAAGAGCATGCCTTTTGGGTTCCTGTGGGTCAAACCCCTCATCTTGCAGAGGAGAAAAGGGAGATGTGTCATGGTTAGGCGAGCAGTTCTCTATGACCTAAGCACCACTTGGTGTCAGGGCTCTTAACAAGACCCTGTCTCTTTGAGAAGGAAGCAGTTTCCAGTCTGGGACAGGATTCTGGCTGCTCCACTTGCTGGGTGACTATAGAAGACCACAATATTTACTTCTGTGGGGAACTGTGTGGATTAAATGAAATAATTGGCACAAACATTTAGTATAGTGCTGGGTGAGAGAAGGTGCTCAAGAAATGCTAGCTGTGATTACTATCATTTGTATCATTAACCACCGAGTCCAATTTTGTCTTGGGTTTTTCCTCCTGCTCTCCTGTGCTGCTTGGACTTCTCCTTGGGTTGGGTCCAAAATAAAAGCACTCATTTCTACTCTATATTTAACAGTTAAAACCCATACATTTTTTAAAAAAGATTTTATTTATTTAGCAGAGAGAGAGATCACAAGTAGGCAGAGAGGCAGGCAGAGAGAGAGAGAGGAGGAAACAGGCTCCCTGCCGAGCAGAGAGCCCGATGTGGAACTCGATCCCAGGACCCCGGGATCATGACCTGAGCTGAACGCAGAGGCTTAACCCACTGAGCCACCCAGGTACCCAAAACCCATACATTTTTAAAAATATTTTATTTATTTGAGAGAGAGGGAGAGGGAGAAGTAGGCTCCCCGCTGAGCTAGGAGCCCTATGTGGGACTCGATCCCATGACCCCGCAATCATGACCTGAACCAAAGGCAGACGCTTCACCGACTGAGCCACCTGGGCACCCCTAAAACCCATATTTCTAATAAGGCAAGTAAAAGTGAGACCAGGGAAGAGCCCCTTCAGCATTGCACAGGTCAAAAGTATTTTGTTGTTTTAAAGCTTCAATGATCACAACCAGCAGGTCTAGGTAAAGGACTTGTGTGTGGATCTAAATTTATAATGACTAAGCATTTTTTGGTCCATTGAGTTGTCAAAAAAAAAAAAAAAAAAATGGGCAAGAGGAAATCCATTTGGTTCTCCGGGAGGAAGGCCAAGAGCTCAGAGAAGTAGAAGCTGGAGAGTTCTATGGGCAGGGCCCGGTGGACACTCAGACAAAGGGACAGCTCTGGAGGACTTGGCCTGAAGCAAGGGATAGAGGCTGAAAAGTGCTTCTTTAAGGTCAGGAGAGGCTAGGAAATGCTCTGACCCAACCAGAGTGTAGGAGTTATGTGTCACCCCCAGAGGAAGAGCACTTGCTCAAGCTATAGGGAAGAGAGGTGAGGGCCCCCTCGGCTGAGGGGTGGATATCAACAGGTACCACAGCCATTTGTTACCTTTGAAGAGCCAGGACTTTAGTGAAAGCAGCAGCGAGTAAACTGTCGGATTATCCGAGGAAGCCGTGAACTGTGTGAGTAAAGCAGGAGGGCTTCCTAGAGGAGGTGATGTATTTGAAATCGGACAGCACAGAGGAGTCCTTTTGGTCAGGGAAAAACCGTACACAAACAACTGAAGCCATTAAGAGAGCACGGCTTGTTTGGGAAAGGGGAGAAGTTCAGCAGGTAGAATTTGTGAAATGTCAGAGGGGCAGAAAATGACATGACTTCTCTGGGAAACCTGTCAAGGCAATTCATTTTTCTTCCAGCAGTATGTTTTTGAAGCATTTTATATGTGCCAAGTTAAGTATGAGGAATATAAAAATCAGAAAGACTTTATGGTCTTTGCCCTCAAATACCATATAAAGGAGTACCAGGATTTGGGTAGATAAGTGCGAATGCAGAAGTTTTAAAAGTATTTGAGAGAGAAAGGTATTGTCTTAGAGGCAGAAAGGAGAGCGTGGTCAGTCCCCCCTTGGGCATGAGAGAGGTTAGGAAAACCCTCGTACAGCTGGTGGAGTTTGGATCCCACCATGGGATCCCAGAGGCTGCACAGGGCTTTCCTGTTTGCTTGTTTGTTTTAAAGACTTCATTCATTCATTCATTCGTTGATTGAGAGTGCATGCAAGCAGGGGGAGGGGCAGAGGGTTGAGGCAAGGGAATAGCAAGCAGACTCCCCGCTGAGCATGGAGCCCTACACAGGGCTCCATCCCAGGACCCTGAGGTCATGACCTGAGCCAAAACCAAGAGTCGGGCAAGAGTGGGACATTCTGTCAGCTGAGCCACCCGGGCACACCTGCCCACGGGATTTTTTTTTTTTTAATTTATTTGACAGACAGAGATCACAAGTAGGCAGAGAGGAAGGAAAGCAGGCTCCCTGCTGAGCAGAGCACCCAATGTGGGGCTCAATCCCAGGACCCTGGGATCATGACCTGAGCCGAAAGCAGAGGCTTTAACCCACTGAGCCACCTGGGCGCCCCTGCCCACGGGATTTTAAGCAGAGGTGGTGTGAATGAGTTTCCTTTGTAAAACTGTCTTTATGGAAAATTGTAAACCTACACAAAAGTAGCAAGAAAAGGGCCCTAAGCCCCTCTAAATTTATCAGCCTCATTGCCCCGCTCCTGTATCGACTGAAGCACATGTGGGAGGGCTTTGTGACCATGCTGCCTGCAGTGTCTAGGCATATTTCAAAACCTTAAGCAGCCTGAGGGTCAAAAGACCAAGATTCTGTGATTCTCTTACCGACTCCTATAAAGCCCCAGGAACACCAGCAATTCCAAGTCTGCTGATCTTATTTTTAGCAAAGCTTTGAACTTCTATGTGATTTCACTAATAATTTCCCCTTCCATTTTAATATCTTATGCTTTACAGATGACATCTACAAATACTTCGTTTGGGAGAGGAGAGGCTAAAAATACTTGTAAAATCTATAGCTTGAAATATACCCATGTGTCTAAGGAGATAAAAAGGATTAATGGAGAAGATATGTGCATAAAACCGTATTGGTGAGGGGAGGGCTCGAGACTTGCTTATTATGCCCAAAACATTCATTTCTTCAGTTTGCTAATCCATATGAATGGCAAAAATGTCTAGGGTTTCCGGAGCTGTATAGAGGTTTTGGTTTTGTTAAGAGAGAGCGAGGGAGTTTGCACCAGCAGGGAATGGGCAGAGAGAGAGAGAGAGAGGGGGAGAGAATCTTCAGCAGGCTCCTCACTCAGCGTGGAGCCCAGCATAGGGCTGGATCTCATGACCCTGAAATCATGACTCAAGTCAAAACGATGAGTCAGTCACTTGACCGCCTGAGCCGCCCAGGGTCCCCAGGTGTTTAGAGTTTTAAGCCCTGTCTGAATGAAAGGAAGGGGAGTGATGAGCTAAGTGAGCTGGTTAGGAGTTGCCTCTGGTGGCTTCAAGCTCTGTGCCAACGAGGTTTTGTGATGAAATCATTGTTGCAGTCCAAGGACCTGGGAAAGGAGAAGGGATGAGCTTCCCGTCGACCAGAAGGTCAATAGGGGAGAAAAGGCCGGAGAGGCAGAAACCACAAAGTTCTGGGTAAGGGAACATGGAGCTAAACCAGAATCCGGTGGTTGGATTGGAAACAAGGACATGAGCAGTCGAGCCCACTCAGCCAGAGTGCTAGCGGCAGACCACATGGCGGGGTTTGTAGTCCTCCCATTTCTCCATCTGAGGCCAGAGGGAAGCTAGAACACGGTAATTCGTGTATTCACATAACAAGTCGTGGACGGCGGCAGTGAACTTGACCTGCAAAATTAAGAATGCGTTTCTGCTCTGGGAAGAACCTGTGGTCTAGCAAGGGATGTTGCTGTGGGGAGGTAGAGGCTAAGGGTGCTACAGGCACACAGGTGGGGCCCCCATTTCTTGAGAGTGAAGGCCAGCGAGGTCCGATGGGAGGAGATGGCACGGGAGCTCGGCGGCGGTGGGTGAACAGTGCTGGTCGGGTGGCGATGCCTGATGGAAGCTGTGCCTCTGGCAGGACCAAGAGCAGAGTCAGAAGCCAGGCCAGGGGCCCAAGGAGAGGGCCTCAGTTGTAAACTGCTCAGGACAAGGGTCTGTCTTCTCTCTGCTCTTCACTGCTCTAGCTCTAGTACCTAGAACAGTGCACAGTTACTAGGCAGTTAAAGTGTTCAATCTAAGAATATACATGTTATTTTATTAATTTTTTTGTCTATTTGATGAATATATGTTAAAGTGACTGTAGGGATAGTTGTTTGATACGACGGGAGTGGAACATGCATAGGAGGGTAGACTGGAGCCTGGAGAAATGAGGAGAGGTCCATCAGGAAGGGTCTTGCCTATCGTGCCCAGGAGCTGGGACATGTGCTATCATAGGAGGCACGAGGCCTTGGAAGATTTTAACAACTTAGAAATTTTTATTTTTCCTTTTATTTATTTACTTTTTGACAGAGGAAGAAAGGGGAGGAGTGGGGAAGAAGGAGAGGGAGAGAGAATCCCAAGAAAGCTCCATGCCCAACACAGAGCCTGACTCAGGGCTCGATCGCACGACCCCGAGATCATGACCTGAGCCAAAATCTAGAGACAGCACTTAACCTACTGAGCCACCCTGGTGCCCCTTAAAATTTTTTTTATATTTACTTTTTTTTTTTTTAATTTCAAGCCATAATTGACAAAACAATTGTAAGCTCCTTAAAGTGCATGTTGTGATGATTTGATATACATTGATGAAAAGAGTCCCTCCATCCTGTTAACACATCGTCACCCTCTGTATTTTCCTTTTTTTTTTTTTTTGTGAGAACGTTAACTTCCACTCTCCTTAGTACATTTCAGTGATACAACATGGTGTTGTCACCTGTGGTCATCATGTTTTACACATTAGCTCCTCAGACCGTAGTTATCTTCTGGATGAAGAGTTCACACCCTTTTACTAACCTCTCCCTGTGCTCCTCCCTCCGCCACCCCCCCCCCCGCCCCGTCCCTGCGTACCGCTTTTCTAGTCTGTGTCTATCAATTTCACTTTTTAAATGTTTTTTAAAAATTAAGGATCTTATTTATTCATTAGAGGGAGAGAGTGGGCAAGCAAGGGGAGGGGCAGAAGGGAGAGGGAGAAGCAGGCTTCCCGCTGAGCAGGGATCTGCAAGGGGGGCTCTATCCCAGGATCCTGGGGTCATGACCTGAACTGAAGGCAGACACTTAACCTACAGAGCCACCCAGGCGCCCTACAGTTGTCCTTTTTTAAAAACACATTGCTACCTAGAAGCGATACCATGCAGTATTTGTCTGTCTTTGCCTGCTGTAGTTCACTTAGCAGACTGCTCTCAAGATAGCATCTATGTTGCTGCAAATGGCAGGGTATCCTTTCTTTTGGCGGAATAGTGTTCCAGTGTGTATATATACCATATCTTGATCCATTCATCCATTGATTAGGTTGTTTCCAACTCATGGGTGTCATGGATAATGCTGCATTGAACGTGGGTGTGCAAATATCTCTTCAATACTCTGTCTGTATTTCCTGTGAAAATACACCCAGAAGATGGATCACATGGTAATTCTATTTTTAATTTATTGAGGAACCTTCGTACTGTTTTTTCTGTAATAACTGTGTCACTGTAAATTCCCACCAATAGTACACAAGGGTTGCCTTTCTCTAGACCCTCACCGACACTTGTTACTTACTTGTTTGGTTAAGATAATAGCCATTTTAACAGGTGTGAGGCGATCTTTCGTTGTGGTTTTGGTTTGCGTAGTCCTGTTGAGTGATGATCTTTTCACACCTTTTCATGTAAAAAGATGTTGGCAATTTGGAGTCTTTCTTAGAAAGACTGTCCATTCAGATGCTCTGCTCATTTTTGAATTGGATTGTTTGCTTTTTTGCCATTGAGTTGTATGAATTGTTACGTATTTTGGATATTAACCCCTCATTGGAATAATGATAATATTTTTAAAGATTGCCTTTTTCATTTTGCTGGTGGCTTCCATTGCTGTGCAAAAGCTTTTTTTTTTTTAAGTTTGATATAGTCCTAGTAGTTTTTTTTTTTTCCTGTTTTTTTGTTTTGTTTTGTTTTTGGTGACAAATCCAACAAAATCACCACCAAGATCCATATCAAGGAACTTATTTCCTATCTTTTCTTCTGGGAGTTTTCTGGATTTAGGACTTCCACTCAAGTCTTTAATGCATTTTGAGTTGATTTTTTGTGTGAGATAAGACTATGGGAGTTTCATCCTTTTGTATGTGGCTGTCGAGGTTTCCCAACACCATTTCTTGAAAAGATGATCATTTCTTCTGTTGAATATTCTTGGCTCCCTCGTCCTAATTAACCATATATGCATGCTTTTTTTTTTTTTTTTGGTGTGCTCACTATTCTGTTCCATTAATCTGTATAGCTGCTTTTGTGCCAGTACCATACTGTTTTGATTACTACAGCTTGGTAACATAGTTTGAAATCAAGAGGTGTGATGCCTCCTGCCTTTTTTTTTTTTTTTTTTTTTAAGATCTATTTGTTTTAGAGAGAGTGGGAGTGTGGAAAGGAGCAAAGGGAGAGAGAGAATCCTCAAACAGACTCCCCACAGAGCACAGAGCCCAACACAGGGCTTGATCCGAAGACCCTGAGATCACGACCTGAGCTGAAATCAAGAGTCAGTCGCTTAACTGACTGAGCCACTTAGGTGCCCCGCCTCATGCCTTTTCTTAAGAATGCTTTGGCTAGGGGTGCCTGGGTGGCTCAGTGGGTTAAAGCCTCTGCCTTTGGCTTGGGTCATGATCTCAGGGTCCTGGGATTGAGCCCTGCATCGGGCATTCTGTTTGACCTGGAATCTGCTTCCTCCTCTCTGCTTCCTCCTCTCTCTCTTTCTCTGCCTGCCTCTCCACCTACTTGAGATCTCTGTCGGTCAAATAAATAAACATACCTCGTTTAAAAAAAAAAAAAAAAAAGAATGCTTTGGCTATTTGATATCTTTTGTGGTTCCATACAAATCTGAGGATTTTTTTTTCTATTTCTATGGAAAATGTCATTTCTATTTTAATGGAAAAGTCTCAGTGGCTTTGCTGAGATGTAATCCACACACCATATAGTTCATCCATTTAAAGTATATAATTCAGTGGGTGTTAGTATATTCACTGAGTTCTACATCCATCACCAGAAGGAGTGTCAGAACATTCTCATTACCCAAAAAAGAAACCCTGCCCCCCCATCTTCAAGCCTAGCCCTGTAATCCTCCTATCCTCTACTAACCCTAGACAACCGATAGACTTTTTGTTTCCGCAGACTTCCCTAGTCTGTGCATTTCTTGTCAGCAGAATCATAACATGGGACCGGGTGCCTGTTGTCATTCACTTAGCTTCATGGGTTCAAGGTCCTTCTCCGCTGCAGAGTCTGTGTCAGTACTTCCTTGCTAAATCACGGTGTGGATGCAACACATTTTGCTTATCCATTACATAGCTGATGGACAGTTAGGTCTCTACTTTGTGGCTATTATGAATAATACTGCTGTGAGCATTCACGTACAAGTTTTAGTGTAGACGTAATTCTCATTTCTCCTGAGTGTGTACCGGGAGTAGAATTCCTAGAATTCCTGGATCACGGAGTAATATTGTTTCACCATCTGAGGAACCGTCAGACATTTTTTCAAAATGTCTGCACCCTTGGACCTTTCCACCAGCAATGACCACATGAAGGTCCCATTTCTCTACATCCTTTCTAAAACTTGTTACCTGTGTTTTTGAGTATAACCTCCCGAGAGGAGGTTAAAAAGTGAGAAGGTTCTGGATTGGTGGTCAAGAAGAGAGTGATTGCAGCCCATTGAAGGGAGCGGATAAGGTTTTTTTCAGAAAACCTAGACACCTTACGTAAATATATTTCTATTACACTTTGTAATTAGCACGCTATTTCCTTGTGATCATCACAATAGCTTTTCGGGGTTGGAATGACTATTGTGACCAAGTTAGAGAAGAGGGAGCTGAGAACCAAACTGCTCGTGGCTCCCGGCATGTCGCAAGCCAAGGCCACTGTCCCCTGCCTCTTCCTCTGGAGCCATCTTGGCAGCCATGTCGGCTGCTTCTGAGATGTGAACCTCTGAGAGGAGACTGGGTCGTCTGGTCAGCGAAATTCAGCTTCCAGAGAAATTCAGCTTTGTAAAGTGATTGATTTAATGTGAAAAGGACTCTTCAGGAAAACCTGGGCTAAAACCAACACCCATAGCAAAGTGTTAATTCATTAAAAAGGGCAAGAGGAGATTATGTCCCAGAGAGTGTTTGGCGAGCATTAGGAAGTATTGGGGACTTGGGTCGCCTTCATCCTGCCTTTCTTCCACTTGTAAAATGAATTTACTTGTCTTCCCTGAAGATGTTGCTGAGGTGCCCGAAACTGGGCTCCATCAAATGTTGGTAAGATTCGGCTCATGAGCTCTCTGCCTGTTTGTGTGTGTTGAGAAGGTATTTTTTGTTTGTTTTTACGACTTCAAGAGGCTGACTAGAATCAAAGGATGACTGATATTTAGCGACATAGACACTCCAGTGAAACTCAAGTGTCGGTGTGTATAAATAAAGTTTTATTGGCACACAGCCATGCACAGTCATTTGTGTACAGACCAAGGCAGCAGCTGCAGAGCTGAGTACTTGAAACAGAGACCCATAAAACCTCAAATACTTACTCTCTGACCCTTATCAGGAAGTTTGCCAACCCCTGACTGCATCAGAGTTCCTGTGATGAGAAGTTGCACATCCTAACCATATCGGCACCGTATCTTAGTTAAGATCCGGGGGACCCTCTCCTGTCCACAGGGCTCTCCTGAGCTGCAGTTCTGGTCTTTATCAAGGGCCACTTGATATCCTAGAGTGTCCAGAGGGACAGATTTAAAGTGGAAATCCACCTAAAAAGGAACAGCTGGTGGAAATTGGGCTTGTGGATTATCTCTGCTCCTTACACCCACCCT
Organism: Mustela nivalis; assembly: GCF_964662115.1. Taxonomy (NCBI): domain Eukaryota; kingdom Metazoa; phylum Chordata; class Mammalia; order Carnivora; family Mustelidae; genus Mustela; species Mustela nivalis. The sequence goes on from NC_139024.1 coordinate 144,335,160, forward strand.
GACCTTTATGCGGGCTTCAGGCTGCCACATTTTACAAAGGGAAAGGATTTCAAATCCCCACCTAAGAGCTCACCATCTTGACTCTCGGTTATTGTTTCAGTGTGAACTTTAGAATAATCGCCTCTGCTATTTTGGCACATGGAGATTTGCCTCCACAGTAATTATTTTGCAACCCACAAAAGTAATTATAAAATCAAGTAATTATCTTCCAAACAAGCTGTAGCCTCAGCCGTGGTTCTTGGAGGGGGAAGGGAGTTCCCATTCTTTCATTTTCATTTTTAGGGGGGTCACATTCTGTTCTCCCCTTGTTCCCCCTCCCCCCCCACCTTACCTCTGTTCTTGTGTTATTTTAAGTGCAACAGCTCCTTTTGATGCAACCTCTTCAAAACCATAGCCCTGCTCCAAGTTTATGAGCAGAGGGACAGAGAAGCAAGCAAGAAAAGGGAAAAGCAAAGCCTGATTTCATTCTTTGGGCAACAGGAAATAAAATTGCAGAAGGAAAGATCAGCCCACCAGACTACGTTACTGGTTGGTTTGAATTATTGACAGCTGCGCTGTAGTGAGGCCCCCAGATTCTGAAGGTGTTCTCAGTAAGGGCTGGCACGAAGGGAGGGATGAAATCTGCCGCACAGTTAGCGACCATCCGTCTCCAACAGGCTGGACACATACCAAATTTGGTTATTTCTTGAGAGACTTAGAGTCTGTTTATGAGTGTTTGTCTGACATGAGTGGCAGACACCATACAGAACATTTATCTATACGTTTGGAAATCGGCACCTGTCTGATACACTGAGCTACTTGCGTATAATGAAACCGATCTCAGTGACCGGGAACCATCACAGATCGGCTACCCATTCAAGAATAGCCCTCTGCAAATTTCAGTAACTCACTAATTTGTAACTTTCTTTGCCAACCTACTAAAAAAGTCAAACATGCCACAGCCGGGAACTCATCCCCCAAAAGAACACACAGTGAACCTTTTGGCTCACCCAGAGCACTCATGTTGTCACATCCAGAATTAATAGCATGGTGCCGTTTCCTACCAGCCGTGGTATGAATTATTCATGCACTATTAAGCAGCCTGTGGTCAGAACACCACAACCCAAAGTAAAACTGAATACAAAAGAAGAGGTCTTAATATTTGCAGCTGGAAGAGCCTTTTGCAGTGAAAATAGAAATTAAGTGTCTGACTCTTGGTTGCAGCTCAGGTCTTGGTGTCAGGTTCCCCCAAGATCACGGCCCTACACGCAGTGGGGAGTCTGCTTAAAGGTTCTTCCTGCTCTCACAGATTTACTAGTGCACGCTCTATCTCGAATAAGTAAATCTTTTCTAAAAATATTTTTATTTTAAGATTTTGTTTATTTGACAGATCACAAGTAGGCATAGAGAGAGGAGGAAGAAGGCTCCCCGCTGAGCAGAGAGCCCAATTTGGGTTCCACTGCAGGACCATGACCTGAGCTGAAGGCAGAGGTCTTAACCCACTGAGCCACCCCGGAGCTCCTCAAATAAGTAAATCTTTAACAAGCTAGAAAGAAAGAAAGAACTATTAGACCCCTCCCATCCTTGTCCGGGATCTTTGAGATTGAATCATGATGTGTATGTAGATTTCTTGTGCTAGGACCGTAGAAATAGCTTGGAATACCTGGTGAAATTAGTAATTTTTGGACTGCACATCTGTGTTAACTTTTCAAGGTTTTTTTTTTTTTTTAAGATTTTATTTATTTCTTTGACAGAGATCACAAGTAGGCAGAGAGGCAGGCAGAGAGAGAGGAGGAAGCCGACTCCCTGCTGAGCAGACAGCCTGATGTGGGGCTCCATCCCAGGACCCTGCGATCATGACCTGAGCTGAAGGCAGAGGCTTTAACCCACTGAGCCACCCAGGTGCCCCAACTTTTCAAGTTTTTCTGGAAGGCAGAAGAGGCAAACATATATAAAAAGGAATATCTCTATTCAAGAAATGAAAAAAAAAAAAAAAAACAATGAAAAGAGAGATCCTTTGGAAGAAAACTTACAAGTATCTTGGAAGACCCCATATATAAGACAGATGAAAGGAAGGCTCCTCTCTCTGCCCTCCCTTAGTGCCCTAGAATCCGAGAGAATTTTAGAACCACAGTTAAATTGTTGTCACTGCATTATACTTAGATGAGATACAACGGACTGCAGAGTGATGGCTGCGTTTTTAGAGTATAAACATCTGGCCTAACAAGGGATTACACCCTAACTTTTAATTAGGTGGAGATGATGAAACCTCCACTACAGCAGCTGTGATATAAATAAGGTATAACCAAATAGGTTATGAGGGGAATGTGTGTGTGTGTGTGTGTGTGTATACACGTGCACACGCGTGTGTGAGAGAGAGTGTGAGCGTGCTATAGATGTGTACCTTAAGGTCAAGTTAGCTTTGGGAAAATGTACAAATTGGCTGAAGAATTACATCCTATATAAATGAGTAGGAATATAACATTTTTAGATTCAGATCATTTTGGTAGGAAGGTTTAATCTCACACCAACATTAATAATCACCTCTTTAAAAAAAAAAGCTGCTTCAAATGAGCTAGGTTCTGGTGGACAGTCCCTTTTGCTCCTGTCCTTATGTTGTCGATGGTCCTGAAACTGACCACTGGATTTGGGAACAAGTGTTGAAGACCAAACCGGAATGGCATTTAGCATTTTAGCCGTAAGTGTGACAGATGGGGGAGTGTGTGTTCCTAGCTCAAAGTCCATAATTCACGGCGAGTGAAATGGCACAAATTTACGTTGAAAAACCTCCTAGCCTAAATTACAGTAGGATTTCACTGGGAGGATTTCCACCATGATTTTGGAAAGCAGACACGGCTTATTTTTATTGCAAAATCCTAAGAGTGCGATTCCTGGCAGTGTTAACCAGAGAGAAGGAATTAGCAGCCTCCAGGGGAGGGTTAGGAAAACAGAGCACCCTCTGGGAATCAGCTCCTGCATCCCTGTTCCAAAAGCCTCAGCAGAAACTGGCCTCTGACCAGTCACTCGGGCCCGACCTCTCTTTTCCTTCTTGCGAAAGGGGGTGACGAGTGGGAGGACGGCAGAGGGTCTTGAGGACCTCCAGGAGGCATCTGGACCATTCTCAAAAATAAACACAGGGCTGTGTTGTGTTTTATACCCACAGCGCAGGCTTGCCTTGCACATTCGGAAGGGGGGAAGGAGATGGCGTTTCTCTTTTCTCTTAGTCCTCTCCCCTCTGTTCGTTGGTGACAGTGGGCAGAAGACCAGAGGACCCGACAGGCTGTGTGACTGTGTGACTGAATGACCGCTGTTCTATTGCAAGGTGAACGAGCGGAGGGGTCCCCTGAGCGAGGTGGACAGATGGCGGCATTGTTGCTGCTACACTGCTTCCGGCTGCGTGTGGCCCCCTCTGAGGCGGGGGGTCGGGAGGCTGGGGGAGGGGGTCACTCAGAGCCTCAGCTGAGCCCTTCTCAGCCTGGGCAGGTCACTCGGAAGAGCAATTTCCTGAAGGGTGACCGAGAGACCGAGTACCAGGCCCGTGGCCAGTCCTCCTACTCAAAAGACCAAAGCTGCACATTCTCCTGCAAGGGTGGGTGGGCTGAGGTCCTCTGGGAAGTACAGATTCTCTTCAGAATGCATAGTGCTCTGCTTTAGCCATAGAAAACACAGAGTTTTAAAAATGAATGACTAGGTCTTTGACTTGGAAATACAAGGTGTTGGGGTGGAGGAGGGAGTGGTCTCTAAGTAGGTGGTAAATTTGGGGGACTCTGAACCTCCACCTTTGGTCTTGATTTGCTCCCTTTCTTTGTTTCCTTATGGGTGTTCAGGGCCCTAATCTGTTGGGTTCTTCTCCAAACTCAAGTTTAAATTCACTTGCCTTACTGCTTTGTGGGAAAGCAATTTTTTGCCTGGCATCTAAATAGGTTGAGGTCTGGACTGTTATAATCAGTCCAAGGTAATAAGGCAGAAAAGACGAATTCTTTCCATTTCCATTTGAAAATACGTTCGGCCCTGATTCTGGGGTCTGTGCCATTCCAGCAAAGGCTTAAAGTTAAAGGGGGCTGTGGCATGCTTCTCTGCTATTTCGTGTCCCAAAGCGGCTCTGATTACAGTGTGAGAAACTTTATAATTCAAGTTCTACAGTTCAAGGTTGAGATGTTTGTCAACGTTACTGAGATGTTTTCCGGAATGTGTTCCGCGTAACACTTGCTCTTTAGGATGGTAATAGATGGTATGTGAAAAATTTCAAGATCAAACTAATTTGAACAATGGGGCTAAAGCAAAGTTAAGTAGCTTGTTTTAATCTCTGAGCCCGTGGTATGCCCATGCGCGTGGGGGAAGGTTCACGAATGATGTGTATATACTCATTGACCCAGATTTATCCAAATGAGCAGTGTTTTTTGTTTCTGGGGGGTGGGGAGAGCATCACAAGGGATGAACGCCCCAGAGGAAAATTAATGTGCTATTTCAGAATCCTCCCGTATAAAAGACCAGATTGGCTGAATAGGTTTCCTACTTGGAGACATTTGGAATCCAACGGAACTGTGAGGTTCGTTCATGAATATTTCCTTCCACCAGAAGCTGTTAGCACTAAACTTTGACATAGTGACCGAAAGGAAATATGTTTGCCGAACATACTGATTCAGTGATTTTTTTTTTTCTGGCTGAAAGAGCTCTGAAGGCAACTTTATTCTCAAGTCAGGCTCTAGAGCCCTACGGCAGGGCTGAGACTTCCAGAAACTTGTGGTCTCCACCTGAAGAATATTTTAGGTCCGTGTTACTCGGCTACAGGACTGTTGACATTCTGGACTGCACGATTCTTTGTTGAGGATGGACGATTCTGTGCCTTGTAGCATATTCAGGAATATCCCTGGTCCCTACCCATGAAATGTCAGCAGCCTTAAAAATATACCTGAGATTTTATTTAGTCGGGTATTGTAAGGGGACAGACCCGGAGTTAACTGCCTTTGAATGAAAAGTTTATTTCTTCCAACATGTAAGAGGTTGGCACACATGCATTCCTATACTGGGATTGGTCCTGAGGCAGAAAGACCAAGGGGAGAGCCTAGCTCAGAGCCTTTATTGTGTGTGTGTGTGTGTGTGTGTGTGTGTGTGTTTTACAGGGAGGGAATGTGCAAGTCAGGATAGGCAAGGTTGAGGGGTGCCTGGGTAGCCTAGTGGGTTAAGCTTCTCTCTTCAGCTCGGGTCATGATCTCGATCCTAGGATGGAGCCCTGCATTGAGCTCCCTTCTCAACAGGGAGCCTGTTCTCCCTCTCCCTCTGCCCTTTCGTGCATGCTTTCTCGCTCTCCCTCTCTTCCTCTCACTTGTTCTCTCTCAAATAAAATCTTATTTAAAAAAAAAAAAAAGATGGGCAAGGTTGAGCAAGTGTAGGGTTGGACAGTCTGAATCGCATTGATTGGCTCAGAGCTGGTCTCTGGTGATCAGGTACCCAGCCCTGGCATGATTTAGGCCAGAGCAAATATTAACTTGGTGCATGAGAATTAGATAAAGGAGGTGTTTGGCGTATACGTTTTGGATTGGTTGGTTTGCATATGAGCAACATGGCAGCAGGCAGGTTAATTACAATCTCCAGGAAATCTCCAGCTCTTGGAGGGGCGCTCTCTCTTAGAGCCTAGATAGATGTCAGAGCATCATAAAATACAAAAAAAATATAAAAGCCACGATTGTTACAGCTACCTCCCAGTTACAACAAACGAAAATGTCTCCAGACATTGTCAAATGCCCCCCCCCAAAGGGTGGGCAGTGGGGATCACCCCTAGGGTTAGGAACCATGGATTAAGAAGCAAGGTGGGTAGTGCCAACCCTGAGTGATCTCACCAAAGCAAGAGAGCAATGTGGACTCCAGTCCAGGAGAAGGCTTTGTGTGAAGGGGTGATTTGGACTGGTAGGAGTCAGGAAGGAAGATGTCCTGGGTAGGGGGAGTCACATGGCCTCGAACAAAGGGAGGGGGGGAGACTATACTGATGTTCGGATGTTAACAATGACATCTTGTTCACTTGCTGCACGCCAAGCCCTGTGCCAGCGATGGGAATTATCTACTTCGTCTTCCCAAAAGAGGAGTGGTATTTATCTCATCTTGACAGAAAAGGAGACTGAGACCCAGGGATTAAGCAGCACGCTGGGTCACACCGAAGATACGTGCCAGTGTTAGGATCTGAAATCAGGTCTCTGTGTTAGAAGTAACATCACGTAAGGCTGAAGGATATTCCATTACAGCCCAAAGTGTCTAGACTTAAAGTTTTGTGGTACCTACAACAGGGGCAGATTGCTCAGCAGGGGACCAGTATGATGGAGAGGGCATCCTGGCTCCTCTGGCAGTCATGGCCCCCAGTAGGCACGGGGGAGCTGGTCGCCGGGGGGCCAGGGTGCTGCGGGGCTGGGTGAGACCAGGGATGATCCTTGCTTGGCCAAGGCAGGTGACAGTAGGATTGGTGCCAGAGGGTCATCAGAGAGGTTTCTAGACAACAGGAAATAAAGGCTGAAGAAATGACTAGAAGATTATACTTCACTGGGTCTAAGACAAAAGCCTAGCAGAATGGGGATCTCCCCCTCCTCCCCACCGGGGAAGGGCCTCGGTGTAACAGGGAAGTAGCAGAGTGTGCTAGAATCTGGGCTCACCCAAAGAAGTTGAATTTTAGTTCATTTCCATGCCTCGTTTTTGATTTTCAGACTTGCACCTTCATTTCACACTCTTAGGAGCCAAGTACGGCTCCTCTGGACTTGACGTACAGGAACTTGCTTATTCTAGTGGCCTCTGAAGATCAAGGCTCAGGGAGGTACAGTAACTTGCCCCAAATCTGCCTTCAGCGTCATGCCCTTAAGTACCAAGCTGTGCAACCTCCTAAACACATTATTAATGCTCAGCTGCTGGGCACTTCTGACCACTTCCTTTCCAATCGTTGCTGGGCACACTTACACACCTCTTGCCTTTCTCATCTATGGAATGAAGGAGCTGAGCTTGTAAATCTTTTCGGCTCTGCCTTCTGTGTCTATGAATAATAATTCCACTAACTGAGCCGATGACCCATAATTCTATTACTCAACAGGGTAGAGACCTTTTCAGGGGTCTTCTCTTTGAGCCCTTGGGTGACTTGGGGAAAGATTCTCCTCTGGGATCCTAGCCCCTGAGCATGGTTCACAGAAAGCCATTCTGCTACGTATGTACCTCAGTGTCCCCTGCTCGCTTGTGAGCTCCTTGAGGGCAAGATGAGGTTTTATTCGTGTTTGTATTCCTGGCACATAGCTTGTTCCCAGCAGAAAATCAATACTTGTTTTGTTTTTGCTTTTTTAATGATTGCAGACTGTGAGGGAATCATATTTAGTAAGTTTCCCTTGCGAAACATTAGCGTCATTCAGGAAAACTCTTTATGGAAGAAGAGGGGAGTCATTAGGCCTTAGCATGGCTACAAACACAGAGGTAGGGAGTTATGTTGGAAGGAAATGAAGCTTCCTAGCCAGGTTTCATGAGGGCAAAGGACTTCCAAGGCCCAAATGTATGGAGCACAAGGTCAAGTTGATGTTACTTCCTATCGAAGAGTTTGGACAGGCGTTGGCAGACCTTCTCTGTAAAGGGCCGGATAGTAAACATTTTAGGCTCTCACCATATGGTCTCTGTTGCAGCTAATCAATTCTGTTGTAGCTCCAAAGCAGCCATAGGCAATATATAAATGAAAAACCATGGCAGCGTTCCAATAAGATTGTATTTACAAAGACAGGCAGCCAGCCGGATTTGAACTAAGGGGTCATGTTTTGCCAAACCCTGATGTCGACTTCTCAAGTGCGACAGAACAGGCCACGTAGGCCAGCCCCTTGACAACTGTGTGGCCTTCATCAGAGTGAGCCTCAGTTTCTCCATCTATAAAATGGTGACTCTCACAGCACCCAGGGCTGCATTGGGATTAAATGAGAGGACCTAAAGCATTTGGCACTGACTTCACCCTAGCATCCAGCAAGCACACAGAAGTGGTGGCTATTGGTGTTGTTATAAGTAGTACATGACCCCTCATGCCTTTTTCCTTCTTGCTTTTCATTAAATGAAATCACCCGTCAAATGTTTTATTATCAGACTCCTTTTTTGCCTTTATACTTCTTGAGTTCGAAGAAGGATAAGGAAAATACCTGAATTCCTACAATTAGTATAAAATTCACTTGCAGTAATTCACACAGTGATTGGGATGTAGTACCGAGTATGTGATAGCCAAGAGCATGAGGAAGAAGTTGAAAAACATAGGGTGGTAAAATGAAGACTATAAGAAAGTCCCTAACGACTTAGAAATCTCGTGAAATTTCCATTGAATAGGAATTCTGATGGAGAGATTTTTTTTTTTTTTTAGCATTTAGAGCTAAAACTACATGAGTTAGTGGGGTTTTTTGTTTTGTTTTGCTTTAACATTTGCAGTCAATTAATGGCTTGGCTGTGTTTATCCATGATTTCCTAAAGTGGAATCCATTGCTCATAAACCAGGAACTTTAAAACCAGTCATGGCATTTGCTTTTCAAAATGATCTGTTTATATTCTAGCTGAAACAGGATAAGTCACACATGCAAAACAGCTGTCTGTCGGTCATGAAGAACAGACTGTGTTCTACTTCTGGGGAACACTCGTTAAGAGCAGTCATTGTGCTGGGCCGATGCTTGTACGGGAATATATACAAGAGGTGGAAGCAGAACTTACCCAACCGGGCCTGACTTCTTTCAAGACCTGTGTGTCAAGGTTTAGAGAACAGGGTTTCTCAACGTTGGCACTACTGACGTTCTGGGCCAGCTAGTTCTTCATTATGAGAAGTCGTTCTGTGTTGGTATACGTGTAGCATCCTGACCTGTCCCCACCGCATACCAGGAACAACCCCCACCATGTCACACCCCAGTGTGACAACCAAAAGTATCTCCAGATTCTGCGGAATGTCTTCCCCTGGTTGAGAACCACTGGTGTAGACTGCAGATTCAGTAATGCCTCGAGATCCCCTATTCCAACATTTCTAAGCAAAGATAATTTATCCTATGGAAACATGCGAGTGGCATTTGGTAGGATGTCCTGATTTCAGACAGCCTCCCCTGCTGACCCAACTTGGAAATCCCCCCTCAAACTACCCCCACCCCCACCGGGGTTGATTTTCTTAAATTTGAAAACAGGGTGTGGTATTCTCTATGCAGTGTTTGTCTTGTTTGGGCCCGAATGTCTGAATATGTTTATTGTGTCCCCTCTCACTTTCCGTCTTGATGAATTTTGCTTAGACAAATAGTGGATGCGCTTTATGCTGGTTAACAAAGTTGAGTGTCCTTAATTATCGAAGAGTGATGCTAAGTCCACTATTAGTTTAACTGAAGAAAATTTCACTTAAAACTGTAATAAAAGGCAGAGCAATACAATTTTTTGGTCTCCTCTGTTTCCCATTCTGCTGCTAAGATAAAGATTTTTGGTGGCTTTCCTGTGTTGCATGACTGTTGAAGGGTTTAGTAAGGTGTTACATTATATGGGACTGGGAAGGGCTGGCGTCTTGAAGTGCACAAGAGGAGTCTGTTTACCTGTTTACTGGAACACTTTCCAGGTAAATGCTGGTACATCAGCTATATTACCAGAAGCAGATTGATTTATCTTTAGAGCTTTCTGTTAAACGGATCTATACCATTGTTTATAAAATAAGGTTGATATTACTCGTGTCTTTAGAACAAGTACCAGAAATTACCAGTTTTCTTTTTAACCAACCTTTGCACAAAGGATATATTGGTAGCAAGAAAAAATGAAATTGAAGTTTACTTTTTAGTAGATCTTACAGGAGGCACTCCATGGGAACGTGGCTGTATATTAAATCCATAATAAGATAAGTTATAGGGGATATTGAGAAAAGTGTCGCTATTTAAATTGCATCTTGAAAATGTTTATGCTAGGACATATATATAGCTTTCTGTATCACTATTCTGAGACTCACAGAATTTACCAACTTAATGAAATACCACATTTTCCACACTGGGGAGAATATGTTAATATACTATTTCACCTAATGCCATAGAATAATTACCCATGGAGAGATTTTTTTTCTGATATTATATAGCCTGGGAATAACTTCACCAAATTATTCCTGGGCTATTCTGTATTTACCATTTATTAAGGAGGTTCGCTTTACACTGAACAGTAATACCTTGAAAAGTAATTGTGGCCCATAGTATTGGATATTTTTAGAACGTTGGTTTTCCTGAGACATAATTACTTTAAGCTCAACCTATTTTGTACTGAATCTGCTTATAGATAAGAATCTGCCTTTGTTTCCCCCTATTTTATAGCACCGACGAAATGACCAAATAGCTCTTAATTTTAAGCTCTCAGTCCTGGGCAGGTCATGGCCACGCAGTAGAAGAGATCTTGTTGTGTGTTGTTAAAACATTATTTTCTAGGTTCTTCCTATTAGTGTGTACAGAAAATCCCTTGTGCCTTGGATATTTGTGATATTTACTAACTCTGTTATGAGTTTTTTTTTTTAAGAATTTATTTATTTATTTGACAGAGATCACAAGTAGGCAGAGAGGCAGACAGAGAGAGAGAGGGAAGCAGGCTCCCCACTGAGCAGAGAGCCTGATGCGGAACTCAATCCCAGGACCCTGGGATCATGACCTGAGCCAAAGGCAGTGGCTTAACCCACTGAGCCACCCAGGCACCCCTGTTAAGAGTTTTTATACTGTTTGAGAATATAGGAGATGAGATGAATCCAATACTTTTGTTATTGTATTAGAGTCTTGGTCAAAACTTCCAGCAGGAGCAAGTCTCAATTTTATGCAACCTTTTTTTTCTTTTTTAAGATTTTATTCATCCATTTGACAGAGATCACAAATAGGCATAGAGGCAGGCAGAGAGAGAAGGAGTGGAAGCAGGCTCCCCGCTGAGCAGAGAGCCCGATGCGGGGCTCGATCCCAGGACCCTGAGATCCTGACCTGAGCCGAAGGCAGAGGCTTTAACCCACTGAGCCACCCAGGCGCCCCAATTTTATGTAACTTTCTTTCCTGAATATCATGAAAAGGAAGCCAACTTCTTCCTTTCCTTCTCTTTTCCTGTACTTCAATTTTTCTTGAGAATGCTATGGTTTTCATCTTAACTCGCAACTACATTTGTAAGGAGAAAAATCTGGAGGACAGCCACTGATTAGCTAAAAGTTTCTGCACAGGAGCATGGAGACCGCATTGGTGCATATTCTTGTTAGAGACACAGCCTGTAGATCCATTACTAAATGCTCCCTCACCCCGCAACCGAAGTCCAATTGAAAATCCAAATTAGAGGGGCGCCTGGGTGGCTCAGGTCGTGATCTCAGAGTCCCGGGATGGAGCCCCGCATCAGGCTCTCTGCTCGGCAGGGAGCCTGCTTCTCCCTCTCTCTCTGCCTGCTTCTCTGTCTACTTGTGATCTCTCTCTGTCAAATAAATAAAATCTTTAAAAAGAAAAAAAAAGAAATCAAATTAGGAATAACACAAAATCTTCCAACTATCTAACATGAGACTTTTTCACGTCCGCACAATCTTTACCATTGCTTCTTGGCAGGGAACAAATTAGGAGGAATGAGGTGAGGCTGTCCTTCCTTCTTTCTAACTCCAGCTAAATTGCAGACACGTGACTTTGAAGTTATGCAATCACTGCAACCACTGGACCTGTTCTAGGTTAGGACAGTAGTCAGGACAGCTACTGTTAGAACAGTACCACACAAAACCCATTATTGCCAGTTTTATAGACAAATGGTCCTGCGTGGGCCCATTCTGTTAGAATGTACTATCCCATGGTTGGTTCTTTCTGCAAATAGCCATCCCTAGCAGTTATCGGCAACGAGACAAAAACATTCTTTGAAGATCATCATATAACGCTGTTTGTTTTCAGCTGTTTATTCTAGTCGGTGGGCCTCAGAACCAGAGAGGCAAACGCATTGTATGGTACTGACTTGATTTCTCAGAATTCAGAAGCTTCATTGGTGCCATTTGGACTGCAACCTAAAAGTTGCTGCAACTTTTACAGTATGATTGTTCTGGATGAGAACTTTCCTAGTGCTGTACAGAGCTGACTCGCCTTCTTCCTGTCCTGCACAGTGCCCTAAACAAAGTGCTAGATTGTCGTTTTTAGTAAAATGTCTACATACCGTCTACTGAATATAATCGAGCAAAACAGCACAAACTTGTCTTTTAAAAAATCTGAAGAATTGTTTTCTCTAGAGCTTCTCTGAACCAGTAGATAATTTTGTGTGTGTATATCACGATATTGTACTTTTTGAAGAGCAGAAACTCATCTTGGTCCAATTCCCAAAGCTGCACACAAAGCAGATGTTTAATCAATGTTTGTTGAACTCAGTTCATGAAAGGCGGTTTGTTGGGGAAACTAATTTTTAGTAAAGGTCCTTAATATAGAATATCCCCCCCCAAAACCATTTCCCCTCATATTTTATCTTAGAAGTTCAGTTACTTCTCTCTTGGTGAGCTGAGAGCCCAAATGAACAGCTACTGTTTCTCCCCACAGCGGCTATGGGGCTGATGTCTCCAGATAATTAAAAAAAAAAATTCCTTTTGTTCACTTTGGGGTGGTGGTTGCCTCTGGGTGTGACACAGAAGTCTTCCTTGCCAGACTTAAATTTTTTGACGGTGTCTTCTCCCCTTACAAAGAAGGATTCCCTTAACCTGGCTTGCCCTCCTCAGTTGAATCTTTCTCAAATCTGCTCAATTCCACAACTGCACATAATTTTTAAGTAAGCATCAAAGAGAAGAGTTATATTTGCATGTGAGCCAGTATAAATGGCAAAAATGTACTTTTCTGGGTAGCAGAAAGCCAGGAAATCAAGAAATTACCATCACTGTTTCTTGAAGGATAGTTCAACAAATATCAAATGTTGTGAGAAAATCTATGAAAATATTGACTTCATGGGGCCTGATTCCTTTCTGCTTAATGGATCTATACCAGATCTCAGGCAATTTCCATTTAAATACGTGCCCCTAAAGCCTTTGGAGTGTTCAGAGTGTTTGCTTTGTGGGCTGCATGAGGACATCGTGAATATATTTGAATTCCTCTTTGCCTTTTTAGTCAACTTAGCTATAAGATTAAAATCCAAATTATTTTCCCCAAGACAAAAAAATTAACTGTAGCTATGTCTTATTAGACCAGCCTGTGGGCTCTGTTGTTTTTTATTAGTCTATAAAGCACTAGGCATCCATTTTTCATGAGTGCCCATTTAAATCCTACAGAATAAAGATGGTTTTGGCATCCAACTAAATTTGAACTTATTTGGTATCTACCCTCTTCTCATAAAGAGCCCCCTGATGTCCCCTCCACTTTTTAGATGGGGGTTTGTCTCCTTTCAGAATACAAATATTCCAGAAAAGTTCTAAGTGGTTTTTGTTTTGTTTTGTTTTAACCCAGCAAACCATTTTAGTGCATTGTTGTTTCTGTTTAAATAATTCTTAAAATTCCACTTTAAAATGCAAGAAAATTGCTAGCTAAAAATTATAACTAGTGGAATAACAAGGTGATGTTTTTAAAAGATTTTATGAATTTATAGGGGTGCCTGGGTGGCTCAGTTGGCTAAGTCTCTGACTTTGGTTCAGATCATGGTCTCAGGGTGCTGGGATTGGGCCCCGTGTCGGGCTCCCCGCTCAGCAGAAAGTCTGCTTGTCTCTCTGTCCCTCCCCCTGTTTGTGCTCATTCACTCACATTCAAATGAATGAATCTTTTTAAAAAATGTATGAATTTAGGGGCACCTGGGTGGCTCAGTGGGTTGAAGCTTCTGCCTTCGGCTCAGGTCAGGATCCTGGTATCCTGGGATCGAGCCCCGCATCGGGCTCTCTGCTCAGCGGGGAGCCTGCTTCCTCCTCTCTCTCTGCCTGCCTCTCTGACTACTTGTGATCTCTGTCTGTCAAATAAATAAATAAAATCTTTAAAAAAAATGTATGAATTTATAATAATAATATTTAGTTCTTAACTAAGACCAGGAGCCGTACTGAGCATTTAAGTGCGTTATCTTATTGTAATACAACAACTGTATAAAGAACATATTATTCTCATTTTAAGTTATTTGCTTGTTTATTTTTTATTCCCATTTTAAAGTGAAATTTGCCTTAGGTCATGAGGCTCATGTCTATCTGTTCCAAAACTGAGCTCTTACACGGTACTGCACGTGGACCCCAGGGATAGCCTCTGGTAGGAGAGGTAACATTCGAAGTTGTCAGTAATTTCTTTAAGCCCTGTACATTCAATCACAGCTACACTAAGTACCATTTGTAGATCTGTTAGATTTAAACACAAGTGTGATATTCACATTACAATGATGGCAACATGCTTTTCATAAAATCGTAATAGCTACTCTGCTCCATACTGTGCTAAATGCTTTCACATACATTCATTCTTCAATAATATTCTTCATTCATTCTTCATAACTGTGTAAGTGGTAAGTTTTATTTGCCTTATGGTGCAAAGGTAGACACTGAGGCTTTGCATATGGCTTAGAGACTGCAGAGATGGGATTGAATTCAACCCTATCCCTTCACCCCATATCAGAAAATAAAATTATAGAGAGAAGATCATTTAACTGTAGGGTACAAGGAGGACCTCTATTGGGAAGGAACTTCCCGATCCTGTGCCTGTGTGTAGATGGGTACGTTGATATGTAAGCAAACTTCTTTTACAAAAGCCTAACTATTCTATACATAATGTGTGGCCGCTTACTGTCTTTTTAACAGCAACCATGACAGTTTTCATGTCTGTAAGTAGAGCTGTCCAACATCATTTATAATGGCACATAGTCTACATTCGATTGCTGTCCCTTAGTTTAGTTAATCCCTCCAGGTTGGATAGTTGAGTTACTTTTTGTGCTATTAAAATACAAATGAAGTTGAATTTGTGATGTTGAATTTGACTGTTCAAACTTGACAGCAAGTCACTGGCTATGGCATGAGGGTCTATGGCATGGGGACAGGCTTCTGTGAACACTTATGTTGCAGCAAAAAACGGTTCAATCATTGGATTGGGCATAACCCTTATAATTAGGACACCTCTTTCAAGAAATACGACAGCCTCTCATCTTTCCTTTGCATGTTAGAAAATTTTCCCTGCGTCTGTTCTTACCTGTGACTTGGAGGTAGATACCATCTCCTGTCCCATAACCTCACCTCCAGCAAGGCTTCTCCCTAGAAGTACATAAATAAAGGATGAATCTTACCTGTACTTGATCATCCAAACCTTGCACATTCCGGGAGATTGGAAATATTGTACCTACCCAAGTCAGAGCTTAAGAAACCTGCATTCATTTATTCATTCGAAAATATTTCATGATCATTTCCTGTGTGTCATGAATGGTCCTGACCCATCAATCTAGGACTTGTCAATGAGGATGCTTTGCCTGCCGTGAGAGAGGACCATGTGCATTTTGACCTTAAAGGTCATTAAAGGACCTTAAACATGAACTTGTGAGCAGGGCTGGTTCTAGGCCTGATTCCATGGCACCATGATTCTGTGTGTTGTCTTCCTTTACTTCTGGACTCCAACCTCAGACACAGTGATCGGGGCAGAAACAGGACTGTCTCTTGTTGGCTGTTTCTAAGAGCAAGAAGACTGTTCTTGGAAGCCCCGCCACCTACAGGCCTCCCTTACAGATCTCACTGGTCAGATGTGGACACCTACCCACTCTTAATTACTGACCAGAGATCTGCCCACTGGTGGTGAGGGTAGGGTCAGATTCTGGGTAGTTCATGGTCCTATAGAGAAAATGGAAATAACTGAGCACAATCTGGGTGGAGGAAGGAGGATGCACAGAAAGGGGCTTGACACTCTCTATTAAAGAGGAAGCTGGCATCATGAAGTGATGCAAATCATCGTCCCAGCAGAGGGAATGGCAGGTGCAAAGGCCTTGAGGCAGAAATGTGTTTCTTGTTGCGTTTAAAGAACAGGAAGATGAGCAGGGCTGGAGCCAGTGAGTGGGACAGGTCATAGCCCTCTGAGTTGATGTGACATCCCCAGGTCCTTAGCCTGAAAGCAGGATGATTCACCGGCGGCTTTAGAGCAGAGCAATGGCATGTTTGTGAGTGGTTGTGTGAAGGACTTGGAGATGAGTAGTAGGAGTAAGAATGGAAGTTGGAGGGGCACCTGGGTGGCTCAGCTGGTTGAACAGCCAGCTCTTGGTTTTGGCCCAGGTCGTGATCTCAGGACCATGAGACTGAACCCGCGTTGAGCTCCATGTTCAGTGGAGAGTCTGTTAGAAGATTCTTTCCCTCTGGCTCCCTTCCGTGTGCATGGGCCTGTGCGCCTGCACTTGCTGGTGCTTGCGTGCTCGCTCTCTCTCTCTCTCTCTCTCTGTCATAAATTAGAAATCAATCTATCAATCAATGTATCTTAAAAAAAAAAAAAAGAATGGAAGTTGGTGATGCAGAAAACTGGTCTACCCTGAGTAGAGAAGTAGAGAGAATTGGGAAATATGGAAGAATTAGTTTTGACCACTCTTGGTGATGAATTGGATCTGGAGGAGGGGATGGAAGAGACAGTGTCAAAAACGACTTGTGGGTTTCTGTCTGAGCGTTTAGAAAACTGACCTTGCCATTCCTAAAGAAATGATCAGACTGGGGCACCTGGGTGGTTTAGTCGGTTGAGCATCTGACTTCGGCTCAGGTCATGATCTCAGGGTCCTAGGACTGAGCCCCACGCTGGGCTCCCTGCTCAGTGGAGAGCCTGCTTCTCCCCCCCTGTCCTCCATGCTCATGCTCAAGCATGCGTTCTCTCTCAAATAAATCTTACAAAAAAAAAAAAAGTGATCAGAGTAAGGGCAAAATCAGTCACTTTCAATAAAGTGAATTTGAAGTTCCCATAAAGTATTATTCAGAAATTAGAGTAGCCTTAATAGCAGGACGGTTCAGACACCATCCAAAACCTTCTCTTTGTATGAAACCATCACATTTTCGCAGTAACCCAATGAAGCGGATGCTGTTGTTATCCCCATTTTACAAATGTGGTAACTGAGACCCAAAGAAGTTAAGTAATTGGGCCAGAGTCCATACAGCTTGTAAGTTGTTTTAAATCAGAACAGCCTTCTAGGCCAGAAGCTTACATTTAGAAATATTCAGCTTATCCATGTTCAAGCCACAGGAGTGAATGAAGTTGTCTAGGGAGAGTTGAGCTATGGGAATTTCCATGATTAAATCAAAGTCTGATAGACACACAAAAACTATAGAGGAGAATGGGAAGAAGGAAAAGGAGAAGGTCTTCCTATAGGTTGCCTTAAAAAAAAAAAAACCCACAACAAATGTTAAATTGTTAAAAAACAAAAATATCTGACTCCTAACAAATGGGTTATAAAAGGTTCCTAACTTCTGCCAGAGAGTGTGTGGAACATGGACCTGTTACATCAGCACCGGAAGTTCTGCCCCTTACAAACTATAGTTTCTATAAACTTCTGCAAGTCACTCCTTTGCATTAGGATTAGGTTCAACTGCATGAAACAAAATCATAATAACTTAAGATAGGAGTTTATTTCTCTCTCATGGAAAAATGCAGAGGCAGACGGTTCAAACCTGTCACGTGTAATGGCTCCACGAAAGTCTTAAGGACCTAGGTGCCACCTGGCTTACTGCTCCTTCATTACTAGGAGGTGACCCTTGTCCTCATAGTGGCTGCCAAGTTCCCACCATCACAGCTTTGCTCTAGAAAACTGGGTGAAGGGAAAAGCAGATCAAAGAAATGGCACATCCCTTCACTTTAACAAACTTGGCAGAAGTCCTAACACTTCAGCTTACAGCTCAGTGGTCAAAGGTTGGTAATATTTCCGCACCTACCCTCAGAGGAGGCTACGAAACAGTCATTCAGCTGGGCAGAAAATCAAGAAGCTTTCACTAAAGAGAAGAAAGAATGGATATTGGCAGGCAACCAGACATCCTTGCCACTGTCAATTTGCTCTTTTGTAAAATAAGGATTACCATATTGGCTTTACCTCTTCTGTTGGTTTGTTGTAGGGATCGAATAATACAATGGGCAAGTGTTTGATAAGCGATAAAACATGGCCGTTGACTCCTCTTGCACACAGTAGGCGTTTATATTTTGAATGAGAAAATCGGAAAAAGTTAAGATTTTCCACTAATGTGTAGCTGCAAAAAGGCAAGAAATGTGAATTGGAAAGACAGGATATTTTTCTTCAATTTTTGCCTTTCAATGAGAAGGCAATTTCAGAGCAACCAAGACTGATATTTGATTAGCTCTGCAGTAAAATGTCTCATCAGTTTTGCCAACTCAGGCACTGTCTGAGGAAGGCAGGAGAATTATCTACAGCAGTTGTCTCATTAACCCACCTGGTCCTTCCCCTTCTGACTTCCTGGTAACATGATGAGGATTCTAGGTCTGCACTGAGGGGAATGGCTCTGTGGTTAGGAAACTAGTTGCCCTCGAGGCAAAGTGTAGCCCGTGACTGTGCCTGGAGATTCTCAAAGCAGAAGAAATTCATTTCCCTGTGAATTCCTGACTGCCCTAGATTTATTTTATCTGGGAATGTTAATATTCTTTTTAAGTTTTGAGTTTGTCTCCAGAAAGATGATGCTTTTGCCTTTAATAACGACCTTTAAAGATTGTTCTGTCCCACCGAGCAAAGTATTTCTGTTACCTCTCATTCATTATACAGGTGCTTTGTATGTTCCATATCCATTTCCCTTTGCTCTCCGAGTGGAATGGTACTTGCTTTGGGATGGTACTTTCCATTTTAGGATTTCAAAGGGTAGGAGCTTCATCTTCTACTTCCTTCACTCCCCTGTCCCATCACTCAAGTGGTACAATGAATGTGTAACAAATACTTGCGGGGTTAATGCACCATAACCTCATGGGCTCATGGGCTGTGAGCGAATCTCCCAAAAGTGCCCATGGGGACAGAGAGGAGGTCAGAGGCCCGAACTTGGCCCATTTCTTGGGAATCTCTGTTTTTACCTTCCTTGACCTGAGGCCTTCTCATCTGACACCTGGAAACTTTGGAAAGGGGACAGGGACTAGCACAATCAGGGCTAATTTAGTTGTGACAAGTTTTATTATGTCCCCTCAAAGAAAAACTGGAAATATGCTTTATCAATTAAAAGACCGAATTATAAGTAAAATGTTCTAACTCACCGTTTAATTTCTGCAACGTGGGGACGTTTCCCAGTTGGAACCAGGGCTGTTCAGTTAGTTTCATTGCTGCTCTGTAGCATTTGATGGTTATTAGCTGTGCTTTCTGGAGCCCTCCAGCGAAGACCCAGCAGCCGGCCTCCCTCGCACACTGTCAGACGAGATGAACCAATAGTACATTCAGACAGAGCATAACCACAGAACCTATCAACACCCTAGATTTGGAGTCAGGAGATGTTTAATGAGAACACACTAAGTGCCAGTTATTAGTCTAGAGTTTTCATGTGTTCATATAAGGATTCTACAATCAGAGAAGTAGATATGATCGTTCCTTTGCTCTTAAAGAAGTGCCATTCTGAGATCAATAAATGAACGTGCCCGTACCCACAGAGATAATTGATGATTGGCACGTAGACCTCAGTGTTCACAGTTCAAATTCTAGGCTCTGAGGTCAGTATTTCATCATTAAATAAGAATTTTAAAATACACTCCTAATTCGATGTGAATTCAGAACTTCTTAAGGAGAAAAATTAATTGATGACTTCCCCTGCTGAGACCTCTTTAGAAATTGAACATCTTTCTTAGGGCACCTGGGGGGCTCAGTGGGTTGGGCCTCTGTCTTCGGTCATGATCTCAGGGTCCTGGGATCGAGCCCTGCGTTGGGCTCTCTGCTTGGTGGGAGCCTGCTTCCCCCGCTCCCTCTACCTGCCTCTCTGCCTACTTATGATCTCTCTCTATTAAATAAATAAATAAATTCTTAAATTATTTTTAAAAAAAAGAAATTGAACATCTTTCTTACAGAAGAATAATGAAAGGGCCCCAAAGGAATTATTGACAGGACAAAAAGAATAGGACATTTACCTCTGAAAAAAGACTAATGGAGCTCAATTTCTGTGTTCTGAAACAAGGAAAATTAAAAGTTCCTCACGAAGACCTCAAATAATACATCAGTGGTTTCTTTCTTTTCTGAATAATAGTTCAGGCAGACCCAAGTTGGAACGATGGATGGCAAAAACACACAAATTATACACACAGGGGAAAGAGAGCGAGGCTGTTTTAGCAAGGACCCGCATTCCTGCGAAAATATTTTCTCCAGGAGCATAGTTTAGATTTCACACAGTCACTATGCAAATGACAAACGGCGCTGAAAAACTGGTCTGTGAACTAATGGGAGATAAACGAGGAAACTGTTATGTCATCCGAGAAAGAAAATGAGAAATCTGAGCTTAAAAGCAGGTAGACTCAGGCAATGATGCCTCCGTGGGATCTGAGGTCTTCACAAGGTGCTCTGTCATTTCTTGTTCAATAGGTAACCCAGGGGCCCTTATTATGAGATCTTGGAATGAGCTTGGGTTGGGGGTGGGGAGGGAAGGCTGAGGAGTGTGTTAACCTTGACAGTATCATGGGAGAAGAGACTCTTTGAAAAAGTTGAATTTAAAAATGTATACACTGCTTGGTCTTGTACATCCTCAAACCATCCACGAGGTTTGGGGTGTGAGAAATGACTGACCCCTTTCTAGACTGAGGAGCTCTGAGCCCCTTTAACTGCCTGTCTGAGTTCGTGGATTCTGGGCAAGTCCCCTGAGGCCTCTGCATCTAACTCCCTGCACCTGTAGAAGGGGTCAAAAAAAGACACTGCCTTGGCATTTTGGAAATGATGCCCCATGGAATGCTGGTCTGTTTTGAGAGCTCAGTGTGTCCCACTTGGGAACACCAAGCAGCCATATTTGTGGTTAAATTAAGTTTGGGAACCAAAGCGTTAGTGTTTATAAGGTTTTTTGTTTTTTAAGATTTTATTTATTTATTTAACAGAGATCACAAGTAGGCAGAGAGGCAGGCAGAAAGCAGGCTCCCCATCAAGCAGAGAGCCTGATGTGGGGCTCTATCCCAGGACCCTGGGATCATGACCTCAGCCAAAGGCAGAGGCTTAACCTACTGAGCCACCCAGGTGCCCCAAAGTTTATAAGGTTTATTGCAGACCTTCTCAGAGCCTTAAAAAGGTTAAAATGTGATTCTTTGAGAATATGGTATGTTAGCCATAATTGCAGAGCAACAACATTGGGAAATTTGATACCCTTCCTACATAATGGAAATGTTACGAAGATCTAATGAGGTAATAAATGGAAAAGCATTTGGAAAGAGGGGCTCCTGGCAGGCTCAGTCGGTGGAGTGTGTGACTCTTTATCTCTGGATTGGGAGTTTGAGCCCTAGGTTGAGTGTAGAGATTACTTAATTTTTTAAAAAGCACCTATTAAGAATAAAGCACTATATGAACATTAGACATGTTTAAAGACTTCAGATTCTTTGAGGGTTTTGGCACTGACTAACATCACTGAAGTGATCTTCCTCCTTACCAACCTGAAGGCTGTGGATTTAATTGGGAAGGGTGTTAGATTCTAGGCTTTGGTAGGAATGCCATAGTATGTTTTCTGCAGTGTGATTCTTAGACTGCTCACACCGAAATTACCTGGGCTGCTTATTAGTGCCTTCGTGTTACTGGTTCAGATCAGTGACCAGGGATCAAAAGTTTTAGCAGATACTTGAGTTGATTCTTACCTGCACTGAAGTTTGAGATGCATAGCCTGGAGGGTCTTGGCATAGAGTTCAAAGTCTGCAAACTTCACATAATTCCTTAGTGGTAAAGTGGTAAGGAACTTCACACCTTTCTGGCCAGGTGGTCTGCCTGAAACTAGAGGAAACTTTTTATTTTTAGATAACTTTTATCGAGTCTCCAGTCTATGCCCCCAAAGGGTGTGTTTAGTACACACCTGCTCATCCTTACAAGTCAATAGTATTCCTAGGTTGTGGGAAAGCAAGCGGAGAGGACTTCCTGAAAGTTACATAGTGAATTTGTTAGAGCCCTTTAGTGAGAGGTAAGAGAGAACCCAACCCACTTAGGCTTAAGTTAAAAAGAGAATGTATTGTTGAAGATAATGTCCACTGTTAGAATGCTTTCAGGAAGGGCTGGATCCAGGAGCCCAAATGATGCCATGAAGTCTAAGTTTCACCTGAGCCATCCATCCTTCAGTTCTTTTCTTTTCTGTTGTTTCAATTCTCAGACAGGCTCTCCCTTCAAGGTGGCAAGAATATTCCCAGCAGCTTCATGCTGTAGAGCAAGGGTTGGCAAACTATAGTTCAAACGGCTGGCCACCTGGTTTTATCAATAAAACAGTATTGAACATAGCCATGCCCATTTGTGTATATTTGTGGCTGTTTTCATGCCCCAGGAAGTTAAGTATTTGCAACAGAGTTGTACGGCCCATAAAGCCTAAAATATTTAGGATTTGCCTTTACGGAAAGGGTTTGCTGACCCCTGCAGGAGAAGCCAGGTTTTGTTGAGGTTTGATTTTGAATCTGTGGGAGGCACTACTTACTTATTTCTAGATTATCAGACCCTAGAGTCTGATGTTTTAAGATAAAGAATCAGGGTGCCCAGGTAGCTCAGTCAGTTAAGCGTCTGCCTTTGGCTCAGGTCATGATCTCATGTTCTGGAACTGAGTCCTGCATGGGGCTAGCTGCTCAGTAGGACCCTGCTTCTCCTTCTCCCTCTGCTCCTTCCCCCAGGGGTTTCCTCTCTCTCTCTCCCTCAAATAAATAAATAAAATATTTTTCAAAAATGAACAATGAACCTACATTACTTAAAGATTGTTGCTTTGGATTAACACAAGACTTGGGAGTTCATTTACAGTTTAAATAAGTTCCATTCCCAACACAAATATATTCTATTGATTAAAAAAACAATAGAACATTCTGTAAGTTTTTGTAGTCCTTGCGGGCTTTGGTGGGTGAAGGTTAGATTCCCATTAGATGAAACAGGAATTTTGTATTGAATGTCTCAGGAAGAACTTGGTTTATAACATCTATTATCTCGATAAGTAAAACAACACAGATATGCATAAATTTAAATTTTAAAAAACATTGCCCCCACCTGTCCGGTCTGTTAGCAGTGCTCTTTGTTCGTTGACTGCCTGTGGTCATGGAACGCCAATATCCTCTCCACACAGTGCTTAGAAAATAGGAAGTATTTGACATAATAGGATTGTTCCCTCTCAAAGCATTGGAAATTACCATTGTGGCTTAGAGATTCTTTTCATATTAATGAAGTCTGAGTGAAGGTTTTTAAGTTTACGTCCCCTGCTTTGACCAGGCTTAGAGAGAGCCTGTCTAATGGGCAATCCCAGTTGAAACAGCGTGTCTATTAATAGCCCCAGCTGAGCCCAGAATTGAGGCTCATTGCCTGGTCTCATCGAGGCCCAGTGCCTGGTCATTCAGTCCCTGACTGAATGGCTAGGGGCAGGGGTGGGGCCGCGGAGAGTGCAGCATTCTGATTGGCCCACGCTTGGTCACGTGCCCACCTCCCCGTTTCAGGAGTGAGGTCATCCTTTCCTGAACCACCAGGACTGGAAGTGGAGAAAGATGACTCCAGAGGAAAAGCAGGACCTTTTTGCCACCTGCTGGGAGGCCAAAAAAGAACTCCGACCCACCCATAGCCCCTTAAGTGGTGGGTTCAGGATCTGGACCCACATCCTCCTGGTTTTAAAACTAACATTCTTTCCACTGTATACAACATACAGCTTTTGCTGAATGAAGCAGATCTGACCCTATCCCAGGCCAGACTCTGGTCCCTACTGAGTTCCTAATCGCAGCCCATGGTGTGGGTGCAGAGTAGACAAGGTCCTTATGGTTCTACAGGTCCTGCTGACCTGGGATGGGTCTCCTGCACACAGGGATGCATGTATTTTATGACCTCTCAGGCTAGGGCGGACAACTGGTGTTTTCTCTTGCTGGAGTAGGATCCATTTCTATTGGCATCTGTTTCGTAAGTGGCCTTTTCAAAAAGAGCCTCATGTCCATGCTTCTCCCAGGAGCCCTCCTGTAACTCCAGCAGGACAAAAGAGCCGCGCTTTCCTAGAGTGGGCAGGCGTTCCTGAAAACAGACAAGGCTTAATTAATAGCAGGTGTTTCTTCTAAGCATCCTGTCTTTGTGGCCATTAGTTCCTCCTCCATTTCCCCGAGGGTAAGACGGGGATGATGATAATTGCACTGCCTCGTGAGATTAGTGTGGGGTCCAGAAGACACTACCACCAGTGGCTTGGTCGGTGCCTGGCACAGACTCAGTGAGTAAAAAGGGGTGGGTGTTTCGTCGCTGTCCTCGTCATCCTTGTCAATGACGAAGGAAGCACCATCCTGTGTGGGATCTCCCTTCCTGGTGTTGGGAAACTGGCCACCCTCTTACCGGTGAGCCGAGTTCCATACACTACATTAGTCTGGCCGCCGAGCCTCCTTCTGCTATAATGGCCTGTACATCTTGAGCCAGTTCAGTTGCTCCCTTTGCTCTCCTTACAAGTCAGTGCATCTTAGGGCCCTGGATTTAGGGCCATGCTGATATTCCTCTAGGATTTCACTTACTGCTTTAAGAGAAGACAAGCAGAAAGACTCCGGCCATCTTTGATCCCATAGGATCCATGCATTCCCTCTCTCCCAGCCCTCCGCATACCGGCACGGTGTCCTTGTGTCCTTTAGCCAAGGTGGCTGTAAAGGATGGTCTCAGTCTGTTCAGTGTTCAAGGAAGTGAGGAGCCCATACGTGCATCCTTTGGGCTCTGCTCCCGGCAGTGGGGGGACCTCCCTCCTCCCAGGCAGAAATCTCCGGAGCCAGAAGAAAAGGAGAGAGTTGGCCAAGTGCCTGAGCAGATAGGCTGAGAAGGATGGGCCCAAGTGTATGCTTCTCCCACCACGTCCCGACCCTCAGGAGAGCATCACACTGGTACATCCTTTATTGGTTCTTACATGGTGAAGAATCCTCTTTTTGTAGCAACAAGACTGAGAAGCAGCTCTCAGCACGGACATCTACATGTCCCTGCAGAGGCACCATGGCCAAGACTCAGATGTCATGATGGTGTCTGAGGGTTGTGTCCAAACTGTAAGTGTGGCTTCCCATATGGTGTACTTAGTGGCACCCAGGCAGAGAAGGCAGCTCTTTGTCCCTCCTCACTGGGGCCTGCGACACTCACAGCAACTTTGGATTGAGATGGACGAATCGTTTGTTAAAGGCAGCTGTACCTCCATGAACACAAGGCTGGGCCTGTATCGGGTTCATATACCTCAGTTCCATCCATCTTTGACGGATGGTAAGGGACGGGGAAGAAGGGGGTGCTCAAAGGGTTGGAAGACTGGGTAAGGGCAGTGAAGGTCAAAGGAAGGGCGGAGCGAGTGGATGGGTGAGAATACCTGAGACCCTTGTACTCAGCCATACTAATACCATTGGGGTTTCGGGCATCATGTTTGCATTTGCACTGAACCCGTTAGTGGCCCCGTGGTCAGTGGGCAGTGCTGTCTTATCTGCCACCTCCTTATAGACTGATAGGCGTTCTTCAAACCAGGTAACCTGTCCTGGGCCAAAAGAGCCTCCGTGGGCCCCCACGGCCCCCTCCTCAGCAGCCCACCCCTTGTCCCCTCGACCCCCTCCTCTCCATCTTCTTCCCACTCCTCAACTCATGCACAGGACAGGAGCTCCTGATTTTTAGAATAAAAACATGTCTGTCCTTTGTTTTGTTTTAAACATACTTCACAGTTAATACAGATCAGTCCTAGGTGGGACCAACGCTCTCCAGAGAGTTCTGGCCTCCCTAAGACCATGTGGTGTAACTTCAGGAGTGAAAAGGGGAACATAGAGGCCTCTCTCCCGTGGAAGCCCAGTCATCCTTCATTTTCCTGCCCCAACGTATCTCTGTAAAATGGAAAGTGTCTCTCTCAAAGCGGGGAAGCCACAGGCGTGGAGCATTTCCTGCGCGCCTGGGTACCTGTGTGCTGTCAGTCTGCTTTTGTGAGGGAAGGTAAGGCCACCAGCGGCAGAGAGGCCACACCGGGTTCCCCTGCGTCGCTGACCAACCAGCCGACCTCACCCCCATCCCGAGCTTCGCCGCCACTCCCAGGATGTGAGATGGGGTGAAAACTTAACCCCTTCAGGAAGCTGGAAGGAGAAGTGAATGTTCTCCATAAACTTCCTATTTCAGATTCCTAGGTGGACTAGTCTAGTCTCAACTCTGGGCTGAGAGGCAGGTATCCAGTTGGTGAGAGTCTTAGGTCCTCCAAAAGCCTAAGGAGCACTTGGCACCTGGAGAGATTTGTGGGGGTGGGGGCGCGGGGGGACGCCTTGGCCTCTGGCTCTGTTGATGACTGGGCGCCACAGAGCCGAAGCACGGTGCCATCCTCTCTCCCTCCTGGACTTCTCAGGGGACCATTGTAGGACCCTTTCCGGGACACCAAAGTTGGTCCTTCCTCTAGATAAGCCTTGAAGGCCAGGCCACCATGAGAGTGAGAATGGTAAGGGTGCCGACTTAGGTCCTCCCCCGCCCCAGCCCACACTCCCACGGCATGCTCTAAGAACCCACCAGAAGCCACCCCAGGCTGCCAGAAGGGGTGGGCTTCAGGGCACACGCAGACACAGGGGTCTGGACTCTGGTCTTTTGAATCCCGCCTCACTGAAGTCTCTTCCCTCCTGCTTTTCTCAAGGGACAGGAAAATCACGTCCCAACCATTTCCCCCATCTCCCCCACCGCCCCCCAAGCAGAGTGAATTCCAGACTGCCTAGTCACTTGAACAGCATTTACCTGGTTGGAAGTGCTGGGAAGACCCACCCCCACCCCTCCCCAGAGCTCCACTGGCCAGCAGAGCTCAGAAGCTCAGCTGTCTGGCCTCCTGCCTTTTGGTTCAGTCTTCTGTCCTGGCAGTCGACATTTGAGCTGAGTCATGTCTAAATGAACAGTTTCTCCAGACACCTGTCTCCTCTCTCTGCGGCACGAGGAAGCCGCCTTTGAGAGCCGTGGGCTTGGGCCTAGTAGCCTTTTCATGGACTGTTTCAAAAGAAGGCTGTTCTTGGGGGAGCCTGGGTGGCTCAGTGGGTTGGGCCGCTGCCTTTGGCTCAGGTCGTGATCTCAGGGTCCTGGGATCGAGCCCCGCATCGGGCTCTCTGCTCAGCAGGGAGCCTACTTCCCCCTCTCTCTCTGCCTGCCTCTCTGCCTGCTTGTGATCTCTGTCAAATAAATAAAATCTTTAAAAAAAAGAAGGTTGTTCTTTCTGGTCTAGGTGCCCTTCCCTTCCACTCCTGTGAGGTGGGACACACTTGAGGCTGAGCCTGGTTTTACTTTCTGTTGCTCTTCTTCCTATCCTTAGTGTGGAGTGCCAATCCTCACTCGTAAACCCTCCAATTTCATTATCTGGTGGCGAAGCAGCCAGGTTGGGAGACAGCCCCTCTCGTCAAATGAATTGGGGAAAAACGTAATGTGGATGATTAAAATATAAATCAATTAGAGTAATCCAGTCTGCTCAATAATCTGTACTTAAGAGCTAAACATCTTGAATTTAATAATGTACTTATTAAAGATCCATTTAACTCTGGGGCTATAATTATGCCTTTATAATGCTCTGTCAGCTTCTTGCCACTCTAGGTTTTTTTTTTTAAAAGGCACTCCTAATTTCTTATAATTATTTTAATGTAATTTTGGAATAATTTTTATTCATTTTTTTTTTTAAGTTGGATCATGAAACAGCTTTTTGGTCCTGGTGGTGCATTTTTCTTAAGACAACTAGCGATACTGATTTTATACTTTTCTTTTTTTAAAAAAGATTTTATTTATTTATTTGACAGAGAGAGATCACAAGTAGAAGGGCAGGCAGAGAGAGAGAGGGAAGCAGGCTCCCCGCTGAGCAGAGAACCCGATGCAGGACTCGATCCCAGGACCCTGAGATCATGACCTGAGCCAAAAGCAGCGGCTTAACCCACTGAGCCACCCAGGCGCCCCCTGATTTTATACTTTTCAAGAAGTATCTGAATGAACAGAACCCGGTGTCCTCATTCATTCACTTTTTAGCAAACTTACTGGATGTCAACTGTGAGCGCAAAACTCAGTATCAATCCTAACTCCTGTCCTGATTTTTTTTTGAAGGATTCAGCATATAATTTCTTCCTTTATCAAACTTTTAGAAATTTTTTAAGATTTTTTTAATGTATTTATCTGAGAGAGAATGAGTGAGAGAGAGCATGAGAGAGGAGAAGGTCAGAGGGAGAAGCAGACTCCCCAAGGAGCTGGGAGCCCGATGCGGGACTCGATCCTGCAAGTCCCGGATCATGACCTGAGCCAAAGGCAGTCACTCAACCAACTGAGCCACCCAGGCGCCCCTCTTCCTTTATCAAACTTTTAATAGAAAATGTTTCAGGTTGGCCAAAGTTAGAGACGTCTCAAACTGGATACTTTAAAAATTTTACCTTTCATGTCTTAGACCAGAGACGCAAAAGAAAGAAACATGGAAACTCTCCCAACCCCACGCAGATACCGAGATATGCACAAACTTGTGCGTGGACTTTCAGTGGTGTGATGGCCCCATGAAGACTGTTGGGATCTGTAGGGACTGCTGTTTAGAGAGGTACTAGCAGATGATTGAGTCAGCCACTCAGAGGTTCTTGAGACCCAGGCAGGAAATGAGAAGCTTCTCCTGTAAGTTGTGGGAAGCCACAGAAAGCCGTTGGGAAAAGCAGGCTTCTGGAAGTATAATCCTACAGTAGTATAAAATACAGGTTTGAAGGCCAGACAGAGGCTGAGGTTTGGAATGGAGGTTTGGGGACTTAAATCTGGATAAGCCTCACTTGGGTTATAAACGAAGGTGAGAAATGGGAATAAGGCAGTGAGTTTGAAAGAGAAAGCGATCGTGTGAAAACTGGGTCACTAGATGGTCCTGACTTCCTTCCTGGACTCAAAACCCCCGTGGTTTTGCCACAGTTCTCACATCTGTCTCTCCCCCATGGAGACTCAGCTACTGAGCACCTTTGAAGAAGCCCCTAATCCAAGCAATGGATACCATTTATTCACTAATTTTTTTAGAAGATTTTGAAAGCTTTTTTTTTAAAAAAAATTTTTTTAATAAAAACTATTTCTTTTAAATAAATGCCATTAAATCTTTTTAATAAATACCATGTAATAAATGCCATGTATTTATTTTTTTTTAAAGATTTTATTTATTTGAGAGAGAGTGAGCATGCACGTGAGAGAGAAAGAGAGAGCACGAGGTGAGGGAGAAGGAGAAGCAGGCCCCCCACTGAGCCAGGAGCCCGATGCGGGGCTCGATCCCAGGACCCTGAGCCAAAGGCAGAGGCTTAACCACTGAGCCACTCAGGGGCTCCACTTAAGAGAATTTTGGTCACAACTTTTGTTTATTCTTTTTATTGTTTAAAGCACTTTCATGTAAAGAGAGGAACTTCCAGGTTCAGCGTGGTTGAGGCTATTTGCTTGTTGCCTTTGGTTGCTTCTCCTTCCTCACTGTAGCTGGTTTTCTTCCCTTCTCTCCTCCGCCCCTCTGCAGTCGATACTCAACTCAGAGTCTCCTCATTGGGTCCCTTCCTCCCCTCAGCCCCCAGTCACCCACTGGACTCATCTCCCCGAGGCCCCATCGGATGTGTGACACTTGGGCTCAGGGACCTCTGTCCACACTTTCAGAATAGAGTCTCCCGGTGACTAACCATAGTTCAGTTCGGAATAGAGTCTCCCGGTGACTAACGCCTGCCTATGCGGTTTTGATCCCACCACCTCCTCTTCTCCCCGGAAGCTCAGCCCCCCTTCCCCTCTGCTGGCAGCCCGGCCCACCGTCCACATCCAGCCTCTCCTCCCACATCTGGGCAGATTTCCCTTCATTTGTTCTCTCCGTTGCCCTAAAATGTGAAATCCCGCTTCCAAAGATACTTCTCAGAAAAACTGCATTCTTTGGCTCCAAAGCCCTTGTCATGGAACTACCTCCCATCCTCTGTGCTGCTTTCTTTTCTAATCAGTTTTTTTCTTTTTTTAAAAGATTTTATTTATGTATTTGACAGAGATCACAAGTAGGCAGAGAGGCAGGCAGGAGGTGGCGGGGGGGTGGTGGTGGGACACAGGCTCCCCGCTGAGCAGAGAGCCCGATGCAGGGCTCGATCCTAAGACCCTGAGATCATGACCTGAGCGGAAGGCAGAGGCTTTAACCCACTGAGCCACCCAGGCGCCCCTAATCAAAGTCTTTTTTAAAAAATGGAAAGTCTTGGGGGCATCTGGGTGGCTCAGTAGGTTAAGTGTCCGACTCTTGAACTCAGCTCAGGTCTTGATCTCGGGGTGGTGAGTTCAAGCTCTGCTGAAAATAAAAGGGGCGGTAGGCGAGGGAGGTCTTCACTTTCTCTCCAGTCATGAAACACTAAAACTTCAGCCAGTGCCGCTTCCTTGTCCTTCCTCACGTTGATCTGGAAAGTTGCCGAGAGCCCGTGATTCTGCCACCTGGCTGGATCTCGTCGTCTGCCAGGCCCCTTCATGCCCTGCCTGCGTTCTAGTCACTTCCCCTTCAGAGGATTGCAGTGGCCTCTCGTTACTCTCTGCCACCTGTGTCTTCCAGTTCAAGCTCCCATTGCTGTTTCAGTGCTAGTCCTAGAAATAAATCTGTGTTTTCTCCATCACGCTCATTAACACGAAGCTCGTCCCCCACCCAGACACTCTCGATCTCCTCCACTGTGTTCTACTTTCTCTTTAACACCCCCCCCCCAAACACGCTTCTTCAAACACAGTGCACAGTTGACTTAGTTGTCCTGTGTGTTACCGGCTCTGCCCCCTGCCCTCCCAGCCAAAGAAAGCTCCATGAGTTGGGGTTCTTAGCTGTTCTGTTTGCTGACCTAATTCAAGCCTCTGGTACATGGTGAGCACTCAGTACATATCTGTTGCCTGTCATAATGTCCATGCCTGTCTTCACATTCTCGTCCTTTCCTCTCTGGTTGTAGAATAAAACCCAGACGCCTGATAGAAACTTCCCGAAGCTTGCCTACTGGCCCTCCAGACTCCTCCAACCCCCGTCCCTCACCGTGGCTCTCCATCTCACGTAGCTTAAGTGATGCTCACGATCTGATGGGTTTCTGGACGGGCCGTGGTCTTTCAGCCTTCTCTGTTTCTTTGGGGTCCGTTCTCTTTCCAGAGATCTGCGTCTCTGTCTTTCCTACATGGGGGGAACAGTTCCTCCTTTTTCAAAGTCTGGCCAAAAATGTCCCCTCCTCTGGGTCTCCTCCAGGGTTGAGAAGAATTAGTCTCCCTCTCCCTTAGGCTTCCTTTGAATTCTGTATGGTCACTCCTGGTGTGCAGGGGAGACCCCGGGTCTCCTCCCCTGACTCTGCCCTGTCACATCTGGGGCTGCTGGGTATCTGCCCCAGAAACGATCGCGGTGTCTGTAGGATGTCACGTAGTCACTTACTGCGGGGGTTGAAGGGAGGAGCTGCTGCGCATTGGACCACATAGTCAAAGGTTTGAGGACCGTCACCATGCAATATGTCCAGATTGTCGCCGCCCTCACCCCCACACCTGTGCCTGCCCCATGTTCCCTGTTTCCATCTGTGAGGGCTGTCACTCCGCTGACCTGAATCTGGACACTGGGAGTGATCCCCCTCCTCTCCCTCAGGTCACCCAACTAGGGCTCGTTGACTTTGTTCCCAGACATCTCCCAAATCTTCCCTTCATCCTGCTGTTGGGAGCCTTTGCCAGCCCGTCATCTCTGTCACCAAGCACACTGCCTGGCACATGGGGGCAGGTGCCATAGATCTATTTCTTGAATCGGTGAGTCTCTGAGTTCAGACCACTTGAGGCAACAACAGGCAGATGACCAGGCTGTGAGATCGAGCTCCTGAGAAAGCCCTAATGTTGCAAAAGTCTGGGCAATTCTTCTGGAGATGGCGTTAGAGGCCCAACAGAGTGGTTTGGGGTCAGTACCACAGCTCGTGATGTAACCGGACTTTCTAGAACAGTGAATCTCTCTCCCCCTCCTGATTTTGCTGAGGGGGTTACTTTTTTCTAATTACCTCTGTCCTAAAAATTCAAATCCAGGTATATGTCCCTCACTGGGATATGTAAATTCTCACATAAGTGAGATAAGGGTTTGTTTGCTTACAAGTGATGAAAGAGGTCAGGGCGATTGTGACCGCTAAGGAAGGCTCCACCAGACGTGCTGAGTTTGAAGGTCTTCATGCCCTCACACATGGGGTTACTGGGATTAGTCCAGATGTGCCCTCAAGTCCCTTCCAGCTTCCAACTTCTAAGAATAATACTATTATTATAGCAAAATGACAGGAACAAGAAAACTTAGAGTTGTAAAGTCTCATGAAGGGTGAGCGATTCTAAAATCAGCCTCGGGTGGGGACACTCCCTCGACTGATTCGGGTGCTGCTTTGGGGCTGGGCAAAGCAGGAAGGAAAGTCGTGGGTGGTGGAGGCATTGGCTTTGGAACAGACAGTTGATAAATGTTTTCTCCCTCCTCTTTTCTCAGCAGATGGTGGGGTAGTGATTGCATCTGCCAAGTCTTATCTGAGATCTCGCTGGACTACTAGTTACCCAGATGGTCACTTGACTCCTCTGATGCCCTCTTCCTGCCTCCCTGGGGAATCTTGATGTGTCGAGAGGGTTCTGTTCCTCCTTTTTGCCCTCCCCCTCAGGTCTAAGTTGAGGGCTGGGTACATGTGGGGTGCTCTGGGTCCATAGGGTTTGGCTGACTGTCTCCAGGCTGTAGAACACATTGGTGTGACTTCCATTCCAAAAGGCAAAAAAGAGAAATGGAACTTCGATCATGTGGTTTCTGTGATCTGTAACCATGGAAAACGTCGGCCATCTGCGAGGATCCCATTTTAACACTTTTTTCCTCCCTCTCTCTTTCCACCTCTTTCTCGGGGGGAAAAACAGCTGAGGAAGTGGAGAGGCTGGCGGCCATGCGTTCCGACTCCCTTGTCCCAGGCACACACACCCCTCCCATCCGGAGGAGAAGTAAGTTCGCCAACCTGGGAAGGATCTTCAAGCCTTGGAAGTGGAGAAAGAAGAAAAGCGAGAAGTTCAAGCACACATCCGCAGGTAAGATGATTGCTTCCCTCGTTCCTCTTTGGGAGCTGGTGGACTTGAACTCTGTATGTTAATTAGAATTTAATTACTGTAAATGATCTGAACTGAAGTGGGGGGAATCGAGCCTGAGGATTGCTCTTGTGTCAAATAAATCTTGGGTGCACTTGAAAATGGCTTTCAGATCCCGCGTGTTTCCTTGTATCTCTGGCTTTTTGTTGTGTTTTGATCTGCCGCTTGTGTTCAATCTATAAATATCTGAGCTTAGAATTCCACCTTTTCTGTGATTGAATGCTTTTATTCCACCACTGACAACTCATTTCTTATTATTCAGCCCCCCCCCCCCCACTTCTTGGTGAAGATCAACACAGAGCAGAGAGTAAGTTAGATATGGTCTTTGGCAGAGGAGACGAGGTTATTCTATGGAGGAGAAATCCTGAATGAACGATTGTTGGACATGGCAGGAAGACGCTGCAAAATGAAATCTGAGCATCCCTGTAAGGGCAGGGACAATGCTACAGCTCATGGCTTACGTGGGCAGCAGAAGAATTGGAAGAAAGTCAGCCTAGCTGACAGGTGAAGAGCTTAGATTGTGGGGTCAGACTGTGTAGGTTCAAGTCCCAGCTCTGATACTTGGTAGTTATATGACCTTGCTCAGTTTTTTTAAAATCTCTGTACCTCAGCTTTCCCATCTGTAAAATAGAGCTAAGAACAGTACAGGATTTAAAATTGTGAGTTTATGTGGCAGGCTGTGTGGATCTATTTTAAATGAGTAGGAGTGTGCAGAGGGAAGTGTATAAGGAAAGAGGTCTGATTTACCTCTGTGGGGTTTGAGAGAAGATGATGGAATAGCGATGCAGATGCTTTTGGTTTGTTTTGTTCTGATTTGGCTCATTAAATGCTCAGGTCATTCCAGGCCTACACGCCAGGGCTTTCCTCTGCTCCGTCCTCTTTTTTTTTTTTTTTTTTTAAGATTTTGTTCATCTATTTGAGAGAGAGAGAGAGAGATCACAAGTAGGCAGAGAGTCAGGCAGAGATTCCTGATGCGGGGCTTGATCCCAGGACCCTGAGATCATGACCTAAGCCGAAGGCAGAGGCTTAACCCACTGAGCCACCCAGGCGCCCCTGCTCCGTCCTCTTTATCCTCGAAAACTCAAGCCGCCCTCTCTCCCCCTGAGAATCATCACCTCTTCTGTTTCTTGGTCCCTCCCCCCTTCTTCACCCCCAATTAACCATGAAGTAGGAGATGGGGCCGCTGGTTGTACCTGAACTTGAGTCCACAAATCTGGAAATTTTATTTTATTTTTCAAAAGATCGGCTTATTTGAGAGAGAGAGAAGGGGGAGGAGCAGAAGGAGAGAGACAAGGAGACTCCCCGACGAGCAGGGAGCCCCATGTGGAGCTCAATCCCAGGACCCTGGGATCATGACCTGAGCCAAAGGCAGATACGTAACCGACTGAGCCCCCCAGGTACCCCAAGATTTGGGAATTTTAGTGCTAATTGCTGTGGGGAATGAAAGTGAATAGCAAACATGGGAAAGCTGCAGAAAGTCTTGATATCTTAAATAGTTCTCATGGACACCGCCAGCTGATGTTTCCCGACTCTTCCTTTGCTGGAAGTCCCAGGGTCCTGTTGCTATAACCTGTTAATTCTTGAGATGGGAACACACCTCCAAATTCGAGAAATCTCAAAATTGTCATCCGGGGGACTGCGTCCCTGCACCTGACTGCATTCTGCAGCCTCGGGGTCATTGTCCAGGTGTAATGCAACCTGCAGGCCTTCCATGTGTTTCTAGAAGCTGCGGAGATATTGACATGGGAACCAAACCTTAGAGGGATGATGGCTCTGTATACCCCCACCCGGAGTGAAACTACATCATTGTCTCCGGAGAAATATTAAATATGTCCTTTAGACAAAGGTGTAAGACACTTGAAGAATGAAAAAGGAAGTGTTCTGTGAACCCTGGAAGAAAGAACAAAGTTTCAGGGCGCCTGGCTGGCTCAGTCGGTTGAGCCTTGATTTCAGCTCAGGTCACGATCTCAGGGTGGTGGGATTGAGCCCACGTCAGGCTTCAAGTTCAGCAGGAAGTCTGAGATTCTCTCCCTCTGCCCCTCACCGTACACGCTCTGTCTCCCTCCCTCCCACCCTCTCATAAGTCTTTAAAAAAAAATTTTTTTTTCCATGAGGTCCCTAACAATGGTCTTCCTGACTCTGCTGTGGAAAATGGCTTATAATGACCCAAATACTTATTTAACTATGGCTGTTCATCAGCACGAATCCGTGAATGATGGTGTGGCTGATGCCTTGCTCCCGGCTAATCGGGACCTTTTTCTGTCTGTTTGGGAAGACCTTGAGATAAAGCTCACATCCTTCTTGCGTGGGAAGATAAGTGTGCTGACTTCTTCTAGATGTTGGAAAACTAGTCCTTGGACAGATGCAAATACAGGGCCATCAGACGACATGTGGATTGTTAAGAGTTTAGACACTGATTTTCTTTCAAAGTCTTTGGGGAAAAAAATTAAAACATGTGACAGGCAAAGTTGCATTTTGAATCATTCTTATCGTTAACTATTCTTAGCAAGCTCTTGTGACCTCTTAGGCCTAACAGATTAATTTGGCAGTTGAATGTGATATTTGAATATAGATTTGGGATTTTTTTTGTTGGTTTTTTTGTTTGTTTGTTTTTTGTATTTTTAAGGGACATTCAGCTCCTGAAGCAGAAAAGGTTGAGGATATACTACAGAATATCTTTATATACAGATAGATGGAGGGATGCTTGAACTTATTGAAACAATTCTGTTTTTTTTAAAGAAGTCAATGGTTTGTACTAGAGTATCCTTTGTATTTAACTGGATTCAGAATATTATTCCTTATTTTTAGAGAAATGTATGGTGCCAGTTCTTAGCCCAAAGGAGAAAAAAAAATGGACAATGCAAGGGTGTTTGACATGATAAATTGTATATATATTCAAGTAAAACTTTGAAACTATCCTATGCATTGATAAGAGGCAAATATTACATACACAAGAGGATTGTTTGATTATGGGGTTGTTCATGGTTGGCCAGTTTTAGCTGGTGTGCATATATCCATCTTCTCTGTGGGTGTAATGCCCTTTCATATGTAAAATAAGGTCCACAGTTTTAAATACAAAGACTGAGTCCATGTATCCATTTATAGTATGCAGTTGTAACTTCTTTTTAAACACATGAAAGGACAACGCATGCTTGCCTGTTTGTATTTCCACAGTGAGTTCCACTACAGTGTGCCATCATTAGCTAGTTTTCCTGTAACTCAAGTTACGGGTCAGGGCTGTCTGGGTATATACCACGTCTTCAGAGATACGCCCAGAAATACTGCTTCGTAAATTGCATAACAATAAGCAAACTATGTGGGAAATTTATAATCTCCACGCGTCCCTCAGTTTTGGCATCAACAACTGTATGTGTTTTTCAACTCTCTCCCCATCCGTATCTCGGGCTGCTCATACAACCTTCCTATGCCAGGTCGAAGGCCAGTGTCCTGACAAGGCCTGCAGCAGTAAGCCCCCAAGACTGAGCTCCAGATGGTGGCAATAACCCTGGAGGAGAAAACAGCCCCGCATCGCATCGTAGCCGTAGGGAAACAACAGTGATGGCTAGAAGGTAAAATAGCAGGTTCGCCAGGACGTGATCTTTACAAGCTCTCTGGCCTGCCCTCCGGGGCCGGGCCCGGGGCCTGCGAAACAGCCAGCCTGACACGCCCAGCTTCCTGCGTGGCATCGGCAGCACACCCCCACAGCTGCTCGGGGAACAAAGACAAATGATAACATCCCCTCCAAATTAGAACAGGCAGCGCCTCCCCAAAATAGTCCCCTGCAACCCTCTTCTCCAAATTCCTTGAAAATGAGGACTGTATTTATAGAAAAATAGAACTGGCAGGAATAAACCATGAAGATGCCACTGAGTTATGCTTTTATTTCCTCTTTGACAGAAAATCAGAAGCGGTAGGGGGTTGGCCCTGGAGATCTGCAACGTGCCAACATTCCCTTTGTGCTTCTAAACATTTCCGCATACCTAAGGCCATGAGCAACGCGATATTTTTAAAAATTTAAAAAAAAAAAAAAAAAAGCCTACCCATGCTGAAACTGGACCCGTTCTGAGGATGTATAACTGTGACGAAAACCAGACCTTGCTGGTGACCTTGTGGTGTGCACAGAGTAGTGGGGAGGCAGGCAATTAAAACACAAGAATACAGGCAGGATCACAATCGTGACAAGGGCAGTGACGGAAAGGTACTTGGAAAAATGAGGACACTAGATGCAGTCTGAGAGATCAGAGTAACGGTCCCGAGGAAGAAAAGTTTGAACTGAATTCTGGCGGAGGAGTAACATATAGAAAATGAGCCCCCCAGGCAGTAAAACAGCTTGTGCAAAGGCCCTGTGGTAGGAAAAAATTAGGGATGAACAGGCTGGGAAGGCAAGGAAGCTAGCAGCTATAGAGTGGAGAGTTGGACTATGGTATCAGCCGAGGCTGGAGAGGTCACCAAAGGCTGGACCCTCACTGGGCCTTCATTCTGCACAGCAGATTAGACAAGGGTATGAGTGATTCCAGGAAGACTGGTTAGGCCATATGCAGGTTATGATGACTTGGACTAATATTTGCTGGTAGAAATGGATGCATTTGAGAGATGTTATAAGGAGTAAGTGAGAGGACTTAATGTCCAGTTGGGTTTAAGAGGGAGAGAGATAAGTGTCACATTTGACACTCTAGGGCTGGTTTACAGTATATGGTGTGGCCTTTCCTGAGACAAGCATTTTGGAAGAGTGGCGGGCTTGGAGGAGTCAGGGAAGGATGGGGTTGTGGGGGAGGGGGGAGGGGAGGGGAGAAATAATTTCCATTTCAGGTGTGGATTGGAGTTGATTTTGTGGTATCCAAAGCTGGGAGTTGAATATATGGGGTGCAAAAAAGGGGTCTGGACTGGGTGCATCGATCTTGGGTCTTTGTTTACCCACATTAGAGTGATGACCATGTGGGAATTGGGCTAGGGAACAAGTATAGAATGGAAAGAATGGAAAGAAAAGAGGAAGACTCTCATCACTAGAGACTAGACAGAGGAGGATAAACTCATAAAGGAGATCGAAAGGCCGTGACTTTTCCTGCAGGATTTATTTCATTCAGCGTTATACACTCTGGTTCCTTCCATGTTGCTGCAACATGGCAGGATCTCATTCTTTTTGTGGCTGAGTAATATTCCACGTTTTCTTTTTCCATTCACCTGTGGGTGGACACCTGGGCTGTTCTCCTCATTTGGCTCTTGTGGATCCTGCTGCAATAAACTTAGAGGTACATATATCTTTTCAACTTAGTGTTTTTATTTTCTTTGGGTAACTGCCCAGTAGTGGAATTGCAGGATCCCAGGGCAGTTCTATTTTTCATTTTTCGAGGAAGCTCCATGCTGTTTTCCACGGTGGCTGCTCCCACTTGCCTTCCCCCCAGCAGTGCGTGAGGGGTATTTTTTTTTTCCTACATCCTCACTAATATGTGTTAACATCTTGGGTTGATTGCTTGCTTTATTTTATCCCCTCTGGCAGGTGTAAAGGGATGTCTCGTGGTTTTGACTTGCATTTCCCTGGGGATTAATGTTGAGCTTCCTGTGTCTGTTCGTCATCTGTATGTCTTCTTCGGAAAGATGTCTACTGAGGTCCTCCACCCGTTTTTTGTTTTGTTGTTGTTGTTGTTGTTGTTGTTTTTATTTGTCAGAGAGAGAGAGCGAGCACATGCAGACAGAATGGCAGGAAGAGACAGAGAGAGAAGCAGGCTCCCTGCTGAGTAAGGAGCCCGATGTGGGACTCGATCCCAGGAACGCTGGGATCATGACCTGAGCTGAAGGCAGCCGCTTAACCAACTGAGCCACCCAGGCGTCCCCTCCACCCGTTTTTTTAATTGATGGTCTCAAGCGGGTGGGAGGGGCGATGGGTGAAACAGGCAAAGGGGATTAAGAGAACACTCACCACGATGATCGCTGAGAAATGTGTAGAATTGTTGAATCCTTACATGCTACACCTACAAGTAGTAGAACACTATATTATTAATTATATTTCATTTTTAAAAAAGAGAAAAAAAAGCAGTAGCCAGAGAGGTAGGAGGAACACGGGAAGAATGTCGTGTGATAGGAGCCAAGAAGGGAAAATGTTTCAGGGAGGGTGCGGCGAACCACGTTCAGTATGGAGAAGCCAAGTGCAATACAGAAAAACAATCCTTGGAGCTCACTGATGACTTAGCAGAAGCTGTCTGGTGGATTATTGGGGATCGATGCCAGATTAGCGTGGAGTGAGGAATTAGTAGGAAATGGGGGGAAATGGGAATAAGGGTTTGGAGGAGTCTGGCTGGGAAGTGGCGGAAAGATGCAAAATGGGATGGACGCTGGAGGAGGTAGGCACGACTCCAAGGACGCGTGCGTGTGCTTTGATCCCAGGGGGCTGTGTGCCTTCTGACTTGTCATTGTCATCGTACGATGGAAGCGACAGAAGTGACG
The DNA here is from genome assembly GCF_964662115.1 of Mustela nivalis. Taxonomy (NCBI): domain Eukaryota; kingdom Metazoa; phylum Chordata; class Mammalia; order Carnivora; family Mustelidae; genus Mustela; species Mustela nivalis. The sequence goes on from NC_139024.1 coordinate 144,374,637, forward strand.
GGCCAGGGTGAGGGATCCAGTAGCGAGGGAGAGTGGGAAGATCTATGAGAGGGGAGAGGGGGTAAGGTGCTGAGAAGCCAGGGGTGGGTGCGAGGTAAGACGCAGATAGTAGGGCTCCTGTCAGAGAGGGAATGAAAGAGTTGGACAGCGGAGAGCCTGGCTGCAGGGAGAGGGAGAATCGAGTATGACTTTATCTGACAGCTGAGCTTTTCCACGTCGTAAGTCAGCTCATCGCTTGGTGGGGGGACGCCAGGAGTGGGACCTGCAGAGCGAACCCAGTTTCAGATTGATGATTACGACACCACAGGGCACTTGCGACTTTTTCCAGTGGCCTCGGTCATCCCAGTATAACTCTGGATAAAGCAGACAGTTGGGTCCTATTGGCAGTGGGGGGGAAGGAGGATTTGGCCAGATGGATTAAAAAGTGGGGGCAGGGGGCAGGGGAGCAGAGAAGGTTAGCACATTTGTATCCATTTCTTGGGGCTGGTGTAACCAATCCCCACAAATTTAGTGGCTTAGAACCATGGGAATTTATTCTCTCATGGTTCTGAAGGCCCAAAGCCCAGAATCAAGGTGTTGGCAGTGTTGGCTCCTCCCGGACCCTGAGGGGAAGTGTTTCGGAAGTCTCTCCTGATTCCTGGTGGCTGCTGGGCTATCCTTAGCATTCTTTGGCTTGTGGCTACAATGCTCTAATCTCGGCGTCTGTCTGCACGTGGCCTTTCCCTTGTGTCTCTCTATGTTGCCAGACTCCCTCTCCTTTCTCCGGTAAGGACAGTGCTCATTGGATGCAGGGTCTGCCCTATATCCAGGATCATCTTGTTCAGAGATCTTTCACTGAGTACATCTGCAAACACCTGATTTCCAAGTAAGGTCACACAGGTACGCTCTTAGGGCTTGAACTTATCCCTTTGTGGGGATACAGTTTAATCCACTACAATACTGACTTTAAATTGGATTTTAAAAAGGAAAGGTCCAGTGAATTGAGCACAATTAGAAAAGTCGATAGACTTGAGGTTCCAAAGGAGTCCAAGGCTTTTAGAACCGTCGGCGGGTCTGGTAGCCAGAAGCAAGCTAGGGGTGCAGGGGGCACCTAGGAACACAGCCACGTGTCACATTAGTGATTTTCAAAGCAGAGACAAAACACAGACTACAACCATGGCAGTGGGTGGCTGAGGTAGAGAAGTTAGGAAGTCACTAAAAACTGGTAAGCGATCCCATCCACGAACAGAGCCACACGTGCCTTATTTGCCAAACTGTGTGCCGATTTCATTTGCTCTCTTCTGTCAAGTAACAAAAGGAACTCTTTGGTTTTATCATTGAACTCATTCCTGAATTAACATTTTCTTGGAAAGCTTCTCTATTTCCCTTTTCCAAATGGAGAGGTTCCCGTTCATCATGTCTTTAAAGTACCACTCCCCGTGTGATTCATAGAAAGTCACAGGTCACCTTTTGAACATTCACTCCAGCTGTTAGAACACCCCCCCTAATATCCTGGTGGGATAAGGGGACAGCTTTGAAATAGGACTCACTGATGACCTGTTCCCCTGGGACACGCCAGGGGACTCCTGAACCATGGCATTGGTTAGTGTCGGTAGATCGGTGTCAGCTCCACCTAACGGCCAGCTATCAAGAAAGGCCAGGCCTGAATACACTGGGGGGCTCCCCTCGTGTTCATGATGGGGTCCAGGAAATAGCCTGCGTGCTTTTGCCCAGCATTCTGTCCAGCGTGATACCAGTGTCATGGCATGGGTAGGCAGGACACGTGCAGAAGCTCTCATGAGCCTAAGAGCGGGGAATGGAGCCCTGCTGCCCTTCTGCTCACCCCAGATCTCCCAATGGGACGAGAGCCAACCCTGTGAGCTAACCACTGTATCTAGTTGCCGGCTGCCCCTCTCCCTCAGGCCCAGACTCTGCTTCCTTCACTTCCTACATTGATGCACCCAGACTCACTAATGACTTGAGCAGCCACTCCTTTCTAGGAATGCCTTCCTGGGAAGCCCATGTCTCTGGAATTGTGGCTTTCCAAATAATTGTTGCATCTTGGTTAAGGGAAACTGTCTGTATTGGATTCTGCCTTTGGATGTGGTGTGATGGGCTTCGGAGCCCTTCAGAAAGAGCCCGCGGCTGATATCCAGGGTGGGTGGCTAGCATGCAAACCCCACATTGCCAGTTCCTCGCTACTAGGAACTCCTAGCATGTCCTGTGATGAGGGGAGGCTATATGCACTTCTTAGAGAAAGAGAAACCTTGAGGTTTTCGGGGAGGCTCATGTTGGCATCCTTTTGGATTGAAGGATTGAAGATCACTGTTGATAAGTGGAATCATTGCTTCTCTATCCAGCACAAGACCAGCTCTGCCCAGGGTAAAGGCCCTGAGGATCATCACTGGCACAGCTCTGGACCCAGAGTTTGTGTTTTTCCCACTCAGGCAGAGCGGTGAAATTGATTCATTGCAAACACTGGTGCTCGTGAACAGCCACGCGTGTACCTGAGAGGGCTGGTGTGCGCCTCTGTGCCCTAACTCTAGTGTTGCCTTGGATTGGATTCCCCTTTTCAAACTAACAAAGTAATATTTGCTCCTTGGGCAGAATTTAGGTTTTCAAACCTCTATAAGCCACAGAATGTTCAGTAAGGACATCAGCTTGGCATGTCATGTTTGTTCATGCACCAAGCACCGCCATTATCTCCAAAACTATAATGAGAACATCCATGGCTCCTGCCTCCCAGAGGTTATGGTCTTGAGGGCAAGATAGATAAAAAAGCCAGCAATTACAGTGAAGTATCCGTGATATTAGAGGAGACCCCCAGGGGCTCCAAGAACTCAAATTAGACAAACCCAACTGAGTTTACAGGTTAGCAGGAAAGACTCCTAGAGAAGTGGATGTTTAACCAAGGTGTTAGGCAATGAACATGAGGGAGTCCTCTCACCTGGTGGGAAGAACAGAGCCTAGGAGAGTCTGGAGAAGAGAGAAGGAGAGCTTGCCAATCCACAGCTTAAAAGGAAGACTGTGGTCTGAGGAGGATTGTTGGGGAAGAAACAGAGTAGTAAGAGTTGAAGAAGAAAAGGTAGGCAGGGATCTGCTCATTATGAAGGGCCTTACGAGGTCTGTTAGGGAGCCTGGACTTTATCCCAGTGCAGCATCCTATGGAAGCTGTCAGAAGATACTCCTTTTAAAAGATCATTCTTCCAGCACAGGAAAAGTTTGGAGTGTGACCAAACTTCATTTTCAAGTTTATAATCTAACCACGTCTGTGTATTTGTGGAATGAGAGAAAACTGGGATACAGTTTCGGGGACATCTTCTTGTGATCACGGAATCCAATGGGATATTGAGTATTCCTGTTGATTTCATTCCCAAGGAAACTGTTGGTGGAAGGTTGTGGGTGGTTGACGACGATGCGGGGACAGATGATGATAGCGCAGACTAAAATAGTGACATCAGGCCATGAAGACTGAGAAATCTTTAGGAGAGAGAATGAGCATAACTTGAATACAGATTGGTTGTGGAGGGTGAGAGAGAGGTAGAGAACCACTGAACAGGTAGTGGGTGGAGGTACCACTCACCCCCTCAGGGACACTGAAGACAAGTGGGTTGGTGGAGGAAATGATTCATTTGGGGGTATGCTGGCTTTCCTGTGTTTCTGAGATGCCCCAGATATTGGTTGTAGAGAACTGGGATCAGGAAAGATCTGGCTGAAAATGCGGATCTGAACGTCGTGAGTGCCTGTGGGTTCATTTGAAGCCATGTGATGGAAACTCCAAGGAGAAAATATGAAGTGGGAAGCAAGCTATGGCCTCAGGAGCAGCACCTTGAGGACCACAGATCTCTAAACTATGTGCCCAGGCAGTGGGGCCGTTGGGGAGACCAATTAGACTTACTAGAGAGCTAGGAAAGGGATGGGTGGTGTCACCTGTGCAGAACAGGAGAAAGTTCAGGAAAGGATATGGTTCCACTCTAGTGGGTCCTAATAGGATGGTAAGGAATTGAGACATAGCCCGTGTGTTTAGAGGCCACTCATCATTTGTGTCCTTAGGAGAACAGTTTTGGGGAAGCCTTCTGGCTGGGAATTAAGAAGCATATGAGGGCACCTGGGTGGCTCAGTGGGTTAAGCCGCTGCCTTCAGCTCAGGTCATGATCTCAGGGTCCTGGGATCGAGTCCTGCATCGGGCTCTCTGCTCAGCAGGGAGCCTGCTTCCTCCTCTCTCTCTCTGCCTGCCTCTCTGCCTACTTGTGATCTCTGTCAAATAAATAAATAAAATCTTAAAAAAAAAAAAGAAGCATATGATTGAGGTATGAAGGAGAGAAGAAGAAGTAGACTTCTTTTAAGAAGCTTGGCCAGGAGGGAGAAAGAAAGATGGTAGTGCCCGAAATGGGAACTGAGCTAGAGGGGAGGTGTTTTTTAAGATTGACTTGATTGTGTCAAGATGCAAAGTTTGCCTTAAGGTGGCTTTGGCATTCCAAGGGAAATAGAAGCAACAGCAGAGTGACTGTGAAGCCAAATGAATATATTTCCACACATTTTTCCGTAATGACATTTCTTGCGACTAGGAAAAACAAACATGCAAATAATTGAGCACTATTTAGCATGCATCTGATTTTAATAAGGAGTCATCAAATCAAGCTGTCTAGCCTTCAGCATCTGGCTAGATCACACATTCTCTTTGGATAACTGGATCCTTCCGTTTCTTTTAAGAAATAAGCCAAGCACGAACATGCAAAGAATATTCTTATTTGCATCTCCATCATGACCCAACCCAACATCTAGGGGTTGGAAGGCAAAGTAGACTTAATTGCCCAGTTTAAAAAAAAAAATGTCTGCTACAGCCTAAAGACTCTGGAAATCGGTACCTCCAGGGAGCTGGGATGGTGAATATGTCCTTGTTTCCTCTCAGGGTGACCTTCCTCCATCACTATAACAGGCTATAACATCTTTAACAACAGAGACACTGCCTTTTCCCCCTTGTCTCCTGGGATTGAGCAAACACCTGACATAGTAGGTTCCTAGTAAGTTCATATGGAACTGAAAGTCAGAGAGACCAGCCAGCTGTATGAGCTCCTCTGTTTCCCAAGATCTGAAAGCGGAGAAGTGAGGGCATTTACTGAAGCACAGAACACAAGGTCCCCACCTTCAAGAGACTTGCCATCTTTCATGATTGTTTTTCAGTTTTTCAGAATTGTACACAAGTCTGGTTCCGTGACATTGTGTGTTTAACTTCAGGTTATTGGGGCAGCACTGTCTTTTGGGGTTATCTCTTGCTCTGTAACAAAACACCGCCCAAGGTTGTAGTAGAGGAAGGCAACAATTTGATGGTCTTCTGTGACCTGATGATTGCCTGAGCTCAGCTGGGTGGTTCTTCAGCCAGTCTCTCTCGGGATCTCCTATGTCTGCAGACAGCTGGGGTTGGGGTCACCAGGAGGCTCCGTGTGGTGCAGGGCAAGCTGGACCCCTCCTTTCTTCCATGTATTCTCAGTACCATTCCATGTGGTCTCTCCAGCGGGATAGCTCGGGACCTCTAAGAGGGCAATGGGACAAGATGCCAGTTCTTTTAAGACTCAGTCCAGAATTGGCCCAGTATGTCATTCATGGTTTTCTCTTGGTTAAAAGAAGTCACGGGACCAGCCCAGACTTGTTTTGGGGGCAGACTAAACAAGGGTGTGTGCGCTAGGAGCATAGTTGATTGGGTACCATCTATAGAAGCCGACTATACCATTGTTCAGGGTGTAACAAGGCTACAGGTGTGGCTCGTTCTCTGCTTTCCAGGTTGAATGTGCTTCACCAATTCTTTGTCGAGAACAATGATAACAGTCATTCTTATGCCTTCTGTGCATGTGAAATACACTTGACCCTTTCCGTGCCTTAGGAACCCTCACTGCACAGCAGACCTCCACGCTATTGATAACTTAATTTGGCAGGTGAAGAACCCAAGGTCTGAAGGGGCTAGATAATTTCTAGTTAGAAATGGCAGACCTGAAATTCGAACATCGCCTGTAGTCCTGTCACTTGTATTGTGTTTCTGGTCCATGAGTATGGAGCCTCGTGATTCAGATGTTTTCACACCCATAGTCCGTCTGCACTTCACAGTGATGTCCTAGAACAGTTTCCTTTGCTGACACGTCCCTGTAAAGCCAGCTTGTGAAGGAAGAGAAGGTCATCGATGAACACTGACCCTGGAGGTCACAGTGTGAGTCCTTTTCGAATGCCCTTCAAGGCAGCAGCTAATAGCTTGCTCATCTCTTTGTGTGTCTCACGCTGTCTAGTTCAATGCCATGTCCATGGCACATGCTTTCCATGTATTGAATGGCCAAGAAACAGTAAACTGATACGGGCTCCGGACATATACCATTTGAAACCACTGCATTTGTCTATTCAGCAGAACATGACGTGTTCTGTGTGCTGTGTGGCGTCTTATGTGTGTAAGTTAGGCGAGTGGACAGTGATCACACGGGCCTCTGGAGTGGTTGCTGGATTTACAACTAGACGTTTGCAGCACAATTCTGAAAGGACATCAGCCTTTTTTTTTTTTTTTTAAAGATTTTATTTATTTATTTGTCATAGAGAAGCGAGAGCAAGCACAGGCAGACAGAGTGGCAGGCAGAGGCAGAGGGAGAAGCAGGCTCCCCGCCAAGCAAGGAGCCCGATGTGGGACTCGATCCCAGGACGCTGGGATCATGACCTGAGCCGAAGGCAGCCGCTTAACCAACTGAGCCACCCAGGCGTCCCTGAAAGGACATCAGCCTTACGGCGTTGATCATGAGATGTGTGGTTGGCCCACCGACTTCGACTACAGGCAAAAGTTCGGTGTGGCAGGAGGTAGAGGACCATGGCTGGAATAGACCAAGCAGCCCACGTGCCACGTGACCTTGGGCAAGTTGTTTGTACTGTGTGTGCTCAGTCCCCTTGCCTAAAACAGGAATGAAACTGGCACCTCATAAAGTTGTGAGGATTGAAGAAGACGCTTGGGTGGCTCAGTTGATTAAGCGTCTGCCTTGGGCTCAGGTCATGATCTCAGGGTGCTGGGATCGAGCCCCGAATTGGGCTCCATGCTCAGCAGGGAGCCTGCTGCTCCCTCTGCTTACGCTTTCTCTCTCTCTCCCTCTGACAAATAAAATCTTAAAAAAAAAGGAATTTTAGAAAGCTCTTAGAACAGTACCTCATGCATAATACATCATATATAAGCTTTATCTATCGTGACTCTTTTTTATAGAAATGCATTAAAAAATAAGCATCGAGGGGTCCTGGGTGGCTTAGTTGGTTAAGCAACTGCCTTTGGCTCTGGTCATGATCCCAGGGTTCTGGGATCAAGCCCCACATCAGGCTTCTTGCTCAGTGGAGAGCCTGCTTCTCCCTTTCCCCCTGCCTGCCTCTCTCCCTGCTTGTGCTCTCTCTCTGTGTCAAATAAACTCTTTAAAAAAGAAAAAAAAGCCATCATAGAGTAAGGAAAGACTTATTTCATAGTCTTTGGGCATGATGTATGTATAAAGTGACAATTCTGATGAGCTTCTCTTAGATTTAGGTCCTGGGTGTAGGAGCCTGCTTTCAGACACATTGCATAATTGCACAGAGCTGGAGCTTATCCCACGTTTTCCTAGGTACCAATGAGTATTTCCTCCTCTCTATGAATTTACAAAGACGTGAACAAACACAATGGCTTCTGCGGAAATGCGCCATCCTGTTTCTCCTTTGGCAACCTCATCGGCAAAAAAAAAATGAGTGATTTATAAAAAGGTGATCTTGGGTGGGGTGGAACAATGTGGGTGTAGTCTCCTTTGGAAAATCAGAGCTCTGTGGCCGGTCGGATTGGTCAAAAAATAGAGAAAGCGGTAAACAAGATGACCATATACTTTATTTTCCAAACCTGGCCGTTTCTGACCACACCGTGGGAGACCATCCCTTCCTGGAGCAGGACAGGAAGCCTGCAACAGGCCTGTGCCGGGCAAAGAGGGGGCAGGGTCACCCTGTACCACTCCGTAGAAGACGACCAGGCCAGAAGCCACAGTGAGGCAGTTCCATTCTACAAACTGAAAAAGGGTGCCGGTTAACTCGCAAGAGAAAGTAGAAGGGATCGTTTGGAACCGAGACTCCTAAGAACACAAAAAGGCGCTCAACTGCCTGTCATTTCAGCCAAATGAACTCGTGGTGGTTGGTTCCGGTAGCAGCCTTGACGAACTGAGTGTCTTGGTTCCCAGCCCTCAGTCTCTGTGTGTGTCTTCCCTCCCACTGATCAGAAATTGATCAGAAATTCACTTCCTTCCGGTAGGAATTCATTCTATCGTCTTCAACACGTCTCTCACTCTCTGAGGTCCTGGCCCACGCCTGTCACCTGCCTGCAGGCCAGCATGTGTGTTGTTCCCCTGGCCTTGGACAGCCCTCCTATGCAACACCCTCTTCTCTCTTTCCTCCTCTTCCCTAACTCTACTCCTCCTCTCATTCTTTCCTCCGCTTTTCTTCTGAGAGCCCCTTGTTTATCCTCTCTGGAGCTCCGAAGTCTCCTGAGTTCATTAAGTTCCCAGATGTCTGCTGGCGGAACTCCACCATTGAATTCAGAAATTCGGTTCTGTAAAGATCTCTACCCCGAGGCCAGTGCTCTGTAGGACCTTCCCACCAGCACCCAAATAAGTACGCGCACACCAGATGCCTCCTTTCCGCCCTCATAGGCTTCCCTTCCCAAAGCTCCCTGACGCTATGAAATGAATCCTCATTCACTCTGGGAACACCTCAGAATCATACCTCCGTTTTAGGTCCTTAACCAGTTCTGATTATAGACATGCCCTTTCTGTTCTCCACAACCATTTTAATACAGAAGTTCACCTGAGTCACCTGGGTTTCCCCCAAAATTTTGGGCCTTCTCCCTTTGCTTCACTGTAAGCATCATCCTAACACGCTGGCATGACTAATAACAGTGCTAATCACTGCTGGTCATGAATGGCCCATTGGTGAGCACTGAGTGATAAATACCGAAGTAGATATAATGTAGCTCTTATTGCCTCTCCGGTCTTTTTTTTTTTTTTTTTTGAAGATTTATTTATTTCTTGGACAGACAGAGATCTCAAGTAGGCAGAGAGGCGGATGGGGAGGTGGGGAAGCAGGCTCCCCGCTGAGTAGAGAGCCTGATGCGGGACTCCATCCCAGGATCCTGAGATCATGACCTGAGCCAAAGGCAGAGGCTTTAACCCGTTGAGCCACCCAGGTGCCCCTGCCTCTCCAGTCTTATGAGTCCATCACTGCTAACATCTGTTTCATAGAGGAGGCTAATGAGACTTAGGAAGGGTGAATAACTAGCCGAGGATCACTTGGCTGCTTAATGGTAAAACCCTAAAGGACTCGAATGCAAGCCTCTGTCTTACTTCAAAGTCTCCTGGGCTTTGCTTGGAAATGTCACTGTTCCACGTGACTTGAAAGCCTAAAGAGTGAAAAGGTTAAGACGTATGTATATCTGGGTTAAGCAGCTGTTAAACATACTTGAATCCAGTGTGATTCTCCATAAGAAACAAATTAATTCTGGAAATAAGACTTGATGATTTCAGCGAGTAACGCCGGCATTCCCGAAGCCAATGAAAATACCTACATAATGTATGTTAACTTGTCTCTTTAAAAAATGAGTTCTTATGCTCGGTTGATTTCCTTGTTGGTTTCCTTGTTAAGTTGTGGAAGTTACAGGGAAGATGTGAGGCAATTAAAATTTGGGACTTGACAAAAGAAATCATCAAGTAACCTTAATAGGAGAAGTAGACCGTGAGCCAACACATGAATCAAATGGTTTTTTGAAGGTCAGTTTTAAAGGTCTGCCTCCTCCTTTTTGTTAGCCCAAGGGAGAGTGGGATCAGGGGCAGTGTGTGAATATGAAATGTGTGAGATATTAATGAAATCACACGGATGAAAGAAAGTGTTGTGTACCATGCACCTGCCCAGAGGGGCAGTTTGACCTAGAGGAGGAGGACGGGGGTGCTGACCCCAAAATGCCTGGGGGGACCTTCGCTCTAAACACAGTGAGTTCTAATGAAGCGGCATTGTGAGGGGTCTTTGTGGGGAAGTCAGGGAGCAGGGTTCCTGATGGTCAGACTCAGATGCAATTTTGGCATAGAAGACTGTTGTAATGTTTCGTCTATTTTTGTCCTCAAGCGAGTGTGAGTTTCTGAAGAGGATAAATGTCTCCTCTGTGGCATAGCAACATTTCTGTGTCCGCGGAAAAGCTGCTCCATTCCACCTCGCTCGGCTTAAACTTCCCTAGCTTCTGGGGAGCTGTGAGATGCTCGGAGATTGTGGGAAGCTGCTTGCTACCGCTGCAAAGCGTTGTCAGAGAAGCCCCTGGAAAGGGCTGATAAACGCTTCTCGGCACACAGGAAAGGGTCGTTTAAGGCGTGGTTAGAGCACCATGCTAATTACATTTCCAGGCGTTTCTGTGAAGATTGTATGAAGCAGCTGGGAACTGTAATATTCTACAACCTCATTTTACAATACTCTGTCCCTGTAGAGAAGGAAAAAAAAAAGTTATACCATTTATCCACCATAGCACAAAACTCTATATCACGCATGGACAACTGGAAAGATTCACTACCGGAAGATCTGTCATTACCATGAGGAGTAATTCTCACCTGCCTCGTGATTGACTGAAACAGCATTCGATAGGTCTGGGTCAGGTAGATGTTTACCAAGAGTCTGGTGATCATGTGCCTTCCCACACAGCCAGAGTCACACTGGTTTGTAGTGGAAAGGCTAGTGGACTCTTGTCTGTTAAATTCCAATCCTGGGGGGTGCACCTGGGTGGCTCAGTAGGTTAGGCAGCTGCCTTCAGCTCAGGTCATGATCTCAGGATCCTGGGATGGAGCCCCACATTGGGCTCCCTGCTCAGTGGGGCGTCTGCTTCTCCCTCTTCCTCTGCCAGCAGCTCCCCATGCTTGTGCTCTCTCTCTGTCAGATAAATAAAATCTTAATAAAAATAAACAAATTCTAATCATAATATATCATGAAGTCTCTCTAGATAGAAAATTCACCCTTCATCCTGACACCCTCACAAATGACGATCCTTTATGCCTATTCCCTTGCATCCTTTCGTAATCATTTTACGTAGAGGAAAGCAAATCATGCATATCATTTATCTCCCTCTTAATTTTTTAGTGCAGCGGTACGTTGTAGTAGAATGCTTGGCTCCTAGTCAGCCGAGTCCCCTGCCTGTAACACATTCCAGGGGGTGCGTGCGGTTATAAATAGCCTGCCGCTAACATCTGTGTACTAGCGTTTCCTTCTACGTACTTTTTTCTTTAGGCTAGAGACTGATTCAGAAGCACACCGGGGGTGAATATCTTCGTTTAGCCCTTGCTTTCCAGAAAGGCTGTGATGTGGTACAGGTAGTAAGGACTTCACGCTCCTGGGATTGCACAGTGAAACGTGGGGTTAAGTTATAAATGTGGTCAGCGAGAAATCACGCAGGGAAGAGGGGGACTCTTTCTAGGATATGCCAACATTGGACAGTCTGTCTAGATTGGCCTCAGCGAAATCATGACCGTTGGCCTCTATTTGGACAGATTTCTCCTGTTGTGGCTTATTTTAAACTCCCAGTGTGAATGTTGCAGCCCACATGTAGTCTGTTTTTCCCCATCAAAATACCTGTACTGTAGGGAGAACTTTAGTAAGAGCCAGCGAGAAGAGAACTGGATGTCATTCCAGTATAAACCAGCAGAAAGCACAAAAGACATTATTTACAGATGGTCCCTGATCATAGGATTGACAAGAACAAAATTAAATACTTGAAGAAACAGTTGAATGTTTCATGATAGCTCTTTAGTTAAGGAGAATTATATGAAAATTGGAATTTCTTCAATTAGTAAAAATTTTTAAAAGATTTTTATTTGAGAGAGAGATAGCAAGAGAGAACATGAGCAGGGAGGATTTCCGGTTGCACCACCCGGGCCGCTACTTTGCCTTGGGCTACTGGCTGCGTTGGCCTGGCCGGGAGCAGCCCCCCGGGTGATGCTACTTGCCACCTACTTTCTGGAACTGTCTCCGCTGGAGGCCGAGGCTGCAGGATGGGAGCCCGGTCGGCGCGCAGCTGCGGCGCTGAGCCTGGCGCACCGCTTGCTCGAAGGGGCGGGCTCCAGCCTCCAGCCCGCGCTTTACAGCCCCTCAGAGCTGCGCCCGCTCGAGCCGTGCATGGCCCGCGCCGCGCTCCGAGGCCCGCTCCCGGCCGTGCCGACGTCTTTCTCAAGGACACGCGGCCCCAGCGCCAGGGCACCAGCCTCGCCGCCGGCCGCCTGCTCCGCCGCCCCCAGCCCGAGCCTCCCTGAGCTCGGGGACCCCAGCAAAAAAGACTGTCCGTGTGTATCCGTTTTACACGTCAGTAAAGGAGGTGTAGGGGGTTTTGTTTTGTTTAAAAAGAGAGAGAGAGAGAGAGGAACAGGGTCCCCACTGAGCAAGGAGCCTAATGCGGGACTTGATCCTAGGACTCTGGAATCATGACCTGAGCTGAAGGCAGGCGCTCAATGGACAGAGCCACCAGGTGCCCCTCGTCGGTGAATATTACATGAAAATTGGAATTTCTTCAATTAGTCATCGAATCTTTATTGAAGAAGACAGAGTGAGGGCTGGAAGCCACAAGGAACAGCCACAGTCAGGGCATGGACCATCAATGTTGAGGCAAAGGTAGCAACCATATGAGGGGAGGTTTAGAAGGGACTAGGTCACAGCCGCTTTTTGTACATATCAGGGCTGCCAGACGGTATCCTACAGACGGAGGGTCACCCATAAAAGTTTTTTTTTTTTTTTTTTAAGATTTTATTTATTTATTTGACAGAGAGAGTTCACAGTAGACAGATAGGCAGGCAGAGAGAGAGAGGGAAGCAGGCTCCCTGCTGAGCAGAGATCCCCATGCGGGACTCGATCCCAGGATCCTGAGATCACGACCTGAGCCGAAGGCAGCGGCTTAACCCACTGAGCCACCCAGGCGCCCACCCATAAAAGTTTTAAGCAGGAAAGTAGCAGAGATCCTATTTTGAATTCAAAAATAAATTGGGCAAAGGACATGAACTAGCAAACTGAAGAACACACATGTCCCATAAATATAAAAAAAGATCTCCCCCTCACTCATACTTAAACACAAATTGAAACTAGTGAGATACTGTTTTTCATGTTCTACTTTGGCAAAAGTAAAAGAAATTGATCACTATACGGTGTCAGCTAGTAAGTAGAGGAGGAAACAGCTGCTTTCATACCATGTTGGTGGAAGGGTGAATGAATGCAAGCTGTTTTAGAGGACAATTTTGGCAAGAGTAACCAAAAAGAATTTTAAGATTTAAATTTTTTTTTTAAAGCTGGCAATTTTTTAAAAAAGATAATTATTTATTTATTTTTATTTTTAAAGATTTTTATTTATTTGACAGAGATCACAAGTAGGCAGAGAGGCAGGCAGGGGTACGGGGAAGCAGGCTCCTTGCTGAGCAGAGAGCCCAATGCGGGGCTGGATCCCAGGACCCTGGGATCATGACCTGAACTGAAGGCAGAGGCTTTAACCCACTCAGCCACCCAGGCGCCCCAAAGATTTTTATTTTTAAGTAATCTGTAAACCCAACATGGGGCTTCAACTCACAACCCTGAAATCAAGAATCACACGTTCCACTGACTGAACAAGCCAGGCACCCCACGAGTAACCAAAAAAGTTTTTTTTTTTATGATTTTATTTAGTTTAGAGCGTGCACATATATGGGCAGCGGGGGAGGGGCAGAGTGAGAGAGAATCTCCAGCCGACTCTGCACTGAGCAAGGAGCCCAGCACAGGGCCCCGATCCCACGACCCTGAGACAGGACCTGAGCTGAAATCAAGACTCAGAGGCTTAGTTGACTGAGCCATCCACCAAAATTTTAAAAGCCCTTACCTTTGACTTTGCAGTTCATCAACGTAGCAATGGACAGGAAGGCAAGGAAAGATTCTAGAACAGGAAAAGATGCTGCAGAGTTAGAGACCCAAAGAAGGGCATGCCCGGAAGTCATAGATTTCCAGTAATTTAACCTACATGTATGTGTGCAGAATTATAGTAAGATAGATGTGCAAGGTTGCTTTTTACAGATTGTTTATAATATTAGAAAACTGGAAACAAGACAAATGACATCAGTTGGGACTGGTTACATAAATCATGGTCTTTCTACACAATGGAGTACCAACAGAGCCACAAAAACACAAGGTAGATTTATATCTCCAGATATTGAGAGAACTTTAAGATGTACGGCTTTATGCATGTCTGTTTATTTCTTGACTTCGACATTCCCCCTTATTTTATTTTTATTTTTTTATTAAATATTTTATTTATTTATTTATTTGAAAGAAAGCACAAGCAGGGGGTAGGATCAGAAGGAGAGGGACAAGCAGCCTCTCAGCGGAGCAGGGAGCCCAATGGGAGGCTTGATCCTAGGGACCCTGAGATCATGACCCAAGCTGAACGCAGGCACTTAACCAACTGAGCCACCCAGGCACTCCCCACCCCTTATTTTTTTAAACAAAAATTGTATATATTTAAGGTATGCAACATGATGGCTTGATATATATATATATATATATGTAGTAAAATAATTATTCTAGTCAAACCAGTTAATGTATCTGCCCACATACCATTTTATGTGTGTGATGAGAACACCTGAAATCTCTTAGCAAATTTCCAATACTCCAAACAGTGTTATTAACCAAAGGACAGATTGTATATACACCTCTTGGTTTCTGAGTAAAAAAAAAAAAAAAAAAAAATTCGCAAAAATGTAGATGAAATATTTAAGAGTATAGTGGTTTATATTTATTAAATATACTCCTATATTTAAGAGTATAGGGAGTAGAACTGGATAGTAGACAAAGGAGGAAGGCTTGGCATTTCATCATATTCCTTTTTTTGTGGCTGAAGGATTGCTATAGGTATTTGTTGCTTTTATACAAAATAATCAGAAGAAACGTTCTCCCATACATACATACTTTCTCCCATACAGACATGCCATGTGTGGATTATAGCCACAAGTGATCTTTGCCTAATTTAATGTTAGTGTACCAACACATGTATTATTTATGTGTCATTAACTCACCCAGGCTTTTCTCATTTATTAACTCTTGTTAATCATCACAAATCCATGTAATGCAGGAGCTATTTTATTCCCATTTTGCAGATGAGGGAACGGAGACACAAGAGAGGATAAGCAATTTGCCCTGAGATCACACTGCTATAAAAAGGCAACGCCAAGATTTGAACTCTAGAAGCCTGATGTTTGCCAGCACCAAAACAGAAAGCTGTGTCCTAGAGTAAGGTCTTGGGAAAAATCCATATACCGTTACTTGTTACTGATTTGAATTTCTTTTTGTTAGTCACCAAATGGTTTTCGTAACAGGCTGACATGGTTTCTGGCCTCTGCTCCAACAGGCACCTCTTTTTCAGATGCAGAAATTGTCTAGCCTTCATCTGTCCACAATGAGACCATTTATAAAAGGTGGGAACTGGCTCTTAAATAAGCTCCTCTTTTTTCTTTACTAACCCCAGTTCTGCTTTCTGAACAGAAAATCGAGAGTTATCCTTTCCAGGCGTGCTGTGAGCCCAGTAGTGTCTGGCCAGCACACATTCGTATCTGTCTTCTGTCCTCCAAAGCTGCGGGCTCCCAGCCTGGGCTGCCTGCCTGCCCCATAGCAGAGCACTTTATAGCTCAAGGTCATATGCCAAGGGAGCTTTCTGCTCGCTGACTCCCTACATCAAGCTTAGAAAACAAAATACCGCTAAGTCAAGCTAGATCCAAGGCCGGGGTGGCTATCTGAATGCAGCTAAGAATTTCACTGTTTTCAGATTCATGTCAGAGAAATAATAGTGTTTGATCAGATAAACCGTCTTAGCAATGGAGTATTTGGAGAGAAGAAAAAAAAAACACCATAAAGGAGCATCTCTTTCTGTCTGATGCTACTTTAGTGGCTCACAGTGCCCCATTGTTTAGCTCAGGTTTCTCTGGCAAATTCTTTTGTTCAACACATGCTTACCCAGATCTGCGAAAGAACAATGAGAGCTAAATAAGACAGAGTCTGCCCACACTGAAACAGACTAATGGAAGAAATCAACCTGGCAGGCGGTAATTACAAGGCTGTGAGATAAGAGATCGGGAGGTAGACACAGGGTGCTTTGGAAGCACATAAGGAGTGAGGCCTTGATTGTCTGAATTTGGTCCTGACTGTGAATTACCGCACAGAGAAAATGACCGCAAGTCTCTGCTGGGAAATACAGGCCCCTCCCCTGTGCATGCATGGCTCGGAGACCCACGGGGCTCCCAGGAAGACCAGCACCCATGGTTGTATGAAGACACGGGGTCGGATGCAGCCTGCTGGGGTGTTCACGCCTTCCAGTGGTTCCACATTCAGTCTTCCGCTAGCTCTGTGAGCATCACATTGTATTTCCTCA
Source organism: Mustela nivalis (assembly GCF_964662115.1). Classification (NCBI taxonomy): domain Eukaryota; kingdom Metazoa; phylum Chordata; class Mammalia; order Carnivora; family Mustelidae; genus Mustela; species Mustela nivalis. The sequence goes on from NC_139024.1 coordinate 144,391,039, forward strand.
ATGTTAAGCCCCGAGGCAGGCCCTTGGACACAAAGATGAGAAATAGAGTCATGGCGCCTGGGTGGCTCAGTTGGTGAGGCCTCCTGCTCTTGATTTTGGCACAGGTCGTGATCTCAGGGTGGTGAGATCGAGCCCTGTTTGGGGCTCCACGGTGTACAAGGAGGCTGTTTGAGATTCTGTCTCCTCTTCCTCTGCCCTACCCCACCTCTCTTTCCTACTCTCTTAAAAAAAAAAAAGAAAGAAAGATTGATTGATTCAGTACCCCCTCCCCTTGGAGACTTGAGTCTGGACCATTGGGGGCAGGAGCAGAGCAGAAGAGCAAAGAAAACACTGTGAGGTTCTGAGGGGCCTTTGGAACTCACGTTCAAGGTCAGCAAGGGAGGAGAGACAGGAAGGAATGTGGCAAAGGTACGGATTGAAGGAGAAGCATGTCCATAAGAAACTATGAAAGAAACCTCAGTAGCTTAAGGGTGGATTCACGTAGGTGTTCTGAGAGATGTTTTGAGAGGTCGCAGAACACTGCTATGTCCCTCAGCTTCCACAAAAGTGACTGTAAAAACAGTAGCAGATGAGAACCGTTGCAAGCCTCACCTGCCACGTACCTTTCTAAATACGGTTGGTGCACTACCTTGTTTAATTTTCACCATAGACACATGGGATTTTGCTTGTGTGGAAACTGCAAGTGCAGAGAAGTTCGAGATCTTGCCGATGTCCCCTCGTCGCAAGTAAAGGAGCCGCCGGGTTGGATCTGGTGCATTGCCCAGCAGAGCCCCCAGACTCAACCACAGCATCACATCTACGGTCCTTCAACCATAAAAGGTTGACACATACGGTTAGGGGAGAGGCTATTCCCCCCACAGAGCAAATGGGACAAACAGAGCACCAAGGCGGGAAATCAGAAGTGTGTTCTAGAAGTTTGGAGCATGGGTTAAGAGTAGGCAAGTGACGGGATATGAGGATGAGATCGTGGAAAGCAGTGAAGACTGCAGAGTTGGACTTTTCTTCCCTTGGAGCCTTCTGACAAAGGAGGGGACATCATCACAGCTGGCCTTTGGGTGACTCATTGGCAGTTCCAGATAGAACTGATGGGAGCAGTGGAGAGCCTGGCAGGGGGAAGCTAGTTCGAAGGCTCTTGTAACCATCTAGCAAGAGATAATTGGAGCTGCAGGGGGTGGTAGCATCGGGAATGAAAAGGAGGAGAGAGAGAGAGATGAGAGACATGGAAAAGGTAGAGGTGACAGGACCCAGGAGATGAGATATGGGGCGAAGGAGAAAGCAAAGATAACTCCGAGATGTTGACCCCGGGTGACCCACGATGGATGGTGCTTTTGTAACAGGAGTGGGTAAGAGTTGAATGTAGGAGATGAGAAGAGAGAAGGCATTTGTTTTTGACAGCGCCTTCATGACCCGAGCGTATCCAGAAAGTTCTTGTCATGCGATGGAGGGGAGGCCCTCTGCTGGGAGTGCAGGCCACCCAGGCTGGGTTCTGTCTTGTCTTGAGAAGAAGGGGGACAGGGAACCGTCTTAACCCTGTGAGTCAGTTGTAGTTGTTTTCTCCGGCTGCCATAATCAAGTATCACAAACTGAGAAGCTTGAATACAAGATGTAACCCTTCACAGTTCTGGAGGCTGGGAGCCAGAGATCCAGGTATCGGCGGGGTGGGTTCCTTCCAAGAGCTCAGGGAGAGTCTGTTTCATGCCTCTCGCCCAGCTTCCGGTCATTCGCTGATAACCTTTGCCCCTCCTTGGCTGGTAGATCCGTTACCCCCATCTCTGCCTCAACTTCACACACGGCATTTTCCCTGTATGAGTACCTGTGTCCAAACTTCCTGTCTTGATAAGGACTCTGGTCATATTGATCTAGAGGTCAATCCTGCCTCTAACGTGACCTCATCCTAATCAAAGTCATTACATCTTTAATGGCCTCGTTCCAAATTAAGTCACCTTTAGAGATGGTGGGAGTTAGGACTTCAACGTGTGAATTTGTGGAGGTGGGGAATATAATTCAATCCATAACAGGGAATGAGATGAAGGCCTTCTTGCTCTCCAAAGCTAGCCAGGTTTTTCTTCTTGGGCATCTTCCAGAGGTTTGTGAGCAAGCCATGATTGGCCTAAAGGATTTTACCACATCTGTAAGGGTTGAGGTCTGTTACAACTCATTAATTTGCAAACCTTAATTAGCAAAAGAATGCCAGTAACTTCTCCCAAATACTACTCCATAGAAAGTCGCTGCCTAACCAGGAGCTATTGGGAGGTGGCAGGGGTGGGGGGGACGTATTGCTAGAGAGCTCTCCCTTTGAAATAGCTGTTTGAGAGAAAGAACAGGTGCAGACCAGAGCCAGAGCTAGGAATCCCCAGGATATTCAGGTATAAATAGAGTCCCACATTCAGTTCCCCCAAAGGGAGGGACTGGTGCCCGTTTTGTCCTGCTTTGGACATCAAGCTTTGTCAATAAAAATAGTTCACAATTTGAACTGAATTTTTTTTCTTCTTGGAAAATGAATTCTACGAGATTGTGGGAGAGAGAGACAAGCCTCTGAAAATCTTTGTTGGAAAGGTATCTGACTTTTTTTTTTTTTTTCCAGATTCACCCTCCTCCTCATAGGCTTATGGGCTCTTACACCCAAGTCAGATCAGGGAAAAACACATCTGGGTCAAAACGCAGAGTCCTTCTCTAGGAAGAGGAAATGTCAGCTCCGAGAGACCTGAGCCGCCTATGTCAGATGGCTGTAGGTTTGGGCAGCCCAGAGATGGGCAGACGCCCATGAATGAATCACAGAGAGCCCTGTCCTGGGTGTTTATAATTCGGATCCAGTGCTTCCCGAAATCGCTTTTCGGTGGTTTTCCATTTCTGTGTGGGTAAATTTACATTTACACCCCATTTATATGGTTTGCCAGAGCTTGAGGCTGATAGCTTAAACTTTTCCCTTCACTTCCAATTTTCATTGCCCTCCCAATCTCGGTAGCCCTGAAAACGAGCTTTTCTGAGCTCCTCATTAATTTTTCACTCCTCTCCCTGCGGGAGAACGCACAGATGCCCAGCACTAGATTGCAGGCCAAAGAACGCTTGGCAAGCGCCCGCCGCCCCCAGCAGTAGATTTCAGAAACATGCCTCCAGGGATTTTGACAAGCGAAGTGCCCAGGGCCTGCTCGCACTGTAATTATGGGGTTTCCATTAGACCTTGAGAAAGTCGCACCGCGTCCCAGTATCAGGGTGTGCCGTGCTTTGCTCCTTCTGTTTTTAACTGGGTTTCACATTAGGGGTAGCAGCGCGCTACACTAGCAAGATCACTGGTCTAGCTACCACTAGCTGTGTGACCATAGACAAGTGAGTTCACCTCTCGGAACCTTATCTTTTCATCTTTAAAACAGGAGGCTTAGACGATACCAACTCCAAGAGTCTGTTATATCGAACACCCCTCTCATTTTGACAGCGGACAGGCATTCTTTTCAACAAGTGTAAAGAAAAGCCATTGAATGGGGTTCCCTCAGTGTCCCTGTTTCTGTGGCCAAGAGCAGGATCTATTTGTTGGAAGGCTGAAAAATTCACTCCCACCCAGCTTCATGTAAGACACATGGCCCGAAGAAATATTCCCAGGGGAACAGCTCCATTGTCTGGTCTCAGTCATGACATGGGAGACCATCTCCTGGCCTTTGCTGCCTTCCTTCCCACATACAGCCATCATTCCTGATTAAAACTTCCCTTAAGAAATGCATCCAGTCTTCTAAAAAGTTATTTCAAGTGCTGGAGTTTGGGGTTCGGTAGGACAAGCGTGGGCCGGAGACCTCTGCAACGAGCCTACAGTCTCCGTGTGCTTGAACTTGCTCAGCTGGCACAATTAACCCTGCTGAAATTTTTACCCAAATGTCTTTATTGGAAGTGGGGTGTCTGCAGGGTCTCACACGGATCAGGATTTCAGGATGCCGAATTAAATCCGTGGTTCACGTGACTTCCTTCTGCAGAATCCTCTAAAATGAATTCACCTTCTGAATATGTAGGTGTTCTTCCAAGAACTGATCGTTCAAATGCTCAGTGAATAAAATAGGATAAAAGCTGATGTCCATCATCCTGCACGACGTATATCTGATGTCCAGAAGCAATTATCCTGGGAACAAACTCTTGACCAGGCACCAGGGCTGCTGTCTGTGAAAGCTGAATTCCCTTCCATTGTCCTTAAGGATGATAAACAATGTCACTAAAAGGACACTGTAAGAAGCAAACCTGGTGCGAAAGAAGAGGAGGAAGTATTAGAGATTAAGTAGTGCAATAAGGTGAGAAATGTCCCCACCTAGACTTTATGTCATCCTAGGTTCGAAATTTTTGTAAAAGAAAAAAAGTTTTTAATGGCTCGCTTCCCTGACTAATAGAAAATGAGAAGAATTTTCAGGCTGAGCTTAAAAATGAATTCATTCATTTTTCAAAATTCGTTTTGAGCTTAAAAATGGAACATTTTTAGAAAAATACAGCAAGCCCTTGGAGTACATAGTTTGTTGCATCAGCGTGAACTGAGAAATATGTTGACCAGACAACAGATTATTTCTTCATCTGAGCAGAGAGTGGTACAGAATGCAATATTTAAAACACCAGGTAAGAAATTCCTAAAAATATTTCTCTTTTTGATGTACCCAGAAGAGTACTGGAAAATAAAATAGGGGATTATAGCAATAATTATTTTGAGTGAAGCTCTGAAAGGACTCAAGTCCTTGGCATAACCCCATTTTCTTTCTCAAATTGGATTCTGCCCCTAGACTAAGTCCCCGAGAGCTCTGTTTCTCATGCATAACGGGAAGGGTTCAGAATAGATGGTCTCTGAGGTCTCTGCCAGTTCTAATATTCTTTGGTTTTAAATCAACACATATGGGAAAAACATGTCAAATTTTATTAAGTAAGTTTTCAGCTGCATTCAGATATAGTAACAGCAGAAATGATAGACACAATATTTACCCTTTCTGTTAGCAAAATCTCTCTTTGCAGAACACCCTCAGCCAAGCTGGGCTCCAGGTTATAACTGTTTGAAAAGGCTGTATGATGTTATCTGGAAACTAGTTTAAATAAGCCGAGAGGAAATATGGTTTGCCCTTTTAAATGCTGTGGCGGTAGGGCTTCCCTTCCAAGGAATTTAGGAATGGAAGAACATTCTTGTCTTGCTTCTTGTCATTGCTAGTTCATCTCCTAGTTTGATTAATAATTCAGAGAATTGCCGGTAAGCTCAAGTCAGTCTTACAGCACTTTTCCTGTGAGCCAGAGCACATGTTAAGACTTAAAGAGTAAGAACACTTACGTGCCAGGAAGGGACAGTCAGGTCTAGGCACAGACTTTTGGGAATAGCTTTAAACTTCCCTGTGTCAGGCATTCAACCCTGTTCTTCCTCCTACCTCTGTTTATCCTAAGATTTGCGTCCCTTTTTCTTCTTTCCTTATGAGTCTGAGTCACTAATGGCTCTCAAAGGCATCACTTTGCTCAAAGTCATTAACACTGGAGATGACTGACCATGAAAATTATATCTTCAGTGCCCTGAGGGGAAATACTATTAACCAACAATTTTGTGCTCTGGTAAGACACTGTTCCAGTGGGGGGGGGGGGGGGATGTTTTTAGCAATAAAAATCTTGAAGTGTTTACCATGAAAAGATGGTCCCAAAAAGAAATGGAAAAGAATATGATTCAGGAGGAAGGATCTAGAACCCGTAATAAAGGAGTACAATGCAGAAAGCAATAATGAGAAAAGAAATGGGCAAGATTTTATTAATATTAGCAAGTGCTGATTATTTAAAAATAATGTCATAAGCAATTGGGGAGTTAACTATATGAAGGTCGAAACAGTGTACTACACAACAACATACGAACTAGGAGAGGGTGATCTGAGTAAAGTCATTCTAAACTCACTCTATTATTCTGGAGGTGGGAATTAGGAATTCAATTGGGATTTTGTAAGTCAAGTAAGCATATTAAATAGTTAAGGCAAACCCCTAAAAGAATAGAAGTAAAATGAATAAACCAGTGAAGAGGGAAAAGAAGAAAAGAAACCTCATTACCCTAAGAGAAGATCATAAAGAAGGAAAGAAGACAGGAAAATTATGATAACTAGCACAGAAAAAGAGTAGAAATAAATCCAAATACATCAGTGATTACAATGAACCTAAATGCTCTATATACTGCCATTTACGAGATTGAGGTTGCTAAAAAATATATAACAAAAATCCAGTTTAAGCTACTTATGAAATATACCTAAAACATAAGGATATAGAGAAGTTTAGTATATGTGCTGCCAAAGCGAGCACAGGATATAGAGTAAATAACAGAATGAGATTGCTGGTCATGTACTAAGGGTATGCCGACTCTTCTAAGAAATGGCCATGTTGTTTTCAGTGTGATCGAACTTCTGCTTTCTTTGTGCTCTCATCAGCACTTGGTGTTGTCCATTTTTTTAATCTTAGCCGTTCTAATACGTATGAGTGGTGTCTCCTTGTGGTTTAAATTTGTATTTCCCTAATGATTAAGGATGTTGAGCATCTGCTCATATGCTAATGTGCTATTTTTATTTGTTTCAAATCTTTTGACAATTTTTTCAAAAATTGGGTTTTTCTGTTACTGAGTTTCAGACTGTCATATATCCTGGATAAATACTACATGTAGGAGTTTCAAAATCACTCTTCTAAAAAATGAAAATGATAAGCCTAGGTGGTTATTTCGCCAAATTCTACCATACTGTCAAAGAACAAATTATTCTAGAACACAGAAAATGAGAGAAATCTCCCCCATTCTGTTGTATAACTACAATACCAAAAAGACAGCATGAGAAAGGAAAATCTACAGATCAACTTTACTTGTAAACATAGATTAAATATTATCAAACTAAATCCAGTAATTGGGGGAGGGGAAATCATATCTAAGTGGGGCTTATCCTTCCAAGAACAGGTTAACATTAGAAAATGTATTAGTGTAATTTACCCTATGACCATATTAAGGAGAAATTCCTGTATTTATCTCAAAAGAAGAAAAAGCATTTGATGAAATTTAACATCCACTCATGATATTAAGGAAGAAAAATGCAGCAAATTACAAGTGAGGGCAGACATCTTAATTACCTGGTGGGGTGTAGCTGCAAAATGTACCATGTTGAATGGGGAAGCGCTAGACACATCCTTTCTGGAGGAAAGCTAAAAGAGAAGTGTTCACTCTTACTATTTCTGTTTACCACCATCTGGAGGTCCTACCCAGAAGAATTAGATCTAGTGATTTCTATAGAGAGAGTACCGGAGAATCCACAGAGAACTTAGAACTAATACGGAAGCGGGATACCTGGTTGGCTCAGTCAGTAGACCATGCAACTCTTGATCTCAAGGTCATGAGTTTGAGCCCCACATTGGGTATGGAGCCTACTTTAAAACAACAACAACTAATATATAAGGTCTGGCAAGATGGTTGAATACAAGATTAATGTGTATTAAAAAATCAGCAGCCATATGTAATAGAGAAAAGTAATAAGAAAACGTGTAACGGTAATTGGTAAGATTTTATTCTTGACAGGCCAAAACAACAACTCAGAGCAATGACTGTAGTAACCATAGTTGATTTTCTGTTTTACTCCTAAAGGACTTAACTGCTTTCATAGCCACTGGATGAAATCTGATTCTCCCTATATCTTCCAAGTTCTGTACAAATACCTGTTCCCAGTGGTCTGTCTCCTCTGTGTGTATATATTGATCCACTTAATTTTTTCCCCAAACATTTATAAAGGAGCCTCTATGTTTCTGGCACTTACCTTTATCAAGCACCCATTTATCCTGTTTCCTTTTTTAGATCTGGAAAGTTTGCCTCTACTCGTGCTCTCCATGGCCCTCTCCGAATGCAGATCAAGTCGTCTTTGTTTCAGTTCCCATTTCAGGATATAACATTTTTTTTTTTCCCCTAACCTTGCGCACCTTTGATTCTAAACTTCTTGGATATCAGAGAATTGTCCCCATGGTAATCTTGGAAAAAGCCTTCTAAGGTCAGCTTCAACATTTAAATGACTTTTCCTGTGGGAAAACAGAGGGTATAGTGCAGTACACAATAAAATATTTTCTCATGTGCTCTCAAGAGCAGGGACAGCATGTCATTATTCAACTTTGTATCCTGTAACAAAGAGTCTTACCGAGAGAGATGCTGATCATATTTTTTAATGGATTATACAAAACCTCAAAGGTCCAGAAAAAAGAGTGATTCATTTTAGATATTCCATGAGCAATGGGAAGGTGTGCCTTCATTCCCTCCAACTCCTTTACCTTCTCTGTCATTTTGCAATCAATCATAAAGCAAACTACTGTAGGCCTTCCACTAACATTTGTTGGACCTGAACAAAAGCACAAATACATGCATTCTCCCCTTGGCTTCCTCTTCCCACCCTAGGCCCATTCCCCACCACAAAGGGCCTCTGGGGCAGGAGTGTGGACACCCACTACTCAGACTCTCTCTTCTGAAAGCTCTTGGCCATCTGGGCAAGAAATTCAGCGGTCCCAAGTACCCAATGCCCAGAATGTAGTTTAAAACTGGGTGCAGGGCGCCTGGGTGGCTCAGTGGGTTAAAGCCTCTGCCTTCGGCTCAGGTCATGATCTCAGGGTCCTGAGATCGAGTCCCGCATCGGGCTCTCTGCTCAGCGGGGAGCCTGCTTCCCACTCTCTCTCTGCCTGTCTCTCTGCCTACCTGTGATCTCTCTCTGTCAAATAAATAAATAAAATCTTAAAAATAAATAAATAAATAAAATAAAATAAATAAAAAAGATTTTAAAAAAATTTAAAAAAAAATTAAACTGGGTGCAGAATTCAGGGTGTACCCTTGACCTAGACATCTTACTCTAAATGTGGAGGGTCAGAGTAGAGGGTAAGTGTCCTCTTAGGTACCAGGCACAGGGCAGTCTTTGTCTGCTGTGTGGGAAGCCAGGAATATCTCAGCTCATTTTCCTGAAGAATTCTGACTTAATATACTATCATCTTTTAGGCAAAATGATAACATGTAAGAATTTCAAGAGACCCTTGAAACCGTCTTATCCAAACTTTTTATTAACTGAGGAAACCAAGGCCCTAGAAATGGACCGACTTGCCAGTGATCCGGTGACAAGGTCCTCATTAGACAACTAATGAAAAACCAAGTCTCCAGAGCCCAGATAATACTTCCCATTATAATTCTTCCAGCTCTGTCTGTATTCAGTGCCTGCCACGGTAGCTCCCAGTGCTCTGAGAAGAGGAGGAAAATAGCTCTGAGAAATAGCTCTTCTTTCATTCATTTATGTTATTCTTTCAGTAAATATTTATCGGATGGTTGCTATGTACTGGGTCCTGCGCCAGGCACTAGGGCAGGAGGTGAACAAGGCACCTGTGATCCCTGTTCTTGCATATTTTCCTGTCTAATGGGAAATCCTTGGGAGGGCAGAGCAGTGGGTCAAAGAGCTAAGCCAAGAATGTGGGCGGCCCTAACACAGCAGGAAGCAGAAAGGAGCGCTAGCTCTTAGCAAGCCTTGGTGGAGATGCTCGGTGCCTTGCTGCTGGGCGGCTGAGGAATAATGTTTTTCATCTTGGGGAGAACAAAGTGAACTATAGCCTGACGGGATTCAGGTGAAGGAGTGACATTTACATATTCTAAGAATCTTCTAGAATAGGAAATAGACACCTAGAGGAGATAGTGAAATATTCTTATCTGATCATCTTCAAAGCAGACCCCCACCTCCCACCCCATGGGGTGGTTTAACCATGATCTTGTTTGTGTCTGGGAGTGATGAATTCCGGAACCTCCATTTGCCTTTATATGGTTGGCAGAGTGCTTAGCAATATGTAGCCTAATTTGTATCTAATATGTATCTAATTTGTTATTTAGGAACTGGCCCTACAGTGTTTAAAACTGATGTTAGGTTTTGTGAACTATGGGTAAGATCTAAGTCCAAGGCACCTAGTTTTTATTGTACCTTTTAGTGGATTAATGCTGAATTACAAGGAAGAGGCATCTTCTCAGCCAGCCGTGTCATTTTATTTGTATTGTTTTTGCAACAACTTTTTTTATTTTTTATTTTTAACTAGTCATGAGTATTTTATTTAAAAACATTTTTAGGGGTGCCTGGGTAGTTCAGTCAGTTGAGCAGCTGCCTTCGGCCCAGGTCATGACCTTGGGGTTCTGGGATCCAGCCCCACAGGAGGCTTCTTGCTTAGCAGGGAGCCTGCTTCTTCCTCTGCCTGCTGCTCCCCCTGCTTGTGCTTTTTCACTCTATCTCTCTCTGTGTGTCAAATAAATAATAATCTAAAAGATAATAAAAAAATAATAAAGTTCGGGGGTGCCTGGGTGGCTCAGTGGGTTAAGCCTCTGTCTTCAGCTCAGGTTATGATCCCAGGGTTTGGAATCTCAAGCCCCACATCTGGGCTCTCTGCTCAGCAGGGAGCCTGTTTCCTCCTCCCTCTCTGCCTGCCTCTTTGCCAACTTATGATCTCTGTTAAATAGATAAACAAAATATTTTTTAAAAATAAATAAGATTTTTTAAAAATGAAATTAAAAAAATAATATTTTTACACATGCATAGCTGACATATAATGTTACATTAGATTTACGTATATGACATAGTGAGTTAACAACTCTATGTGTTTTGCTATACTCACTGCCCGATTGTAGCTACCATCTGTTATCATACATTATTATAATACCATCCACTGTATTTCCTATGCTGTACTTTTAATTCCCCAATTTATTCACTGTAGACTTTGTAAGTCTGTATCTCCCACTCCCCTTCACCCATTTTATCCAGCCCCCAACCCCTACTCTCTGGCAGCCATCAGTTTGTTGTCCTTACTTATAGATCTGATTTTGTTCTTTTTTTTTTTTTTAAGATTTATTTATTTAATTGACAGAGATCACAAGTAGGCAGAGAGGCAGGCAGAGGAGAGAGGGAGAAGCAGGCTTCCCACTGAGCAGAGAGCCTGATGCAGGGCTTGATCCCAAGACCCTGAGATCATGACCCGAGCTGAAGGCAGAGGCTCTAACCCACCGAGCCACCCAGGAGCCCCAGATTTTGTTCTTGATTCATTTGTTTTTGGTTTTTGTTTTTTAGATTCCACATGAGTAAAATCATAAAGCTTTGATCTTTCTGAGTCTGATTTATTTCACTTAGCATAATACCTTCTAGGTCCATCTGTGTTGTTGCACATGGCACGATCTCCTCCTCCTTTATGGTTGTGTAATATTCAAGTGTGTTTGGGGTGGGGGGGGAGACACACCACATCTTACTTATACATTTATCTATTGATGGACACATAGGTTGTTTCCATATCTTGGCTATTGTAAAAATATTGCGGTAAACACAGGGGTGCATATATCTTTTGAAATTAGTATTTTCATTTTCTTAGGGTAAATGCCCAGTAGTGGAATTATTGGCTCATGTGGTATTTCTGTTTTTCAGTTTCTTGGGGGACCTCCATACTGTTTTCCACGGTGGCTGCACCAATTTCCATTTCCACCAGCAGCACATGAGGGTTCTTTTTTCTCCACATCATTGCCAACACTTGTTATTTCTTGTTTCTTTTTTTTTTATTTTAGCCATTCTGACCGGTGTGCAGTGATATCTCATTGTGGTTTGGATTTGCATTTCCGTGATGATGAGTGATGATGAGCGTATTTTCATGTGTCCGTTTTGTAATCAGATTGTTTTGGGGTTGTTAGGTTGTATAAGTCCTTTATATATTTTGGATATGTACCCCTTACTGAATATGTCATTTGCAAATATCTTCTTCCCTTTATTAGCTTTTTCGTTTTGTTCATGGTTTCCTTCACTGTGCAGAAGATTTTTATTTTGGTGTCGTCCCAGTGGTTTAGTTTTGCTTTTGTTTCTCTTGCTTTAGGAGACAGATCTAGAAAAATGTTGTTAAGGCCAATATCAGAGGGATTACTGCCTGTGTTCTCTTCTGAGATTTTTATCACATTCAGGTCTTTAATCAGTTTTGAGTTCTTTTTTGTATATGGCTTTAGGAAGTGGTCCAGTTTCATTCGTATGTTGAAATCCTAACCCCTCAGTGTCACTGGATTTGGAGGTGAGACCTCCAGTTAAAGATAAACGAGGTCATAAGGGAGAGGTCCTAATCTAAGGGGACGGGTGTCCTTGCAAGAAGAGACACCAGAGAGCTTGAATGCCTTGTCCCCCTACACAAAAGGAACAGGTCATGTGAGCACATAGTGAGAAGGCCGCCACCGGTCAACCCAGAGAAATCTCAGGATGAAACCTGTCTCGCCAGCACCTTGATCTTGGACTTCCCAGCGTCCAGAACTGGGAGAAATACGTTCTGTTGGTTAAAACAGCCTATCTCTGGTATTTCATTATCGCAGCCCTGAGACCCTTCCCAATTCCAACGTCACTTATAAGAGAGGAAGCAGAGTTAAGGATATGGCACCATTAGTGACCTCTTAATTCATAAGACAGACCAGTAAACTAAAAACAGAACATACTATCTTTTATTTTTTTTTTTAAGATTTTATTTATTTATTTGACAGACAGAGACCACAGGTAGGCAGAGAGAGGGGAAGGGAAGCAGGCTCCCCGCCGAGCAGAAAGCCCGACGCAGGACTCGATCCCAGGACCCTGGGATCATGACCCGAGCTGAAGGCAGAGGCTTTAACCCACTGAGCCACCCAGGCGCCCACAGAATATACTATCTTTTAGTATGAGGGATTTAAATTACGTGTCAGTGGTGGTCTTTTTCACCATCGTTGACACTGGCTCACTTTCAGTGATGCTCTGTTGGTCCGCAGGGCACAAGTAGTAAAACAGACATAGTCTCTGCTTTTGAGGAATTTTTTGTTGACTTCAGTCATCTAACCAAAAGGTTGTGGATTCCCCACAATATCCTAACTTCACTGTGGCATTCCCATGAGGTCCTAGGGAGACTGAAAAAATAAACCTACCCATAAGGGGAAGATGAAAGCAAAGAGTGGGAGAAGGAACATGACCTTGAACTTAATTCAGAGATACAATTTGTACTCATCTTTAACAACTAAAGTGGATTGTTTTGACGTTCTCGGTTTTATCGAAGATTCCTAAAACAGGCTAAGTTATCAAGAAGAAGAATTGGGCTTTGATCCCTTGGCCTGTCACATGTCATGTCTCTGTGTTATGTCCTGTAGGTATAAGAAGTCAAGCAGATAGGAACAGTTGCTGTTTTCGAAACCCAGAAGGTAGAAGGGCGGTCTCTCTTGATCTGTGTGTCATTTCTTTTAACTGCATGCTTTCCGGTTGCTAGCGTCTGAAATGATCACAGCTGGGAATGACATGCTTTTCCTTTGTGGTTCCTACTTTCTTTTTTTTTTTAAGATTTTACTTATTTATTTATTTGACCGAGAGAGATCACAAGTAGGCAGAGAGGCAGGCAGAGAGAGAGAGGGAAGCAGGCTCCCTGCTGAGCAGAGAGATGCAGGGCCTCGATCCCAGGACCCTGAGATCATGACCTGAGCCCAAGACAGAGGCTTAACCCACTGAGCCACCCAGGCTCTCTCTGTCAAATGAAAAAATAAAATCTTAAAAAAAAAAAAAAAAAAAAAAAAAAGAAGGATGTATGTTGTAGGAAAGAGAGTGTGTGCAAAGTCTGGAGCTGGGATAAAACCCAGGGAATTGACGCTGGTGGGAAAATTCTTGGTTTTTTAGTTGTTTCTGAAATATTTTGATTTGAGGTATAAGTGAGGATTGAAGCAGTTTTGTTCTTTAAGCAAAGCTTTTGTGAGTATTGCTTTTAGGGAAGGTCTGTCTATGAAGAGGTGCCAGGAAAAATAACAAGTAAAGATTGGATCTCTTCTATGAATAGTTTCTAGAAGCACGTGGCTTCTCCTACTGGTCACTCGTGACCACCGGCGTGCTGAGAAGGTCTTGTATTGTATCTGAGCTCCAAAAGAAAAACAAAGTTAGTGTAGAAAGGCAGGGGAGCACAAGATTTTAGATGGCTGGGGGAGAGCTCATCTGATATTTAAAAAGAAAAAAAAAAAAAAAGAAAGAAAAAAGGCTCTGGCTTTTCACTGGTAAGCATTTATAATGTAGAGAGAAAATAATTAGAAACTGAATTTCCCATCAATGCAAACTTAGATGCCAGGTATACACCATTTTCCAGAACTAAGCTAATCCCTTTCAACCTAGATGGTTCCAAATATGGTCTGTTTGAGCTCTCTTGAGCTCTGCTTGTATTCTAGGTAAGGAATAATGTTTATAAATCTCCAAGTGGTCTACTGGATGATAACTTTATATGTTTTCCAGGGAGACTGGAAAGCCTTAAACCAATTAAAGATGGGTTTATTTCCAAGAAAGTATTAGCTGTGTTGATGCAAATTCATCTCTGCCTTGTCCTCCCTAATTCTTCTTCCCTTCTCTCATCCTCCTGCCCCTGCTGTCCCCAGCAATGGTAGAAAGGAGAGATTGTACTCTAAAGTAATTGGGTGTGGGGCGCCTGTGTGGCTCAGTGGGTTAAAGCCTCTGCCTTCAGCTCGGGTCGTGATCCCGGGATCCTGGATCGAGCCCCGGGTCGGGCTCTCTGCTCGGCGGGGAGCCTGCTTCCCCTCCTCTCTCTCTGCCTGCTTGTGATCTCTCGGTGCTAAATAAATAAAATCTTTAAAAATAAAAAATCAAAATAAAATAACTTGGTGTAACTTATTGTTAATTTTACACTCTATCATGAGTTATTTGTAGTACTATCCCACAATTTGATTTTCTTGGGTATTAGAGCAGAGGAAAGCTCTTTTACTTTTGAGCTTTAAGAACCCACACACCTTTCTACCAGGAAACTGGTTTAAGGCTGAAGAATGTCCCTGGGCCCTGAGGAGTTCAGAGCCAGACTCCCCTCCAACCGCGGGGGATTGCCCTACTGAAAACGTAAACCCGGCGGCCTCACCTGGGTCCTCAGTTCCGCTCTAGTCACCATAATCTCTTTTCCAGAACGTTCACGTCCTCACTGTCCTCAGTGACTCTACTTTTCTCCAGCACCTCAGTGCTTCCCCCCTGACTCCTACCATCTCCACACACAATTTTACCGTAGGAGCCTGGTGCAGACAGCAGCAGCCCTATGGCGAAAATGCTCCCAGCTTCCGGCCCTCTACCCGTTCTCTGTCTCCTCCTGCTCCCCTGGAAGAAGGTCCCTCTGCCTTCTAATGATCTGTCTGGACCCAACTTTCCCACCTAGATAGAACCTCTTTCTCTCATAGGTTCCGTTTGCACTTGCTACTAACTCTTGCCCCTATGCAAAGATGCTGCCGTGCCTTCCATGTTCAGAAACTCTGCCCGGACCCTGCTGCTTGGGATGCTGTCCTTTGCTGTCCTGTACCTGCTCCCTGGAGGTCCCATCCCTTCTCATGACTTCCAGTTTTACTTTTCCTTAACATCCCGAGGACTTTCCCCCAGCAGACCAGTTCCTCTTCTTACATAAGGCATTTGGTCTGGAGTGTTGGGGTTGAGAGCCGATGGCCAAGAAAGAATTCTCAAGATGCCTTTGGTGCAAAAAGGTGGTTTTATGATGGGGACAGGAACTGGCATGGGCAGAAATTGCTGCCTGGGGCCATGAGGAGTGGCTGATTGTGTAAGATTTTCTCTCCTGTGGTGGGAGGGTGATGTCAGGGTTCCAGGAAATTTAATCTGTAGGTTTCTGGAAGTTTGGCTATTGATAAGATTGCTTTTTCCCTCATAAATCATTAAGACAGTTATAACCTGATAGTACCTCATGTCCTGCATGACTGTGATCTCTAGCCATTAACCACTTGGTTTTCCTCTAACAAAACATTAATGTTAAGGCAGTTGCATGTTCCTGGAGGACTGTCCATCTGCTGTCCCAAGGACTTGTCAGTGGGCTGTAAGTCGTAAGGAGATTGAATTCTCCATCTGCCTTTGTTTCCCACATCATAAGGACCAGCCCCTCTTCTCTTGGCTTTGGTTTCATGCATCTCCTGCTTTTGTTTTTTTCCCCAGTGCCTAACCATAATAGTCTGTGCAGCTTGGATCCTGAGCTCCTCTGTACCCCATCTCTAAAACATCTTCATCATAAACTTGGCTCCATGTATCCCCTACGTGCTGAAACACCCCAAGTTTAGATTTCTATCCACTTTCATCCAGATTTTCTCCTAAGGTCCAGACTCACACTTGGTATCTCCAGTCTGTCTTATAAGGACCTCATATCCATCATGGCCAAAATCGGGCTCATTATCATCTACCTCCGCAAACCATACCCTCTCCTGTGCCTCCTTCTGCCATCCTCACTCTTACTCAAGGTGAAAACAGTGTGATTCTGAGTACCTCCCTGTCTATCACATTGGGTCTTGAAATCCTATTTATTTGTTGGACGTTTTCACTTTTCTCTAGTTACCATGACTCTTTCCTAAGCCAACCTCCATGGTCTCTTGTCAGGACTATGGCAATAGCCTCCTCTGGCCTCCTTACATTCACTTTGGCACCTTGCTGTCCGTTCTCTGCCCTGATGCAACAGCCAACATTGGGGAATGTTGGGGAACAGTCATATTCCCCCTTTAAAATATTTGCAAAGCTTCCAGCTTATACAGTCCAGAATCCTTGACACATTCCACAAGGCCCTGCTTGAGCTAGCACTGCCTGAAACCCACCTGCCATACCAGCCACCCTCCCCGACGTAGTTGCTCCAGCCACACAGCCTTTCCTGTGCTTGTACTTCCCACTCCATGGCTCTGACGCATGTCCTCCAAGTCTTCAACTCGTAAGTCTTCAGACTTGTCCAAATATCCCTTGCTCAGATATTCCCCAGTTTAAATCAGACACCCCTGCCATAGTCCTTCACCATGCCTTTGTGTTTCCGTAGAACAACTCTCAATTCACCACCCTGCATCTCCTCTTCTGATCATCAGACATCTTTCACCCACAGCAGACAGCCACTGTGGGGGGGCCTTCCTCTGTGCAGTCCTAGATGCCCTAGATGCTGCTGGCACATGAGAGGTGCCCAGTGGTCGTTGCTGAATGAATCAGTGAGTGACAGATAAATAGAAACATCTCCTGAAACTGACCTAGAGCTCTGGTGGCTCAGGCTGGCTTCTTCAGTGCTGCTGGTGATAGGACAGGCCCTATTCCCTCGTGTGCAGCAGCTTCTGGGGTAGAACAATGAGTGTTCCTGCTGCCCATCAAAAAATCACTCCTAATGGTAATGCTCTGTGTATATATATGAACCCTTTTACCTTCTGCCTCTGAAGACTGTTTAAGAATTTCGAAGTAGAAAGGTAACTCATCTGCTAAAATCCAATTGTATTGAACTAGTAACATGACATTAGCTTGGAATGTTTCAACAAGAGCAATTCATGCTTGAACACAACTTTTCAGTTTACACTTTACTGTGATAGTTTATAGTTGCCTTTTTTTTTTTAAGCTGGAAAGGAAACAGAATACACATTTGAAAGTTAGTCCCTACCCTATTGAAAATCCTCTATAATTTCTTTTTTTTTAATTTTTTTTAAAGATTTTATTTATTTATTTGACAGAGGTCACAAGTAAGCAGAGAGGTAGGCAGAGAGAGAGGGGGAAGCAGACTCCCCACTAAGCAGAGAGACCGATACGGGGCTCGATCCCAGGACCCTGGTATCATGACCTGAGCCAAAGGCAGAGGCTTTAACCCACTGAGCCACCCAGGCACCCCAAAAGTCCTCAATTGCTGTCAGGAAGGGTGGCTGTCTGATTTGGTGTCACAGCCAGGGTAAGTGTTCCTCTGCTCGATTGCGTAACAGTCAGTAATACTCAAATACACAAACATGGATGGTGCTGTGAAACCCTCTTGGTGAAGGAAGGAATAACAAAATGGAGGAAAGGAAGTTATACACTATCACCAAAGACTGAAGAAGCTGGAAGCCATACTATTATACAAGGCTGATCACCAGCAGAAAGTCTCATTCTCTTTTGAATAACTAAGGAATGTCATGAAAATTTCAAATCATTTCCATTCGAATCTTCTTTCCACCTGTCTCACGTTACGCAACGATTTGAGTCAAGGTACGTCTTGAAACCTCTGAACAATCACATTCAACATCACAGGCTCTCAGAATAACATTTTTTTTCCCCGGATTTGCAGAAGAGAATTACCAGACTCCAATGAAGACCCGGCCAACTGTTTAATTTCCAACCCTGGATTGTGATCAGTGGTTTGCCTGTGGTAGATGTGTCACGAAACCACAGACATATACCATTCTGTCAATGAATGAAGAAGAAAATGCTCCTTTGAGCTTTCCCCAACAGACCTCCAGAATTCCGTGTCCCTATTCACGATTATGCCTATTATGTTTATTCATTTATCCCTCCTCTACCCTTTAATGACATTCTTGATATTCCTATTTCCCACAGTCTTAAATCCCAAATTGTGAACGAGCTGGTTGGTTGGTATTTTAATATAATTGCCTTCACCAAGGTGTGTGATAATCAGCTTCAGGAAACCCTCCACGGAAATGAACTAATCAATCGACAAGCACTTACCGCACAACCCTGAGCTGTGAGGAAGGGTTCTCTAGGAGATGAAAAGATTGATGCTCGAGCCCTGTTCATACCTCCCCAGGTACTTGGTGAGGCTCAGGTAATTGGGATAAAGGAAAGGGCAGAGACAAGAGGTGAAGAGATGTCCCAGATTGCAAATGTAATGACCTGAGTTTATTTCTCCCGGTTCTTCTCTTGTATATCCGAATCTTTTGAAGTTCTTGTTAAAACTCGTGTTCCTGCCCACTGCACCCCGCCCCCCCCACACACACAGTCCTCCAGAGATTCTGACTCAGTAAATCCTAGATAAGTCCCAACCATTTTCATTTTTAGAAGCTTCCTAGCGATGCCGCTGCTAGCAGCCTGACCACCCTCGGAGTGGAAATGGTGGAGCTGGCATAGCCCAGCCAGCCAACAGCGGGAACTGGGTTAGCCTACCCAATAACAGCGGGAACTGGGTTAGCCCAGCCAACAGTGGGAAGAGCTGACCCATAATTTCCCTCACCTCCCTCCTTGGCCACTTTTACAATAAACCTGTGTTAAGAACTAAGAAATGACAGTGGAACCTTTAGTCATGGAACTCACAGCATCAAAATGTGATGGGCACGGAACTCAAGACACGATATTCGGTGGTGACTGTCTTCCACCATGGGTGCAGGCGGCACTTAGGCTGATGGGGGTAGAAACTTACAGAAGCTACATTGTGTCTCCACAATCCGAAGAGGTAGGAAAGGACAAGACCTTACGGAAGAGAAAAAAACTTAACTTTTTCAGTAAGAATGTTCTTCACCCTCTCAGGGGTACAGCTCTGGAATGCTGCTTAAAATCAACAAAGAGCACCCCCCCCACTCCTTCCTTGGGTAAAGTCTGATGCTTGCAGTGCTGGATTTCACTGGGGGCTTCTTGCTGCCCTTAGGCAAACATCCCACCAGGTTTCCAGGAGGTCCCCTCCCACTGGACACTCACTCTCTCGATATCCCGGAGAGCCTCTGAAATCTTTTTCCACCAGCGAGAGCATGCTTGTCAGAATTTGGCTAACTGGGAAAACATTTGTATTGTTGACCCAGATTTTTGTATTGTTGACCCAGAGTTGCACCCCTGCAATTAGAATCGCACTTTGCTTTGTTTTCCCTGAGGGGGAAGCAGTTGCCAAGTCTTTAACAATCAGCTTCTAACAAGCCCTGTGGAAGGAGCAATCGATTGGGCTGGAGGAGAAACAATACAATTAAGTTTCCGACTAATCATCAGAGTTCAACTTTGACCCAATTGTTCCAGGGATTCATTAAAACCCCTCCACTTGGCTTGGAGTAAGGGAGTTTCCGGGGGCGTTGGGAGAGGGTCATTGCCAATGTGAAAAACAAAAACAAAAACAAAAAACCATGGTTTAGCAATTTGGAATATTTTCTTACTCTCACGGGATCAAAACAAAAATGAGCAAACATTGTAAATCTCCACAGAAGTTTCCGCAATTAGAAATGAAAGACAGAGGGGCGCCTGGGTGGCTCAGTCATTGGGCTTCTGCCTTCTGCTGAGGTCATGATCTCAGGGTCTTGGGACTGAGCCCCGCATCGGGCTCCCTGCTTGGCGGGATGCCTGCTTTCCCTCTTCCGTTCCCCCTGCTTGTGTTCCTGCTCTAGCTGTCTGTCTCTCAAATAAATAAATAAAATCTTAAAAAAAAAAAAAAAAAAGAAAGAAAAAGAAATGAAAGGCAGGGAGAATTTTCATATTTAACAGCATAGCCTGTTCATTTACAACCATTACACTATAAATTATGTGTATCTTTTGTTGGTGTGTGTGTGTGGTGTGCTTGGGAACATTGCAGAGCAATGAAGGCTGTTGCTACATCTGTTGCAGGTACCTAGCTCCACTGGGTACAACCTCAAAGATGTGTAGGATTGTGTTGGGAGAAAAAAACCGTTTCTATGTATATCTGCTTTTAGCAGCAAAATCTGTTATTTTGAAAAGCTCACAAAACATCCTGGCGTAATCGCAGTGTAGACTGTGATGAAAATGGAATTGAAATGCCAATTGAGTATTGATGTTGCATCATGCATTTTGCATATGCAAGTCATGCCTTTTAAAATAATCTCCAAAGTGACAGATGGACAGAAGTCTTCTGCCTCCATTCTGACCAATCAACCTCTAACCAAACAGGTCGCTTCTTAAAGGAGCTTCTGACCTTTACTTCATTCTTCGCAGTGTAAGGCAGTCCAAACTGGTTTATTACTTCACTAAGAGGCTCCGCTTGGCCAGGCTCAAATGCGATTGGAATTTGTCTTATGACGCCATCAAAGCAAAAAGAGATACTTTTCCACTTACTTCCACCTATTAAGGTTTATCACAAATACAACTTGGAAGCATTCTAAATAAATAAATTACTTTGCCCTGTTGGAAAAAGTGCCATGCTGTTAATTTTATTGTTTTTCTGGCAAGCACGTTACTGTTAAGCAGTAGATATAAATGGAGGTTTATTATAAGCTAGACATGACTGCTGCTGAACACAAAATCTATACCAGCTTTAGATCTAGGAAGACAGATTTGAGTTGTCTTCCAAGGAAAAACAGGAGAGTCGCACTAAGCCCTAACAGTGGTTTGTTAATTGTGAGAGTTGGCAGATATTCTCCACAGTGCTGGAATGGTGACTGTATTCCTTGGGAATAAGAAATCACAGTAGCAGTAACAGATGTGACAAATTTGCACCATTGTCATTACTTTGCCATCATCCCAGTACCTGCAGTAACGTCTTTAAATGAACCTTTCCTCTTTCCGAAACTGTGTGTTTTTAAAAATGTAAACAACGTTAATATGGGGTAGAAATGTTTCTTTGCTTTGAACTTTTAAATTGCAACTGATTGCAGACCTATAGAAAATTTGCACATGTAGCATAGAGTCTCTCCAGACCCTACACCTTGCTTCCGCTAATGTTGACATCTTACACAACCATAGGACATGATCAAGGGCGGGCTGTTAATGTCGGTACCACATTATCAACTAAACCACAGACTTTATTCACATTTCACCTATTTTTCCTTTTTTTATTTTTCTTTTCTTTTCTGGATCCCATCTAGGACCTCAAGTTAAGCTTTTTGGTTTTTTAAAGATTTTATTTATTTATTTGATAGAGAACACAAGCAGTCAGAGAGGAGGCAGAGAGAGAGGAGAAGGCAGGTTCCCCTCTGAGCAGAGAGCCCGATGCGGGCCTCGATCCCAGGACCCTGAGACCATGACCTGAGCCGAAGGCAGAGGCTTTAACCCGCTGAGCCACCCAGGCGCCCCTCAAGTTAAGTTTTATAAACATTTCTTCTTAGTACCCTATAGTCTGTAACAATGCATCACATAAACTGTTTCTTAAAACAAAATTTTGGGGGTATTTGTGAAATGTAAAAGGTCATGTGTGTTTTGGGAGGTGGAATGGCAGTTGAACAGGAGACTCTTGGAATGCTTGTTTGCTTGAAAAATTTTAAGGAGTCCTTCCCAATACATTAATAATCTATGACAATCTAGTCTTATTCAATACACTTTACTAATTCAGATTCACAGGAAAAACCGCACAGATTTGGTTAAAAACAAAGGCTGAATATTCATTTTAAAATCTGACATTTTAAAAATCGATGGGGTTTTAGTCCATTCATTTTTATAAAACTCTCCATTGATGTAGATTTTTCATTCTAATTGTTGTCTAGGAGATCTTATTGAGTATGAAAGGCAAATTTATAATTAATGTAAGTATTATTTGTAATTTGTAGATTCTTTTAACTTCATAAATAATTCTATTCCTTAAATATCCTCCCCAGGAAGGATCTTATTTTTTTTTTCTTTTTTCCTTCACTATTAAAAAAAAAAAAAATTGGCTAAGCAAAGATAAATCGCAGCTGGAATCCTGCCTAGATTCTATAGATTTCAATTGAGTGTGACTCAAATTAATAAGTTGTACGAGAAACTTAACGTTGTTACCAGAATATGATTTTGGAGAGCAGTTGAATGATATATTAACTAATCTATTCTCAGTACCGTGGTCCTTCTGGGTTAAAAAGAGCAGGAATGGGGTGGCTCAGAGGGTTAAAGCCTCTGCCTTCAGTTCAGGTCATGATCCCAGGGTCCTGGGATCCATCCGTGCATCAGGCTCTCTGCTCAGCAGGCAGCCTGCTTCCCCCTCTCTCTGCCTACTTGTGATCTGTCTGTCAAATAAATAAATAAAATCTTTAAAAAAAAAAAAAAAGAGGAATTTTCTATGCTTCACCTCTCTTTACAAATGACTGTTGAAGACACACACACACACACACCCCAGCTCCACAAACATTGTTTCTTTTTCTCCTTCTGTTTGAGCTCTGCTTTATTTGTTGTGTAGTTCACTTGTGACACTAAGCCCCTAGAGTGAGCTCAGACCCTACAAGTGAAAGGTCACAGACCGCAAGACCACCCCAGCTTCAGACGCCTGCTACAAGGGTCTCCTGCACATTTCATTGAGTCCCTACAAATCCCGGGCTTCCCATCTCGGCTCGGTAATTTTTGGAAAGACCCCTCCAGAACTCTGGAAAGCACTCAGACTTACAGCTACTGTTTTATTATAAAGGACACAGATGAGAAGCAACCACAGGAATAAAAGAAGCATAGTGTGGGGTCTGGGCAGGGTCCTGAATGAGGAGTTCATACATGCTCTCCTCTTGGAATCAGGGCATGTCACCCTTCCACGCCCCGTCAGTGTATTCAACCAACCAGAAAGCTCCGCTGAAGGGCATTTGTATGAGAGTTTCATTATGCTGAACATTGGCCCCTGGACTGAACTCAGTTTCTAGCCCTCTCCTCCCTCCCCAGAACTAGGAAGTTTATGCTCAGATCTGGTGGCTCAAAGCCCCAATCCCCTCATCACTGGGTCTTTCCAGCCTGACCATCCTGAAATTATCTGGAGACCCACAATCAGTTATCTCATTAGCATAAACTTTCTGGGCCAGCCAGGAATAACAAAGACATGCCTGTGACTCAGGAAATTGCAGGGATACAGTCTTTCCCTCAGGACAAAGGCCAAATTCTTTGGGTGTTTTTCTTCTTTAATTTTTTTTCTTTCTTAGAGTAAAAAACAGGATATTGCATACTGTTTGGAAAATAGGAAAAGTATCAGGAGGGAAATAAAAAGTATACATAATCCTACACAGTGATAACACTACAAAGAATACTCTGGCATATGATTTTAGCAGTAGTTTTGCTCTGCATTTTAAACAATGTTGAAGCATAGTTTATAGATTTTGTTTTCATAATTTGTGAAATTTATCCCTAAATATTTGGTGTTTGGATGCTGTTGTACATAGTATTTTAAGAAACTTTATTCCCCAACTACTTTTTTTTTTTTTTGTAGAAATGTAGTTACATTCTGTATATTGACATTGTCCTTAGAATTTGCCAATTATGTGGTCATGTTGCCTGCATATAAAGTTTTACTTCTTCCTTTCCAACCTGCATTTTTCCTTTCTTTTCCTTTCCTTTCCTTCCATTTTCCATTTTCCCTTTTCTTTTTTCCATTTCCTTGTCCTGTCCTGTCCGGCTTCATTGTGCTGGTCACTGAAGATTTTTTGGGGGGGACGGGGGGATGATTCCACTTTTTTTTATTAACATATAATGTATTATTTGTTTCAGGGGTGCAGGTGTGTGAATCATCAGTCTTACACAATTCACAGCACTCACCACAACACATACTTGCCCCAGTGTCCATCATCCAGTCACCCCATCCTTCCCACCCCCTACACTCAGCAACCCTCAGTTTGTTTCCTGAGATTAAGAATCTCTTATGGTTTGTCTCCCTCTCTGGTTTCATCTTGTTTCATTTTTCCCTCCCTTCCCCTATGATCTTCTGTCTTGTTTCTCAAATTCTTCATATCAGGGAGATCATATGACAATTGTCTTTCTCTGATTGACTTATTTTGCTCAGCATCATACCCTCTAGTTCCATCCACGTCATTGCAAATGGCAAGATTTCATTTTTTTATGGCTGCATAACATTCCATCATTCATATATGTGTATCTGTCTGTCTGTCTGTCTATCTATCTCACATTTTCTTTATCCATTTGTCTGTTGAAGGACATCTAGGCTCTTTCCATAGTTTGGCTGTTATGGACATTGCTGCTATAAATATTGGGGTGCATGTTTCCCTTCGAATCACTACTGTTGTATCTTTGGGGTAATACCCTTGTACAATTGGTGGGTTGGAGGATAGCTCTATTTTCAACTTTCTGAGGAACCTCCATACTGTTTTCCAGAGTGGCTGCACCAGCTTGCATTCCCATCAACAGGGTAGGAGAGTTCCCCTTTCTCTGTATCCTCACCAACATCTGTCATTTCCTAACTTGTTAATTTTAGCCATTCTGACTGGCATGAGGTGGCATCTCATTGAGGTTTTGATTTGTATTTCCCTGATATTGAGAGAGGTTGAGGACTTTTTCATGTGTCTGTTGGCCATTTAGATATTTTTTTTTAAAGATTTTATTTATTAATTTGACAGAGAGAAATCACAAGTAGACGGAGAGGCAGCCAGAGAGAGAGAGAGAGAGAGGGAAGCAGGCTCTCTGCTGAGCAGAGAGCCCGATGTGGGACTCGATCCCAGAACTCTGAGATCATGACCTGAGCCGAAGGCAGCGGCTTAACCCACTGAGCCACCCAGGCGCCCCGGCCATTTAGATATTTTTAAAAGCATTTTATAATACAATATAGTATTAAATAGAAATAGTGGGAGGTATATGACTTTGCCCCGCATTCCTGATCTTAGGGTAAATGTGTCCTGGCTTTCACTATTAAGTATGATGTTAACATTTTTTACCTTTTATGATTATTTTTTCCTTTTTACTGTTAGTGTGTTGGAAAACAGTTGGATTACTTTTGAATGTAATACCAGCCTTGCATTTTCTGGGATAAATATCATTTGGTCATGTTGTATTATACCATATATATATATTGCTGGATTTCTTAAGGATTTTCATGTCTATAATCATGGGTCTGTAATATTTCTGTAATGTCTTTGTTTGTTTTTCCCATCAGGGTCAAATCGAACTTAGGAGCTTAGGAAAACTATCTTTCCCTCCTCTGTTGTGAATGAGTCTGTGTAAAATTGTTATTCTTTCTTCTATAAATATTTTATGGAACTCAGCAGTAAAGGCATTTGAACCTGGAGTTTTCTTTGTAGAACAGGTTTTAATTTCAAATTCAGTGTCTTTAATAGATACAGGACTATTTTCAATTTCTCTTTCTTCTGGTATCTAATTTATAATGATTTGTCTTCCAGGCAAGCTATTATTTCATAGAAGTAGTTGAATTATTGACCGAAAGTTTTTCACAATATTTGCTTATAATCCTTTTTAGTGTCTATTGTATCTGTAGTGATGTCCCTCAGTTTTACTTTCATTCCTGATATTGACAATTTAAAAAATTCTTGATTGGTTTGGTTAGGGGGTTATCGATTATACTGATCTTTTCAAAAATCAACGTTTAATTTTATTGTTTTTGCTTCATTTTTGCTCATTTTCTTTCTCACTAATACCCAGTCTTTATTATTTTCTTTCCTGTACTTTTGTTCAATTCAGTTTTGCTTCTCCAGTTCCTTTAAAGTGGGAAGCCTCTATCATTGATTTTTTTCCCCCCAGAATATAAGCATTTAAAGTTTTAAGAGTTTTGCTGTAAAGACTTTTTCAGCCACATCCCACAGACTTCATAAACTATATTTTCAATATAATCTGGTTCCAAGTATTATCTAATATGTCTTATGATTTCTTTTTGAACCCATCTCTTACATACACTGGTATTGTCTACTTTTGTAATAAGTTACTATATAAAAAATAGGGGCTTCTGGGTGGCTCAGTCATTAAGTATCTGCCTTCAGCTCAAGTCATGATCCCAGGGTCCTTGGATTGAGCCCACACTGGACTCCTTACTCAGCAGGAGAACTGCTTCTCCTTCTTCTACTCCCCCTGCTTGTATTCCCTCTCTCTCTCTGTCAAATAAATAAAATCTTCTTTAAAAATAATAAATAAGGGGAGGAGTCAAGATGGCGGAGAAGTAGCAAGCTGAGACTGCTTCAGCTAGCCGAAGATTAGCTAGATAGCTTATCTAAAGATTGCAAACACCTGAAAATCCATCGGCAGACCGAAGAGAAGAAGAACGGCAATTCTGGAAACAGAAAAACAACCGCTTTCTGAAAGGTAGGACCGGCGGAGAAGTGAATCCAAAGCGACGGGAAGATAGACCCCGGGGGGAGGGGCCGGCTCCCGGCAAGCGGCGGAGCAACCGCGCACAAAATCAGGACTTTTAAAAGTCTGTTCCGCTGAGGGACATCGCTCCAGAGGCTAAACCGGGGCGAAGCCCACGCGGGGTCAGCGTGGCCTCAGGTCCCGCAGGGTCACAGAAGGATCGGGGGTGTCTGAGTGTCGCAGAGCTTGCGGGTATTGTAACGGGAAAGCCGGCTACAGAAACAGAGCCGACAGTAAGCTCGCAGCTCGGTGTTACCTTGAACCGATTGCAGGCTCGGTGAGCTGGGAGCGCGGCCGGAGGGCAGGCAGACGGGAATAACTGGGCGCTGTTCTCTGAGGGCGCACTGAGGAGTGGGGCCCTGGGCTCTCGGCTCTTCCGGGCCGGAGACCAGGAGGCCGCCATTTGTGTTCCCGTCCTCCGGAACTCTACGGAAAGCGCTCAGGGAACAAAAGCTCCTGAAAGCAAACCCGAGCGGATTACTCACCCCGGCCCCGGGTAAGGGCGGTTTAATTCCGCCTGGGGCAAAGACACTTGAGAATCACTACAACAGGCCCCTCCCCCAGAAGAGCAACAAGAAATCCAGCCGAGACCAAGTTCACTTACCAAGGAGTGCGGTTTCAATACCAAGGAGAGCAGCAGAATTCCAGAGGAGGAGAAAGCCAAGCACGGAACTCATGGCTTTTTTCCTGTGATTTTTTTTTAGTCTTGCAGTTAATTTAATTTTTTCTTTTTCATTTATTTTTTTTTTCTTTTTCTTCTCGCCTTCGGGTAAAAAAAATTTTTTTTTTAACTGTTACCTTTTTCTTTTTTAACGATTTTTTACTAGTTTATCTAATATATATATTTTTTCTTTTTTACATTTTTCTCAGGTGTTTTCTTTTTTTAAAAAAATTTTTTTTCTTTTCTTTTTTTTTTTTTCTTTCTTTCTTTTTGAACCTCTTTTTATCCCCTTTCTCCCCACTCACGATTTTGGATCTCTTCTAATTTAGTTAAAGCATATTTTTCTGGGGTTGTTGCCACCCTTTTAGTATTTTACTTGCCCCTTCATTTACTCTTATCTGGCCAAAATGACAAGACGTAAAAATTCAACGCAAAAAAAAGAACAAGAGGCAGTACCGAAGGCTAGGGACCTAATCAATACAGACATCGGTAATATGTCAGATCTAGAGTTCAGAATGACAATTCTCAAGGTTCTAGCCGGGCTCGAAAAAGGCATGGAAGATATTAGAGAAACCCTCTCGAGAGATATAAAAGCCCTTTCTGGAGAAATAAAAGAACTAAAATCTAACCAAGTTGAAATAAAAAAAGCTATTAATGAGGTGCAATCAAAAATGGAGGCTCTCACTGCTAGGATAAATGAGGCAGAAGAAAGAATTAGTGATATAGAAGACCAAATGACAGAGAATAAAGAAGCTGAGCAAAAGAGGGACAAACAGCTACTGGACCACGAGGGGAGAATTCGAGAATTAAGTGACACCATAAGACGAAACAACATTAGAATAATTGGGATTCCAGAAGAAGAAGAAAGAGAGAGGGGAGCAGAAGGTATACTGGAGAGAATTATTGGGGAGAATTTCCCCAATATGGCAAAGGGAACGAGCATCAAAATTCAGGAGGTTCAGAGAACGCCCCTCAAAATCAATAAGAATAGGCCCACACCCCGTCACCTAATAGTAAAATTTACAAGTCTCAGTGACAAAGAGAAAATCCTGAAAGCAGCCCGGGAAAAGAAGTCTGTAACATACAATGGTAAAAATATTAGATTGGCAGCTGACTTATCCACAGAGACCTGGCAGGCCAGAAAGAGCTGGCATGATATTTTTAGAGCACTAAACGAGAAAAACATGCAGCCCAGAATACTATATCCAGGTAGGCTATCATTGAAAATAGAAGGAGAGATTAAAAGCTTCCAGGACAAACAACAACTGAAAGAATTTGCAAATACCAAACCAGCTCTACAGGAAATCTTGAAAGGGGTCCTCTAAGCAAAGAGAGAGCCTACAAGTGGTAGATCAGAAAGGAACAGAGACCATATACAATAACAGTCACCTTACAGGCAATACAATGGCACTAAATTCATATCTCTCAATAGTTACCCTGAATGTGAATGGGCTAAATGCCCCTGTCAAAAGACACAGGGTATCAGAATGGATAAAAAAACAAAACCCATCTATATGTTGCCTCCAAGAAACTCATTTTAAGCCCGAAGACACCTCCAGATTTAAAGTGAGGGGGTGGAAAAGAATTTACCATGCTAATGGACATCAGAAGAAAGCAGGAGTGGCAATCCTTATATCAGATCAATTAGATTTTAAGCCAAAGACTATAATAAGAGATGAGGAAGGACACTATATCATACTCAAAGGGTCTGTCCAACAAGAAGATTTAACAATTTTAAATATCTATGCCCCCAACGTGGGAGCAGCCAACTATATAAACCAATTAATAACAAAATCAAAGAAACACATCAACAACAATACAATAATAGTAGGGGACTTTAACACTCCCCTCACTGAAATGGACAGGTCATCCAAGCAAAAGATCAGCAAGGAAATAAAGGCCTTAAACGACACACTGGACCAGATGGACATCACAGATATATTCAGAACATTTCATCCCAAAGCAACAGAATACACATTCTTCTCTAGTGCACATGGAACATTCTCCAGAATAGATCACATCCTCGGTCCTAAATCAGGACTCAACCGGTATCAAAAGATTGGGATCATTCCCTGCATATTTTCAGACCACAATGCTCTAAAGCTAGAACTCAACCACAAAAGGAAGTTTGGAAAGAACCCAAATACATGGAGACTAAACAGTATCCTTCTAAAGAATGAATGGGTCAACCGGGAAATTAAAGAAGAATTGAAAAAAATCATGGAAACAAATGATAATGAAAATACAACAGTTCAAAATCTGTGGGACACAATAAAGGCAGTCCTGAGAGGAAAATATATAGCGGTACAAGCCTTTCTCAAGAAACAAGAAAGGTCTCAGGTACACAACCTAACCCTACACCTAAAGGAGCTGGAGAAAGAACAAGAAAGAAACCCTAAGCCCAGCAGGAGAAGAGAAATCATAAAGATCAGAGCAGAAATCAATGAAATAGAAACCAAAAAAACAATAGAAAAAATCAACGAAAGTAGGAGCTGGTTCTTTGAAAGAATTAATAAAATTGAGAAACCCCTGGCCCGACTTATCAAAAAGAAAAGAGAAAGGACCCAAATAAATAAAATCATGAATGAAAGAGGAGAGATCACAACTAACACCAAAGAAATACAAACTATTATAAGAACATACTATGAGCAACTCTACGGCAATAAATTTGACAATCTGGAAGAAATGGATGCATTCCTAGAAACATATAAACTACCACAACTGAACCAGGAAGAAATAGAAAGCCTGAACAGACCCATAACCAGTAAGGAGATTGAAACAGTCATTAAAAATCTCCAAACAAACAAAAGCCCAGGGCCAGATGGCTTCCCGGGGGAATTCTACCAAACATTTAAAGAAGAACTAATTCCTATTCTCCTGAAACTGTTCCAAAAAATAGAAATGGAAGGAAAACTTCCAAACTCATTTTATGAGGCCAGCATCACCTTGATCCCAAAACCAGACAAGGATCCCACCAAAAAAGAGAGCTATAGACCGATATCCTTGATGAACACAGATGCGAAAATACTCAACAAAATACTAGCCAATAGGATTCAACAGTACATTAAAAAGATTATTCACCACGACCAAGTGGGATTTATTCCAGGGCTGCAAGGTTGGTTCAACATCCACAAATCAGTCAATGTGATACAACACATCAATAAAAGAAAGAACAAGAACCATATGATACTTTCAATAGATGCTGAAAAAGCATTTGACAAAGTACAGCATCCCTTCCTGATCAAAACTCTTCAAAGTGTAGGGATAGAGGGCACATACCTCAATATCATCAAAGCCATCTATGAAAAACCCACCGCAAATATCATTCTCAATGGAGAAAAACTGAAAGCTTTTCCACTAAGGTCAGGAACACGGCAGGGATGTCCATTATCACCACTGCTATTCAACATAGTACTAGAGGTCCTAGCCTCAGCAATCAGACAACAAAAGGAAATTAAAGGCATCCAAATCGGCAAAGAAGAAGTCAAATTATCACTCTTCGCAGATGATATGATACTATATGTGGAAAACCCAAAAGACTCCACTCCAAAACTGCTAGAACTTATACAGGAATTCAGTAAAGTGTCAGGATATAAAATCAATGCACAGAAATCAGTTGCATTTCTCTACACCAACAGCAAGACAGAAGAAAGAGATATTAAGGAGTCAATCCCATTTACAATTGCATCCAAAACCATAAGATACCTAGGAATAAACCTAACCAAAGAGACACAGAATCTATACTCAGAAAACTATAAAGTACTCATGAAAGAAATTGAGGAAGACACAAAGAAATGGAAAAATGTTCCATGCTCCTGGATTGGAAGAATAAATATTATGAAAATGTCTATGCTACCTAAAGCAATCTACACATTTAATGCAATTCCTATCAAAGTACCATCCATCTTTTTCAAAGAAATGGAACAAATAATGCTAAAATTTATATGGAACCAGAAAAGACCTCGAATAGCCAAAGGGATATTGAAAAAGAAAGCCAACGTTGGTGGCATCACAATTCCGGACTTCAAGCTCTATTACAAAGCTGTCATCATCAAGACAGCATGGTACTGGCACAAAAACAGACACATAGATCAATGGAACAGAATAGAGAGCCCAGAAATAGACCCTCAAATCTATGGTCAACTCATCTTCGACAAAGCAGGAAAGAATGTCCAATGGAAAAAAGACAGCCTCTTCAATAAATGGTGCTGGGAAAATTGGACAGCCACATGTAGAAAAATGAAATTGGACCATTTCCTTACACCACACACAAAAATAGACTCAAAATGGATGAAGGACCTCAATGTGCGAAAGGAATCCATCAAAATCCTTGAGGAGAACACAGGCAGCAACCTCTTCGACCTCTGCCACATCAACATCTTCCTAGGAACAACGCAAAAGGCAAGGGAAGCAAGGGCAAAAATGAACTATTGGGATTTCATCAAGATCAAAAGCTTTTGCACAGCAAAGGAAACAGTTAACAAAATCAAAAGACAACTGACAGAACGGGAGAAGATATTTGCAAACGACATATCAGATAAAGGACTAGTGTCCAGAATCTATAAAGAACTTATCAAACTCAACACCCAAAGAACAAATAATCCAATCAAGAAATGGGCAGAGGACATGAACAGACATTTCTGCAAAGAAGACATCCAGATGGCCAACAGACACATGAAAAAGTGCTCCATATCACTCGGCATCAGGGAAATACAAATCAAAACCACAATGAGATATCACCTCACACCAGTCAGAATGGCTAAAATCAACAAGTCAGGAAATGACAGATGCTGGCGAGGATGTGGAGAAAGGGGAACCCTCCTACACTGTTGGTGGGAATGCAAGCTGGTGCAGCCACTCTGGAAAACAGCATGGAGGTTCCTCAGAATGTTGAAAATAGAACTGCCCTATGACCCAGCAATTGCACTACTGGGTATATATCCTAAAGATACAAATGTAGTGATCCAAAGGGGCACATGCACCCGAATGTTTATAGCAGCAATGTCCACAATAGCCAAACTATGGAAAGAACCTAGATGTCCATCCACAGATGAATGGATCAAGAAGATGTGGTATATATACACAATGGAATACTATGCAGCCATCAAAAGAAATGAAGTCTTGCCATTTGCGACAACATGGATGGAACTAGAGCGTATCATGCTTAGCGAAATAAGTCAAGCAGAGAAAGACAACTATCATATGATCTCCCTGATATGAGGAAGTGGTGATGCAACATGGAGGCTTAAGTGGGTAGGAGAAGAATAAATGAAACAAGATGGGATTGGGAGGGAGACAAACCATAAGTGAGTCTTAATCTCACAAAACAAACTGAGGGTTGCTGGGGGGAGGGGGTTTGGGAGAAGGGGGTGGGGCTATGGACATTGGGGAGGGTATGTGCTTTGGTGAGTGCTGTGAAGTGTGTAAACCTGGTGATTCACAGACCTGTACCCCTGGGGATAAAAATATATGTTTATAAAAAATAAAAAGTTAAAAAAAAATAATAATAATAAATAAAAGTAAAAAAAAATTAGTTTTTGACTTCTGATTTAATATCACTGTAGTCACAGAGCATATTCAGAATGGTTTTAACTATTTTACATTTATCAAGATTTATAGTACAGCATATAGAATATCTGGATCAGTGTTTGTTTTTGTTTGTTTTAAGTTTTAATTTATTCATTTGGGAGAGAGACAACAGGAGCAGGAGGGACAGACAGAGGGAAAAAGTAGGCTCCCCGCTGAGCCGGGAGTCTGACTTGGGGCTCACTCCCAGGCCACAGAGATAACCAGAGCTGAAAGCAGATGCTTAGCCACCTGAGCCAGCCAGAAGCCCCTCTGGGTCAATGTTTTATGTGCCCTAAAAAGAAGTATATTTTGCAGTTTGGGGGTCAAGTATCCTATAAATGGCATTTAGGTCAAGCTGATTGATAAGGTTCAAATTTTGTATACTGTAAATATGTTTAGTTTACCTTTCTAGCAAATACTGCAAAAGGAACATTAAAATTTCCAAGTAAAATTATGAATTTGTATATTTCTCCTTTCCATACTGTCAGTTTTTAATGAATGTATTTTGGAACTCTGTTGTTCAGGATTGTTACACAGCTCTTCTGCAAAAATTGACTTATTTTATAATGTAATGGCCTTCTTTTTATCTGGCACTATTCCTTGACATGAAGGTTATTTTGCCTGAAGCTAATATAGCAATTCCAGCTTCCAAGCATTAGTGTCTGAATAGGTTATCTTTCTTCTGCCCTTTTACTTGTAGCCAGTCTATATGTATGTATGTATTTATTTGTTACACTTTTTGAACATGTATTGGGTTTTATTAAGCAATTCGTGAATTGGGCAGTGCCCCATCTAGCAAGTAGAGAAATTCTCTCTATGTCTTTATATTAAAATGTGCTTTGTTTATAGTAGACAGCATATAGTTGGGTCCCTGCATTTTAGGGTATTTTTTCATGTAATTATCAATGTGGTTGCATTTAATCTACATTCTTTCTACTTGTCTTGTCTGTTCTTTGTTCCATTTTTCTACATTCCCTGCCTTCTTTTGGACTAATTGTTTAATCATTTGTTTATTAGCTATATTCTCTTGTTTTACTTATTGATTTCATTTATTTCTCTGGGATTTACTATACTCACTTTTATTTTTTCACAGTCTATCTTTACTTAATATGGTGCCACTTTATATGTAATGTAAGAACCTTTACACAAAAACTTTCATTTCCCTTCTCAGTCCTTGTGCTAGTCTTAAAATATGCTGTATTTCTATATACAGTATAAAACTCACAAGGCATTTTTATTACTTTTTTATAGTTACATTTTAAATAAATTAAAAACTGAGATTAAGAAGTTGTTCCACTTTGTTACTCTTTATTCTTTTGTGTAAATCTGAGTTTTAGCTGATAAAATTTTCTTTGGCCTAGAAAAACTCCCTTACTATGTCTTATAGGGTTCAGGCTTGCAGGAGATGAATTTGCACATCTTTATTTATCTGAAAAAAATTTTTTTTTAATCTTCAATTTTCTGGGATATTTTCTCTGGGCATAGAGTAATAGGTGATGGGTTCATTTTTCCTTTTGCAATTTAAAGCTATTATTCCGCTGTCTTCTAGACTGCCTTATTTCTGATAAGAAGTCAGATCACATTTTTGTTCACTTTTATGTAATTAATATGTCTTTTTTACTGGTTATTTTTTAAAGACTTTCTTCTTCTTAATTAGAATAATTGGTTATGGTGTCACTTTTTAAGTATTTCTCTTTCTTGAAGTTTATTAAGCTTTTTGGATCTGTGGTTCTATTTTTATAGCTTTCTTTTTTCTTTACTAAATTTGGAAGAATTTAAGTTATTTTTACAAAAATGTTCTGCTCCTTCCCTTCACACTTGTCATTTGAACTCAACTTACATGTGTATTAGGACATTTCATATTGTTCCATAGTATTCCTAGGCTCTGCTCATTTTTTTCAGCATTTTCTCATCTAGTTTTTCAGTTTGGATAGTTTCTATGTCTTCATAAAAAGACATAGAAAACATGAACTTGAAACTTGAACTATGTCTTCAAGTTCACCATTCTTTTCTTCTAAATTGTCTGATCTCCTTTTAATCCCATCCAGTGAAACTTTTAATTCAGGTATAGTATTTTTCAGCTCTATGGGTCTTTGTTAGTTTTTTCTTATATCTTAAAATTTTCTCAATTTTTCTTATGTTTTTTACTTTTCAATCCTTAGCCATAAATAAAATATTTTTAAGTCCTTGCTTGCAAATTCCATAATACCTGTTATTTCTGGATCTGTTTCTATTGATTGGTTTTCCTTCTAATTATAGTTTACAATATCCTTTTTCATTTACCTAGTAGTTTTTTATTTTAAGATTTTATTTATTTATTTGACAGAGAGAGATCACAAATGGGTGGGGTGGGGGGAGGGGGAAGCAGGCTCCCTGCCAAACAGAGAGCCCGATGCAGGACTCGATCCCAGGACCCTCAGACCACAACCTGAGCCAAAGGCAGAGGCTTAACCCAATGAATCACACAGGTGCCCCTACCTAGTAGTTTTTCATTAAATACAGACCACTATGGTGTGATGTTGGTGACTGTCTGGATTTTGTTTTATTCCATTATAGAGTACTGAGTTTTGTTCTAGCTAACAATTGCTATTTGCATGATCCTTCCAAAGGTTGCTTTGTAAGTTTGTTTTGAGTGGGTCCACTTTTAGGATGAGTGTAGCCCACCTACTAAGTCCCTCTGGAGTCTCTACAGAATGCAGGTGTTCAGCGAATTTTCTCTATTCTTAACAGTCAGAGTTTGAATGAGTCTGGCTTTCTGTAGTCTTTCTTCCCCTGGAAGTTGTGTTTGCTTGAAAGCTTCAAATCTTAGTTAAAAACTCTAAAGGATTTCTGTTCTCATATCCCAGCTGCCTCAGCCTCCCTGTTGCCACCAGTCTGTCTCTTCAGTTCAACAGGACTATTAAGCTTTACTTGAAACCCATATTTCTGTTTCACACTCTGTAAAGTGTCTTCAGACAGAAAGCTGGGGAGATCATAGGGCTCCCCTCATTTGTTTTCCTTTTCTCATAGATCACAGTCATG
Source organism: Mustela nivalis (assembly GCF_964662115.1). Lineage (NCBI taxonomy): Eukaryota > Metazoa > Chordata > Mammalia > Carnivora > Mustelidae > Mustela > Mustela nivalis. Next base: position 144,426,976 of record NC_139024.1, read on the forward strand.
TCCTGCTTGTCTGTACTGTCCAAAAACAGTTGTCTTCTAAGTTTTATCTTCACTCTTAGTTTTTTACAGTCAAAGGCAAATCTGGTTACTCTGTCATAGCTGGAAACTGAAATTCTGCCCTTCCTGCAAAGTTCTGCACCATACTTTTTTCTTTTGCTCTCTCAGTCTTTTAAGTGTTTTCCATGCTCTTCAGAAATTCTCCTTTAAATGACTGGAGAACAGTCCTTTGAATAGATATACCATCATTTGCATAAGAATTCCCCATAATTTACATAAGCACATAGACCCCAGTTGTGCATTAATATTAATGTACTTTTTTTTATTATTTCTATAGGATAAAATGAAATTACCGTGTCAAAGGAAATATACATTTGCATGGTTCTTTGCACAAATTACCAAGTTGCCATCCAGAAAGATTATTTTAGTTTAAACCCAGCAACACTATATGAAAGTATGCATATCTCCATGACCTTGCTAGTACTGGATATTAAAATATTTTTAAATATCCAATTTAAGTAAAAACTGATATATTATTGTTGGAATATCATTTTTCTAGAGGTTCATTTTTATTTTTTCAGCACTTGAGTTTGTATAACATCTATTGGCTGTTCACATTTGTTTATTGAAAACCTATTAACTTAAAATATGTATATGTTTTAAAATATCAATAATGGAGTAGTTCTTACAATAAAAACAGTCATTCCCTGTCCCATACTCCATCGTGCCAGTTTCACTGCTCACAGAAAGCAAGTTTTAACTCTAGATTTCTAACTTAGATCTTATAGTGTTATCATCTCAGTTACCAAATTCAATATTTATTCTTTACTTCCTACTGCTTTAGGTTAGATTCTTAATCCTCTACACCCCTTTCCCCATCCTTCTAGTATCCTTATATGGTTAAATCGGTAAACAGTACTTACATCTGTGGGACTCTGTAATGACCTTCTCTGCAGAGATGCTAGTGTGTTATTACAATTCTCATTCTTGCAGAGCATTTTTTCTCTTCCTAAAGTGTTAAGCGTTTCTTTGTTGTTGTTTTTTTTTCTTTCTGTAGTATCTTGCTTAAAACAATTTTATTTTTTAGCTCTGGCATTTTATATTTGTTGAGTGCCCTCATTTGCTATAAGACTGCCTTATTTTCACCTTCCTGTTTTAAGTATAGGATGTTTACTGTCTAGATCATCATCTTTTTCATCAGGAGACTTCTTTACCTGTTCTCTGCCTTCCTCTCACTGTTTTCCAGATTCCATATCTTTACTCTGCTTTTTGATAGCTTTGCTGCAGCACTTTCTAAAGGAACTGTAAAGAACCTCACACACATTTAAAAAAAATTTTTTTAAAGATTTTATTTATTTAACAGAGAGATACAGCAAGAGAGGGAACACAAGCAGGGGGAGTGGGGGAGAGAGAAGCAGGCTTCCTGCCAAGCAGGGAGCCGACACAATTTGTTTTATTAAACATGGAATTCCAGGTTCAAGTTAGTTTTTATGAAAATCTGAGGATATTATTATTTTGTAGCACTGAATAATTTTGAGAAGTTGAATGCATTCTGATTTTTATGCTTTGGGGTATGGCCTTTCATTCTTTGGAATATCTGGAGATAGTGACTTTATTTTTTTTTTTAGGATTTTATTTATTTATTTGACAGATAGAGTTCACAAGTAGGCAGAGAAGCAGGCAGAGAGAGAGAGAGAGGAGGAAGCAGGCTCCCTGATGAGCAGAGAGCTCGATGTGGGGCTTGATCCCAGGACCCTGGGATCATGACTTGAGCTGAAAGCAGAGGCTTTAACCCACTGAGCCACCCAAGAGCCCCGAGATAGTGACTTTATTATTGATGTTCAAGAATCTCCTGATTGTGCACCTTGATATTCATTGTGCATGGCATCCAGCTGACAGTTTCAATCTAAAGACCCTTGTCTTTCAGCTCTGGGAACTTCTCTTACATTATTTCTTTTAAAACTTTACTCCCTTTGACTTTCTTTGCTCTCTCATTCTGGAAATTTTGTCAGTTAAATGTTAGAGTTCACTGAGGAATTCTATCTCTTTACTCTCTTATTTTCCATCTTTTGTCCTTTGTTTCTAATGTCTTAGATAGTTCTTTGACTTTGTATTCTAACTCATACACGTACAACTTCATTTGTTTTGCTAATCATTTTTTATTTTCAAGAGCTCTTTCCTGCTTTCTGTTTCTTTTTCATAGCATACAGTTTCTCTTTACTCAAAGATATTTTATGGTATTCTTTCTTGTTGGTCTTTGTATTATCTGTTTCTCCTAAGACCAATTATTAATTTCTGATTTATTTGTCATGGTATCTCTCTTTCATATAGAAGTTTTCCCTCACATTCCAAGTGGCCACAGGCTATGAATTTATATTTAAGAGTGAGACTTTGAGACTTCGATTTCCAACTATATTTTTTTAAGGACTTTATTTATTTATTTAGAGGGAGAGAGTGAGAGAGAGCATGAGAGGGGAGAAGGTCAGAGAGAGAAGCAGACTTCCTGCAGAGCTGGGAGCCTGATGTGGGACTTGATCCCGGGACTCCAGGATCATGACCTGAGCCAAAGGCAGTGGCTTAACCAACTGAGCCACCCAGGTGCCCTCCAGCTGAATTTTGAACTAAATTCTCTGAAGGGCTCTCCTGCAAAAAGAACACAAAACCAATAAGATCTTAGATGAATCCTATATAGCACATGCTGAGTTTTCAGGAAGTGACAAAAATCTTGAGTTTCCCCTCCCTCCATAAAGCAACCACTGCAGTCAGCCTTATGCTGATACCTGGGCAGAATCTGTTGAGTGCAATGTAAAAAATGAAAAAAAAAAAAAAACAAAAAAAAACAAAAAACAAAAAAACAAAAAAACAAAACCAAACTGGTCAAAGGCAGCAACTAAAAGATACATTTAAAAATTTCTGTTAAGGGATGCCTGCAGGTGGCTCATTGGTTAAGTGTCCTACTCTTGCTTTCAGCTCAAGTCATAATCTCAGAGTTGTGAGATCAACCCCATGCCTGGCTCTCTGCTCAGTACAGAGTCTGCTTGAGGTTCTCCCCCTGCTTGTGCTTACTTCCCCTCTCTCTAAAATAAATAAATAAATAATTTGAAAATAAAAATATCTGTTAAATGTGAAACTTGCAAACATGTATTTAAATAGCTCATGGGCAAAAGAATAAATTATAATATAGTTGATTAAATTATAATTTGACTAGTTATAAATTAAATTATAATTAAAATACCTAGAACAAAAATAAATTAAACACTACATATTAAAACATTTGGAATGCAGGGAAGTTCATAGCTTTAAGTGTTCATATAGAAGAGAATAGGAATTAAAATATCCAGTTTAAGAAACTGAGTGAAAGAATAGCAAAATAAATCAAAGAAAGTGGCAGGAAGGAGATTCCAAAGATACAGAGACAGAAATTAATAAAATAGAAAAGTTAGTAATGTAGGGGATCAATAAATAGAACCACCAGATGAGAAGAAAAATTATATAAATGAAATGAATGAGGGGCAATGTTTAAAAGGGTAATGAGAATACAGTATACATCTTTATGAAGATAAGCCCTAAAATGTAGATGAAATGAATTCAGGAAAAAAAAAAAACTGATTCAAGAATAAAAGCATGAATAAATCTATAACCATTAAATAAGATGACTCAATAGATAAAAATCTTTCCACAAAGAATACATCAAAGATTTTTAAAGCAAGTTTTACCAGACTTTCAAGAAACAGATTATTATAAATTTAACAGATCATTATAAACTTTCCTTTCTCTTCACGAGCAGGGAAAAAGGACGGATACATGCTACCTGATTCTGCTGGGTCCAGTTCATAATTCACACTAACAAATTACAGGATAAAATACATGTGATTAGTCCACTTGACACAGAAAAAATTGTGGCATGAAATTTAACATCTACTCATGATTAACAACAAGAAAAACACTAGAAAGGGAGCTTCCTTACATTAATAAACCATAACAACAGCAACAAAAACAGGACCAAATAAACAGGAGTAAGCATCATTTTTATTTATTAAAGTAAGCATCTTTTTTTTTTGATAAGCATCATTTTTAATGCTGAAATGTTAAAAAGCATTTAAAATCAGGAACAAAAATGCCCACTACCCAGGTTTTTATTTCATCATTTTACCAGGGGAGCACCTTAGTGGCACAGTTCGTTAAGCCTCTGGCTCGGTTTTGGCTCAGGTCCTGATCTTGGTGTCGTGAGATCGAGCCCCACGTCAGGCTCTGTGCTCAGCATGAAGTCCATTTGAGATTCTCTCTCCTTCTCCCTCTGCCCTTCCTACTCCTGTTTTCTCTCTCAAATAAATAAATCTTTAAAAAAAAAAAAACAAGATTGGAAGGGAAGTTTGCAGATTATATGAACTTAGATAAATATACATCCTACAGACTAGTTACTAAAAAAAATGACCAGGATAAGCTCTAAGTAACCACATTCCAACTGGATAAAAAGCAATAAAACTATATGGATTTTTGGAAAGACAGAAATACTAAGAAAATCCGAAAAGGGAAGTCATAGATCTGCACAAACATTTTGCTCTCAGCCATGCAGGGCACAGATTTCTGATCCAACAAGTAGCTGAGTGCTAGGCCCAGGTTGCCTGTACCCTTCAGGCTTGGCTTCTGTGCCCCCCAGTTCCCAGAAGCTGGGATGCCCTGATGGCTTCACTTTCTCCCTCTTCCCTCTGCCAGGAGCTATTTTAATTGCTCCCATGTGTTGGCTCAAGCACAGAAGGACTACAGTTATTTTCTTTCCAAAAACTCTGTGTTCCCTTGAGACCTGAGTTCCTCAAGTCTCTAGAGTGGAGAAGCCATCAGGTCTGAGTTCGTCCCTAGAGCTGTTATGGGTACATTCGCAGGACTAAGTGCTTGGTCTTTTCAGGTACAGGTGCTCCCTCCTGACCTGATCTGGGGCATCTAGTTAAATGTTCCCTCTAGTCCCCCAGGAAATGTTATTCTGTTAGAGGATGAGAGTATCCGGATACCAAAAGTATTAAGAAGTAGCAGGAAGGGGTGCCTGGGTGGCTCAGTGGGTTAAACTTCTTCTTTTGGCTCAGGTCCTGATCCCAGGGTCCTGGGATGGAGCCCTGCATTGGGCTCTCTGCTCAGCTGGCAGCCTGCTTCCCTTCCTCTCTCTCTGCCTGCTTCTCTCCCTACTTGTGATCTCTGTCTGTCAAATAAATAAATAAAAATCTTACAGAACCCTCATAGCTTCTCCTGTGAGGAAGGTACTATTTTGGTACCTACTTTACATCTGAAAAATAAAAACTGAGCTTAGGGAGACTGAAACACACACACACACACACACGTATACACATACGCATGCGCACGCACACACACACACACGTAAGATAATTCAGGGACTAAGGAATAAGGCTAGAATTCAAACTGGTCTCTCTGACTCCAGGGCCAGACCTGGCAACTAAGCTAGATTGCCTCTGGAGTAAGACCAGTGCCCTCATCTTACAGACGAGAGACTATAGGATCTTGATGGAGGTTTGTTCCTCTTTCAGTCCTTATAGCTAAGTGTGCTAATGATGTGGGACAGGTTTAGCTCAGAATTATTTTTTACTGCTAGAGAACTGTTTGGTTGAAGACCTAGGTTTCTCTTTAATTGTCTTACCACTACTTGATCTAACATAAAATGACCTCCCTAAAGCCATACAGCTGGTGGAAGGTAGAACTGAGAACTGCCCCTCACCCCATCATACACACACAGGTATCAGGCTTTATGGCAGTGAATCCCCCCCCCCCACACACACACACATAAACACAAAAGGACTCCCTTCTGAAGCTATACCTTCTTCTTCCTTCTATTGGTGCCTTAGTTTGGGTTAGCCTGAAAGCAGAGCCTGAGGCAAGGGTTTGGATGCAGGTGGTTTATTTGGGAGGTGATCTCAGGAAACAGGAATGAAGCAGAGTAAATCAGGGAGAAAGAGAAGCCAGTTCAGGTTGCCACTATAAGTGATGGGAGCTCCCGTCCCTGCTGCTTAAATCCATGCCTTTCCGAGCTGTACTTGCACTTGGGCTAGGTGTAAAAGGGCTTGGAGCAGGTAATTGGAAAATGCAGACGCATGCTGCATGCCTGAGAAGGGGTGGTTTCAATGGTAGTGGGGTTTAGCTCTGCAGGTAGGAGTGAATTCAGAGTTAGGCCTAAGGGATATGAACCCACTACCAGTGAAGTGTTCACCAAGCACAGTGGCAAAACAGCAGGTGCAAAGCGATTTCTCAACTAAGTTTGACTATCCTTCTGCTTCACAGAAATAGGAGATTTGCTGGGGTAACATGGAGCTGTCAGGGTATGTGATTTGATGGCCCCCCATGGTGGATGTGCTATGGCCAGACCTCCTCCTTGACACATGAGCTCTCCACTTTTTCCTTTCAAAACGGTGCTCAAATTACCTGCTTTAATAAAAGTTCTGGACAAATAAGATCAACAAGAGATAATCCTTAAAGCTCCCGTTCCTCATTGCTATTCTCGAGGAAGCTACTCTTGAGGATAACGCTTAAGTAGATTCAAATTGGAGAGATGGGCTCTAAATTAGCCCATTTTTACAAACCCAGCGCTCTGTGGAGTCTGGTGGCTGCATTCAGAATGACAAGTACAAGCTGCTCATACCCCAAGACAGGCCAAGAAGGGAGAGGCATCACATCCAAGTGCAATTATGAAACGAGAGTCACATGACATAAGCACAAGACTTCTCAAGTGCACCGTTTTTGTCCTTAAAAAAGAAAAAACAGTAGCCAACATTCATAGAGCACTGATTTGAGAAATCCGAAAGATTTCTTTGGGTGGCTACAGAGAAGGGCTCTTTATAATGAGCGATGCATTCAACTGAGAATACCTTTTTGTAAGTATATTTTTGCAGCTTAAGGAGGTGAAAATATTGATACTTTGTTGAACTGTAACTTCTGAAGAGGAGGGAATCATGAGAGAACTTTCAGCCTGCTCTTGGCATTATCTCCTTGTATCCCGTGACCGCCGATCAAGTAATGACAGGTGTATTATCCCCATTGTCAGAGGAGGAAACTGAGGCACACAGAGGTTAAATGACCTGTCCCAGGTCACACTTCTGGCAGGTGACAAGTTTTTTTATTTAGACCTGCTGCTTTCGCTTTTCAGAGTGTCAGAGCTGGCCCGTGGACGTCAAGTGCTCGACAGCCTCTTAGTTTACTCAAAACTGGGGCTAGACTACACTGGCCCAGTTATTTGCTGACTGGGCCTTGGGCCCTCAGAACCTTGAAACCCAATGTGACAAGGTCACAGTGCCCCATAGGAGGAAGTTGGCCGCCATGTTGTTTCTCTGCTCGGCAGGGAGCCTGCTTCCCCCCTCCCTCTGCCTGTCTCTCTGCCTACTTGTGATCTCGCTCTGTCAAATAAATAAATAAAATCTTTAAAAAAAAAAAAAAAAAGCCACCAGTCAATCAGAGTGGTGAAGACAAGTGTTTCATGAAGGGAGGTATTTGCAAAGGGACCTCCAAAAGCTGAAGGTGCTGGAAGGCTGAAGGGATAGGGCCACAAGTCCAGCTCCTTGAGAAAGGGTTTATAAAGGCCATTTTGAAGCGTGTCTTGGGGGCCTCAAGACTGATAGATCTCCCTAACCTCTCTTCCCCTAAAACCTGTTTTTGTGGCCCTAGAGGCTGAGAGTACAGGCTGAGGGACTTCTGGGAGGAGAATGTTTGAGAACAGGTGTTGTCAATCATTTCTCCAGGGCAGATCAAGGAGCTTAAGCCTAGAGGGTGTGCTTAAGGCTGTGGTTAAACCAAGGGAAAGACTGGGGTGGGGGTGGGGGAGGGCGGCTGTGTTCTAGAAGGCTTCAGGTCATAGAGGAGTCGTTGCGGTAGGATGGTCCAAGATAGCCTTAGTCTGGTTCCTCCTTACTCTAGTGTCTGCATACTCGACCCCAGCAAGGTGCCATGTTTAATGGATTTTGGGTTTGATTCCAGTTGACCTTTTTTCATCTTATGTGTGGTCTGGGTTTTTTTGTTTTGTTTTGTTTTATTTTTTTAAATTTGGCCTCTTCCTCAGTACTGATGTCATGTTGGATGTGTTTGTGCAATGGATGTCTATGAATAATCTTGGAAGACTTGTTTGTTTTTAATATATTTTTTAAAGATTTTATTTATTTATTTATTTGACAGAGACAGAGAGAGAGAGATCACAAGTAGGCAGCCAGGCAGGCGGGGGTTGGGGGGAGCAGGCTCCCCGTCCAGCAGAGAGCCTGATGCAGGGCTCGATCCCAGGACCCTGAGATCATGACCTGGGCCAAAGACAGAAGCTTAACCCACTGAGCCACCCAGGCACCCCAATCTTGGAAAACTGTTAATAGAGGGTAGGAGATATCCAAATACATCCTTAACTCTTTAAAAGCCACAGTTTGAATCCCAGTCAATATCTCACTTGCTCTACTCAACCAAACAAGTATTGATTCGGCATCTGTTTTGTGCTCTGTTAGCACATATTGCAAGTTTCACAAAAAAAACGCTCTTTGGTCAGAAGGATGGGATATACTTGAACGTGTGTGTATTTGAGCTCCTACCGAGCTAGGTTTTTGAATCAGTGTGTAACATAATGTTCCGTAATTCGCCCCATAAGCTTAGCCCACGTATCTCCTAACACTTTCTTTTTCCTTTATGTTCAGTAGTGATTGTAGTGCCGTATCCTTCTGTTACCCTCTGGGTATTGTCATCTTTTTTTAACCACCTTCTTTTCTTTTTTATTCATTCTCACGGCACCTAGCACAGAATTCTGCACCTGGTAAGCATCAACAGATGTCTCAGATAAATGAATGCACACCGTAGCCTCTCTGTTCAACTCATCACTTTTACGAGCATGAGGATAATTTTAAATATTCATGTTGAATGTAAAATCTGCTATCACTCTCTTCCTTAAACCAACGTGTGGTCCTCTGGGCTGGTGCCAGAAGCTATGTGGCCTCAAACAAACAATTCAATATTCAGTCCTTTCCTACCCGTGCATTAAAACTTTACAGGAAGAATTTCAGACCTTTCTAAAATGAAGAAGGGAACTGAACTGAATGTGTTGACAGATTTTCTGTCTTATCCATTTTTACTGCCCAGAAGCCTCTAGGCTACATGGATGTGCGTGAAGAATTATACATGCCCCCCCAAGTTATGCTCAGGTGCTGGGGCTCCCCTCCCGTGTTTCGGAGAGGCCAGAATGGAGGCTTTGGTTTTGGGGAAGCAAAGTAATCAAAAAGCCACTTGCCTGAGATTTTTACCCAAGTAGGGATGGTCTATTAAATAGCATCTTTTTCCTACGCCTCCATGAGGTCACTGCTCTGATGTGTGCCCCAAGAACCCTTCTAAGAGGGGCAGTACCACACACGGGAAAGAGCCTACCACCCTTGGAGCTAGAACCTCTGGGGTTTTGCACCTCTGCCCAACCACATTTTAGACTCATTGTTTTTAAGACTTACTTATTTATTTGAGAGAGCATAAGAGCATGTGCAAGCACGGGGAGGGACAGAGGAAGAAGGAAAGAGAGAATTTTAAGCATGATCCATGCCCAGCATGGAGCCCAATGTGGGACTCCATCCCAGGACCCTGAGACCATGACCGGAGCCGAAATTAAGGGTCAGACCCTTAACCAACTGAGCCACCCGGGAGCCCCTAGACTTGTTCTTTGAAACCACTCCTGCAGCACTGAAACTTGGTTGCTTCATCTGTAAAATGCTAAGCAGAGTACTTACAGTGCTAAGTCCTAGTGAGGGTACCTAGCCTCCACGATAGGCCCTGAACAAGCATTTCTTCTCCCCTTATTAAGGGTTCCATTTTCAGGCTTTCTCGGTTTTTTCCTAATTCCTAAGGAACAGTGTAGCTTTTGTGGATTTTTTTGTTTGTTTGTTTTACATCACTTCTTTTTTTCCCCCAAGTGTATTTTTCAGATGGTAGAAGATAGAAAATAAGACTTGCTCATGAGGAGGAAAGCATCTCTTCCAGAGAAATTCCAGTGTTAGTGTGTTTGTGAGAACCCATGAGATTCGTTTAAGCTTGCAACACTTGTCGGTGGGGGGGGGCACCTGGGTGGCTCATTCAGTTAAGCATCTGCCTTCCGCTCAGGTCATGATCCCAGGGTTCTGGGATCGAGCCCCACATTGGGCTCTCTGCTCAGCCAGGAGTTTGCTGCTCACTCTGCCTCTACCTTCAACCTCCCAACTCCCAACCCCCCACCCCCGCTCATGTACAGACTCTCTCTCTCTTATTTTGGGGGGGGGGGGAGATGACCGATTTCATGATAACCAGTCACTTAGAACACCACAGTCCTCATGTGGAGCTTTTTTTCAGCGCTAAAGTGAAGGTTCCCCAAGTTAGAAGAAATTGATGCTATGAGAGGCACAGGGACTGGCTCCCTGCTGCACCCCCCCCCCCCCCCCGGCATTCAGGACATGTCCTGGTGCAGGACAGGCACAGGAGAAAGAGTCTGTCCGTTCCCCCCTTCCCCCCATCCCCTGCCTTTAGCTTGCCTCACAGAGCCACGTGCATTTCTGTCCTTTTTCCTTCCAAGGAGAAGGTTCCCACCCCGCGGATGCTGAAGGATCCGCCCTCTTGATCTCAAACACCACTCCTTAAGCTACAGGAACACTTCCAGCACATGGAGGTTTCTGTGAAAACCTGGCACTTTCCTTCTCTCCTGCTCACTATTGCTTGAGTCACCTCGGAGGGATCCAAACTTGGAGAGAGAAACTCGAGTGGCAAGGAAGTGTGCCAGAGAGTTTCCAATGCATGGAGGCAGCTGAGCCAAACCTTGGCCCTGCTTGCGGACTTGCACGCTGAAGACGCACCCTCGCAGGAAGGTCATGTCCACTTGTGCTGCGAGATACCTGATAGAGGGGCCCGAGGTCGCGTGGCCCATCTCTCATCTCAGCTTCTGGTTCCTCTTGATTTTGGAAGTGCCTTTGCCCCTTTCTCCCTGGGGAGAACACTTCCCCTGGGCCGTGTCTCAAGCGTACAAGTACAAATCTTTTTTTTTTCTTTCCTTAAGGTTCTATTTATTTGAGAGGGAGAAAGACAAAGATAGTGACAGAAAGCAAGAGGGAGGAAATGAACACTAGCAGGGAACCCCTCAGGGGACTCAATTCCAGGACCTTGGGATGGTAACCTAAGCGGAAGGCAGATGCTTCACCGACCGAGCCACCCAGGCGCCCGCCCCTCGGTCATACAAATCTTTTAGGAATTGTTACCATATAGAAAGAGTAAATGCAGAAATGTGCTAGAGGACTTCCTCCAGCCCTGCAATCCAGTTTCCTAAACAAACCTCCTCTTCTCGCCTCACTCCTTTGCTCCCTTCCTAAAAGGAGAACAATCCGTTGGAACAAACTAGGAATAGCGAAGACGCGGCAAACTTGAACCATGAGGCGCCCCGCGGGGTGTTGCAAACCCACGCTGCTGAGGTCCCATGTGTGGGCACGGAGAGTTAATGGGAAAATGATGACCTTGAAGGAACTCGGTGCACACTCAAGAAGGTCTGGCCACCGAAGCATGGTGCTGGCCTGCTTCCATCCTCATGGGGGGAGAAGGGGGGCCAGGAGCCAGAGCCAGAGCACGGGGAGGGTCGCAGTTAGAAGAAGGCACTACGTAGGGAGCCTTGGTTTTCTTTCTTACAGCAAGCCTCCAAGCACAGCACCTTGTTTCTTCTGTAGACAGCTGTGTTCATCTCCGCATTTAATATTGCGGCACCAGGAGGACAATCCGCCTTCCCATCACCACCCAGTTCTGTGGAACTGGGAAGCCCAGGGTTGGAAGAGAGACAAGGCATTACCCCTAAGGAATAAGCAGCCCTTGTTGCTGATGGCATTTCCAAGTGTCTGTTAGCCCTTTTTGGAGAAAACTTTCCCGGCATTGTGGCATTGGTGACGCCGTGCCCCTCCACATTTTTATAATTCAGCTGAGTGGCCGACAGTTGAACAGCGTGAGAAAGACCAAGTACTTTCTAATCTAAAGGGTGTGGGTCTGTGATAGATGGGTATGCGGACTGCGGCTGCACAAGGCAGGACCAGATATGTGTGTAAGGCAGGCGGGGGTGCTCAGAGCGGGGTGGCGTTGCCTGAGGCTTTGGGCAGCCCCAGGAAAGAATTTCTACCTAGTTCAAGGTGGATGTTTTCCCAATGGGGGAGCAATGCAGCAGAGAAGCCCAGGGTGTGGGGGAGCCTGACAGGGGCGATGGTGTAGCACCTAGCGGTCAAGGGCACCGCTCCAGAGCCAGACTCCCAGTTCTGCCGCTGAAGAGCTGGGTGATCTGGGGAAGGTGACTTAATCACTCTGTGCTTCTGTGTTCTCAGTGAAACGGAAATCATTGTACCTCCTTCACGGGATTCTTGTGTAGTAAGCTCTACTATAGACGGTAAATCCTGTATTATTGATCCTGTGATATGTAATCATTAGGTAAAATTTATAATACTATGTATAGTATTATAACTGTATAATGTATGTTATAATTTATAACATAGCTATTAGCTATTATGATAGCTGTCATAATATATGTGTTATAATTTGAGGCTCAGTGGCATAGGGTCTACTATGTCAATTTAGTGACTGTCGGTCAATTTATTTGGTAAATGCTGGGGAGGCTCAACAGAGGCTCAGTATATTTTACATGATCTGACGTGTTTTCTAGAAGATAACTCTGGCAACAGGGTGAAGGTGGGGAGGGTAGAGGTGAGGCTGGCCGCAGGAAGGCCCAGCAGACACCTCCTCCCATCAGGACGGATTGCTGGAAGGGCCGCCACCAGGGCCACGGAGGCCTGCATGGGCAGCCGGGCCGTGTAAGAAGTGACGGAGATCATATAAACCAGATTTTACAGCGAATTGACGAGGAAACAGGAGAGTGTGCATTCAGATGTCTGTCATACAGCATCAAGCCCAGAGCTCCTATGGGCTTTTTAAATGCATGGATTTACACACGTGTGTGTTTGTGTGTGTGTGTGTGTCCACATGCAGAGTCTTGTATGAAACATTGCAGGCAGAATGGTGGCCGGCCACGCGTTCACGGTGTGCTTGCCCATTTGTCCCCGTGTGATACAGAAACAATCTGTTCCTCAGCCCCGCGGCCACCAGCCCTCACACAGGATTCATCACTGTGTTGGGGTACTTGCCAGCACTCTCTAAACAGCGAACAGTTGGATAACAAAATCCCTTTCAAAAAAGTCACTTTTCAGGGTTTCAGTAGAGAAGGATTCTATTGTTTCCATCCAGGTGTTTTGTGTGTTCACAAGTTTTTAATTAGGGGTGCTGATTAAACCCCCCAATACATCTTCAGCTCATATATGTAATTAGATGAAGTATAATAACTCCCCCGAAATAGGGGTGGATGTGGGGGGGCTCCCTCCACACCTGATCGAGATGAGCTTAGTAATTGTCATAGAAACAAAGCTGTTAAAATACCCATGCTCTCAGCACTGGCTCGCATGGTAGGACATCGTGACGATGTCAAATGACCTATACATTGTTCTACCCAAATACAGGACTTTGAGAGATGTGCTAAACTTGTTTATCAGAGTTGTGTATGAGTTAGAGTGATGGGGGCACTTGGGTGGTTCAGTGGGTTAAAGCCTCTGCCTTCAGCTCAGGTCGTGATCTCAGGGTCCTGGGATCGAGCCCCGCATCGGGCTCTCTGTTCAGCAGGGAGCCTGCTTCCTCCTCTCTCTCTGCCTGCCCCTCTGCCTACTTGTGATCTCTGTCTGTCAAATAAATAAGAAAAATCTTCTTAAAAATCTTTTTTAAAAAATTAGAGGGATGGTTATTGAAAGTGGGGGTTGAGCAGGTGAGGCTTTGTTGTACTGACTTTTAAATACTTAAAACCTTCCCTATTCTTTCGTTTTTTAAGGAGAATTGAACTTTTGGAAATGGGAAAATACTGTTGAGAACCGTTGCCTAGAGAATATGTGGTGTGATTTTAGGGCCACCGGACCACTGACCCACCACTAGATTGACTCCATCAGTTAAGGTCATTGCCTTTAGTCTGTTTAATGAAGAAGGGTGGCCGGTGAGTTTACAAATAGCCACTGGACAGTAGTGCATTTCTGGTGTCTCTGGTTGGTGTCATTTTGCTTAATTAGGAGTCATCTTAAAAGCCAGAGGCAAAGTTTGGGCCTCTGAGGAAATGGCTCATGGGATGAATTTTGAAGAAGTAACACAAAGGAAGGATCAAGAACTTTGCAAACTTCCCACGGAGTGTGGCTCGCAGAACTTGGAAGGAGGAAAGGGTCCTTAAAATGTGAAAGAATCATTTAGATGCTGAAGACAAACGTTTCTTCTTTAATTTTACCTAAAGTCAGGTCAGCCGGGATCCAGCTCCCGGGGGTGGATAATTGTTTACAAGAGAATTTTATTGCTTTTTTCTTCTCGGACTGGCCAGGATACCACTGGGCTCCTATGGGAACATTGGATCCTTTCAAAATAAGAATGTTTTAAAGACATTGAGGGAATCCAAATCTGCTTATTTTTACAATTGGAAGAATAGTGAGTACTGAGTGGGGTTATCACAGGAATATAAATGAAGGTCAAGAAGCAGAAGGAAGAGAGAAGCTTAATGGATTGTCCTTTTCTCTCAACCATGTGCAAAGTGTTGAACGTGGAAAGGCAGATCATGGTTATGTTTCTCTTAAAATGAGAACTGGAAGGGCACTTAAATTTAGATCCTATAGTCAGCTCTGCTGGGGAAAATGAAAGTCATTAACATCCTCCATCAAATTGTCAGACATCTGTCCGTCTTGTTGTTAACCTCCGAAATTTAGACCAGGGCCTCAGTGTCCATAACCATTCCTCTAAAACAAATAAAATCACACCACGTTGAAGTAAAAAACGGTTTTAAATTGTACGCTGCAGATGCTGGCCCCATCACACCTGTTTCGTTACCTGTGGCCCCAGCCAGGTGGAGGGCACTCGCACAAGGGCCATCAAAGTAGTGGATGGTCTGAAGGCAGGGGCGAGGGAGCTAAGACACCCCTGAGAAATTCTGGTGAAAACTGCTGGTTTTTAGATTGAAGAAAATGAATTTTGACCTGAGGTCAGATAGCGCAGGTCTCAAAGGGGCAAGGGAGGTTGCCATCCGGAGTTGAGGAGAGGGACAGGTCCTGCTGTATGCAAATGACCCAAGGAGACAGAATGCCCCCCCCACCCCCAGTATCCAAAAGGCTGAGTAAGACCCTCATCGGAAAGATCCAAGGGATCTTGGGGTCTTGAACCATCGAGAGCTGACTCATGAGCAGTGACACACCCCCTGTGCAAGTCTGCCTCTCTGCAGTGTCTTAACCAGAAGCATACCCCTGGGACCTCAGGCTGGTGGATGCTGGGACTGGGCCGCCTCTCTGACCAACTTGGGAGAACCACAGAGCATGACTTTGCATACCATGGTGTTCCCTGAGCAGTGGTGTTTCCTGGGGTTCTGGTCATTAAAAGCAGTTTTAATGTCTGTTTCCATTTATTTTCTTAAATGAATCCGTGAAATAGTTGTATCAGTGAGTTCCCTATCAAATGAAACCATCTGAAAGCCTTCAAGCATGCATGTGCGGGCTCATTATGCTCAGTCACTGGATAAGCTTATAGTTTACCCTGCATACCTGTGGGCATTGTGGCTATGAAGACAGTTCAAAACTGATTTTATTCTGAGTTCTCTATTGTTTTCTTTATATCTCTAAAGGCCTTAATCCAAAGGCCTTTAGAGATATAATTTGTATATAGATAGATTTGTATCTAGATAGAATTTCTATCGTCAACTTGGGTGGCCATAACAGAAGACCACAGACTGGGGTCTTCAACAACAGAAATTGATTTTCTCACAGTTCTAGAGGCCGGAAGCCCAAGATCGGGGTCCTAGCACGGTCATGTTCTGGTGAGGACTCCCTTTCTAACTTGTAGACGGCTGCCTTCTCGGTGTGTCCTCCCAGGGTGGAGAGAAAGACATATCTCCTTGGTGTTTACCATATAGGAATGTAATTACCCACATAACTTATAGAAAGAATTTAAAGTGGCTTATATGTATGAAAATACAGACAGATGAATCTCTGATCTTTTGTGTACAGATGATTCATTATGTTTGAATGGTGTGACATTGTTTCTCTACACTAGTCTTGGCCTCGTCTTTGCACTGAGTGATCTACGTAAATTAGGGCTTGGTGATTTGGGGCCATATGTGCATTCTTTTATGTTTGACCGAAGATGACATTACTCAGAGGTAGAGACTCTTTCTCCCTCACTCTCTAAATGGTAGATGACTTTAGCTGACAGCTACTAGAAATTTTAACTGCCACTGGCCTTCAGGAACCTCCATTTAGATGAACCCTGGCTTGATGGGCATTATGTTGGGGAATTAGAATTGTCTTCTGGCTTCCTCACTTCCAAAGTTATTCTGAACTTTGAAAATACATGTCAGTCATTGAAGAGCTTAGAAAACAGGAACATCAATACACCTTTATTAAATTGTTAATTTCCTTGATTGATACTTTTAATCAGGCACTAGCACACAGTGTTATAGCTCTATAGGTAATCAGGTCTCCGTGTGATTGATGTCAGCTCACATCATTATGGAAATATCATAATGCTTCATTAAGCATTAGGAAATTAGGTGTTCTGTATGAGTGATTTCACCAAAAGATTATCTCTTCTGAATGTCTTAGAGAATTTTTAAATCCATCTCAATAGTAGTCTCTTGAAAATCTATGCTTTCCCATTTCTCCTTAGAGTAATGCAAACCTAATTTTATGTTTTCTTGATGCTTCAGGGCTCTTATTAAAACAGTTTTTTTTTTACTATTGCCATACACTGAATGACGATGCTCATAGGGGCTAATAAAGGGTGTAGAACAACTTAGCCTGTTTCTTTAAAACCCCTCCCCCATCTCCATTTCTGGAAGCGTACTACTTCTACCAGCCTGCCTCTTGCTTTGTGATTTATGTTTCCAATCTGGAAAGGGCTAGGAAACCAGAGTACCAAAGCCCATTTAAATTGTTAACTACAATTAAAGTAAACTAGCTAGGTGTGGGAATTTGGGAGCTCTCAAAATGATTAACGGCATGAGTTTTAATGCGTGGATTTGTGCCATCCTTTCTACTGTCTGCGTTGCTTTTCTGGCTTCTGGCTAGCTAGCTAGCTAGCAACCTGAACTGCAGTTTAGATAAGGGAATGCTGTAGTGACTTCAAGCTCTGGAAAGTATTTCAAACTAATTCCTGGAGTCAAATGGAGGGCAGCAATGGTTGACTGTATTTCAAGTCATTAGTAAAAGTGAAATCCCTCTAATTTTAAGTACATCAACATAAAGAACAATTATTAGCTGAGTTTCAGAATCCTACTCCCATCGGATCATCTGTCTTCCAGTGGTTTCTTTAAATGACACCGATATGGAAGACTTCATTCTTTAGCTTCAGCTCACTGTTGGCAGGACTTTTATTTTTCTTGCATAATTTTGTTGAGCAGCCACGAGCTCAACTCCATTGAGGCAAATTAAAATTTTAACGGAACCTTCTCATTAACCCGTAACATGAGGCTTGAAAGGGGGTTAATCACCTCATCTGAAAATTCATCCAACCTGTACTTTTAGGTGCATTTTAAAGTAACTTTTTAGGTGCATTCTAAATTAACAGAGCCTGGTATAGGTCTGTCCGCACGCCCCTCCCCCAACTGAAATTATGACATTCTCATGAGATCTTTTATAAGCTGGAATGGCATAAAGCAAAGAACTAGTTACAGTTGACCCTTGAACAACAGGGAGTGAGGGGCACTGACCACCCCCCACACAGGCAGTCAGAAATCCACTTATGACTTTCAACTCCCCAAACACTTCACCACAAATAACCTACTACTGACTGGGAGCCTTACCTGTAAAATGAACAGTCGATTAACACACATTTTGTATGTCATATATATTATAAACTGTATTCTTACAACACGGTAAGCTAGAAAAAAGAATGTGATTGAGAAAATCCTAAGGAAGAGAAAATACATTTATAGGGCTCTACTATGAGTAGACCTATGAAGTTCAAACTCAGGTTATTCAAGGGTCACCTGTACCATTAATATACCATTAATTTATATATTAACATTTTTGAGCATTCCTGGAACCCCAAAGTAACCTCTTTAGGCTTTTATGAAACCTTGGGACCCACCTTGCTAACGGACACACAAAATGAACGCAGTATAAACACAGTTCAAAACTAGGGCAGCTTAATGCTAAGAAGCTGGGTGTAGTTCCTGGGGAAGGCGCTTGGTGGCGCCACTCTTGCTGCCCAGGGTGTACGTGGCCGCTGTTTAATACCTTGCCGCAAAGCATGTTAAACGCTGTTTTCACTTTTGGCTTTTTAATTTAATTTAAATTTTTTTTTAAGTGAAAATTATCTTTGGATTTCTCTCCGTTAACAAAAACAGGTACTAACGCAGATCTTTCCTAAAAACGAAGTGACCTAATGCGAAATTTCAAAAAGCAAGGGATACTTATATGCTTTAAATGAAGACAGTCCTATAAAATTCCCATCTCAAATTTGTAAGCTGAGACTTGGATTTTTTAAAATCCTTCTTTCCTTCACAGATCTCTTTCTTCGGGGTCCTGGTAGTGGAATAAAAAAAAAAAATTCTCTATCTCTGAATAAGTCCATGTTTATAAAGACAATGTTCATAAATAGGGTACCCATGTAAGTTTGGAGGGTGTCATTGCCTTATTTGAAAAATTAAGCTGCCTTTCCTCAGCTGTGCAAATTAGGAAATGACAGTAACTTTGAAATGAACATGGAATACGGTAAAAATTACGAATGACATAGTAAATCCCACTAATTGTGTCATTCAAACACTGGCTACACAACTTTGTGTGACATAGAGTACCTGTAGGAGACAGGATAGTAGTACCACTTACATATGGTGTTCAGAATACCAAGAATTTGACAAAGCCCAGCTTCAAGCAGCTTTGTTTTCTCCCCTCTAACTTATGCTAAAGATTTTGCCTCCAGCCTCCTCACCGCAGTTGTCTCTGAGGCTCAGTGATTTCCCTTCTGTTGCTTCCCATTTAATTTCAACTCCCTAGGAAGCCCCTCCCCTCTCTGTTCATTGTGTACTGAACTCTGGTTGTCTCTTTGCTTCTGATTTCTTGTCAGTTCTCCGATTATGTATATTCGGTTGACAACGTTTTCACTTGGATACCCCCACCTCATTCAAAAGATCATGCCAGCTCTTCTATCCCACCCCAGCCCAAAGCAGACACTTTCCCCAAACTTACCATCATGATGGGGGCATGACTCAAGTTCAACGCAGAAAAGAATTTAATTTAGGAAATTAGGTGCTTTTATCACTAGAAGAATGAAAACGTAACAAAGTTATCTGAATACATAGCAGTGGGTACGTAATCAGAGTCAGGTTGGTACAGAGCGTAAACTCAGATACAGGGCTGAAGATTTAAGTGCATGATTGCAATCCCTAGCAAAAATCCTTGGGTGGGGGGTAGGGAAGGATATCTGTGGCAAAAGTGAAAGAAACAGGAGAATCTGAGTCGCTATAAATAAAAGGTTCAAGAATAAAATTGAGAAAGGGACCAAGTTACTATAACTGAGGTTGCATATCAGAATATTCAAGCGTTTGCCCTGATTTTTAATACCAGATTAGGAACGTATTCTCCACTCTATCCCAAAGCCTCACTGCATGCCTAGAACACAGGATGTGCTAAAACCAAAACAACTTGTCAGAAGAAAGTATGGATGAAATCCACAGAGGAAGTACTCAGAATTTACTCGTTGAAGCAACAGGCAGTTGAGATCTAGTTGTCCTTCGGGGATCGTAGGAAATCCTGTCCTCAAGACGGAGGGCATGAGAGCCCTGGCAGAATCTGTCTACATTAGGAATGAGTCTTGACGTTGAGATAGAGCCCATCTACTGAGATCTGTTCCTGGTATTTCTCTGAAACTAACTTTAGTCATGCGATGTAGATGCTATGTTTAATTTCTAGAACTCTCAGTCCAGAACAAGGCTTACTTTAAAAAAATTTCTTCAGTTAGGCAAACTTCCTGGATCCTCTCCTGCTTCGGGAGCTTTGTACTATCACTTTACTATCACTTCATGAAATTTGATTGCCTCGCACCACTAAAAAAGCAAAACAAATCTTCAGTTAGTGTTTCCCCATTTCACGGCTCGTTCAAATTTTTGAGAAATTTTGCCTTCACTTAATTTGATAACGTGTGGCGCTCTGCTTTTAAAATAATAATTTCAGTATCTTAAAAGTCTTCTCAGCTTGTTACACCTGTTGGGTCAACCTGTTAAATAGTTTAAAGGATTTATCTCATCAGTGATATGAGTGAATGCAAGACATAAAACCTCCTGTTCCTTTAATGATACAGAAAAGAGCTTTCACAAAGCCAGTTTAGGAAGAGAAGCTTGAACTCAGATGTCATTCAAAATTTGAGCCTTGTCATATTTTCTAATCTTTTTTTTTCCAAATCCTTTTCAAGAACCATTTTAAGGAAAATAGTGCATTAGACAACAACCCACCTCAGGAAAAGAAATCCAAATAGCTTCTTGCCACATGACTGAAATAGACATGAAACTTTGAAGACTGACTCACATCCCAGGAATCTGGTTCTTATATCAGATGCTCATGTACTAACCCTGTAACTCAGAAAGGGTTGCGGTAAGTTGGTGGGGGTACTTGTTGAGACCTTAGTTATAGTTCTGATTAACTAGAGGAACTTCCTGACCTCTGTGATCATGGAGCTGAGCTCTGCCTTTCCGGCCCAAGTAGTACCTGCCTGCACCTGCCAGGGACTCCTCCCAGCTCTCTCTATCCCATCACTTGGTTCTCAGCGAATCAGCCGTCTCAGGGACCCATGGCCTCATGTAGACCAAGGTCAAGGTCTCGACCACCTCTGCATCCTTTACATGGTATATACTTAGCACATGTCTATTCATGAAGTTGTGATCTGCAAGACAGTGACAACTGTATTTATTTTATTATGGGGTACTAAGTATCCTTGGGAAGCACTAGAGGAAAATGAGCAGTTAAGAGTGCTGAGATAATCAGTGGAAAATCTTTTGTGTCCAGGATGTCCAAGCTTAAGCCTGGAAACCGGAAGGATTCAATTTTGGTTTGATTTTTGTTCAGTTCTGGGCTTTTTGTTTGTTTTAGTAAATACGGAAGATAAGAAGCAAATTTTCAAAGTGTACCTAGAAATCAGGTGAATGGAATGGGCCTGCGACCTAGAGCTAGTCAGCATCTTACCTATGAAAATATTTAGTATTTGGTGATCAAGTTAGTGAATGACCAAAGGAGTGAACTAGCTTTGGACACAGCCATCGTAGATCAGAAATTTTCACATAAAATGGTACATTCAAGAGTTGCCTCACTGGTAGATTTAAACTGATTGGATTAAGTCATCTGTATATCTTCTCTCTTCCTCTTTGGTACAAAATAAAATTAAAATAACTCTTGGGTTTCTATAGTCATTTAATTCCTATGGTATGTGTCTTTACTACTTATATTGTACTAAAATGTGGTGATACGACACAGGGGCCCCCTGTCCTCGTGGACCGGAAATAGGAGTGGGTGAGTCTGTTTCCGTTGTCTTTCACCTAAGCAAAGAGGCCTCTCTCTCCAGAAATTGAAACACAGAAGGCAGACTACCAGGTGGTAGGAGAAAAAATTTGTCTCTTGGTCTCACCTCTGAAGCATTAGTCAGAGAGTCTGCTGGGCCTCCTGGGACTGAAAGGGGTGATCTGCTAAGGAAAATAAGAGAGTTTCATCTTTCACAGCGTCTGAGCATTAAAGGTGGAACAGTGTCCCTTGAAAGTAATAATAAGTAGTAATCACTGTCAAAAAGAAACAAAGCTGGACACTATGGCAGTAAGACAGATTTTATTACTTACTAGTGCCTTGGAGGAGAGACCCCAGTGTACCCCGAGCTCATCTCCATGGAAACAGAAGGCAGGAGGCCTTATAAACCCTGGGATGTGCTGAGGGAAAGATAATAAAGGACCTTATGGACTGTGAGTAGGCCATCTGTGTCTGCTGACTGGGTCTTAATGAAGTTAGGCTCCTTCCCTCCACAGAGATTGGGAGACAGAGGCTTTATTTGTTTGTTTGTTTGTGAGAGAGAGTGTGACTGAGGTGCGATCGGGGCTGGGGAGGGCGGGGGCAGAGGAAGAGGGAGAGAAGGAATCTTAAGCAGGACCCATGCCCAGTGCAGAGCCTGATGCAAGGATTCAATCTCATGAGCCTGAGATCATGACCTGAGCTGAAACCAAGAGTTTGAGACTTAACCAACTGAGCCACCCAGGCACCCCAGAGGCTCTGTCTTTGTTGATGTTTAAATTTCTAAGGAATAACCTCCTTAAGAAAGACACTTGGGTTATGGAAGTTACATAAACATCTCCAAGGAACAGAGAAAGGATTTTCTATTTAAGTTTTCTGAAGTAAATGCTCTAAGAAAAGAGAGCTCAGGGCCTTCTGTCAGATGTTGGCCAGAACAAACAGTTCTCTTGGCAGCCTTGAGCTTTCTCAGACCCCTGAAAATGGGGCTAGAATCCTCACCATCCTAGGAACATGACCTTGAGCTCCCAGAGAGTATGTTAGTGTTTTCTCAATCTCTTATGGATCATTTGTATTAAAAATTGAGTTCTTATAGACCATGATTGAAGGTTAGTCAAGAAGAAGGCTCAGAAGCACCTCAGTAGAGTTTAGTCAAGGAGAGTCATTGTCTCCACTTTGGGAGAAACTCCAAAGGGAAAACAGGATGTATGTCAGAGGAACATTCACGAGGCCACCCCCTAAGAAGGAGCACTTCCTTCTGTGTTTACCTTGAGGCCTCTAGTTATGTTAATAAGGAAAATGTTATTTTCTTAGATAACAGAATTTGTTAAGTGACTTGTGACTAAGGGTACAATTTCTACCAGAGATTTTCTTCTTCATAAAATCAAACATTAGCTTTTAAGGCAGTTAAAATTTTAAAGTTACGGTGATTTTCACCTATCATAAGCTTTGTTAGATCAAGGATCAAAAGCACGAATGTGACATGGGCCATTCAATGCATTTTTCCATGAAGGCCACAGTTTTATACTTAGTTTTAAAAGAAATCATGTCAAGAGGATTTGCTTTGTTACTTGTCTTTCTTCTTCTTTCTTTTTTTTTCTTTTTTTTTTTTTTTGGTCACAGGAGTTGAAGGTTTTTCCTCCTCCTCCAACTTGTGAGAAAACTCTATTTTTTTTATAAAGATTTTATTTATTTCAGAAAGAGTGAAGGAGGGAGTGAGTGAGCAGGGAAAGAGCAGGAGAGGGAATCTCAAGCAAACCCCATGCTAAACATGGTGTTGGACACAGGCTTAGTTCCAGGACCATGAGATCATGACCTGAGCCAAAATCAAGAGTCAGCCGCCCAACTGACTGAGCCACCCAAGCACCCTGAAAACTCTAATTTTTAAAAAATATTTTATTTATTTATTTTAGATCACAAGTAGGCAGAGAGTTGGGGAAGCAGGCTCCCCACGGAGCAGAGAGCCCAACACGGGGCTCAATCTCAGGACTCTGAGATCATGACCTGAGCTGAAGGCAGAGGCTTAACCCACTGAGCCACCCAGATGCCCCCAAAACCCTAATTTTTTTAAAAGATTTTATTTATTTATTTGACAGAGATAGATCACAAGGAGGCAGAGAGGCAGGCAGAGAGAGAGAGAGAGAGGAGGAAGCAGGCTCCCTGCTGAGCAGAGAGCCCTATGCAAGACTTGATCCCAGGACCCTGAGATCAATGACCTGAGCCCAAGGCAGTGGCTTAACCCACTGAGCCACCCAGGTGCCCCGAAAACCCTAATTTTTAAAGCAGGCTTCAGCAAATTTTGATACAGAGGCCAAATCCATCTCCCAGCCTGTTTTATAAATAAAGTTTTATTGGAACACAGCCCTACTCCTCCATTTGCACACTATCTGTAGCTACTGTGTGTAGAGCTGAGCAGTTTCCTCAGAGACCACGGCTCTCTACCCCCTTGCAGAAAAAGTTTGCCAACACCCACTCTATGTACTCACAAATTCTTTCTTCCATTGTAAATATGTTTTCTATCTATTCGAAACATGGGGCAGGAAGGCTTACAGAATCCAGACTGATACTTTTGGACTCCATTGTATGTCCCTTCAACTTCCCAAATTTTCATTTGAGAGATTCAACTTGAATGCACATCCTTGTTTTAAGTCCCAGCACAGCGTCAAGAAAGAGGCCAAGTGCATACCAAGCAGCCAGGTTTCCTCAAAAACTAGGACCTTTGGCTCACCTATTTAAAGACCTTCACACACACTGGAGGGAGATGTACTTATCCTCTGACGTTTCAGTCCTTCCCTAATTGTGGAAATGCAAGGGTAAGTGTCTACGTTGGAAATAAAATAAAAACCGCAATAATAACAAAACCTTGTTTCTCTGAAAAACTGTAGAACCCTTCCTCTTAACTTATTTAACCTTTCCATAAAATTCATCCCCAGTGTTCCTCTATAGAGAAATCAAGTCTTGTAATCCCAAAGGGTCAAAGGAGGTCTTGAGTTTCTGATAGAATTTCTGTGACTTTAGTTGAAGAATCAGCAACTTGTAGAGACATTTAAGCTCATCACCAAATATCCTGTCTCTAGATTTCCACAATTTCCCTCTGTGAGTTTTGACATCTTAAAACAAAGCTCATCACTGCACACCCATTAGGATGGCTATTATCAAAAAAGAAAAAAAAGGAGAAAGAGAACCTAGAAACTAACAAGTGTTGAAAGAATCTGGAGACATTGAAAATCTTGTGAATTGTTGATGGGAATATAAAATGTTTCCACCATGGAAAACAGTGCAGTGCTTGCTCAGAAAATTAAAAGTAAAATTACCATATGATCCAGCAATGCCACTTCTGGTATATATCCAAAAGAACTGAAGCAGGATCTCAAAGAGAAATGTGTACTCTCATGTTCGTATGAAACACTATTCGTAATGGCCAAGAGGCTAAGTAACCCAAGTGTCCATCAACAGATGAATGGATAAAAGAAATGTGGTATAGACATACATTGGAATATTATTCATCCTTAAAAAGGGAGGAGACGTTGTCACATCCTACAGGATAGGTGAACCTTGTTGACATCATGCTAAGTAAAAGAAGTCAGTCCCCCCAAAAGATGAGATACTCAGGACACCAGTGGCTCAGTCGGTTAAGCATCTGCCTTCAGCTCAGGTCATGATCCCAGGGTCCTGGGATCAAGTCAGTCATTGGGCTCCTGCTCAGTGGAGAATCTGCTTCTCCCTCTATCCTCCCCCCGCTGCTCATGGTCTCTCTCTGTCTTATCTCTCTCTTTCTCAAATAAATAATCTTAAAAAAAAATTAATGAGCTACCCAGAGCAGTCAGATTCATAGAGAAAGTAGAATAGTGACTGCCAGAGGAATGGGGAGTTGTTTCATGGGTACAGAATTTCAGTTGCACAGGATGAAAAAGTTCTGAAGATCTGTTGCCCAACAATGTGGATTTAAGGCTACTGAACTTCTGCTTAGGAGTAAGAAAAATGCCAGATTTTCTGTTGTGTGTTATTATACTCCTGGTGTTAATAACACTAAGCTGATGGCATCACCGAGCTCAGAGCTTTGACACAACACATGACAGAGTCTGGACAGCTTCTGTTTAGAGTCTGTCTTCGTGGTTCTGCAGCAGTTTGTTTATTTACCTCGTTCTGCCGGGTGACAGGCTATTTTAATAAGGGAAGCAAAGGAGTTGGTTGATCTGTTCTCATCACTTGTTCTTGTAATATTGCGTGAGTACATCCTTGGGTGAGATTTTCTATTAACCCGATGACGAGGCCAGCACGGCACCTCTTATGGGGTTGCCAGGAAGGAAGAAAATGGGCCAATGATGGACATTTGCCTTTGGAATGCTGCTGAGATCAACTGCGTTCCCCTCTGCACCCCAGCCCAGACCTTTGCTCACATCAGCCCATCCCTGGGACTCGATCCCTACCATTGGGCAACTGCCAGACAGGATTCTGGAACAAAGTTCCATTCAGGATGTCCTAAATAATCCATCTCAAGCAAATGAGAGGAACTGGATTCTTCCGTTTTTATTCATGAAGGCAGGATTGTACCTTTGTAGGCTTCTACTGCACATGCTACAGTTATTTGAAAGGAAGTGCAGAAGTACCCATCAGAGACAAAACGCACACGTGGCTGTCACAAAAGACAAGCTGAGAGGCTGAGCATTCGTTTAAGGGAGCGACGTGCTGCCTGCCACGTCTCCCTGCCTTGTCCTAGCTGTGAGGACTGATGGCATTCCGTAGGAACGAGCAGCACCTCGAGGAGAGCTTCAAGGAGCATTCTGCTTCCAGCCTTTCTTTTCTATTGCATATGTTATGAGATCTCTTCTTTTTGCGGTGGTTGTGTTTTTCCGTTTTTCCAATTGCTGTTATGACAAGTGTTGACTTACCAGCCTGCTATTTAACTATTCTGGGATTTCTTTTTTCAAGGATAACATCTAGGTCCCAACAGTTAATTCCAGCCCCCGCCCCCATACAGAAAAACAATTCACTTCAATTCTTTGAAAATAATGGCTATTTCACCATAGTGGTGGTGGCGGTGGCGGTGTTAAGATTTTATTTATTTGCCAGACAGAAAAAGAGCACAGGCAGAGGGAGAAGCAGGTTCCACAATGAGCAAGGAGTCCAATGTAGGATTTGATCCCAGGACCCTGGGATCATGACCTGAGCCAAAGGCAGACACTTAGTAGACTGAGCCACCCAGGCAGTTTTTAACATTTGGCAAAAGCCTGAAGTACAGTCGAACCCAGTCCCTCTTTTCTGGGTGAAGCATCTTACCTATCATGCAAGAAAAGATTGAGACAGAAATGAAAAAAATGTTTTGTCTGCAGACTAGGAAGGGACGTTCCTAAATTGTTTCGGACTTTTTCTTAGATTTGGAAGATTTTGTTTAATTACAAGAAATTATTATGCATTTTTTTCTTCATGAGCATTTCTGTTCCCTTTTGATGTAAAAGTCTCCATATAACTATTTCAATATGCACATCAAAATCCATGCCATATCTTTGCATGCTTTCCTACATAATCCTCTCAACCTGAACTGGTGATTCACACCTTCTGAACCTTTGTTTACACATCAGAGTGTGAAATTATACATGGATGTGTGACTTTGTATTTCCTCTGGCCGGGTGAAGTTTTTCCAGTAAGGAAAGTGTGGCAATAGTGACAGTCACATGGTTTATCAGTTTTATTCCCAGAGGCAATGTGGTGAGTACCTGAAACCTGATTCAATGATAAGTAAATAATGGCTGAATTTAATAAAATGATTTAAGACATAATCATAGTTTTTACAAGCTGCAGAATTCTGTCTGGGATATAGCAAAAATTTTGTTCTTCTGTTTATGCACAGTAGCCCATCTCTACAGGTTTGTGCATTCATAGGCTGGACGAGTTGTGAGAAGTATTCCTCGTTCTTGAAGGCACAGATGGGCGGTGTAATGGCAACATATAAGTAATGTAATGTAATGTACATGTAAGTAAGTGTTCATACGGCTTGGGTTGGAGTCCATCTTTGCGCTTTGGGCAAGATTCTGAACATCTTCCTTTTCTAGGTGATGGAGACAGTAGTACCGACCTTGTAGAGCTGAGCTGAGATTTCCATGAACTACTGCATGGAAAGCAAGTAGAGCAGCTCCTAATGCATAGTTAAGTGTTACCATGGCAACAGAAGGGAGAAATCGGGTCTTCAACTCAAAATGTCCCTTTTGGGCAATGTATCTGTCTGAGTTAGATGTCTGACATAACTATGCATAACTGTAATTGTTTTTAAAGATTGATTTATTGGGGCATGTGGGTGGCTCAGTCATTAAGCATCTGCCTTCGGCTTAGGTCATGATCCGGGGGTCTTGGGATTGAGCCCCGCGTCGGGCTCCCTGCTCAGCAGGAAGCCTGCTTGTCCCTCTCTCACTCCCCCTGCTTGTGTTCCCTCTCTCACTGTCTCTCTCTTCTCTCTCTGTCAAATAAATAAAATCTTAAAAATTTTTTTTTAATTTTAGAGAGTGTGAGTGGGGGGAGGGGCAGAGGGAGATGGAGAGAGAATCCTAAGCAGACTCGCCACTGAGTGGGGAACCCAACATGTGACTTCTTCTCACCGTCCCTGAGATCATGACCTGAGCCGAAATCGAGAGTCAGATGCTTAACCCACTGAGCCACCTGGGTACCGCTGCCTGGGTAAAATTTTTAAAAACTTTGCTCCAAATTATTAGCTGACTTGTGTTCTGACTGTAGGTAAAAAGCACAAATAAAAACTCATTATCTAATGCTGCTGTCTTTCTCTGATTTATGAAGCGCCAGAGAAGTGAGATTGTAAAGCTTAAATGTCTTAATACTGCCTGGTTTTTGTTTTTGTTTTAAAGATTTTTATTTATTTATTTGACAGAGAGATCACAAGTAGGCAGAGAGGCAGGCAGAGAGAGAGAGGGAGGAGGAAACAGGCTCCCCGCTGAGCAGAAAGCCCCATGCGGGACTCGATCCCAGGACCCTAAGACCATGACCTGAGCCGAAGGCAGCAGCTTAACCCACTGAGCCACCCAGGCACCCTGCCTGGTTTTTTTTGAAGACTTCATTCAGCAGCGTTGATCTGACCCAGGGTAGAAAAACAAGCAGTGGAGCAGGCAAGCTGATTTGCATTAAGTTGGCACCACAGAACATTTGGAACAAGGGCCCTATTATCTCGTAGGTAACAGGTGGTAGCTGGGGTATTAAGCTCTTTCTGGGCATGATTTCAGATTTCCGTTCTTCAGTGCCTTGGGCAGTCCCCTTCTATCACAGAGTGATCAATAATAATTAGGTGTCTGGAATGAAATGCAATACGGTATTATGCTTCCTACATCTGGAAGGAGAAACTCACTTAACCAGCCCTAAATCAGTGCATTCTCTCTTTATTCCTGGGGGGCAGCGTTCGAGGCTGCAGAGAACACGGTGGAGATGTGAACTCTTGCTTGGTGCCCCATCGCACAAAAAAAATTAGCTGTTATGACACACGTTGCTGCAAGTAACAGAAGCAAGCCTTGAAACACCGAGTCTTGATTTCTGACATAAACGCTTTCATCACGTTGCATTCTCTATCACGGGAGGGCCACCTGTTTCACATTTAATAAAAATGGCTGTCACCATAGGTGATCTATAGGGGAGGGGACAGGCGAAGGTTGTCAGTGGAGCTCAACGTAAATTGTTTTTCAGATCTTACAGCTTATTAAATCATGTTCTAGCATGTTCCTGTCCTAGGGGGCCAATCAAAGAACAAGGAATTACTTCTTTTGTGCCTCGTCGGTCTCAGAAGAGAAAACTGATACTTATTCCATTAGAATTCGATCTGAAGTTTTCCTGGGCAGATTGGGGCTCACGGAGCCAGAACATGGAAACTTACCTCTGCACGGACCCAGGAGTGCTGAGGCCTGATCCCTGCAAGGTGACTTCCCCTCGGTTGCTCCTTCCTTGTCATTCACTGCATCCAGAATCCTTGCTGCTGTAAAATCACCCACAACGTCCTGCCCCCACAACTCCCAGTCCCTGCCCGGTTCCCTGGAGACCTCCAAGCATTGAGAACAGCCCTTCCACACTCTGGTCTGACCTATTTGAAGAAATGACCAGGAAAAGATGTGCAGCCTCTCTTGCCTAATAATCGCCCTTCCTTTCATTAACCAGAGAGAGTCTGCAGGCCGACGGCACGATTTCATTTTCTGGTGGCTGAGTTTTTTTATTCTCCTTCAGAGACCATTGGAGCAGTGCAAAAGGAAGCAGCGTTACTGAGAAGGCCCTTTTACTGTTTTATTTTGGAAAATAAAATACGTTCACAAAATGCATTAAGTGGAGCGTTGATGTACAGTGTAACAGGTGGTTATAAAGCCAGTTCTGTATAACCCCTGGCCACGGCAGGAAAGGTACTGACAGCCCGCGGAAGCCCCTCGGTGTGCTTCTTTCTTTCTTTTCTTTTTTCTTTTCTTTTCTTTCCTTCTTCCTTCCTTCCTTCTTTCATTTTTTCTTATCTTTTTCTTCCTTCTTTCCTTCCTTTCTTCCTTCCTTCCTTCCTTTTTAAGATTTTATTTATGTATGGGGGGGAGGGGAAAGAGAGAGAGAGAGAATCCCAAGCCAATTTGGGACACCCCAAGTGTCCTTGGTGTCCTTGGCACAGCCAGCCGGGCGCACAGCGTGGGGCTCAGTTCAGGACCCTGAGATCATGATCTGAGCCGAAATCAACAGTCGGACACTAAACCGACTGAGCCACCCGGGCGCCCCCTTGACATATACCTTTCTGATTGCAGTCCTCCTCCCCGCCAAAGGTAGACCCTGACTCAGTTGATGCTGTGATTGTATCCTTGCTTTGTATTTGTAGTGTTCAAGGTGGGCGAGGCTTCTCTGCAACATAGTTGACTCTTGCCTGTTTTTGAACTTTATGTAAATGGAATCACAGGATGCGTGTTTTGTCTTGCTCTTTATCTCTTACTGGTAAGATTCATCCCTTTTGTGTGTTGACTTTTTATTTTGAAAAATTTATAAGAGAAATTGGGAGGATTATATAGCAGTATTTTAATATAATTATTGGATTGCCACCTAATAGTTACAGAGATTTGGCCATATTTGTTGCTTTTTTTCCCCCTCTTGAAGTGTTTTAAAGTTAATTACAGACTTTTTTTTAAGGGGGGCATGGGAGGGGCAGAGGGAGAGAGAGAATCTCAAGCATGGACCCCTATGAGGAGCTCGATCTCAGGACCCCGAAATCATGGCCTGAGCTGCATCGAAGTCGGACGCTTAACCGACTGAGCCACCCAGGCGTCCCGATTACATTTCTAATAACGCATCTCTGAAAAATAAGGGAAATGTCCTGTGTAACCACATGACCCTTATCCTATCTAGCAGAACTAATAATAATTCCCTAATATCATCTAATACCCCGTCCACATTCAGGCGTTAACAGCTGACCCCAAAACACTTTTCTAGCTGGTTTGTTCAAACCAAGATGCATAAAGAATTTTTGAAGAGGTTTTAACCATGCAACTTGCAGCGGAGAATGAGTGGGTGATCCTGCCTTTTTCCCCATACACTTAATCAGTGGGTAGAGCTCTCGTGGGACCTGGCTGCAGGCCTGTCACCCATGGGAATGAGGAAAACGAATCACCTCATCTCTGATAATGACATGGTCCTCCTCTTTTGCTCTATGACTCCGGAGGAAATTGCACTGTCTGAATTGCTTTCAGGAAGAAGCGTCTGATACCAATTATGTCAAAGTCAAAAATGTTATTTGGGGCAGATACTCTGCAGTACTGGTCTGCTCAAGGTTAAACAAGTCTAGTTATACTTATCTGGGGGAACGCATTCATGCGGGGGTAGCCTATCTGGGAAGCTCGCTTCCAGGACCCCAGGAGGACAGGCAGATGGTTGGCTGGTCCCTTGGTTTGATTGGGATCTTCTTGGTCAGCCACTTGGTATTTCAAGGCTTTGGGTTTTTGGTTGTGTTTGATTCCTTTGCCAGAAACCTCTTTAGGAAGGAGCTCGGCCCTCTGTGACCCTGCTAAGGTAAGACAGGCTGACCTCCCTGATTCCTTTTTTAATGGAAGAACACCACATTTGTCCCATGTGATCTGGTATTTATTTAGATCAGCATTTCACAGAAGATTTTCCTCAGAATGCAAGTCCCATAGTCTCCATAAAAGGACTGTATTGTCCAGTGAATTTGGGAAAAACACCAGCTTCAACAGAGTTAAGCTGGTTTCCTTACTGTGTGTCCTTTTGTGCTAATGAACAAATCACCAAATTATTGTTCTCACAGCTTTTTCCTCAGAGCATCTCTGGAGGTTACTGTTCTGCAGAACAGACTTTAGAAAATGCTGATTTGGGGGACTTGGATAGAATCATGAGCAATAACAAATAAACAGTCTCACCTACCTCATGGGTCATAAAGTCTTTATCCAAGCTAGCTGCGTGGCGTTACACAAAAACAGCATCCGGGTTACCATGTTGGAGAGAGGAACTTTGTTCCTCTTGGACTTCTGCTCATCCTGGAACCTTGGGGAAATCAGGATCTGTGCGTGTAACAAGGACAGTTACTTAAATTCTATCTTACAGATGGAATTTCCTCATGGTTTGGACTTTTAAAGGGAAAAAATTCCGTACTGGTCAACCTCTCTGATTTTGAGGATCACGTGACCTTAATTGCTAATTTTTTTTTTAAGAGTTTTTAAAATTTTATTTATTTATTTTAGAGTGCACGCGCGCACATCTGTGTGTATATGCGTGCGTACACGTGTGGCGGGAGGAGACCAGAGGGGAAGGGAGAGGGAGGAGGAAAGAATCTCAAGCAGACTCCACACCAGGCACAGAACCCATGCAGGGCTCCATCTCACAGGCCCTGAGATCACGATCAGAGTCAGAATCAAGACTTAAACGCTTAAGCAACTGAGCCATCCGGAGGTCCTGCCAATTTTTTTTTTTTAATTTTGTTCTTAATGGGCAATTCAATAAGCTTTCTTCAGGTGACCAAATAATCAAACCTTGCCTCATTATTCTGTATTTGGTAAAATGTTTGGATATTCCTAGGACTGGAACGTCTTTGATACTAGCACAGTGTCTGGTGTTCCTTCCAATTGCTTCTAGACTAATGAGACTTCTTGAATACATTGGTCATACCATTCTATCTGAAACGAGACATGTAGAGGTGCGTTCACTTCTACTTTCCCTTCTTTTTCAGCGTAGCCCTTAGATCGACAACCTCGTTGGCTTTGCTCATGAATTTCCTTATGAAGGAACTGATCAGCATTTACTAGATGGCATTTACCATCTAGTTTTTCAAAATGGAAGATTTCCAGATTTATCCTACTTCTTCTTCCTTGCCTTTCTTCCCTTTTATATATTTAATATATTATACATATTTTATGTATTTCATCTTCATCTTTAAAAAAGGAAAGTATTTCACATGAAGATCATGTGAATGTGGATTGATTATTTAGGGCTGAGTTTCCCAGGCTATAGTTGTATTAGATCAACAATCCCCGGTGTTCATAAGTCACATGGGAAGCAGGGGTATGTTCTAGGCTCTCAAGGTTCATTCCGTTTGTCACTTGTAGATTTCTAGGCTAAATTCACGGTCTCTGGGGTTGTAAAATTTCAAAGGGATGAAAGCCACTGATTTTAAGTACAAGTTGACTATTTTAACAACCGAAAGAGTAAGACTCTGCAGTAAGCCGCTGCAAATTTCATCATTGCTCAATTGTTTTTCCCACTTCAAATGTCTAGCTTCTCGAGAATGTAATTTTAAGGCAGCTGAGCAGAGAATTCAACAGAGACAGATTATCCTAGAGTATGAGCTGAACAAGTTCCTGCACTGCTACTCTAAGTAGAACCAAGTAACTTGTTCCTGCATCAATACTGCTTCTCCCACCTCATGTTTTTTTTAAGATTTTATTTATTTATTTGACAGAGATCACAAGCAGGCAGAGAGGCAGGTGGGGGGCAGGCTCCCCACTGAGCAGAAAACCCAATGCCGGGCCCGATCCCAAGACTCTGAAATCATGACCTGAGCCAAAGGCAGAGGCTTTAACCCACTGAGCCACCCAGGCGCCCCAACCACCTCATTTTTTTTTTTTTTAATAAAAAAGCAGTACTTAAAAATTACGAAACATAGTTGTTGTTTTTTTCTATACTGGGAGCATATTAAAAAAGTGCACTGCCCGTGAAGCACCTGAGTGGCTCAGTCGGTTAAGCTCTCGGCTCTTGGTTTCTGCTCAGGTGGTGATCCTAAGGTCATGGGATCAAGCCCCACGTGGGGCTCCAAGCTCAGAGGGGAGTCTGCTTAAGATTCTCTCCCTCTGCCCCTCCCTCCCACTCTCTCTTTCTCTAATAAATAAATCTTTTTTAAAAAAGAATGTGCTACCCAGAAATTGTACCTTGAGTGACATATTCTAGAAAAACTCTTCCACCTGTTCACATGCATGCCAGAAAAAAATGTATTTACAGCACGAATGTTTGCCCCAAAGTTGAAATAACTTAAATTTCCTTCAGTTGCAGATGGGTAGACAAATTATGACACTTCTGCTCCATGTCATGGTATGTAGTGTTCAAAGAGAATGAGGCATTTCTGTAGTGCTGATGGGGAGACCTTTAAGGTATATTGATTTTTGAGGGGGAAGAAAGAGCTATAATATGAGCAGAATGATCCCATTTATGTTTTTAAAAACTGCATTTATGCATAGTGGGGGGTTGAGTGGGAAGCAGAACGGGGGGGGGGGGTGAAGAGAGGAACAGAAGTAAAATATCAAAGGAAAGCAGCAGTGAGATTTGGGGAGTTGTGCCGAGGGAAGGAAGGGTGGTGTAAAAAGGACTTTCTTTTCAGTGTTATTTCTCGAATTGTTTACAGGGAAATATTTTCATAAATGAAATAAAAGCATATATGTGTGGGTGGTGCACAGGCACAAAAAATAAAAAGAGAATGTGCCAGTTACGTTAAAGATTTTCTTTATTTGAGGGGGATGGGCAGAGGGAGGAGGAGAGGGAAAGGGAAGGAGAGAGATTCTCCAGCAAAGTCTGAGCGCGGAGCTCAACTCGGGGCTCGATCTCACGACCCTAAGATTATGACCCGAGCCGAAATCCAGAGTCCTATGCTTAATCAATGGAGCCCCCCGGGTGCCCTGAGAATGTGCCAGTTATTTTTAACAAATTCATCCAATTGGGGCATTCACTAGGAAAAGCAGTCTGCCCAAGATGTCAGTTCTAAGTTCGTCAGTGTCGGAGAACATGGGATTCCTTGGCTTGGAACACACCTTTGTGGAGGGCAGATGCTGGGGACCTGGTTGCTGGTAAGGGTGGCGTAGCTTGCAGTGCTGGCTCGGAAGGGCTCCCAGAAACACTTGGACGGGAACCACTCCGTCGTTAGCGTTGCTCTCTGGGCTTTAGTGGAAGTCCCTGCCAGGGCTCCGTTCTTCACCAGACTCTGCCTTTCTCAAGCATTTGCTCATAATGGAACAGACTTCCGAACAAGAGGTTGGAACGTAAAGCTGTAGGAAATACCCCTAGTTTTTCCTTTGTGACAAACCCCTGCCGAGGACAGGTGTGTTTTAAGATGTAGGTCTTGCTAATATTTAAGCACGGTGAGGCCAACAGATCAGGAGATGCCTGCCATTAAAAAGATGGTTTGGGGATGCCTCGGTGACTCGGTGGGTTAAGTGTCCGACTCCTGGTTTCAGCTAAAGTTATGATCTCAGGGTCTTGGGATCGAGCCCCGTGTCGAGCTCCCCACTCAGCCCAGAGTCCGCCCATCCCCCTCCCTCTCAGTCTGCTTCTGTCTCCACTCGGGCTCTCTCTCTGTCTCTCTCTCTCTCAAATAAATAAGTAAAATCTTTGAAAATTTTTTTTAAAAAGATGGTTTGTTACACTCACAGAGTCCAAGAGAAAGGGTCATGCCATGCCACGGAGGGCCATGTGGGGAAGCATCGGGGTTGGTCAGGAGGCAGAGAGTGGGAGGAAAATGAGAAAAATGTGGGTGAGAGCCTGCAGCGCGTTTCCCACAGGCAAGAATGGACAGTGGAAGCAAGATGGCCTGGCTGGTTTGAATCATCTCAGCAGGCTCCAGGGCATGAGACTATTTCCAGTTGTCTGGCCCCCAGGCCTGGGCTGATGAGGGCAGGTGGATAGTGGCCTGTAGAGTAGGAGCCCCATGAAGGAGGTGGTTGGGGGTAAGGGCTCTGGGTCAGGTGGTTTGATCGTGAAAGGTAGGTTCACGGGCTAGCCGGGTGCTGCCTGCGGTATTTGGCTAACCCCGGGAGAGGCAGCCTCCCTGGGATTAGCAAGACCCTCAAGAGTCACCTGAAACTAACATAACATGGTATGTAGACTATATTTAAATTTTTAAAAAGGAAAAATACAGAAAGTAAAAAGATAAGATTAATAAGCAGTGATAGAGATGCGAGAATAATTATGCATCTCAAAGTTTTCTGTGTGGCTTTTATATTCAGGCTGAGTTTGGAGGCAAGCTTTGGAGGTCTTCCTTGGACATCCTAACCTTTGATTATGGTTTCAGGAGGGGGGGTGCATTTGGGGGCTATTTTTGGTCTAGTAATTGAGAAATCTCCTATTTATTTCAGGCAAGAGGGGTATGGGAAACTACCTTTTGTACATTTGGATCTACTCAACTAATTCTTTGTCAGTCTATAAAAGCAAATCAGTAATGTTTGCCCCCTTTCCTCTTCAGGCTGTCTCTGGGCATAGAATTTTAGATCAGATGTCCCTGTAGTAGACTTTTGCACATTTGCTGGCTTATGCGATTTTGTTTTTGATGTTTCCCTTGCTACAAGACCACCTCGAACTCTTATGACAGTGTTCTGCATTTACTGCAGCCTAGAAAATGGGTTCTTTTCTAAAGATCCACTGTCTGAGCTGTACTTTCATTTTGGAGGGGAATTAGGTTCTGTTCTTTTCCTATTTTGGTTCTGTTTAGAGATTTAGAAAAATGTTTTTTAGGAATTTACCTCTATATGTTAAATTCCTAACCCTTTGATTTTAACATTGTGCTCTTGTTTACAGTGGCCTAACATTTATTTAATTGTCTGTTTAGAGATACTGTTTTTGTTTTAACTGATGTTTTTTCCATTAGGGGAATTTTTCTCTCATGGTCACTTTTTTTCATGTCCTAACAACTTATGGAGTTGTCGCTTACATACCATACAAGTAACTCATTGAAGGCATATAACTTGATGATTCCGGTAAATTTAAAGAGTTTTATAGCCATCACCGCTGTCCAGTTTTATAACCAAAATGTTTACTCCAGAACATTCCCATGTGTGGTCTCTCAGATTTCTTACTGTCTTGTGCTTTAATAACTCAGTAACATTTGAGTGATCCCTGTGTTTTATATTTTCTTGTTTTAAAAGAAGCCTTAACTTTTTCTTTCATATAAAAATATTACTTTTTTTTTTTTTTAAAGAGAATGAGTGAGAGCCGGGGGAGGGGCAGAGGGAGAGGGAGAGAAAGAATCTTAAGCAGGCTCCACGCCCAGCTCAGAGCCCGAGGCAGGGCTTGATCTCATGACCCTGAGATCATGACCTGAACAGAAATCAGCAGTCAGACGTTCAACTGACTGAGCCACCCACGTGCCCCTAAAAATACTACTTTTTACCACACATCTAACAAGACTGTTTTTCAGTTTTCTTTTTTTAAAAGGTGGTTGACTTTGTGCTGTTAACTTCCATTTCCTGCGTCCCAAAGGCAAGCATTGCCCAGTGAATCAGCTCACGGTCATGCCGTGGACCTCCGTTTCTCTGACCTATTCCTGCTATCCTTTGGGAAGCTGGGGTACCTGTTACACCTTCTGTCTTCCCCTGATGTGTTGCTCCTCTTCCTTTGACTTTAACTTTTTGTTATTTCTTCTGTTTTTCTTTTTTTTATCTTACCCAAAGCCAAACTTGTTGGAGAGGGCAGATCGGACCTCGTCTTGGTCAGTGGACAGGAAACCATTATGTTTTCTTTCCCCTACATCAAGCCCTCTCCCCTGCCCAGTGTTTGGTAGTTCAGTAGTAGACCAGGTCAGAGGATCTCAGTGGTCCTTCTGTTCTAAACAGCCCACTTAACTTTACTTCCCAGAGCAGTGGTGAGCTTGTCTTTGTCCGAGGTTAAACTTTGCTCTAACTTTGGAAGGGCTGCTGAAAATAAGACTGGAAAGCAGACATCACATATATCTTGTTAAAAGAGTAAGTAAAGAGTGCCCCAGAAGAAAGACTCTCCTAAGAATAGTGTAATTATGCCATTGCACCATGACCTACAGACCCACGTAAACTACTAATAAGATCACCTTCCATTTTTAGAGCCTTGTACGTTAGATTATATTTAGAGCCTGTGCATATCATAACAGTCGTCACGACAATGTGGAATGGAAAAAAAAAAACCCACCAGGCATTAATATCTCTTTCTCCTCTGCCACTTACTGCTGTTTGACGCCGAGCAAGTCAGTTTTGCAGGGTCTCAGGTACCTCTGAGAAATGGGAATGATACTACTTAACAGAATGTGGTGAGGATTGAATTAAATAACATGCTATGCCCCCCTTCTCAAAATGATTGTGTATCCCCGGTCAACACAGGGTTCTGTGCTAGGAGATGGACAAAGCCATAGGATAAAAGAGCCATCTCTTCCCAGAATGTCAATTCAACTTGGAAATTGGTTGGGGGTGGGTATCGTCTTGTTTGAAGAAGAGCAGATCTATTATGGGAGCTCCACCTCAGTTCTTTTGTTGA
Source organism: Mustela nivalis (assembly GCF_964662115.1). NCBI lineage: Eukaryota > Metazoa > Chordata > Mammalia > Carnivora > Mustelidae > Mustela > Mustela nivalis. The sequence continues at coordinate 144,465,234 of NC_139024.1, forward strand.
AAAAGATTTCATTTAAGAGAGAGAGAGAGAGAGCATGAGCAGGGGCGGAGGGGAGGAAGGGCAGAGAGAGAGAAAGCAGACTCCCCACTGAGCGGGAAGCCTGATGGTGGCCTCGATCAAGGACCCCGGGATCATCACCTGAGCCAAAGGCAGACGCTTAACTGACTGAGCCATCCAGGCGCCTTGCCACCTTAATTCTTAAGGAAAAACTCAGTACAGTAAAGAAATGGCATGCTTGGGTCAGCCAGCTCAGTCCTGTCCTTGGAGCCTCTGGTATTACGGCTTTGCCATTAGGAGTGTTGCCATGGAAAAGTTCGAGAAACACTGATATCTGTAATAGTTTACCACAGTCCATGCCGGTATAGCACAGTCTTAGTTAATCCTTGTTTTAGAAAGTATGCAACCACATTCCCCAGCATATACTTGACATCTCCTCTTAAGCACAGCTAACGCTGGGCTCCACATCTTCCCTACAAACCTGATTGTCAACCCACATCCCCCACTGAGTTCTCAACACCAATGTCCATTCAGCTGTTCATCTGGGTCCAAGCGACCATCATCTCTTGCCTAGACTGGGAAGCCCCTAGAACCCGCCCTCCTCCAATGCATCCTCCACGGTGAAGTGGAAATGGTTTATTCCCATTGTCCTTAGAACAGTGTGGTCCATGAGGCCCTGCCGGGCCCAGCCCCCATCCCTCTGGCCACATCTCGAGTCCTTCTCCATCTGGTGTTGGTGGCTGTAGTGACACTGGGGGCTCTCTCTCACCAAGGACACCATGACAACTCCATCCGGAGTCACTGCCCTGTTTTCTACGTCTGGAGTGTCTCCCTCAGCCCCTACCTGACTGTCCTTGAGGTAATACATATTCATCTCTCAAACTCAAACTTGTGGGTCCCCTCCTCAGAAAAGCCTTTTCTCATGACCCTGTAGGGGAGATTACTGATCAGATGTCTGGTAGAACATGTCCTTTTCTTTTTTTTTTTTTTTTTGAAGATTTTATTTATTTATTTGACAGAGATCACAAGTAGGCATAGAGGCAAGCAGAGAGAGAAAGAGAGAAGCAGGTTCCCCACTGAGCAGAGCCCAAGGCAGAGGCTTAACCCACTGAGCCACCCAGGTGCCCCTGAACATGTCCCTTTCTTTTAGCAGGATTTACCTGGATTTGTAATCACACGTTAGCTAACACTGTTTGACGCCTGTCTGAACCACATATTAGTCTGTCAGCTCTGCGAGAGTAGGGGCTGTCAGAGTGCCTTTCACCATGGGCAGAGGGTCTGTCCTTGTTGGACAAGTGTGGGGAGCCCGCGGCGGTCCGCATGGCTGAGTGGCTGGCCGGGGAGCGCCCACGTTCTGCTGAAACTTGACATTTCCGGCTGCCAAGCCCGTGGCTTTGCCCAACTTGCTGTGGATTCTTCCTCCAGTGCTGGGCCTTAGGTCTTCCCACTTCTGTCTGTGGCTCTTGACAAGCCCCTGAGAAACCTCATTTTGATTAAGGGAAATCCATCCAATCTGTGATTCAATGCAGGATTGGCAAAGCACCTCCTCTGTGTGCTTTCTGGGTGGCTTAATGCCACCCACAAGATCTGTTAGCAAAGTCCTTGCTTAACTTTGCCTGTCCAGTCTCTTCCTACTGTGCCACCAAACCCATCTTTGCTTAAACGTGTTACAGGATTTGTGTCCCCCTTGGTGCCTACAGTTGCTGGTCCCGCCGCTTCCAAGAATGAAGAGGTAGACAGGATGAAGGGTGGCAGGCAGCAAAGCAAACTTACTGAGCAGGCATCTAAAGTTCCTGGAGAGGGAGGGGGCCAGAGCGGGCTGCCCTCAGAGTTTCCAAGTTTAGCGGGTTTTGTGAGCTCTTTCACGGAACCGTCTTCAGCAATCGGTGTGCTGAGTCGTGCCAACAAGGGCTTTGGTCACATATCTGTGTACCTATCAGGCTAATGCTCTGTGCTGATGCTCTTTCTTTGCTGACATCTGGGGGCTTAGGTCTTAGCTGCCCCTTGCCTGTGATATTGACAAATGCTTTGTGGTTCATTGCCTTCTTGGAGGACGTTTTGCAGCCGTCATTTCTGCAAAGGCAGCAGAGCAGAAAGTCGCTGAGTTCCTGTCCAAGCTGCACATCAGGATGTTAGTGCTGTTTGATCTTAGCTGTCCTGACTCCATATTTTCTTCTTTTTTCTTTTTTTTTAAATTAATTTATTTATTTTCAGAAAAACAGTATTCATTATTTTTTCACCACACCCAGTGCTCCATGCAGTCTGTGCCCTCTTTAATACCCACCACCTGGTACCCCAAACTCCCACCTCCCCGCCACTTCAAACCCCTCAGATTGTTTTTCAGAGTCCATAGTCTCTCATGATTCACTTCCCCTTCCAATTTACCCCAACTCCCTTCTCCTCTCTAACACCCCTTGTCCTCCATGATATTTGTTATGCTCCACAAATAAGTGAAACCATATGATAATTGACTCTTTCTGCTTGACTTATTTCACTCAGCATAATCTCTTCCAGTCCCGTCCATGTTGCTACAAAAGTTGGGTATTCGTCCTTTCTGATGGAGACATAATACTCCATAGTGTATATGGACCACATCTTCCTTATCCATTCATCCGTTGAAGGGCATCTTCTCTCTCTTTTTTTTTTTTCTTATTCTTTTCTTTTGTCTCTAGTTTGGGTGGGGAATCCTGATTGCTCAGAAGTGTTCCAGGGTGCACCTTGACTGCACCACAGTCGATACATCCAGCTACATCTGTTCAGTCATCTCCCACCAAAATGACTAGGAGGAGGAATGCCCAACAGAAGAAAAATACAGAGGATGGGCCTTCTGCAACAGAGCTAACAGCTATCGACATAGACAATATGTCGGAAAGAGAATTCAGGCTAACAATTATCCAGGCAATAGCAAGGTTGGAGAAAGCCATGGATGACCAAACGGAATTGATTAGGGCCGAACTGAAAGCGACCAGACAGGATGTTCACAATGTTAGGGCAGAGCTTAAAGCTACCAGGGAGGAGGTTCAAAATCAAAAGCTTCTGACTCCATATTTTCTTGTTGGGGACCCTGACCGTGAGTCCCTAACTGCCCACCCCTCTGAAAGCAGACAGAACTTTGTAACAGACTGCAAGCAGTTCTCTCTCCCTTCTCTGGGCGTTCCTCTTCTGCACAGAGGACAGCCTTCTGCCCTCCTGCCCCCCACCATGTCATGTCATTTAGTACATTTAGTATGAATCCTAAAACTCCTACAGCCCCCCGCCCAAGCACCATTCCAGTGATTCCCACACCCACCTTCACGGTTCGACCTCCGAATAACCCTTCTGACCGCACTTCTGTGGGTGTATGTCTATGTATCCGTTTTACTATTAATGTGTTCTCAGGAAGCTCTGTGGGAGAGCAGCCCAACCTCAGATTTATTTGGCTGCCTCACACCACTGAATTCATTATAAGTTAAGAGAGAGTTAGAATATTTTTTAAAATAGTAAGTCCCCAAAATATATAAAATGCGATTTTCAACCTTGATATGACTGACAAGAACCCAGAGTTTTTCACGACAATATAGATGTCCAGGTCCCAGCCTGGACTTGACTAAATCAGAGAAGCTGGGGCTGAGGCATCAGTGTTTTCTCAGACGGGCAAAGTGACTTGACCAAGGTCACTCAGCTAGTCCCTGTTTCCTCGCTTGCTTTCTAGTGCTCACTTGTATTTTTCGGACTAAATTCTCCTGAGGGGTGTGTGTGTGTGTGTGTAATCTGTGTTTGAATTTGTCTGCATAAAAGTTTCTTTATTTTATAAATGGCTCCCCCCTCCCCAGAATAGCCGTGCATGCAAAGCATGTGGAGATTTTCAAGCTGACAAAAGCAACCAAAATAATCTGTTCCCTCCTGTTCACGTGGAAACAAATGTCAGCCGTTGGGGTGGCTCGCTCACACTCACTTCCGTGGGCTCTGCTGACTTCCTCCACCTTACCTCGAGCCACAGGCCTGCCCTTGGTGCTGCCACTCACTTTTCCACTCCTGGGCTCTGTTTTCACTCAAGTCACCCTCTGTCATGGCCCCTGGGCTGAGAGAAGCCCCCCTCTCCCCTTCTCCAGCACCACCTGCCTGAGCATTTGGCTCAGAGGCACAGCTGGGTCCCCGTGGAGGTGCATTTCATAACTGGGGAGCTCACCCCTGACTTGTCTGCTCGGCTTTGGACCCCAAGAGAGGAAAGCAGTGGACGCCTGTCCCACGGGGGTCCCCAACTCCCTGCCCCAACCCCTCATCTCTCAATCCAGAGAGCTTTGTGGGAGATATTTGCATACCATTTTTTTTTAATAGCTGGGAAGCAACATAATCCTCCGTGAGACCCCATCTATGCGAACGACATAATTAAATGCCACTTACAAGGGAATGGCAGACTCAGGATGCTTTGCGGAGATTGGAGTTAGCACTTGCTCGGTTGAATCCCGGCGGCTCTTGTCGGTAGTTCTGTTACACTGACAAGTTGTTGAATTTCTCGGGGCTGTGGTTTACTCCGCCATCAGGCAGGGTGAGGTGAAATGAGACAGAAGCGTCTGCCTTATAGGTAGTTTGAAGATCATTTTGAAGATTAAAAGAAATAATCTGATGAAAATGGGTATGGGATTTCACTAACATTAATAACATGTAATTTACCGAAGACTTTTCTGTGTGTTACTTTGTAATACATGTTAACATGTGATTCCTTTGCAAAGCTCTTGGTTGCCGACTCACACCTGCTTCTCTGTGTTTTGCTTGTAGCCCTGGAAAGGAAAATATCAATGAGGCAAAGCAGAGAGGAGCTGATAAAACGAGGGGTCCTGAAGGAAATCTATGATAAAGGTAAGGGGGACTGGCCCCTCCGCAGGGCCCGGAAAGCTGTGTGTGGAGTGTGTGTGCACGTTTCTTGGAATTGGATTCTGTTTTCCACATCACCTTCTCAGGATTTGAACCTTTAAAACTCCAGACAGTTTTGGAGAGAGGAGAATTTTGCAGACCACGCCAGAGCTGTGGGTGTCCTTTTAGAAGAGAGAAATCAAGCTCCTTTCTTCCCAGTCTTGGAATCAGACCACCGGGGGCAGTGTGGAGTTGGGGGGCTGCAGGAAAAGTGTGCGGGTCCTGGTCGGGAGCCTGTTTGTGTTCAAGTACACACAGCTGGGGCCAAGTTAATGGCCCAGTCTCTTTCTGGCACTGGGGGCTCCCAAAACAAAGGTTAAAAATCTACAGGCATCTGGAATTTCCTTAACAGATTTTTTTTTTCTGGCCTTCTGTCTCCCCACAATAAAAGAAGTCAACATGGAGGAAGTTATAAAATAGAACTGTGCACATAAGATATTTCAAATGGTAGCATTGACTGGGAAGCTGCAGATGGTTTGTGAAAATGTGCACCAGTGAATGGATGCCCTGTTTGAATGCTCTGTCTTTTGCTTATTGAACTACTCTTTAGTACAAACGTACGCAGAGGTTTCAATAGTAGATTAAGTATTCTTCATTTTTGTTTTTTAAGAGTTTCGATGCTTTATTGTTTTATTTTTAAAAACTATTTATTTGGGAGAGAGGGAGAGAGAGCACGAGAGGAGAGAGGTCAGTGGGAGAAGCAGACTCCCCGCCGAGCAAGGATCTTGATGTGGGACTCGATCCCACGACTCGAGGATCATGACCTGAACTGAAGGCAGTCACTTAACCAACGGAGCCACTCAGGTGCCGGAGAGTTTTGCTATTTTGAATTAGGCTTTCTCTCCTTCCTGCTCTCCCCAGCTACCCTCTCCCCCCTCTCTCCTCCCCTCCCCCTGGCCCTCCCCCTCTCCCCCTTCCCTCCCCCCTGCACTCTTCTCTCCTTCTCTTTCTTCTCTCCCCCTCCTCTTTGCTCCACTTCCTTTCCCCCTCCCTCTCTCCTCCCCCCTCCTCTTCCCTCTCCTTCCCCCCCTTCCCCACTCCTCCCCCCTCCCCTCCTCTCCCCCCTTCCCTCTTTCCCTTCCAGTGTGCAGGTTAAGGCCCTCTATGAACTGACACACTGTCCTCGTCCATCTTGATGCAGTTGCCGCCAGTAATTGTCTGTTTCAAGTCTTACCGTTCTGGGAAGCGGGTGTTATTCGCTGGCCCAGGTGATGAAAGCACGTATTCTACTGTAGAGATTCATCGTGCCAGTTCAGGCAACCCTGTAATTCTGCGTTGACCACGTTTCTGGGAATCTTCTGCAGGCCTGACTTGTAGTCTGATAGAAAAAGGCAGGCTGGGGTGTCTGGGTGGCTCAGTGGGTTAAAGCCTCCGCCTCCGGCTCAGGTCATGATCTCAGGGTCCTGGGATCGAGCCCTCCATCGGGCTCTCTGCTCAGGGGAGCCTTCTTCCCTTCCTTTCTCTCTGCCTGCCTCTCTGCCTACTTGTGTTCTCTATCAAATAAATACATAAAATCTAAAAAGAAAGAAAGAAGGAAAGGAAAGGAAAAAGAAATGAGAAAGGCAGGCTGTGTTTCTTACTTGGGTATCCCCCACCCCCCAGGTTCCGCCGCTATCAGTGACTTGGTCCTTAAGCCTGGGGCACGTGTATCCATTCCTGTCACGGGCCTTCCGGCGGGCACTCCTCAAGGACTTTTTCTTAGCTCTGATGTCCACCCCAAGGCGGAAGAGGCCCTGCCCTGCCCTACGTGGCAGGGATGCTGGAGGGATGGCGTGAAGTTGTGCTATTTGGGACTACCGGCTAGAACTCGCAGGGCCCCCTGAGGCCAAGAAATCCCTTCTGTGAGCCCCTTCCTCCTTCCACCTGGGTAAGGCCTTTCCAGATTAGCATTCTTTGGTTGATTAAACTCCTCCGGGAAGAGGTGTCCACAACATCATCCCATTTCTCCCATGTCTTGCTTTCTATCCAAGCCCCAGACCTCCCCTGCATGGACCTGAAGTCTTCCCGCCTCCTCCTTAGCACGGCAGAGGTGGTCGGTGTCCCACTGCGGATATCAGACTGCGTAGTAAGCATCTACTTGCTCCCATCACATTTAAAGCCTGCTCTGATCCAGTGAAACGATCTCTTCCCCCTCCCTCCTGTCTTCTTGCAACCTTTCTAGCTCTTACTCTAAACCTTCTGGAACATTCTAGAAAACACATTTGACCATAGCATTTATTATTTCCATTCCAGCTCATAACTGGGTTGAGGTCAGGATTGTCCAAGTAACTCCTGACTTACCCAGAGAAGTCATAGGTTACTAGAGCAAAAGCCTCATTTTCTAGAGACAGAAATTGGGAGGACGGGGCTGCAAGCAATTCCCAGCTGCTTTATTTCGTGCGCTCAGTAACTGGCTGGGGACGAAGGGACAAGTTGAGCTCCCACTTGTCACCACATTCCCGGACTTCCTTGTCTTTTTGCTGTCACTCTCTGTGCTTTTCTGCTCAGTTGTCGGCCGCCTTTCCTTGCTAGTAACTCTCCTCCAGAACACGGTCCTCAGAGGCTCCTGCCGGGTCTCCCCAGCCTCACGTAATGCTTCAGATAGAGAAGCCTCACAAAAATGTTTGTTGTTTGAATGATGGGAAGAGGAGAAGAGGCGAGGGACTAAAATCAGAAATCCGTTACACAGAGCGCTCGCAGAACTTTGTATTGGCTACGGGCTTTTCTGATAGAAAGCATACATTTGAGGGGCGCCTGGGCGGCTCTGTCAGTTAAGCGTCCGACTCTTGAATTCAGCCCAGGTCACAGTCTCAGGGTCTTGGGACCAAGATGCTCAACAGGGAGTCTGCTTGAGATTCTCTCTCCTTCCTTCCCCCTGGTTCATGCATTCTCGCTCACTCTCCCTCTCTCTCTCAAATAAATTTTTAAGAAAGCACCCATTTGTACCACTTTGGATATTAATCATGTTACCTTATATCAGCTGTGAGGAACATGGGCCCTGGCATCCGATTACTTGGGTTCAACACCAGTTCCACTACAACTAGCTGTGCAACTTCAGTCAGGTTGCTTACCTTCTCTGTGCTTCTGTTTCTTTATCGTAAAGTGTGTTTAATGTCATAATGAGGTTTACACGGGATAACATATGGACGGGTGTTTGCTGGGGCTGAGTAACAGAACAGAAATGTCCTTCCTGGTCTGGAGGCCAGGAGTCCGAGATCATGATGTCAGCAGGATTGATCTCTGGAGAAGTCTCTCTGCTTGGCTTGCAGATGGCTGCCTTCTCGCTGTGTCCACCCCTGGTCTTTCCTCCAGGCGCACACACTCCTGGTGTCCCTTCCTCTTCCTAGAAGGACATCGGCCCTATTGGATTGGGGTGCCACCCTTACGAGCTCATTGAACCTTAAATATCTCCTTCAAGGCCCTTCCTCCAAATATAGTCACAATGGCTGGGGGGTGGGATTCAACAGAGGAATTTGGGAAGTGGGGAGGATACAGCTGAGTCCTTAACGACATGTCACAGAGAATAGTGGCTGTCACCCCATAAATTCTCAAGACGTGACAGCACACCCTTATTAGTAGTCATCCTCCGCCTTTACAGGTGTCAAGAGCCTTTTCATGCCTCACCATCACTCAGTGGGCCCAAGAGTTCAGAAGGAACATCACTGCCTACTTTTATCCGAGGTGCGAGGATCTGCGACCCTGTCTTAGCCATGGCCCCCATGGCCCGACATGAACCCCACCACCACCCCGATTCAGATTCCCTCCTGTACCCTCACTTAGGTTTTCCCGTCCTCCTCCTCCTCCCCTTTCTAGGACAACCCCCCTCTCACTGTAGCTGGGATTCTGGTGGGTAAAAAAACACATAAAGCACCTGGCAAAGGGACTTTTTCATTGTTTTCCAAGTTGCGTGTTTCCAAGAGGCGTTTCAGAGATCGGGAACAATTGTGCCCTGTTGCCTGGCTGGTAATTCCTCATTCTGTGCCTTCCCCAGCCTTAGCACACACAACTGTGATGGCATCAGCCCGCCAGCGTGCTGGAAAGCTGCTTATCTGTAGTAGGTAGCTTTCCTCCTCCAACTTCTTTACATGATCGATTTTGCATCATAATACCCCACTTGTTCATAGAAAGTATAAAGGTAAACTGTAGGGAGACGAGCTTTATCAATATTTGGGCTGGGTGAACTCAGAATTGATGAGATTTTTATTACTCTGACAGTTCTCCTCAAAATTCTTTGTATTTTTCTTAGCAGTTTACAAAGCCCAAACTGGGACATACATTCAAATCAAGCAAAATGAGGGATTGGGTGGAAGAGAAAAGTGAGAAAAGTGTCTCAAATATCTATAGGAACAAGGTTGGAAAACCTTCATTTAATGAATGCATTAGAAGTAGGGAGCACAAGGCACTGACTAGCTTTTGGGTTTTTTGGTTTTTTTTTTTTTATTGATTTCCGTGTAGAACCCATAATCTTAGAGTCCAGAAGAGCCTTTAGATAAAAGTTTTAAAATCCAAGAAAACAGTTTATTCTCTGGGTATATGGAGACCATGGGAGAATGCAGGACATGTTGAAGACTCCGTAAAAAGAAAACTTTTCACTGTTAGTCATGATGTAGTCGGGACACGAAATCATAAATTATTTTAATCCCATTTTCAAAAGTTGCCAGAATGTGGGTACAGCATGTTTAGGAAGAACACAACGTAAACATTCCTTTATCATCCGAAATTGTAAAAATGTAAAAACCAACTAGTGGTGGAAAATACTCTGTAATTTGATAATTTTATTTTTTTAACTATTTATTTCCCAATCTTGTGGTCTGTGTGCTTGAATCAGAACGTAAGGGTTCTCGTAGACTCACATTCATTTCTTCATTCAACAAATCGGTACTCAGTGCCCTCTCTGTGCCTGGTGGTACCCTAGGTGTTGAGTTACAACGATAACCAAAAGAGCAAAACCTTCACCTTCTCAGAGTTTCTATTCTACTAAAGGAAATGGGAAATAATTAAGCCTGTGACATGTTGTCAAGGAGCGATAAACCCTATGAAGAAAAACAAAGCAGTGGGGTAAAAAAAGACAAAGCCATAAGTGGAGCCATGATTTTAGAGAAATGCAATCCTGGAGAACTTCTGGAGGAGGTGATACTTACACAGAAATTAAGTGATCCGTGGCTGAAACGGGGGCATGGGTCCTTTCACTAACTTCCAAAAGAACTTTAACTCAGTGTGTACCTTTTAAATTCAAGCCTCTGTACTGCATTTGCCTCTCTCTCTCAGTTCTCTGCAAATCAGAGCACATCACCCTCCACCCCTGCTCAGAGCCTGCAATGGCTCCCTATCTCACTAGGAGATACTCCAAGTTCCTGTGACAGCGTGTGAAGCCCTCTGTGATTTTCACTCCAGCCCTTAAGTTTGCTTTGACCTCCCTGGCCATACCTCCTCATAACTTCCTCTTTTTTTTTTTTTTTTTAAGAATTTTACTTATTTATTGGACAGCACGAGAGAGAGAAAGAGTGTACAAGCATGGGGAGCAGCAGAAGGAGAGGGAGAAGTAGGCCCCCCGCTAAGCAGGAAGCCTCATGTGGGCCTCGATCCCAGGACCCTGGGATCATGACCTGAGCTGAAGGCAGACACTTACGAAGACCACCCAGATGCCCCTCATAACTTCCTCTCGGTGACATATCTCCAGCTCTGCTTTCCAGCCGTTGAGATTGGCCTTGGCCACTCCCTCTCCTGGAATCCTCTTCCCCCAGATGTCCATCCACACAACTCACTCTCTTTTCTAGTCTTTGCTCCAAGGTCACCTTCTCGATGCGTCTTACCCTGAAACGGCCAGACTTGACATTGCTGCTTCCTTCCGAGTCCTCCGTCCCCTTCCCCAGCTGTTTTCTTTCTTTTTTTAGTTTCTGTCTCTTCTCACCTTCAAACAGGCTCTATAAATTCTCTATTTATTGTGTTACCCTGTCTCTCTCCCGTCTCCCTCCCCCGCTGAAACTGACACTCCATCACACAGAGTGGGATCTTGGCCTGGTTGTTCAGGGATGCAGCCCAAGAGCCTCCAACAGTGGCTGAGACAGAGTCGATATTCAGCAAACGTTTACTGAGAGAAGCACATGTGCAAACCAGAGGCTCGCTGTTTATGTGCCTGTGTTGGTGAACTTCCTTGTTCTCTGCCCCGCCCCCCGCCCGTTTATTCAGCCGTCATGGGCCATGGAACTTCATTGCCAGTTATTTAAGTAGGCGATATCATTATTATGTGTATGTTTAATTAGATGGATGCTAAATACTCTCCTTTCAAATAGCGGTTTTGAAGTGTTAAGGAGAAAAGTACCCTGAAAACAGTGCGTGGTTTGGCCATTAGTGAAATAGCCATATTTCTCCAAGTTAGCAAGAATCTCAAGAGGTCAGCTGGCAAAGCTATTGTCATTTTTCCAGCATAGAGATTAAGGAGCGGAAGCCCCGTGAGGTTATTGCCTTGTCGATGGATACGCAGCCACCAGCGAGCGTGGATGCTTAAATCCCCTGCTAAGCCTGTGTGTCCTCCATTTGGGATTTATGGGAACACAGGAAACCTTTGTCACATGTTGCCAGTGTGGCTATTGGCATTGTAGCAAATCCACTCCACAAATAAACATAATGCTAGATTTGAAGAATATCAGGGTTAACGGTGGCAATCATGCTGCATCGTCCATAGAGGGTGGATGTGTGTAATTCACATGGATGTCGATATCAGGGATCAGGAGGGCAGGAGTGGGAAGGGAGACCATCTCTCTGCTGTGGGATGACACGATATCACCGCTGCCTGGGACTCCGTTCCACACCCTGAAGGGGAGCTGGCACATTCGAGAATTGTAGCTGGGGCCTGGCAGCTCTCGCAGGAGCCTCCTGAGCAGTCCCACTGAGACCCCGGGAAGGAGAGAGTCCACAGAAGAGGGAAGAAGAGCTGGGAGTGGGTCAGCGTGGAACAGCCTGGGCGCCGGTGAGCAACCTCCCTTTCCACCGCGTGCTGGGAGTTAGAGACCGCATTCCATGGCAAACAGTAAAGTGCACTGAGGTGTGCTTTTTGCCTTAATTGAGTGAGAGCAACATTTTGAAAGGTGTTCTTTTTAATTAGAAGCACGGACAGAAGCTCCCTGAAATGGACAATTCTCTTATGGATGAGGCTGCAGTTTCCTTTCTCTGGCATTCAAGAGAAAAAGAAGAAGTAGGAAAAAATAAATTAAAAAAGCTTGATATTTAAATTAAAAGGTCATTCTATTTTAAAAATTAAAATAAATATTCCCCAGGGTATCAAAGGAGATGAACGTAGTAGGCGCAGACCTTCTTAAGCCCCGTTGTTTAGCTGGTACCCCCAGTGTGTAGATGTGTAGACTTGTCTAGTTGGAGTTTGTGGGAAATGCTTTTCACAGTCTTTACCGGGCACGATTGCTTTGTCATATGTTTTCTGCTGTTTCTGATGCATTACCTAGAAATGCCCTCTTCCGAAAGCTGTGGGATAGAGTAGCTGCGTGGAAATAGAGTGTGTATCTTGAGCATCAGCGACGTCTAGCCACTTCGTGAAGCATCTCGGAGTCTAATACAAGGGATTGCCCTGGTGAGGTAGTTGGAAAGTGCTTTAAACAATAAAGAGAATAAATGAAGTTGTGATCAAAAGTCTCTTAAGCGGAGCACCTGAGTAGCTCCATGGGTTAAGCGTCTGCCTTCAGCTCATGTCATGATCTCAGGGTCCTGGGATCAAGCTCCATGTCAGGTTCCTTGCTCAGCCTGCTTCCCCCTTTCTCTCTCTGCCTGCCTCTCTGCCTACTTGTGATCTCTATGTCAAATAAATAAAAAATCTTTAAAAAAAAAAAAAGTCTTTTAAGCTACATGGTTTGTTTGTTTTTTTTTTAAGATTTTATTTATTCATTTGACAGAGACCACAAGTAGGCAGAGAGTCAGACAGAGAGGGAAGCAGGCTCCCCACCAAGCAGAGAGCCCAATGCGGGACTCGATCCCAGGACCCCCCCAAGACCACGACCCAAGCTGAAGGCAGTAGCCCAACCCACTGAGCCACCCAGGCACCCCTACATGGTTCTTTAAAAAAAAAAAATCACCATTCCAAGCCAAACAATAACTGAAATTATTGTTATAGCCGTGAGTGAGCATCCCCAGTCAATTTCCTCCTCTCTTGCGTACTTGTTGGACACCTGTTCTGTTGCAGGCATCATCCTGGGCTCTGGGAATACTAAGCTGGGACAAGCCAGGCCTCCCTAGCTGATGGAACCCACAGTCCTGGGAATTAGGGTTCAGGCACTCTGCAGTTATGACGGGGAAAGTATGGAATGTCGGGGGCACATGGAAGCAGCGCCCACCCACTCAGAAAATCTGATGTGTGATGAGAATTATTCCAGAGAAGCTAGACAGGTTGGAGGAATGTCAGAAGGGGAAGAACTAGCCCACGTGGAGGCACCGAGTTGGGGAAAAGGAAGAGAGTGTGTGTGTGTTCAGTGTGTCTCTACGGTGAGGGGATACTGGGGCGGATCATAGAGGCAGGAAAACTATTCTCGTTGTTTATTCTTTATCGTGAGAGCAGTGACAGGCTGTGGAAGGGTTTTCTGAACGATCAGATTTGCAGCCTCATTGCTCTGCCTACAGAGAAGAACATGGAAGGAGAGGCCAGGACCTGAGTCTGGGAGTTAGGATAGTAGACCATTGATGGGATTCAGTGACATGATGGGGGGGTAGTAGGAATGGCGGGAGGCTGGAGAAAGGACAGACTGGAGAATTAGAGTCAAGAGAGCCCTGGGACTGCTAACATTTGGGGAAGAAGAGGGGAGAGTACAGACATGGCAGATACTCAGGATTCTGGCTTAGGTGACCGGGTGGACAGATAGCGAGGCCGTTCACTGAGCCGATGACTCAAAACAGGTGAGCCCATGACACAAAACATTGCCATGGTTTGACCACACTGAATCTGAGATACTCAGTTGTCTACACAGACCACTAAGTATACAGATCTGGAGCTCAGGAGAGAGAACAGGGTTGGAAGTGCAGGTCTGGAAGAGCCTTTGTGTAAATGGTCATTAAGCCAACACGAGCTGATGGTAGTTCTCAGAGAGGGTGTAGAATGGGAACCTAAATGGTCCTGGTAGAAAACCCCATGGAACCCCACACTAAATGTTCTAGGAGTAAAGCAAAAATGGTCTGGGAAGAGGAAGAAGCCCTCAGAGACTGAGAAGTGGACAGAAAACTAGGAAGTAAACTGGAAATGTGTATCGGAATGGAAGCCAAGACCAGGAGCAGTGGTTTGGGGAAAAAGTAGAGTGTCAAATATAGACACATTGTGTGAGATACGGACCAAGAGGTGTCCTTTGGATTATCTGTATGATGCTTCGTTGTAGGCTTTTAAATTACCTGTGAAGCCAATGTGTGATCAGCAGGATATAAGTTAAAAGGCTCGGGTTTCAGGTCACAAAGACTTAACTCAAGAAGGGGGAAGCAATAAGCAAATTTAGACCAGTTATCTCTTGTGTTCTCTCCTCTATAGTATTCCAAATGCCTCGTTTCCAAATGCCTCGAGCAACGGTTGGGGTTTCTTTTTTTTTTTTTTCTTCTATTTGACGTCACTTTTTTTTTTTTAATTTATTTTTTATTTATTTTCGGCATAACAGTATTCATTATTTTTTCACCACACCCAGTGCTCCATGCAATCTGTGCCCTCTCTAATACCCACCACCTGGTACTCCAACCTCCCACCCCTCCCCGCCACTTCAAACCCCTCAGATTGTTTTTCAAAGTCCATAGTCTCTCATGGTTCACCTCCCCTTCCAATTTACCCCAACTCCCTTCTCCTCTCTAACTCCCCATGTCCTCCATGATATTTGTTATGCTCCACAAATAAGTGAAACCATATTATAATTGACTCTCTCTGCTTGACTGATTTCACTCAGCATAATCTCTTCCAGTCCCATCCATGTTGCTACAAAAGTTGGGTATTCGTCCTTTCTGATGGAGGCATAATACTCCATAGTGTATATGGACCACATCTTCCTTATCCATTCGTCTGTTGAAGGGCATCTTGGTTCTTTCCACAGTTTGGCGACTGTGGCCATTGCTGCTATAAACATTGGGGTAGAGATGGCCCTTCTTTTCACTACATCTGTATCTTTGGGGTAAATACGGTTAGAGTTTCTCAATGCTTATTTAATATTTATCTCCTGAGTCACTGAGTGAATGAATGACTCTCATATAGTAAAGGCTACTGGCAGGACAGCTCCAGGGTTGGTTAGTTCTTTGGTTCACGAACATGGCTAAGGGATACCATTGTCAGGCTCCAGCCCTTCATGGTAACAAGACGGCTGCAGGAATCCCGGCATCACATGCACACACCATATCCAGAGGAAAGAGAGAGGGCTATCTCTTGTTGGTATCTCTTTCCAAAAGCAAGCAAACCTTCTCCCCAAAGCTTCTCCACAATCACTCCCATTTTTCATTGAGCCGAATTTTAGGAGATAACCACAAGACGTCTTGTTGCCCTAATTTTGATGGAGGTTTCCATAGCCAAAGTTTTACAGGCAGTCAACTCCCATGGGCTGCTGCCTCGTAGGAGTTATCCTTGGGAGACCCATCTCACCATACCACCCTTTCCAGCTGCCAGTCCAGGCAGGGAAGGCTACCATGGGCGTGGGGGCATCACGGCCGCCCACCCCCCGTGGCCGCAGCCTAGCATGCTTGCTCACTCGACAGTCCTTGGTCTCCACTGACGTTTGCAATGCCAAGGCCAGCCAAACTTTGGAGGGCTAGTAGCTAGCCTTCTTTAAGTCAGGAAAGCTCATCATGCTTAGAAAACCCCTCCTGACTTGCTGAGGACTTGGCTAGATTTAGATAGGTAAGCGGGGCTTTTGACGTGAACTCCCATGTAAATATCTTGTAAAACAGCACTCTGCTAGGAGCTCCACACCTAGGATTCTGGTTCCATCCCTCTCGTCTTCCGTGTATACAAGGCACAGGGCAGCTTTCCATCTCCCGGGACTCTGCTTTCAGAATAAAAGCAACCCCAGGACCTTGACTGCCCACACCAGCAAAGCCTTGCTTTCCTTCCTTCCTCGCTTGCGGTGCCCAGTCCTTATCTTGCTTGATTGAAGGCATCTGTTAACCAACCATCGGGGTCCTCCTAGTGTCTCAGGGAATACCCACAGGGTGGCTTGTTCTTCAGCTCCATTCTGCCCTTGCTTGGCCTCTTATAGGGTGGTTGGGAAGATCCAAGGACGGGGTCCAGGTTGACCTTTTAAGCCCTTGCCTGCTCAATAAAATTGGCGGTGCTCTCCACCAGACTTCTGTCCTGTACTGCTTTTCTGCTCTTCTTAGATGCCTGCCTTCCCTTGCCTGCCTCCCCTTCCCTGTTCCCTTTCCCCTGAGCCTGGGCTGTCCCTGGTGCCCCCCGGGAGAGCGGAGATTCCAGTGTGAGACCTCAGGACTCCGCAGGTGTGCCCGCCGCGTCGCTCTGCTGCTGTCCTCTGCCTGTGCGCTGGAGCACATCTTCGCTCCCCAGGTCTCTCTTAATTTCTCGGAGGGAAATATTATCCACTAAATTGCCCGCTTACCGTGATGTCACCCAGGTTAGCCACACCCTCTCAGCCTCCCAGTTCCAGAAATGTGTCCCCGTTTTCACGTTCATCGGTGCCACGATGGTGATTTTCAAGTCCGTTGTGAGCAGTGCCGTCCAGTAGAATTTTTGGCCGTGACAGAAATGTTCTGTCATCATCTATGTTTGCCACCCCGGCAGCCTGTAGCTAGCCTCACGTGCTTGTTGAGCACCTCAAGTGTGGCTAGCGTGACTGAGGGGGTCTGCATTTAAAATTTTATTTAGTTTTAACTAATAAATCACCACCTGAGGCTATTGGAGAACCCAGCTAGAGAAACAGAGTTGCTTACCTCTGTCCCTGTCACTGCTCTCTAACCCCGACTCTAGCCATTGAGTATTTTTTTTTTTTTTAATCTTGGATACCAGCTTCAGCTGGGCGACCCTAATAACTGTGCAAGGGCCCTAGCACAATGATGCAGGGTGATTCCGTGAGAGTCACATGATCTCATAATCGCACAGGGAGAAGCTGTGACATCCCATTCATTTCATATTTGGTCCCTGCCCCAGTTGCATTTTTTATATTAAAATGCGCAGGAATAGCAAGATGGCAAATCCTCTTCGAACGACAAACCTTGGAGCGGAGTCATCATTGGAAATCATGGTCAGAGCCTTCATACTTAGGATAGATGATGTAAGAACGATTGGCCTTCAGTGTGATGATGGGGGGACAGGCAGAGCTGTTCCCAGGACGGATGAAAGAAATAGCTCTGGGAAGGAGACACCACTGTTGGATGCACTGGGGCGTTTGCGGGCCCTGCAAGCAGCCAAGAGTCCACATGAGCGATGATTTGTTGACCCTCGGGTCCAGTAGAGGCAGGAAATGCTGATAAATCCAGCAGAAAACAGCTGCAGGGAAGTGTAGCCGAAACAGGCTCCCCAAGGTCAACGGCATTTTTGTGACAGGAAGTCATTGCACCTCACATATTTAACAGCTTTGGCAAAGGCTTCTTAGTAATGTCAAAATAGGATGTGAAATCCAGAGCAGTAGCAATGCTAAAAAAGGTGAGGTGATTCTCCAAACACAAAAACATGGGCCGCTCCATTCCATGTAAGAAATCATCCCAAGTGTTGGAGTATCGGCTAAATTCTGATACTGAACTACAACTTGTACAGATTTTTAAGGTATTAGGCTCAAAAGGACTCTGAGCTACACAGATGCTTGTATCAGACAGAAAGGAACCCCAGGGCTCTTGCACAGTTGTTCCTCTGTATCTGCTGGTCAGAAAAATCCAAAGACTTGTAGCTGCAAATCAAGTGGGAGATCTCTAACTTGTAGATTCCCAAAATTGTCTGTGTCTGCCTCAAATCCTGATGGTGCAGAGACACACAGACACACCCGCAGTGACTTTTTCGCAGTGGAAAACAAAGCCCACCAGAAAAACAGAGAAAGAGAGAGACTGTTGGGGTTTTTTGTTTTGCTTTTGCAAAGAAGATGCTCACTTCAGGTCTTTTTAAACACTCGGGAATCAAATGCATTCGTTCGCCAACCAGGCAATATTTGAGAGGAATTGTATTGCTTTCTGTGTATGCTTAAAATTCTACAAAATGTTATCTGTAGCACCATTTAGTTTAATTGCATCCATTGCCTGAACTCAGGCAAATGGAAGAAAATATCTCCCACAAAATCTGACCCATGCCAGAGAGCCATTTCCAACTCAGGTTTAAAGCTTTTAACCTTTTCAGTGATGCCCTTAGATAAGTTCTTTCTTAGTTCACTGTTGCTCGGCTGATCATTTGACTATGAGAGCAGCTAGTGGCCTTGACTAGTGATTGAAAAGGTTATCGGGATTAATGGACGCTTTGCCAAACGGTATATTGCAGCTCAAGTGACAGCTTTGTAGGTTTCAAAACAATGACTCCGTCACCTGCAGGAGTGGATTTTTTTTCCTGCTCTAGTGGAAAAAGTGGCAAGAAAAAAAAGTCAATGAAGCCTTTGCTTCGTGCCTTACTAATCTTAGGACAACCCCTACCAGAGGAATACTTTCTTGGGCAATTACCTTCCGCTGTAACTCATCCGCCCCCCAGTGGAGGCGCCCTTCTTTGGTCAAAGAGCCTGTCTGGGGAGCTAAACTGAGAACATAGAACGGGCTGAATAGTAAGTAGCTCTTGTCTCAAGGGAAACAGGAGTGAGCCAGTGTTGGCAGCAGGCTCGTTCTCACAATGAGAACGGTTTGCTATAACCCAGGTGGCTTTGCTTTTTGTTTTGCTTTAATTGTAGCCATTGGGGATCACCGATGAGTCTAAGATTGACACATGAAGCCTGCTTATATACTCTTTGTTCTTTACGGTGGAAGCCTCAGTATAGCCAAGATTTCATGACGTCATTCACCCTTCTCTGCTGCAAGGACTTAGCAGGGATGTAATTTGGGTTTTAACTCTATCGTCTACAGGTCTTACTTATAAAGGATTTCTATACGGCTCTTTCACCATCCTTGAGGAAGCAAAATCTCAAAATAAGTCATTTTAGATGGGATCACATGCTCTCAGCACTTCCGAGCTCATTACCTGCCAATTGTGTAACTTTACACAAGTTATTGAAACCATCTGGTGTTCGCTTTCCTTTTTACAGGGAAGGGGATTTTTGTACCAACTCCACAGAATTCTTTTATGTATATATTAAATGAACAAGAACCTGGCTCAGATAAATTCCCATCATGTTGTTTAAGGGATTGTTACTAATTTATAGAAAATGTCCAGCATTGTGCCTGGCACTCCAAAATGCTTAAAAATATTTTTCTGACCGTCCCTTTCACTGTCCCAATATTTTTTCTCCTTGTCTTTCTACTGAATATAGAGGCTTTGTAGGTAAAGCACAGGCTTCTAGTACTATGCTAAAACTTTACTTAACCGTTTTTTCTTAATAAAAATATAGCACTTTAGGGGCGCCTGGGTGACTCAGTGGGCTAAAGCCTCTGCCTTTGGCTCAGGTCATGATCTCAGGGTCCTGGGATTAAGCCCCGCATCGGGCTCTCTGCTCAGTGGGGAACCTGCTTCCTCCTCTCTCTCTACCTGCCTCTCTGCCTACTTGTGATCTCTGTCTGTCAAATAATAAATAAAATCTTTACAAAATATATAGCACTTTATTGGCAAACAATAAACCTGAAACCCATCAATGTATTTCCCGGTTCTCACCATAGGCTCAAATAGAGCAAGTCAGACAAGAAAAAGCCTAAATGAAACATGATTTGCTGTTTCAGCTTCTCTGTTATTTCATGCTTGTTTGTAAGATTGTTTTTGTTGTTTGTTTGTTTGTTTGTTTCTGGGGGGGGAGGGTAGTTATCCTTATTTCTTCCCACTGTCCTGCACATAGTACTTCGATCTTTCAGAAGTTGGGTATTATCCAACACAGCCCTTTTTTGTTTTCAAGGGACAAAAACTGAAGTCCCAAAAGTTCAGTAACTTGTTGCCAACCAATGATGGCAAAAACAAGAACACCGCTCTCCCTACGCTGAGAGTCTGGGCTCTTTCCACCACACCTGCTGTTTCTTTCTTCCTACCCAGCCCTCCCGAGAATGAGTTGGGGGGCTCACCAGTGCTCTCCTGTCCGAGGACACACACAGAGCATGGTTTAAACACCATCCTATCTGTCACCTTCTGTTTCTTTTTTACCTGAGATCAAAAAGGCATTCTCTTCTCCTGAGACTCCAGACTCCTAAGGATTGGAAGCGTCTAATATTAGCGCTCTTGGTAAAGGCTAGTCTGGAGGAAGTCATTGACAACAACTTTCTATTCGTGCCCTCCCCCCAAGCCCGGACCTCACATTAGCTCCCCAAGAAGAAGGTCTAAGTGCTGGATCAACACTGGTCCAAGGTGAGGAGCAAAAATGCAGAGTACACCCCCAGTGGATAGATTTGCTCTACCCTGTAGAGCAACAGGGACCTAGTGATGCGGTCGGTCACTACAGAGAAGGGTAGGAAGCCAGGCCAAAAAATAAAAAATAAAAAAATTGAGGACTTAGGGAAAATCAGTGCCTCTCCAAGTAATCAGAGAGGTGAGGAAGAGGTTTTCCTCCAAAAAAGAACTATTATTCATTTAATATAATATATATATATTTTTTATTTAATATAACAGCAGCACACAAATGCTTATGTTGTTGTCTTGTTTGTTTTACAAATGGAAGCATCTTTCCAGAAAAAAAGTTAATGATTATTAAATTCACTTACATCTCGCCAAATGTACTTCGGGACTTTGCCAGCCTGCAGGCGGATTTCATTTTGATGTGATCCCGATCCACAGGTACACACGGCTCTCCGTTCTGCCCTTGTACTTGACATCAATTCAGACACATTTTTGTTTTTCCAGACACATTTTTTTAATGTCTGGGCACTGCCCACATGGTCACTTTGTTTGCATTTCTTTCATTCCCGGCAAGGCTCTGCATTTGCCAAGGGGCACCCGGGACGCTTGGCTTTCATTTGTTTGTACACATACTCTTCGGACTCGCAATAGTTTGTCTTAGCTACGTTTGCTCCTGTCTCCCCACGACGCTGCTCTTTTTCTTACATTTGTCATATAGCATTTTATTTTGCAAATTAAAAACCAAAAAGTTTCATGAGTAAGCCAAAACTCACCATCTGGCTTCCCTCTGATGCAATCTGAATAAATAAATATGTGTGTGCACACTTTACTGTTTCTTTTGGTTCACGTGAAATATTGCCATAATGGTGCATGTTTAGGTGTGAAGCAATACTTTATACTCGTCGTCAACTATCATTTATTTAGCTGAAGATGTCTTATCCAACTAGAAATGCATTTTAATTTTTTTTAAGATTTTATTTTTTTATTTGACAGAGACACAGTGAGAGAGGGAACACAAGCGGGGGGATGGGAGAGGGAGAAGCAGGCTCCTGCTGAGCAGGGAGTCCAATGTGGGGCTCAAACCCAGGACCCTGGGATAATGGCCTGAGCCAACAGATGCTTAACGACGGAGCCACCCAGGCACCCCTAGAAATCCATTTTTAAACATAGGTGTTAATATAATCCACATGCATACCCTTGAAAAATCAGATTGGGGGGCAAGCTTAAGTTTATATTAAAGTATTTTTTCAGGGGTGCCCGGGTGGCTCAGTCAGTTAAACACCTGCCTCCAGGTAAGGTCATGATCTCAGGGTTCTGGGATCCAGCCCCACATGCGTGGGGGAGAGAGTCCCTGCTCAGCGGGGAGGCTGCTTCTCTCTCTCCCTCTGCTTTTCCCCCTGCTTGTGCTTTCTCTCTCTCTCAAATAATTAAATAAAATCTTTAAAAATATATATATATATTTTTTTCAGAATTAAAATTGATACTTTCTTGTCTTCAACTTCAAAGCGCCATGAACCATGAGCCCTCTCAGAACACAGTATCTTTTGTGCGATTTTTCATGTTATGTAATGTAGATGTTGTTCCACGGCTTTCCGTGACGACCTAAAAAAATTCCTGTTGTCCATTCGCCATGTGACCTTCATGTATTAAAAAAACAATTTCAGTTAAAGCTTAAGCTTTGAGAAAAGCTCATTGATCAGAAGGTGTCCGTTGCCCTAAACCAGAGAATATTCCTAAAGCAAAACAATAATCGAGGAAAATTAAAACAAAAAAGCCCTCAAATATAGGCACAAAGGTGACACCCGATTCTAGGGAGATAGCTGCCACTCCCAAATAAACCAAAAACAAAACTTTTCTTAATGTATCTTTTGAGCCAGTCCTCTGGACCGCAACTGTTATGTTATTCATACTTTCAGAACATTACAGAAAATTCCATGCGATAACAAAATCTTCCTCAAGTGCGTGGTCTCCTGTGTGCAGAGCGCAAGTCTTCCGTCTGACTTGGGCTCTCAGGATGTTACTTCCCACTTTTGCTGCTTTTCCCACCTCTCACACTAATTCCTCCCCATGTCTGTGTTTCTGCGTTTCTTCCTCTGTGTTGCCTGTGTCTTCCCTTAGCACTTGGCGTCATGCCTGGCTTGTGGGAGGGGTGGCAGGGTGGGCTGTGGTAAAGCTCCAGGGCGTGGAGGATAGGAGACCGGGTGGGAGTTTCTACAAGTTTCAGAAGGTGCTGAAAGCAAACGTGGTCCTACCCACGAGACCGTGGTGAGAGCGTGCGGTTTCTGGGTCGTGATGCCTCTTGTTAATTACAGGCTCTCGACAGATGTTTGCCCGCTGAATGAGTGAATTCGCCATCACCTTTCCCTTCACTCCCCTTGATTTGGTTGTTAACATGACTCTACCAACATCTTCATTTCTTACGTCTCACGAGAAGAGGGAATAAGGCTGGCACAGTTTCCAGGACCAGTTCTATAGCTTAGATCCATTGCTTTCTACGTCTCATTATTTAAAATTTATGACCCTGACTTGCGCTCACTTCCGCATCATGTTCTCAATCATGTCTGCGACCTGATTTTATCTTGTTAAATATGTCTGCATCTGGCTCACATTTTAATTTTCTGCTCTCCCCTACGGCTCTCCCCAACCCCGTATGCCTTTGTGACAAGTTCATATTCACGATCCCTGGTTAGACAATGCAACCTCCTGCTTTCTTGTCCTCTTTGAGGTTTAAACCTACTACTGTGTTCCCCGTTAGCTCCATAAACAGCATTTCCTATCCCAGACCTCATCAGGACTAGGCACAGTTGACATTCCATATTCTCTTGCATCTCTGATTCCTAATGTCCAATCCAGTGGTCTTAAATTGTGGAACTCTGACCAGCCAAAGCAGCTCAAGCATCCCCCAAGAACTTGCTAGCCAGGGCGCCTTGGTGGCTCAGTGAGTTAAAGCCTCTGCCTTCGGCTCAGGTCATTTTCCCAGGGTCCTGGGATTGAGCCCCGCATCGGGATCTTTGCTCAGCAGGGAGCCTGCTTCCCCCTCTCTCTCTGCCTGACTCTCTACCTACTTGTGATCTCTGTCTGTCAAATAAATAAATAAAATCTTAAAAAAAAAAAAAAAAAAAAAAGAACTTGCTAGCCATGCATATTCTCTGTCCCAACCCAAAACCACCGGCACAGAAACTCGGGGGGTGGAACCAAGCCCCACTGCAGGGAGTTGTGATGCCCACTGCAGCCCGAGAAACATCGTCTCAGTTCCTCGGACCTCCAGAGTCTTCCCCCTTCTTCCTGTTCCCGCTACTCCTTCCTACTACCGGTAGTTTTGAAAACTATTCCAAATCATTTTAGAAGATCATGTAAAACATCCAAATAATTTCCAATATTATATAGGGCAATATTATTTCTAATATTATTTCTAATATAATTTCTGATATTAGTATAAAAAGCAAACTCTTTCTCATCTGCAATAACAAGACAGTGATGATCTTGATAGATGAACGTATAATTAGTCCATGAGACTCCCCTTCATCGGGAAGGTTAAGTTCTTTCTAAAAAAAAAAAAAAGTAAAACAGGTTTTTTAATAATTTGAATTAAAATGCCAATAAAGAAGCTGATAAACTATGCTTTTTATATACTCTTCAAATTCATCGGATTTGGAATGACCAGACATTGGGAATCCCCAGCTGATTTCTTGGCTTGATGATGCATAAATGGGGTCAGTTACATTACTATTTCCGCTTTTGTGTATGTCTGAAAATGTCACAAGAATTTAAAACAGCAGCTACTTAACAGTGGCAACACCACTGTAGCCCCATGTTAAATGAATTCAAAACAGGTGGTCTTCCATTTTTTTTTTAAGATTTTATTTATTTGACACAGAAATCACAAGTAGGCAGAGAGGCAGGCAGAGAGAGAGGAGGAAGCAGGCCTCCACTGAGCAGAGAGCCCGATGTGGGGCTCGATCCCAGGACTCCGAGATCATGACTTGAGCTGAAGGCAGAGGCTTAATCCACTGAGTCACTCAGGCGCCCTGATGGTCTTCACTTTTGTCACGATTGTTTTTGGTCATAAATGATATAATAATGGATTTGTCATCTTTGTTGATTGGTTTCAGTTTATTTCCACTAGATTAGGGTGTGTGTGTGTGTGTGTGTGTGTGTGTGTACACATATATATGTAGGTAGATAAGTAGGTAAAATATGGTTATCAAGGTCAATATTGAAGAAATGATCAAAAGCTAAGAAATTCATGTGGTCTGTGCATTGCTGCTGTGTAAATAGAGAAACCCTTCACAGAACAATTTTCCAAGATTCAAGTATATGTCACTTAGATTTTGAAATGCTAATACACGTAAGTTTTGTCTATTGGAATTTCTCCTAAAAGGGGAGGATTCTAATTTCAGAAAAGGCATTATGCAGGGAGGTGATGGGCAGAACCTCCTTTTTTCATTATATCATAAAACACAAGAAACCCTTTTATGAGCAGCCATAGGAAGATAGCTAACTAAAATTCAGTTATTCATCCAATATAATTAAGATTATAATTATGCAAATTATAATGTTTATAATAGTAAAACAATACATAAAATCTGATGCCTAGTAAGATCACAACAATATGTACCCACAAATAAACTGTTATGCTGTCTTACCCTTTTTTCTTCATTTTTATTTTTCTAGTGGGAATGTATTTTTAGAAATTATGACAGTGGAATTCCCAAGATTGTTTCCTCTCCAAACAATCTTTGGACTTAGCAAAGTTACGTTTAATCTACAGGGAGCTAAATTTTTTGAGAGTTCCTCTGTCTCTCGGACGGCTTCTCCATCATTAGCAAAGCCACCAGCACTAAGCTAGCCACCTTGACGAAACCAAGATTCATAAATTAAGTATCCAACTACACTTGTATCTTTACCCCAGTCCTGCTTCTCAGATACTTTTTTTTTTAAAGATTTATTTATTTATTTGACAGGCAAAGATCACAGGTAGGCAGAGAGGCAGGCAGAGAGAGAGGAGGAAGCAGGCTCCCCGCCGAGCAGAGAGCCCGATGTGGGGCTCGAACCCAGG
The DNA here is from genome assembly GCF_964662115.1 of Mustela nivalis. Classification (NCBI taxonomy): domain Eukaryota; kingdom Metazoa; phylum Chordata; class Mammalia; order Carnivora; family Mustelidae; genus Mustela; species Mustela nivalis. Next base: position 144,490,574 of record NC_139024.1, read on the forward strand.
ACCCTGGGATCATGACCTGAGCCGAAGGCAGTGGCTTTAACCCATTGAGCCACCCAGGCACCCACTTCTCGGATACATTTTACCTGTCCAAAAGTACAACAGTCATTTGATTCTGCTGGTACCCCGAAGAACCAGAACTTGGCACGGGGCCTTGAAAGCCCCCTCCTCTTCGGGTTGTCTTAACTGGGACATTTATTACACCAGAAACATCAAAAACCAAAGTGGTTTCCTAGGGATGTGTTAAACGGAGTGGCAGCGGCATCATTGTTCCACCAACTGGGAACATGAAGTGTTGGTGCTTCCCATGGCATCACCCACGAGAACATGCTAAATTCAAGCATGTTGAGGGGACTAGGGACTGTCCCCAAGGGGACTGCAATGCAATAACACACCACTGCAGCCCTTTCCTCCTGAAGACTTTTGGTTTGGCTGTGTACCTAGAGTTCATACTGCTCTTCTTCTCTTATCAACAAGGAGTAGTAATCATTTTGTTAATTGCAATTGTACTAACTATCATGCCATTTCAGGCACACAGAAGGACCAAATTAAAAAAATGGGGAGAGGGCACCTGGGTGGCTCGGTGTGTTAAAGCCTCTGTCTTCAGCTCGGGCCATGATCTCAGGGTCCTAGGATCAAGCCCCAAGTCGGGCTCTCTGCTTAGCAGGAAGCCTGCTTCTCCCTCACTCTCTGCCTGCCTCTATGCCTACTTGTGATCTGTGTCTGTCAAATAAATAAATAAATAAAATTTTTGTAAAAGAAAGAAAAAAATGGGGAGGGGCCACCTGGGTGGCTCGGTGGGTTAAAGGCTCTACCTTTGGCTCGGGTCGTGGTCTCGGCGTCCTGGGATTGAGCCCCACATCAGGCTCTCTGCTCAGCGGGGAGCCTGCTTCCCCCTCTCTCTCTCTGCCTGCCTCTCTGCCTACTTGTGTTCTCTCTCTCTGTGTCAAATAAATTAAATCTTTTTTAAAAAATAAAAAATAAAAAATAATTTAAAAGAAAAGAAAAAAAATGGGGAGAAAACCACAATCTAACAGTGTGACAGTGCTTTCTGTCATCTGCCTCAGATGATTCTTTGGTATCTCTTCTGGTTTTTTCTGGGTTTATACAAGATTCAGGTCAAATAGCCTATGTCCTTGAACCATATGCCGTCGAAAGCCTGTTGGTGTGTAGGTAACTCTGTTGAGCATTTCATAAGGCCAGTTCCAACTGGGGAAACTGGGGAGGGACGGAGCTGGCAGAGCCCCCTTTTACCACCACATACTGTTGTGATGAAATTAAAGCCTTGGGAGGCGCATCGCACAAGAAAAGGATTATTTATACAAGGTCTACTTTGGGAGTCATTTCCCTGTTTCATTTTTCTACAAGTAAATCCTCTTTCTTCCGGTTGTAAGGCACGTGATTGCTTTGCCGGGTTCTGTGTTTCTGACTAAGCATAACGTAGGAGTCTTTCCTCTGGATATTTATTCATCTTCCCGGAACAGCTTTCCATCCTCTTTAAAAATTAATTTGACTTTAATGTCTCATTATTTAGGACTCCCCTGGGCTAGAATGAGATCACCCTGGGGGAGTTTTGATTTGACAAATGGCCATTGTGTGGGAGCCTTTGATCCTCTCCTGGGGTGCTAACTAGCTGCCTGCCCCTGGCTTTGAGGAGCTTTAAGCAAGATCAAAGTCTGCTCCCCTCCAGGCGTGATCACTGGTGGACGCTGGGAGAATCCTGGCACTTACTTCCCAGCATCCTTAGGATGCCGCAGCCCTCGGCTGTGGTCTGAAGCCCCCTGTGAGTGGTCAGTGCTCATAAGGTTTGCAGAAGGCGGGACCCTCCAGTGCCAGTGAGGCGTGGCCCCTGTTGTTAGGAGGGGGGCGGGCCGGGGGGGGGTTCGAACTCCTAAACATTTATCTGCCTGGAGAAACTGGATCCTGGCGGGAAGAAAAAAGACAAAAAGAGGATGAATTTTTCCTAGAGCCTTAGAGAACCATGCTTCTGGTGTTTGTTGAGTGTTATGAAGCCCTTGGCTCCCCAAGGTAGACATTTCTACTCCTGGTTTTCCAATCCCTGAGGCCTGCTCAGTTTTTCCAGTTTTCCAAAATTAGAAAGAAAGGTTCATTTTAATTCACTTTTGTTTTTAAAAAAAAAAAAAAAGTACAAAATAGGCGGTTTTGGTTAGAAAGATGGAGAGTAAAGCAGGCAATTTGCTAGAGGTCACTGGAAATTGCCACCCTCGGGGTCAGATGCCTTATGTCTAAAAATAAAACAAGTGTCTGAAAAGCGAAAGAACAAGGGCAGATTTTACAGACTGACCTTGATAAAGATTGTTCAAAAACATCTAGATTCAGTTAGCCGACGATAAATGTCATCCTTCCCTGGAAGGTGGGCGCTGTCTAACTGTGCCGTCTCCTTCTCGCGCCCACAGACGGGGAGCTCTCCATATCGAACGAAGATGATTCGCTGGAAAACGGACAGTCCCTGAGCTCCAGCCAACTGTCTCTGCCAGCCCTATCCGAAATGGAGCCGGTCCCCATGCCCAGGGATCCCTGCTCATACGAGGTGCTCCAGCCTTCAGACATCATGGATGGGACAGGTAAAGCCCCCGGCCGAGTTGCCTGTGGCATTCGGGACCTGTAGCCTGGCGGGACTTGAACTTCTGTTTGGCACCACCCCGAGCCTCTGAATCTCCTGGAAATGGGAATGAAATTGTCCAATCAGGACATATTTACACCTAGTGTGCCACAGTGTTTCAAAAAGATATTTTGTAATCTTAATGTCTTTAAAGAAGACGTGCCCTGTGTTTGTACTGTGGGGGATTTAAAATGTTATTGGTGTTTTGTTTTCCCCTAGAACCCATTTCTGTTAAGCTAAGGAATCCTGTACTTCTTCTATACCATACCTAACTCACGTGTTCGTAAAACCCTAGCATGGCCCTTAAGCCCAGCCTCCGCATACCAGCTAATGGTTGGATCGATTTAGCAAATTGTATCCGTTTACCGCACACAATCGATGTGTTGATTGGCTATTAAATTGTCTACACTCTCCCGGTTAACGTGAATGCTGCTGATAGGTGATGTGGGGCGCCATTGGACTGTCACGACTTCTTTGGTCCAAAGCCCTCCGAATGGTCAGTACTCACTCCCTCAGAAGGTTTGCAGAAGTGGGGTCAGGGGTGTCTTCCCAATAGCTAGTAAGGAGCGATCCTTGTTCTCAAGAAGCAAGCCAGCTTGGGGGAGGGACCTTCTGGGATCTCCAGAGTGTGGGGAGAAAGGCCACATCCCTTTTTCCACACCATATGCCAAGTCTGCAGCAGCAGAGCTCCGGTGGGAGGACGGGAGAGCCGGGTCACACAGCCCGTGCCATACTCCTCCTTGGGACCTAGTGTGTCATTTCTCCGATGCTGATGATAGTGGGGTCCCTTGGGAGAGGGGAGAGAACAGTGCTCACGAAGGCCTTGATGCTACAGGGAACACTGCAACCCAGATCAGGGAGGAGGAAGAGGTTAGGGGAGAGTCACTGGAGTCATTCCTGTCAGAGCAGGGATGAGAGGAAGGAGGCGGCGCGTTGGAGTTGCATTCTCCCCGAGGCTGAGAAGACGATTCTAGCGAAAGCAGTGAATTGTGTTTCTCATTCCGGCCTTTCTTGGGATGTTGGATCGCGCAGATTTGACCGTTAGAGGGAGATCTGTCATCCCAGCGAACCCAGAGTTGCAGGCTCGCTGGCCAGGCCGTCCCCCGCCCCCACTCCGGGACAGCTCTTAACTAGAGCCAGTCGGGGTCTCCCGTGGTGGGAAGGAAGAGCCAGACCCAGTGCGGAGCAAAGAGAAGTGGGGGAAAGCAAGCAGAAAAACCATCATTCTGGCCAGAGAGAGGAGAGAGGAAGCAGGGAGACAGAAAGGCATTGTCTTGGTGCATCCTCTGTCTGGTCAAGGTTTATAGGGACCCCTAAATCGGTAAGGTGCCTGTTGACAGCCTCTGCCCAGCTCCGCTGGTGAGCAGCCACCCCACGCGTGTGGGGACACCCGGCCTGGTATCAGCCTCCGGGGGCTCCTTCGTGACTTCATGTCCCAGACCCGGGGAGACCCAGTGGGCAAAAAGCAAGACCCCAGCATCTTCTCTGTCTCGCTCTGGACAAAGGGCCAATGGGCCCAAGGGAAGATGCCAGCCTTGGGTGCTGGTTTGGTTTGGATGGGGGCCCTTTGTCCCTGGCCCTCTGCACCTGCCATCGGTCGATTGTTGCTGTGGTCCCATGAGTCACGTTTTAGAGCCCTCACAGGTGTAGTAGGAATGCCAAGACGGAAGTGGTTAAGCTTGGGATAGTTTGGAGAAAATGTCCTCTTCCCTTTCCCCCCCTCCCCCTCCGACCTCTCCCTTACTGCCTCAGCCTCCCTGATGTGTCCTCCACCCACACCCCCTTCTTTCCTGGATTTCTAGAGGCCTCTCTCTCACTCGCCCCACGTGCACGGCGACCGGAAGCAGTGGGCGCTGTGCTGTGTCGCCGACCCACACCCCCGCCCTGTGTGCTCCCGCTGGCCCCACCTGCGCTGCCTTTGTGTAATGTCTCCTGTGTGTCGTGTGGTTGTCCCCTCAGTGTCTGAAGAGAGTCCCTCTGCCAGTGAGTCTGGAGTCCTCCTGTCCCAAGATCCTTCAGCCAAACCAGTCCTGCTACTGCCCCCCAAAAAACCTGCTGCTTTCTCTGGAGACCATGAGGAGACCCCAGTGAAGCAGCTGTCCCTTCTCAAGCAACCCCCCGCCCTGCCTCCCAAACCCACTGCCAGGATTGCCAACCACTTAACAGGTGAGTCGAGACGTCTTCTGGGGGCGAGCCGCCCTGCCTTCCCTTCAAGGGATAACCTCTCACGCTCTTTTTCTCTCTATCAGCCCTGTTGCACCTCTCCCTGAGGCTGCTCTGTGGGACGTTTGGTCGTTTCCATGTGCGTCTTGGTACACGCAGTCGTGACCTGGGTTTGTGTGTTTTTGTCAAGAAGCGTTCGATACGCACCTGCCAGCCACATGCCGAGAACCTCTGTTGTGTGTATCTGTAAATATGTACCTTGATATTTGTGTGACCGACTCAGGATTATTGGCCCATCAGGGTGAATTAGATTCAGTGTCAAAGTCTTTGCAAAGATGAAGAGTCGTACCTTGTTCCCTTTGTCATAAGTTTGCCAAAGATTTAGAGTTTTTGTCTTTAAATTATTGATCTGAAGCCCAGAGTATTTCCTCTATTAAAATTCATGTCTGTGCTCTTTATTCTGTTTTTTAAAAAAGAGAGAGAGAGAGAGACAATCTGCAGAGTATCGTGGGAAATACTTTTAAAAGAAGAGTAAGTTTTGTCCTAAAGTGATTTTTACGTTCTCACGTTGAATGCTCGGGCACACACCCACCGCCCTTAGACGGGGCATCTGGTGAAATGGTACTTCACCGCCCATGAACCGGGTACTGCTTTCTGATTTAACGTTGTAGTTTCATTAAAGAGCAAACAGGGGCGCCTGGGTGGCTCAGTGGGTTAAGCCTCTGCCTTCGGCTCAGGTCATGATCCCAGGGTCCTGGGATCGAGCCCCGCATCAGGCTCTCTGCTCAGTGGGGAGCCTGCTTCCCTTCCTCTCTCTCTGTCTACTTGTGATCTCTGTCAAATAAATAAATAAAATCTTTAAAAAGAAAAAAAAAGAGTAAAGATTTCAGGGGGTGTTTCTCCAACCTCGATCAGCCGCCTTTTTATAGTGGGCTTGGTATTTTCGTTAACAGTTTCTAATTTATTTTTGTGAGATGTGACGAGGATGGGGTGGGGCAGAGTAGTCCCCTCCGTTATAGCAGAAAAGCTGAAGTTTGAGAAAAATCAGCGCCTTTAGCTGGGCTGGCAGGAGCCGTGCAGTGGAGACACGCTCACACCCGACGCTTCCTAGTACCTTGTCTAGGGACTGCTGTCGCCGTGACAGAAGGATGTCTCCCACGTGGTGCTGAGTTTTACTCGAGTCCAACTTAAACACAAGATTGAGTCGAGCTACTTATCCACATGTGTGTCCATCCAAGTCTGATGTCTGTGGTTCCAAAGAAAACATTTCGACCTAAAGAAACTGTTCTGGGGCGCCTGGGTGGCCCAGTTGGTTGGGCATCTGCCTTCAGCTCAGATCATGATCCTGGAGCCCCAGGATCGTGCCCTGTGTCAGGGCCCCCCACTCAGCGGAGAGCTTGCTTCTCCCTCTGCCCCTCATCCTGCTCATGCTCCCTTTCTCTCTTTCTCAAATAAATAAATAAAATCAATCAATCAATCAGTCAAGGAACCATTCAATACATTAATAACACTTCAGTCCAGTGCCCCAAAATGTAAATGCATAGAAAACCATGGAGGAGAAAGTGGCCTCACAAACCGGCCTCTGAGAGATAACCACTGTCCGTTTGTCTGTCTAACGAAGGTCAAATACCTGCTACTCGTAGTCTCTTCTCAGCGGCTTTTTTGCACGCAGTGGTATCTGGTGAACAGATTCTCATGTCCGCAAATACTCCCCAACACGCTTTGGTTAGCTGCCCAGTGTGAAGTCGGACTGACCTGTGTGGCCCCCTGTGGGCTCTCCCATCTTCTGTCACCGCAGGCAATGTCCCCAACAGCACACATTGCTTAAGAAGCATCGGTATTATTCCTAATTTTGTTCTAGAATTAGAGTTGCTTGTTCTAATTCTAGAAATCAATTACGTACCTTGGAAGAGCTTTGGCTTTTGAAGGCTGTGAGGCCAAATTTCTCTGAAGATTAAATATTGCAAAATAAACTCCCATATGTAGTTCCTATTCATTTGTCACACATGTGCCAAGTATCAACACAGATGCAAATAAATCACAGTTTAATATATAAATTTTACATATATATTTTTGTATGTTATCTATATTATGTATACATACAGAATAGAGTACCAAAATAGTGTTAGCAGCGTCACTTAGAGTTCCGGGCAATCTTTTTTTTTTTTTTTAAAGTTTATCTATTTGACAGAGAGATCACAAGTAGGCAGAGAGGCAAGCAGAAAGAGAGGGGGAAGCAGGCTCCCCACTGAGCAGAGAGCCTGACATGAGGCTCGATCCCAGGACCCTGGGATCATGACCTGAGCCGAAGGCAGAGGCTTTAACCCACTTTAACCCAATGAGCCACCCAAGCGCCCCATTCCATGCAATCTGATAAAAGAGCATGGAAGGGCTGAAGCTTGAGCTGACCCTTCAGGCATAAGGGGTGTGTATAATAGAGAATGAGGGGAGAACATTCCAGAAGGGATGGCCCTGGTCAGAGGCCCAGAGATGGCCTTGTGTTGGGTCCGTGACAGGGTGGCCGCGCTGGGGCAGGGGGTCCGTCTCAGGATGGATTGAGAAAGCGTTCACTAGGTAAGGCGTATGAGGATCTAGATTATGTTCCTGGGGCAGTAGAGAACCTTTGGAGGTTTTTGAGCAGTGGAGTGATGTGATGACAACTAGCCTTTCAAAGATGTTCCTGGGTCCCTGTGTAGAGTGAGCAGAAAGAGAAGGCGGACGCCTCCAAAGGCCAGCCCTATGCCTCATCCTCCAGAATCACTAGTTGAACTTGAATAATCTGTACCAGGGAGACTCTGGGAAAAGCTCCTCTTGTGTCTAAAATATGAGCTAACAAGCCTCTCCGGCTGATCACGCTGGGGAGACCGAACAGAACAATAGAAAAGACATTTGAAAAGAATAATTGACAGAATTTCTCAGCCGACAATGTCCTCTATTTGATCTAGTTATCTAATGAATGAAGGCACACTTCATTCATTCCCAGCGTCAGCTGTGAGCCGTGAGCTTGGGCAGCCCTGTGTCCTCAGGACTCTTGGTGTATGAGAGACTTGGGGTATGTGAATTAGCCCAGTCTCTGGCTTCCCCTGTCCTTTTCCAAGGAGAGTGGACTTACCAACGCTCTCTGAACCTCACCTCTATACAGATTGAATCAAACGGATCAAAATAGCTGAGAGCTAATAGTCCTTACTTGATGTATCTGGTGGCTCCTAAAACAAGAGGAAGATAAGACATTGGAGGCATCCACGGGCTACAGGCCTGGTGCTATCCTTTTGGGTTTAAACCCAATTAGACATGCTTAATTTCTGGAAGTGAACCATCAGTCACGATGAACTCGCATCTCCGTGAGGCAGCTACGTTAACCCTGTCGTGTTACTAATTACTCCAGAGACAGCTGGACTCTGTCAGAAGAAATTAATAAACGAGGAATTCTAGAACTCTGAATTGAGACACATAAGTTTTAGCATGTCCTCTCTCACTTGGTTGTCCCGTTGACATTTTTGGAAGGAAACGCAGGACAGTTGGAAAGACACCAAGCATGATTAACGGAGAGTGACAGCAGTTAATGGTCCAGTAGGTCCAGTAGAGGAAGCATGAGCCTGAGCTGGGGCCACATCCAAGTACACAGGCAGAGACAAGCAGAAACATCTCTGCTTTGGCATATGCGTGTACTTTATCAGGAAAACCGTTATGAACTTGGAGACCATCTCGTGAATTTTCTCTGTTCGCCAGCAAGTAAAGAGAAGCTTACTTGCTCTCCCAAACAGTCTTTCGTCTTCTCTTGTCATCGACCTGTTCTCCAGCAGCGGCCTACACAATCGCAGGTCATAGAGGAGCATCACATTCCCTTCCTTACATTCTGGAAGTTGATTCCGTAATGCTAATGATCTGAGGTGAATGATTCTCAAAATGCGTCTCTCTTGGGATGATGGGGGACCCCAGAGGAAAAGGGTTGATTGGAAAAAAAAAAAAAAAAAAAGGGTTGATTAAAGTGGGAGAGCGGGGGAACCACAGTCTCCTGTCTTTCTAAGTCTTCATCAGTCACCTCTCCAGCCATGCTGGCTCCAGGAGTCCGGTGTGACACACTGCATGACTAATCCATGCCTCTGGATATGGTACCTGTGATTAGGCACCCCGCAGGGGCTGATTGAATGAATAATCAACTCCCGTGAGAGTGGGATTTCTCAGTCTGCCGTTCACACTTGGGTGATAATAATGGCAGCTGCCATTTTTTTGAGAATTTGACGGCGTATCGTTTAATCCTATGGAGACGATGCTATTATCATTATTCTCTCTTTTTCCTAGAGGAGGAAAAGGAAATTCAGATAAGTTAAATAACTCAGTCGTGGTTACAGAGCTAATAAGTGCCAGAGATGGACCCAGTTTGTTTTACTCCAGGGTTCTTACTCATAACCATTAGTTTCTACCACCCTCATGAAGATAATCTATTCTTAAAATTCAAAACAATGGAATCATGAGCTTTCTTTGGACTTTTTTGGCCTTGTGTGTTTCAATCTGTTTTTAGAAAATTGGCTTCGGGTAGCACCCAGGTGGCTCAGTCGGTTAAGGACTCAACTCTTGAATTCAGCTCAGGGCATGACTTCAGGGTCTTGAGATCAAGCCCCGTGTTGGGCTCCATGCTGAGCATGGAACCTGCTTAAGATTCTTTGTCACTTTCCCTCTGGTCCTCCAGCATACCTCTCCACAACGGCTTGCACACTCTCTTTCTCTCTCCCTGTCTCTCTTTCTCAAAAATAAAGAGATTAAATTTGTAAAAAGGAAATTGGCTTCTTTATTTGCGTAAGTCAAAGACAAAAATGTATTCAGTCTTTCAAAAATAAGTAATATTCTCAAGACACTTGATTATGAAGAGGAGGACCTGAAAGCAGTCGGGTTGGGTTTGGAAGAACATGCTAGAAATAGTCTGTGAAAATCAAGAACAGGGCGAATCCCATGGGAAGGATTTGGCTGCAATTAGAGTCCAGCAATTTGAAAAGAAAAGGAAATGTTGGGGCGCCTGAGGGGCTCAGTTAAGCATCCTGCTCTTGGCTTGGGCTCAGTTCACGATCTCAGGGTTATGAGATCGAGTCCAGAGTCAGTATGGAGCCTGCTTGAGATTCTCTCTCTCTCACTTACTTTGCCCCTTTTCCCCTTACTTTGCTCTCCCTCTTTCTCTTTCTCTCTCCAAAATAAATAAATGAATCTTTAAAAGAAAGAAAGAAAAGAAGTGTTGCTGATCCTTTAAAAATAAGTCCTTCTGCAAATGTGAATCTGAATCTGCCCAGGGTTTCTTTGTCTTTAGACTTGAACTACAAGGAATTTCTGTTGGTTGGCGGCTAGTTTCAACATTCCAAAGTTTTTACACCTGCAGACTTACCCAGGCACACAGCATCCATGCTCTGTGGTACTTCTCAGCCTCCTACATGTCTAATGAGAATCTTCTATCCATAGTTCATCACACCCAAACCAACATTTCTGCTTATACTGTCTCTCGAGTTTGGTGGACACTGTTCATGGTCATCACATTCTGATCTGTGATTTTGTTGTTCCTCTCTGGCTCTCTCACTGTGTGTCCGCATTTCTCACCTTCCTTGTTCTCCACCTGCAGCCTCCTCTCCAATCCCACAAAATCATCTACCCCTCCCCCATCCTTACTTTCTACTCTGAAAATGCAAGAAAACTGGTAACTGAACCACAGTGACCTTGGACCTCATCTCTGCCTTCAAATGGAAAACATGAACTATAACCCAGAAGTTTCAGAAAGAGGTTCAGGGTTCGTAGCCCTCCAGGTAGCTGATACCTTGAAGGAATGGGAAATATACCAGAATACTCTTTATCCCTAATTTTCTGTATTGTTCCAGTCTTGATTTCCCTTTCTTAAAATGCAGAAATTCTTTCTTAGTGCAAGGAGGACCCTCTTTTAAGATCATTTTTAGAGGGCGCTCTCTGCTCTCACCTCTGTGACCAGCATAAAGATGACAACAAAACACATTTTTATGGCACTTGTTATGTTGGAGATGGAATTCACTTGGCACTTTTTTTCTTGTATGGTAAAAACATTAAATTTACCTTCTTAACAGATGATGAGTGAGCAATTCAGGAACGTTGACTAGATTCACGTTGTTTGTTGTGCAAGAAAGTTCCAGAACCTTTTCATCTTGCAAAAATGAAGCTCTGTACCTATTAAATGACTCCCCTTTTTCTTCTCCGCCCCCTTCGCCCCTGAAAACCACCACTATACACTTCTTATTTCTAGGATTTGAGGCCTCTCAGATAAGTGGGATGGTACAGTGTTTGTCTTTTTATCAGAGGCTTACTTCACTTTGCATCATGCCCTCAAGGTCCATCGGTGCCCTAGCTGTGATTGGACTTCCTTCCTTCATAAGGCTGGGTGGCACTCCTGTTTTGAGGGCCCACCCCGTGCAAGGCCCACCACCAGCCTTGATATAATTTATAAGCAGTGTTCCCCCATCAGCTATAGGGCTGGTAGGCAATTAGAAGCTACAGAAAATGGTTCATATGAAGACGTATAAAATGGTTCTCAAGAAATACAAACAGCAGGAGACCACATCTTTTTTTTTTTTTAAGATTTTATTTATTTATTTGGCAGAGATCACAAGTAGGCAGAGAGGCAGGCAGGGTGGGGGGGCAGGCTCTCTGCTGAGCAGAAAGCCCGATGCGGGGCTTGATCCCAGGACCCTGAGATCATGACCTGAGCCAAAGGCAGAGGCCTAACCCACTGAGCCACTCAGGTACCCCCCAAATCCTTTTGCAAATTCAGAAGAAGCATCATAAAGGAGGAGGGATGTCAAACTTAAAGAGGAATCCCATTTTGAAGGTCACAGAGGGGAAAGAAGGCTGTGATACGGGAGGCAGAGTTCATGGAGGTACCTGACATGAGTCACAGTATGTTCAGGAACTAGCCAACAGCCCAGCTTGGCAGAGGGGCAGGATTCGTGGGGAGAGGTCATCAAAGGTCAGGCCAGCCGTGGGTTGAAGGGGAACTGTCAAGAGCCTCGAATGCCAGAGTGAAGGATTTAACTTTAGAGGAGGAGTGGGTACGTTTTTAGACCTTTAGCAACAGTGGCTTAATTTCCACCCAGCTTGTCTCCTTGATGCTCTTGTGGATTTGAGGGACAGCGATGTTGGGGGCTGGATGCACGCTAGAAATATAAAGGAAATGGGGGCGTGGCCATTGTCAACCAGAAATTGCAAAGGACACCAAGCTGCTGCCCTTGGTTCTTCTCTTGGACGTTGTGTCAGAGTCCTGGGGGCAGTTTCCTGAGAGTGGGGGTGGTGTCAGCCCTGGTCCCTGCTGTGTCCTCAGCTAGCACCGAGCAGCCCCAGAACAGGAGGGCTTGTGAGCGCGAGACCACCACCCCCACCCCCCCAGCAGAGGCATTGAAGGAGGAGCTCGGTAATCACTGCCCAGGTGTTTGCAGCAGGATACTTGCGCTCGGGTTCGGAGTTGTGCTGGAAATGAAATCAGATCCTCATGCTCTGGAGAGCTTGAAGGAGCCCCGATACCCAGAGGGAAACCCCCCTCCCTTATTAGAGTAACAGAACATGACCGTCATGCATCAGTCATACTTGTGGTGCAGACCGGGGTGTTGGAGAGCGTGCTGGGAAGGTCAAGAGAAAATGGCGATGCTTGGAGTCCGCCAGGTGCCGGCAGTTGGACCACCGGCCGCCATCCCCGTACATGTAAGAGCTAGGAGCGCGTCCTCCAACACCGAAGAAGGGTCGTGCATCAGGTAGATGCAAGACTGGAGATGAATTGTAACCATCCTTTTTCCCCCTTTGTGATATCTAAGGATCCGGCTTGAATTTACTCATTTCACCCTCAATGTTCTACCTCTTCATAGCTCCATAAGGTCTATGTCACATTTCACTTCTTTAAAGATATTATTTATTTGACAGAGACAGAGATGGAGCATGAGCTGGGGGAGGGGCAGAGGCAGAGGGAGAAGCAAACTCCCGCTGAGCAGGGAGCCCGATGATGCAGGAATCGATCCTGGGACCCCCTGGGGTCATGACCTGAGCCGAAGGCAGATGCTTAACCACCTGAGCCACCTTGGTGCCCCAATGTAGTATTTCATTTTATATCACCTAAATTAACTACTTTCAGACAGCCTCGATCTGTCCCTTGGTCCAGTGGTCTGAGAGCAGACGAGTATGTTCATTCTTCCCTCCCTGACTCCGTGACACTGCCCGGACTCTCCCAGCCTTCCCACGGATAGTCGCAGCCATCCTCCCGCTGGTCACCGTTGGGTCCAAGCTTCTTGCGGCTGTCCATCTCTAGAACCTTCTCCCGGTCCTTTGTGTTTGTCTTGCAGAAGCCCTAGCGTCTGTTGAACGCTGCTCCCCTCCCCCGGTCTCCCTGGGGGCAGTCACGCTCATCCTCCTCATTTCGAAGTTAAACCACATAATGTGCTTCTGCGCCGATGATTTATCATCTCCAACAAAACGCTGATCTCAACGGGCGTTTGTTGTCAGGATATGGGGACACCTAGAGTTGTGACTCCTGAAGAGCACTTTCCTACTATGAATAATGTGTAATTTTACTTCCAAAAAAAAAAAAAATTTAACTGCATGCCCCACAAAGATGACAGGTGACCCAGTGGTGTCCCCACCCGCTGTCCAGCACCCCCGTCCCCGTGAGGCATAGCCCTCTCTCCTTGTTGTCGTCATCTGCCCAGATAGTCTTTGGAAGGGGGTAATTTTAAAACAAAACTTTTCGTTGTGGAAAGTGACTCAGAAACGAAGTTAGGTGCTGCTGACATGTGTGCTCTCCTGGGCCTCAGTTTGTAGGATTCTGGGAGGTCTCAGGACGTGTTTGTCCCAGACATCAGGTGGTCATCAATTTCCACGTGCCGGCCTGGCTTGAGGGGAGGAAAGCCAGCTTAGGGCATGGAACGCAAGTCACTTCTTTGTTACTCGTTTCCGTCCGAACTGTCCCTCTCACCACAAGGGGTCGATCGACCCATTTGGCCTTTTCCAGGCATCAGACCAGCAAACTGAGAACCCCCGGGATGGTCTGAAGGAATTGACAGAACTCATGCGAGCGCCTGTGTTTGCAGCCAGGGGGAATCTGGTTCCGGGCTTTGGCGGCTCTGGACTATTGTTTAAGTTCTAAGTACGCCTCCTAGAGGTTCCTTACGTTCTCGGGTGGCGTGCCGGGCCTGTAAAAGGAGATCAGGGATGCTAACCCACCGAAACGAGGTGGCAAATGGCTGAGAAGCTGTTGCAGCACCTCTGCTCATTAAGACACTAAGTGCTGTTTTCACTGACAAGTGCTCAGATTACAAATGGGCTTCGACAGCGGGTGCTAATGCAGAAAGGTAGAGGGAGGAGAGAGGCTAAGGGGTGTGCACCTCAGCCCAGACTTCTTCTGTTAGGGACTGCAGGCTTACGGCGCAGGAATGGACTAGAGAAGTAATCTGGAGTTTTCCATCCCTTGTCTGAAGTCATAAGCCAGAGCTGTGTCATGTTTGGGTTTTATGGCTCTGTGACACTCACAGTTTGAGTTTATTTTCCTTGTTCTCTGGAACGGGCTGTTTCTGCTTTTGCCACTCCATCAATATGAGACAGTTTTATGAATATACTGCATCTCGATCTGTCTGGCTGCGGAGGGACTCATGCATTTCACAAGCAGAGAGCTTTGTGGCTCCCCACTCCCAGGACTAGCCATGGTCATCATTATAGATGCAAGAGGTAGAGCGTGTCCTCCAACAATCCATAAATACCTCGCATCCCATAGACACAAGGCTATTTTATTCAGTGGGGTGCTGTCGAGTCAAAGGAGATGTTTTTGAATCCCTGGATTTTTAGGGGTTAAAGAGTCTGAATCCCCAGAACAGATTCACTGGCTTTCCCAAGCCATGGAACAGCAGAGAATCTAGGTTCTGTCATTCCCAGTCCTGGGTTTTTTTCCACTAGCCCTCCATGCTGATGCAGGGTGCCACACTTTAGAAGAATGCCCCAAAATATGGGTGGCTTCATCTTTTTCTCTTCCAGCAGCACTTTGCTGCAAGCAAGGAAGGCTGCCGAGACCATCCTCGGGAAGCTGTCTTTCCCGTTATTGCATTCGCTTTCAGCCGGTTTTTCACCTCCTTACCTAAAACCACCGTAGACTAAACCACCGGCACTCCCATCCGCTGTCTTGGCTTCTCGCGTCCCTCCCCAGACAGGAAGCATCAGGCTAGCTACGCTCACAGGGGCCGCAAGAGTCCCGGGGGTAACCGGCCAGAGGGATGTCGTGCTGGGCCGATTGCAAAACGTTGTCCACATCCTCTTGTCTGACCCTCACGACAGCCTGTGGCAGAGGCTGAGAATTTATTAATTTTTCAGATGCGTGAAGACTCCATTTGTTGAAGTTCTTTTGCACATCAAGGAATCAAGAGCTAAACTGGTGGGATTTTGTACTCGGGCCCTCCACTGACCTGTTTGGGGACTTCATAAATTTATAAAAAGGTGCCCTTTGGGAGAATGAGTCACAGAAGTCTGCCCCTTTCTCTGGGGTGACTCAGGACCCTGCCAGGACAGACCAGACACTGGATTTCAGCCCACTGGTCCCCATGGAGAAGCTGTGTAGACATCAATCCATTTACTTCTCATAACAGACCTGTAAAGTGGGTTATCCTCCCTTTCTACAGATGAGCAAACCGAGGCTCAGGAAGGTTGATGTCGTAGGGCAAGTGATAGAGCTTCTTGGTCTCAGAACTGGGATTAAACCCCAGCTTTTGTGAGATCTAACCTAGTGGTGATTTCACAGGCGTCATCCTGCAACAGAGGCCCCCCACAGGCCCTGTTCAGTCCTCAGAGAGCAAGCACCGGAGCTGAATCTCCTCCAGAAGGCCGTGGGCACTGGTCATTTTGCACGAGGGAGCGGCCTCTTCACCAAGGAGTGGTCCTGGGAGGATAGCTTCTCAGAGTCGATGGTGCAGGGCTCCCTGGGTCTTGGTCAAGAGGCACATTCTCTTTCAGAAGGCCTGGGCTGGGGCTCCTGGGTGGCTCAGTGGGTTAAAGCCTCTGCCGGGGTCCTTGGATCGAGCCCCACATCGGGCTCTCTGCTTAGCGGGGAGCCTGCTTCCCTCTCTCTCTGCCTGCCTCTCTGCCTACTTGTGATCCCTGTCTGTCAAATAAATAAATAAAATCTTTAAAAAAAAAAAAAAGGCCTGGGCTGGGCCCTGGGATTCTGCATTTCTGACACACTCCCAAGAGGCTCTGGGGCAGCTGGTCCTGGACCACACTTGGATTATCAGAGCCTTAGGGGAAGAGAAAGTGGTCGTTAAGTCCTGCCTCTTCCCATGGCTCTGAAGACGTGATGAGAAAGAAATCAGCAGCTGCTTACGAGGCATATACTGTGTGCATGGCCCAGCTCCTTGTTAGCGAACAGGAGGAGAACAGCTGCACCCAGTGCCGTAAAGTTAAAGGATCACTTACACCTACTGTGGATAAAAACCGGGAACAAGTCAAGAGAAATGAAATGGATTAGATCAACTGTATATGTGATGCTGTTGACAAAGGGAAGTACAGGGCCGGTGAGAGCCCAGTGGTGGCCCCTTCACCTTGGGGAGGATGGACGGGCTTCCTAAGGAAGTCATTCCCATGGTGATGACAATGACCGCAACCAGAAATACAGCTGCCGTCCATTTATAACGGAGTGCCAGGCACGGTGCCACACAGTGTGTGTACTTTATCTTACGTGGTCTGTGTGCTAGGTCTGTACGTGTTCATTCATCCCCATTTCACAGATTGGAAAACAGAATCAAAGAGATCAGGCAGTTGCTGTTGCTAACGGAGGTGCATGAGTGTGTGATTTCAGGGTTCCTGTTCTGTGTCTAGCAGGACAGACTCTGGTAATGATTTTGTGCCACTTAACCCGGTAATGACGTGAGGCACTTTCTCAGCGTGGTCTCCACCAAGGGCACAGTGATCTGGGAGCTTCTCTATGAAACAAGATCCCGGACCCTGTCGTAAGCCTCCTGAATCTAAATTTCTCAGCTGGAGGATCAGGACTTTGCCTCTTCAGACCTCCTCGATGACGCTGGTTGGTGAGAACTTGGCACCTTGGAGAGAAATGGTTGGGACCTGCCGTCCATTCCCAATCCATTCACCTCCATCTATCGTCCTTGTTACAAAAATGTCCGTGCCTCGTTAAGTGGAAATAACTATTGGGTGTATGTTTCCTTGTTTGCTTAATACATGCATACAGCACGCATAGGACATGGGAAAATCAGCAAGAAGGAAACAAGAGGGCTCTAATGCACGGAATCAAGTCATCAGGAAAAGCTAAACATCTGATTAAGTATTTATTACTTGAGACAAAATTGTGAAAAAAGCTCTTTAGGCAAACTTGTCTGAAATGTCCTTAAAGTATTCTAAGGCAAATAAAACAGAAAAAAGAAATTCACCCACAAGGATAGAAGAAATCTTTTCATGCACAAAGTGTGCATCCATAAGTGATTTTTATAAATATAAAATTAAATTGGAAATGCCATTAGACAAATTGGTTTTAAGACAAGTCCCTTAATTGCAGATGTTAGATTTTAGGCAAAGGTAGTCATTAGATGAATAGATCTTAGATGGTGTAGCTTTGTAAATTGGTTTCCTGCAAATTAGTGTTTTAGTTTTTATATGTGGGGGGCATAGAAATAGAACTTGGAGACCGTGCCGCTGACCACTCAGGGCGGATGTGGGCTCAGGGGCTGGGTGGAACCAAGGCATCGTATCTTCTCCTTGGGCGCTATACTCCAAGCAGGTTGGCACCCCCAGGTTGCCCCCGATTCTTTCCTCTTACCCCTGAGTATGGTGAGCACCTGGAAAGCATATAAAATCCAAATGCCTGGCCCCAAGACTCTCCTTCAGTAGGTCAGAGGTGAAGGCCAGGAATACAAACTTCTAGCAAGCATCGGGGGGCTGTCGCGGGTTGTTCAAGAACTCTCTTAAGAATTAGTGCTTTTGCCGCTGCCTTCGGCTCGGGTCATGATCTCAGAGTCCTGGGATCGAGCCCCTCATCGGGCTCTCTGCTCGGCGGGGGGCCTGCTTCCTCCTCTCTCTGCCTGCCTCTCTGCCTGCTTGTGATCTCTGTCAAATAAATAAATAAAATCTTTAAAAAAAAAAAGAATTAGTGCTTTTGGGAGGGTGCCTGGATGGCTCAGTGGGTTAAAGCTTCTGCCTTCGGCTCAGGTCATGACGCCAGGGTCCTGGGATCGAGCCCCAGATCAGGCTCTTTGCTTGGCGAGGAGCCTGCTTCCCCCTCTCTCTCTGCCTGCCTCTCTGCCTACTTGTGATCTTTTTTATATCAAATAAATAAATCTTTAAAAAAAATTAGCGCTCTTGGGACACCTGGGTGGTTCAGTCAGGTGAGCATCTGACTCTGATTTCAGCACAGGTCTTAATCTCAGGGTCGTGAGTTCAGTCCTGCATCATTGGGCTCTGTGCTAGATGAGGCATCTACTTAAAAAAAAGAAAAAGGAATTAGCGCTCTTTTTTGTTTTGTTTTCAGAGAACAGGACAAGAGTAAGAGGTTGAGTGGTTTTCAGACATCACTTTTAAAAGACGCAAATGTGGGACCCCTGAGTGGTTCAGTCGTTAAGCTTCTGCCTTCAGCTCAGGTCACGGTCCCAGGATCCTGGGATCAAGCTCCGAGTCAGGCTCCCTACTTAGCCGGGAAGCCTGCTTCTTTCTTCCCCCAGCTTGTGTTCCCTTTCTTGCTGTCTCTCTCTCTCTCTGTCAAATAAATAAATAAAATCTTTAAAAAAGAGAAAAAAGACATAAAGCTGGCATCCGCCCACCATCCTGCATAGAATCCCTGGAGAGGGGGTTGTCTGCATCAGCCCGAGGCTAACACACCTCTGGGCTTTGCTGTGCTCCACTCTGTGCACCCTGTAGGGAGGGCAGAAGCGGGCGTAGGAGGGGCCACCCAAATGCAGCTGGCCTTGACCAGGAGCAGGAAAGGCTGCAAGGGGGAGTCGGTCTTTAGTTGTGCTTTGAAGGGTGAATGCAATTCTGATTATCGGGAAGGGAGGGTGTTGAAGGGGGCCAGTGTGACAAAGGCCATGAGAAAGGAGCATGGTTACTGGGAAACCCAGTGAGGAAGCCGTCTGCCCAGAGTGGCCAGGGAGATGCAGGGTGGAGGCACCTGCCGGTGCTGGGAGGGGCTAGATGGCCCGCAGCCCTGCCGGGCAGGGAGTGCTTGGGGGACCTCCAGCGTGACGTGTGCTGGGGGAAAATGTCTGGTACAGGGCGCAGATGGATTAGAAGGGTGGACCGTGTTACCCACCCTACAAGAGGAGATGAGGTCCCAGACTGGTACTCAAGGGGGCAGAGAACACAGAAGTTTGCAAAGGACAAAGATAAAGTGACAAACTCGGAATGGCAGACGGGGTAGAGAAGGCTCCAGATCTGTTATGATCAATCACTTGGTATTAAGATATCATAAAGATATAAAAATAGACACTGAGCGTTACTAAAGATCTGGGCTGCCTAGACTCCCCTCCTTTGTCTACCATGTTGGAGAAAGGCAGGGATTACAGAGCTAATTCGCGGAAAGCCAATAATTCCACATTTTAACCTTTTCCCCAATTTCCTTCCTTTTTACCAAATCTACTGAGCTTAAAGGCTATTTTAAGTAATTCTTCATTTCCTACTCCTATTTAATTGATGACCATATACAGTGAAACAACCAGAAAAGAAACATGGGCAGAAAAAGAGAAAGGGGTCCTCTAGGACCCCAATATCTTTTTTCTCAAGCAATGAAAGTAACCATGTCCATTAATGTGGTCATTACCTCCTTGCCTGTTTCAGTAGAATTTCTAGTGTCCTCTTGGCCATTTTCCTAGCAAAGAAACCAAGTACACTTTGCTGCAGAAGTGGTGGCAGGAAGCATGGTGGCTGAGTGTGTGCAGGAAGGTGTAGCTTAGCAAGATGGTAGAACCCAAGGTCCTCACTGTTCCTTCCGAGGGAAATGGTTCCATGCTGCCCTCTTGGCTCTGTTTCCTTCTGTCCAAGCGACTGAGCGCCTACCTGCCTTAGATAGAACACAAAGGAAGGAATAATGGGTAAACGTTCCTGGATAGAAACCCTTAACATGTCCAGACACATTGCATTTGCTAGGGTTGTGCAAAGCCTTCCAAGGGCCAAGGGAGTGGACCCTTCAGTAGCAGGAAGTGGACACAGGAGGTGGGTTTCTGCCCCTTGGTCACTTTCAAGAGAGCACCATTGGTCATGCACTTGAACATGGTTAGATTACCTTGTGTCCTGTGCATGGGGGATGGTGACAAATGGGATGATTGTAGAGGGACGTTAGGGAGCCCTGTGGTTGACACTGGTTGGCGTTCTGGCATTGGTGGGCAAGCCGATCAGGCCCCCTGGAATGATTGGGCTTTCATGTTTGTCTGCTGTAGGAGCCATAATTCAGTGTCCACACACCCGCAGCTGCGTAGTCCTAAAGTTGTTTTTCATTTTATGCTCATGTCCCTTAGAGAGGTAGGAGAGCATCTATTTCTGGGGGAAGGTGCGAATTCATCCTACCACAGAGTGTTAGAACATCAGCTCGTTCTCTAAACATGTGAGCCCCTCGCTGTGGGAGCGGGACACCATACAGGACGCTAAGAAGAGAGTGACACGCAATTTGAGGTCCTGGTTCTCCAGCAGAGGGCAGACAGCTGTGCAACCAGGAGGTGCCATTCAGTCCTCAGAGCCCAGGGGCATCTCATCATCCGCAAAAGTGAGATGATACTATGTCTACATGCCAGGGTCGCTGTGAGGATCGAGGTGAAGAGCATTTAGCATCTGGCACGGGGTTAGGGGCGGCTAGAGTGCTGTCCGCCATCACTGTTGCCCCCACTGCTGTGGGCACCGACCCACCTCACACCCACAGGAGGCCCACTGGGTGCGGAATGGAAGGAGCAATGTGAGAATCCAGGAGGGCTTCTCGGAGGAGGTCATTTTTGAGTTGCATCTTGAGGGGAGAGGAGGAATGGGCCCGGAAGACAAAACAGAGAGGAATACTCCAAACGGAGGAGGGAAGGCGGCAGAGGCCCAGGGGTGTGGGAACGTCAGATAGTTTGGGGAACACGGAAGTTCTGTGGGAAGGAGAGGCCTCGCCCGCGCACCTCTCAGGTTTCTCTCTGAGGCAGGAACAGCGTTCTGCTGAGGGAGGGGAGCCTTGAGGAGACCAGGGAGGACCACGCAGCCCATGCGGAGAGTGTGAGGGACAACGGCCACCCCGTGGGACTTAGGGGAGGGCGGAGACTGAATTGGGGCGGGGGGCAGCAAATAAGGAAAATGCACAGGAGAAAAGCAGTGAGTGTCATAGGAGACTCTGATCTAAGGCTTTTCAGATAGGCTAGCAGGAGGTCAGGAGGTAAAGTGTGGCCATAGAGAGCTAACCAGCACGCGGACCTTGGATGGTGTGTCAGGAAGATGGGGTTTATTTCTAGGCCATCAGTGGGGTTTAAATGAAGGTGGGACAGCAGATTGGTGCCCTTGGGACGTCACTTTGGTAGAACTGAGGGGAAATGAAACTGAAGAAGGCCACACTTGAAGTAGACAGATGGATGGAGAGAAGTCTAAGTCCTCAAGGAGCAGGACACAGAACCTGTGGTTCTCCCCATGTGGACACCAGGTGTGAAGGGGAGAGCACTCGGACGCGGCCGTCCAGCCTTCCCCAGCCCTTCCGTGACCCCTCCTGGCCGAGCTTCTCCCAGGCCAGCCTATAGCCCACAGGACTGAACCCTGCCCCCCACTGGTGCTAGATCATTTTTCAGGAATTTGCAAGGTTGTCCCAAAGATGGCCCGAGGACTGCTCTGTCCTGCAGCTCCCCTGAGTTTGAGCATCTCTGGGAAGCTTCAGAGCCAGTGTCCTGAGACCTAGGGGTGCTGGGTGCGTGGAGGTCACACCAGGGCCTAGGAGTACTTGTTGGAGCCTTTCTACGGTTTGAACAACCCAACTGTGGCTGCCACGTGAGTGGGCCAACCAGTCCCGCCACCGAGCTCAGATCTCACGGAGGTCCTGTGTGGACAGGGGGAGATGAGCGACACAGCACACAGACACAGAAGCGTTGCCTCCACGTGGGGCATCCAAGTCCGCTGTGTGACTGCGAGTCCTCATAAAGCATCACACTCAGGTGACTGGGGAGGGCATTAAGGCTAGCACCAGGGACGTCACTTGTGGAGGTTCACTCTGTTTATGGATCTGAAGTAGAACTGGCTTCTAGTCCCGTGCCTGTTAGAGTGTGCCAGCGGAGACGATATTTTCACAGGACAGTGACAAAGCTGTAGACATCATAGTGTACCCTAGAACAGGTCTCTTTGAAGTTCGATGGGCTTCCATGAACAGAAGGATGTGCTGTGTTCGTTCCCCCTTCCTGCTGCCGGTGAGCCTTACTTAGCCTGACAGCTATGTGACAGATATCGCTAATGCCTGCCTGGGTCCCTAAGGCCCGCTTTCAGCAATGTGTGCTCATTGAGTAGCACCTACCCCACTGGTGTCTTCAGCTGGTGCATTTCGTCTCCGGGCCCACGCCCGTGCCCACAGTCCCAGGGTGGGCGCCCATGCAATGGTCCAGGCTTCTGCCCGTGCCCCCAAACTCATGGCTGCCTCTCGCCCTCCTTTTGCTGCAGATCCTGGCGCCCCTGTGAAATTGCCTTGTCTGCCAGTGAAACTGTCACCGCCGCTACCTCCAAAGAAAGTCATGATCTGCATGCCTGTCGGGGGGCCAGACCTCTCCCTGGCGTCCTATGCCGCCCAGAAGAGTGGCCAGCAGAGTGGGGCCCAGCACCACCACACGGTTCTGCCATCCCAGATCCAACACCAGCTGCAGTACGGCAGTCTCGGCCCACACCTCCCCTCCACCACCGGCTCCCTCCCCATGCACCCCTCCGGCTGCAGGATGATTGAGGAGCTGAACAAAACGCTGGCCATGACCATGCAGAGGCTGGAAAGGTACTTGGTGGGGGAGGGGAGGGGCCTTGTCTGGGGGGCGTGGTTAGGGGATCTGACGGTGACTCAGGGATGCAAAGACCAGGCAGGGTAAGGGCTCGTCCTCGCTAGGGGAAAAGTTCGAAAGTAAAATCAGACCAAACACTGAATGTCAAGGAAAGTGTGGAAGAAGAAAAAAGTCGTGTTGCCTATTGCCAAACTATAGAACAATCACATCTATCAAAAAGAAAAAGTAACATATAGTATACATGCGTGTACTATATAAATAGCATAATATGTATAAATGTACTAATATGTGTGAATATATTAATATATTTAATATAGATTTTAATTATAAATATTTGATATAAATTAAGTACTTGATATAAATATATTAATATATATATTTACACGTAAGTATATCTAAATACATAAATTTATGTAAAGAATAACGTGTGTTATATATATAACATATAGGCTTCTATAAGTCTTAACGTTTTTTGAAAGCTTATACATGTAATTATTAATAGTGGTTACCCCCCAGGTGAGGAGATGGACGAGAAATTCTTTTATATTTCATACCTTTCTATACTGCTTTTTTACTTCGTGTGTATTGTTTTTATGACACAAAAAGACAGGGGCTCCTGGGAGGTTCAGTGGGTCAAGTGTCCAGCTCTTAATCTCGTCTCAAGTCACACTCTCAGGGCCGTGAGTTGGAGCCCCAGATAGGGCTCTGCGCTCAGCGGGAGTCAGCTTGAGATGCTCTCCCTCCCCCTCGGACTCCCCCTTCCCCTGCTCAGGCCTGTGCTTTCTCTCTCTCAAAGAAAGGAAAAAGGCAGTTTGAATGTAAATAAGAAAAGAGGAGAGTCGGCAGGAGGGTGGTGGAAAAGCAGTGTGACGGG
This sequence comes from Mustela nivalis, assembly GCF_964662115.1. NCBI lineage: Eukaryota > Metazoa > Chordata > Mammalia > Carnivora > Mustelidae > Mustela > Mustela nivalis. Next base: position 144,514,185 of record NC_139024.1, read on the forward strand.
AGAAGTGGAAGGCATGCTCCTGTTCTTGCTGATAAGGACGCGGAGGGCTGAAGCCTGATTACTGGCCATCAGTGTGTAGCCACACCTGACACAGCCCCTTCTTCAGCCAGAATCCCCTCCAGTAGCCCTGCCGGGGGATCTGGAAAGAGGACCCGAAGGACCCGGTCTGAAATGTTCGTGCCTCTGCGTGTATGCAAATACCACCCCACTCCTCCCGGATTTCCCAGTGTGATTCCAAGGCATGTTGCTTGCCCTAATTGCCTAGCATAACAAGAAGTGGTGCAATCCGCCCACCGTGCAAGATGTGTCTGAGCTTGGGACCCCGAGTGCCTGTCCCGGAGTAATGACAGCTGCTAGCTGGGTCCTGCCAGTGGGAAAGTTGCAGTCCGGCGGGGAGCCTGCTAGGCACCAGGCAGAGAGCCAGAGGCAGGATGGACGCGGTCAGGAGCTTTCTGTGATCGTTTCCCGACTCTCCGCCAACGACTCTGTGTTTGGGCTTTAAGTGATTCCAAGGGAAGTAGCTGTTGCTAGGATTCTGACTTGATCACGCGTTCATATCCACCCTTGCTGGACAAAGCTTTCTTTGGCCCCTTGGCATCCTTCTTAACTACTGTTACCGTTGATAAAGAAAGTAGTCATTTTAAATGTGGATGGTACTTTTTAGTCTTTGATATATCTTCATTATCATCTTAATCCTCACGTGACCTAGGGAGACTGAGTAAGTAGAAAAACTAAGGAAGGCAACGTCAGTTCCCCAATGCCAGCTTCGCGAGAGGGCTCTGCAGACGGCTGGTTGCCCACCTGTAACCCTATCGGTACAGAAACTGAGGCCAAGTGTTTAGATGCTTTTATAGCGATTTGACAGTATGATTTTATGTCTGTTGAATCTGATAATAAAAAGGGCTTCATTTTTGGGGGTTTTTACATTTTACAAAAGCATCAGTTTGTGATAGATTGAAAATTAAAATAGATAAATACACTGACCAGCCAGCCAACAAAATGGGTCCTTCCTCAGAGATGCTTTGAAAAGCACCGTCCTAGGTAGTAAGTCAAAGGGTCATGTCCTCAGGCCTGGGGCTTCCTCCTGAAGACAGCTCATAGTCTGCCTGATCCCCGTTCTCCATACCCGCGGTCTGCCTACCAAGTCTTTGTATCTCCCAGGAGCTTTAATCAATCGAAAAAGATCCTCGAGGGAGCGTGGTCGTTGCTAAATGTGTTTCTACTAAAATAAGCCAGTTTAGCGAGTTGGTTGTTGTTGTTGTTTTTTTTTTAAAGATTTTATTTATTTATTTGACAGAGAGAGATCACAAGTAGGCAGAGAGGCAGGCAGAGAGAGAGAGAGGGAAGCAGGTTCCCTGCTGAGCAGAGAGCCCGATGCAGGCCTCGATCCCAGGACCCCGAGATCATGACCTGAGCCGAAGGCAGCAGCTTAACCCACTGAGCCACCCAGGTGCCCTAAAATAAGCCATTTTAAAAGGTTCAGTGGGAAGTCCTAACCAACAGGGGACACACCGTTCTTCAGTTCGGGAATTTCTGTGTATATTTGTAAAATATTTCAGCCGCGTGTCGACCAGAGGGTAAGTTTGCTGGACCTAAACCAGGTCGGGTTCTTTATTGAAATGAATCAGAGAGAACAGATGAGATTATGGGAAGAGGGGCCAGGAAGGGGAAGAGTCTGCTGTTGGCAGCTAAGGCCATCCCCTGTGCTTCTTGTCACCCCCGGGCTCTCACTTCCTCCTGTCTCCCTCCCTCCCACCTTAGGTCAAGGACAGGGTTGTTCTGATAGACCAGCCAGGACGTAGGGAGTTAACGTGGACATCACTCGAACAAGATCACCCTCCAGAGAGAGAGAGAGAGAGGTCTCTTCTTCCCAAACAAATGAAGATGGAGAGATTTTTTCTGAGCGTCCCCAGGACTTCCAGGAGTCCTGGACAGATCTGAAGCAATGGGGGGGTCACAGGCCCCCTCTCACCAGCGCGGGCTCTGCCGCTATCTTTCTGTCTTTGGTGACGCTACCTTCTTTCAGCTGCCTCCAAATGCTCTCTGTTGCCTGTCAACATGATTTCATTCTTGGTCTCACCAAGCTTAACACAGAAAAAAGAATCCTTTCTCTCTTCTGGCAATGTCCAGTGTCCCCCAGAAAACACGGCAAGTGGGAAGAAACATTCCCGAGCGCTTAGGTGAGCCGGCCACGAAGCCCCCGAGGTCTAATGGAATGTCACCTGCCGGCCTTGGTGCATTCCTGCGGTCGGCTCCTGATGAAACACTGTTAAGTCCCGTGAAAACCAGAAGAAGAATTAAGGAGCATTAATGCCGGGCTTTGGGCCATAAATCTGAACAAATAGACGTGTTATGGAAGGGGCCATAGACAGTATCCAGGCAAGCAGCCCGCTGCCTGTTGCATCCTTCCTCACCATTAGCCTTCCTCTCCTTGCACCAGCAGGAGCCTCCCAAGGCCCCCAGAGAGACCACCCCCCTTGTCAGGAAGGTCTGATCATCACCGGGTTTCTTCTAGTACGTTACAAGTTTTACTTCTCCTAACTCAGAGCCCTTCCGTTCTGTTTCTAGTCTTCCTTTCCTGTGAAAAGTTTCCATATCGTCAAAGGTCTCTACTGGTGGCTTTATTGAGGGCTTCTCTCTCTCTTCTACACTAAATAATCCCAAGTTCTTCATAATAACCATTTATCGAGATGGTCTGTAGACCCATTACTATCTTGCTCACGTTCTCCCAAGGACACTCCATCTGTTCTGATCTGTGTGAACAAGTTCTTTTTTTTTTTTTTTAATTTAAGTTTTACTTAGTTAACATACCAGGCAATGTTGGTTTCGGGAGTAGAATTCAGTGATTCATGACTAGGTACAACACCCAGTGCTCATCACAACGGGCGCCCTCCTTACTGCCCATCCCCCACCCCTTCCCTCCATCAACCCCTGTTTGTTCTCCATCATTCAGAGTCTCCTTTGGTTTGTTTTCCTCTCTTCTTCCCCTCCCTTTCCCATATGTTCCTCTGTTTTCTTAAATAAACTTCACGCATAAATGAGATCATAAGGTATTTGTCTTTCTCTGACTTCACTCAGCCACCGTAATGCCCTCTAGCTCCATCCATGTTGTTGCAAATAGCAAGGTGGCCTCTTTGATGGCCGAGTAATAGTCCACCGTAGATACACTCCACCTCTTCTTTATCCCCTCATTAGTCGGTGGACATTTGGGTCCTCGCCACAGTTCGGCTGTTGCTGATAATGATACTATAGACAGGAGTAATTTCTTAATCACTGCTCTAACCTGGGCTTCCTCCATGACGCAACAATGCGACATGTTCCATCATAACACGTTACATGTTACTGACATGGTCAGGTACAGCGTTGGCTCACCACTTGTGGGGGAGGGGTGCAGGAGGAGGGAGCTAGAGATGAAGCTGAAGCAAACTTGAAGAGTGCCATATGGATCCAAAGTCGCAGGACAGCCCCCGGCAGGACAGCCACCTGGAGGGGACCCCCGCATCACGGGGGTGATGTCAGCCAAAGGCACCACTTCTTTTTGCCTTCGATTCCTCGTCTGTAAACCAGGGGGAATGACCCCGCCACCAGCCTCATTAGGGTTGTTTGCGAAGAGCAAGTGTCTTCTTTTGTCCAAATCCATCATCTTATCGCATGGCACGCAGTGAAAATGTCCAAGAAACCATGGTGAATGTTCCACCAGATTACATAAAAACCCACCCTCGTGCCCCTGAAAGTACGTTACAAATAGGTTCGATTCGTCTTAGCGAAGATTTTGTTTGTATCCGTTTCCTGAAATGACATGGTCTTCGTTTTTTCCTTCCCTGATGATTCATGTCTTTTTTTTTTTTTCATAAACATATATTTTTATCCCCAGGGGTACAGGTCTGTGAATCACCAGGTTTACACACTTCACAGCCCTCACCAAAGCACATACCCTCCCCAATGTCCATAATCCCACCCCCTTCTCCCAACCCCCCTCCCCCCAGCAACCCTCAGTTTGTTTTGTGAGATTAAGAGTCACTTATGGTTTGTCTCCTTCCCAATCCCATCTTGTTTCATTTATTTTTCTCCTACCCACTTAAGCCCCCATGTTGCATCACCACTTCCTCATATCAGGGAGATCATATGATAGTTGTCTTTCTCTGCTTGACTTATTTCGCTAAGCATGATACGCTCTAGTTCCATCCATGTTGTCGCAAATGGCAAGATTTCATTTCTTTTGATGGCTGCATAGTATTCCATTGTGTATATATACCACATCTTCTTGATCCATTCATCTGTTGATGGACATCTAGGTTCTTTCCATAGTTTGGCTATTGTGGACATTGCTGCTATAAACATTCGGGTGCACGTGCTCCTTTGGATCACTACGTTTGTATCTTTAGGATATATACCCAGTAGTGCAATTGCTGGGTCATAAGGCAGTTCTATTTTCAACATTTTGAGGAACCTCCATGCTGTTTTCCAGAGTGGCTGCACCAGCTTGCATTCCCACCAACAGTGTAGGAGGGTTCCCCTTTCTCCGCATCCTCGCCAGCATCTGTCATTTCCTGACTTGCTGATTTTAGCCATTCTGACTGGTGTGAGGTGATCTCTCATTTCATGTCTTTTTTGAAAGTGACATTTTCTCATTTCAGGTATCATGCCATTTCTAATATCTGCAGTAAGCTCTGTGATCTAATTGACATAAATCTTGGGATTCAAACTTAAAATCCCAATCAGCCACTAATTTTCTTTCTCATCTTAGTTCATCCATTCCCTGTGCTGCGGCTTCCCTGTTGGTAAAAGGAAGATGGGATCTGTGTCCCTGTTGACCCTGAAGGAATTTGGGGAAGATTTTTGAGTGAATACACTTTAAAGGAGTCCCTCTTAGTTAAGGAAAAGGGAAATTCATCCCTCTGGTCCCTCAGGCCAGAAATCTTGCGGTCGCCCTTGGTACCCTTCTTTTTCTGGCACCTCATGTCTGAGGGGTTGGCAAATCCTGTTAGGTCTACACGGAGAATGTGTCTCAGTGATGAGCCACTTCCCACCCAGTGGCCTGACCCCATCGTCCCTGCTGCCTGGTCTCCTGCCTCCACTCCTGCCCTTTAATCAGACAGACAACACGTAACAAAAATCAGGTCTTGACAGCCTTAGTCTGCTAGGACCGCCACAGCACAGTACCACAGACTGGGCAGCCTAAACAGCAGGAATTTATGTTCTCACAGAGCTCTGGACGCTCAAAGTCCAAGATCTGACTGTCAGCAGGAATGGTTTCCTCTGAGGCCTCTCTCCTTGGCTTGTAGACACTTCTCCCTGGGTCCTCTCGTGGTCTTCCCTCTGTGTGTGTTTGTGTCCTAATCTCCTGCTCTTAAAAAATCACCATTTAGTTAGAACCCCACCCCAACGACCTCCTCTTGCTCAGTCGCTCCTTTAAAGACACTGTCAGGGGCGCGTGGGTGGCTCAGCCTGTTAAGTGGTTGCCTTCGGTTCAGGTCATGATCCCAGGGTCCTGGGATCGAGTCCCGCATCAGACTCCCTGCTCAGTGAGGAACCTGCTTCTCCCTCTCCCACTCTTGTGTTCCCTCTCTCGCTGTCTCTCTCTCTCTCTGTGTCAAATAAATAAATTCTTTTTTAAAAACAAAAATAAAAAAATAAAGACCCTGTCTCCAGAGGCTGTCCACATTGCGAGGTACTGGGATTAGGAATCAAACACATGAGTTTTGAGGGGGACGCGATAACCCATAATCATGTCTGTGCCCAGAATGCTTCTTTGGCCTTCCAGCCCGCTTACGAGTGAAAAGCAAAGAAGGCCAGCATGGCGCGGACCCCTGTCATCTCCCTGACTGGTTCTCCGCGCTGCCCACCCTCGCGCACCACAAAGGCCTCTCGCTGTTCTCGTCGCCTGGGACATGCCGGGTGCCCTCGGACAAAGGGCCTTTGTGCTGACTGTTCCCTCGCTCTAGACTGTTCTTCCCTCACACACACTCAGGCCTCCCTCCCTCACCTCCCTGGGGTCTGTCCTCGGCTGTCACCTCCTCAGGGAGACCCTCCCTGATCTCCCTACTTGACATTAGAACCCTTCTCCCAACACAGCGTGTTCGCCAAGCCCCACCCCTTTATTCTTTTTTGGAGCTTTTTCCCCATCTAACAGCCCATATTGATGGCTTTTCATTTTGCTTATTGCTCTTCTCACCTAATAGAATATATTGTCCACAGAGGTGAGAACTGTTTGGTTCAGGCTTGTATGCTGAGCACCTAGAATGGGGCTTGGCTTACAGTCACGATAGATGCTTAATAAATGTCCGAGTGAATAAACCACCGTGTGAATGAGTGAACGAACGAACAAATGAATGAATGTAGAGTCCTGGGTAGCCGCTGTGCTTGGGTTCTTAATCTACTCCCTGCCGAAAATATTTAGAGTGAACCTGATTGATGGTCTTTGTCCCTGTTGAACTTTGTGTTCTCGCAACACACGCGTTGTATAAATTTTAATGATGGCGGCAAAAACGGGTCTTTAACCCTTTGTGTTTTTCTCATGATCCCGACATGTGGAACACTCCCTGTCTGGAACGCACTCTCCTCTCCTCTCCTCTGCCACGCACCCCGTCTTCGTTTGCAGAGCAGAATTCTACTTGTTTTTCAAGAAACACCATGTCCTCCTGACCCCTTCTCAGATCCCCAGGGGAAGGTCTGCCTCCTTCTGGGCTGTGTCTGTCTGGCCCAATGTTGCGTGTATGTATATTTTCTCTTAGATGGGGGCGGGGACCAGCCTTGTCTTCCCATTCAACATCCTCGTTCCATCCTGGGTGGGACCTGCCATGTAGCAAATACTCAGTAAACATTTATTAAACGAATGCTATTAAGTTCTTCTGAGCATCAAATAGAAAGGTTTTTTTTTTTTTAAAGATCTTATTTATTTGAGAGAGAATGAATGAGAGAGAGAGAAAGCATGAGAAGTGGGAGGGTCAGGGGAGAAGCAGACTCCCTGCTGAGCAGAGAGCCCGACGTGGGACTCGATCCTGGGACTCCAGGATCATGACCTGAGCCGAAGGCAGAGGCTTTACCCCACTGAAAGGTATTTCAATCTAACATTTAATATTTCCTTAGAAATTCCCTTAACTGTAGAATCAAGCTTTAGTCGTGGGTACACTCCCCAGCCGGTTGTTGAGCTGTGTGAATTCTGTTTTTATAGATACTAGAAAAAAGGAAAAATGTCTTCCTTTAAAGTTGCACATCGATCTTTGCTTACCACACTGAGTAATAGCAGACTTGAGTTTAAGATCCTGTAATGTTGATGATGAACTCTACCCCCTGAAGTTCGTTGTACCTTCATTTAATTCTCCGACACCATATTCGTTGTAGACGATGAAATGGGGGAAGTGACCATCCTTGGCTCTCCTAGCAAACTAGGGAGGTGTAGGGTTTCATAGTGGATCATGCAGCTGTCTCCAGTATCCTCCAACTAAGACTAAAAGTTAACTTCCAGAATTTTAGGAATTTACAGAGATCTGAAAAATAAGCACAAGTAGGTGAAAGGTGGGGGAGGGGGGCATCCTGACTAGCGTATTAGCATGGAAGGAGTAATTGAAATCTCTGCATTGGAACTAAAAAAGCAAAAAAATCCACATTTTGTTCCCATTATTCCTCATGTATATCAATAATTGATATATATAATTGATATATCAATATATTGATATATAATTGATATTTTAATTAATATATATATAACGTATTATTAGCCCCAGAGGTACAGGTCTGTGAATCGCCAGGTTTACACACTTCACAGCACTCACCATAGCACATACCCTCCCCAATGCCCATAGTCTGACCACCCAATAATTAATGTTCTTATTTTTTTTAAGATTTTATTTATTTATTTGACAGAGAGAGATCACAAGTAGACAGAGAGGCAGGCAGAGAGAGAGAGGGAAGCAGGCTCCCTGCTGAGCAGAGAGCCTGATGTGGGACTCGATCCCAGGACCCTGAGATCATGACCTGAGCCAAAGGCAGCGACTTAACCCACTGAGCCACCCAGGTGCCCCCAATAATTGATGTTCTTAATACCATTTTATTTTTCACCCACTGAGTTTTGGCTTAGGAAATTTTAAGCAGACATTCAGCCCTACAGAGGATACATTTGCTTACTACACATGGGTCTCAAAGTGGACAGATAAATGTATCTCTGATAAATTCACTTTTCCTCTACCTTTTCCTACCCCTGAGTCCCTCAACAGCTAGAACAGGAAAGTTCTGACACTTAAAAAGGAAGGTACCTGTGTTTCCTTAGCATCTGTAAGATCAGTCAGCAGTTTTTTAGTGAGTGCCTTTCCTGGACCAGGCTGTGTGCTGGACCCTGGGGATACAGCAGTGAACCAGGTTTGGAGGGCTCCTGCCCCAGGGATGCAGACTCTGCCGGCAGCATACACCGGGGGAGTCAGGGCTGGAGGACGGCATACAGTAGGGGGTCAGCTCGGTAGGTGGGATTCAGGGTGGGCTTCTCTGGAGAGCTGCATCTCAGCTGAAATCCAAAAGATGAGGATGATCAGATGAAGAGGGAGAAGAGAAATGAGCAAACATTCTAGGCAGATTCGAGGAAGGAGTGATAGACTGTCTCCAAGTGGTTGGTGAGATTTTTATGAAAAGGCAGGAAGCTGGTAGTCACTCCCCAAGTCTGTAGAAGACCAACCATTGAGAATGAGAGAAATAACACAAGATTGTAATCCGACATACAGAAGAACCCAGGAACCGCTGGAGAGGGTCCGGGAGGTCTTTGAGGCGGCTAGACTAACAGCTGGCTCAGATGTTTCACTTGTGTGTTTCATAAAGGAAAACCAACAGGGGAGATCGTCTGCTCGGGACCTGTCCAACTCAGTAACCTCGTGCGAGATAGGTTGAAGTAGGTTGTTAACTCGACTGTGACTGTTTCTGGAAATAGAATAGCTTTTCCTCTTCCGGGATATTAGTCGTACATCTGTGTTAACAAATCCAGACCAGTGATGGTCAACCAGATGCAGGAAAGTTTCCAAAACCAACTTGAACTCTTTGTAATATTTACTGAATACTGCATGCCAAGTGTTGTGGTAGACCCACAATTAATAACACCACTGGTCTTTCTTAATCATATTATTCCATAATTACTTTTAGACCTTCCAAAGAGCACAGTTCATTTATAATCCTAGTATAAATACATTCCATGGTAACAACTGCTTTTTTTCACGTGGCCTCTGGGGCCATAGGAAATTCTAAAGAATAATTCCTGGTCATGAATTAGATGATTTCCAAGGTTTCTCGTCGCCATAACAATCTCATTATTGGGTTGGCTTGTGCTAAGAACGCTTCTGTCTGCAAATCAGTGTTTGGTGGTGATAAGCCTTGGTGCCTTGGTGGCCTGGCAAGAATGAAACCAAAGACCCAAATGTCATTGGCTTGTGTAGTAGCATCTGTTCAAAGCAGCTCAGGGTTTTGTTCATGTCTGTGAACCCACATACGTACTTAAATGAAACGCGTTTCCACAGAAGGATCCTCTTTCTTGTATCAGTGACCATTTGTCCTTGACCTCTTGAGGCCAGAACGTCAATTTCTTACTTTAGGTCACTTCTTTGATGGTGATGCATGTATTTAGCTCTAAGTGGCTGCAGGTTGATATTGTTTTATAATGTGACTGTTACTTCCAGTGCTGTGATGCGACTTCAGTGCAAGGTGATGTCACCATGAGCAGGACAGATCTTCCCCACTAAGGTGATGAGCAAACTGCTCAGGGGTGGGTTAAAATGAGACTGTACACACCACTAACATCTTTTGAAGTCTTAAGAGGATGAAAAAAGGCAGCATATTTTCAAAAGAAGGAGAATCTGCTCCTGAATTCCTATATGCATCGGTAGAAAACCTGCTCTTGCCCAATGCGTGACTGTTGATTTTTGATCGTCTCAGAACCGTTGTCCAGAAAGATTTTTCAGGCCAAAAATAACCAAAACACCAAAGGAAGCGTTTTTAATAAATTCATGGATAATATCCGTAACGACTGGTTTATGATGAATGGTTCCTGCTTAAGCGCACCCCTAGTTAAAACAACCATCATCTTGGGACACCTGGGTGGCTCAGCTGGTTTAGCGACTGCCTTGGGCTCTGTTCATGACCCATGAGTCCCGGGATCAAGTCCCGCATCGGGCTCCTGCCTCAGCGGGGAGTCTGCTTCTCCCTCTGACTCTCCATGCTCTTGTGCCCTATCTCTTATTCTCTCTCTCTGATAAATAAAATCTTATATATAAAAATAAAATAAAACAGCAACCACCAACATTGACATTTACGGAGCACACTGCACCAGCACTGAGAAAGCCTGTGAGGTGGGCAGCTGGGTTCCTCCATTTAACTGGAGAAGCCCAACCTAGATGTCCAGCGAGTGAGGGGCCCTGCTGGTCTCAAACACAGGTCTCCTTGCCGTGCATCCTGCCTCCTGGCACCACCACCCAGCCAAGCATGATCTAAGCATGGCCGTGCTGGTGTGGAGGGCTGAAGTTCTGGGAGGAAGCCACCAACTGCTGGGCTCCTCTATCAGAGCTGGAGAGGGCCGTGGGTCACACTCTGTGTGTCTTACGGTTTTATGTCTCATCCCATCCTCAGACAGGACTTCAGTAACGTGGGTCCCTGGCCCTTGGAAAGGGCAGAGGAAGGGTTATGAATGAATTAATTTAAATTCATCACCACTACTGGGAAAAAAAAAAATCTCAAAATGCATTCTCGACTCAGGAAGGCTCGGTGCTCTGCTCTATATAGAGAAGAGCATAGTTTCCTGCTGACTAGAGTCCAAGAGAAAAACAAAAGCTCTAATGTTGAGTTTCTTATCTTAGAAGGCCATAATAAAATACACAGTGCGTGCCTGCTGGCCTCAAATGAGGCTGATTAACTGTTTTCTTGGATCTCAGTGCTTATTTCTGTCATTCTTCAGCCTCAGGCACTGTAGTTCGTAGCATAATTTCTCACACATTTTTGGTCTCCAAGAAGAAAATTGTTCTCTCTCCCCTCTGAAAACTCTCTTTATAACTCGTGCGCATCCCATCACAAAAGCTGTTCCCCTGGAAGTTTCATTTCATTTTCAGTGTTATATTTGTAGATAATAAAGTTCCTCTGTCCTCTGAGGAAATTAATGTCTTTTTAAAAACTTTAACAAGCAGTGCCTCTGAAATCCGCAGCCAGAAAGCAGTATCTCTTTATTACACGTCTTTCTTTAGAAAGGATGACGAAATGGTGCTCAGGTTTTTTTCAAGAAAGATTAGGATTTAAAATAGTGATTTTTAATTTCAAAAATTGGCCCCAATTTCCTAAAAGAGTATCAGAGGGGTTTGATAACCTATAATCCCCCACCCGTGGTTGAGGCCCAGGGCCCTGCCTTGCCTCTGTTACCACGTGACAGAGTGTGATGCTACAAAGCTCTCTTGGAAAGAGACCAACTGCTGTCCTGAACCTGGATTGTGGTAGATGTTTTGGCATTCATTTCTCTATGAATTATTAAAAGTAAACTGCCTCTCCCTCACTAGTAGTAACCATGATAGGTTATAAGATAGTTGCTTAATTTTCAAAGTCGAGGGCTTCCTTAGAAACATGCAACTATTTCAATGGTAGGAATATGGCGGAGGGGAGGGGGTTGGAAATCTGAGGGGCACCTTTGTGCTCTCAATCTGTGTGTCTCCTACTTGGCTTAGTCATGTCTAAAAGGAGAGTTGAATTTTCCAAAGAGAACACTTGCTAAATGTTTTTCTTGATGGAGACAGGACTGAGGGAGCGTATAAAGCTTTTCACATCTATGATATGTCATGGTAAAGAAGAGAGTTTAGAATGTATGCTTTTACAGATTTACGACTGCCCTTTTACTCTCAAGCTTTTCAGAATTTTTCTGTTTTTACTGCGTCTATTCTAAGTGGTAGCCATCCTGTTTCAGGTATATTTTTCTTTATTCTTCCCTGTTGGTTCATTTTTTTCCACAAAGGAAATTATCCTTTTTGGTCAGTGAGGACAAAACAGACTCCACATCCTCGTGGGCTTACCTTTTAGGGGGAGGAGACCCCATGAATGTGTAAAGTGTGGTGAAATGCGGAGGGGGTACGGAGGAAAAATAAGGCGGGGAAATGAGGAGTTGATGGGGAGACTTTTCTGTCCTCCATAAAATAGGTTATTAATGTGGCCACAGTAAATGCACGCGGTTCCCCCTTTTCAGTGCCAACCCTCCATGATTCACAGTTGGATTTTTCAGCCTACTAATTAGGGTCTCCCCTCTCTCGTACCCTGTTCTGTCTGTGCATCCACTCACCACCAGCCCTGTGCTATGCACGCTAAGACCATTATACTACCTGAATCTAGAATTCAAACCTGCCTCTCTGTTCCATAATGGCCTCTAGCCTTGGGGCTCTTCAAAGCCAAGTTCATAGCAAAAAAGCAGTTGGGTTCTGTGAGCATCTATTGTCCTTGCTTTGTGCCAATTGCATTTCTTAGCACGTCCGTGTACCAGAAAATCCTAGTCATCGAGGCTTCTCTGGGAGAAGGCAGCATGGTTGGTGGAAAGGACACCGGCTCTGCAGTGAGAAGACCCAAAGCTACTTGCCTGCTGTCATCACAACCACCCTTCCCTCATGTTCTCAGAAGCATAGCGCCCTCCTCTGTAAAATCAAGATAATAGCAGTACCCTTCCTCACACTGCACATTCTGGTGGAGAGTCCATGAGAAGATAAACATTTTCAAAACACTCTTATAGGACCCTTAAAGGACCCCGTGTGTTAGCTATTGTAGTAGCTTTGAAAGAAGCCCACCTCCTTCACCCTGTGCCCTGGAGCTCCTGGTCTATGTAATTAGTAGAATGGAAATACTCCAAAATGGCACAGCGATCCCACGTCTCGTGAATATCATGGAATGCTCATCCCTGCGATATTTGCTGGGAAAATTACATCATCCGGAGCTAGTTAGATGGAGAACAGAATCTCCTCTTTCTCCTTCCCCTGAAGAATAACGCCTGTGGCGTTTATTTAAATCCATTGTAGTACGTCCTATAAGAAGAAATCTTCTAGACTCCATCTCGCCCAACTACCTTACCTTACAAGATGGCCTAACTCTGGGCAGTCTTATTGGAAGTAGCCTGACAGGTTGTGAATGTAGAATTGGAAAATGCAATGACCTTAATTAAGCTCTTGCACCTGTTCCATGCTCCCGCAGTCCTGAGATGGAGGGTACCGTGGGTACCATGGCATCCTTCCTAGCAGAAACCTCTGTGCCTTATCTATTTGGGTTATTTTCTTAGGGAAAAACTTTCGGTTGCAATTTCCAAAACCTTAATTTTCCCCTTCATTAGGCTATTTTCTATACAACAGCAAGACTGCAAAGGTCACAGGGTGGTTATTTTCGTGAATTCAACGGTGGGAAAACACAGGGTGGCCTAGCCTGATTCCAGGGGACGTCAGTTCAAATATTTGACTGACTTTTCCATCCGTTCCAAAAACATGCACACAAATGGGGCTGGGAGATGAGGAGCATTGATAATCAGCCTCTGTCTGCGACGCTCATGGTCAGTGGGGCGGGGAGGAGGTGCTCAGACTTGTAATCATCACATAATGCGACAGATGCCATAACAGAGCTGGGAGCCAAGCTGGAAGCACAGGGAAGGGCCTGGTGTCCGTTGGAAAAATCGGAAAAGGCTGCTCGGAAGAACTGGGATCTGAGCCATCCCTGAAGACTGGGGGATGTCCCAGGCCAAACTCTGAGAGGATAGTTCCGAGCCTGAGCGAGGGCAGGAGCAGAGAGAGGAGACAAGAAGTCTCCCAGGGTGTCTGGGAAGCAGCAAGTGGCCCCGTGCAGCTGGAACGCTGGGCATACGGTGAAGAAAGGAGACAGACCAGATTGACAGAAATGTGGAGCCATCGTGTGATTTGCCCCCGTGTCCATGCGGGAGGGGCTGGAGATCATCAGGCTGACAGTGAGACCCTTCAAAGGTCTTAACGGGGAGAATGACACGATCAGATCTGTTTGACAGCCGTAGAGAGGGCGGAGAAGGGAAGGTTCTGGAAGAAGAGAGAGTTCAGAGCCATACCAGGGATTCTGCTTCTGCGTGGGCGCAGGTATTGTGACATCAGTAAGAGATGAGGTTCTGCAGTCCCTCCTGCCTGAGTCCAGTCGTGTCTGCACCGCTCCAGCTGTGACCTTGGCCATGTGCCTCGCTTTTCCTCTCCGAGACAAGGGGATAAGAGTAGTACCTCTCCAAAAGGGCTGTTGTCGGGCTTTCCTGAACCGATGCATGGCATGGGATGAGCAATTACAATGTTAATGTTTGTCCTCTTTGCGTGCGGCAGTGCAGTAAGAGTCAAGGAAGGCTGGGTGAGAGGCTTGGGGTTTACCTGCAGTTTTCATTCCCAGTCAGCTACTGGGGAGAGGAACAGTGAGCTCAAGCCGCAGGCAGCGAGCTCCGTTTGAATTCCAAGCAAACTCAGGGCTTCATCCCCAGGAGTTTTGGTGCGAATGATCCAGAATGGATCGTATTACATGAGTCAGCTTTTCCTCGGGGAGTGTGACAAGTACTCCGGAAGGCATGGTGACTCAGGCCACCAGAGTGTCATTTTGGAGATCACTGACCCGGGCAGCAAGGGGAGGACAGCCGGTGTGCTCAAGAGTGCGCTGGGAGCTCTCGCTTCAGTGGGGAAGCCGCTCGGGGACGGGAGCAGGGGAGCCAAGAATTGACTCGGCGGAAGCCAGACATCAGTGGATCCTCAGATCCCCTGAGAATCCGCCTGAAACATAACAAGTCAGGCACTCAGGAGAAAAGATCTGGAAGGTTCCTAATCCAGGGAAAGCCGCAGATTCCCGACAGTCAATGCCAAGGTTGCTTCGGGAGACACTCAGATGGCACAACACTGGGGAAGAAGCACGGAGTGAAACTGTCACGGATATTCTAGGCCAGTGTCTCCCAAAGGGGCAGTTCGGCCCCCGCAGGACATTTGGCAATGTCTGGTGATATTTCCGGTCACGGCAGTTGGAGGACGTACTGCTGGTCTCTGGTGGGGAGAGCCTAGGGATGCTTGCTGAACAACCTGCAAAGCACAGGACAGACCTGCACCCGGAAGAACCATCTAGCCCAGATGTTCATCACGCTGAAGTTGGCAAAACCTGGTCTAGGCCATTATTTAACCAAAATGTGATACATGCAGTTGTTGGTAGTCCACAAGTTCCGTGCAGAACTTTCTATAACTAGGTGGCTCAGTGTGTTAAGCCTCTGCCTTCAGCTCAGGTCATGATCTCAGGGTCCTGGGATCGAGCCCCGCATCGGGCTCTCTGCTCAGCAGGGAGCCGGCTTCCTCCTCTCTCTCTGCCTGCCTCTCTGCCTACTTGTGATCTCTGTCTGTCGAATAAATAAATAACCTTTAAAAAAAAAGTGTTAATTATCGTACTTATTTTAACAGAAGTTATAAACACATAGAATAATTAGTGCAGAAGACCTAGGATGACAGAGATCATGCTTAAGATGAGGCCACAATGGTGTTTGTTCCTTTAAACACTGACTTAAAGACACAAAGCCGAAAATAGCAGCACGCACACACAAAGGTGAGCGTGGGCGTGAGGGCAGTTAGGAAAGATCAGTTTAAGCCAGAGGTCAGAAAACTCAGTTGTTTCTCTGTTGACTATATTCCCCGTGCTGTACCTTCATGCCCGTGACTACTTCATTCCCTAAGTGGAGGCCTGTGTCTCCCTCTCCCCTTTGTGCTTGTGCCCAGCCCCCCCATGCCCTCTGGCAGCCGTCAGTGTGTTCTATGTATGTATGGGTCTGGTTTTGTTTGCTTCTTTATTTTGGTTTTTAGATTTCCCATGTACGTACAACCACGTAGCATCCGTCTTTCTCCTTCTGACTTAGTTCACTTAGCGTCATACCCTCTATGTCCATCCATGGTGTTGCAAATGGCAAAAAATATCTCATTCTTTTTTATGGTCGCACGATATTCCGTTGTATCTACTACATTCTCTTTATCCACTCATCCGTCGGGGGCACCTGGTTGCTTCCCTGTCTTGGTTAGTGTAAATAATAATGCAATCAACATAGGGGTGCATGTATCTTTTCAAAATAGTGTTTCCATTTTCTTCCTGTAAATACCCAGTAGTGGAATTCCTAGATCGTAAGTAATTCTGTTTTTAATTTTTTGAGGAACCTCCCTCCTGCACCCGCTTGCATTCCCACCAACTGTGGACAAGGGTTCCATTTTCTCCACATCCGCCCCAGCACTTATTATTACTATTTTTGGCCATTTCTTGTCTTTTTTGATGCTAGCCATGCCAACGCGTGAGGTAATATTGTGGTTTCGACCTGCATTTCTCTGATGATGAGCGATGTCGAGCATCTTTTCATCTGTCTGTTGACCATCTGGATGTCGTCTTTGGAAAAATGTCTACTTGGGTCCTCTGCCCATATTTTAATTGGATTATTTGGGGTTTTGGTACTGAGTTGTATAAGTTCTTCAAATGTTTTGGATATTAACACCTTATTGGATCGGCTTCTGCATGTGTCTTCTCCCATTCAATTGGTTACCTTTTTGTTTGACGGATGGTTTCCTTTGCTGTGCCAAAATCTTTTTATTCTGGTGTAGTCCCAGTAGTTTAATTTTGCTCTTGTTTCTGCTGCCTTAAGAGGCATAGCTAGAAAAATGTTGCAAAGGCCAAAGGGAGTCCTGCCTGTGCACTCTTCTGGGATTTTTACGATATCAGGTCTCACAATTAGGTCTCTAACCCATTTTGAGCTTATGTTTGTGTATGGTGTAAGAAACTGGTCCAGTTCCGTTCTTTTGCATGTCGCTGTCCAGTTTTCCCAGCAGCGTTTATCAAAGAGATGGTCTTTTCTCCATTGTATATTCTTGCCTCCTTTGTTGTAGATGAACTGACTGCATAAGCATGGGTTTATTTCTGGGCTCCCTGTCCTGTTCTGTGGATCTATGTGTCTGTTTTTGTGCCAATACCCTACAGCCTTATAGTATATCTTGAAATCTGGGATTATGATCCCTCCAGCTTTGTTCTGCTTCCTCAAGATTACCTTGGCTTTTCGGAATCTTCCATGGTTCCATATAAATTTCAGAAAACATTTTCTGAGAGTTGAGATAGTTAGGATTTGAGGCTCCGTTGCAATGCCTCAACTCTGCCACGTTGGAGCAAAAGAGACTAAGACAGTCAACACGACGAGGTCAACAGATGAGTCAACAGAGGAATCGTCCAATGAGTCCGTTCACCATCCTGATGATTACAATGCAATGTCTGAGCCGAATCCTCTAAACTCGGTGCCCAAGGGCAGCCTGATGGTGGCAAGGTCAAACACTGTTACCTACCCTGGTTAGTAAGATTTAAAATACTTATATAAAGTAATAATACTCTCCTTTACACATTGCCTCCACCTTGCATGTGTACAGTGAGTGCGGTTTGTGACTAATCAAAGTACACAGTCTTACCAGTATCCCAATTCAATTTTTAGGTATAGCATATTGAAACAGGATGGGCTCAAGTTCCAGCTCCCTTCTTTACTACCTGTGTCCTCACGAGCCTATTCATTGTCCTCCAAGAGCCTCAATTTCCTGCTTAATCAAATGAGGATAACGACATTTCTCCTGCAGAGTTGTCATAAAGATGAAATGAGATGTTGGATATAGAAGTTTCTAGAACAAAAAAAAAAAAAAGAAGTTTCTAGAACAGCAGACAACACAACCAATAAACGTTCCCTTTTTTCATTCCCTCCATGCCTGCTCTGTCCCAGTTCTTCTGCCTATTTGATAAAGAGGCCCTTTATGTCATTAAGCCATTGACGAAAGTGCCCGCCAAGTCAGGGGCACCCACAGGACGGCAGGACACACATCACAAGCACCTCCCTGAACTTAAAAAAAAAAAAAAATTCTTAATACTCTGTGAAAATGATTTGCCAGCCCCTTAGAAAAGCACCTAAATCTCAGGGATTCCAGTCCATATTCACTCAGAAAAATAATCAAAGATGACTGAGCGTCTGCTCTGTGTCAGGAACAGTGGTGGGCATCTGCTCCAATGCTACAAACAACAGTAAGACCCGGTCCCTGACCCTCCGGGAGGCTCCGGCTTGGTTGAGGACAGGAGGCAGCAAGCGAACAGATGTTCACAACGTTCACAATGGTGGAGTCTCTGGAGAACACGGGCAGAAGCTTGGCCTGGGACAGAGGATTGACAGATAAATTGAAATCAGCACAGCGAGGGAGGGAGGGAGCACATTCCCAGCTGATGCCTGTAACGCCTTGTTGCCTGGGACCAAGGGGTACGTGGCATGGGGACATTCCATCGCTGGGAAGGGGGCCTTGAGCGTGGGTTTAATAATAGGGGTCAGCTTGTGCAGGGGGTTGCGCGTCCTGCTGTGCGGGAACTGTTCCTCGTAGGACGATGGCTTTTACTTCCCTTCAACAGTGAGACCTTTCCTGGAGAGCAGATCTGCTAAGTGACAACTCCATTAGAGAAAACCAGCCTTTCCTAAGACTGATACTTGGCGAGGTGTCCCCCTTCCTGCCTGCAGCCATGCGGGTGGAGGCCAAATGTAATCAGGCACTACGTTCACGTTCACGTCGATTTAGTTCTTGGCCTTGACTAGTACAGCTCATAAGGCGTTAACGGAATTTCCTATTTGTGTCACTCTCGGAGCACTGGTTCTGTGGACTGGGTGGGTCTTCCGAGTTCTCATGGGCGAAGGAACGAGGTCTGGGTTTTAGCAAGTTGCCCTGACAATGGTGTGAATCGTCCAAGGCCGAGAGTGTCTAGAATCCCCTTGGAAGGTCGCTGCTATCAGTAACAGGACAGGGCCTCATTCATGAGCACACCCACGGGCCCCTCCTGGGCACCAGCCCTGCTGTAAAAGTAGGATTACCCGATTTTGCCCCAGGAGACGGGGGCTCAGAGAGGTTAATTACATCATTGGCCCAATGTGAAGATTTGATAGTACGTGGCAAAACGTGCACTCCGATCTGTGTCTTGACCCCTCAGACCGAGGTCCCATAATAACCTTTCCAGCCTGCGCTCAGCTGACTCGTCTCCTCTCGCCGTTGGAGACAAGTCTTGGCTCACCCGTTACCCGATGGGTGGGATTATCTGGGCGTTTGTCCTTCACCCCGCGCCTTCCCTGACGTACAGTTGGCAGCCGGCAAATATTTACGCATCAGACCCTCTTGGCGGATCCACCTGGCTTCCCGGGAAATGCGTTTTTTGTCCTTGTGGTAAATCAGACCTTCTCTCCCCTGCTCGAGTCGTACTTGAGGCGGATGATATGCTTGGCCCGGCGAGGCCTTCAGGTGTGTCTGTGGAGCCGCGGTGGCAGGTGTGAGCCATCCATCAGGCCACCACAGCCTTGTGGAACAGGGGCCCGGTCATGGTGATCAGCGAATGCCTGCTGATCACCTCAAGGCCTCACTCTGGCCCTGTGTCTGGGAAGGAGGACAAACCACCCCCTCCTGTTTACCCCAGCCTCGCTGTGAGGCTGATTTTTCTTCTTTCTTTGCATACTGTTCCTCCTTTCTCTGTCCTCTTGAGACCGTGTGGAACCTTCTAGCTTAAGGAATTCCTATGCTCTCTCGTGTCTAATTTTGTTTGTTTGTTTCTTTGTTTTGGGGCTCCAAAGAGTCTTCCGGCCACCCAGGAACATCTAGGGCTACGTTCCACGCCTCACTCCTACCTGTCCCATCCCCAGCTCTGTGGCTTGGTTTTGTTAGTTAAACTATCCGGGAGAGGAGAAGACAGGGGGTGACGCAAGCGTGGGCTGGCCGTGCAGCGAGATTTGTCCCTCTCCCGTGTCTACTTCCCTTCGTTCTCGGTGTAGGAATCTGAGTGCACCTGGAAGGCAGCTTCTGCCTTGCGGAAGAGAGGGCCACCTGATCGGGGGGACGGTAAGTCCCCATCAGCCAGCTGTCCTTTCTGGCACCCCTCGCACGCTCCCCCCACCTGCCCTCACTGCCCTTGATACGGAATCCGGCGGGAAGTGGACCCGTCACATGGGTCATGGCTCATAAGATGCTCTGTTTTTGTAACTCTGGGTCGTACTCTTGCTCAGCCGTCGAAGGGTTTTTAAGTTGATTGAGCTCATTGCCTAGAAGCTCAGAGCTCGTAATGTGTTAACTAGATTTTCCATTTGTGTCACCGCAGAGTTATGTGCCAAACACACAGACAAAAACAGCTCTTTGGAAACAATGGGAGGAAGAAAGTTAATTGAATTTAAATTAGACACGGCGATAATTTGAAGTGTAATGAACGTTTCAGAGGAGACTATCATACACTCATATGTCACGAGGAAAAGTTTTCTTTTGGATAAGATACGCTAATGTAAAACGTATTGATACATAGTGTCACCTAACCTCCCCCGCCCCTCCCTTGTGAATGTCAGACACTCTGGGATGGGAAAATGCAGCGAGTCACCTATGCTTAGAAATTCCTTAAGTGGAAGATATAAGTGCCATTTGCAGTTAGCCTGAAGAAGAATTATAAAATTTCAGTGTGTTTCTGCCTCCATTTTCCTTGCTCGACTTCATTTAGAGCCTGTCATAAAAAGAATTCTAAATTGCTAGAGGGGACCTAGGAGAGACTCTGTTTAAAAAATATATATATATATGATGATAATAATAGTAATAATAATGTTTTCTTTATTTTTGAGACATGTTTTCTAGTTTCCCTATAGTGCATTTATATGGCTTTTAAAATGAAGCAAACCATTTTTAATTAAAATGTATTTTTTTACATCTGAGTTGTTTCACCTTAAGAGGTAAAACCAGGAACATCATCATCATTGCCTTCTGGAAAATTAACCTACAAAAAAATCTAGACTGACATGACCTGTGGCAGCTAAGAGTCTGATACAGTCCTTGGGAGAGAAATCCCTCCAACTTCTCCATGACCCCATCCACCACGATGGTCACACACGTGTCTCCAGCCTTAGGGCCCCCTCTCTGCTCTTTTTCTGCCTCTCCATCCATGACATGTCGAACAGTTTATCCCACCCCTGCCCCACCAGCTCTGCTGTGTAGCTTTGAAAGCCAGAACCTCGGGCATTATCTTTCTTTTTTGGATCTTGGACTCTGCTCTCCAGTGAGTGCTTTTACTCCTCGCATGAAACGTGGGTGGCCAACAAACACTCCTTTGACATTTGTAGATGTTGGTCTTAACCATAAATGTTCCTGGAATTCAAATTCATTTTTAAAAAATTCTGGTTTTTTTAATTGTGACAAATGCACCAGAACCCCTCCCCCCCCCAAAAAATTTAGCATCATAACCATTTTCAAGTTGCATTTGAGAGGATTGAGTACGTCCACACGGATGTGTGAACTTTACCCCCCAATGATCCCTCGGGAAGCTCTGCTGCCCTGAAAGGTTTCGCCGTGAGATGGGAAAGGAGGTATCAATTGCCCAGTGGACCCTTTGTCTCCTAGGATGGAGCAGGTGACTTTTAGAAAGATCCTGCTGCGTTTATGAGGCATTGGGCGACATTAACATCCTCTCTCCCGCTCCTCTCCCAACAGCTCCGAGCAGCGGGTCCCCTGTTCCACTTCTTACCACAGCTCCGGTTTGCATTCGGGTGACGGTGTCTCCAAGGCGGGACCTCTGGGCCTTCCGGAGATAAGACAAGTGCCAACTGTTGTGATTGAATGTGATGACAATAAAGAAAATGTGCCTCATGAATCAGACTACGAAGACTCTTCTTGCCTGTACACGAGAGAAGAGGAGGAGGAGGAGGACGAGGATGACGACAGCTCGCTGTACACCAGTGCGTACACCGCGGCGTGCCGCCAAACGAGGGGGGTGCTCAGCGGGGAGACCTGCCCCTGCTGCCCCATGCTCTGGCTTCCAGTCTGGGCAAAGGTCACAGGGCAGCTCAGTTAGGAAAATGAAAGGGGCCAAGGTCCTCCAGACATCACAGCACCAAAAAATTGCAACGCCGTGTGGCCACGTCTCATCTCTTGGTTGACTTTTTCTGTCTTTGATTCCCTTCCTGGGGAATCCAACCCCCTTCCTCAAAAAAAAAAAAAAGGGAAGGAGGGACCCTAAAACTCAGTTCCAGTCTGCAGAATTCTCAAAGTACTGACCGTTGTGTATGCAACAAATCATTTTTTAACCCACATCCACAACTCTAGAAGGCTTGACTTTAACTTTCGTATTTAAGGACTTTACATGTGTGCAGGCATGAGGGAAATCATGAAAAAGTAAAGTTCAAAATCTGGTGTAAAAATAATTAATTTTAGTTCAGTGATTACAGACTGATTATTTGGTCAACAATTATTTTTTTTTTAAGATTTTATTTATTTAGGGATGCCTGAGTGGCTTGGTTGGGCTGCTGCCTTCAGTTCATGTCATGATCTCAGGGGTCCTGGGATTGAGTCCCGCGTCAGGAACCTGTTTCTTCCCCGGCCTGCCACTCCTCCTGCTTGTGTTCTCTCTCTGTCTCTCTGGCAAATAAATAAATAAAATCTTCTAAAATTTTTTTTGTATTTATTTGGAGAGTAAGTGCAAGCAGGGGAGGGGCAGAGGGAGAGAGCGTCTTAAGCAGACTCCATGCAGAGTTTGGAGCCCAAAGTGGGACTCGATCCCACGACCCTGAGATCTGGACCACAGCAGAAACCAAGAGTCAGACACTTAACTGTCTGAGCCACCGACGTGCCCCTATTTGGTCAACTTTTTCATGAATTTACATAATAACCACCTTATGCTGAGTATATACTGTGTGCCTGAGAATGCGCTGAGATTTTATTCTGTTCCGTGCATCTCACAACACCCAGAGACGTGGATGCTGTCGTCCCGTTTCACAGACAAGGGAAGAACGTGGAGAGGAAAGGGACGGGCCCAGAGCCTCACATCTAAGGGGCAGCGCTGGGATGGGACGCCGACTAGGTCTCCTTCCAAGGCCCTTGTTCTAAAACCAGTGGAGGCAGAGAGAAGCCTGGCACTAGAATAAAATCCGAAGGAATCCCTCCCCCGCCACATGCTACTTCCCAGTCTCTCCCTCTTGCTTTGCCGGTGCCAGGCTTCAGATCGCTGGCTAAACTGGAGAGCTCGGGAGAGGCCTGGTCAACAAGCAATGAATGAGATGATCAAAATAACGTCGAGGAGAGAGACCCATAGAGGGGCCACCAAAGCCCAAGGGACCCACGACCAGGACCCACACTCAGCCTCCGCTCCCCGTTTCCCACCCGGAGAATTGAACGTTTCCCGGCCTCGGCCTCACTGACATTCAAGCAGAAAATTCTTCCTTGTGGGGGCTGCCCTGTGCATTGCAGGGTGTTCAACAGCCCCCCTGGCCTCTGCCCACTAGATGCCAGGAACACCCCCCCCCACCACACCCCAGTTTTGACACGCACAAAGTATCCCTAGACTCGCCCAAGGGTTTCTGGGCAGAGGGCAGGGGGTGCAGAATCATCCCTGCTTGAGAACTGCGGATTTCTCCCAGACGTCAGAAAGCCCCACTCTCTGTTCAATCCCAGAGTGTTGCTGTTTCCGTGACCTCGCTTCCGCTGCAGCCCCAAACGCACCCCGCTTCGCCCAGCCGTCCCTCCCTTCGCACACCCCCAGCTCCGCTCCAGCTGGCCTCTTGTCTCCCGAGATGGCTGGGCTCGCCTGTCCTCTCTGAGCCTTCCCCCTGCAGATGGCCTCCAGCTGCTGCCTGTTTCGGGTGACCCCAGTCCCACGGGTGCCAACCCCTCCTCTTTGAAACTCCCTATAGCCGCCGCCCCCCCCCCAAGGCCCGTGGCCACCCTCTGCCTTGTGTTCAGTTGCACTCCACAGCCCGGCCAGCCCTCCTTTGTGATGTTGCCTGCCTGCTGGGGTTCCTGGGGAGCAGAGAGCCCATCAGAGCCTCCCCGTGTGCCCCTCACATGCCTAGGACAGCGCTAGGGATAAAGAACATGCTGGTCGCGGGAGCTCTATCAGTGAACGCTCTGAGTAAGGCCTTCGCCACCCCCAGGAGTAAAGCCCCTGGTGTCTGCCTGCCTGCTTTTCACCTCGGGGCCCACTGCTGGCCACGTGGAGCCCGGGCAGCTGGGGGTCAGCATTAAGGGCTTGTTTCTCCCTCCCGCAGCCTCCCTGGCCATGAAGGTGTGCAGGAAGGACTCCTTAGCCATCAAACTCAGCAACAGGCCCTCCAAGCGGGAGCTCGAAGAAAAGAACATCCTTCCCAGGCAGACGGACGAGGAGAGGCTGGAGCTGAGACAGCAGATCGGCACCAAGCTCACCAGGTAGGACAGCGCGACGGGCCGTCCCGTGGACCCGAGTAGAGCTCGCTCTCCATCCCCGGGTTGGTCTCCCGGTGTCTTCCTGCAGGGAATGTCGCTGTAAAACGTTCCGGGTCTCTTCCCACCGTTGCTCTTATAGTCCCTTCCCCTTCACGCAGCCACATCTTGGAAATTTTCCTTGAATAAAAGCTCTGGGAGAAGCCAAAGGGCAGGTTTCCGGGGAGAATAACCACCTGGAAAAAAGCAGTGGCCAGGATGACCCACATATACACGGGCGTTGTGGTTTGGTGAAGTTCATTGCCGTCAGAGAAGCACGATGTCCGCTGTGCTGTGTGACCGGATGAGGCCTATGGGGATCGTGCCTCGTCAGCACCCTGTGAGCCTTCCTGAGTGGTTGGCTTTATGTGCAGTTAGGACAGACCGGCTTCGGGCATGGTGTCCTATGAACGCATTGAACACCGGACGCATGTGTTTAGAACCTCAGGCACGTGTGCGTGGTATTAGCCAACATTCGCGGAGCACTTACCCTTTGCCTGCCATTCTTCCAAAATTTTACATGTAGTAGATCATTTCCTCTTGGAGCCTCCCTGTGAAATGGGCATTCGTGTGCCCATTTCACAGAGGAGGACCCCGGGTGTAGAGCCCTGTAGTGACCGCCTTCCTTCTGCGCCAAATGACTCTGGAGCGCCCCCTCCTGACCAACAGTGTTACGCCCCCTCCCCTCTGGTCTAACCGCTGTCACAAGGAGCCCGTCCTTGGTGACAGGCACTGTGACAAGGTTTGGAGCTGCTCTCTGCCTCTTTTTAGTGGGACAGCCTCAAGTAAGTCACTTGTTCTCTCTGCCTCTGTTTCCGCATTTGTAAAATGGGAGTTGTAAGGCTTCAGAAACATAAGGAAAGCATTTCAAGCCATCCCCAGTCCATAGTAACCACTCCGTTACGCTCCCAGCAACCCCAGGCAGGGGCTTTCATTATCTTCCCAAGTACAGGTGACGAACGTCGTGCCTCGAGAGCTCCCAGAGGTGTAGATGGCGTCCAGCAGCGCCCTGGTGTCCTCCCCTCCCCCCGACTTAGACCCTCACCAAGGGGCCCCTTCTGTCCCTCAGTTAACTTGGTTTTGTCCTGGAGGACGCTGTTTTGATGGTACCAGCCAGTGTAAACGTTCAGCACAGACGGATGATTAGATCTCGTGTTATGCAGACTTTAGAGCCCTAGAACGACGATCTCTACCCTCCTGTTGCACGCGCACACACACACACTCATGGGACATGGTGACGTGTCCACACTTCAGTGATCCATATCTCTCTTCTGACTATGGTGACGGCTACTTAAGCAGCGTCCTGGAGAGCCTGTCCCATTGTTGGGCGGTTAAGCACTCTTCCTTCTATGGGCCAAATCTGTCCCGCAGCTCTTCCCCGCGGTCCCGTCCTCTTCCTCCAACCAGGACTCAGAGCCGCATCACTATTGCCATGCCTCTCGGAGACAGTGACCCTCCTCTCCCAGGATCAAACCCGATCTCCTTTCTGGGCACGGGCTGGGTGGGTATAGCTTTGGGCTGCTTCTAGAACCTGCCTGCTCAGTTTTAAACCTGACACAAAAAGGGCTGTCTTTTAGGGGGTGAGGGAAAAGAGCAGGAGCCGCTCCTTGACCCCAACCATCTTCTCCAAGTGCGGCTCCCCGCACCCTTGGTCAGGCTTCTCTCCCCTTCATTCCTGCTTCCCCAGCTTTGCTATAGAACAAGCAGAGCCCCAAGTATGTGAGGGCGAAATGGAAGAATTCTCGGTGGGAAGTGAGCTGAGGGAGTGGGGTCAATGGGGAGAGAAGGAAAGACGGGACATGCAGAAAGCAGGCTCGGACTGGCCTCCTGGCTTATCCGTTGTAGAGCTGTTCCACCTGGAGGTAACTGACAAAACAGGCCACTGATGTCCCAGGACAGACTCCTGAAAGGGAGATGGTACCCAGCTTCTCATGCCTGAACCCCCATTCCCATAGTGCCGCCACGACTGGCTGGCAGTGGCGGGGACAAGACCGCAGGTGGGAAGAGATAGACCATGCACGCGCCGGAAGAAACTCTCCACGTTTGAAGCCTCATCTCAACCCTTCCTCTTCTAACAACCTTCAACTCTGCTTGGAAAATTCCAAAAATCTACTGGTTACTGTTCCCAAATCTCTTGCACCCCGGTCATGGCCTGGGGGAGAAGGAGGGGTGTCGGGAGGGCCGTGTTGGGCACATTCAAGGCGTTTGAGCTGGCTTACATCCTTGGTCCGAATTCCCCTTGTCTTTGTTCAGTCTTCCAGCTAGAGAGTTTACTCCCTCAGGGCCAGACCCCAGACGTCTCCAGCCGGACTGTAGAAAGTGGGTCTGAAAGAGAGGATGTCGAAGTGTTTAGCGGGTTGTCCAGGTAGTACAGATCTCAGTGAGTCAGATGGGTGGGCCAAGTCCCCGTCTCACGGTCTTCTTTGAGATAATGCAGCCATTGATCACACCCAAGGAGTTTTCAGGACGATTCTCTTTGGAATGAGAGCCTAGCTCTATGCTCGCAGCCACTCATTATCCTGAAGTCAGGGCCACACGGAGGGGACATGTGAGAAGCAGAAGATGATGGTGCAGGGCTGGTCATAGGGTAGGAAACTTGGGTTCTCACTCTGGTTCTGCGTGTTCCCGAGCACGCACTGGCCCTGGGCCTTCACTTCCCAACCCGAGGGGATTAGATTAGGTCATCTGATGACCTTGTGCTATCGGTGAGCTTTATTACCAAAAAATAGTAGCTAATAGAATGTAGGAATCTGCGTTAGAGTTTGAGGCTACGGGGCTGTGGCATTCTTTGGCTCTCGGAGGTCGGATAATCGTGCTGGAAATCTTACATGCTTTGAAAAAGCACGCAGCGAAGTCTGCTGTGTTCCAGGAATGACAAGTAAGACACAAAACATAATTTTAGCCTGGCAGTTTTAATAGTATAAAAAAAAGCCAAACAAACAATGCAGCATTCCAAGAATAATCCCAGCTCGGGGGGTGAGAAGCAGAAGTGCCCAGTAAAACAATGTCAAGCATTAAGGCAGAGTTTCTCCATAAGAATGCACACACATGGTGCTTCCAGAAATATGTTCTCATTGATGCCATCAGGCACACTGTCCAAAACCTCAATCAGTGAGTCATCTGGATGTTTTGACAGTAAATAACTGTTTCCGTCAGTTGCCAGATGAGAAATGCCGGCTGCCCTTGAGACATGAACATGGTCACCTGGGTACACGTTGCTTTGCGCCTTATGTATACAGACTCAGGGTGGGTGCAGAGAACCAAGGGTGAGCGAGCCCATCCACTGGACGGCGGGGGTTGGGGGAGAAAGGTAACAGAATGTCTATTTTTAAATTTATTCTGTATCATTCTTCTTAAGCTGATTGCCCATGTGTATTACCGCCCACATGGTGTAGGAAAGCAAGGGCCCTAGGAGGTAGCTAACAGAAAGAGGGTAGGGGGGTGGGGGAGGTGGGGGGTGACTGCCTAGATTTTCTTGATGGACTTCTCAAAAAGCGTGCAGCCCACAGATCTAAGGGCCCCTCTCAAGCTAGATGAGGAGGACTTTTCATCTCTGGTGACCTCGGGTCCGTGGAAGTGTACAAGCTCAGGGCAGTCTCTCACCCCCCCCCATCTCGGGAGTCCCCCCGAGTGCAAGACCCCACTGCTTCCCCTCTGGGTCTCCTCTCCGGGCCCTTCAACCTGAACCCTAGGAGTGGTCAGCCTGATCTGCCCTCTGCCCCTTCTCTACTTTGCAGCCTGGGGCTCGGACCGTCCCAGAAAGTGAAATTGCCCCCAAAGGCTAGAGCACAGGGCGCCTGGGAATGGGACTCCCAGGGACTGAGGAGAAGCGTGATGCCCCAAAATAGCGAGCTATCATCTCCCAGACACCCTCTAGGTCAATTGTCCTGTGAGTCACTACACTGCTTCTTTGTTTGTTTGAAGATTTTATTTATTTATTTGACAGAGAGAGAGAGGTCACAAGTAGGCAGAGAGGCAGGCGGTGGGGGGGGGGGGGAGCAGGCTCCCTGCTGAGCAGAGAGCCCAATGCGGGCCTCGATCCCAGGACCCAGGGATCACGACCTGAGCCGAAGGCAGAGGCTTAACCCACTGAGCCACCCAGGCGCCAGGGACTGCTTGTTTTAAAGGGAGGAGCTAAGATGCCAGAACATGGCCTGTGCACTTAGGCCTTTCCCTGGGGAGCAGCCAGCTTTCCAGACCTAGCCAGCTCTGCCCTCTCCCACCAAGACCCTCTCCTCCGGGCCCTCCAGTGCCCTCCAGAACGTTCAGATCAGACAGGGGAGCAGAAGCCTGGGAAGGAAAATCAAACGGCAGGCGCCTCGTAGCGCATGAGGGAGCATGTAATCTAGACACACACAGGCGTGAGGACTGAGGCCGTGTGCTTCCCTGACACACTCGTTCCTTGAACACACCTGTTCTCACTTTCACTATCAGCCTCCCCCCACCCCGCCCCCATCTTCTTTGCAGTCAGGATTGACCAGTCTTCCTCCACACCCTCCGAGCTAGAGAGAGCATGCCCTGACCTGTAATTGGAGAATCTCTGTGGGGAAGCTCTTGGAAGCCTTGCTCGGCTTGGGGAAGGATATCTTTCCTTGTGATGTCCTCTCTCTGCACCAGACACATCCCGGGGACTTGGACATACGATTTTTGGGGAGACATGACTCAGCCCATAGCATCTGGGGAGATGCAAAGTGGGTCGAACTAGGAAAAGGGCCAGAACCTCAAAGGCGTGTCGGGGCCAGCCAGATAGTGAACAGAAGTGAGGCGGGAGTTTCTAAGATTGTGAACAGAGAGTGCTGGGAACCGGAGCAGTGTGGGAAGTCCACCCTTATCTACTTATCTAAAGGCAATGGTGCTGTTCCACGTAGGCACCTGTTGTTTTGCAGACATGAAGGACTAGTTTTTCAGATCCTCTGAAAAAAAATCTGGATTTTTTTTTTTTTAAGCAAAAGTTCCAAATTTGTAAA
Source organism: Mustela nivalis (assembly GCF_964662115.1). Lineage (NCBI taxonomy): Eukaryota > Metazoa > Chordata > Mammalia > Carnivora > Mustelidae > Mustela > Mustela nivalis. Next base: position 144,543,394 of record NC_139024.1, read on the forward strand.
ACATGGCACAGAGCAAGCAGAATATATTTATGGACTAAATTCAGCCCAAGGACCACATCGCAGCCTGGGTGCCTGGTTTTGATCTAAGACCTGGAAGCTATCATTTCGCTTCTGTGGACCGTAGCCCTACATTCTCGGGGGGGGGGGGGTGCATGGAGATCTCGGGGAGAGAGCTGAGAAAGGAGTATTACTGGATATTGTAAACATAAATGTTGGGGGGGCGCCTGGGTGACTCAGTTAAGTGTCTGCCTTCAGCTCAGGTCACGATCTCAGAGTCCTGGGATGGAACCCCAGTGTCCGGCTCTGCACTCAGCAGGCAGCCTGCTTCTCCCTCTACCCCTCCCCTCTGCTTGTGCGTGTGTTCGCTCGTGCTCGCTCTCTTGCAAATGAATAAGTAAAATCTTTAAAAATAAGTAAATAAATAAACGTGAGAGTGCTGCATGTGTCTACCTGTAGCAATTTGGATTAACCTCTTACAGAATCCAAATTCATTTGAATGTAGCTATTTATGTGGATTAATCATTAAAGCAATCTAGCACGTTCCTATAAAGGAGCGCATGGTCTCAGGAATTCAGGCAGAGGACTGCAGACGGCCACTTGACTTTGGACTGGGCTGCCCGCGGCTGCTGCTTTTCCTCAGTGTCCGTGAGTCTAGGAATCAGGAGGATCTCAGATTAAAGCACCTGCCGGTCCTTGATAGTTTGAACATACATTTCAAACATGAAAACCAGCGTTAAGTGGCATGTCCAGATCAGAAGTAGGACCCTCCTTGGACAAGGACGAAAATTCTGCCTCTCCCCCTCATCAGGGACGGTTTCTTCCCATCACTTAGCAAGCCGTTGTCTTTGTGGGGGCAGGAGGCAGCGAACCAGATGGGGCCCCTGGGAAAACGTCAGTCCTGCCCATCCCCCTGGAACCTGGGATGTGATCCGCGCTTATGCAGAATGTCGTAACGTGGTGGAGAGAAAGAGTAGGCTAGATCCGTATTTTATGCTGCCAAGTGCTTCACAACTGAAGTCACCATAAGCAGAATATAAAGTCATATGTACCGAGGATTAGGTCCGGTTCAAGGCAGAAAATTGAAATCCATTTTTTATGCTCACGGCACAAGCAATAAAAGACAATAATTCCGGCTTCTAACTGTAGCTCGGGTGCTGCTTATGATTCGGGAAAATCGCTACCCTAAGTCTGATGCACCAGCACCTCCTTCCAAGGTGGCCCACGGCATCTCCTCCCCTCCCCCCACCAAAATCTAAGGACCCATGCTAAGTGGGAGCCAGCATCTCCCCGGGCCAGGTAATTGCTGCTGCTGCTGCTGGAATAACACTCAGAGGTCTATAAATTCGGTTCAACTTTGCCTTCGTAGCTCTGGACACGAGCCACTGAGAGTCACCACGCCAACAAGAGAGGGAGGGAAACAGACCTGAGAGCAGTGTAGGAGCTTCCTTGTGGATCTGGCCCTTGCAGCCAGCTCCAGCATGGTCATCCCTTGCATCTGGGCCTTGGCGGCGGCAGTGGTGGTGCTGGCACAGAGCCCAGCCCGGAGGGAACCCAAGAGGGAGGGCATGAGACTGCAGCTTCCCAGCCGGGCTTTGTGGCTGGGCTAGTGGGCTTTCTCTGTGCATTCCAAGACCACCCCTAAAGCAAACTGCAATGGGGTACGCGTCGCCACACTGACACTAAGTGGACGTGGTTCTTTGTGCGGCATTTGCATAGCAAACGCATAGACCCGTCCAGTCGCTCAGATGCTTGACATCTCCCATTAACTCGCAGCACAAAATAGAAAATCCTTTTTAAAAGCCTTTTTAAAAGAAAGGCTGACATCTCGTGAAAGGTGCTGAGTCGGGGCTACAGGACGGTCTGATGGAAAAGGGGCAACCCCATTTCGCATTTCGTTGTTAATGAAAGCTGTGAAGGCTGTCCTGGGGAGGTTTGACGGAGGCTTCTTGGGCAGAGGCGGGGGCATGCAACTTCAAGAGCTCAGGGATGGAGGTTGTGGCCTTGGGGCTTGAGCCACACCCATCATGGGACCCGAGGCCCCTGACCTGTCGCCACGCCTTGCAGGGATGTAGGGGCCCCTGCTCTCCCACCCCTGCCTCCAGCTTTAAGAAATGTGGTGAAGGCAGAGTCACCCAGACGGAGTTTTGGAGCCCTGACCATGCGCACGGGGTGCATGAGGTGCGCGTGGTGCGCGGGGGAGTGTGCGTGCACGTATGCACGTTCAGGAAGCAAGGCATCGTGGTTTGCAAGCCTTGCGTGGGCTGTCAAGGAACAAAGCCACATCTCGCCAGCTGCCCCAGTGCTGCGGGTGTGTGACCTGCAGTCGTCCTGGCTGCCCGTGTCAGGCTACATTTTAAGTTGTTAAACGCCCTTTTAGTTCTTCAGTGGTTCTTGTCCTGATTGTTAGGGGGGGTAATCTGCAAGGATTATTCTTGTTTGTTGTTCGTTTTAGCAGATAGCAGAAAGAAAGGCCCTGTTTCTTGGGCTATTTGGCTAAGTAAGAGAAGACTCAGCCTGTCTCCATGGAGAGATAACCTGTCAGGGCAGTGGTCCCTGACATAAGATCATCTAAGACTCCAGAGGCCTTTCTGTGGATAACATACTTTCCCCCTCAGGACCTCAGCTGGCCATCTTCACCTCCACCCAGCAAGGGGGCTGCTTTTGGGGTCCCTTCTTGTAGAGGAAGAAACTAATAACCCTAGAAACGATAGGGAGCAAAGAGAAAAAGCCGTCCCAAATCCCAGACAGACTTCCCTATCTGAAGCAGACAAGCCGAGAAAAAAGTTTCATTTGGTTTTGTTTTTATGGTGAACAGATTGTCCATCCCAGGGGCCTGTGGTTGGACAAGGATTGTGTGGGGCAGCGGCAGAGTGCTAGACCAGGGGCTCCGCCTTGTGTGTGCACATGTCCTGCAGAGGGAGAGGTAAACCATGGAGGGAAGAAGGGATAGGAGATTTTCTTCCATCTTGGGCTTAACTGGGCTTTTTCTTGCATTTCAATAGCACTGCCCAAGCAATAGGAAGAGCTACAACATTTGACACAGAGGGTTGCGTCTGGAGACGCTCCTGCCTGACGAAATGTGAGAAGCAAGGGCATCTAGTGGGGAGGGCACGGGGGTTCCTACTGTGTGGTCCGTAGGTCAGCAGCATGAGCATCACTTGAGAACCTGCTGAAATGCATATTTCCAGGCCCCGCCGAGACTCTGAATCAGAATTTCTGAGGATGGGACCCAGGAACCTTCATTTTAACAAGTGTGATTCTGATACACACTGCTGTTTGGGAAGCAGGGGTCTTGTAGACAGAGCACTCCAGCCTTTGAAGCCTGTGAACCTTAGATTGAAAGCTCTGTCCTCCATTGACTGAGTGTGTTCCTGTCCAGCCTCAGTTTCCACCGTAAGATGGGCTCCCACTCAAGGTCATCAAGCGCTCTAGATGAGTAATTCTCCCACTTATAGTAGATAGTAAACACTGGTTGCTTCCCTCTCGCTGTGAATTTGAGTGTTAGATTATACGAGACTCTTACTACTCAGAATAAGTAAGGCTATTCACTAACAGGTGAATCCTAAATCTTAATGGCTTGAGGCAGTAATGGTTTATTTTTCACGGAGGAAAGCCTAATGCAGATCAGACGGCCTCTCCATCATGTAGCCATCACACGCTTCTGGAACACACGGCTCCGGCATCTCCACAGCAAGGGAAGAGGGGAGAGAAGAGATACACACGTTGCTTCCGCTCATGAGCCACTAATCAGAACTCAGCTCCTGACCCCAATCCAGCTTCAGGAGAGGCTAGAAAAGGAGAAGGAGCAGCTGGACTATTTGATGAGCACAGTGGCTTAGCCACAGCTACACGGAGCCAGCATCTGTCGCGGGCCTTCTGTATTGGATGGTTGTTCTGGTCATGGCCCCAGTCATATAAAAGGGACCATCACAGGGGCGCCTGGGTGGCTCAGTGGGTTAAAGCCTCTGCCTACAGCTCAGGTCATGATCTCAGGGTCCTGGGATACAGCCCCACATCGGGCTCTCTGCTCAGCAGGGAACCTGCTTCCTCTCTCTCTGCCTGCCTCTCTGCCTACTTGTGATCTCTGTCAAATGAACAAAATAAAATAAAATCTTTAAAAAATGTATTTTTTAAAAAGGGGACCATCATATCTGAAACAGATGTGATTAAAAGACTTCTCAGAAATTGTGGAATATACATTCAGTGCAATATTGTTTGGCCTTTAAAAAAGGAAAAAAAAAAAAAAGGAAATCCTTCCATTTACAACACCATAGTTGAACCTGGAAGACGTTTTGCCAAGTGAAATAAGCCAGACATGGGAAGACAAATACTGCATGAACTCACTCGTAAGTGGAATCTCTCTCTCTCTCTCTTTTTTTAAATAGAGCCTGAGCAGGGTTTGGGGGACAGAGAGAGAGGAAGAGAGAAAACCTTAGACAGGCTCCCACCCAGTGCAGATGTAGGGCTCGATCCCATGACCCCAAGATCACGACCTGAGCCAAAATCAAGAGTAGGATGCTCAACCAGCCAAGCCACCCAGGAGCCCAAATCTTAAAAATCAAAAACAATCAAACTCCGAGTGGCAGAGAGTAGAATGGCAATTACCAGAAGCTGGGGAGTAGGGGGCAAAGGAGAGGAATCACTCAAAAGGTACAAACATTCAGTCAAAAGATGACTAAGTTCTGGCACACGAGGAACGGGGTGGTGACTCGAGTTGATAGTAACACGTTATATACCGTCCTGACCCCAGAGGGCAGATCTCGCGTGATCTCAGCACACACCGAAAAAACGGTGCCTTGTGAGGGGAGGTGCTGGACGTGTTAATTAGTTTGAGATAATCCTTTCACAAGGTATATGTCTATCAAAACCTCAGGCTGTACCTTTTAAGTATATACAGTTTTCAAGTGTGCAAAACAAAACAGAAGGAAGGAGGCAGCCAGTTGGCAGTTAGAAGGAAGAGAGCATGGTCTCCTTGAGGGGCGGGGACATATGAAGGGTCTTACCCCCTCTGTGCTGGGGCGAGTGTCCCTGTGTGCCTCAGTGAATGAATTGCTGCAGAGGTCCGGCTCAGTAAAGCAACTCAACCAAAATCAGAAGAATCGCAGTTAGAGGAAAAAAGAGACCCCAGATAAACACCCCCTCCATGTAAAGAAAAAAATGACTTAAGCAGAAACAGGAGATCGTGGAAGGGAGCAGTGGGCCTTGAGCTGAACAAGCTTGTTTTCTGTGGGTCCAAGGTCAGCTTCCTAGAGTCACACGTCACTCATGGAGATCGTGGAATCTCAGCTCCCAACAGATTGAGTCTGTCTTAAGTACTGACTAAGCACCTGCTATGTACATGGTCCAGTACTAAGAGCCACTTAAAATGTAGCTGGAGAGGGGCACCTGGGTGGCTCAGTCCGTTAAGCGTCTGCCTTCGGTTCTGGTCATGCTCTCAGGGTCCCTGGGACCGAGCCCCACATTGGGCTCTCTGCTCAGCGGGGAGCCTGCTTCTCTCTGCCTCTCTGCTACTTGCGATTCTGTCTCTCTCTGTCAAATAAATAAATAAAATATTTTTTAAAATGAAGCTGGATAATCATCCCTCTACAAGAACTAAGACAAGCTCGTCAAGGCATACTCATTGTCGTCAGGTTTACTCTGGGAAAGAGATGCTAAGAGCGAGTTCTGTGGGGAAAAGGGTGGGGCCTTCTGGAGCACTTTTTTTTTTTTTTAAAGATTTTATTTATTTATTTGACAGAGAGAAATTACAAGTACACTGAGAGGCAGGCAGAGAGAGAGAGGAGGAAGCAGGCTCCCTGCTGAGCAGAGAGCCCGATGCGGGACTCGATCCCAGGACCCTGAGATCATGACCTCAGCCGAAGGCAGCGGCTTAACCCACTGAGCCACCCAGGCGCCCCAAGCACTTTTTTTTTTTTAATTGGTTTGAATCTCTTTTAGACTATTAATCTGCCCATTTTTTCCCTTTAAAATAGTCCCAAAAGATAGGGGCTGAGCAGGGATAACGTAAACATTGAATCATCCAAACATTTGACTCAGAGTCTTTTTGTCCGAAACCAGCATGTTAACTGGAACAACTCAAACTTGAGTTGTCAAAGCACTTTTCCTGCGATGTGTTCTTTTTTTTCACCTTAAATCTTTTGATCCCCTTAAAACCAAAGGATGTGTCATTTCTATCATACTGTTATCCAGGAAAAGATCTCTCCAAGCCATTTGTAAGCTTACCAGGAGGCAATAAATAAACGGAGTTAAATCATCGTGAGAAACGCTCAAAGCATCTTTCAATCTCCAGGTGGAAGAGAATTGTGTTGCATGGAATTCTGCCTCGAAAGCTAGCCTAGTGCTTCCAAATTGGCTTATTCATTTTTTTTTTCCTTTCACTATGGGCTCTGTGGCTGTATCTTGAGACTCTGGTTTCTTCACTTACTTCGCGGTGGCGTCTTCCCGATCTGAAAAAGTAATAGATTTAGAGTACTTTAGTGCCCCGTGGACACTGTCACTGCCTAGAACACCTGTAGTTTTATAGATAAGAAATCTGAGCTGGAAAGAAATTAAGCTGCTAACCAAGTTCACAGCGTTACCTGCCCACACTAGGATTTTAAGCCACTTTCCCTGCCCCCAGTCGGTGCTAAAAATTAATATACTTGCAGCTAACATTACACTGCATGTAAACTAACTGGAAGTTAAATAAACACTGTAAAAAAAAAAAATTCACCTCCCTCAAAAAAGGGAGAAACATATTCACTTCTCGCCAGAAGACACAGGCCAGTGATTTGATTTGAAGCCTGACAAGTCATACGGTTCATTATTTCCCTCAATTTGTGCCTGAAAGAAAAAGGTCTTGAATTTGAGTTAAATTCAAATTTTGAATTAAATCTTTGAGGATCATTTTCAGTAACCAGAAGGCCCGTGGAAAAGGGGCATTGGTGGGTTCTTTTCATGGGCACGGTTCCCTCCTCCGCTCAGAGAGCAAAACATTTAAATCAAATGCCCAAAAAAGAGCTGTGCCCCTGTCGTACGAGTTCACATGTGGTCAGGTCTCCTCCGTCCTTTTGAAACCTGAGCAGGGACTTTGAAAGATTCATCGGCTGGTGCCTGGGCTTGGAGTTCGCCCATTCTCGTAGCTGTATCACTCAAAGGAATGACGCTCTTCATCCTTAAGGTTAACTTGTCCCTTGTTTCAGTGGCGAAGTTGGCATTTCCGGTCTCCAGAACGTATGCCGTGCTCTTTCTCCCTCGCCCGCCAAAATGGGCTTCGGGTTTGATTAAATGCGATTTTTCTGCAGCTCCCATGGAGAGCTGGCCCACACTCGGCCCCGAAAACCTAAGAAGCAGAGCTGGATGACAGCCGAGAAGTGTGTGGTGCAGTTGCTCTTCCTGCATCCCCGCACATCTTCACTTACTGGCAAAAATACCTCTCCGAGCGCGTGCAAAATGCTAATAAGAGTAATTCGTTTTATTTATCTTCATTATGTTCATTTCACAATGCAAAGATTTTTATAATACCCTTGGAAATTGCATATACGCTCACTAAATAGACAGACTATGAACAGAAAAAAAATGATCCTAAGCTACAAACCCAGGAAAATCGCTTTTCCCTCTAATTCTAAAGGCAATTCCTTTGAAATATCAGTGAATATGCTTCTATTTTAGGAAGTGGGATCATGAAAATTTTATGTCCTTTGCCGATCGAATCATTAAAACGATAGTTCTTCAAAACAGGAAGCCTTGTTGGTTCCTTTGGAAAAAAAGAATGTAGGCAGACAGACAAATAAATAGTGCCTGCTGACAGATGATCACTGTGTCGCAAAGAGTTTTTAACTATCTGAAATCCTCCCCTCTTTTTGACTTATGACTTTCTTCCTTTTGTTCAGGGTCCTATTGTAACTCACCAGGCTCCCTCCTAAAAGGTGCTAAGCTAGACGGTTGCATCTTCTTGTGTATTAACGGACCTCGCGGGAGATGCCCTCCTGAATTTCCTGACCGGATGTTTCTGCCACCATCCCCAGAAGCGGCCTGTGTCCCACAAAAGGGGAGCCCTCTGCACACCCCGCTTAGTGACCTGGTGCTGCCTTGGTTCTCCTGGAAGCTGGGCGGGCAGCTGCGGCTCAGAGCCTGTGTTCTGAACCCAGCACCTCTATGGAGCAGCAGCCCCGCCCACCCCTGGCTCACAGGGGTCACCTTGTCCTCTTTCTTGACAGTCCTTGACGAGCAGAGTCATTTGGGACCACGACCTGTGAAATCCGATTCTCACTCCACGCTCCCCAAGCAGTGTGACCAGGATACACTCAGGCGGTTTCCACGAAGGGGCTGTAAACCTATATGGCTTAGTCCAGGCAAAAACTAAATAAGCTGCCTCTTTTTTTTTTTTTTTTTAAGGCTATATGTAATCTCAGATTCAGAGTACTTAAAAAATTAGTGGAAAATTGTCAGAAATTTATATCATAGGTTGCATGATAGCTGCTTAATAATTAATAAGAGAATGTCAAGGTACATGGGGCACCTGGCTGGCTCAGTCGGTTAAGCATCTGACTCTTGGTTTTGGCTCAGGTCGTGATCTCAGGGTCGTGGGACTGAGCCCCAGGTTGGGCTCTGTGCCCAGTGGGGAGTCTGCCTGAGATTCTGTCTCCCTCTGCCCCTTCCCCCGACTCATGCTCGCTCGCTCTCTTTCTCTGTCTCAAATAAATAAAATCTTTGAGGACAAAAAAGAATATCAAGATACATATACAGAACATTTTCCTTTAAACACTAATCATTTCCATAAAAGTTTTCAAACTGCCCATTTGACAACAAGCTTGATTCCAAGGGACATTCTGATCTCCCTCATGTACGTCACAGTCGTCATCCTGTAGAGTTGGTAACAGGGCCTGAAGGCCACGGACGCTGTGCGACGAAAGGAACCTTCCTGGAAGGATGTCGGTGAAGGGGTGGGGCAAACAGTCCTATTACGGAAAGCGAGTCTTTTCACTGCCACAAGTGGGAGAACCCCCAGCCACGCCGCCACCACTCTGATCGCACTGGAGCCGCCGAGACTGACCCCCATGCGGGCCGGAGCTTGAAAAGGGGCCAGGAGTCCGGAAGCCACAGCGGAGGCTGAGAGCTTGGGATGGAGACAGTGAAAAACACGGTGCAGTTGTCCACGTAACGTGCCACGTAAGGAAAGATGATGCATCTTTCAGGTGATGTGATGGACGTCTTTCAGATATTTTATTTTTAAAGATTTATTTATTTATTGCAGAGTCCCTGACACAGGGTTTGATCTCACAACCATGAGGTCACGACCCGAGCCAAAACCAAGAGTCGGAGGCTCAATGGATTGAGGCACCCAGGCGCCCCCAGACACGGTGTGGTGCAGAGGTTAGGGTGGTGAGGAGGACACCAGGACGGGGCTCGGCTTCCATTCTGACGTGCTGGGGGACCCAGCGTATGGCCTCTGTCTTACGGAGTCAAGAACCACACAGCACGTGACTCAAGAAGCGCCCCCTCTTGCTCTGCATCGAGGAACCAGGATCGTCCGCGTGGGTCCACTAAGCAGCGCAGGTGCTGCGGTTCCGCTGGTTGACCTTCTGGGACAGTTTCCAGGCACCGGTGACCCCGCGGCAAGGGCCACAACCTGCAGCCTAGGGGCCAATGCCCGCCTGTTGGTACATCAGCCCTGGGGAGCGTGACGGTGACGGCGACCGCATGGTCCACCGCGCCTGTAGGAAGTGCAGAAACGCAGGCTCTCCCCAGCACAGGGAGAAATTGTGATTCTCTTCCCAGGAAGAGGTTTCTCTCTGTGCTAATTTCTCTAAGCAGAATGGCCGCCTTTGCTTTTACTGATCAGTCCCAGCGTGAAGCACCGTATTGTTTTTACAAATTATACTGGGCACACAGTCCATTCTTTAAAATTGGACTTATTACCTGAGCAATTAGGAAGGCTGCTTCAAGGACAGCCAGGCACCCGCATAAGCGGCACAGCTGGGCTGTTGGCCGGCGGAGGAGGCACTAGCTCTACAGGCAGATGAGAAGGGAATCCTTTTTTTTTTTTTTTTAAAGATTGTATTTATTTATTTGAGAGAGAGAGAGTGCGCTCAAGCAGGGGGAGCTGCAGAGGGAGAGGGAGCGGACTCCTCGATCAGCAGAGAGCCCGATGCGGGGCTCGATCCCAGGACCCTGGGACCCTGACCTGAGCCAAAGGCAGACGCTTAACCACTGAGCCACCAGGCGCCCTAAGAGGGAGTCTGCTTAGCACAAGGTGTGTGATGTCCTCAAGGAGGAAGGCCACGCGCCATGCCAGGCAGGGCCAGCTGGGAAAGGAGGACCAGCAGGAGTGACGAGTGTCGTCTTGTTCTTGCTGTTGGAGCTGGATCCGAGCCCCAGGACCAGGTGTGACCATGTGAGGAAGAGGGTCACAAGGAGGCAAAGCCCGACACTGACGCGTGATTCCTGGAGCGCAGGGCAGGCCTGAGCCCGAAGCTCTAACCTAAACCGAGCATCACGCAGATGCGGGGAGAGGTCGTGGTGGCCGTTCCAGCAAATCACAGAACTGCAGGCGTGTGGCGTGTGTGGAAAATGGAGGTGACCAGAGCCTGACAGATCCTCCGTACAATAATGCATGAGAACGTGTACTTCTCACACACACACACACACACACACACCACCCGGGAGAGCCCGGCTCCTGACTAGAGACGCCCGTGCTGAGAAGGGTCTGGTGCTTTGCTGTGGCCGGTGGTTTCCCGTCCCTTTCCCGCCGTGAATGCCAGAGGGAGGCCTTCCAGGGCTCTGAGAGGCCAAGCGCTCCCCCGTGGGTGGGACTGTGCCTTCAGACGGCCTGACTCTCAGTTGCCTCTGGTTAAAGACCTAATGGTCATGGGGCACCTGGGTGGCTCAGTCAGTTAAGCATCAGACTCTGGGTTTTAGCTCAGGTCATGATCTCAGAGTCATGAGATCGAGCCCTGTGTCGCCTCCACGCTGAGTGTGGAGTCTGCTTGCAATTCTCTCTCTCTCTCTCTCTCTGTCACTCCCTCTGCCCCTCCCACATTAAAAAAAAATAAGACACAGCAGTCAGGATACTCTTATGGGGGAAGACACCAATCCAGAGGGAATGTTCCACCAGCAGCCATTTCCCTCAGGATGGAGGTGGGTGTTTCTCTGACACCTCAGGAGTTGGTGTTGCTTGTGGTCCTGTGAGGGACAGTGCACTCATGGCCCAAGGCTGCTAATGGAGTCTGCCCGGTTTCCCTGGGCTCCTCCTGGGACATGACAGCCCTAAGACGCTGCCTGTCCCAGTCCCGGGCAGTGGGGCCATGGTCACCCGTGATTCCCCTCCTGTCTCCCACATCGCGCGTACATGCAGGAGAGTGAGGGTGTGTGTGACGTAGGTGCTGTGGACCTCGTGCGACCAGATGTCGGGACATAAAGCAAAAGAGCCAAAGGGAGGGAAAAGAGCTTAGACTCTCATTCACCAGGCTGGGAGCTAAAAGTCCCTTGCTACGTCCATGCTATGAGTTCAGTCAATTTGGGGGAATATATTTAAGGGAGGATAGTCTCTTCTGTCAAGGAATCTCCCAAAACATTGGGTAGATAAGGCCAAGAAAGTGGAGAGAAATCACGTCTGTTTGTTTTCCCTATAATCAAGGCAGAATCTATTCGAAGCATCCCTGTCTCTCCATCCATGTTATTCCTCTTCCCTTTCCCATATAAATAGATCCTTTCCCAGACAGATAAAGCCACCCCATTCACCTTTCCTGGTCCTTTTCCAACTAAAAAGTTCTCCAAAGAAGGCAAAACTGCAAATCCAGACTAGTTAGGCATTCCTAAAGTCCACCATGCTGCCGGACAGAAAAAGTATGTGTGGGGAGAGGATTGTGGGGTGCGGAGGGGGGCGGCTTTGGTCTTTTTTGGTGCATCACATGTGTAGAAAGATAGACTCTGTGAAAGATTGTCCTGCCACAGGAAAGCGCGCACAGTTTAATGAGAGTGATTGCATTCAATACTCCTCCTTCGGGCTACAGGGCTGTTGGTTTAAAAGTGAAGATTTATAGGACACCTGAGTGGCTCAGTCAATTGAGCGTCTAACTCTTGATTTCGGCTCAGGTCATGGTCTCAGGGTTGTGGGGTCGAACCCCACATCAGGCTCCCTGCTCAGCGGGGAGTTTGCTTGGTTCTCTCTCCCTCTGTCCTTGCTCCATTACACATCTCTCTCTCTCTTATATAAATCTTTATTTAAAATGAAGTTTTTCATTTCAGTTGGGGAGTGATGGTTCAGGAAGGAGTAGGGCGTTGAGGGACTTTTAATGAAAGAGGACTGTAGGAAACTTGGCCAAATAAGGTGATCAAAACCCCCTCCACACCGGCGTCTGAGACTCATGAGGGGTTTTGCGTGTCCTTCTCCAGGTTTCTAAACACCATGGGATCTCATCTGAACCCGAGTTGTTGTTGTTTCTAGAAATAGGAGCTCGTGGGAGGCAGCGGGAGGACATTGGCTGGACCCCCACTGAGGGAAAAGGGGATTCCTGCTTCCTGTCTCCCAGCTTCTGCCCACCTTGTGCCTTCAGAACCCCCCTCGAGGAGTGCTGATGGCCCTGAGATATTGGACCATTCGTGGTGAATATGAAAAAAGCATGAACCACACATATTCTGTGGCTCCTAGGAGCAATCTGGGTGGGAGGGAGCAACGCGGGACCTACATCCCCCTTTATCCTTGCCTTGCTTCAGAAAGTCACCATGGGTTGTGGATGTTGTTTATTGAGGCCCAGCAAAGCAGAGGCATTTGCCTTTTTAAATGAGTGGGTGAATGAGTGTGTGAATAAATCAAGTATATACTCTTACGCCCTTTTCGTGTTGTCTGGGCTGTATGCGTGGACCTACCCGTGATACTGTCCATGACAATCACTCAACAGTGACACCCAGAGCCTCCTCTCTTCATTAGAATCACTCTTTGTCCTTGCCTTGATGGTCTGTGTCCCTCAAAAATAATATTCTTCAGAGAGTAATGGGAGTAAGTCAGGTGTTTTGCTGAGACTCGGATAGTTGTGGGTATGTTTGGCGAACATGTCCTGAGTCCCCCAGAGGTCAACTTTCTTGCACGGGATCAGCTCCAAGGACACGAACACCCGTGCCCTCACACTGGGCGGGCATCCATTCGCAGTCAAGCAACAAGTGCTGTCGAGTGGCTTTCCTAGCAGTGAAGGCAAGAGCCCTCAGTGAAGGGGATGAGGCATAAAAAGAAGAGCATGGCCAATGCCGTTTGATAATGATAATGACAGGACATGTTAAAAACTAACTGGAGACTCCCAGAAAAGATTGGAGAAGATGGGTTTTTGTGATATGGGGAATATTGTGTGGAAGTCATCTGAAAATTTTCCTTGGCTTAGTCCTCTTGGTTAGACCACTGTGTGTCGTTCGAGCTTCTACCGTTAAAGAGAAATGGCACAATGACAGTCTTATCAAGTGACCATTATCTGTCACTCTCTCCATCCCCAGATTTGTTATGTGTGACAACCAAAGCAGGCGTCTCCTTCCCCTCTGGTTTTCCACAACCTGAACAACTTCATCAAAAAGGAAGACTTTCCATAGCATGATTTTTCCATCCATATTCCACCAGGAAACATAGGGCTCACAAAGTATGATAACTTGAGGAGTTATGGACAGCAGGACTCGTCATAAAGATGTGGGCAAGCTTCAGAATCCTTCTCAACACAGCTCCTGGCAGCTTCTGTCAGCCAGCCAGAGGTGACAGATGAGATGACTGTCTTTTTCACTGGGATTCATGTAGATGGCTGTTGCATCTTCTCTAAGAACCAATAGACTGTGTATCTATTAAGATGGCCAATGGAAGGGGCGCCTGGGTGGCTCAGTTGGTTAAGCGGCTGCCTTCGGCTCGGGTCATGATCCCAGGGTCCTGGGATCGAGTCCCACGTCAGGCTCCTTGCTCAACGGGGAGCCTGCTTCTGCCTCTGCCTGCCTTTCTGTCTGCCTGTGCTCATTCGCTCTCTCTCCCTCTATCTCTGACAAATAAATAAAATCTAAAAAAAAAAAAAAAAAAAAAGATGGCCAATGGAAGGCCTAGACCAATATCTGGTATGTAATGACTGGACAGACAGAAGGATCCACTCATGCATGGATGGACAGATGGCTGGACAGATAAAATTAAGCTAAAGGTGACCAGATCTCCTCAGCTACTTAATGTGGTAGAACAGTGGACTTCTTTAAATTCCCTCATTCCTTATCTTTTGCTATCACATTGTTGTAGCCTTTGTTTTGATTGATTCCTCATGTCAAGATGGCCATGTTGAAATGAGTCTATTCTTTGGTTGACTCTTTAGCTATCTTAACTCCTATTGTAACAACTCAGATACTCTTTCAACGTGAAATCTTCCTGATTGCTAAGGTGCGGTTTATGTCTAATAATACCAGTTACACTGGAGTATTCACTATGTAGGCTGCTGATTTGGGGTTTTTTGTTGTTGTTGTTGTTAGATTTGTCTTTAAAGATTTGTCTTTAACCTCTAGACCCAGTGTGGGGGCTTGAACTTACAACCCCAAGGTCAAGAGTCATGCACTCTACTGAGTCAGCCACATGACCCTAGACTCTCAGTTTTGGTACCATTTGGGGTTCTTTTTAAATGGGTCTGATGCATAACAAAACACACAGTCCCCTTGTTCGTTCCAAACAGATCTCAACTCCAACATTATTTCAGTGTTTTCTCTGGTTTTTACCTCACGCTACCTGAGCTTGACCATGGGACCTCACAATGGAGCCACAGCCACGTGGGCAAAGCCAAAAACACTTCTTTCTTAAGAGGATCCTACTTATCTATTTGAGGTCAGAGACTCTTGTCAAGTTACCACAATAAAATTTCATGCCTCCTACTTACTTTTAAAAGGGATTTTTTTTTTAACCTTTCATTCAGTCCTCTCTGCATTTCTGGGCAGCAGGCAGGCTAGCTTGTGGTTACGACCACCTGTCTGATGGTGGGACTTGGAGCACAGGTACAGTGCCATAACATGCCCAAGCGACCTTGCAGTTAATGGTGGAGCCAGGCCAGGAGGCAGGCTCTGGACCCCAGTCCATTTTCTTCTCTCTTGGCTCTTTCCATGCTAGAACGAGGCTATCTGTTAATAGCTTGCAGGGAATGAGGAGGAGGAAGAAAATTGAAAACTCTTGACTGAAATTCCTGGAAAGAGTTGGGTTCATGGATTAGTAATGTTAAGAGTTGTTCTGCCTTCTTGGTGGAGAGAAAGGATAGCCAGGCAGAGCCCTGAGGCATAAAAGCAAACCTGCTGTCCACTCTTCCCAGAGGAACCTCTTCGGTGGCTGGGCCACTGCTGTGTAGGGCCCAGAGTTCTGGCCATCTCATGGCACAATTCTTGAAGCACTATTCATTGATTGAGTCATCAAAAATCTGTGGAGCCCCTCCTGCGTGTCGGGCGCTGTCCTAAATCTAGAAACAGATGAATAAGGCATGATTTGCCTGTGAAGTATTCCTGGTCTGGTTGCAAAGGTGGTCATAGTGGGAAGCATGGCTGTCGGGGTGAGGCCATGATCAAGATGGGGGAGCCCAGCAGGGGGCGCTCCTAGCTCTACTGGTTGCATCAGAGGAGGCCCTGCCTCTTCTCCAGACTGGGGATGTGTGCTGGGTTCTCAGGAGGAACAAGGAAGAGTGAAAGCCAGAAGCTCTGGGGGCCTTTCACACTCACGCCGCAGGGCGCGGGGAGGGGTGAATGGGAGTTTTATTCTTAGTGCAGTGTCACCCCTGAAGGCTGTTAGCGGAGGAGGCAGTCTCGCTGGGGCCTCCCTGACCTCCCTCTTCCTTTGCCCATTCTGAGCACCAGAAGTCTAGGCAATCTGCCTGCAGAGACGGGCATCCGGAGGGCCCCTTGGCTCTGCCACACAGGCACGAGAGGCTGGGGCGTGGGGAGAAGGCCGGCTCCTCCAAGGCCCCCACCTGACAGAGGGCAGACCCATGCTGGGTACACACAGGGCTGCTTCTGAAGCAGGACAGGGCACCCCTCGGGCTCTCCCCAGGCGTGCCACCCACTGGAGAGCAGGAGCTAAGGGTGTGGAAGAAGGCATAAGGGCGCTGAAAACCAGGGGAGAAGAAGCTTCGAGAAGTCACTGTAGGCAAAGGCACCACTTGACAGAGAAAGGTCAGGTAAAACAAGGGCTCTGTAAAACCACCAGATTTGGCAGTGAATCCTCAGTGACCTTGGCAGGAGCTGATTCCTGATTCGTCACTGTTGTCCCACAGCCTGGTTTGTCCTGTGTCCTGAGGGACAGGCGTGTGCAGGGTGAGACGTTGAGCGAGATGCTGGCAGTGGCCTCTCCAGTTGTGACAGCCATGAATGTCTGCAGACGTTGCCACAGGTCCCCTGGGGCCAGAGCTGTCCAGTGGAGAACCAGGGCAGTAGAACGGTGTGGACAGAAGCCCTAGCTTCTGTCATGCTGGGTTACTACGACCTCACACCGGAACCACTCTCTGGAGAGGTCGGGCAGCCGAGAGCAGGCTGGAGGAGGGGGTCCACTGGGGGAGGGGACGGCGGAAGAGGAGGGTAGTTTGTTTTGCTTTGCTTCTAACAGAGAACACATGTGCTTGCCCTAGGGAAAGAACTAGAAGAGAGGGAAGGGTTAAAGACAAGGGACAGTCAGGGGGCAATATGCCTTTAATGAGTTCACGAATATGAGACGTCTCCAGTTACCAGACTCTGTGCCAGGCGCTGTGGATGCCACGCTGAGCCAAGGAGGGCTCCCTTGTTCAAAACTAAAAATTTCACAATGGCAGCAGAGCCTTGGAACCCAAGCGCGGGCCCTTTGCGGTGGGGCCCCTGTGCAGCCGCCCAGGACTGTGCTCGTGAGATGACCCTCACGAGGTAAGGGGGCCGGGTGGCCCCATGTCGCAGAACTCAAGCCCCGGGGTCCAGTGGGCAGGCCAGGCCATGACAAGAAGGACAAGCATTATGGGAAGTAAGGGACTGTTGTCACCCACGGTGGGGGCACCTTCACCGAAAGGTTAGCGACCACAGGGAGTCATGTCTAAGGTTGAAGCTGTGAGTTTGAGGATTGCCCCCAGTTTGCCGGACGAAGAGGAAGAGCTAGTGTGCGTCGCTATAAGGAAAGACACGTGAATCTAGAAGAAACCAGGAAGACGTAGTTATGTCTGAAGGACAGAGTGTAGGGGGATTCTTGGCAAGTGTAGCGATCACAAACTCTCCCCTAGGGCCCTGGGTGTTTGACTCCTTCCTGCAGCCCTAGGAGGGCACGTGTAGAATCACAAGTGGGGAGTCGCGTGATAAGGTTTCCCTTTAGAAAGACCATCCCGTCTGGGCTGGAGGAGGGCCCGAGTGGGATGGGCTGCCGCAGCCCGGAGAGACGCTACAGCGTGGTATTGGCTGCTGAGGGTCAAGTGCAGATCATGGGGAGGCAAAGCTCTCAGGACAGGAGGAGAAGACAGATGAATTCATTTAGGACCTCGTGAGTTTGACAGCCTGTAGGAGTATAAGTTAGGCGGTCTAGAACTCAAAACTATGACTGGAGGTGTAGATTTTTGGAGTCGTCGAGGTAGCTGTGAACTGATATCATGACTCTGGGTGAGATCTTCCCAGGAGCATGTGTGGCATCAGGACAGGCAGGATCTGGGTGAAAAAACTACTGAAAGCACCTGTTTTGTTCTCTGTGGTCTCCTAACACCTGGGTTTGTAGCGATGACCAAGGCCACACAGAAACAGCCCACCTATATAGAAGTGACATGTTCTCTGGAAAGATTCCGAAGGAAGGGCCGTAACTCAGTGTGTCTCCCTTTCCCTTAGTCCCACCAGGCCTGTCTCCACTCGTTCCCTTTCCCAGCCGGGGCAGCAGCTGGGAAGCCCGTCTCCTGCTGCCTTAGGACGAGTCCTTCCTATTTCTCTTCCCATCTGTCTGGAAGGGCCGTTCCCGCCCCCTGGGGCTGAGATCCAGAAGACCACAGTCAATTCTGCTTTGCTTTTTCCCTGAAATGCAGATACATCTTTCAGAGATCCCAACCTTAAAATGAGGGCCCTCCAAACAATACACGGTTGCGAACGCTGACGAAAGCCGTGACCTTGCCTTTCTGATGCCAGCAGAAGGCTCGTTAGCAACTTGGGGCAGAAGGAATGCTCGCAGCGTCAGGAATCAGACCAGCCAGACCCACAGGGCTTCTGTCAGGCCTCTCCTGCTCTGCTTCTCATCTAAATCATCCTGCATCCGCACTTTCTCACAGGCTCCTTTTCATCGAGGCCGAGACTGAAGTGCCGTTTGCTTCCGGTTTAAGCCAACCCTGTCTGTCACGCTCCTTGCAAGCAAGGAGAAAAGCCTTAGTTTATGTGGCTGCTTCTTGCGGTCACCAGCACAGACTCGTTCAGACGGATACTACACAAAATCCACTTCTGGACTGGGCAAGAACCTGGCAGGCTCCTAGGTGGTCACCGATGGCACAGGGCATTTAAAAAGGAGCTCCGTGGTTTTCCACTGGGCAGCTGGTGCAGGTCAGTTAGCGGAGGTAAAAAGTAAAAAGTGTGAACCTCCCCAGAGCCCCCTACCCCTGCGTTTCTCTCATCCAGCCAGGCTTCGGGAAGGATCTTCCATCCTTGTTGCATTTTCTACCCTCTGTTCTCAACTCTCTCCAGCCTGGCTCCCCTCCCCCGCGCCCCCAGCAGAGCTCTGGGCAGCTTGGGTCTCCAGCCCGAGGGTGCTGATCCCCTGGGCCGTTTGCCAGGCTCGCCTGACCTCTCGGTAGCACTCGGCACCCAATGTGGGCCATGTCTGTCTTCCCACCTCACTGCCGGCTGCATCCTGCCGGTGTCCTCCTGCCCTTGAACCCTGCCCTCCGCCGACTCCCGGCAGGCTCGTGGTGCGCGTCTGAGCGGTGAATAGAGGGATTCCGGGAGCTTCCAGCCCCAGCCCCTGCCTCCTCAGGCTGCGCTCTGTTGGACTCTCGGCTTCACATCTCCGTATTACAGACCCGCTACAGACTTCTCTCCCGGGCCTCGACCTCTCCTGTCCGCGGAGCACGTGCCTGCGGCCGCCCTGCTTCATCTCCCCACTTGAACGTTCCGGTACCATTCCGACTCCGCAGATCCAAAGTCAGACTCTCGGTTCCCTTCCACCCTTCCCATCCTCCTCCAAAACCCCCGCCTCCCTTCCTGCGTGCCCGTCTCCGTGAACGGCCTTGCCAAGCATCCGACGGTCGAAGCTGTGAAACCTCAGACAGACAGACAGAACTTCCGCACACCTGCTTCTCCCCGCTCTGTCCACCTACGCGACGTCTCCGTGGTCGGTCAGCTGGGCTTCCTAAGAACGTGCCCGTCAGCCGCTGCAGCCCAGCCCGGGGCTCCCTCCTCCCTGAGCTGGAGCCTCCTGTGGCTTCTTCCCAAACTGCCCCTTGTGTCCCCCTACACCCGCAGTGCACTGGCCAAGGAGGTCCGTTGTAAATCTGAAACATTCACTCACCCTTGCCCTCACCGGTTTGAATATGTGAGTGCTCTCGTGGCTCCACATTGCTCCTTGAGAAAAGGTCAGAATCCTGGCCGTGGTCCTCACGGGCCACGCGGCCTGGCCGCTGCCTGTCCTCCAGCGCCCTTCCTCCGCTCGCTGTCTCTGCTCCAACACGTGGCTCTCTCCGTCCGTCCTTCCCATCGGGGCCACCGCGTCGCTTCCCCCGGAACCCCTCTTCTGGCCTAATTTGATCGGACGCGAGAATCCCCGCCCAGACGCCCCCGATGGCAGCCATTCACTGAACTTACAATTCACACTTGCTTCGTGACGACCCGAACGACGGCTCCCCCAGAGCCCAGCACAGAACCTGGCATGGAGCTGGCCGTCCACCAATAATTTGTAAAATGAACAAACGCATTCATTTAAATATTTGATTATGTATTTTTTTCTATTTTATTGATTTTTCTCTCCCTCCCTCCCCACGCGTGTTCCATAAATGAATTCACACTTGGATGGGACCGAGGATCTTGCCACTGTTTCTAAGAACCATGCCCGCACGCGACAAGGGTGATGTCATCTCCGCCGATTACATTACTCTCTGTTATATGCAGCGAAGTCCCCAATAGCCTGTTCGTGGAAAGTAGGTTCAGAGCAGAGCCGGCACTAGACCCCAGATCCCCTAACTCCTGAGCTGTTTGTGCTTTGCCCTAACGATGCCGGAGTATGATTTTCCTGCCCGATCTCACTTTCAAAGCCGAAGCACCTCCTCACCGCACGTGTCCTCTGGGAGGGAGGGCTTAGCTCCATTTGGTCACTGGGATCGGCCTCAGTGTTCTCAGACCCTTTTAGGAGACATTATACATAAACAGGAGCCTCCCTTGAAAGCATGTGTGTTTGACTCTCGGGCCGCCCAGCTAACAGAATTTGCTCTGCCTGTAGTTCAGTCTCTCGTCCTTTTGTCCCCCTCCAAACGTGACCCATCAGAAAAAACAAAAACAAAAAAGCCAGGGCAGAACCAGCAACGGGTCTGGTGACGGGATCAGGGGGCTTCTCAGCACAGCCGGTGGGGAACGTTCTGCAGATCCTTCTGGGCACAGGACTTCTGGGATACAAGCTCTACCTTAAATCAGGAGCTTTTTCAAAACCTACTGACCCACAGCTTTGGTGGCATCCAGAGCCCAAGCCCCAACAAGGGGTCCCATAAAGCTGAGTGCATGTCCCTACAAACCAAGTGAGGATTCTGGAGGCAGATGGAAAGGTGAGGTAGAGCCCCCAAGCAGCTCGCTCTGAGCGGAGTCTGCATTCCAGAGCGATGACACAGTTTCCTCCCGGGGTCTGACGGTGCTATTTTAGGAAAGACTTTGAGACTCCAGAGTCCCAATTTAGAGCCTCCAATATTGCAAATCACCAGATATACAGCAGGCCCCTTGTCAATGGGAAGAAACAGCATCTTCATGGGACATTCCGAAGAGAAAATGACTAGCGAACATGACCTTGTTCTTATAAACTGAACTACGCTTTGGAATACAATTGCCAGCCGTTTCCAGGGTGCTGTTGACGTCACCAGCCGGTGTCTGACCGGAAATCCTGGGGCCTCGAAGCCCGTGTCCTGCCCAGAGCATCTGTGGTGATGCGGTTGGGCTCTCAAGGATCCAGGGCAGGAAGAAGAACTGTGGGCGACAGGAAGTGTTCAGTGTCAACCGTCTGCACTCGGTGGCCATGGACTTTGTGTTTTCACTCCGGATCTCCTGAGGTTCTGTGGTGTAAACGCCTTGCCCACCAGACGCACCGGTGCCGAAACTCAGGGAGGAAGCGCGGCGTGTGCTCCTGGGGCAGCGCCCCTCACGTCCCAGTGCAGGCCCCGTAGGAGCCCCAGACCCCTTCCACAACCTTCTCCCACGGTGTGTGGCTCATCCCTGGAGCTCTATCTGCCCAGACCGGCTTGTACTACTTCGCGGGGCCCTGCCCGCTCTCTGGTGACTTCTGCCAGGCCTTGGGGCCACCAGCATCGGTCCCCGCCCCCCACTGTTGCATCACGGCCCAGGGACGCCCCTGCTATGATGTCGCACTTGCTGCGGCCCCACGACTTGCCGGCCTTGGGAGTAGCCCTTATGTTCCTGCTCCTTTGTCCTGCCCCGTCTAAGGCGGCTCTGGTGGGGATGGGTGGGGACAAGAAGAAGAGCATCTATTGTTCGCGGACAAGCCTCCCTGTCTCGCGTCTCCCCGGGGCCATGAGCCTCTTTATGTCCTCCCTGGTTCTGCACAAACATGGCAAGAAGCGAGCTCTTGCCCTGGGGCTTGGGGGCGGGGGAGGCAGAGGCCACACTCCCCGAAGCGAGGAGGCCACCTGAAAGAAAGGGACCTCTGTGACCAGAAGCATCCACGGGCCCGGAGGCCCCAGAGGCCCCAGAGGAGCGGGGCTGGGGAGGGGCCGAGGATGGGAGGAAGGAGGAGGGTCAGCCTGGCGTGACGTGACGCCGGGTGCCTTTCCTGGGGTTGAAATTGAGGAACCGAGGAGGCGGCGGTGGTCAGAGTCGGTCTCGCAGCGCACAGGATGGGGCAAGAGCTCCCGCCACTCACTCCGTCTCATGCGTCTACCAGGGCCGGGGAGATTAATGACCCAAGGAGGATATGATATGGTCCAAAAACTTTTCCTGGATTTTTTCCGCAGGCGGCTGAGCCAGAGGCCAACAGCAGAGGAATTGGAGCAGAGGAACATTCTGAAACGTAAGTGACTCAGCCCGTGGTGGTCGCTGATGCTGTGTGGTGGCTTTGGGTCCTGTGCAGGGTGCGGGCCACAAGGTCTTTCCCTTGGGCCTGTGTGGAAACGCCTGAGAACGGCTCTGATGGCTGATGAGGGACCTGGTGTGTGAGAGCATCCTGGGCGGCCTCCCCGTGGAGGAGACAAACCCGAGCCCACTGGGCCCATTGGAAGTTTCCTGGCCCACAAGGACCCCCTTCTCCTCTGTGGGCTGTGAAGTCAGAGAAGCTGCAATATTAGAGCCAGTGAACTCACTCAATGACGGTGGGCAGAATCCGGGTCACCTTCAAGCCAGAATTGACTTAAAAACCACAAATACTGCATCGAGGGCTAAAATAAGGCAGACGGCCGTGTGAAAGCGGGGGCTGGAAACCTGACTTTCCGCGGCGGCCGGCTGCTGCTGCTAGCCCCCCTCTCCCTTTGAACATTAAAAGTAGAGTCTAGGAAAGCATTTCCAAGTGAGAATGCTTCACGTCCCCCTCTCAGGACTCCGGCAGCTGGGCCATGGCCAGCCGGCCGAGTGCTGTCCCCCGAGAGTGCCTCGCCGTCACTCTGGCCAGGGGGAGGGACAATGAAGGAGCAGAGATACTCGAATAGAAAGCGGGAATCCACTTGGTGCATCTGAGGGTCACCAGGGCTGCCCCATGGGGGGACAGAGGGGGAGATGTTCAATGACTGACAAAGCAGAACTGTCTGCCCACGTCTGTCCCTTCATTACCACTCATCAAAGCTCTCAAGATGGGTCAACAAACAGTATTTCTAGTTCAACTCGTGACCCTTTCTCCCCACACACATCCACTTCTAATTTCTCTCTAGAGAAGAGAAACTCACGCTATACAGAGTTTCCCGGGAACGCCATCCCCTGGGCTCGCAGGTGCGCAGAGACACGTCCACACGCGCACACGCGCGCACACACACACACACACAATCACATGAAACATCAGTCTGAGGGGCTGGATATTTCCACTGAGACCAAACTAAAACGTTCTGGATCTTCCTTTTCTACTCGTCCCGACTGTGGTCTGGGGACTTGGTCAGTTTTGAATGGTTTTGCTGAGGGTGAGCTGCCGCATTTCCCCTGGGGAGGGCTGGGCGGAGCGGGGTGGCCCAGCGAGGCGGGCCTCGGTCTGCCTCCCGCCTCCCGGCCCCAGACGGGCTGCCTCCTCCTCAGCTCTCAGCGGGCGCGGTGTTCGGGACTGGCCTCCTCAGTGCTGCCTGCATCTCACATAACTCCTAGGTCTCTAGGAATGTGTGTGTATATTTCTTTTTTTTTTTTTTTTAAGATTTTATTTGACAGACTGAGATCACAAGTAGGCAGAGAGAGAAAGGAAAGCAGGCTCCCCGCTGAGCAGAGAGCCCGATGCGGGGCTCGATCCCAGGACCCTGGGATGATGACCTGAGCCAAAGGCAGAGGCTTTAACCCACTGAGCCACCCAGGCGCCCCTGTATATTTCTTTCTAACCAAGAGGAGTCCTTAGCAGTTTCAAAGCTTCCTATGCTGTAAAAGGGATGAGAAGTTTTTCAGGTGATTTCCACGGCCGGGGAAGCGTGTGGCCTGCGTGAGATCTCCCTTTCTGCCCCAATCGGAGCCCTGATCCACTGTAACCTTTCTGTTGTTGGAGAGAAAGAAAAGCAGGTGGCCCAGGTGTCCATGTATCCCAGAAGCAGGGGATCGCGCAGACGTTCTTCCATCCCCACTACCTCTTCACGCCCGCACCTACCCAACAGGCGTCTGTAGTTTTCTGGAGGAATCTTGGTACAGGGGCTGTGCTGTGTGGGGGCCCCAGCCTGCCCCCAGCCAGAGAGGCTGCAGCTCTGGAGGACCGTTCAAGTCTCAGAAACCAGTGCTTCTCTCGGCAAGGGCTCGGGTTGGGGAAGCAGCAGGTCGAGCCTGTTCCATGCCCAGCTCCCTGGGAGCCCACAGGCGGGTGCCTCATCTGGAAAGAGACTCAGATGTCAGAGGCGGCCACTTGCGGCGTCTAGTAAGTCTGCGGGGCTTAGGGTCAGGCAACCCAAGCGGGGACTTGAGGACATTGTTCCCAGGGTCCCCTTTTGTTCTAGTCCCTCTTCCTTCTTACCCATGCAAATAGCCAAATTAAAGAACTGCCTGACCAAGTTCAAGCAGGTTGATCATTTCAGTTTTGAAACTTTTCAGAAATGAACATCTATTTCCCATTAACTCTTTCTCCCTTGGGTTCTAGAACATTGTTTTTTCCTAAGATTTTTTTTTTTTTTAATCTCCCTTCTATGGAACCAGAAACTTCATGGCATGAGAAAACCCCCTCACACAAATTATCCTGAGCCTGACTTTCTGAGCTGTAAGTCACTCGAGGAACTGTCTGTGTGAGGGGTGCTGGGGAGAGGGAGGTCGTGTCTCTGCAGCCGAGCCTGGAGGGTCTGAGGCCGCCTCCCAGCCCCCCTGCCGGCCCCCAGGGGCAGTGCTGGCTTTGTCCAGCGGCCAATGAGACACTGTGCACATTCGAGCACATAATGAGCGCACTCTGATGGTGGCGGCAGGAGACGACATCACGGCCCTTTCCTGGCCTCTCTTCCCACTTGTCTAATGGGGTTGTCTCGGTGCCCTCTGCCCGAGAATTCATGACCCTGAGTTTGTAAATGGCTTTGAACTAAAGGTATAGATTCCAGCGGTGGTCACATGTGGCCCCGCCCCGCCCCACAGGGGGACCCTAGAAACACACATGGGCGAGGGCAGCTCCGCGCTGGCTCGGGGCTCTGGGGGGGCTTGTGGGGTGAGGATGCCCCGATGGGAGTCTGAGGCCAGGACCCGGGAGTGAGGAGGAGGGGCCGGCCCCACGCGACACATGCTGGGGGAAGAGGCCGCTTATTCCAGCAAGCCAAAAAGGAGCTTGGCTGTCTAACAAGTTAGCGGGTAGCGTCGCGGCGTGTGACGAGCCACTTAACTCCCTTGGCTTTTACATCCTCGTTTACATTTAGATGTGGCGGCCTCTTGGGCCCCTCGAGACCCTACTGTCTATCGAGCCCACACATGGTAAGGGAGAGCCCCCGCCCCAGCGGCCCCCTGGGTCCTCACCCTCCAGGCTTCCGTCCCCCTGGCCACCTGTAGATGGCGCCCGTCTGCGGTCTCCCTTCTTTCTGCTGGAGTCGTTCATACTAAGATGTTAACGGCTGGCTCGTTTTTGTGAGTTTTTATCCAAGAGAAACTTGCGTTTTTAAAGGGAACGCTGGGCGAGAGATAAGATCTTTAAGTCCAGAGGAAGGACCTCTCTCTTGTATGGGGGAGGGACCCCTATAGGGCTTGCTGCACTAGGGTCCTCTGGTGATGACAGCCCACTGTAGGATGTGGACATTTCTGATGTCCCCGTATAAGATCCTGAACCTCCCCCCGCCACCCCCGCCCAGGGAGTCATAGCAGTCAAATTGTTCACCTGGGGCTGTCACTGAGGGCCTGAGTTCAGCTCTAACCTGCCATTGTCCCTCCCAGTGGGAAGTGTGGCCACCTTCAGGGTGTGTGGCCTCTGGCTGTGGTGGTTGTTGCCAGGGCTGGCAAGGAGGAGCCGGGTGGGACCCACTTCTATGCACAGGGGCTTCCCTCTTTTAAAGACCTGTCCTTATCCTGAGATGACCGAATCTCAAGGGTGTGCTCCTTTGATGAATTACGAAACATAATTTAACAATAGTAATTTCAAAATGAAAGTCTAAGTGCCCAGGGTGGTCTGAAGGCCACCTCGAGGGAGATTGCTTTCATTAACGTCCTTCTAAAGTCAGGGGTGAGAAGCAGAGACCCTCCTTGACACGGTTGGATGGACAGTATTAGGCTTAGACCCATGCCTCCATCCCAGAGCACAGGAGGAAAGTGACGTACCCACAGCCGCCCGCTTCGCTCACAAGGAGAAATAAGCCCACACGTCCTGGCCTCCATCTCTCTGCTCCATTCCCCAGACCCTCTTACCTACGGCTCTTTAAACATCTGATGAGTAATCCGCCCACACATTAAGCTGAGAACGTTTAGACTCCGAGGTCTTCTATCCCGAGACACTCTTTAAAAAGTCTAAATGCAGGCAATTGTGTCCCACACTCTGGCCTCCCACCTGCTCTGTGGACTTCTTGGAAGATTCAAAGAATTAATGGAATCAGGGCTTGCGAAAGGTGAGCGTATTTTGGAATTCCTCCACGCAGTCGGGGCTGCGTTTGGCGTTAGCCGTGCCTTATTTTGTTTCTGCAGCAAGTGGGAGGCGCCCCCACGGGCCAGCCTCTTCCCCTGTCCCCACAGAGCACGAGACACGAGGCCACATCACAATGAGTCCCCGTCCATCTGTCGCTGGGAGGCCCAGGGCACAGTTGAACAGGCCCAGGACTTGTCTAAAGCAGGGAACCTCACTTCTCCCCAGACGCCCGCCGCCCCCCAACAGCACCCCCCACCCCCACTTGTAGGACCTATGTCCTTGTGCCGAAACCACACGTCCCAGCCCGGCATTTCTCCTGAGGACTTGAAACCTCCCCACATGGCATAAAGAAAGCGAAGTGAGAAGGCCAGCCAGCTCACCATCCATGTGAAAGTGCAGGCCGTTGGGGAAGCATCCCACAGGCAGGAGGGTGGCCAGGGAAGAGGACAGGAGCTCACGACCCCATTTCCCAAGGGGCTCGGGGCTCGGCCTAGAGCCCACAGACTTTCAGAGGATACACTTGTGTGCGACACTGTTCCCCAGAACCAAAAGCTTATCCCCTGTTTCTTGCAGCTCGGAATGAACAGGAGGAACAAGAGGAGAAGAGAGAGATCAAGAGGAGGTTAACTCGAAAGGTGAGCGGCTTTTCCAGGTGGGCGCTGGGACAGGTCAGGGTGGGCCCCGGTGGCGGTGCCGCTGGAAGCCCTCTCCATGGTCCTGCTCCCCGGGCGTGAGAGCGAGCGGCTCTGCACGCAGCAGCTCCTGTCCCGGGGACGGT
Organism: Mustela nivalis; assembly: GCF_964662115.1. NCBI lineage: Eukaryota > Metazoa > Chordata > Mammalia > Carnivora > Mustelidae > Mustela > Mustela nivalis. Next base: position 144,570,510 of record NC_139024.1, read on the forward strand.
GGTCAGCTCAGGGTCAGGACCTGCCGTCCTTCCGGCTGGTGACATTCTGTTGCCGGACTTTGTGGCACCCACCCCCCTCAGACAGCTTGACGGCCAGTGCCTTATACTTTCAATCACAGAGAATATTTTGTTTTTTAAAAATTCACCACATTCCCTAAAAAATCACCACCCCAAGCTTTGGAAATTCATTGTCAAAATCAGTAGTTCAAATATAATGCAGTCATGTGCCTGAGAGTTTCCCTTGCCTCTGAGACTACTGCTTACCTACTGGCTGAGAACCGAATGACTGCATTATGCCAAGTCCAATTTGAATTACTGATTAGGAAAATGCCAAAAGTACTGATAAATTTACCGAAGATGTTTGAAAAGCACTTCAGGCCATAAGGCTAGAATTTTTATGTACTTTAACCCCAAAAATAGATGGCCTGGCAGCTCAAAGTAGACCCAGAAATGGATCTAATTCTGTATGAGTGGCCCTAATAACAGACTCTTATTTGAACCTGTTCTTGGATGGCGATGAGGAGTTTAATTAATTGATAGCACGTAAGACATAATACTATCTTCTGTCTGACTAAAGTGTTTTTAATCAGCCTCCTACAGTGACCATCTTGAGAGAAAAATACTGAATTCTTCGAGACAGTTAAGAGATCCATTAAAATTAATTTTTAAAGGTTTATTCATGGATTTTGTCTCCCTAGAAATATTACATAAAGGAAGAAATTCAGAGATTCTAAAACACCATACCACTTACTAGGGTGATGATTTGTGTCTCTCGGACTTTCTCTCCCTTGGGGCAACCCAAACATCTGGTGATGAGCCAGATGGCTCCCCAGTCATCAGGAGTAGGAGAAACAAGTTCCTGAAGGGCCAGGTGATGGGCTGCACCCCCTCGGTGGGGACCTCGAAAGAGAGCTAGGTGACCTTCATCTGGGTGCCCTCACCCAAGGCACAGGCTGATTTTCCGAGTCCCTCAGAGCCCCGGTCCTTGGGCGCAGGGCATCCCCCTTCCTGAGCCTGGGCAGTGAGAGGGTCTGGGCAAGGGGCCCAAGCTTAAGGGTGCCCTTGAAATGACCAGGGTATCCAGAGCAGGCTGGTAATGACCCCTCCTTTCTCATACAGAAAAGCCTAGACATTCAGAAAAAAAACTTCAAATTGTCAACAGGTTCACTGGGGTTGATTGCTGGGCCCAGAAATTGCCCTGAACTTGAGGGGTTTCTTGCTATAAACTCGTAATAGGAAAATACTGAAGCATATGCTTCGTTCTTACAGAAAATCAGCGAACGGTATCACTTGGCAGCAGAGCAAGGGAAGGGGGGGGGCTGCGAGGGATAGGCGCCCCCAGAGAGCCCCTCGCTTTTGCAGGGCTCCAAGAGAGAACTGGCTTGTCTTCCTCCCCAGGAGGAAAACTGCCTGAGAATGTCAGCACCTGCCTTCCCCGGGACTAGCTCCGGGAATGGAAAATAGTGAGTTTAAGGGAAGGGAGAACAGTTTTTTATGGGAGAGGCTGGAAGGAGCTTCTACCTCTGTTCTTGCTAGAGCTGACGGGAGCCTGCCCGCAGGTAGCGGATTCTGTAAGGCCTCCCGGCCCCAGCCTGGTGCTTCCCCTCCGGATCCTCGAGCGTAGCGAGACCGCATGCCAGTGGTGGCGGCCACTATTCCGTTACCCGCCACCCGAGGATTTCCTCAGTACGGTCCCATTTACTTTTAATGTACTGCTGAGAAAAATGGACCCCAGAAACGGATGCTGACCGCAACACACCATTCTTTTTCTTCAGCCAAATTGAGACTAACCTAAAAATGACAGGCTCTGTCTTTTAAGGGATGCCATCCTACTGCTTCCAGAAAGGATGCTCGCTGGCTGCACGAATGGGTGGGCAGAAGGAAGGAGGGAGGGAAAGACGGAGGGGAGGAGGGGCGTGCACGCGCGTCCACTTGTACTAATAGTGGGATTTGGGTCTCAAGTAGTTTACTCTAAAGTACCTGGTTTCAAGTGATATTTCTGCCATAGATTAGAACACAAGTTGACCAACCCCTTCTGCCAGCCCACCATCCCCGGAAACCTGACTTGAGCCCCAAAGATCATTTCCTCATCGTCTGAGGAAGGAGGTCCATCAGCCAGCAGCCCGACGCCCCTCTGGGCACCGAGGAGCGGGGGCACAAGCTGGTGCTCAGGGGAGTGGGCAGGGGGGGTGGTCACTGGGTAGCTGGCCTCCAAGCTGCCTGAGACGCTCCCAGGGAAAGACGCTCCCTCAGAGCACATGGGTACAGCGCCCTATTGATTTGGAGAGATGCTGTCTAGAGTCTCCGTGGGACTCAGGCATGACAAATAGTCCCTGACCTTTAGATCTAACATTCCGTCTTTCTGTTCACTCTGGACTTCGCTGTCCAGTCTATTAGTAAAATATCCAGATCGTGATTTCCAGAAAACACAACTAGAAATTTCATGCTTAGCCTTGTCCTGGTCACGGTGCACTTAGAAATTAACGCTGTTTGTCTAGCACCCCGTGGTACATCTTGCCCAAGAAAAGCAAGGGATTTCGAGTGGGTGTCCTGTAGCGGGGAAAATACGGAATCGGTGAACGTTTGTACTTTCACGATAGTGCAGAAGCTGCTAAAGAAAGAGCGACGGTGTCCCTCCAGAAGAAGTCAACTTAGAGGCAGGAAATGAGAATAGAAAGGTCAGCCTGATGCTGTGCAAGTACAGAGGGAGGGTGCCAGCCACGGTGCCAGGGAGAAGGTCTTCTGCGTGGTGCAGCCCAGCCCTGCAGACCCATCCCATGGGCCTGGCCCCCGGCTTCCCTAGCACAAACCCAGCCTTGCTCTGCATGTGGGGACCGGCTTTTCAACGTGAACTTCTCGGGGAGCAGGGTCCCCTCGGACCTCCTCAGTGGTGCCTGAACACCCCTGAATCTGCGTGGTGTTTGCATGTACACCCTCTGTGTCTCACACACACATGCACACACATGCAAACTGATTTACAGACTCAGCCTGCAGAGCGCACTCAATCTGACACGTGGTCGTGCACTTACAAAACCAAAGTGGGACAAGAGTGTGGGGGTAAGATGTCACCTGCTGGGAGAAGGGACACAGGTGTGGGAAGACGCGCACCCACGCAGGCGGCCAAGTGGCTTGTAAGAGGCGCTGCGGTGTCGCTAAGGGACTGTCTGGCTGTCCGTCCGGATCAGCCGGTAGGCAGGTGCCACCAAGGAAAACCAGGCTCGTCTCTCTCAGGGTCCTGGGAAAGGCCCAGGCGTCTGAAGCCCTAGGTCCCTAGCCGCGGCCCGTCCCTCACTTGCCAGGGGAGGTGCTGGTGGCCTCTCACCGTCCCCTGGAAAGTCACAGGCCAGGCCGTCTAAGCTGCTCTGGCTGACGGGGCCCATCTCTCCTTCCCTGCAGCTCAGCCAAAGACCCACAGTGGAAGAACTTCGAGAAAGAAAGATCCTCATCCGTTTCAGCGACTACGTGGAGGTGGCAGACGCTCAGGACTACGACCGCAGGGCCGACAAGCCGTGGACCCGCCTCACCGCCGCCGACAAAGTAAGCAGAGAGCGAGGGGTGGGGTGCTGGGTCCTCGTGCCTCAGTTTCCCCTGCGTGGGCTTTCCCGCCTGCTGCCAAGAGCCCGCAGCGAGAGCAGCAGCGGAGCCGAGGTCCCGGGGTCCCTAGGGGAGTGCGGAGTGGCCGCGGGGCCTGCGGAAGGCGCTGCTCCCCCAGCTCCTTCCCCCCGGGGCCCCAGGCTCTCTGCGGAGCGGGGCGCTCACTGAGCTGCCTCGCCCTGCCTCGGGGAAGGCACAAGACAGTCCCGTGACAGCACGTGACAGGGCGGCCAGAGGCCAGGCAGCCTGGGAGGCTGGGCCCAGAGGAGCAGAGTAGCGCCCATGCGGGCACACAACGGTCCACGAGCGCGGGGCCCCACACTCAGCGCAGACCTTCTGGGAAGGGGACCCTGTCCTCGGCACCCGCCAAGGCTCACACAGCCAGACAGAGACCAGCTCACTGTGTCTGCCGTTATTACAACCGCACAGTAGAAACGGGACAGATCACAGACGGCAAAACCTGCCTCGCTGCGCTGCCCCCTCGTCCATTTGGAAAACAAAGAGTAACCTGACGTTGAGTTTGTTTTATAGGAAATAGCGGCATCATTCTTGGGGTGCCTGGGTGGCTCAGTCGGTTAGGCACCTTCAGGTCTTGATCTTGGGATGGTGGGTGCAGGCCCCTCCGGGAGGGACACCTCATTCTTACCTGTCCGCTGGACCACGTATCACAATGAACCTCTGCTTCGTAACCCTTTGTGACTCTAGTCCAGTCATCCTGAGGGACTGGAGAGCTAAGGGCATTAAAAAAAAAAAAAAGTCTAAATTAATGACTACATCCAATGTGCAAGAGACACCGGGGGCCTCTCTTGAAGAGTCCTGCCTTCGTCCCCTGAAGTCCCAGGGCCAGTGGCTTTTATAAGAAAGCGAGGTCCTCCGCAGCAACACTCTGGCCTCGGACCGATCGCAGGGAGCGTGAAGGCAGGCAAGCTGCTACACTTGGGTGGGAATGGTGGGGCCCGAGGCAGACTTTCCAGAAGGGTTTCCCACGTGGCAGGTCTCCTGCACAGGTCCTGGTGAACGGCAGCCTCTGCCCTCCTTTTAAACGTAGCACCCTTCTCTTCCCTGTGCAGGCAGCTGTGGCGGGGGACCCCAGGGACTGGACCCACCATCCACTAGACACACACAGACCCAAAGACCCAGTCCCCAGGTAGTTGTGTCATGTAAACAGGAATGGAGGAAGGGACCTTGCCCTTTGGTTCACCCTCGGACCGCAGTGTGCTTGCTGACCAAGGATGAGGGGGATCAGAATTCAGGGGACAGGACAGCGTGACCCCACGCACGTGCCGAAACTGTGCGGAGCAGGCAGAGAGGGAACCTTCTACTTCTGCACAGGCTGCTTCCGCAGAGGAATAGGAAGTGGTGCCCCGAGGCTGATAAACAGGCACATGGGGCACCCGCCTTCTCTGGGGGGAGCCCGGCTGACCCCACCTAAAGAATTTCAGCCCCCGGGGAGGAAGTGATGCCAGCGACCTTCTGTCCCACTCAGTCCTCACCACTCCTGGCCGTCTGATGCCCTCCCCTCGGCCACAGCTCCTCTCTGTGGGCAGTGCTGGAAGGAGGTGGCCGTTCACTCATAGCCCATGACCTTGGTCATGGCACAGATGTCCTCAGTCAACAGAGCTGTAAACGAGTGAGTGCTTTGGAATCAAAGTGGGGCGATCACCTATTCCCTTGATTTGAGGAATGTGACCCACACCTTCTAGAAAGATCCATCTTGAGGTGTCCCGTGCTTGTGGTGAGCTCAAAGTGTTTACCTAAGGAAGACGAGAGGTTGACCTTTAAATGTGCCCTTAAGACCCCGGGCGTGTGGGGCAGATCTGTGCGGCCTACATGGCGGTGCTCGTGGAGAGAGGAAGACTTGTTTGGGCAATATGCCAGATCTCACCATTTGTCATTTACATTTAGCGAGAGGGGGATACTTAGTAGGTTCTGGGGGATTTTTTTTTCCCGTCCCAGTGAAGAGTTCATTTTCCGTACTTTGTGTCTTATGGCTTTGTCCAAGAAAAGAGAACGTAAAGACGAACTCCTTTCTGTCTGCCTCTGCTGCATACTCACGGGCCTCTCTCCATTCCAGGCTGCCATCCGGAAGGAGCTCAATGAATTTAAAAGCACTGAAATGGAAGTTCATGAGTTGAGTAGACATTTAACAAGGTTAGTGTTATCGAGGGGTCCTTGATCCGCTTTTCCAGCTCACGCTGTAATACTGGCTTCCAGACTGAAACTCCCCCATCTGCCGCTGGGTCGCAGGAGGGGGCGCAGGTGTGGGGGGGTGAGAGGTCAGCGTGAAGTTCCCCTGCGGTTCTGAAGCTCGGGGATGGAGCACGACAGCCCAGGTTAAGTGGAACCTTCGGAAAAGTCTAGATTTTAGATTATCCAAACGAAAGACCTGATTCAAGATCTTAAGTGCTAGAGCCACCAGTAATGCCAGACGGGTCTTTATGGAAACTGGAGCTGAGAAGAAAAAACCACTGACAGTTTATAGCCAAACCTGGGCAACAATGCCAAATCCCTATGGCACTTCCAAGGTGGGTTCGCTCCCGTGATTCCATGTCCCCCTGTCCACCTTTGGGGAAACGAGCACAGAGAGATTCAAGGGGCTGATAAAAGGCCACGTGGCTAGTGACAGTGTCATCAACTCCGTTCTTATGACTCATACCGAACAGTGCCTAGGTGACCATTTTAGAGAAACAGAATGTACCAGCTCTGTAGTGCGTGGACTTGGGGACACAGGTTGGCCACTCCACCCAGCTGCGGGCCAGCAGGGCCGTCCAGTGGGACCCCCAGGAGCTCTGGAGTAAACCACTCAGAATCAAAGGTGAACCCCATGGGCCCCAAGGGCTGGAGGAGTGCTGCGGGCGTGTGCCCTCGGGTGGAGGTTTAACCAGATTCAGCCCAGCACTTGCGAGCAATGGGGCATCTGAAAATGGGAAGCTCAGACCAGGGAATCTGGCTCCTTTAATAGCCTCTCAGTCTTGATCTAATTATTTGTTTTCCCAGGTTTCACCGACCTTAACAGTCAAATTCCTCCTGAGTGCTATGCTGTCTTCAAAACATAAATTTATAAGAACCATAAGTGCTGGTATTTATTCACTTCCCCATTATGATGTAAATCTTCTGAACTGCCTTTTTTTAAAAAAGAAGAAGAAAAATAAAAGGAAACGTGATCAGGATTCTCTTTGCGAAAATGCGATGGTCACCGCTTGGCGGTCAGAGCCACTGGCGCGACCGCGGATACTGAGGTCCCCAGCGGGCCAGACGGAAGATGGCCTCTCCAACCAGGCCCGGCGGGCCAGCCTCCTTGAGGCTCGTTTAGGCCCCAGCGAACCTCGTCCCCTGGAGTGTGTGTCACCTGGGTCCAAAGAAAGCCAAGGCAGTGGGTTTGGCCTGGAACGGACTGTGCAAAGCAAACGGTCAGGTGGACCTTCTAGACTTGGCCAGATACACTGGCTCTAGGCGTGGCGTCCGGCTCGGGGGCCGCTGCGGGGGAGCACTAGCCTCGGTGGCCCCCGTCCCTTCTCTCTCTTCAGCCATCATCCAGACAGAGAACAAAAGGGAAGATGCTTTTCTGGGGGAGTCTGTGGTTGACCGTCGGTCCCCAGAGTGTGTGTGCCCCAGGTGTGGAAGGCCACCACGGAGCGCCTAGCCTGTCCCCGCAGACTAAGCTTAGCTGCCTTCTAGGGAGCTCTGGTTTAGAAGGGGAAAGCGGTCATCTGCTCAGTTCAAGTGAACTGACCCATCAGTGTCAAAAAAGCCCAATGTCGCGGGTGATCTGACGCACATGGCCACCGCTGTGGTGCTCCTATGGTACTCGTGCGTCCGAGGGTAAGGACCCTGTTGAGGACAGAAAGGCTGGGGGTACGAGACTGCTTGGCTGGTGTTCCTCATTTTCTCTGTGCACCCTGGGGCCGGGGACTGTGTGGCCTGGACATAGTGAAGAGCCTCCGAGTCTAGGACCCGTGCATGCCAGCCAGAGCTGCTTGCAGGACTGGCGTCCGGCCACAGATGGATGGGTCCTCCAGAACCGTTCGATGGCCTTCTAGTCTCCTTTCTTTGCACTGACGAGTTTCTGCAGAAGAGCTTCAGGGTTTGGCACATGGCAGAACCGCGCCAACACCAGCCACGCCTGCCCACGCTGTACCTTCCCACTCCGCTCTGGAGAGACCCCTTCCTCTCCCTCATGGTGCTGGTAAGGCTGATTGGAGGTGTAGCTCTCACTGTCCCATGCGCTTGGGACCACAGAAGACAGTGCTCTTTTGACAGAGGGACACCGAAGATAGGATGTGCAGTGAGGAAGGACAGTCCCCAAGCCCCAACAACTATCTTAACGAGGCCCGTTGCAGCTTCTTCTGTTTTCCTTCCTGACAGACCTCGTAGGGCCCTCGGCCCCACAGCTCTGCCTGGCCTTCTGGAGTGGTCTCCCAGTTACCGCCATCTCTCCAGGTAATGGCTCGCTCCCCTCCACATGGGCCCAAGAGTTAGTTGCCAGATTGGCCTTCACAAAAAAGGAGTTACCCAATTCCCACCCCCAAAACGTGTGGGAAGCGTTACTCTGGGGACCCACACCCCTCCGGGAGGCCATTCATTTCGCTTCCGGCAGGCATTCATGGCTCCAACAGCTGGCATTGAAGCCAGGAGCTGGGCCTATTTTGGGGGGGAGCTCAGGGCAGTTCTTGAGGCGGTGCCCACTGTCCACTTTCCGCGTAGCACTTGGAGTGAGCACGCCACTGCCCTGCCCCACGAGGGGCACCATCACTAGATGCTTTTCTCTTTGAATGTTGAGTCTGAGTAGTTGACTGCCGTGGGAAGGTATCGTTCAGGGAAAACACGGTCGGGATTTTAGTGTGGCTGTAAACACAGCCTTCCCGAAAGGCTTACTGACGATTGAATGTGCAAATGGTATGACGAAAGATGTCTTTTGGGCTCTTTCGTTTGACTTCTTGATAGCAGGCATTGTTCCAGGCAGAAGTGCCTGCCTTGCCAGGATTCGAGTCCGAGCTTCCTGGAACTCCCAGCTGGCCTCGTGCGGCTCCCAGGGCCCTGGTGTGCTGGTCAGGCCTTTGCCGGGCCCAGGAGCGAGTCCTAAGGGAACTCCTTGCCTGGACTCCTCCTTCGAAGGCCAGCGGCTTCTCTGCTGGCTTCCGTTCTTGGGCCTCTGAGGCCCAAGGAACGTGACGCCCAAATCAATTCCCCTGTGGCCAGCCAGCAGCCCAGGTATCCTGCCCGAAGTGCCCTCCTGTTGCAGTCCACGTTGAGCACGGAAGACAGGGAACACAATTTCCACTTCCGTTCCTGCAGAGCACCCTCTTTGAGAAGTTAGTTGCGGGAATTAGGGGTGAACCTTCCACACCCCTGAGATCTCGCCCGCCACCATCAAAGCGGGCTACTTCAAGCCCAGTTTAGGGGGCTCGGCCACCTCAGTGGGCCACAGGATGGGGCATCTGCTGTCTCTTTCCTGCCGTGAAATCTTGAGGTCTTTACAGAAATCTATCCAAATTTCTCTTCTGCCGTAGCGTTAGGACAACTGGAAGATATTACAAAAAAAAAAAAAAAAAGGTGAGATAGGCTGGATGGTTTTAAATGCATCCCTTTTCTTAAAAAGCTGCAGTTCTCAAAGGTCTTGTGCATATACGTCCCCAATGGAGCCTTTTGTCATTTGGATTAGCATGAGAGGAAACGTGAAATCTCTCAAATCTAAAGGTTTCCCTCTCGAAATCAGACATTGCCCCTACGCACCCCCACCATCTGTGACGGAAGGGACTGCCATCGGCCTACTTGCTCTTTCAAAATTGCTGATCTTTTCCTCTCCAAAGGCCCTCAAAGCCCTGTAAAACTTTTAAAACTTTAGCCTTTATGTCAAATTAGAGAAACCAAACAATGTGATGGTAGATGTGATAAAAACCTGAGTTTATTTTTCTCCCGCTTATGAACGTGTATTTATATTTGCCGAATGAATATCGTGGTGTGTGCTTCAATGAATGGGATGTCAGGCTCTCCCTGTGCACGGCGGTGGGTGGAGGTCACCTTAAATGACTTTTTCTTCCCATCTGTCTGTCAATCCCCAAACTAGTTGCTTTTTCCAGTTGCTTCCCGGGTGTCTGTACATAGTTTGTCTTTGTATAGGAGCGCTCTCCTGTGTTCGAATTTAACAGATGATGGCTGTATGAGGAAGACCATGTAAACAGAATACAAACTAAACTGGATCTCTATGGCCTAGGTTTTGTACATACAGAAACTGCATGGTATTTAAATTATTGTTTGTCTCTGATGATGTATGCAGTTTCTTTAAAAACAAATCAAAAAAAAAAAAAAAGTCTAAAAAAAAACCATTTCTTGACTCCTGTGTGTTTTTTGGCTGAGGACAGGGTTTGGGAGGAAGGCAGGTCAGTCCATCAGCAAACAGTAGGAGTTCTGGAGACAGAAAACCACCTCCTGTATGGGCTGGTACCCGGTGGCGGGGGCGGGGGCGGGGGCAGGGGAGGCTGACTGCACAAAAATTTGAGTTCTTCGACTTTGAAAGATACAGCGCCCAACTGTCTGTTCTTGAATAATCGTGAATAAGGAATATAAATTAACTGTTAAATCCCTCAGAGTCATCTCTGCAATGTCCGATATCAGCTCTGTGAAGCAGCAAGGGGGGGTCACTGCCCCCAAAGCAAAAGCCCGAAACTACCTGGTTTTTGAGTACGTACTTACCTCTCTCTCCAGGAGAAGTCTTATGTATTTGTAAAGCTCAGAGCTTTATCACTTAACTTTCCGGTCGTCATTTGTCTTTTCAAAGGTTCTGGGGGGAGCGAGAGGGCCTTCAGTGCTTGCTGGCTGCATTTTAGGTGTGGGGGGTTACTGGACATCGTGTGTTGGGCCCGGCAGCAGAAGAGGAGCCTACCGCAGTCCTGCCGCCGCGCACCACTCCTAGGAATCGCGCTGGAGGTCTCAAAGCACAGATGTCAACCCGGGAAGTCTGCGTGGGCCTGAGATTTCTGCATGTCTAGCTAGCTGTCAGGACATCTGATGCTGCTGGCCCAGGAATCCTGCTGCTGAGTAGCGAGGGCGTGAAAGAACGAAGGGAACTGCTTTTCCCTCACCTGGGAGTTTCCAGGCTCAGAAGAGCCTAGTGGCCACATGCACTGCTTATTTCTCTATAAGCAGAGGCCACAAAGCCCCCATGGGGGTTGTTGGCCTTCAGCAGTATGGTGCCAGGGGGTGCACGCTCTCCCCTGTGCTGGCAGATGGGCCCCGTAGCAAGAGTCGCAATATCAGAGACAGCCAGCAGTGACAGGTTTTCAGGGTTCAGGCTGAGAGCTTTGCCCCCCATTCTGCTCACCCCAGAGCTCTCTGACTTGAATACATCTCATTGGCAAAACCACACTACAGTTACCCAAGGGAGTGAGAGACCTCTAAAAAAAAAAAGCTTTGGTATCACCCTAATAGGCTCCTGCAAGAGCAAAGGAAACTGACCATCCTGAGGGAGCCCTCTCTGAAGTAAACAAAGGTTATGGCTACACATTCCCCATAGGTAGAGGCTGCCACTGTGTCTGTCCATCCATTAGATCTGGTTCGTCATCCTCAGACAAGTGGTGGCTGTCTCACAACACATAACTGAGCAATGTGGCCAAGTCTCTCACTCACTCACTCACTCTAGGCCTCAACTTTCTCATCTGGCAAATGGGAATACAGATGTCCTATGCTATCAACTAGCACAGCAGCTTTCTACAACTTGGGCTTATCTGAGTTTTAAGACAATAAGCCCTTAGGAAAGAGTAAGCTTTAAACAAGTCCTGCCAGGGCAGTCTCTTGGAGAACAGTTTGGATTCCTCTCCTTCAGACCACCTGCAAGTCTGACACACATGCCTGCCCCCACTCCTTGCCTTAGGTTGGCCTCCTGGAGGTCCTGCTGGTGGTGCGACCTGCCCCCTCCCCCATGTGCCCTTGGGGGGCTCATCCCGAAGCTGGTATCAATCAGACTGCCCTGTGCTGTCCTGCCTCCCCTTCATCCCTGCAAACCACCTGGGAGACGGCGGGGGGCCTGCTGTCTTTACTACACCAACTTTGGGGCTGCATCAGTGATGTGCTCACACCTGATCACTGATTGAAAGGACAGGTTTGGCACCAGAAACACTCTCTAACTGGCTCCCTACAGGTCCTCAGCACTCCGCTGGCCTCAGACAAACCACAAATCTATACAGCTCAGATCTACCCTGAGCTCCTGGCCTGGGTTTCCAAATGTCACAAAGCAGCAGTGTAGCACAGATGTTAGGAACATAAGGTGCTGCCCCATAGCAGGACACCCTGGGACCTCCTGCCCCACCAGGTCACACCCTGTAGGGAGCCCCTGAGGACCTGAGGGCTTCACCTGCCTTGACTAGGCCACCCTCTTCCCATGCAAAGCATTCTGGGACCCTCCAGCCCACATCGCACTGCAGCCGCAGCTACTCACCAGGGTACCCTCTACAGGGAGTCCCCCGATGTGGGACTCGATCCCAGGACGCTGGGATCATGACCTGAGCCGAAGGCAGCTGCTTAACCAACTGAGCCACCCAGGCGTCCCAAGATTGATTAATCTTCAGCCAGACTCATCAAGAAGAGAGAGGACCCATATAAATCAGAAATGAAAAGAGAACTACACAAATACAAAGGATTATAAGAAACTACTACAAAACATGGCATTCCAACAAACTAGGCAAACTAGAAGAAATGGGTAAATTCCTAGAATTATACAACCTTCCAAAACCAAATTAGGAAGAAATAGGAAATCTTAATAGAACAATTAGTAGTAACAAAATTAAACTGTAATCAAAAACCTCCAATCAAACAAAAGTCCGGGACCAGATGGATTCACAAGTGAATTTATCCTCTATTCCAAAAAACAGAAAAGGAAGGAGGGGCACATGGGTGACTCAGTCAGTTGAGTATCTGACTCTTGATCTCAGGGTCGTGAGTTCAGCCCCTTATTGGGCTCCATGTTGGGCATGGAGCCTACTTAAAAATGGAGAGGGGGGGAAAAAAAAGCAGAAGAGGAAGGAATGCTTCCATATACATTCTACAAGGCCAGCATCACCCTGGTACCAAAACAAAAGACACTGTTTAAAAAACAAAACTATAGGCTAATTTCCCTGATGAACATAGATGTAAAAATCCTAAACAAAATATTAACAAACCACACTCCACAATACATGGAAAAATCATTCACCATGATCAAGCGAGATTTATTCTGGGGATACGAGCATGGTTCAATATTTCTAAGTCAATCAACACAATATACCACATTAACACCAGAAAGGGTAAAAATGATACGATCATCTCAATTGATGCACAAAAAGCATCTGACAAAATTCAACATCCATTCATGATAAAAACTCTCAACAAAGTGCATTTAGAGAGAACATACTTCAATACAATAACGGCCATATATGAAAACCCACAGCTAACATCATACGCAATGGTGAGAAACAGAGAGCTTTTCCTCTAAGATCAGGAACAAGGATGCCTACTTTCACCACTTTTATTCAACACAGTACTAGAAGTCCAAGCCACAGCAATCAGATAAGAAATAAAAGGTATCTAAATTAGTAAGGAAGAAATAAAACCATCACCATTTGCAGATTATATACTATACACAGAAAATCCTAAAGACTCTACTAAAAATTATTAGAAATAATAAATGAATTCAGTAAAATTATAGGATACAAAGTTAATATACAGAAATTTGTTGCCTTTCTATGCACTAATAATAAAGCGGCAGAAATTTTAAAAAGCTATTCCACTGGGGCACCTGGATGGCTCAGTTAAGTGTCCAACTTTTGATTTCTGCTCAGGTCATGACTTCAGGGTCATGGGATTGAGCCCTGCATCAGCCTCCATGCTCAGTCTGAAGTCTGCTCCAGAAACACTCTCTCTCCCTCTGCCCCTCTGCTCCTGCTCACTCATGTCCTCTCTCTAAAATAAGTAAAAAGAAATTCCATTTACAATTTTACAAAAAAGAATAAAGTACCTATAAATAAAGTTAACCAAAGAGATGTACTCTGAAAACTATGAAACACTGATGAAAGAAATTAAAAATGACACAAATAAATGGGAAGACATACCATGCTCGTGAATTAAAACGATAGTTCAAATGTCCATACTACCCAAAACAATATATACCAAAACAATCCCTACCAAAATGCCAGTACTATTTTTCCAGAACTAGAAAAAATAATCCTAAAACTTAACTGCAAAAGATCCCGAAGAGCCAAAGCTATCTTGAGAACAACAGGAGGTATCACAATCCCAGATTTTAATATATACTCCAAAGCTGTAATTAATTCAAGACAGTATGGTAATGCCACAAAAACACATCTAGATCGATGGAAGAGAATAGAGAAGCCAGAAATAATCTCATGCTTATAATGGTCAATTAACCCATAAGAATATACAGACAGTCTCTTCAGTAAATGGTTAAATGGTGGTGGGAAAGTTGACACCTACATGCAAAAGAATGAAACTGGCTCACTTTCTTATATATCCTACACAATAATAAACTCAATAATGGATAAAAGACCTAAATGCAAGGCCTGAAACCATAAAACTCCTAGAAGAAAACACAGGCAGTTATCTCTGACATCAGCCTAGCAACATTTTCATAGCTAAGTCTTCTCAGGCAAGGGACTGCACCAAAATATAAAGTGTACAAAGAAACATTAACAAAAGAAAGCAACCTACTGAATGGGAGAAGATATGAGCAAATGATAAGCCGAATAAGGGGTTAATATCCAAAATATATAAAGAACTTACATAACACCCCCCCCAAAAAAAAAAATCTTAGGAAAAAATAATCAGAGAGAGGTGCCTGGGTGGCTTATCAGTTAAGCCTCCAACTCCTAATTTCGGCTCAGGTCATGATCTTAGAGCCCTGAAATAGAGCCCCGTGTCAGGCTCCGCACTCAGTATGGAGTCTGCTTGAGATTCTCTCTATCCCTCTCCCCCTGGCCCTGCTTGGTCTCTAATAAATAATTTTTTTAAAAAATTAAGCAGACGATCTGAATAGACATTTTTCTGAAGAAGACAGCCAATGTCCAAGAGACACATGAGAAAATGCTCAACAGCATTAATCACGAGGAAACAAAAATCAAACCACAATGAGGTATCACCTCACACTGGTCAGAATGGCTAGTATCAAAAACACAAGAAATAAGCCTTGGTGGAAAATGTGGAGAAAATGGAACCCTAACATAGTGAGGAACTAGTGTTTCCATTTTCTTCGGGTAGATACCCAGCAGTGGAATTACCAGATCATGCAGTGGTTCCTTTTTTTTTTTTTTTTTTTTTTTTTGAGAAGCCTCCATACTGTTTTCCACAGTGCCTGCACCACTTTACATTCCCACCAACACTACGTGAGGGTTCCACAGGGAATGTTCTCAGTGGCTGTAATGGTGCTGTGTGGGGACAGTTGGGGAGCTACACTTGTGGTGAGCACAGCAAAACACACAGAGCTCTCCAGTCACTGTGCTGCATACCTGAAACTAATGCAACATTGCGTGTTGACTATACCTCAATAAAAAAGAAAGAAAGAAGAAAACAACATGGTATGGAGCCCAGGAGCTCGGGGGGTCTAATTCTGGCACTACCTGTTCCTGGCTGTGTCAGGCAAGTGACTTACACTGTGCTGGGCAAGTTAAACTGTGCCTCGGTTTTCACATCTGTAAAATGGGAATGAAGGCACCTATTTTTAGTAAAAGGGAAAAGATTTATGCGATCTGAAGAGAAACCAGAGTATAAGGCGCCTATTTTATAGGGCTCTTAGGAGGATGAAGTAAAACATGGATAAGGTGCTTAGAACACTGCCTGACATACAGTCAGCTCTCACCAAATGTTTTAGCGGGCATGCTTGACGCGTGTCTCCCAAGCTCCACAAATTCAGTATGTCCCAGACTTTTGCTTTCATATTTTCAAGCCCTGCCCCTCTGCTCCAAACCTGCTCCTCCCCTTCCTTCCTTTTCCAGTGAAGTGTCATCATCCAGAAGTCACTTTCTCTTTTCCACTCCCCGCTGATCATAAACACCTGCCAATGAGTTCTAGACGCTCTTCCACTGCTCTTTAATTAAGGCCCTCACCTCTCGCCGGGATGATCAGAGCCACGCTCTCCTTGCCTTGACCTCTCCCGGTCCGCAGTCCTCTATCCAGATACAGACCTGCTCGCACCCCTCTCCTGCCTGATGTCTGCCGGCCCCCCTGCCTTACTGGTGAGACCTCAATCTCCCACACACAGGCCTTGCTGCTGGTGTGGCCCATCCCCCACCTCACCCTCCTGCTGGGAAGCCCCAGAGCAGACTCCAGAGCGGGCCCCTGTGGCCTATGTGGCCCTGGAGCCCAGCAGGCTGGCTGGTGAGCTGGTGATGGGGCCATGCTGCGGTGATCACCTCAGGGACAACAAAGGGGCTTCGGGGACTGTGCGCCCAAGCTTCCTTGACTGGAGGAGTCCCTGGAGGCCTCACTTAGGGGACCCTGGGTGCTAGCGAGGACAGAGCAGTCCCACAAAAACAAAACAGTCTAAACAGAGAACTGTACCTGACATGTGGCCAGCGTCTCACAGAGACCGTGTGGGCACTTCGTTCCCACTGATGCCACCACACGCAGCTCCCGGACATGCTGACTACATACCAGTGCTGTGCTACACCATTTTCATGGAGCATTTTATTCATTCCTTACGACATTCCTGGTGGTTTCCAAACTGGGTCTGGCTCTAAAGCCTTGCTCTTAACCTCGCTGCTAGGTCAACACCCGTGCTGCCTCCCGCCGCTCTCTCGGACTCTCAGCTGCCGTCCACCTCTGCCAGTCGCCTGTCTTAAGTGATCATGTCATCTCCTAACATGGGAAGACCACGGGTCAGGAAAGACATCCAGGTCTCTCCAAGCCCGTGTGCGGCTCCCACCAGGGGCACCCTCACCCACCAACCATGTGGCAGTCGGGCCGTTTTTATGACTTCCTGCACAGGAACTCACATTGAGCCAGGCGCTGGCACGGCACGGGTCCCACCTGGGGCTGTGGCGAGGGCAGGAAGAGAAGAGCACACCTGACACTGAATCAGTCCTGGGCATGCAATCTGTCCCTATTATTTGGTAAAAGGGGGGGGGGGGTCTGCTCACTGTGTGCCATTAATTTTTTCTTTAATTTATTTGATAGACAAGTAGGCAGAGAGGCATGCAGAGAGAGAAAGGAAGGGAAGCAGGCTCCCCGCCGAGCAGAAAGCCCGATGCGGGGCTCGATCCCGGAACCCTGGGATCATGACCTGAGCCTAAGGCAGAGGCTTTAACCCACTGAGCCACCCAGGCGCCCCCTGTGCCATTAATTTTTTTTAAATGTTCCTTATTTCAGCATAAAAGGCCATGATCATATTTCCATGCGGCAACACCCCAGATGAAGGCAAAGAGCCTTTTTAGACGTGAATTAATGCATTTGTTTGCAGAAAAGACAGGAAGAATAAACCACGAAAGCACAGTTTAACGGATTCTCTTCTAGCTTGGACAAACCAGTTACAATGCAGGGTATAGGAGCTGGAATCCCACAGGCCGGCCTCTCCCCGCCTCTGCAGCAGGTCAGGACCGAGCCTCGCCATCTCCAAGGCTCGGTCTCCTGCGTGGTGACATCACTGCCATTGTTCTTTTACTAAAAAAAGAAAAACAAAAACAACAGACAGACTGGAAGGGAGGGAGAAGATTCAGTCTGTTCCTTAATTACCAACCCGGAGTGGGATGGCTGTCACTGACACCTCATTCATGGGGGGTTTCGAGGTCCCCGGGAGGCTGTGTCTTTATGAAGCCTATGATTTCACAGCACCCCCTCCCAGAGGAGGGCGAATTTCTTCAGCTAAGCAGATAAAAAGCCTATCACACGCTGGCAAAGCCTATTATCTCGGAAAGTGCCCCCCATGAATAGAAGCTGGGTAAGGAGCCTTTATCCCAGCATCCCAGTGGGCAGTGCATGTGCAGAAGCTGGGGCTTTTTGCCTTCGTTCGGCCCTGAGCCTCACAGAAGGATAAGCCCCAGCCAGGACGCTGGCTCTACATACATAGGACGCCGGTCCTATGGTTAAAACAGCAAAACCATCACCAGCCTGGAGGCTGGCTTTGTTCACATTCTGTGCTGCCTTATTGCGGGGTAGGGGGACAGTTTTCTAAGTTACCATTAAAATGCTTATGGTCATCCCCAGCAGCCCCCGGCTCACCCCACCGCAGAACACCCACCCACCCGGCGCCCAAGAGACTATTGCTGCCAGTTAACGCTTCAGGGTTTTCAACTTGGTTCTGTCGGCCCCAAAGTAGGCAAGATAAACTCCTATGTTGGCCTCCCTTCTTCCTAGAAAAGCACGTATAGCCCCACACTGATGTGGAGGTGACAGCTGCTTCCGAGGATGGGAACTTGGGGCTGTCGCTGTGCGCCGCATACCCTCCTGCCCCACTGACACGCACACAGACCTCTTCTGTTCAAAACCCCAGCTATGGAGGCTCCTGGCAGCACAGTGGGTAGAGCATGTGACCCGTGATCTCAGGGTCTGAGTTCAAGCTCCACGTTGGGTGTAGAAATGACTTAAATAAAACTTAAAAAAAAAAAAAAAAAGGGAAGGGGGGAGCATTTGAAAGTACATACGGTACTGGTTACCTTTAGTCTTCCTGAACCAGGAAACGTACCTGTGTGTAATGTGTTTACTCAGACAAACCTATTTCAATTATATCAAAATTGAAAATCTAGAGACAGACCACAATAAGGAAATGTGGGCATTTTTCAGGCCATCTAGCAGCGGGTCAGAAAAACGGAGCCCCATGGGGCCAAGCAGAGAGAGGTTCCTATTTCAGGCCTCTGCCCATCACCTACCCCAGCCCCCAGTCCTCAGGCTGGGAGGTAACCACGACTCTTGATAGTTTCAGTTCATTGTAAAGACATGGTTTTGCCCTCCAGGAACCAGCTAGCTCTGCATGAGTGAAAAACAGTACAGGTGCAGAACGTAAGTCATTCAAGTGGGAAAGAGGGGGAAGGACACAGAGAGAGGACTTTGGGTTTGGACGGTTGTAGAGAGAAATCTGAAGCAAAACAGAAAAGGTCTTTGATTTGGACAGAAAAGGTGTGGACCGTTCTGCTGTGGTTGCAAATCTTTCGCTGTAGGCCACTGTCAACAGGAGAGAGCAGACGCTGAGGGCTGGCCACTGGTCCATTTGAACGGCTGGGAGCAAGAAGCCGGAGAGCAGCATTTGGGTTTCAGCATTAAACCAATGAGGGGAGTCGAGATGTTGCCGGAGCCTGGAGCCACCTCCCAGGCCCCAGCTCTGAGCTCCTGAGCCGGTGCAGGGAAGAAGGCACGTTTCTCAACTCCCATTAGAGAGCGGTTTGGGTTCCACCCTTTCCTGTGAACAAAGTCACAGGGGCAGAACATTGATGGGGACAAGGGCACTCAGTCCAACCCCTTCCAGTTACAGCAGAAGCAGCCGCACTCTACTGCCCTCGACACACCCAGGTGGGCAACCCTGAAGGAAGACCCAGGTGGTGCACCCCTGCCTCCCGCTAAGCTCCAGCCTGCAGCCCCTCACTGCGCACATCAGTACTGGTCACTGCTGCCAGGCTGACCTTTGTGTCCTCACACCATCACCCTGAGACCCATCCCCCGCAACCCCAGCTGCCATTAGTTCTGCATCCGGCACCATACTGGACACTTTCAGCTCCCATTCCCATTTTACAGACAAGGAGACAGAGGCTTAAAAGAACAGGATCATGCAGCTAGGGAGTGGCAGAGCCTAGCTGAGAACCCCAGGCTTCTAGCTCTCAACCCAGTTCCCTCGCCCCTACATTGACCAGCAAATGCCACAAAGGTTCTCAGAAAGATGCTTAGGACACCGATTTAAACCTGTGGCTAAGCTGCTGAACTGCATCTACTCTAGTAGCCTCAGCACTGCATTCAGCAGCCTTCACATAACAGGAAACCCAAATAGTGGCCAAAACAACTGCTTGTTTCTATAAAGGAAGTCTGGAGCTAAGCAAGGAAAAGCTTGTGACATCATCAAATGTGCCGCAACTCCGTTTTTCCGCCCCACCATCCTCCTCATGCTTTCCATCCTTGTGGTTGCCTCATGTTCCAACATGGCCGCTGGAGTTCCCGGCATTATGTATGTGTTCCAGACATGAAGTTCAGAGGAAAGTTTACCTACCCACTGAGCAAATTCTCTTTAAATAAACACCTTTCCTGGAAGGCCTACCTAATGCCTTTGCATTTCATTGGCAGTCAGGGTTAAGCCCTGTACTAGGTGACATCTATGTTCCCTAAATCCTTGCTACTCAAACTGAGGTCCCCAAGGACCTCAGCACCCGGGGGGCACATGAGAAATTCAAGAACCTCAGCCCCTTACCACAGAACTAAACCAGAATCTGCATTTTAACAAAGGCACCAGTGGATTCCTTTGCACGTTAAACTTTAAGAAGCCTCGTTCAAAAGGCATGATTTCAAGAACATGTAATGGGTCTGTAATCTCCTAAAATCCTCATCTCGGGAAGCAGCCTTCTCTAAGACATTTCATTCTTTAAGGAGACTGAGAATAACAATGCCATCTCTCTGAGAAGAACATACAGTTAAACAGTTATCACCGGTGACACAATAACATGTAATGTTTACTGAGACCTCACTCTGCGCCCGGCACGCATCTTCTTGCACCTAATCCTACCAGTTCTGTAAGGTGGTTACTGCCGCCCGCATCCTTCCCATGTTACAGATAAGGACAGAGTGCCACCCCACCCAACCACAAAGCATCAACAAGGGGACACGTGGACAATGTTTTATCCAAATGAAGGAACCTGAAGCATGGGAAAACAGTCGGGGCAGGGTTGGAGGACGAGGCGGTAGCTTGGGGAAGTACACTTCAGCCAGGAGGCTGCTCGGTTCTCTGCGGTGACCTCGTATAGCCCCTGGAGCGCTGGACCCCTCAGCTCCCTGACCGGTGTGCTGGGGAGGGGAGTGTGGAACCAGACGGCTCGCTAGCTCTCATCTAGCTCCCACATTCCTCAGGGCTACATGTGCCTGCCCTGTGATCTTGAAATCAGTCGGCCCTAGCGGCCCCACGCCCCCACCAACCCTATGTAGCTTCACCCAACTGCCGCCACGTCTGGCAGCGGCCCAGCTCTGTCTACAGACCCAGATTGCAGGATACCCCGCGGGGACCAGACAGCCTCCCAAGCAGTCAGAGGCAAATAAAACCCTGCTGCCAGCCACTCCTCACCCAGCCCTCCCACTTGCCTCAGGTCATGGGAAGGAGCTGGGTGAAGCTGATTTTCTGCAGAGTTCCAGAATAAATTAGACTTGATAATGTTCACAGACACCTAGCCAAAGAAGACAGGGTTTGCCAAAGCTCCAGTGGGTTATTCCCACTCTGCCCGCCCCATCTGAAAGGACTGGCTGTTCCACCCTTCAGCTGGTTGACAGGAGCCAGAAATGAGGGGTGACGAGAAAGCCACTCAGACTTCGTTCAAGGCAGGAGGCGCCTGGTGCCCCTCCTGGCACCTTTGCAGGGTACGTATCCAGCTAACAGATTTGCTAAATGGAGTGGAAAGCTTTTCAGAGTGGCCTCTCCGTTCAGAGCGGACACCGTAATGATGTCCCTCCTCACCAGCCCGACATGGCCACGTGAGCCCTCCATTCCCACGGCTAACGATGACCGGACCGTGCCAGAGCCCAGCGGGACCACAGCCTCTTTCTCACAGTCTGACAAACGGGAACCAAGAAACTGTCTCCAGAGGCTGCACCCACGACAAAGCAGCCCAGGGTCTTGCAGTAAGGCATCTTCTGCCAGAGCAATCTGGACAGCAGAGGGAGAGAACACAGCAGACGCACGGCATAGGTTAAAGTGAGGTGTCTAAGAGCCAGGCTCTTTAGTCTCGTCCCAGATCTAGCCAGCCCTGAGCCTGCTGGGTCCTGAGCCTCACCCTGCACCCTAGAAAAAAGGTCTCTAAGCAAGCTAGCTCCAGATGATTCCATTACATGTCACCACGGAAGTCTTAACACTGAGGTGGGCATTCATGTACTCCAGCGCATATTCATGGCGAGACCGAGCCGGCTGGGATGTGCTTTGGCTTCTGAGCGAAAGGAAAAGAGAGTAGAGACCCGATCTCTACTCTCAAGATCACGGGCCTCAACCAACGTATTATATGTGGTGAAAAGAACACAGAGTACCAGGAAGGAAACAAGCCTGAGGCAACAGGAAAGAGGCAGAGAGCTGGGAGAGCTTCCTGGAGGAGGGGCTGCTTGAGCGGAACTTCAGAGACAGAGCGCTGCAGCAGGGAGAGGACATTCCTGGCAAAGATGAGTGCAAGTCCACAGAAGGGCAGGCTGGCATGGTTTGGGGAGAAAACACGCACGAGGAGCGAGCTGTACTAGATATGCTAGGGGTCAGGGAAAGGGAACAAGACACGGGCCTCAAGAGGCTTGCAGTTTAGAGGGAAGCCACATGGAAAGTCTAGTACAAGTCCAAGACTAGCTCTAACAAGAGCCTTCCCAACTACCACAAAATGACTGGTGCCTGCAACGGACAGGGGCTGAGGGGCAGTCCCGTTCAGTTCGTTCCAGCTTCCCAGTCCGGGCAGAGCAGAGTTCGGCCCTGCAGTGCTGTGTTGATTTGAACAGGCAGTGCCTGGCTGCGTCCTTGGAAACGATGCTATCAAAAATACTCAGTACAGAACTCCAGATTTCTTTTTTTTTTTTTAAGATTTTATTTATTTATTTGACAGAGAGAGATCACAGTAGGAAGAGAGGCAGGCAGAGAGAGGGGAAGGGAAGGAAGCAGGCCCCTGCTGAGCAGAGAGCCCAATGCGGGACTCGATCCCAGGACCCTGAGATCATGACCTGAGCCGAAGGCAGTGGCTTAACCCACTGAGCCACCCAGGCGCCCAGAACTCCAGATTTCTGAAGTCACTTTCTCATTCGCGAGCATACAGCAGGGTAGGGCATGTAATAGGATCACCACCATCTGACGATAGGGAAGCAAATGCAAACCTAGCGAGGCCCCCAGGGTCACAGAACTAGTGAGTGCAGCAAAAGCTCAGGCCCCTCCGCGGCAGCCCAGCCCTCCTCCCACTAAGGGAACAAGAACCCCACGTGTCAGAGTAATCCTAACCCGGCTCTGGAGCTCAGAGGCCAACCCATGTTACCTCGTCCTCGGTGGGGCAGCTCAGGGGAGCTAAGAGGTACTCTTTAAGACCAAGAGAACACAATACAGACGTGTTTAGTTTAGTATTTGTCTCCCCCACATGATCACAGTAAGCTCGAAGAGGGCAGCCGCCATAGGACTTGCTCAGCAACTAAGCTCAGTAGCTGGTCTGTAATTAGGAGTGTTCAGACTGATTTCACGACTCAATGAGAATGACTAACAGAGCGAAGGAACCAAACCAAAAGGGGAGAAATGGGAGGCGGGGGACAGAGGCTGGCCATGGCAGTGAGCACAGCTTTCTCCTAGGCGGAAGTGAACTGTCCAAAGCTCTCCTCCTCCTCCTCCTTGCCGCCTCCCTCACAAACCTCCAGGGCATTGGTGCAGAGGGCAGGTGGAGGAGAGAGACGCCAGAACTACACAGGGTAGGCGGCTCTTGCTAACTGCAGGGACGGGGCGGGCAGAGGCTGGTGTGTGTGTGTGGTCCCCGGTGAGTGTGTGCACAAGCTCTTGGTAAACAACACAGTCGTGCCTACGTTGCAGGTGTGATCTTGAGGTCTGAACACTAAGCTCCACTGTGATATTCTGTTTGGAGTTCTGCTCAGTCAGGACAAGTTTCTGGAAGGATTTTTCCAATACTCTTCTTGGATGACTTTCTCCAGCTTCCTCCTGTGATTGCCCTACAGGAAAACCAGCTCCCAGGAGTGAGGTGAGAACTGTCACCTCACCTGGCCACTAACTGTCCGCTTACTTTTTAACCCCATGACACAAGGCTGAAAGAAACCGAAGACAGGAGCCACTGAGGAAAGCAGTAAAAAGGATGGTGCCCCCACCCCACCCTGTGGTCCTCCAGGAAAATTCCTAACTTCCTCCCGTTCTCATCACCCCTCTTCCTTCACCCTCTCCGCCCTCCCAAACTGGCGCCAACACTAGGTAAGCAACAGCTGACCTAGAGAGGTGTGGCCCGTGCCAAGAACCACAAGCAGTTTCATTTGGCACAGAGTCTAAAGGAGAAACAGCTCTTTGTTTCATCCACCAGAGAGAATGCCACCAGCTCCTGCTACAAAAACTCCCACAGTCCCCTCTCTTGTCAAGGCAGGGAGAAGTGTCCTCTGGCCCTCCCAAACCCAGAACATCTAGTTAAAGACAAGAGCTGCGGATGCTGTGTGACCACAGGCAGATGCAAACCGCAGAGCCAGCCGCGTAGCCTACCCCTCCCAAAGGCTGCCCCCGGCTGCGGAAGTCAGGACCCATGTCCTGCCTGAAATCTCACAGCACTGGCAGAGGCTGTCACTCTGAGCAAGAGACTCGTCCAGGCATATATGCTCTATTTTTACCCTCCTCACCCTCACGGACTTCCCTCCTGAGTCTTCCCTCTTAGGGAGAAAAAAAAAATACACTTGATCTTAGCCAAAAGGCCGAGAAGCGATAGGGAGAAAAAATAAATAAATCCCCACAGTGAGGAAGTGATGACTACACAACAGGGAACAGGTCAGAGCCAAGGGAGGACTCTTAATTCCATACAGGGCGGGCCTACACCTCACACTCACAGCGAGAGAGGATGGAGGCCCTCAGGGCTCTTCCTCCACATCATGTGATTTGAGGCTGGCCCCATGATTTTCAGGCTAACTTTCCATTATCAAAAAAAAAAAAAAAAAAGCACCTGATTCTAATGAACCCTGACCCATTTGCTGAAGTAACCTCAGACACACGCCCACAAGCCTGTGTGCACGCAATCCATCCATTCCATCTGTTATGAGACAGAAGCCACACATGCCTCAACCTTCCTGGGCTCCCAGTAGCTCGTGGCAGAGCAGATCTGGAGCTTTTCCATCGTGTTTATTAACACACTGTAAGAAATGAATGAATGAATGAATAAATGAGCTAAAAAAAAAAAAAAAAAAGACAACACTGTGGATGGGAAGGACTAAAACTGAATTTAATAATGTTAAATCCCAATCTTCCAAGGGAGAGGGAAAGCCCATAGATTAGCCCTAACAGTTTCCGCTGTAACAAAAACCCTGAGCTGTAACATGGAAGAGAAATTCTGCAGCAGCCTAGCAAAATGTTTGAATCTTGGGACTATGGGGGTATTTTTATCAGGTGTTGTGCTTCTCACCAAATCAAAATGAAATCAGATCCTCACCTATCCTGCCACTGTCCTCCCAGGGGGCCTCCAAAACCCTCTGCTGAAATGGAGCTGTTTGGTTGTCTAAGAAAGAGAACTCTCGATGGTGTCAGACTGACTCACTTTAAAAGAAAATCCCCAAACCTCCCCACCCCAGTCCTTTGCCATACAGGTCTGACCAACCTGGATTCGGCAGACTATTTCTGTTCCCATCCCTTCACAGGATGGTAAAAGTCATCCCTTCAGCTCCTCTGGACTCTCCCCAAAGTTGTGAAGAGGTATGCCAGCCCACTAGGGTTCTTCCTGCCCAAGCATCCCAGGAACCCCCTCTTCGCCTCTGCCTCCCGCACTCGCTCTGTGGTGTGCCAGTCCTCTCCCAGAATTCAGGAGTAAGCATGAGAACATACCTTGAAACTACACTCTTGTTGAGAGGTTGCTAATTCTTCATTTCCTCTTTCTCTGGAGTTGAGATTTACTATCACTTGACTTTATAATCTGTAGTTTACTAAAAAGCTGTACGAACAATACATGGCTCATAAATTAAATAGAAGTAAAATTATTTTTGTTTTAGAACTTCTCTGAATTTCACATATCGCCCAGATCACCAAAGAGCAGACAATTGGAGCAGGAATTCCTTCTTACAGGTTTTCTCTTCTGTCTCCAACTGGCTGGAAAATTCTTCAGGGGCAGAGCCAATTGCTGAATAAATAAATGTAGAGCAGTAAATGCAGACAGCATTTTGCTTTAAAAGTTTTCTTCTGGGGGCACCTGGGTGGCTCAGTGGGTTAAACCTCTTGCCTTCAGCTCAGGTCATGATCTCAGGGTCCTGAGACTGAGCCCTGCATCGGGCTCTCTGCTCAGCGGTGAGCCTGCTTCCCCCGCTCTCTGCCTGCCTCTCTGCCTACTTGTGATCTCCGTCAAGTAAATAAATAAAATCTTTTAAAAAAAAGTTTTCTTCTGGGTGCATTCTTTTGCTTTAAAAATGAAATACTCTTGGATATGTTACTTATACAGAAGTACCAGCTGGCTTCAACAATTCCATTCACTCTGAATTCTTTGTCAACAGTTATTTTACATATTAGGGAGGGAAAGGATTCTCCAAACTCTAACTGCATAATTTCAAGGTCTCCCTCCTCTTCTAGGGGTGGCTTGGGTAGAGAACCAACTCACCACTCAGGCTTCTGCAGGTCCGACAGCTGAATCAGTCTTGAACAAAGTGCCTCCTCTCAATCACCGGTCTCAAAGCCTACAACTGTCCAATCAACAGTAACCATTATGTGGCACAACAGGGCCCAGGGGCATTAGCTATTAGCCTTAGCCTGCCAGTTCTCCCATTCCAATGCTGGGTGGCAGGGTGCTCCTAGAGCCCACCCAACATTTAATGACTCATCAGGAAAAAGCATGAGTCTGGCAAGACATCCGCAAGTATTCTCTCTGGTGAGAGATAGGTAGATAAATGCAGGTAGGTAAAAGCAGGTAAATGCAGACGTATTTTGTTCAATAATTTTCATTCTGACTGACACAGAAAAAAAAAAAATGTAAGGCTTTTATTGAAACCTATTTGGCAAGATGAAGCCTCAGAAAGCAGACAGCTTAAACAAGCACTGCATCAAGGAGAGAGCCGACTTGGAGTTGTCAACAAAAGGAAGTTGTTCTTTATTCCAGAAATAGTCTTAGAAAGGAACGAGCATGGTGCTAATTAGAGAGGAGTGGGGCAGGCTTGCCTATCAAAGCACCCACCCTCCCTGGTCGATGTGTGGAGAATGGGGAGGTACTGTTGGAATAACCCTTTTAACGGCTGTTCAGAGCTGAGTTCTGTACTTCTGTGTAACTACAAGTTGCCGCTCCAAACACAACGTCACCAAGTATCTTAAATAACCTTACTGGGGGAAAAAATGATGCTTTGAGCACCAAAGCAAGAACAGCCTTTTCCGTGAGTGTAGCAGGCGGTGTCCCTGCTGAGGGTGGCCCCGCAGGCCACGTGCGCCGGAAGCCATCAGGCTGAGTGCACAGGGGTCCCACAGTGCTTGTGCCACAAGTCAATGGCCTTGCTCACTATCGCGTCCGAGCTGTCCTGGGGAATCTGCAGACAAGCAAAGCAGTCTTCATGAAACCGCAAGTATGTATAACTTCCTTGTCTCCCTCGTTCGCTGTGCCATAGCACTTATGTGGCCCCCACCCCATCAGAGTTCTCACGACTTGGCAGGGCAGAAAGCAATCGTGCGAAAGGCCGCAGCCCGGATCTCTGTTTTGCTGGCCACGGAGGACACGCCAAGGAGCTCTGGTCAGACTGCCCGGGTTTCAAGCCTGCGCTTTCCCATGTGCTCCTGGGCAGGCTACCCAGGCTACCGGAGTTCAGATCCCAGCTCTAAAATGAGGCAGATGAAGCCGCTCTTCCTAGGGCTGTTTGGGATTCCGTGGGAGACCCAGTGAAGAAGACTTGGCGGGGCCCTGCCACTGTCAGCCGGGAACAGAGGACTCTTGTATTCACCTCACATTCACTGGTACTTACTATTTACTGAGCCACTATTCAAATGTTAATAGTGACCAATTAAAAAGAAGAGATTCTGGGTCCAGTGAAATTCATCCCGGCATAAATCTCCTCTACCTCTCTCCTGGTTAAGGGTACTCTAAGATACTCAGAGATTCATTTAGACCTTTCCCTGCACGCACTAAGTATACACTTACGCACATTAACAAACCCAACTGGGATTCTGCCAGAGATAGTAACACCAATGAAAGGGTTTACAAAATCCCCAAAATACCAAGCTTCCTTTTTCCACTAAGAAGGATTATTCGACCTCACATGACAGATCTCACCTCTTCCTTTTCTCAGCAAGCCTCCTGGTGGTCAGGCGATAAGACTGTGGTCTAAACACACACACTCCCGATAACAGTCTCACTACTCAGCCCGTCATCCCACACAGAAAGGATGCAAATTATAACCCACAGACCAACTTTAAGCTAAATTTTTCCAAGGGGAAAAAGGGTTTCTTTTAAGGTAAAAATATCAGAGAAAGAATGCAGTAGGAAAATCTGGCTTGCTAAACGGACTTCCTTTCTAGATTCAAAATCAAATTTTAAAAAAGAACACTTACATTTTCCAGAAACTTTGTTATCTTCTCTGCACTGTTCAGAGCCATTACTTTTATTTTAAAGGTCAATAAAATTTCCACAGCTACAAAAACTAGGATCTTACAGGATCCACTTACAACTTTATCCCAAACCCTACAAAAAAAAAAAAAAAAAAAGATATAATAAAATTGAGTTTGAATTTTGTTTAGCTAAACATCTCAAATTATAAAATTAAATCAAATTACTCCTTTTGAGTCTAAACTTCAGAGAAAAGCTATAATGAAATAATCATCAGAAAAGCAAAAACACAACAAATCAGCTATTTGAAACATATTTCACAATCAGCACTGCAAGGGAAAAACGAATGATCACTAAAGAGTACTTGCTCTTTAAGGATCTACCAGACACCCATTCCCTAATGTTTTAAACCTGACATTTAAGGGAAGGAAAGTCTTAGACCAAAGTGTCATTTTATTAATATTGTGTAATATTAATCTAATCATTAAGTACTAAGGAATAACAAAAGCAGCATATGAAATGAGATCAATGCAATTTCATTTTCCAGTGGCTCAAATTCCTAAAACTTCTCTAGAACTAAAGGAACTAGGAGGTGCCTGGGTGGCTCAGTGGGTTAAGCACCAGACTTCGGCTCAGGTCATGATCTCAGGGCCCCGGGATCAAGTCCCGCATCAGGCTCCCTACACAGCAAGAAAGCCTCCTCATGCCCACTCTCACTCTAAAAGTAAAAATTTTTTTAAAAAGAGCTTAAGAGGCTAGTTAGGAATCTGCAACCACTCTAAAAAAACCTATTCTGATCATTCCTATTCCCTTAGTGTTGCACTCTATGTGCTTAGTCATGCACTGTCTTGTGCTGTTTTCTGCATGTCACCTTTCTTCCCAACTACCTCATACAGTCTTGGGGTAGAGGGAGGAGCAGGACTCTGAGATGCCAGCAATACGTCTGAAATGAATGAAAGCAGAGTGTGAGTCTCTGATCTCTCTGCCTGCCTTTAGCTACTTTAAAGATGTCACGACAGAACTAAGAAATAGGAAGACTTCCTCCAGATCAGGATCTGCCACATTTCTGGAAAAGCCTAGACCAATAGAAGCTCCTGGAGACGGCTTCAGACTGAGGGCCTTCAAGTTTTCTAATTGCATATTCTAATCTTTCTAGCATCAACATTAATTTGTATTCATGTTACATTAACATTACTAATATTCTGGCATTTCTAAGTGCATAAATAAGTCGAATCAAGTTGCTCTGTCACCTGCCAGGGAAGTTAGCTTCAAATTACTGGTATTAATCTAAAGTAGATTCATACACTGAAGGACAAGCACATGAGAAACTAGGATCCTTCTGTGCCTTCAGGCCTCTGGCCATCTCTGGAAGTGATACTTGCCTCTGTAAACTGGATTCAGGCAAGCACCCCGCGAAGCACCTCTTGAACCAGAGATCGTAAGGAAGTTTGGACAGTGCAGAACATGTCTTCAGATGACTCAGCAAACGGCTGTCTTCCAGATTCAAGTATTGTTCAAAAGCCTTTGGCTAATGATTAAACAGGAAGAGAGATTACTCGTTTCCTCTGACATAACATTACCCAATCTCACAGCCTGCGATGAATAAGACGAATTGAATGTACATGCTGAATGCAGCAAGTGCTAGAAAACAAAACTTCAGACTCCTCCAAGTCATGAGTGACGCAAAGTTCCTAGGTCAGCACCGACCAGAGCAACCAGCGAGGTGGGACTGAGGGGTTTTCCAGGCCAGGAGCCAGCAAAACCGAACTCTTGTTCCCCCTAACAGCACTAACAAGGTTCCACAGCCAAAGCAAAAGTCCAAAGCAAAATTCAATTGTTCTGGGGAACTAAGAAAGGCCTGTGACACTCCTGGCTGCTCCAGAACAGTACATGATACACTGGGAGAAGGGGAAAGAGTTAGACCAAAGAAACAGAGTGGGATTCAAGTGGGGAGAGGGAGTCCAGAAGAATGCAACAAAAAGAGCTGGATATGAAAAGGGCCCACCAGTCCAGAGCACACCTATGCCAAGCACTACTGGGCACCACGCCAAAGACACCCCTACGACGGAGACATCCAGAGAAGGCACTCGGTACCACAAGTGCAGGAGAAGTCTCAGGAGGCAGAGAAATCACATGGGGGGCACAAAGCACCTGGGTTCCATCTGGTAGCCTCTCCCATGAAAGGTTAAGCAGCAGCCAACTCCAGAAGTCTGGGAGAGCTAACCAAGACAGCACCAGACCAGCCAAACCTGCCTGGCACAAGCTGCTATATCTAGGGTCCATTGGCCAAGAACGGTGCCTGGGAGTCAAACCCTGAAGTCTGTATTCCCTATTCAGAAAAACACAATGACATCCCATATCACCTAAGCAAATGCAAATGTTTCTTTTACTAAATTTCTGCATCTCTCCCAAAGAGGTAATTCCTAACTCTTAGAATGTTCGCTATAGCCAAACCCTATGCTACATACAGAAGAGTAAATGAAAACATACTGACATAATGTCCCCACCTTCAGGGAGCATACAATCTGCTTGAGACAAACTTGTAATAAAGCTCTCGTGGGGTAAGCACCTGATGTTGGACACATCGAGGTGGGAATCCGAACCCAGGCCTTATAAGGCCACGATTTCCTGGAGAGGTGACATCTGAGCCGGCTTACACAGAATAACGGGAACCAGCCAGGCAGGGAGGCCCACAGATTAATATTGGGCCCAGTTTTCCCCTCTTTCAAGGAGCTCTAATTTTTTCTGTTAAACCGACTTTCCTACACTATTAAATAATTCCTAGAGCTTCTCAAGAATACTCCACATAGCTCTCAAAAACAGGAAATTTTCTCCAAAGTCCAAGTTGTCAAAGGGCTCTTGATCTCACCTTTCACCTCTAAAACCCTATGTAGAATTCTGGTTGGTTCTGCCAGTGGAATGTTTTTTCACAAACTGACATGGGTAAACACACACACACACACACACATATATATATTATGTTTCATAGCAAAGAAAATCTCACCCCAAACTCAATACAAATAACAAGTAAGATACAGATGAGTGTGGGACACCTGGATGGCTCAGCCTCTGCCTTCGGCTCAGGTTGTGATCCCAGAGTCCTGGAATCAAGTCCTGCATTGGGTTCTCTGCTCAGCGGGGAGCCTGCTTCCCCATCTCTCTCTCTGCCTGCCTCTCTGCCTACTTGTGAACTCTGTCAAATAAATAAATAAATAAATAAATAAATAATCTTTATATATATACATATATATGTATATATATAAAATTGCTGAATAACCAAGTGAATATCATGAATTAAATGAAATGTTGAAGTATGCTAATCAACATCTTGATAATCACTCAATGTACATCTTCCTTCCATTCTTAAATTTTTCTAAATCTTTTTTCCTGATTTATAACATGTTCATTTTAAGAAATCTCAAAAATGCAGTAAGGAATAAAGAAAGATATAAAAAGCCCTTAAACTCCTACTACCCAAAGATAACTACTGATAATATACAGGCTGCATAGCACCTAACTGTTTTCCAGTATACATTACATTACACCTCACATCAGGCTCCCTGTTCAGTGGGGAGCCTGTTTCTCCCACTGCAGCTCCCCTGCTTGTGCTCTCTGTGTCAAACAAATAAAATCTTAAAACAAACAAAAAAAGAACCAAAACAGATGAACATGCGGTGAAAGAGGGAGGCAAACCAAGAAACAGAATCTTAACTCCAGAGAACTGGCGGTTCCCAGAAGGGAACTGAGGGGATGGCGGAAACAGGCAATAGGGATTAAGAGTACAGTTACCATGAGGGGCCCTGAGTAACATATGGAACTGCTGAATCACTATACTGCACACCTGAAACTAATACAACACTGTATGTGAGCTATATCAGAATTAAAATTTTAAAAATCAATAAAAAAAATTTCACCCTTAAAAAAAAAGAAAAAGCCAAACTGAAGTTATCATCTCTCTCTCACCTATCAGACTGGCAAAAATAATACACCATGTTGGCAAGAGAAACTGTACGAAAACTTATCTCATTCTCTGGTTGAGAGGATGAGATCTATGAAGGGGAATTTGGAAATATCTAGCAAAATAACATATGCCTTTACCCTTTGATCCAGTCAACCTATTTCTAGAAAATATATCCCCCGAATATACTGGTAAGTCAATGAAAAGGTATATGCACAAAGCTATTAATCCGTAACACCGTGTCTAATAACAAAAGACTGGAAACATCCTAAGTGGCCAATAGAGAACAGGTGGATTAAACAAAAGCGTATACACAGAGTGGAGTAATATGAAGCTGTGAAAAGGAATAAGGAATGGCTCTCTATACAGCTGACCCTTGAAAAGGAGTTCAAACTACATGGGCCCATTGGTATGTAAATGTTTTAAAGATAAATGTATATTTTCTTCCTTATCATTTTCTTAATAACATTTTTTTCTAGGTTCCTTTATTATAGGAATATGGTAATACCTAAAGCACACAAAATATATAATATGTGTTAATAGATTGTTTATGTTCTTGGTAAGGCTTCTAGTCAACAGTAGGGTACAGTAGTTAAAGTTTCTAGGGAGTCAAAAGTTATACGTGATTTCCAACAGGGTGGCGGCTTAGCATCCCTAACTTCAGCACTGTTCAAGAGACAACTGTATTACTTATGGCATGATTTCTAGCATGTATCAGGTGAAAACACCAGGGTAGAGAAAAATGTGTTATCATATGCTATTACTAAATCTAAGAAAGATAGTGAATATAAATATATAATGTATATATACTTTTCTAGTGGAAAGAGATAATATTTACATTGCGTTTAAGTTTTAGTATACAGCAAATGGTAGATGAGATTATATTTTACAGCTAAACTTTTAGGTTATTTCCAATATTTCCATGACTCTCAAATTCTTACTTTATGAAGAAAACATAACAGAAGGCAAAACTTGACAAAAAGAGACTTAAGCACTCTGAGAGGAATTAATATTGAACTTAGGAAGAGGCTGTTAATAGTGTTTATTTAAAAAACATAAACCAAAAAAAAAAAAACCTTTTTAGGATAGCTTTTAAAAAGCAGATGAATGGCAATGAAAGAAAGTTCACTCACTTTAATGATTAAACACAATTAAGCCCAAGATGGCTTAAAGATGGTCTCCTCTGGAAAGAGATTAACCAGAGAGGCCGTCCAGGAGACAGTATGAAGTTGGATTCTATTCTTGCCAAAGACAGGACTCATCAGAGAGCAACATTTCCTAAAGCTTATAAGGAGAGGAGAAGCTGTGATGTAACCCTATCAATCAGAATATAATGACATAATAAATGTGTCACCACCAGAGTCTCATCTTCTTGTCCTGCCAAAAACCCATTACTGCCCATTACATGTATATTTCCCTAGGATGATAAAACAAGCTATGCTTTGTGATAACCAATTTCGTTGGTAAAAACACAAAAACTTGAAAATGATAGACAAGATTATAAAAACTCTAACAAGAAGCTAGGAAGAAGAGATCCACTAACCACAGTAATAAAAATGTTATGGGAAACTAAGAACAGCTTAAAGAGAAATGTTCACGTAAATCAGTAAATCAAATAGCAACAAAAAGGAAACTTAACTTTTCTTACATATTCTAAAGAACTTTAAAAAAATAACTTCAGGGGCGCCTGGGTGGCTCAGTGGGTAAAGCCTCTGCCTCCAGCTCAGGTCATGATCCCAGGGTCCTGGGATTGAGCCCCGCATCGGGCTCTCTGCTCAGCGGGGAGCCTGTTTCCCCCTCTCTCTCTACCTGCCTCTCTGCTTACTTGTGATCTGTCAAATAAATAAAATCTTTAAAAAATAATAAAAATAAAAATAAAAAATAACTTCATAACTATTTAAAACTATGTGCTAAGTACTATAATGTCCATATTAAAATAAACCTCTTGGGGCACCTGGGTGGCTCAGTGGGTAAAGCCTCTGCCTCCAGCTCAGGTCATGGTCTCAGGGTCCTGGGATGGAGCCCCGCATCGGGCTCTCTGTTTGGCAGGGAGCCTGCTTTCTCCTCTCTCTGCCTGCCTCTCTGCCTACTTGTGATTTCTCTCTGTCAAATAAAATCTTTTAAAAAATAAATAAAAATAAATAAATTAATTAAACCTTTTTTAAAGATGAAGAAATTAAGGTTTGGGGGCATTTAGTATTTTGCTGATTGAAAATTCATTTCTAAAAAGAAACTGGAGTTGAAGCAAAGCCAAGGCACTTTTGAAACAGCAATAATATGAAGGAATTTTCCTTACCACCTACCAAAACATATGAGGAAGCTATATTAAATAAATTATATGGTACTGGCCCAGGAATATACAAATAGCTTGATGGGGGAAAAGCCCAGAAAGAGATACAAATATATACAGAAATCTAGTATATGATTAGATTTCAAATCTGTGAAAAAAAGAATAAACCGAAAGATAGTGCTACGTGGTAGGTAGTTCTACTGCTTACTACCGTGTGACCTTGGGCAAATTACTTAACTGTTCTGTGCTTCAGTTTCCTCGTCTATAAAAACAAAGAGGTGTGCTAAAATTAAGTTTTCATTAAAAAGTAAACTGCCGGGGCGCCTGGGTGGCTCAGTGGGTTAAGCCGCTGCCTTCGGCTCAGGTCATGATCTCAGGGTCCTGGGATCGAGTCCCGCATCGGGCTCTCTGCTCCGTGGGAGCCTGCTTCCTCCTCTCTCTCTGCCTGCCTCTCTACCTACTTGTGATCTCCGTCTGTCAAATAAATAAAATCTTTAAAAAAAAAAAAAAAAAAAAAGTAAACTGCCTGGCATGAAGCATGAGCTTAATAACATCAAACCAAAAGGGGAAGACTAGGAGGCTGACTGAAGGTTTATTACAGTTAACAAAGAAACAAGGTCAAACTTGTGTCAATACCAAACATACACAAATCCCTCACAAATTAAAGAACTCAATTTTAAAATGTTTCAATATAGACGCATGTGGGTGGCTCAGTTAAGCCTTTGACTCTCGATTTTGGCTCAGGTCATGATCAAGGTTATGGGATCGAACTCCACTTTTGGCTCCATGCTGGCTGTAGAGTCTGCTTAAGATGCTCTCTCCCTGGGACGCCTGGGTGGCTCAGTTGGTTAAGCCTCTGCCTTCGGCTCAGGTCACGATCCCAGACTCCTGGGATCAAGTCCCACATCGGGCTCCTTGCTCAGCAGAAAGCCTGCTTCTCCCTCTGCCTCTGCCTGCCATTCTGTCTGCCTGTGCTCGCTCTCCCTCTCTCTCTCTGACAAATAAATAAAATCTTAAAAAAAAAAAAAAAAAAAGATGCTCTCTCCCTTTGCCCTCCCACCCAACCCCCACTCCTTCTTGCTTGAGCGCACTCTCCCCTCTCTAAAAAACATTTTTTTAAACATATTAAAATAAATAAAATGTTTAAACATTAAAAGTTAGAGGAAAGTTTTTTTTTAAACCTGCGTTTTATTTTGGAGTTAGAAAGGTTTTCCTAACTCCAAAAAACAAAATATTGACAGATCTGATTAAATCAGAGCTTTAAAAATCTCTATACAACATACAGGGAGAAAAGACTGCCAACATATGCAACACAGGATTAATATCCCGAATATATCAAGAGTTCTTACAAATAAAGATGCAAACAAGATAGAGAGGTGGACAAATAGAAATCACCAACAAATATATGCAAAGCTGCTCAGCTTCACTAGAAAATAAGGATATGTAAACTAAACTAAGATACCACTTTCACTATCAGATTAACAAAAATTTAAGAAATTGATACTATCAAGTATTGGCAATGGAGTGGAAAATAGAAAATCTTATCTGTTGGGGGAAGCAAAATCAGTATGCCTTCCGGGTGAGCAGCCTGGCAATTAAAAACTTTAAATACATCTCCTTTCAATGGAGCAATCCCCTAAAAGGGACCTGCCCTGCAGAAACACTCAAGTATATAGAAAGGCTCAGGCAGAAAGGCAAGCAGACTGTCAACGTGGAGCTGGCATATTAAAACATGGTAGAATTCTTAACAGGAAATAATATGAACACACATTTAAGAGGGGAAAAAACGTAGTTCTAAAGGAGTAGCTCTCAACCCTAGCCACATTTCAGAATCACCTGAAGCTTTTTTTTTTTTTTTTAAGATTTCGTCTATTTATTTGAGAGAGACAGAGATCACAAGTAGGCAGAGTCAGGCAGAGAGAGTGGGGGAAGTGGGCTCCCCGCCGAGCAGAGAGCCCCATGCGGGGCTCAATCCCAGGACCCTGAGATCATGACCCAAGCTGAAGGTAGAGACTTAACCCACTGAGCCACCCAGGCGCCCCAACCTGAAACTTTTTTAAAAAAATAGAATTCTGGGCCCCACCTACCCCCAGAGATTCTGACTTAATGGGTTTGGGTGGAGGAAAGGCAATGATAATTTGTTAAAAGTTCCCAGGTGGTTCTAACAGAAGTCAGGGTGGAATACTACTGATCTGCACGGACTTGGAAAGTGCTCCAAGACATCGAGATTTTTAAAAAAAACTGTCGAGCTGTATCAGTGATCTCATATTTATGGGGTTTTTAAAGTTATATATACAAAAAATATAAGTCATCAAATGCATGTATGTGTATTGTGTACACATGTGCATGTATATATATGTATATATGTGTAGATGTGGCTGGATTCCACCCAACCTAATGTACATAAGACAGGCTAGGATATACACCCAGCTAAGGACAGTGTTGACTTCTAAGAAAGTGGGGGATGAGGATGTACAGATCTATAGGAACACTGGATTCATTCAGACTAATACTCCAAGAATATACTTATGACTTGTGTTATCAAAAATAAAGGATTCTTTAAAAAATAAAGAGTTCTTCAAATAATGCAATCAAGAAACAGGCAGAGGACATGAAGAGACATTTCTACAGACACATGAAAAAGTGCTCCACATC
Source organism: Mustela nivalis (assembly GCF_964662115.1). Classification (NCBI taxonomy): domain Eukaryota; kingdom Metazoa; phylum Chordata; class Mammalia; order Carnivora; family Mustelidae; genus Mustela; species Mustela nivalis. The sequence goes on from NC_139024.1 coordinate 144,607,381, forward strand.
ACTCGGCATCAGGGAAATACAAATCAAAACCACAATGAGATATCACCTCACACCAGTCAGAATGGCTAAAATTACCAAGTCAGGAAATGACAGATGCTGGTAAGGATGCTGAGAAAAGGGAACCCTGCTACACTGTTGGTAGGAGTGCAAGCTGGTGCAGCCACTCTGGAAAACAGCACGGAGATTCCTCAGAAAGTTGAAAATAGAGCCACCCTACGACCCAGCAATTGCGCTACTAGGTATTTACCCTAAAGATACAAATGTAGTGATCCGAAGGGCAAGTGAACCCCAATGTTTATAGCAGCAATGTCCACAACAGCCAAACTATGGGAAGAACCTAGATGTCCATCAACAGATGAATGGATAAAGAAGATGTGGTATATATACACAATGGAATACTAAGCAGCCATCAAAAGAAATGAAATCTTGCCATTTGTGATGACTTGGATGGAACTAGAGGGTATTATGCTTAGCGAAATAAGTCAATTAGATAACAATTATCATATGAAATCCCAGATACGAGGAAGTTGAGAGGCAACGTGGGGTGTTGGGGGGTAGGAAAGGAATAAATGAAACAAGATAGGATCGGGAGAGAGACAAACCGTAAGAGACTCTTAATCTCACAAAACAAACTGAAGTTTGCCGGGGGCAGGGAGAGGGTGGTTGGGTTATGGACATTGGGGAGGGTATGTGCTATGGTGAGTGCTGTGAAGTATGTAAACCTTGCGATGCACAGACCCGTACCCCTGGGGCTAATAATACATTGCATGTTAATAAAAAATTTTAAAATTTTTAAAAAAAGGAGTTCTTTAAACATAAACTAGCAAAATGCTACAGAATTTCCTTCAATACTAAATAAGAAAAGCTAATTAAATCATGGTATAATCTGGACCTCTTGATCTAATTAATTAAGCAAATAACATTATGCTTCCATCGCCAAGCTTGTCTTTATTGAAATCAACTAAGTGGATTAAATTTTAAAGTTCTGAAAATCAAATTTTACATAATTGAAATCTATAAAACACTCCTGTATCAGTGCTCTACCTACAAAGCTAGAGTCCTCCTGCCAACCGCCCTGGTGACTGCAGTTATTAGCACAGGGATCCTCAGGGCTCCATCGAACTTCATCGGCGCCCCTCACCTGGCCCCGAAGCCACACTCTCAGTTACTGCTCTCAAGAGAATTTCCAAATGAAACAATTCAACAATTTAAGAAAAAAGACATTCATTTTTAAAGGAGAGAAATAAAGGGAAAAAACGAGAAAAACAGAACGGCAAGGAACCACAGGCTTCTGCTGAGGAAGCAGGTGCCACGCCGCTCTCTGTACTCCCAAGTCAGAGCATGGCAGCCCCCCAGCAGGCTGCCTCCCTCGCAGTCGTTCACCTCTCCTTCACTAACAGAATCTGAGTTTAAAGATCACAACATGTCTGGCTAAAACAAAGCCACACCCCCATTTCCCAGCCTCTGCTGCAGACAGAGGTGGCCAGGGGCCACAGTCCTGCCACTAACAGATAGGCACAAGGAAAGTCTGTCCAAGGGAGACACTTTTGCCTGGCTGTTCCTTCCACTCCTTCACTTTTGTCTTTGCCCTTCCCTTCCTACCTGCCTAGAACACAGAGGTCATGGCTGTCACTCCAGCATCCAGCTGTGAACAAAAGAGGAAGGATCACACCTAAAAATGCTGGCCCGAAAGGACAGGAGCCTGGGTCCCCACTGACACCGTGGCACTGTGGCACCAGCTCTGGACTGCCTTACCTCTAGATTTTTGGTTACATGAGAGAAAAAAATAAAGCTTCAGACACTTGGGCTTTCCATTACATACAGCCAAATTCAAACCTTAACTAATTCAGAGGCAATTCTAGATAAAGCCAGTAGATTCTAGACCAGGATAAGGAAAGGAGCAGGGGCTGCCAACTGTGGCAATGCAGCAGGCCAAACCCAGCCACCACCATTCTTGCATGCACTGTCAGCAGCCGCTTCTGTGCAATAGTAGCAGAGCTGAGTGTTTGCAAGAGAGACACAGAGACCATCTGGCCCACCAACCTGGACATATTTACTACTTGATCTTTTATGGAAAATACTTGTTGGCTCTTACCATAGAGGGTCCACTCGTAACTGTAGCAGCACCAGGAAGCAAGGATATTTCCCCATCACCACTACTCACCCTACACCCCAAGAGCCAAAAAGAGCATCGCTTACCAGCTGGGGTAAAGACTCTCGGTACTTGTTTTTTAACTGGTTCACGAAGGATCGGATAATCCAATAACAGTCGACACTATCCTCTACCATCTCTTCCACGGCTTTGGCAATGGCGAGAAACACCTCATCTTCTGGCTCCTAAAAAAGACAGTAAATCTCTGGTAAAGGGAGGGAGCCAGCAGAAGAGAGGAATACATATTTCTCGCATAAAAATGAGAGCTTACCCCCTAACTTTTGAAGACACCGCATTAATAAATCAAAGTAGAACCAAAAAGCACTCAGTCTGCCGCTAAAGAGAAGACCAGGGCAGAGAAAGGGGTGGGTAACCAAAGAAATCTATTTGGATCAGTAGTGCTTACGAATGTCCAGGTTTTAGACTCGTCAGATTTTTCCACCACTTAAGGTCATCAAAGAAAACATAAATCATAAGCGAGGTGCAAACTCTCTCCACCCAAAAGTATTCCCGAGGCTAAAAGAGAATTTCTTTCAAAAGTGTGTGATAAACATCACAAAGAAATGGAGACATTTACAAAATACGGTAATTTACAAAAGTTCAATGATTCCAAAAGGACTAATAAAGCATCTTCTTAAAAAAAAAAAAAAAAAAGCATTTTATTTCAAAGCATTCATACATACCTTTAGAATTTTGTCTTAAGCACCTGATAAGTTAAAATATCCCTAGAATCAGAATTTTAGGAATCAGAAGAATGGCATTTCTCAAACCTTGTGTCAACACTCAGAATATGAACAGAAACCCTCAAGTAACTTTCAACAAAGTAATCTTACAAAAACTAGAATCTACATGGGAATCCATTTTGTTTTCAAACACCATATCTCACACAAAATTACATTTTCAGGGGCACACAGGTGACTCAGCCAATTAAGTGCCCAACTCTTGATTTCAACTCAGGTCATGATCTCAGGGTCACAGGATCAAGTTCCACATTGGGCATGGAGCCTGCTTGGGATTCTCTCCCTCTCCCTGTGCCCCTCCCCCAGCTCACGCACATGCACACATGCAGAAGCGGTCTCTCTCTTTTAAGAAAAAAAAAAGAAAAAAACCATTACATTTTCATCTAGGATTTAAAAGCTGAAGGACTTTGGGGTAAAAAAAGGAAACTTAAAAGTATCTGTCTCCCTTAAAAGCTCAAATTAAATCAAGATTCCTATTTTTAAAAAGCATTTCATTTTAGGCCTCCATTCAACTTAATATTCTATAAAATGTCCAAGAGTAACAGAACCACAACAGGAAACAAACTGAGGGTTGCTGGAGGGGAGGGGGTAGAAGGATGGTAACTGAGTGAAGGACATTAAGGAGGGCACGTGATGTACTGAGCACCAGGTGTTGTACGCAACTGATGAATCACTAAATTCTACCCCTGAAACCAGTAATACACTGTATGTTAAATTCAATTCCAATATGAATTTTTTTTAAAAAAGTAACAGAATCACAGAAAATACATTTTTCTAAACATTAGTTACTGTATCAGAGGAAGAGAGAGAAGGAAGAAAAGGGAAAGACCATCTCCCTTCTTGGACGCCCTGCCCATACTGGGCACTGTGCTGGGTACTCCTGAACGTGGCCTCTCACTGGCTCCACAACAGTCTGAGAAGCAGGGAAGACAACCAACATCCTTGACTACGTTCCCAGCCGTGTGGAGAGCTGTCACACACTCTGCTATGTACTAATACTAATGAGGCTGAGTGGGGCTTAATGACTGGGGGGTTATGAAGTGGCAGAGCCAAAGCCAACACTTTGATGGCACATGTGCCCAAGACGAGGAGAAGGTGTCTGGGCGGGAGTATGGTAAGCCAAGTAGGGATGAGGTGAAAACCATAACCTATCATTTAGATTTCTTGAACTAACAGGTAATCTAAACCAATTTAATACGTCATTTAAAAACTTGCAGAGTATCACCAACTGCACTCTGCCGGAGATAAGCAGAATTTATTTATTTTCAGGGTCAGTCTCTCTTGATAAACGTAATATGAGTGGACCACCTCAGATCTGTCCATGGGAGCCACACCATTCACTTCAAAAGCAAGAGCAAGTCAAAACTCTAAGTGCTATATGGGTAGGTTGCCAACTGCAATAAAAGTTTCGGGGCGCCTGGGTGGCTCAGTCAGTTAAGTAACCTGCCTTTGGCTTGGGTCATGACCCTGGGATCCTGGGATCGAGCCCCCCATTGGGCTCCCTGCTCAGGGGGGAGTCTGCTTCTCCCTCTCCCTCTGCCCCTACCCCCAGCTCATGCTCTAATAAATGTAGTCTTTAAAAAAAACAATTTTTATAGAATAGCACAGCTTGCAGATAAATCCTGATACTGAGCAATCACTGTTTCAGCCACATACACAAAAAGTTAAAATTCCTATAATGAACATTAAACTGCAGAAAAATAGCCAAAGCTCAAGAGCTATAATCACTCATTTGCCTGAACTTCCGTTCTCCCCTTTACGAGCAACAAGTAGTCCAAGTAAACAGAGTTAAGGGTTTGTAGAACAGGAAAAGTTTAAAAACAGGTTGGGCCCTGTCGGGCTGAGGCCAAGGACAGTCAAGGCAAAGGAGGTGGCCCACTGGGTCTGTAGGCAAGGGCCAAGAGGTAGCTGGCACTACTACTTACAACCAGAGGAATGAGCAAAGAAGTGACTGTACTGAGGGGAGCCTTCTCGTATTTGCCACTGTCAGACAGGAAGGGGCAAACACAGAAGGGTGAGGGCAAGAAGAACCTGTGGTGCTGGACTGCGATCAGAGGGATCAGCGTGAGTGGAGGCTTTTTCACACTCAGAGATAAAGAGACAGATAAACAGACATAGGTATGTCTGTGAATGTACACGATTCTATGTATTTACAGAATGTATATGTATTTCCTAGCTCTGCTGACAGGCCCTACAAGCAACACCACACCAGAACCAACATGCACATCTAGTTCCTTGTTCTTGGTTTCTAAAGACCAAACTTTATTAAAAACAGAAATGGCTGATTTTAGGATCGAGGCAGAAAAGGTACAAGATGGCTATGGAAATGTTCAAGGATGGGAAGTTGTTATATAAAGACACAGAGGAGAGCCACTGAATGTTTCTAAAGTGGGGCACCTGGGTGGCTCAGTCATTAAGCATCTGGCTTCAGCTCAGATCATGATCCTGGGGTCCTGGGATCAAGCCCTGCGTCAGGCTCCCAGCTCCATAGAGGAGCCTGCTTCTCCCTCTGCCTGCTGCTTTCCCTGCTTGTACACTCTCAAATGAATCAAAATCTGAAAGAAGGAAAGAAAAAAAGAAGGAAAAGGAGAAGAAAAGTTGGTTTCTCAGGCAAAATATGATGCTAAGGCCAGCAGGACAGAACAGTCTAGAGTTGAACCAAGTGTCAAACTAAAGTACCACTAACCAGTGGAAAGGAGGGACTTCGAGGCAACTTCCCAGACTCCAGCTGATACATGCGGAGATAGACTTCAACCTGAGGTGTGGCATCACTGACAAAGCGAACAACTTCCAGGGCATGAAGGACATCACAGTACTGCTCCTTGCGATACATCATCACCTGGGCATGGGACTCATGGTGCGGAGGCAGGATCCCTACACGGAGACCGAGGGGGGAAGAAAAATGGGCAAAGTACTGAGACACAGACCCAAGTGAAAGACTGCCCAGCACAGTGAGACTGGAATCACATGGAGAGTTAGTTATCATACAGATTCTCTTTTACAAGTTTGCTCTATAAAACAATCTTGAATTTTAAGTACTACCAATATTTGAATGTCATCTGCATCACTGATATTTAAGAGAAATGAAAGGGCATCATAAAGCCCCTGAATAAGTGTACCATCCAAACAATAACCACATCAATTACCATAATGAACTCGCTCAATTTATGATTGCTGGCCCGGGGCCTCCCTTGGCTCCTACAGACACATCTCCAGGTTTTGCACTTGGCCCCTGCTATAGACCAAATTGTTTTCCCCCAAAACTCATATACTAAAGCCCCAAACCCAGTGTTCCAATTGGAGATAAGGCCAATAAGGAGTGATTAAGGGTAAATGAGGTTGTGATCCAACAGAACTGGAGCCCTTTTGCGAAAAGGAAGACCTCCCGGAGTCTGCAGTCTCACTCGCTCTGCAATGTGGGGACAGAGTGGGCAGGTGACCATCCTCAAACCAAGAAGGGAAGCCTACAGCACCAACAACCAAACCAGCCAGCACCTGGATCCTGGACTTCTCAGCCTCCAGAACCATGAGGATATAAAGTACTGTTGAAGCCATCCAGTCCGGGGTATTTAGTGACAACAACTCATCAAATCCTTCTCTTCCACAACAAGCAAACTAGCCTAGCTTCAGGACACAGAAATCTCTCATTTTCGCTGATGAAGCCACCTTACATTACATTTTTTTTTTTTAAGATTTTATTTATTTGTCAGAGGGAGAGAGAGCGAGCACAGGCAGAGTGGCAGGCAGAGGCAGAGGGAGAAGCAGGCTCCCTTGCCAAGCAAGGAGCCCGATGTGGGACTCGATCCCAGGACGCTGGGATCATGACCTGAGCCGAAGGCAACTGCTTAACCAACTGAGCCACCCAGGCGTCCCCTTACATTACATTTTGATGCCATTTTATGCTCATTAACCCATCTAAACCTGTTTACCCAGGAGGCTTTGGGGCAAAAATCTAATTTTTTTTTTTTTTAAACAAACAAATGGCATGGAAAAAGCCCAGTGTAAAGAGAACAGGACAGGCTTTCGTCTAGTCCCAGGTCTGATGACACCAGGACTCTCACGAATTTCTCTCTGGAAACTTGTTTCCTCAGCTGTCAGAGGTGGGAAATGGAATGGATCATGTTCTTTGTACAACACTAGCCCCAAAAGTCTGCATGAGAAAAAGGGTATGAAGGACCAAACAGATTTGCAAAATGTGACAATGAATTTTCAAGGCTCTAAGTTCTGCTATAAAGGAAAGCATCTTAGGGGCACCTAGGTGGCTCAGCTGGTTGAGCGCCCAACTCTTGATTTCAGCTCAGGTCATGATGTCAGGCTCCACACTCAGCACAGAGTCTACTTGGGATTCTCTCTCTCCCTTTCCCCACCTCTGCCTGCCCACACGTGCACATGCGTGTTCTCGCTCTCTAAAATGAATAAATAAAATCTTCTTTAAAAACCCTCTTATTTATTCCAGCCTCATTAAATTTAGCAAGACTGTATAGGAACACGGACTCGAGTCAAAGCTCCTGAGGTGGAACTCTAGCTCTACAATTAACTGGCTGGATGATGGTCAGCAGTTTAGTCTCCCTATGCCTTAGCTTCTCCATCTGAAAAATGAGGCTAATAATCCGTATCTCAGTTGCTGTAATGACTAAAAAATTAATATACATAAAGTACCTAGGAAGTACACAACACATACTAAGCTAGTGTAAGTGTAAACTATACATATGACTAAGGATCACTCCTTGGTATAGAGCACCACAGATCCAGTATTCTAAAGAATATTCTGGAAAACAGAAGTTGGATGAGCTCAAAAGACTTAAGCTAACATGATGCCATGTTACCATTAGAACGTAACTCACCTAAATGTTCTCTGTCCTGACAAAGTTTTATCTACTTTAGCTTTGCGGTTCTGTGCCAGGCTTCTGGAAAACCCAAGGGAATACACTAAAACGTCCTCCAAATCTGGGCTAGTAAAGATTAAACAGTTGTAATTCAACCCTCCTCGTACTATTAGAGGCAGCACAGTGTTTCCCATGTTAAGCCTCAAAGTAAGAGCTAGTTCTAAAACACTTCTTTCCAATATTTACCTAAAATATATCAGGAAGCAGACCTGACAAGGTCCCTGAGTAATCAACACCTGTGCTGGGAAGAGTTAGCTTGTCTCCTACACAGCATGGCAGCTCCAAATCCCTAGTGTCTTTACTACAAAATAACAAAGACTTACCTGATAAAGACAAGTGGGAAAAACAGACATGATAAATGAAGTCTAGGCACTTACAAAGTGTCACAAAGTACAACTGTACATCTCCCATGAATCCACTGCTATTATTAACTCTTAAGACATAGTATTTCCAGGGCACCTCCGTGGCTCAGTGGGTTAAGCCTCTGCCTTTTTCAGCTCAGGTCATGACCTCAGGGTCCTGGGATCGAGCCCCACATCGGGCTCTCTGCTCGGCAGGGAACCTGCTTTCCTCTCTTTCTACCTGCCTCTCTGTCTACTTGTGATCTCTGTCTGTCAAATACATAAAAATCTTTAAAAAAAAAAAAAAAAAAAAAAAAAGACATAGTATTTCCCCAACAGAAATAGAAAGAATTGACACTTTACCTAAAAGACATCCCTGGAAGGCTTTTTTTTTTTTTTTTTTTTTTTTTTTTTTATGGCCACCAGAAACACCAAGATTAAAGAAAAAAATGTTCAGGGAAAAACTAAAATAGTTCATACTTGCTCTCTAGACACGAACTGGACGGTGGCCCACCAGAAGCACAAATGCACAAAGACTGCCGGAACGCACAAAAAAAGGGGATCATACAGTGCTTCCTAATATGGACTGTACTCCCCCCACTGCCTCCACATTACATCATCAGACTCAGGACTACAGATTTCTCAAGTCCTGAAAATACATTTTGGAAAGAAAATGAGGTCTACCGTCTCTCCTACTTCAAATGGACTCTACCAGCCTAAGCTCAAATCCTAGCTCTGCCACTTGCAGACTGCCGGGCCTCAGGAAAATTATCTAGCCTGCGGTCTTTGTCCTCATCTGTAAAACTGGGATATTAATACCTATCTCACAGCAGAATTCTAGGAGTACTCTCATTTTTTTCAAAGAAAGGAAGAAAAGGGGCATGGTAATAGCTGGACGTTTTATGCATCAGCAGGCTCAGCCATCATAGGAAAAAAATCCTTGGCTCAAAAGGATGCTGTCAGTCCCTTGTGGCACCTGATACACTTTTTCTTCTACAGAAACTGAGCAGGTTCCTTTCTTCTTCTCCCTCAGCCACTCATCACTGAAATGTATCCATCTGTGCTTTCTAGGAAGTAAAAACTCTTCTGTTTCTTTCTGAGAGCACTCATTAGGAAGCTAGACCTCTGCAGCTGGGGATCACAGCGATAACGTATTGAGAGCTTCGACCTCAGTCTAATTTAGCTCAATAACCTCATTTTACAGGTGCAAAAGCCGAGACTTAGAGGGGTCTTCCTCGGGGTTACTGAGGTGATGGTAAAGGCCAGATCAGTTTCTTCTCCAATACGATGCTCTTCCCACAGTTAGTTTCAGCAACACACGTTACCTTCCCTTCTGTCATGACTAAACTGACATTCTTAGAGTCCTACTGAATGTACGGCTATTGAAGTCACCTTCATAAACATACACGTTCACGGTGAGCAGTAATTCAGTCTCCTGAGAGTAGACCTGATATTCAGTAAAGGGCCTAAAAATCCTCTTTTTTCTGACTGTTAAGATGGCGAATATCCCCTCATTCAACACTTTTGAAGAGAAGCCTTCCAACCATTGATCTCATACCTAGAAGCACCTTCCATACCAGCGCACGGTACATGGACGGGAGAGGGAACCTCTGACTGAAAGTACAAAGTTTCTCAATATCTAGACAAAGAAAAAAAAAATTAGTTAGAAGCTTTTTATGCTGATCACAAGAAAGTGCATTTCGATTTTTAAAAATTGAAGTAGAGTAACATTTCTTCAGAAAAATTCTACTCTAGTCAGTGAATCTGGGAAATGCAATGCTGGTCTGATTTCTAGCCCAGGTGTTCCTCCAACTAGCTATTTAAAAACAATCAGTGCCTCAAGGCGTAGGTGATGCTTTCTGCATATATTACTACCTTTCCTACAACAGGAGCAGTAGGTACTATTTATAGAATTTATTTCATTTAATCCATACTAAAAGCTTTGTTGGGCGCAGCAATTGGGGCACTTAGGTGGTTCAGTCGGTTAAGCATCCAATTCTTGATTTCAGCTCAGGCTGTGATCTCAGGGATGTGGGATCAAACCCGGAGTCAGGCTCCCTGCTCACCGGGGAGTCTGCTTCTCTTCCACCCCTCCTCTTCGCCCATGTTTTCTCTCTCGCTCTCAAATAAATGAAGATTTCTCTTAAAAAAAAAAAAAAAATGCAGAAACTGAAGCTCCAAGCAATTAAGTGACTTCAGTTAGTATACCTAGTGAGTGGCATGGTCAGCCCTCAAATCTCTACATTTTCCAGCAAACCATACTCAACTGTCTTGGACCTCGGATCCCCCTACTTGTGAATAATTCCAGACATACTTTAAACACAGACTGTCTAGTGAGGATCAAAGATCAGATAGGAAATGGTTTGGAAATCTTAAAAGCATTCTACACATACAAAATTTTTATCTATTGTTCAGTTTATTTTACTCAAGTCAACAGAACAGACCTTATTATTACTACAAAGAAACTAAAATGCCAATAAATAACACAGTCCCAGTATTTCCATAGAGGAAAAATCATGGCCAAGAGTTGTTGTGAATTTACCCAGAAGCTAGTAACACCTCTGAAAACTGAGGAAAAGAAATACATGGGAAATATGAGGGAAAAAAACACCATTGACTTCCTGAGACCTTTCAAAGACATCTGACTTGGCCTTGGCAAAATATAAGCTTGAAAAATCCATAACTTCTCCCAAAATACACTATTCACCTGGAACTAAAAAAATACATCAGGTAACAAATACTTCTGAATGTCTTTTAAGACAGCATTTCTTTCTGGACAGCTGGGATGACTAAAACCCAACCACCTTAATTCAGCTTGTAAAACTCACCCAGCCGGTCATCTTTTAGGAGAATTTCCAAGGATTTCTTTTCTTCAACTCCACGAAACCCCACTTTCTCATAATATACTGAACGGAAGTTTCTCTGAGAGTCCTCAGTCATGATTCATTCTTGGGAGAGAGAGAGAGATCAGAGAGGGGGAAAGAGTGAGCTTAAAAACAGAGAATGAAGAATTGGGACTTTCCCCAATGATTTTCTGCAACTTCTCCATGAATTCAATATACTAAAACAAACGGGCTGCCCTTGCATAGGAGTCAACATTAAATATCTCCTTTTAAACAACTACCACCACCTCACCTATGCTCCTTGGCCAAAAACCAACCCATAAAACTAAAGTCCTCTGAGCTGTTAGATTTCCTACGGTGCAGGGACTAGAATCACTATTTATGGGAGTTCCTAGCCATTGCACACACTCAAAGAAAAAACAATTAGTGAAATATGAAGACAGACAAGATGTCACGCAAAAGGGGTTACCAAACAGTATCCACTGGGATTCTTTGCTTTACAATTATTCTGCATTAAAAAATTATACTATATGCTAAAATGTTGGCAAGGACTTCTCTTTAGGGAACAGGATTCCAGGGGACTTAAATCTTTTGCTTCGCCATTATTTTTGAACGGGCATTTTATAAAATGAAAAACCAAGCTATCAAGTAAAAGGCAGTAAGTAAGTTCCTCACTTTAAACACAATATTATCGAATACAATTACCAAAATTCAGAACCCACCACAGATTAACAGCAGTAAATTGTAAAGGAGAAGAGGGGCAGGAACATTAGCCTGTCCTCCAGTGATGCCATAAAGCTGGAGAAGGAATCAGGACTTAAAATGTGGCATCAGAATTCAAAAAGTTCAGTGGTCTCTGGTTCTTTCCCAATGAACTTCATAAAACAGAGTTCATAAAATTCAGTTCGTCATCAGGAAAAGGTCAAATCGGGTTGGCATTTTAAGAACAAAATGTAACACATTTTTCAGGAAGTACTGCACAGCTTGACTCAAATGCTTAAAACCTCGAAGCAAAAGAAAAAAAATATGTAACATATATATACACAAACCCCAGGTTTTAGAAATCCTGAGCAGTTCCGGACAGCCACGGTCTTATTGAAAAGATACGCTCTGAGCCCCTTCCGTCACAGGAAAGAGGAGGAATGGTTTAAAATGAGAAATTCTCAAGAATTCTGAGCTTTGAGGACCAAACGTTTTTTTTTTTTTAAACCCCAAATCATAGCACTAAAACGCTAAACGAATTCGGGGACTCATTTAAAAGCGGCCGCCCAACAGCTGCAGGGGGGTGCGACGCCCGCTGCCTAAGAACGGGCCATTCTCGGGTTGCACGACAGCGGCACACGGGTCCTGGAGGAAACTCGGTCAGCGACACTCCGGCCCCAGAGCGTCCACCTCAGGAAATGCAAACGACCCCAGGTCCCGTTCTCCCTATCACGCTTCACCTCTAAGTAGTGGAAACCACACCCGGGTTGACACTAAGCGGAAACCAGGCCCAGCGCGCTGACCCGCCAGCGGGCAGGAGGGCGACGTGAGGGCCGCCAAGGACACGAACGCGCCCCCACGCTGGCCCCGCCAGCGCCCGGGAAGCCCGCGACCCACAGCCACTGCTGCCGCCGCCGCCGCCGCCGTCGCCGGACGTGACGTTGAGTACCCGCCCGAGGGGCGGTGCCGAGAGTGCGCGTGCGTACAGAGCATGCGCGGAAGCTCCTCTCGCGCTGGGAGACCGGGACTGTTTAAAGAGCCGAAACGTCTGTGGTGGGAGGCTCAGGTCCTTGTACCGCGACGCACGCCTCCGGCGTCCGTTTTCTAACTCCTCCGGTCCACCTCTGGTCCGGAGGATCTCTCTACCCTCTTATTCCCTCTGTCCTGGCGGTTATTGTTTGGGACGCTCAATCCTCCAGGGTTGTAAGGTCCCCGCCTGTGGGAGACCTTGGAGCCCAGGACGATGTCCCCCCCACCCCCCACCCAAGCTATCTGTCTGCAGTGGAAGACTCCTGTTTTGATTCTTTATTCCCTTTTTATTCTTTCAGTGTGCGGAAACAAGTGAAGACCAAGCACATCACAAATGCAAAGGCAGTTTATTCCGAACTTGCTATGCAGGAGAGCCACCCTCCGTTGAGTTCTGGCAGAAGATCAGAGGCAGATGGAGGAGTGGGAACGGCTGATCGGCTGATCGGCTGATCGAGGGGGAAAGGCAGTGCTTCAGGCATGCCCTCACCGAAGGCTACGGGCACGGGAAAGCTGTAGGGAGACTAATTAGAAATGGGGCATCCTGTGTGATCCCAGCGATTGTCAGTTAGCCATGTGAGGCTTTCTCTGGTTGATCCTAAGTTGGGACAAAAATTAGGGAACCTGTCAGTTATTAATCAAGACCTGGCCATTTGGGTCCAATTGTTAGGGTCATTTATTGTTTAACTTACTGGGTTGTTTCTAAAGCTAGCAGTCGGGCTTCCTGCAAGTCTGACTTAACAGCAGGCAACCTTCCTAGAGTGATTATTATAGATAAGGCATTGGTTCTCTCTCTGGGTTGCGGCAGGTTGTGGGTCAGAGTTCTATTTTTATATATAGTTGGGCCACTGTATATTCAGATTAAACACTATAAAAGTAAATTTTGAAATGTGAAGTCTGAAAAAAAGATATACTAAACACAAGCCCCATCCTATTAGATTCAGCAGACATAAAAACTACTCTGTAAAATGGCTGTTAAAGCTTATAAACATTTTCAGTTTCTCTGCTTACCTTGTCAAAGACCAGCACTGGTCCTGGGGACACCCCCTCTGAGCAGCACTGCCTGGGTGGGTTTTTAAACCAACACAGCTTGAGAGGAACCTCCTAGAAAAAGTCAGCTCAGCGATGGATGCTGCCTCCTTAAAAACCCAAATGTGTATGGAAGAGACCACACAGAGACCAAGCTCTAGAGGGAAAACTTGGAATCAGTAGTACAGAAGTCAGTCCAGTTATAGTGTCAGGAAGTTTGTGGTAGCATAGCTCGGTAGAACTTTAAGAGAAGCTAGTAGTGGTGGTTAAACTCAGACACTTATGGTCTTCCCAAACCCCCACCCCCCCCCCATCATCACCACCTTTATTTAGTTCGTCAGTTCTGGGGTACTAAGCCTTGCTTAGGCAGTGTTTCTTCACATTGGGAAGAATTCTTCAAGTTCTAGCTTTCAAGGATTCCCTTAGCCTCATTTGCTTCATCTGAACCTTGACCAGTCACTGATGTTTACAATGTCCTTTTTTTAAATCTTTGAAATAGAGCTAATCACGGTGACGGCATCACAGGTATTGGAACTCTTAAATGAGAAAGCGTAAGCTGCTTGGCACAGCGCTTCGGCACAGCAAGGATATATGTGAATCAGCTGCAAATAGCTTAAGGGTGACCATATGGTTCTTTAACTGCCTTTCCCTGTGCTTTTTGGTGAGCTGAGAAGCAGTACTTGGAAGCTTCTCTAGGAAGTAAGTCTCCTGGAGACCGTACTTAACACTGCAGCCGGAGTGACCCTTTCAAAATGTCCTTTTGACAGCTTCCTCAGAGTAGAAACCAAAATCTTTTCATTATGTGCCTTCTTCCCTCAACCTCGTCTACTCTTAGGGACCCTCTTGTCTTAGTACCTTCTCGTGTTTGTTCTCTGCCTGAAATGCCATTTCCTCAGACAGCCGCATGATCTGTTTCCTCACCTTAAGTTTGGTCATATGTTTCCTCCTCTAACCACCCTACCGAAAGTTGCAAATTCATTGCCCCCGAGTCCCAACCTCCTCCCACACTCTACGTTTCCTTTCTTCCGCAGCACTGATGACCTCACACGCTAGGTAATCCACATCTTCTAGTTGTTAATGGAGTTCATTCTCCCACCAGAATGTCAGTTCCAAAAGGTCCGGAACAAGCACTACTTAACATAGTACGTGCCCAATGCATACTTGGCTAAGGGAATGAAAAGAGAACCCACACACTGAATGGACGGCCCTTCTTTCATTCTTAGCGTTGTACGTTTGGGCTGTGAGGTGTCAGAAGACATTATTAGCCACAACACAGAACACAGAGTGGAGCAGGCAAGTGTGATGTTGTGATTCATAATAAGAAATACGTATTTGGTCTTCATCCCTATGGCTGGCTCACAGTCCTGAAAACCCTTGAAATGTCCCAGGTGTTGAGAGTGAAAAAGATATCCTGTGTTATGTTAATGAGGTGACTGTTGGACCACACCTGAGGGTGGGGGCTGGTTGCAAGGAGAATCAACCAGGTCATTAAAGGGTTGGAGCTTTGGTCTGCCCTGACCTCTGACCTCCAGGAAGGTTAGAGAGGCTGGAGGTGTAATCAGTCCTCAATGGCCAACGATTTAATCAATCATGCCTGTATAATGAAGCGTCCATTGGAACCCCTAAGAGGAAGGGGTTAGCAGGCAATAAAATTTTCATGGAATTTAATTGAAATACAAATTTTATTTTTTTAAGATTTATTTATTTGGGAGAGACAGAGAGAGACAGATAGTGAGAGAGAACACAAGTCGTGAGGCAAGGGAGAAGCTGGCTCCCACTGAGCAGGGAGCCCGACCGACATAGGGCTCAATCCCAGGACCCCAGGATCATGACCTGAGCCAAAAGCAGATGCTTAACCAAATGAGCCATCCAGATGCCTCTGAAATATGAATTTTAAAAGTCCCAGGTGCTCTTCATTTTGAACACATACACCTTGCTGCCCCTTTGCGGCAGGCTTCACTCCTTACTGTCTTGTAACCTGACTGCCCTCTGGTGGTTAACTTTTCTTACTAAATTATGGCAATAATAGTATAGGAGTCCATGGTTCTCAAGGTTGAAAGGGATTCAAAGTCAGCCAGTCCCATTAAATGGGGTGGCCAGAGCTGGATTTCAGGGTATGAAGACAGAAGAATATGTATAGGAATGCCGTCACAGCTTTCATATTTTAAGAATTCACTTTTGGTGGGAGAGTAGTTACCAAATATCACTGACCTCAGCCCCTTCCCCTCTTTTTTCAAGTAATAAAGAGATGCAGACCCAGTGAGGTTACAGCTCTGAGACAACGGTCTTCATTTGGAGTAGCAATTAAAATTAATATAATAAAAATCCATTACAGCATGATTGGTAACTATATACATTCAGGTAATGGAGGTGTCAGATCACAACTTTAAAACATCTGAAGAGAAACGAATCTAGATGTTTCCAGAAGTTCATTTTCTCCTTCGTATCCATCATTTGGCAAAGAAGTGTCTCCCTCGGACCTGAGTTGGCTCAATCAAGTAGGCAGATACCAGCTGTGGGAATCTGGAGACTCCCCTTTTCTGACCAATCATAGCAGCTCTAGACTTCTCCCCACTCTGGCCCACAATTGTAAGAGATGCATAAAAAGTTAAGGGGAGAGGGGCCCCTCTTGATTGGAAAGTTGACCACAATATAGAGACCCTCTATGCCTGGCCTGAGCTCTGGGGTAATTAGATCTGAGGGATCCCATGCACTTGCCTACTTTCCACTAGTAAGTTTTTCCTCATAAAACCTTATTTTATACCTGCATCATTTAACCCTACTGGTGTCTTCATGACCCATTTTTATGAAGAGTAACGATACACAGATGTGTCCTACTGGATGCCACATTAGTTAACCTGTCAAAACTAGGAGTATATATATTATGTAGATGTGATTACAGGCTTCAATACTATCCCTATGGTTACATCTCTGGGTTACCTCGTGCTTAAGGAGTCATTTAACAAATAATGAATCCATTAACCACTTTGGCCCTGTCTGATATTTTGCATAAATCTTTGACCCTTCTCATGTCAAGACCGCAATGAAAGTCAGCAAGGTTAAAACGAAAACATCATTTTCAGTGAAACTAGGGAAAAAAAATGTAAAATAAGTGAAGGAATTTCCCAGACAGTGGAGATTAAGTGGGGCACATGTAGGAGAAAGACTCTGTGAGTTCCGGGTCAGTTTCAGTTGGTCAATTTCTTATTCTCATAATGGGTCAGGTTTTCTTCCTTCTTTGTATGCCTGGGAACCTGTCTACGGATGCCAGACTTTCAATTTTTTGGGTGCTGAATATAATTGTATCCCCTAATTATTCCTGAGCTTTGTTCTAGAATGCATTTCCGTTATTTTGAAACAGCTTGACGCTTTTGGGTTTTGCTTTCAGGATTTGCTAGGTGGATCCAGAGGCACGGTTATTCTGGGACTAATTATTTCCTACTTCTGAGTACCCTACCTAATGCTCCATGGGTTATGCAGTTTCCCAATCTGTTTGGTAGGAAAAGGCACTAATTTCCCCAACCCAGCATATACTGTTCTCTCTGATCCTTTTGGATGATTCTTTCCCTGACCTCAGGTTGTCCCGTTTCATACCTGCAACAATCAGCACTCTCCTGGAAACTTAAAGGGAACCCTGAGTAGATCTCTGGAGCTTGCGTCTGCAGTTCTTTCCTCTCCAGTACTCTGTCCTGTAACCTCTGGCCACCCTGCTTTCCCCAGTCTCCCAACCCTGTATCCTCAAATCAAGGAGTCCACCAGGCTCTACCTGGGCTCCCCCTCACTGTAGCACAGCTTAGACACTCTCTGGAGGCAGTAAGCTGGAGTAATATCATAGGTCATTCCTCATTTGCTTACCCCCTTTTGTGGAATCACTGTCTGTTGTTGCCTGATACCCAAGATCTTGAAAACTACTGCTTCATATACTTTGTCCAGTTTTTTGTTATTGTTTCAAGTGAGAGAAGCATCTGTCCTTGTTATGCTGCATCCTGATTTTAAAAAGGTTCAGGGGCACCTGGGTGTCTCAGTCGCTTAAGCATCTGACTCTTGCTCTCAGCTCAGGTCTTGATCACAGGGTTGTGAGTTCAAGCCCCACACCGGACTCCACGCTGGGGGTGGAGTTTACACTAAAAAAAAAAATAAAATAAAAAGAATAAGTTAAAAAAAGCAGGGTTCCATTATCATTTTTTTTTAATGTATTTATTTGACAAAGAGAAATCACAAGTAGATGGAGAGGCAGGCAGAGAGAGAGAGGGAAGCAGGCTCCCTGCCGAGCAGAGAGCCCGATGCGGGACTCGATCCCAGGACCTTGAGATCATGACCTGAGCCGAAGGCAGCGGCTTAACCCACTGAGCCACCCAGGAGCCCCTCCATTATCATTTTTTAAATGATAAAATTAAAACTAATTAATTTTATCATTTTAGTTTTAATTTTATCATTTTTTATTTGTTTTTGGTTCTTTTTTGTAAAGATTTTATTTATTTATTTGGCAGAGAGAGATCACAAGTAGGTAGAGAGGCAGGCAGAGAGAGAGGAAAGGAAGCAGGCCCCCTGCCAAGCAGAGAGCCCAACGCGGGACTCAATCCCAGGACCCCGAGACCATGACCCGAGCCGAAAGCAGCGGCCTAACCCAATGATAAAATTAAAACTAATTAAAATTAGTATCATTTTCTTTATTAATTCCACACATTTCAACAAAACATTTTGTCAGGGGAAAAAAATAATAAGAAATTTACGCAAGTAACAACCCACTTAAAAAAAGAAACCTGAGCAGTACATGAGAAATGCCATAGAAGTTGTAGTGGGGTTTCCTAGAATGGAAAGAGAAGACACTGTGGAAGGAACAGCATTTGAGATGAGGAGTAAAGACTTTGTAGAAGAACATATTTGACAGGAGATATGGCACTCACTGAACCACAAAGGAAATGATGAGGTCTATTTGGAGAATGGAAATCAGCCTGTGGCCGCTGTGGGGGTGTCATGAGAGTTAAGGCTGGAGAGAAGGAAGGTCAGATATGGATAGCTGAAGGAACCTGGACCAAGAACCCTCTGGGGAGCGGTAACTCAGATCAGAGGGAAGGAAGCCTTAGAACAGTGGATCTCAAAGACCTGTGAGGGGGGAGACACCTGGAGGCAGGAGGGTACCTCAGGAGGCACTAAAGGCCATCACAGAGGGAGGGACGGGTTTGGACAGCTGAGAGGGTATGAGAAGTCGTAGCTAACTTGGAACTCAAATCGGAATCTGGGATATGGTGGCCTGAACATGACAAAGTCAGCAAGGAGCAGGTTTGAAAACTGGCCATGTTCCATCACAAACTAGCTAAACGGGAGGTGACCAAGATCAGCATTCAAGGACAATGTCCAGATGCTGTTATAGACGGTACACCCACAAAACAATACCAAACGAGGATGTTACAGGCACTTTAAAATGAATTCATGGGGGTGCCTGGGTGGCTCAGTGGGTTGAAGCATCTGCCTTCAGCTCAGGTCTTGATCCGAGGGTCCGGGATTGAGCCCCGAATAGGGCTCTCTGCTCAGCAGGGAGCCTGCTTCCCTTCCTCTCTCTCTGCTTCTCTCTCTGCTTACTTGTGATCTCGGTCTGTTAAATAAATACATTTTCTAAAAAATGAATTCATGGATAGTCAATCAAATCCTGAACAAAGTACCCATTGGTAATTCCCTCCACGTGGGGTTAGATTTTTGTCCCGGCTTCCGGCCCCAGAAACTGTTTGGTGTAATTCTCAACAGCAGCAGCAGAGGGCAGCAAGTGTAGGTGGTTGGGATATTCCTCACAAGGCGCTGGGAGGACTTGGGATTCAGCCTTCCTCAATAGCAGATGTTTCCAGAGGCTGGGGAAGAGAGGACTGCCCCTGCTTGCCGCTTGCTGGGTAAACCGCAGATCCATCGTCTTGTAGTTGGAAATGCTGAGCAAGGCAGGGAAAAGAGTAACAGCTAAATTTATTGAATGCCTACTATTTTAAGAGCTATGTGTATATGATGCCATTTAATTATCTTAACAACCTGAAGAAGTTGGTATTATTATTATCATCTACGTTTTACAGGAAATGAGTTCAAGTGGATACAACTTGTAGATGATTGAGACCGGGTTCCAGAGTCTACATATTTAAACTTTACATGTATTACCTCTCCAGGAAGAGTTATTGTTATTAGGGGGTGTGTGTGTGTGTGTGTGTGTGTGTGCATAGAGAGATTTGGTTAGTTTACATTTGGTGTAAGATGGGTAACTTGTAGGTTTTTGTAATTTTCTTTTAAATCAAGACACTCTAAAGCAGAAACAAGATATTTTGGTTTGTGGGAACAGCCCCTTAAAATGTGGTCTCCTGACTATTGGTCGTCGGTGAACTATTATGGATCTGCAGCAAGGAAAGTACAGAAATTCAGAGCAACCATTTAGACACTCTTGTAGGTACCTGACAATAACTTTATGCCTATTGAATCTAATAATAAAAATCAGAGGCTCGTATTTTATATGTCTTTTATTTCATTTTTCTAGTAATTCATATTTATTATATTTGAGAAAAGTTAAGTCCACAACAGATTGGAATTTTCATTTTTGGGAAGCTGGTTCTGGGGCTCCTGGGTGGCTCAGTCATTGGTGAAACATCTGACTCGTGATTTCGGCTCAGGTCATGATCTCAGGGTTGTGAGACTGAGCCCTGCATTAAGCTCCACACGAGGCGTGGAATCTGCTTGAGATTCTCTCTCTTCTGCTCCCTTGGTTCCTCCCCACCCTCTCAAAATATAAAAATTTTAAAAAGCTGGTTCTTCACCACAAGATTGCTTGAAAGCACTGCAGTCGAGTTTATAACACAGACAGAAGAGTCTAGAGGGTTTTATTTATTTTTTTTTAAAGATTTTATTTATTTGACAGACAGAGATCAGAAATAGGCAGAGAGAGAGAGAGAGGAGGAAGCAGGCTCTACGCGGAGTGGACAGCCCGATGCGGGGCTCGATCCCAGGACCCCGGGATCACGACCCAAGCCAAAGGCAGAGGCTTTAACCCACTGAGCCACCCAGGCGCCCAGAGTCTAGAGGGTTTTAGATAGGTTCCTTTTACAGGGGAAATGAGCAGCCAGCACAGTTATTACAACATGTAGGTGCTACTCCTCTAAAACCCCTATTGCTCCACTGATGGCCAGGATTAAAATAGAGAGAAGGGGAGAAAGTTGTAGGGGAAGAGAAAAATGAAGACAGAGAGAAAGAGGAAGGAAACGTCTTGATAAAGCTTCAAGAGCAGGATCCTTTTCCCTTCTCAGCCAAATCACTGCAATGAGCACAGGAAAAGCACATTATGAACAAACAGATGGAATATGGAATAATTGCTTAAAAACATGTTCCTAGGTAGTGCACGTACGTTTGATCTAGCAAAGGATTCTGAGACCCATGTAACCAGCCAGGCTTCCGCCTCGATTCATTCCCAGTCACTTACCTTAAAAAAAAAAAAAAAAAAACACCTGATTTTCAGTTGAGAGATGAGCCCTTGGCCTCCCTGCAGCTTTAGCATAAAAAAATTGCAATTTAAGAATGCAGAAGAAAAAGGTTTACAAGTGACATTTCTCAAAGAAAAACAAAAATTAAACAAAAAAGAACTTGCCAAAGCATAAGTAAAATAGGAGTGGAGTTTGTGAGGGTAAAGGAGGAAAAAAATTCATAAAGAGCCATTCTAGGTTTGGTGCAATTGTTTTCCTTCTCTGAGCAAATAAAGAGGAAATGCTTAGCAGTGCCCTGATTCAGGAGTACCGGCTTAGCAGCACACACAGAGCAGACATACATCCATGTAATATGATTTGCAAGCTCCAGAGAGTAGGATTTGAAACAAGAGCTAGATGGGCCCGGGGGTGTTGCAAGCGTTCATTCTCTTTAGCAAACACTTTGATTCACCACTACTACGCACCAGGCAATGGGAACACATGTCCCTACCCTCAAGGAGCTTACCGTCTGCTGAAAGGGACACAGAAGAATCCAGAAAATCATAGAGATAAGGGATGCTTTAATGCATACACGAGGTGGTAGAGAAGGGTCAGAGGAGACTGCATCCGCCCAGGGAAAGAGGGGCAGGGCAGAACCAGCAATAGTCAGAAAGGTGAATGGGGAGGTGTTTTGATCATGTTGGGGATTGAGAAGTCAGGTCTTTGAGTGAAGTGGGTGTCAGCCGAGGAGTGATAAGATCTGACTCATATTTTATTAAAAACAACAACAAACAGGGACACCTGGGTGGCTGAGTCTGTTAAGTGTCAGCCTTTGGCTCAGGTCATGATCCCGGAGTCCCAGGATCAAGCCCCAGGATCCGGCTCCCAGCTCAGCGGGGAGTCTACGTCTCCCTCTGCCCCTCCCCCACATGTACTCACACGCACGCACATGTGCGTGCACGCACGTGGGCACTCTCCCTCTCTTTCTCAAATAAATAAATGAAATCTCAAAAAGAAAAAAAAAACCACACACACATTTGCTGCTACTCTGAGAATAGACTTCAAAGGGGCATATGGGTAGAAACAGGGATATCTGTTAAGAGCCGTTGCAGAAATTCAAGCAAGGGATTATACTAACCCTGGGTTTAGCTTCCTTAAATGTGATGTTTTAACATCTTCCCTACATGTATATGCCAGACACACCTCATTCTGGACAACCCGCACGACGACCCCGGACAAGCAACTTAATTTCTGTTTTACCTATAAAGAGCGATCTTGATAATAATGGTACTTAAACCTATAAGGCCATCGTGAGGATCAAATGAGTTAAACTAAATAGAGGATTTGGAACAGTAGCTGCTGCATATAAATGAATTGTGAGCACTATATAATATTAGTCGGTATTTTTAATATTCCTTTTCCCCTACTCTCCTTCTTAAAATTCTCTTAATTGGATTAAGAAAAAGAGGATATGTCTGTTTCTATGTGAGGACAGTTGAAGCTGGGTCTTTAGGAAGTGACTGAAATCAAAAGTCAAGTGTGGCGGCAGCTGAGAACTGGAAGGTAGTTCTACGTGGGTCAGCATGGAGAAGCCTCCGGCAGGGACGTCACAGGCCGTCAGAAACAAGACTGGATTTCTCAACCTTGCCTGCAGGTGGGTGTGGCCATGAGACTAAGTCCCCGGCCGAAGGAGGTGACAGGGATGCTAAGTGCGAAATTTGGGGTTATGTCCTCAAAGAGAAGGGACATGTTCCCTTATTTCCTTTTTCCCGCTGGCTGGAATGACCCATCTAGAACCACCCAGACAAAAGCAACTTCCTAGGAAAGAGGGAACCACCAGATAAAGAAGCCAGGACGCTAACAATTTAGCAGAGAACACCCGCCACTCCAGCTTTCGCTGTTACTAGAGAGAAAAAGACCCTTATCTTGCCTAAGCCTCTGTTTTTTAGACTCTGTTGGGTGCAGCCAAACTTATATTCAAATGAATACAGTCTTCCAGAAAAATACACCCTCAAGACCGCTGCTTTGAATGCCATAAAACCAATGGTGGGGGGGGGGTGCTGGGTGACTCAGTCAGTCAAGCTGTAGATTCTTGATCTCAGCTCAAGTCATGATCTCGGGGTCTTGAGATCAAGCTCTGAGTCAGACTTCTTGCTCAGCATGGAGTCTACTTGAGATTCTCTCACTCTATCTCTGTTCTTCGGAAAGATAATAAATCGCTAAAATAAATACATCTTCAAAAACAACAACAAAAAAAAACTATTTAGGGGCACCTGGGTGGCTCGGTGGGTTAAAGCCTCTGCCTTGGGCTCGGGTCATGATCCCAGGGTCCTGGGATCCAGCCGCGCATCGGGCTCTCTGCTCAGCAGGGAGCCTGCTTCCTCCTCTCTCTGACTGCCTCTCTGCCTACTTGTGATCTCTGTCTGTCAAGTAAATAAATAAAACCTTTGAAAAAAAACAAATTAAAATAAATTTAAAAAAAAAACAATTTGGACAGAGATGTAAACATACATAAAGGTGCCAGCTTCACATCTGTAAGAAAGTACAGCTGCAGAGAGGGGACTGGAGCTTTGTCAGCTGCGAGAAATAGGCTTAGCCAGATCCACCCCCCACCCCCACAGCCTCGGAATCCTGTTAGGTTATTGTGAACCTACTCCTCTCCATCTCCGTGAAGCCTTTACTCTCATTATTCCACGCTAATCCCAGCCATTTTGCCATCACCCCACCCCCAAAATGCCTGAAATGCCATCTGATCTCTCAGCTCTTAACCTTGACACAGTTTCCCTAAATTTCAAACCAGAGGCAACTCGACTCTGGTCTCTTCGAAGGATTTTTCTCAACACACCCCTCCTCTATAACCTCACACTTTCCAGGATTGGATTCTCCAGATGTGTGGTTCCCAGGAGGACCCTAAAACCATTTCCGGAGCCCAGAGACAGCTTACTCAAGGTAAGTTTACCCTTTCTCCCTCATCCCACAGACGTTTACTAAGTTCTATTTCTTTGCGGGGGGCGGGGGGAATCATACTGTGGGTGGGCCTCTGTAACTGGCACCAGAGGGAAAAAGAGTGAAATCTGGCTGGCATGCAGCACAGGTGTTTGGAGGTTCACTTCTGTCTGCAGGATCCAAGACAGTATGTGTGACACGGGTAAGGAGAAGGGAGTACGTGATTGGGATTGGAATAGGATTTCATGGGGTTGGCGTAGGATTGCAACACAATATGAAGAATTAACGGTCTAATTTTAAACAGGTGGGTGATAGGTAGCCAGAAAGGAAAGCTAACTTAGGATTTAGGACATTTCTAGAAATCGACATGCTGGTACACTTTAATGCTATCTTTTTTATAAAATAAATCGCATTGCAGACCTGGGGTCAAATTAATGTTCTATTGGTTTATCAAGACAGTCCAATGGGAAGCCAGAAGGATCTGATTTATTTATTTATTTAAGATTTTATTTATTTGACAGAGAGAAAAAGCACAAGTAGGGGGAGCTGCAGAGAGAGAGGGAGAAGCAGGGTCCCCAGTGAGCAGCTAGCCCCGCACATGGGACTGGATCCCAGGACCCTGAGAGCATGACCTGAGCCAAAGGCAGATGCTGATCCAGACGCCTGGGGATCTGATTATTTTTATCAAACAATACAGAGCCACATTTTGCCAGCTGTAGATTGCAAAGAGCCCTCTTTGCTTTAGATCACCGGGACGCTTTCTCTTGGGTGTGGGCTCTCAAATGTTGCATGGAGCTCTGTGTGGGGCCCTTCTCCTCAGTGCCAGATCAATAGAAGATTCTTAATACTGATTGGATGAGTGAAGGTGTAAGTTAGAGGTAGGAAAGCATCCACAGCACTGGAATTTCACAGCGTGATCTGCTGTCTATACCGATGTTGATTTGGCTACTATGTCTATCACTTGCTATCTGCATCACCCTTGGCAAGTTGGCTTATGAATGTGGGATATGTAAGAGGGTTAACTAACAATAGCGAGGATGGTTGTAGGAGTAAATGAAAGCACTGTCACACTTGTCATGCTTCCCTGGCTGAACAGAGCTCTCTACCTTTTCTGCCAACTCCATGGACAAAGCTCTTGCCCTCCTACCTCTGCTTCCTTCTAGATTCATCTTTTCTAGCTAATCACTATACACCTATGCACACTATGCACAGCCTGCGGTGCCACACCTTCCTGCTGTGCCACGCCTCCCAGCGGTGCCACGCCTCCATGTGCCACACCCACTTCCATCCACGTCCTGCTTCTGCCCTAGCAGCCCCGAGTGCGCCGCCAGCTGGTGTTTTGGCCCCGTCTGGAGTCCCCCAGCCACCCATCAAGCCGCCAGGCAGGACCCACCTGCCCCTTCCCTCAGTCCATCCCACATGGGCTAATCAGTGCGAGGCAAGAGCCCTCAAAACCTTGTAAAAAAAAAAAGGAGTGCGGATGGACAAAGCGACCATGCCCACCTATGCCCTATGCCCAACCATGCCCTCCCTAAACCCGCTCCTTTTTAAATGGGTGCCATATTGAAAAGGATCTGATCCCTCAAGTATCGTTCCGGCAAAATCAATAAACTGCTTTCTTGTACGGTATTTGTACTTTCGTGCGGGTACGTCAGGAACCAGTAGGGCGATGTTTCAGGTATAAACAATAGGACAGAAGAGAGAAATCCGAGCCTCAAGCCGTCCCAGGACCCTCCAATCATACCAGCTGGACCAGTTTATTTCACCGGAAGGCAGGTTCTATTCACAGTGGAATTGTACAATGAGCTTGTTGCCTAAGTAACCCTGAAAAGCTGTCTCATGACGCACATATTATAAAACCAAAAGGTCGAGGAAGTGGTCTTGGAGACTACTCTGTCTCATCAGGGTTTAAGAATAGAAGTTAACGGGCACGTGGGTGGCTCAGTGGGTTAAGCCTCTGCCTTTGGCTCAGGTCATGATCCCAGAGTCCTGGGATCGAGCCCCACATCCTGCTCTCTGCTCAGCGGGGAGCCTGCGTCTCTGCCTATTTGTGATCTCTGTCAAATAAATAAATAAATTAAATCTATTAAAAAAAAAAAGAATAGAAGTTAAAACACCCTCTCAGTTGGAAACAAGATGACTCAAAGAACCAGCCCAACACTTGAACAGCGCGCAAAAACCCCTTCAGAGGTAATGGCAGTGAGCAGTCCAAGCATTCATGCGCGGATCTGCACAGGTTGTCCCTGAGAATTTCTAGGTGGCATGATGAGCAGAGCAGTAGTCTCAGCAGCAGCAAGGAGAGAAAACGCAAAAGTAAATAAAAGACACCTGTCTAGATCAGAACACCCAATAAACAACCAAGGCTCTCCTTTACAGCCAGCTGCACTGAGTCTCCGAAATTCAAGCCGACAGAGGGCTGGGGTTTTGGCAGCTGCGCCGCTCACTGGCTGTGGGAGGGGCCTTTCCTGCACATCTCTTTTGGGCTCCACTCATATTTGTCAACACTGGAAAAACACAGTGTTGCATGGAGAAAGAGAGAGAGAGAGTTGCATCCTAGAGTCAAGTCAATCTTGGCAATTCTAAGCCCAAGACCAGTTCTGACATTTAAAAAGCCCTTAGAATCTGAGATTATCAGCTGGCTCTCTGACTTAAGAAAAGGAAGGAATTATTATCGCGCTTCTGATTTGGAGTGAGGCAGTTGAAGCAAAGGACATCAGAGGAATTCATTTTCCCGAAGCCTTGTAGCCAATAAGGCGGGGGGCGGGGTCGGGGGCTGAGTTAGGAGTCCCAGCTCCCCCCTTTGGCAGGGTTCTGTCTTATATCCTGTTGCCTCGCAGGCTGATGCATTACAAACAATATTTCCCTTCTGTGCCGGGAAGAGGCGGTGGGGAAGAAACGGGGTTACTCACCAGGCTGCAAAGTCTGCCAAGTGGTTCTTCAACCTTGGGGGTCTGTTAGCTCTTCACAAGAAGAGCTGTGATTGCGCCCCTTGGCAGATGAGACCCATCGGAGTCTCAGGGGTGGAGCCAGGACCTACTTAGTTTCTAAAAACTCTCAGGTGAGGCTGTTCTAGAACCCTGACTCTTCATGGGAGACAGATGGAAGACGGAGCCTCGCCGGGAGCCAAGCCCGCACTCACACTCACCTGGAGGGCTCACCGGGCGCAGCCTCCAGTGTTCCCCATGCGTGTGGGGTGGGAATGAGAATTTGCATTTCTGCTGAGCGAAGATCGCCACTCAGGCAACACTGATCTAGAGAGGATTTTTCTAACTCAGCTTGCCTATCCCACGCCTGACCGTCTGTCATACCCCCTGGAGAGGACCTGGGGTGCACAGCTGGGCAACAGGGTAGTTCTGATTCAGAATCGGGGTAAAAAGGATTACAGAGCTCCTATCGTCCTCGTGCTGTTTCTTAGGTGTCCTCCGAGCCCAAAAAAGTTGCCAGCTAGCCACCCAGAATTTAAAAAGGGAATTGAAAGTTGATCGTATTTCTTTTCTTAGCTGCAAGTAAAGTTTCTCTTTTTTTTTTTTTTAAAGATTTTATTTATTTATTTGAAAGACGGAGATCACAAGTAGGCAGAGAGGCAGGCAGAGAGAGAGAGAGAGGGAAGCAGGCTTCCTGCGGAGCAGGGAGCCCGATGCGGGGCTCGATCCCAGGACCCCGAGATCATGACCCGAGCCAAAGGCAGCAGCCCAAACCACTGAGCCACCCAGGTGCCCCTGCAAGTAAAGTCTCTTGAAACTTATTGTTGATTTTCAGCAAACAGCTCTAAAAAGGCTACATTACTAATGGTCTATTACCAGGCCTGGTGGCAAGCCAGCAACCCAGAGCAAGCAAAGCAGCATGCCAGGAGATCTGGGCTCCCTTTGACCTCGGTGGGGCTTGTCCAGACTCCTTGACTTCACCTTATAGGGTAATGGCCAGGACTTAAGTCACAGAATGAGGGCTGAGAACACGCTGCTGTCAGAGGAAAGGCAGCGGTGAAATGAAAACACAAAAGCTGTGGCAGCTCCATCGGTCTCTGAAAGTGACCACCACTCTCTGCTGCTGCCCAGATTCTGCGTCTTCCAGATGAGCTGTGCCTGGGCTAGGCTGGTCCACCTTGGAAGGAATGGTGGTGAGTCCGTCATACTCCAGTAGAGGGGGCAATGGGGTAGCATTCTCCAATGCATGGTCCACGTAGGTGATGCAGGGGGAGAGGGCTACCTCATGATGTCAGAAAGACCTTAGGGGCTCGGAACCCACCTCCAAGAAAGAATTCTTGAGATGTCTTTGGTGCAAAAAGGTGATTTTAGGAAAGCACAGGGACAGGACCCATGGGCAAAAAGAGCAGCATTAGGGTCATGAGGAGTGGCCCATTATATACTTTCAAGTTGGGAGGGGGTTCCGGAGACCGTGTGTCTCTAAGGAATTTTGGGAACAAGGTTTCCAGGATCTTTTTTTTTTTTTTAAAGATTTTATTTATTTATTTGACAGACAAAGAGGAAGGCAGAGAGAGAGGGGGAAGCAGGCTCCCTGCTGAGCTGGGAGCACCAATGTGGGACTCGATCCCAGGACTCTGGGATCATGACCTGAGCCGAAGGCAGAAGCTTTAAACCACTGAGCCACCCAGGTGCCCCGGTTTCCAGGATCTTGAGGGGGCTATCTGTTGTTGGGAAAAGGTCCTTTATTACCATCTAATAAACCCTGAGACCCTTCCAATATATATTGGTGGGTCATCTGCTTGAGGGATGATCGCCAACTTGTATCTTGGGCGGTTAGAGATAGAGGAAGTTCCCAAAGGAATTTTATATATTATAGCAGACTTACAGGATCCTGGGGTGGGAGGGTCAGACTAAGATTGCCTTTTGCCCTTAGCAAAGTATTAACACTGAGGCAGCTGAGTCACTAGAGAAGGTCACTCTGCCTGTTTCAAGGACTTGTCAGTGGGCTGTAGGTAGTAAGGAAATTCAAATTTTCTTTTGTCTTTGTTTCCCACATCATGTGATGAGCCATTCCAGAGAAGTGGCTATTAATTACCAGGCAGGAAGGAGAAAATTGGAAAGCACCTCCAATGAATGTATACCTTCACAGCCACGCCTCACCAAACCAGAGATCCCTTCTGCGAAATGTTGAGGGATCCAGTGGCAGGGTGTAACTTAACACTCTAGGGAGTGACAAGTCAGTGAGGAAGTTCTAATCACCAACACAGTCACCGCCTTGTGTGGGGCCTTACTGATTGGATTTGGACAAACCCACAGAGCCAAGCTACTCAAATGTGGGAGATATTGAGACTTCTAAACCTGAGATTTGGGGGCACCTGGGTGGGTCAGTCTGTTAAGCATCTGCCTTCAGCTCAGGTCATGATCCCAAGGTCCTGGGATCGAGTCCCACATTGGGCTCCCAGCTCAGCAGGGAGTCTGCTTCTCTGTCTGCCCCTACCCCTGCTCCTGCTCTCTCTCTCTGTCAAATAAATTAAAAAAAATTTTTTTTTAAATAATAAATAAACCTGAGATTTCAAGTGAATCCTTAGCAGAGAGAGATAAGAATTGGGGTACCATGGGGCGCTGGGTGGCTCAGTGGGTTAAAGCCTCTGCCTTCGGCTCAGGTCATGATCCCAGGGTCCTGGGATCGAGCCCCGCACCGGGCTCTCTGCTCAGCGAGGAGCCTGCTTCCCCCTCTTTCTGCCTGCCTCTCTGCCTACTTGTGATCTCTGTCTGTCAAATAAATAAATATAATCTTTAAAAAAAAAAGAATTGGGGGTACGAGTCAGTGCCAGGTCACTAAGGCCTTTCTGGCAAGGGTCTAAGTTGGCGCCCTGAATCAGTCTGTGGCCAAGGCAATACTTGCCCTTGACTTCTCCCTGTGGCACAGACCAGCTGAGGCTCTGGGGGAATCTGTCTGGCAAGGGTTGAAGGTCTCACGATGCTGTACTGTGGACCAGCTTTTGGGCCCTATGCTCTGAGCTGCTCCAGAGTCCGTGGATCAGTGGAAGTGCGTTAAACCACCTGGTGTGGAATTTCAGGGGATTTAACTTATCTGAGCACGTTGCTTGTGAAAAGGCTTTTTCCAAGCCCTTTAGCTGGGTCAAGGACACCCACAGGCCAGTTAAAGAAAGTACAAGGAGGCTTTAGCACAGACTTTTGGGGTTGTTTGTGACAACGATGGGGCTTGAATTGTCTCACAAGCTCTGGCCTAATTTCTGCAAAGCTTTCAACACTGAGGATGAAAGGCATTCCAGAGCTGAAAGGATTCTGTCCTCTGGAGTGGGAGGACTGAGGACTGCCGTGGTAAGGCCAGCTCTGTGCTGACTTCTGACAGGCTTAGGAGAGAACCCTTTCATGACACTTAACATTCTGTGTTAACAAGCACCTCCAGAGAGGATCTCATCTTTTTCCATAAAGAAATTCAGATCCTCATTCTGCTTTTAGTTTCTCCAGAACACAAGGGCTCTGAATGGTGGCCAAGAGGTAAGTGAGAGCCGGTGTCCCCAAAATATCAGGCTAGCTGACCTGATCATGGATAGAAAGGAGGGAGCTGGTATTGTAGCTCTATTACCTGGGGAACTTAAAAAATTTTTTTTTAATTTTAGCAAAATAGCCAAAACATAAAATTTACCAATATACGCATGTTGAATGAAGCATATAGTTCAGTGAGTGGCACTTGGCGCGTTCATGCCACTGTACAACCATCACCACCGTCTGTCTCTGGTTTTAAATTTTTTTAATTAGAACTGTTTACAAAGCCATTCAAGAGAATGAGATCAGTCTTCTATGCTGAGGTGGAAAGATGTGAAAAATACTTTTAAGAGAAAGAGCCAGACGCGGAGCAGCGGGTATGGTATGTATAAGGCCGGTGGGTACGCTCAGATAACTTCAGGGAGATTGTGGGTGGGGGTTACCTCAGATCACAGTGATGGCCTGGTGGGCTTGGGCTTGGAAGCTGAGGAGAGGTGAGAGACTTGTGTTTGAGTTGGGGGGGAGGTTAAATGGCGGATTCCTAAGTGGTGGGTGTGGCCCAGGGGCCCCCGGAAGGAAATGGGAGACAGGGTAAAATGGCCGACGTCCGAATCCTTAAAGACTTCAGGTCTGGGGGATTTGCAAATAGGAAGAGCAACAAGAAAGGAGGGTGGGGTCCAAGATACACTTGGGGTCTGGTGCTCTTTTTACACAGCGGTTGGTCCTGAAAATTCTCCAGCGAATGCCAACAGTGGGATAGCTCCGAACAACCCTAGAAGTGAATCAGCCAGACTTCTTAAGGTTCCTGTAAGAACTCCCCCTTCATTGCTTCTCGTCTGCTATCCTCCTCCTCATCCAAGCTGTTCTCAGAGCACAGATCAGGCCTGCCAGCCACAGAGGAACCGTGTTTCAGATACCTCACGTAACAGTTCCTTGTCTCCAGGATCTTCTATATCTTAAGTGCATAGCTCTGGTCTTTCATCTCTTTTCCCCCATTGTCTGCTGCTACCCTGGGCATGAACAACCCACTTTGCTCTGGCCCTCCATTCCCCGGGCTGCCCCCCCCATCACTTCCAGCTCCTCCTCTTTTCTCTCTCCCCATCACTTCCCTCCCACTTGCTTCCAAAGTGATTCATGTAGTGGACTCCCCAGCCAGACTGCTTCAGAGCTCTTCCCTCCAGGACAGCTCTCTCTTCCATTTCATGGCAGCGACCTGAATGTCCAGTCCAGACTCAGCCTGCCTATTGAAGGGTGCCTGACTGACCTCTCCAGGCTCCCCTGTTCGCTCCCATGTCCCAAACAAGCAGCCTCAGAAGGCTTAGAGGGACAGTGGGGCTCTGGTCTTGCTCTCCCGCAGCCTCGTCGTCTCACTGGCTGTAATGCGTTCCTGGTCCTGGACTTTGAGGAGTCCGGAGTGATTTCTCATCCTGAAGGCAGCCTCCAACAGCCCTGGTCTGGCTTCCAATGTAGACCACTTCATGCTCTCTAGAAGGGCGTTGGCGACTTGGAGTTCAAGACTGAGGACTGCCTAGTGCCTTGTGGGCTGTGGACATGGTTTCTGCATCAGCTGTAGCCACACAAGGCCCTTTTAGGGTTCCTCCCTCCTGATGGCCAGGATGAAAGGGTCAAAGACCATTTTGGGGGACATGCCTACGTCTATGACCAGATTGCAATTCTGGGATCGAGCCCCATCAGTGTACTAACCATTGACCAAGAAAGGAATCAATCTAGAGCTGCCCAGGAAGGGGTCCTAAGAATTATTTAGGCTTTCATTTTTACGTGTGGCTAAAGAGAGAGGGTTTGTCTTGATACAAGGTGATCAGAGCCTGTGTACGAGCAGGAGAGGAAGCTGTTCCCATAATTTGAATGATGTTTTAGAGGAGACCCAACAACCAACTTGGATGGGGGGAGCCCCTCTTGTAGACCTGTGGTTGGCCCCCTTAAGCTATGCCACAAAGTTGTCAGAGTTCAAGTACTCGCTCAGAAATATAGCCAGCAGAGGGAGATGCTAAAATTGGAATCGGAGGAAGCCTGGACTTGGACTTGAATGAACAAGGCAAAGGATTTTGAATATTGTGTATCAGCTTTTTTGTAGAGTTTTTGGCCTAAGGCGGCTGTAACGCTGTCTATCTGAATGTGAGTTGGCCCAAACTCTCTGAAGTGGAATCTTTTTCATCGTTGTCTTACGCAGCCTTCTAGTGCCGGGTGGGGTAGAGGTACTGCTGCCAAGTGCACATGCCTACTGCCTAGGAATATCCAAGCAAAGGAATCTTTTCTTTCTTTTTTTCTTTTCTTTTTTTTTTTTTTTAAGATTTTATTTATTTATTTGGCAGAGAGAAAGGGGGAAGCAGGCTCCCCACCAAACAGAGAGCCCGAAGTGGGGCTCGAGCCCAGGACCCCGGGATCATGACCTGAGCTGAAGGCAGAGGCTTAATCCACTGAGCCACCCAGTGCCCCAAAGGGATCTTTTCTGCTTAGGCAAGATTAAGGTAGGTGTGGGTTAATAAAGGAGGAGCTTACTATGTGCAAGTGAGGCAAAATGATTTTTTTCCCAATTTCAATACAGAATTCTGCATCCTTTGGCTATAGGTGTTATTCATTGTCGTAACAGTTGTGACAATCATTTTATTTTTTCAGACTGAACCACCCAGACTTGTCACAATGTGTGTTAAAAATGCACAAGATAAAAGCAGCAGGAGAGAAGAGAAACAGGAAGATGGTTGTATGCATCTATGTGCGGTGCGGTGGCGGTGGCAGGTGCGGGTAGAGGTGGGTGGGCACAGGTGGACACACAGGTTTCTCTTCCTCTGACCAGCAACCAATCAGAAGGATTTGCATTATGACTGCATATGTTCTTTTTTTTTTTTTTTAAAGATTTTATTTATTTATTTGACAGACAGAGATCACAAGCAGGCAGATAAGCAGGCAGAGAGAGAGGAGGAAGCAGGCTCCCTGCTGAGCAGAGAGCCTGATGCGGGGCTCGATCCCAGGACCCTGGGATCATGACCTGAGCCGAAGGCAGAGGTTTTAACCCACTGAGCCACCCAGGCGCCCCTGCATCTGTTTTTTTAAAGCACAATGGAGAGATGCTGAAAGCCAGGCTAATCACATCCTGTGATTTCCTAGGCGGTAGTGTAATCCCTGGTTTACAAAACAAGAAATGGGCTCGAGGGGCGCCTGGGTGGCTCAGTGGGTTGGGCCGCTGCCTTTGGCTCGGGTCATGGTCCCAGAGTCCTGGAATCGAGTCCCGCATCGGGCTCTCTGCTCAGCAGGGAGCCTGCTTCCCCCTCTCTCTCTGCCTGCCTCTCTGCCTACTTGTGATTTCTCTCTCTGTCAAATACATAAATAAAATCTTAAAAAAAAAAAAAAAAAGAAATGGGCTTGAATGGAAAGATACAAAACCATGAGATTTCAAATCTGGGAAGGCACAAATGGCTCCTGAGTTGCAAACGTACACAAGTGCTAAGCCAAGTGCAGTCTCCCATCAGGGTCGATTGTCAGAGCACTCCGGCGCTCAGAGGACCAGATCCCATGGCAACCATGGATCCCTTCTATCTGGGCAGATGGCACTTGTAGCTTTGACAAAGCACTCACCCTTACTGCCTTCTTTGGAACAGCTCCTAGCTGGACTAGAGTGTCATAAAATGTAAGTGTTGCATGTGTGCTTGTAATAATCCATGTAGATTCAGGGCTTTGTTTTATCATCTGAATAGACAGACTGCATTCTGAAGTCACTAATGTCAGGACCTGGTCATGAAGGAGTGAATAACGAGGGTGTAGCTTTGTGCCATAATGTCTAATTCTTAACCGTTTCTAAGTGATGGGAAAGCATGGACCAGAAGAACTACCTAGGTGGAGAGAGATGGAAAGACAGCAGAGGATGGAAATACCAGCTCATCCATGAGGAATCTCACTTCATGCAAATTTGAAATCCGGCTGAGCTCGGTCCAAGACAATGGCCCTTTAAGGCTGCTGACAAGGAAGTTAGCAAAGATGCACTTGTCAACAATGAGATGAGCTTGTTAGAGTGTCTTTCGGAGCTTGGTGGGAGGTATTAGGTTAAGGTATAAAAATAGCAAAGAATTCTAAGATTTGCTCCCCCATTCTCAAGTTTGTACTGTCATCTTGTCTGGACGAACATTTCACATACACATGAACACACACAGCCCCTCCCCATCTGCTGGCCTCTCCCCTCCATTTCCACTTTTCCAAAGTGAGGTTTTGAACCAGATTGTTCTAAAGAACTCCGGTTCTTCTAAAGTTCGGTGAAGCTGCAGGACTGTGGATTCCCACTGTTCAGCTTCGTGGATGCTGACACGTGAAATGCCTCCCCCAACACACACACACACACACACACACACACACACACACACACCCCAGATGTCTCATCATTCCCAGACACATTCTTGCTTTGGGTCCCACAGATTAGCCAGGTACCGAACCCATGAGCTACAGCCCCTGGGTCTAAGAAACAGGAGAACAGCTGGAATTGTCTCTTCTCTTCCATCTTTATTTGCTACTTTCACATCTTTATCCCACCAAGATAAATTGGAGAGGGCAGCAAAAGGCCACGTGCAAGGTGGCACGGGTCAGCCGGCTGAATGAAGCCAACTAAGCACAGTCCCCTGAGCACCGCAGAGGTAACAGCAGGCATCTGCTCCTGGGTCTGGAGATCAGACTGTGTGGCCCAAGGGCCCAGTAGGGAAGGTCATGTCCCACAGTAGGTTTGGCCTTAGAAACACTAAAAACAGTTGCATTCATTGTCCTTTTCTTTCTTTCTCTTTTTTTTTTTTGCTTGAATAATAATAAAAAAAGAAAACCAAAACCTTCTATAATTTATAAGCTATTTTTTTGCTATCTACATTATATATAAAATATAGACTCTTTACTTTATAACACACATCTTTTTCCTTTGATAAATAACTCTTTAAAATATCTAGTATACATGCCTTGACTTTTATATATAAGTTTGGTTTTATACATATACATACATATATATACTCATGTTTGTAAAACACAATAAATACATACTCAACAATGACAACCAAACAAATGTAATTTTGGTTAAAAAAAGAAGAAAAAAAGAAGTAGAAGTACTGTAAAAGCACCAGGCAGCCAACAGAAAGCCACAATCGCTAGAAACTTCTCCCTCCCCTGGGCAAGGCACAGGGCACAATACTACCTATGTATAGATATGTTTGGATGCCTGAAGGAGGGGTGGGAGCAAAGGAGCTGGTCAGGTCACTCGCTTTTGTTTTGTTGCTTAACCTGGGATTAGACTAGAATCACAAGTAAGTCATGACGCTTGTAAGGAGAAGTCATAGGGCTCATTCAACCACTTAGCCCTTGTGGCAGCTGCAGCGGACGGCAGAGATGGGGACAGAGGATGAGAGAGACAGCCGGACGCCAGGGTAACTCTGCAGGCCCGGCCCCCACCAGCCCAGGTGAGCTTTGGATGCTGCACTTTGCGTAGAGCTGTTGCAAAGGATGCGGTCTTGTCATTACTCACTGCTGGTTTAAACAAAAGAAAAAAGAATACAACAACAGATTTGAGGCTATTCAGTAATGCAACCCTTCAGTGGTGCAACAGAGCTAGTCACTTCGGAGGCCCTCTCAAGGGCTCCAGCAGATAGGGACTGGGACACGGGGAAGAGAAAGGCCAGTTGGCCACCGCCTTCCACAGCTAATGGATATGGTCACTCAGATACGACAGTGAAACAGCAGCACAGGAGGCCTACGCTCCTCTTGTGGGAGGTTCTGGGAGGCTGACTCGGTCAGGGTTGTTCCCTGAGACTCAGAGGACTGCCGTTGGCCCGCTTCTCTGCCTAGGTTCAGGTAGGCCCGGTGGGTGTGCCGTCTACTGGTCAGGACAGATGCCACACTGCAGACACACACAGCTGTCCTGTCATTGCCCTCCTCCCTGTCCCCAACAGAAACCTGAAATGTGGGGCTCTGATAGATTCTTTTTAATGAGCTCCTCACTGTCATGCTCTGGAAACTTCGGGGCTTTGGTGGCCAAAGGAAGGAGGCAGCAGGTGAAGCACGTGTCCTCGACCACCAAGGGCTGGATCTGTATCTCAGAGAGGAGTGGGCAGGGCAGGGGGGCTACCTTAGCATTGCTGGCCTCAGGAAATCCCGAAGAGGGGACATCAAGACGTGTGTCCCCCATCCTTGCCAAATAGAATACAAACTACAGATAACTGTTCACGTGACAGTCACAATGGGGAATTTAAAACAGCTAGTTTCTGAGTATATTCAAGACATAACTGAGTTGCTAAAAAAAAAAAAAAAAAAAAAAAAAAAGGATTCAGCCACCGTAGCTCAGGGAATATGGTTGTTTGCAGGTCTGAGTCCTAATCTCCACTCACAGGACCTCAGACGGGTTCCTGTACCTCTCCGCCTCCCTGTCCCCATCGGAGAGCTCTGAGGGTGCCGTGTGTGGTGGGGTGGGACTTGCAAGTGGGGCTTCGAGTCCTGGTTCTACCTCTAGGAAGCAGTGTGACCTCTGCCATCACTTAACCTCTAATAAAATAAAGGATGTGAAGACCCGGGGCTCTGCGGTCCCTTTGGATGTCACCAGGCCTGCTTCCTTCCCAGGATGTCCCCTTCCTGCCCAGCATGCTTAAATCTACCCCCCACTCCCACTGGAAGAAAAGCAATGCCATCGGAGACCAACTCTATGCCCCAGCTCAAACTCCACAGCTGGGCTAGGAGACAAGAAGAAGAGAGTAGAGAGTGTAGAGGTATGAATACAATGGGCAGATAAATCAGAGTCACAAACGAACTCTAGAAGCCCCACTCCCTGAGAAGACATTTTTCCTATTATTAGACCACCCAGAGCAAAACCCAAGGCCACCTATAATAGCGGGCCAATGACCTCCTGAAAGGTCCCAACTCTGCGGTTTGCCGCTTCACCTCCAATCAGAATCAACTTAGGAAGTCGATTTTCAAAGAAGCAAAGTGCCAGTTCCATTTTGGAAGGGGAAGAAAAATCGACTAAGGATCCTTCTGGCACAACATCAAAGGTGGCATCCTGCTCCCCAGGGGGGGTGTGGACCATTGTCGGTGGGGGGGAACCCTGTGCAGGTCACCTTCAGCCTGAGTCACGGAGTCTCCGCAGGACTTGGGAGGAGCCCCTCCTCCTGTTCAGCGAGGAGCGCTCGCTGCCTGGCGAGAACAGAAGTACCAACCTTTCTTCTCGGGAGGCAGCATGGTTTGGAGAAGAAAAGTTTTGGATCCAGGGGACTCCACTTCTGCTTAATGCTTGTGTGATTGTGGGCAAGCTACCCTTCCCACAAGAGCCTCAATTTTCTCATGCATATCGTGGGGAGAACACCCAATACCACAAGGGGTTGGGGGGGGGGATTCAATGAGATGATTTACCTAAAATACCCTGCACACAGGGGATGATGGAGAAATGGTGCACAGAACGAGCTTGGGATGGCTCTCTGCTGATACAGAAGGAGTCTGGGAGAAGCTTGTCTTGGAGCAGAGTCAGCCAAGACTGTCCCTAGAGTTCAGATACAGCGGACACACAGGTGTTTGCCGCCAGGCAGGGAGGGAGCATAGGTGGCACCTGGCACCGTCCCCTCCATTGAGAGAAGAAGTCACACAAAAGCAGACAGTGGTCATGGACTCAAGGACACTCAAGAGAATGCAAATTTTCCAAGTAAGCCCAGAGCATTCGAAACACTTGTGAATACCAGGTAAGGACCACTGACCCCCATCCTCTCTTAACCAGTAGCACAGGCAGCCAGTGGAGTCAGCCCATATTTCCAAGACCAGAGGCATCTCTGGTGGGATGAAGGGAACAGATCAAGCAACAGGGACTAAACGTGAAGACCCTAAAATGGTGCCTGCCTTACAAGGGATCTTTGAAACACCATCATCAGAGCAGAAAGGGGCTGGATTGCTGCTGGGGCCCCCTGCTGCGTCACAGCCGCCTGATGGTACCCAGTCCCGAGTGTGCTAGGAGGGAGGCTTAGGCGAATGCCTGACTTCTCAGCTTCCCATTGTGGCTCCCAATCAAGGCTTTTGCAAGTGGTAGTACAGGGGGGGAAAGGAGCACGAAAGAAGGATCATAAATTCATTTCCGAGAATTTTCTTATTTAAAAATGAACTACTTCGGTCTTTTCTTCCTCTCCTTCCTTCATCTACCTACGACATGCATTTCAGTAGATAAAATGTGAGTACTTACTAAAATATTTTTCATGCTTCTTTTAAAGAATATGTATTTTCTTTCTATATACCCTGGCCCCAAATGAGAATTTTTTGTTTTAGACACTGAATATTTATCACAGAACTCAGAAGCCTTTGGGAAAACAAAACAAAACAACACACAAAAAAACTTCCCGAGTCTTTTGGTTAAGTACAGAAACATAAAATGGAAACCCTTGGAATAGCTCTACTTACATTAGAAACGACTTAGGAAAATGAGACCCATAGAGTCGTCTAGTTTCTTCTCCCTTCGTCCTTAATCACAGCCTTTCCGGCTAGATAGAAAAAAAAAAAAAATCCTTCCTACTCAGTGTCTACAAACGTAATTTATCCAGAGGGCGATTTAGGAGAACTTGAACTCCAACAGTCCACCACACGGCCTTCTGCTCAAACTCTGACTGGGACTCCTCTGTTCTCCTAAATCTCTAGCTTTGAACTGACAGCTGCAAAAGCTACAAAGTCGTGATGTCAGGGACCGCCATGTACCCCAGACAGTGTCAGCTGACTAACCCAGCCAGGTTGCAGTCAGCCCCGGAAGCAGGGTGACTCTTTCCAGGAAGGCAAGCCTTCCTCCTCCTGCTGGAAAATGACCAACACATGCCCTCAGGGGCAGCTGGGTGATACAGTGTATAGACCCTGGGAGGAAGGCAAAGGGCTACTCTGTTCATTTTCAGATTCTGCCCCCTTGGAGCCTGGGGTGAGAGTGGAGGGCCCTCACGGCCCCTTAAATTCCTTTCCAGTTCTACCACCAGCCCACCTCAGCTCTGTGCCAGAGACAACTGTTGGATTTCTGTGACCTGCAAACAAAAGCCACGTAGATTTGCAAGTAATGGTCTTGGCATCCAAGCCTGACAAGTGTCCAACGGGGGATGAAAAATTAAGATAAGATGAATCCCCCATTTCCAAATGGGGTGTTTCTTTCGAGAAAGGTCTACATTTTTAAGCACGGTTTGAGGGACACGTGGTGGTGGTGGTGGTGCATGTGTGCACGTGTGTGTGTGCGCATGTGCATGTCTGTGTAACTTCAGTTGTTCCCTTTGGAACACTCCAAGCCGTCTACCATTTCCAGTAAAAGCTCTGGAAGCAGAGAGTAACAAGACGAGAGAGAAACAGAGACCAAGGAAAGGAAGAATACATTTTTTTTTCCAACATGAACCTTCACAGTCCTACCTGAAGATACACCCCTGAGGGCTCTAAAACCCCGTTTTAGAAACACTGAGCATTATGTGCCTGGTTGGTCTTTTTTTAATACCAATTCAAAAACTTGCATGTGTCAGCCTCTTGAAAGCAAAGGTCAAAGCTAAGGAAAATAGCCTTGACTTTCCCCACTCTCCCAACCCAGGGAAGAAGATTATTATCTGCATGGAACTGAAGTCTTCCCTTTTGAATCCACAAAGCTGGGTGAACCCACTGCAACCCCGGAGGCCCCAGGATGGGAATCTGTGGTCAAACCCACTCCTGCCGTGCCTTTGACCCTGCCAGAGAGCCCGGTGGAAGGACATTTCAGTAGCATTATCCCCCTACACTCAGTTCCACTGCAGCCAAAGTGGCGGTATAAGGTGGCTCCTTGCAATTTTCTAATTGTTGACAAACCCACAGAGCTACTGTATTCTCTGCCTCCTCTGTCTCCAGGCCCTGAGTGCTCTGGTGCTCTCCTTCTGGCTCACTTGCTGTTCCTGGCCCTCCCTTACCCCATCTCAGGCCAGGCCAAGGGCAATGAACCAATGAGGAAGACACTCCCTTCTGCTTCCTATGAGCAACACCAATCAATCAAGATCGCTGTTGGCTTTGCTACCAAGTGCTCTTTCCTCCAGACATTTTAAGTGGCTTCCTGGAATTTGAAGGTTCTCATTAGCCCGCTGCACCCCTACTTCTCCCCAGACTAACAGGCTTCTGCAGACAGATGGGGACTTGGAGGGGGTGGGGTTGGAAGCCCGCTGGGGCTGACCTTGCCACTGGATGGCAGGAGCATGTGGCTCGCCAAGGAGGCCAAGGTGAAGGAGTGGATGAGCTGAGGAGGAAAGCACCCCCTCTCTGCTTCTCATAGTCAAGGGCAACGGAAGCTGCTAAGCCTCCTCCCCCTTTACGAAAGGCCCGGCAGGCATGATGTCAGGAATAGCAGCCCCCACACCCCACGCCCCGAATACTCCTGGCCACTATTGGCTCAGCCCGCCAGCAGTCTTCTTCAGTACCCCTCACCCGGGCTGGGGGTTCACCCCCCTCAATGCCACTTACTCACACTGACCCCCGCCACCTTCCCGCCCTGCACTCCTTGAGGCCACCTCTGCCCGCGCCCCTCGCCTGCCTTCCCCCACTCCGGGCTCCACGCCCAAGACCTGCGTCCGCCTAAGTCCCCAGTCCTGGGCTAACAGTACAGGGACATCCGGCTGCGGCGCATGGCCTCGCTGATCAGGTAGGCGGGGCTCAGCTCGGGCTCCTCGGTCATGATGGCAATGTTCTGCCACTCGCCCGTCTGGCTGGACCGCTTGATGGTGTCCACCACACACAGGGCGTACAGGCAGTCATCGAAGGTGGCGGCCATGGTGAGCGGCCGCCCGTCCCACGTGCGCCGGTCGTCCTGGTCCTGGAAGGCCTGGCGCACGGCCTGCATCATCTTGATGGTGCCGCGCAGGTAGGGCGCCGGGATGTCGCTGAAGGCCTTCTCGGGCAGCAGGGAGTTGCTGACGGGCGTGGCGTCCTGTAGCAGCAGCTCCTGCTCCGCCGCGCTATTGCGCTGCCCGTACAGGTCCGTGCCCGCCGCCAGCAGGCGCCCGGCTGAGCCCACCACGGTCACGTCCTGCTTGAACTCGCCGGGCACGTTGAAGTTGAGGGTGACGGTGCAGCACACGCCACCCTCCAGCACCATCTGGAAGGTGCAGAAGTCGTCGCTGGTGATCTGGCGGATGCCCTTGATGTGGTCGGTCTGCTTCACGAAGGTCTTGAGCAGCCCGTGGACCTTGACGGCCTTCTGGCCGGTGAGGAAGGTGAGCAGGTCGATGATGTAGGTGCCCACCGAGTGCAGGCCGCCGCCGCCCATCAGGTCGTCGCAGCTCCAGTTGTACTTCTTGCCCAGCAGGCTGCCGCTGTGCACCTGCACCTCGCACACCAGCAGCTCGCCCACGTAGCCCTCCTCGATGAGCTGCTTCATGCGCACGAAGGCCGGCAGGAAGCGCAGCACGTTGCCCATGATGCTCATGAGCTTGGGGTAGTAGTGCGCGGCCGACATCATGCGGAAGGCGTCCAGCGGCGTGGCGGTGCGGTCGCAGATGACGTTCTTGCCGATGCCTGCGGGCAGGAGGAGAAGACAGGCCGTGAGCGCGCGGGGTGCGCAGCGGGAGGGGGCGCAAGGTGCGCAGCAGGATGGGGCGTAGCATGCACAGCGGGAGGGGGCGCGGCGGCCCACGGGCGCTAATCCTC
This sequence comes from Mustela nivalis, assembly GCF_964662115.1. Lineage (NCBI taxonomy): Eukaryota > Metazoa > Chordata > Mammalia > Carnivora > Mustelidae > Mustela > Mustela nivalis. The sequence goes on from NC_139024.1 coordinate 144,649,544, forward strand.
GGGGTAGACCAGGCCCGATGCGAGGATCCCCCTTACGACCCAGACTATTTTGTGGCACCGGTTACTTAGGCAAAAGTTACACCATCTATATTACATTTATAATACAACCTATACATAATTATCTTCATATTTCAGTGGAATGACTTTAGCATGAAACCACGGATCTAAATACTGACTCACTGTAATATATTTAAAGGGCCTGTATTTTGGAGAGGTTTTTAAATGTTTGCCAGTATATAACAGAAAACGCTTCGTTTCATGTTTCATGTCTGTAAGTCTATAACATTTCATACACGAGTATATTTTACTTGTAAAAATACTGATAATTTAACATTTAAATATAAAATGTAAGTTCTATTGAGGTATACAATATCATCTTTTTTTTTTAAGATTTTATTTATTTATTTGACAGACAGAGATCACAAGTAGGCAGAGAGGCAGGCAGAGGAGGAAGCAGACTCCCCGCTGTGCAGAAAGCCCGATGTGGGGCTCGATCTCAAGACCCTGGGACCATGACCCGAGCTGAAGGCAGAGACTTTAACCCACTGAGCCACCTGGGCACCCCCACAAATCATCCTTTTACATATAAAATGTTTTGTTAAAAATTATCTTCCATATGAGATGTTTTATAGCTTCATTTTATATGTAAAACATAACGTATTAAAAATGTACTATTAGAAATGTCATATATAGGGAAGAGAAGAGTGTCTCTCTGTCTGGATAGAACCAGAATAGGCAAGCGTAAGTCATAGCCAAGGCCAGTCTGGTTAAATACGAGGAAGAATTTCTTAATGATATCCTCCGAGGTCTAAGCTTTTAGCTCTCTCCCCTACAACCACAAACAAAGGATTATATTTTAAGTATTATCCTGCTTGTTTATTTTGCATTATGGATTAGGGCTGGCAGTGGTCGGAGATACTTCTGTTTACTGTTTTCGCACTCTTGGGGAAGAGTGGGTATCCCCTGTTTCTGAGGGGTGGGCAGCGACTGGTTCCTCCCAGACCTCCATCTGGCTCATGGTGGGGTTTGGTGCTTTTGCCCAATGCAGCTGAAGCCAAATAACAATTAGGCTTATGTGATGACTGTACTGGGTGCATAAATTACAGGTAGATTCAAGCCCTTTGGGAGACTGAGTGATTCTGGGCCTGAAGAAAACAAAGGATCAAAGGAAAGAAGAGTGACAGGCAATGAGAGAGGGATTTATTCTGTAGAAGCCAAGAGTGAGGGAAGAAAATCAACTCAGCCAAACCTGTAGAGACAGCCAAGTGGAACTTAATAATAATGATAATATTAATAATAATAGAATTACACCGACTTTGTTAGTAAGTCAGATTACACAGATTTTGTTAGTAAGTCAGATTAATGGTTGCTAGGTGGAAATACTTGGAGAGCTTCTGAGTCAGGCCACGTGTCCCTGCCTGTGGCTGGTCTCTCTTGTCGAGTCACGTTTAGCACTTGGACCCTCTACTGGGGACCTGTCCATTCCGGCCACTGATGGGGGAGATCCCCAGGGAAATAGAGCAATGAGACACGCACTCCTATCCCAGTTGTCCTGACTATGGGCATTCAACTTGAGACAACCCAGGAAATCTCACAACAAGCTAAGCTGACATCAGGTTCTGTGGGGGTCCTGCAACTGTGGGTGTCTGTCCAGGGGAAGTGCGTGGACAAGGCCACGGTCTGCCCCCGTGGTGGAAGAACTAGCCAAACAATAGACGTGGCCAGAACAGATTGTAGAAAACAAATACGATTGATGGTTGTCAATTTCCACACACACATTTAATTCCGGCCCTGAATGAAAGGCCCGGAAGCCACACGATGACCACATCTCCTTGCCTTTTCCACGTTGGCAGAGCTGGCTGGTTTTTCTGGTGACCATGAACGATCAGTAAGAAGCTCCTTTAACTCTTAGCAACAAGCTGAGGACTAAGGCTCTGGGAGAGGGACGAGGAAGCTTTGGTTTATGTTACCAAATGTGCCACGAGCTTGCGAAACACAGTGTTCTGATAACATGATCCCGAAGGCATTAGGCTCATGTAACAGCAGCTCACGCTGGCAGGAGCAAATTTACATGTAAACGGATTGGTAGGTCATTGCAGGGACAGGTGACTAATGCTGCCAAAGTATGCCTCGCACCTGCTGGGTATGGGCTGTGGCCTCTCCTATACCCTACCTCAAGGTACCCCCAAACCAGGACCCTGCCTGTCATCTTCTTAGTACATTCTGTCATCTTAGTGGCACATGAGTAAAAGTTTCTTATTTTTCTATTATACTCCCAATTTTTTATTTTATTTTTTTATTTGAGAGAGAGAGAGAGCGCAAAAGTGTGGGTGGCAGGGGTCGGGGGAAGGACAAGCACATTCCCCGCTGAGCAGGGAGCCTGACACAGGGCTCCATCCCAGGACCCTGAGATCAGACCTGAGCCTGAAGTCTGAGACTTAGCTGACTGAGCCACCCATGTGCCTTTTTTCTATCATTAAAAAAAACCCATAAAATAGCCAAAGAAAAAATAGGGGAAATTAATTGACTTCCCATCCACACACCCAAAGCCATCACTAAATGGGTAATTTCTTGCAGCAGCATAGATGAAACAATTCTGTGGAAAACTCCTTCTCCAGGGGCGCCTGGGTGGCTCAGTGGGTTAAGCCGCTGCCTTCAGCTCAGGTCGTGATCTCGGGGTCCTGGGATCGAGTCCCGCATCGGGCTCTCTGCTCAGCAGGGAGCCTGCTTCCTCCTCTCTCTCTCTCTCTGCCTGCCTCTATGCCTACTTGTGATCTCTCTCTCAAATAAATAAATAAAAAATCTTTAAAAAAAAAAAAAGAAAAAGAAAAGAAAACTCCTTCTCCAGAAAATACACTACGAACAGACACAGAAACGCCTCTCCCCTTCTGAAACTCACGCATGGCTCCGCCGACGTCCTGAGATAAAGTCTATCTTCTGTTAGGCTATTTAAATATGTTGTGGCTTCACGCTACACGATGAAGTCCTCAAAGACAAAGCCTGGCTCTCATTTCTTAAGCCACTGCTGTGCCCACGGTACCCAGTGGACATCGTGGCCTCGCCCCACCTCACGGCCCACAGTCTTTAGCAATAGCCACACTTCCCAGAGGGGTGTCAGCAACGTCTCGACTCGCCATACCTACAAAGCACAAAGGAGACCTCTAGGAATCTACCAGAAAGAAAGAAGCTAAAATGTAAGCACGGCAGCCCGAAGAGGCTTCTCACTGAATTATTTATTAAAGCAAAAAGCTTGGAACAATGCAAATGCCCAATGACAGAAGAATGGTAAGGAAGCCGCATAATGGGATAATTGTGGAGCCGCTGAACGTGATGCTAATGGAGACTTTCTGATGGTAGGCGAGAGGATTATGATGTCATGTTCCGTGAAAAGGGGCTCTATTCATAGACATACTATGATCTGTACTGTCTCTTAAACATACAAAAGAAGGGAAAATCTGGAAGGGAACACCTCAAAATGTTTACAATTGTTAATTCATTCGTAGGATTATGACTGATTTGTATTTTCTTCACTAGGCTTTTCTGTATTTTCTAAGTTTCTCCTTTTATGGTCAGAAAAAATGTTTGCTTTTCTTTTTTCTTTTAGAGACTGTATTTATTTATTTGAGAGGGAGAGAGAGCATGCATTAGGTGGAGGAAGGGGCTGAGGGCCAGGGACAAGCAGACACTGCACCAAGCGGGGAGCCCGAAGGGGGGCTCGATCCCAGGACCCCAAGTTCATGATTCCAGTTGAAGTCAGATGCTCAACTGACAGAGCCACCCCAGGTGCACCGTAGCTTTCCTGTCTTAAACCTGAAGGAGACATGAAGACCTTTGAAGGATGGTGCCGACGTGATGGCCGAGGGCCCTCCAAGGTCTAGAGTGGCAGGCAGGTGCGAGAGCCAGCGGACCTGTCCCAGCACCCCCTGCCCCAGTAGGCTGGTGAGAGCTCCGCTGACCCTCAGTTGTGAATGCTTCAGAGGCTCAGGCTACATTGCTATGTCTTCTGGTTCCATTTCCTCAGGACTTCAAAGCTATGGACTCTCTTCAGAAGATGCAATTCAAACATACACACAAAACTATACCCATACCCCAAGCCCGGGTTCAGTTCCCTCAGGTTCCAAGGAGCAGGCCTCTCCATCATAAACTGTACAGCAACTTCTTTTTAAAGTATGTATGTATGTATTTTTATTTTTTAAGTAGGCTCTGTGCCCAACATGGGGCTCGAACCCACAACCCCCAGATGAAGAGTCCCATGCTCTACCAAGTGAGTCAGGCGCCCCATACAGTAATTTCTTGAAGGCTTTATGACAAACTTTTAAAAATGAGATAACACTTCCAGTCTTAAAAGAAACCCAAAATGCAGAGCTAACAGACCCTTCACTGATTTGTGGAGCAAATTCCTTTTCTCTCTATTCTGGACACTCTTACCTTAACCCTTCCCCTTGGTGGGGCTTCTACTAAGCACCCTCTGGAGCTCCCCAACATCCTCAGGTCCTCTTTCCCAGCTTCTCCCCACCAAAATGCCCAGAACCTGAAGCTCCAAAGTCCTTAACAAGACAAGAACAAAGGGCTTAGGCTAAAGAAATAGAATTCTTTTTTTTTTTTTTTTATTGTTTGCTTATTTGGTTTTTCTGATTTTTGTTTTATTTCAGTTTTACTGAGGTATAATTGGCATATTGTAAGATCTTTATTTTTAAAAAGGATTTTACTTATTTATTTTAGGAAGGCGGGGGCCCGAGGGAGAGAGAGAATCTCAAGCAGACTCCCTACTGAGCACAGAGCCTGACCTGGGGCTCGATCCCACAACCCTGAGATCACGACCTGAGCTGAAACCAAAAGTTGGGCACTTAACCCACTGAGCCACGCAGGTGCCACTGAAATTGAAAGATACTTAAGGTGTACACTGTGGCTATCTGATGTAGTTATGCATTGTGAAGTTATTTCCACCCTCTGTTTAATTAACCTCTCTTACTTTTTTTGTGTGTCAGAGAACATTTAGGTTCTACCCTTTTAGCAGATTTCAATTACATGATACAATGTTATCAGCTGTAAACACCGTGTTTATATGCGATCCACAGACCTTATTCATCTTATAGTGGAAAGTCTGTGCTTAAAGGAATTCAGTTCAGGTTGTAGACTTCTAGTCATCACAGTGTGAGAGAGAGAGAGAGAGAGAAAGAGTGTGTGTGTGTGTGTGTGTGTGTGTGTGTGTGTGTAAGTACATGAGTGTGGCACAGAGCATCCCCTCACCTAACACCACAAACAGTGTAAAGGGAACTTAGATCATCTGGGTATAGGGTTCACACACCCAAAAATCCCGGGTGCGTTAGGTGCCACGGAACATAGGCTGGGATTTCTTCCAAAGAAAGCAGTTCAGTACCTGCTTTCCAAATTGCCTCTGCCAGCCTGGGCTTCAGTCGGGCTGTCCAGAAAATACCAGGCTCTTCGGTGTCTTTGTGATTTTCAGGTGTCTTAGCACAGTGCTTTTCTTGCTACCCCTGGGAAAGGGCTAGAATAGGCTCTTTAGAGAACAACCTTTCTCTGTCTTGTGCTGAAAAGAAATTAACAAGTGGGGACCAAAGCCTACACTCCTCCCCTACGGAAGGTAAATAGAGACCTCGGGGCGACAAGAGCTGAAAGCCTCTGTTTCTCAGGAGAGAACCCTAGGAGAGCCCTGCCTGCCCCCAAACAGCCATGACCGATTGCTAATGGGAAACCACGAGGGGAGAGCAGGACCCTGATCTCCGCTCTGCAGACCCTGAGAGGAGACAGTGTGTGTTCTCACTCCTGGGAGGACTTTACCCAAAGACCAAACATGCTCCCTTAGGAGTTGATACTCTCTTGCGGCAAGCGGTGGTGTCCTCCTTCTAAGGCAAAAGATCCACGGCTCTGGCGCCCCCAACCCTCTTAAGAAAACCCTGCCTTGGGGGGATCAAGATAATTGAGGACTTGAAACAGACAGCTTCAATTTCACTCTTAATACACGGACCGTGGAGAATGAAAAGCAGAAAAGAATGCTACGTGGCTGGGGAAGAAAGAGTGTTGTATGTTTTGCCAAGCCCCAAAATGCTTCTCAAGCTCCAGAGGGTTTCGGTTCGACCCAACGGTGTTCACGATGGTGCAGGGGAAAAGCGGGATCTTGCCGGGCATTTGGGGCTGCAGTGGAAGCGGTCACCCTGGCGCTGCTCCCCACCTCCCCTGCCCCGGGAAGTGATCTGAGCCATTACAGCATCACCCCGTGCTTAGCTCTCTCCCCCGAGGGATCTGCCCCTGCACCCAGAAATGGATGCCTTGGAATCCTGCCACATCCGTCAAGGCAGAGCACTGTGACTCTGGGTGGGTGGCAGAGAACACATCGGGGCTGGCCTGGCATGTGAGAAAGTCTTCACAGCCCGCCTCCACGACAGACCACCTCTCTTTTTGCATGAAGACAAAAGGTCGAAGCTGGTCTTTTGGGGATTGAGAGGAGCCTAATACGCCCCCCGCCCCCAGAATGTACCACTTTGGCATGTGGATTATTTCAAGACTGAAGACAATCAGACTCAAGAAGAGATTTTACCTCCCCCTTAACTGCCTGAAAGAATTTAGCTAGAGGGGCTGTACCAGGAAGAGAGAGCTATTGCCAGAGATAACTTTTTATAGCAGAAAGACTTATCTGCGTGGCCCTGGCAAACACTGCTTTATCAAACATTTGTCCTCTTTCATCTTCCCGTGAAATAGCTTCATCCTCCCCCTTGAAGCCCCAGACCCTGTGCCCTCTCCTTAGCTCGGTTATGATCTATAACCCTCAACGACTTGTGTGCCAGGGGGTCTCATGTTTCTATAGGGGCTCCCGTATGCAAGAAATCTGCTTTTCTCCCGTTACTCTGTCATTTAATTTTTAGCCAACCAAGAAACTTAGAAGGGAAGAGGGGAGAATGTTGCCTGCCCCTTACAGCACCTTTGGGCTGGAACAAACTTCATTTTTCAAGTGAGAACCCCTAGTCAGCAAATCAAGTGAGAGCTGCCTTGTCTCTAAAATGGTGGGACTAAGACCTTCTCACCCCTATCACGGAGCTGATGCAGGGGAGAAAATGAGATCAATGGGAAAATTCTGGAGGGTGAAAGCGCCCCGTGCAAGGCTGCTCTTTGTCAGAAGCTTTTAAAATGAAATAATTCCAGAAGGAGCTTTACTGCCCTCCCGAGAGCTCTCATGGGGAAATGGGAAATTGGCTCCCTCCACAGCCTACAGACTCTGTTCTCTGTAATGAGGGGTCAGTGCTGCCCATAGTTTCCCACTGGCAGACCCTAAGTCACCTTCAGGTCCCTGCGCCTCCCATCCCCTAAGCTCAAGGTCTCCTAGCTAGGGCTGGGTACGCGCCCAAATCTCTTTCCAGAGACCAGAGCTTTTGCAAGGGGCTGATACTCCCTCCAGATGATCCCCGAAGGAACAGGGACAAAGGACTTCCCGCTGACACCTTGAGGGAAAGAGCTGTGCTGTCTGCTGTCCCAAAGAACAGCTGCCCTTTCCTGCCCTTGATCAAGTAGGTTATCCCCTGGACACCTGGGGTACAGCTGCCACCTGGCCACCCAGAGACCAGAGCCATCCCCCAGCATAATCAGCTGAAACTTCAAAGCCCGCCTCCCTGCCAGCACATTTCCAATTACACACTCCTTTATCTAATCGATGGTGGAAATCTATGAGGCCCATGTTACTTTCCCATCAGTTCCTCCCAATTATTCCACTTGTGTTGACAGCTCCTTATCTTCTGAAAGCCCACATGGCTGCTGGTCCTACTGGCGGGCTCCCAGCTGTTCTGGCAGATTGGCAGAATTCCCACAAGAAGCCCCATCAGATATAGCTTCCTAGTTTTTCCTGTCATTCACAGAAGGTAGAGAAGATTTCTCTGCCATTCAAGCAGGGAACTCATTATTTTCATATATACTCCACTGTGTCAACATTTCTGTGCTAGGTACTGGGACTGAAAAATGAGTAAGATACACCAATAGAGCTCTCGGTCTAGTACAAAAGACCAACCAGAAATGAGGGATTACAGTATATTATAGATTACAGGATCTAACAGAGGGATAAGCAGTGAGAGCAGGAAGAAGGGCTGCCTGACTGATCTGGGAGTGGTAGAAAGCACTGCTGGAGAGGTGACATTTGAGCAAGGTTCTGAGGTATGTGTAAGAGTTTACCTGAGGGACACCCGGGTGATTCGATCAGTTAAGCCCCTGACATTAGATTTCAGCTCAAGCCATGATCTTGGGGTCGTAAAATCAAGCCCCGTGTCAGGCTCCCTGCTCAGGACTGAATTTGCTTCTCTCTCTGTCCTTCAGAGTCCCCCTCCCCCAACTTGCACACATACACTTTCTCAAATAAATTTTTTAAAAAAAGAATTTACCGAATGAATATTCAGAAGCTTCGGGTCCCATTTAGAAAGTGGTTGAAAACAAGAGTGTTGAACCTAGGATCTGAGAAACCATGTGTATGTACCCTGATGTTTAATTTTCTGAGAGATTCATTAGGCTCGGTCATGATCTCAGGGTCCTGGGATCGAGCCCTGCATCTGGCTCTCTGCTCAGCAGGGAGCCTGCTTCCCTTCCTCTCCCTCTGCCTGCTTCTCTGCCTACTTGTGATCTCTGTCTGTAAAATAAATAAATAAAATCTTAAAAAAAAAAAAAGATTTTATGATCAAGGGGAGATCCAGCAGAAATGCAGCAGAGGGAAAGCAAAAAGGAAGGCAGAGCACAGACAAATGTCGGGTTTTAGTGGAACTAAGAACCCGAGCACACTGGGCCACTCGTAACCATTCCTTCCCCTCTCCCGTGGGTTTCACTCACTCCCTGCAACCTGCCTTTAGTCCAGCCCTGTCTCAGCTCCTACTCATCCTTCCCTTTATTCCCTAGGGGTTGGCACGGTCTCCCTCTCCAACCTCCCGCCCATCCCCCATACACATGTGCTTTTTTAAAGCTGAGAATGTTTCTTTCAGCACCAGCAGGGATGACCTGTCTAAACCCCACTCTGTGGCCTCTGGCCCTTCTTCCATATAAATTGGGAGGAGAGCCCCTTTGGAGAAACCTCTCATCGTCAATCCTCATGAGGACTGGGAAGCAATTTCCCAACTCAAACTACTGATCTGATCTGTTTATAATAACAATGACATACTTTAAATCTCTCTCTCTCTCTCTCTCTCTCTCTTTTTTTTTTTTTTGGTTTGAGAGAGAGAAAGAGAAAGAGAGAAAGCATGAGTGGAGGGAGGGGTTGAGGGAGAGAATCTCAGGCAGACTCCCCACTGAGTGCAGAGCTGGACCCAGGGCTCGATCTCACAACCCTGAGATCATGACCTGAGCCGAAACCAAGGGTCGCTTAACTGACTGAGCCACCAGATGCCTCAAAGACATAATTTCAAATACTAACCACAACAAGCTACTGAGTACTTATGTCAGAAGAGGCTAAGCATTTTCCACATCCTTCCATTTTTGTAGGGTACCCAACCTCAGGAGGCAGGTACTAATATCGTCCCCATCTTGCAGATGTGGAAACTGAGCCTCGAAGAGGGGTAACAACTTGCCCACATTTCTGCAAGTCAGTGACCGGGAGAGCTGGGATTTGAACCCCGACTGCTGGGCCTCAGAGAAAACCTGGCCTTTCCTTTTACACTCCTACTGCCTTCTGAACACTCCTGTCCTAAGTCTGACTCGGTGGTTCTCCTCTCTGAACTGTATGCCATACCCAGAGGTGACATCCACCTCCCCAACGCGTTCTCCCAATGCCGCCAGGCAACAAGCGCCCGTGCCCACGTGTGCAGCGCCTGTAACACACAGTACCTGAAGGAGGGCTCCAGGGAGAACCGTGCAAACACCAGGGCACTGGGGGGAGGGTGCCCACTGGCCTCCTGGATGACAGCCAAAAGCCCCAGAGCACCACAATTAAGTTTCCATTCTAATTCCAAACCTGACATGGAAATGCGTCAAGGGAGACTCTCCTTCGGTTCCCATCCCCACCCCTCCACCGCTGTCAAGGCCCCTAATACCACTGGTGGGCTCTGAAAGAGATGAATGGACCAGAGAAAGGAAATCAGCACAGCTAATACAGATGAGACTTGAGATCTAACTGTCCAAGTGCTTTTCTATATCCAACTGGCCCCTCAAGGCCAGCTTCTATCATACCAGTGCTTTCTATGGGTCCCTCCCGCCCAACCACCGCCACTCAGGACTGTTGTCTAAAGCCTCCTTTTGCAATGAAATCTCAACCAGGAGTTGGATTCTCTCAGACTGTTCCATGTGGACTCCGTCATCTAGTCAATGAGCCCATAACAGCGGGGACATCCAGAGCAGGGACTGTGCTCCCGAAACACGTTTCATTGATTGGTCAATCCTACACACCTGCGTCCCTCTCAGCCTGTACGTGTTGAGAGTGAACATGGTGTTGGGAAGTCACTCGCCAGCCCCTTCCAGCCCGGGCATTCCCCCGGAGAGAAAAGCTGCCATTCTTAACCCAGAGGAGACAGCAGGGAGGGGGGCAGAAGTCAGACACCCTCTAGGCTGGTGGCAGGCCTCCTGGGAGGTGGGCCTGAGGTGGCCCTTACCTGCCTGTGGGTGACACACACAGACCCCCCCATGGGAGTTCAGAGGCCTGGGGCTGTGGTAGTGGCTGCAATGGTCAGAGACCTGAGGACAGAGGAAAACAGCCAGGCTGTGGGGTCACCAGTGGAGGCCTACTGTGCTGGCCCCAAGAAGCCCAAGGACACCCATTACCTCTCAGTGCGCATGGTTCTGGGGAGCTGCCCGGAACTGCCCCTCTGAAGCCTGCACCACTCTTCCACACCTGAACAAGCCAGAATTCATAGGATACCACCTGATGCAGGGGCACAGCCACGTCCTGCAGGGGATGAGGACACGGGGCAGAATGCTGAGCTGGGTCACCAGAGTCATCACGAAGAGACTGAGCTACTCAAACTGTAAGTGATTGGGCTTGGTGAGTCGACTGGATTGCACTATATTTCCATTCCTTACCCATGCATCCGGCAGGATGGTGGGGGGCCTAGAAGGATATCAAAGTAAGTGTGAATTTTCATCACATATCCCAAAGCAGGGGGAAGGCCCACATTATCTCCCAAAGCCCCTCTACAGTCCTCTCCAAGACCTCAGTACCAAATTATTGATTTCTGAGTCAATGCTTTCCAGAGGAATATAGACTATCCTCACTGTGCATACAGAATGCAAGACAAGAGACGAGGGGCACCTGGGTGGCTCAGTCAGCTAAGTGTCTGTCTTCAGCTCTGGTCACGAACCCAGGGTCCTGGGATCAAGCCCCATGATGGTCTGGCTCCCTAGTCGGGAGGGAGACTGACCTTTCCTCTCTCTCTACAGCTCCCCTTGCTTATGCTCTCTCTTTCTGTCTGTCAAATAAATACAATCTTAAAAAAAAAAAACAACCTTGTAGGGCAACTACTCAAACAAACCAAAAAGGAGGAAACTCTCCATTCAAGACAAAATCTCCAGTGAAGGCATCATAGTCAGAGACCCTCAGCCAGTGACGTGTGTGTGTGTTTGTGTTTTGAATTAGGGTATTTCACACAGCTCAAGTTTTTGGCCTCTCTTAAACAACAGAAAGATCCAGAAACATTGGGTTTCTTTCCCCCAGAGCCTACTGCATGACAACAACCAGCTGGAGAGAAATAGTGCCTTCCAAAGTTGGACGGTGCGTCTATCTCCAGTCGACCACAGTCCCCGCCCGTCCCCAGTGAAAGGCTGTGTCCGTTTTCTATTCGTGCCCTAACAAACTACCGCAAACAGAGCAGCCGAACCCAACACCCATGCACTGTCCTTCAGTGCCCTGGGTCAGAATTCCGATGGGCTCCCCTGGGTCTCTGCTCAGGGGTTCGCAAAGCCACTCTGGGGAAGAAGGTGTTCCTCACGTTCACAGGGTTGCTGGCTGAGCTCAGAGCTTTGGAGCTAAGGACCTAAGAGTCTCTGATGGTTTCCTTGTGGCTGCTCAGCTTCTAGAAGGCCCTGTGTTCCTGAGGTGCAGTGCTACATTCAGGCCAGTGGTAGTATCTACAAGTGGGTCCTTCAGCTGGAATGTCTCTGACTTCCTCCTTTGCCACCAGCTAGTGAGAATGCTGTGTCTTTAAAGGGTTCCTATTATTACGTGAGGGCCTACCCAGGTCATTTCCCTTTGGCCGTATAACTAATTACAGGAGGGACACAGGGGAGCAAAGGTCATCACAAATGCCACCACTGCACTCCATCGGTGTGCTTGTGAGCTCTAGGAAAGAAAGTCCTGCCAGCAGGAGAATTCTCAAGTCCTCTGGCGACCACCTAAAGCTCCTCAGACATGTGTTGACGTTCCTTTCAAATCAGCCTTTGTTTCTGTGTTCTTTCGGTAACTTTTACCGCATCAAAAAGAAAGCCTCAGTGAGGTACTCTGGGCTTGAAAATCCTATTATTAGTCTCCTTGTTACCACGGAGATTGTGTCCCCAATTCAGGGCTCCCTCTAGGCAGATGCAATAGGAACAGGGCCAGCAGGGTGGCGGCTGGGGTCTCCGGGGGGCCAAAATGAGTGCACGGCAGGGAAGGGGAGCTGAAATTGTCACGGACCCACCAGGTGCCCGCGGGCCCCGCGAAGCCTCATGCTGGCCCCTTATCTCCGTTTGTCCAGAATAGGTCGTGGAGGCTCAGAGAGATTAGGATGGCCCAGGACCGCAGACAGATGGCAGGTCCCCACTGCAAATTCAGCTCTGTGTTCCCAACACCCTCAGTTTTCCACTTATCACCTAAGGAACCATGATGGGTGGAAGGAGAGAAGTAGTCTCACACCTGGGGGCCTCACTGGACCTGGGCACAGAGTCCACGCGGGTTGTGGGGAGGCACTGGAGGCGGGGGCGGGCCAAGGCCCGTGCCTGAAGGGTAAGAGCTAGAAGCAAAGAGCTGGAGGCTCCACGCTGAACCACAATGGTGACTGGCCCGGTGAGCCAAGCATCCAGCTGCTCCACATCTGTGCAGCGAGTGGCCTGGGGGCCGCTGCAAAGAGGACGATCAGGAAGGAGGGAGGCTGGGGAAACAGGTCATGGTGGGGACAGGGTGCCCACAGCTGAACACAGGAAGCCCTGCACCGGCCACCGCCCTCTGCACACAGGCAGCCGCCAGCTTGGCAGAAGGAATGGGGCAGAAAGGCACTTGCCACACAATCTACTTCCAACAAGCAAAGGGGCAGCAGAAGGACAGTGGGGGCCACACTACAGCTCCCCATGGGCTCACCCCACTGCCAGGGCGGACAGGGACAACCAGCCAGGAGACCATCTTCAGTTCTAAGTCATGGCTCCTGCTGATGTAGACAGACAACAGCAATCAACCTCCCGCCCCCCGCATCAACACCCAGGTCTAGGGCTCCTAGACAATGTGTTGGGGTTATCGCGAACAAACCACTTCCCTGGACACTTTCACCTCCATCAGCTCTGCTTCTTAGAGCAGGTCTGTGACAAGACGTGGGAAGCGGTGGGAAGGTGGTGATGGTTAGAAACAGAGAGGTGACTTCTAATTAGGGGAGTGTTTGGGGGCGGGGTGGGTAGTGGGGACTTGTTGCTTTCAGGGGCCACCTAGCCTCTGAATCTCCTTGCTCTATCTGGGAAATGCTTCACCATGGCAAGTCTTGGTGGATGGTAGAACTTCTCCCCTCCCGTGGAAGCTAAGCCAGGGGCATGCTTTCCTGGCAGCCTTGGCAGCAAATGCATGGGCACACGCCTGGGTTTGGCCAACCAGGGACGCTGCCTGGGTTCGGATCATAAGGAAGAAGGAGAATGGAGAATTCATCCTGGCGGTGGGGATGGTAATATCCAGTTTCCAAGGGCTGCTGTGGCCATGATTCCAAAGACGCAAGCAACATCGAGAAAGCAACAGGGTCCGTCGATATTGACTGGGTTCTCTGGTGTGACTCAGATGGGAACTCTAGATGCCAAGTCTTCCTTTGGTCCTCTTCTTTTCCAAGCCTACTTCCCCCAGCTTGACTCACATTTCTGTGATGAACTAATCTCCTTTCAAGAAATTCTATACTGCTAAAATCAGTCAGGTAGTTTCTCTGGTTGGCCATCAAAATGCTTCTCCAGGACAAGGTTAATAAGCTTTCTGGATCCCTCTTTGAAAAGATTGATTTGAGCGCAGAGGAAACACTGAGTGCCTGTTAATAAAGCATCCTGAGATCCAGCCTGATTTATTGGAAAGGGAAGTGGAACGAGGGTCCGGTGATGTGTTTTAAAGTTCTGACTCCAGCATGTGGAGTTGTGTGACCCACGCCGTTGGACGTCGAGAAAACCGGGTTCCTGTATCTATAAAACTGGAACAGTAACATTTTCAAAAGACTGCTTTGAGGATGAAATGACATATGGGCAACTGTCTGGCCACATAAAGAGTGCTCGAATGTCTACTGAAATCAACAATGGATCCCACTAAAAACTGCTCCTATCAGCCCCTAGAGCTACAAGAATTAACACGTTGGGAAGGAGGGACATCAGTGCATGGTAGTGTGGGGCTGGCCAGGGACCAAGACTTGAAATCGAAATGGGTTCAGTCTGGCTCTGCCACCAATTCACGGTGCGAAAGCCTTCTTAGAAATGGCAGCTTTAAAAGACCGCTGACGGCACGGCAGAGTTGGACATAGTGAAGTCTGCCGCAAGGAAGAGCCTATTACAAGAAGAAAGTTACTGCTTGACCTGCGGTAGCAAAACAGAAAGCCTGAAAACCAAACCCTACAGCATCGCTCTCTGTCTGGAACCTGGGGTCTGTCTGGGCTGGTACTAGGTGCTCATGTGATTGAGAACAAAATGCAGAACCCACAGGCACCAGTGGGGATCCTGATTTATTCCCTCACCCTAGGCAGGGGCTTCTGTTGGCACTGCTGGCTGCATGGGCTGGTGACAGGGAGTCAAGGCAGGGAAAATGCAAGGCAAAGGCAGGCTGAGACATTTAGCTGTGCACCTTATTAGCGGCTCCCACTAGTTCAGGTAGCGAATGAGAAGCCCTCCCTCCTGAGAGCCAAACCTCCCCCCTTGGCAGCGGCTGATACTTTGACAGATCTGGGCTAACAATGTGGCTGGGGGGTGGGGGTGGGGGAGTGGGGGAAGGGCAGTTTACCCAGCACCTCACAGAACACAGAGAATAGGGCTTTCCTGAGAAGCCCAGAAACCATCAACTTCTTCCCTCCGACAGCCTGTTCTCTTAAAGGGACAGCACTTAGTTTTTCATTCCGAGAGCAGAAGCCAACCCTCTGTGCACACCTGAGGACAGTTTCAGCAAGCCCGGTCTGATGAGGCTGAAAGCTGGAAACTGCTCACTGGGAGGGGAGACCAGTCATATGGCCCCAGGCGCTGGCTAGGGGCGAGTCTAGAGTTTTTTTTTTTTTTTTTTTTTTTACAACAATTTGCAAACAATGTGGACTCTTTTTAAGCAAAGAATCCTAGTAGGCAGGAACTCCCAGAAAACTGGGCACACCTAGGTCTGTGTTTGCCCCAGTGATACTAGCGGAAAACCTGAGAAACTAAAAAGCCCTTGGCTTGCTTTGTGAAGTTGGGTGGCAGCAGCCCCATTTTACAGATGAAGAAATGCACTAAATCTTGTCCTTAATACTGTGAGGCCTTGGAGAAGGCTGGGATACAGACACATAAGTGAGAAAGGCTCTAAAGTTTCCAGCCCCAAGGGAAAGAGACCCAGCAAGGCTGTAATGGTTTAGATACATCCCGAGGACACCCCAGCATGGAAGGGACTCTTTGCTCCCCAGAGAGGGGTCTGCAGACGCACAGTGCTGGGCCAAGTCTGGCTTGAGCACAGGACTTGGGGCAAGTATTGGGGTGGGGGGGAGATGCCCAGATGTCTTAGACCCCGTGGATGCCCTAACGGTATATACCCACAGATACAGAGAATGAGGATAGAGACCAGGCTTGGTGTGCTACGTGCCACACTGGGGACGGGGTGTCCGTGCCCGGGGAAGCCGTTCTTGGGCCTTTCAACCCCTCTGAGAGCAGAGAGCCAGCCTCTTGCCAAGGGCCTCCCTGTGGCTTGGCCCCTTCCCTCTTGGTAGGATGCCGACCTCTACCTGTGTCCTCGCCCACCCTCCCAGCACCAGCACCTCCTCCTGAGAAAAGCGTCTGATGCTCACACTGAAGTCTAACGGCACCCCAGGAGCAAGAAGAGGAGAACTAACTCTGATTTGCAGAAGTGTTACTACGTACCAAACGGGGTTACACTCCTCCCAATGACCCTGGGAGCTCACTGCCATTCCCACAAACCATGCAGAGTCAGTACCCAGATTCACAGGCTAGTGAATGACAGAGCTGGGATTCAAATCCACACATTCTGGCTCTGTGTATCTAGGGCTCAGTTTTGAATAACACGTTGCAATTCTAAAAGCAATGTGACAGGCAGTAAAACAGGACTCCGAAGGAATCAAGTTGTAATCACAGATTTTCATGGAACCTTTTGTTCAACCACAAAAACTTCTTAAAGGCCTCCTGGGAAAGAGATGGGAGGGAGTGCTCCTCCCTCTACGTGATCTTGTTATTTTTCACAACTAGTTTCTGTGCTTTAGAATCACGGTTCCCAGTCCGAATGCCTCGGCACCCAAGGCACGCAGGGGGTCCCACAGGGAACTCTCAGGGGCACTGCGGTGTACTTTAACCGTTCAAGGGAACACAAACTAGGCATCTACGGGACATGACAGGAACCACTAGCTCAAGGAAATTCAGTTACAATATTGGACTGCACAACATTCCTTTCAATAACGCAGCTTGGTTTTGGGCAATAGCCGTGATGAAAACACGAGTACCAGGCAAAAATCCAGGTCGGACAGAAAATGAGACTGGTCGTATTTTGACTCCAAGGTTTGAGAAGTTGTGTAGTATCCAACAGGCACACATTACAATTTGTTCTGAGTATTTAAGAATGAAATACAAATGTTCTCATTTTTCCCGTTTGTGTTAATTATTTCCCAAGTATCCTGCATGTTAGAACACAAGTACTTATTAATTGGATTTACTCAATTGTTAGGTCTTTCTGTTGTCCTTGGAACACCATGAAAAAGTGCTGAGGCACTAAAGATATTGTGCATGGAGAATGTTGGGGAACTTTTGTTCTAGAACATTCTAGGAACTCCCTCCTCTCACCCATAACTATAAGATCTTAAAAGGTAAGAGCCACATTGTACTGGTCAATACTTTGATTTTTCCCTCAGCAACATACCTGGCTTGCTCTAGATACTTTTTAGCACTAGTTCATAACCAGCAATAAAAGACTGAACCTGACCATGAGAAGCCCTTAAACATCCGGAAAGGTCCAGTGAGGTGTGAATGATTATGGGGTGATTACACTCCAGCTCAGAGGTCCCACCTGCTGGGAGTCAGAGATGCATAAAGCCCCTGCTGGGTCCTGGCAAATAAATACCATTTTCTGCCTTTCAGGTGCAAAGTTAAATCATGAACGGCCATTTTAGGGTTTGAATACAAATAGAGTTTCCATATAAACCACTTCAAACTCTTCCGAAAAGGAGACTTCTTTGCCTGTGAGGTTGGGATTCTGTTTTATTTTACTTTATTATTTTACTAATAATTACTTAATAATGATTAATTAGGTGATTATTTTATTTATTTTATTAAGCTGAATCTATTATGGTGTCATGGATCTACATCATTCCCTCCAGTCTCAAAAGACAGACCCCCACCCCAGGAAGAAGGGGCCCTCTGCACACAGGAGAGGGTCAGAGCTGAAGGGCAGCAGCAGAGTTCAAGTGCAGGCCCCCATGGCTCTTCCACGCCCCACCCTCCCCCAACCTAGTTTCTCAGGGCTAGAACTCTCCAGAGCAGGAGTTGCTCGCCTGCTTCTCTGTCTGCTGACCAGGAGATAAACTGGTCGCTTAGCAACAGCTGCATCCCACTGCCAGAGCAGAGCTGTGGGTCCAGGGAGAGGCAGACATTCTAATCTCTGGCATGTGCCAATCTTCTGTGTGTGGGTATCTTGAGAGGGGGCAGGCAGAGGTGGACCCACCCAGGCACCTGGTCCCAAGGGGCTCTAATCCTAACAATCATCCACAGGTGAGACCAGCACCGAAAAGCATGACTAGAAACTTCGAAAGAGGGGCACTCAGTGGGTTAAAGCCTCTGCCTTCGGCTCAGGTCATGATCCCAGGGTCCTGGGATCAAGCCCCACATCGGGCTCTCTGCTCAGCAGGGAGCCTGCTTCTCCCTCTCTCTCTGCCTGCCTCTCGGCCTACTTGTGATCTCTGTCTGACAAATTAATAAATAAAATCTTAAAAAAAAAAAAAGAAACTTCGAAAGAGTTCATGGGACTGTCCTTAAAATGGTCCCCCGCCAGCCAGAGTCAGCGGAAGCACCACTCACCCAGCAGAATCCCCTCTCTGCCATCCACTTGCCTGCCATGGGGCTCTTCTCCCCACACACCTCTCGTTCTGCTGCTCTCCCTGGTGGTTTTCAAGAGGCCAAGAGGCAGCATTCACCTCTAGTGAGCAGAGGCTGAGTCATCAGTATCTACAGGCATGAATCGGATGACAGGGGTCAAGGCTTTCTGTGGACCTCTGTTCCCACAGCCCAGCCCCCACTCTGCCACTCTGTCTATTTTCTCATCTCCAAAGGGAGGGGACGGGGCTAAAGCAGCATTTCTGAAAGTGTTTCTAAGGAACTCCAGTCCTACTGGGTGTTCAGTGCTGGGCCATACACCTGAGAAGGACTCCAAGCCCAAAAAGTTTGGGAAGTGCTTGTTAAAAATGTTAAAATGTTTCTGTTCTGTGTTCCACCCGCCATTGCCAGCCTCGAACACATTCCTCAAAGTCCTAGGGGAGAGTAGACGTGCCAATGACCCCCTTCACCTCATAGGATTCTGTGTGTTTTGATGGTTTTCTTAAAGCAATTTGAAGCAACAGTCCCAAAGGCGCACACACACACTGAGGTCGCCAGCACCCTCTCCATTAAAAAAAAAGTTTCTCCAATATACTACTTCTTTGAATCTTTAAAGCTTACATGAATCTCCAAGGAATCAACAGAGTGGCACAGTCCCCAAATTATCTGACCATTCCCTTTTACGATAAAGCATGTTCGAGAGAAGAGGGACCACCATTCCAGAAGGCACAATTCAGGGAAGGTGAGGATATGAAAGCATTTCGAAACACGTGGGGAAGCCCATGCTATCCACCCTCTAGCGCACACACACCTTTAGGCTGAAGGAGTAGACAAGGAAGAAATATATATGGAAAACTGCTCAGAAAAAACAACCTCAGCACACTGTAAAATCCAAATAGAGGAGCTTTTGACAACTGTGGCTATGCAACCCATTTTCTTGAGGTCCGCAGTGTCAACAGTGTGTCTTTAAAAATGTCCAGCACCCTTTCCCATCTATGGCACCATTCATCTTTTCCAAACGTTGATACAGTGTGCGCGCGCACATACACCCCTCTCCCGTTTAGAGACTTAATCTGCCACTGCCCATTGCACGTCCTTTGAGACGTTGCACACGGCCATGATTTATCTCTTCGAAGGGCTTCTCGACTTCCCCGCTCCGAAGTGCTCAAGTTCCAGCAGGTTCAGCCCCACCGTGCACCTTCCCACCTCCGACCTTGGCTCCTTCCTCTGCAGTCTTTACTGTGCACACCCCCCAGCCAAGGTCCAGCTGCAGTCCCACTTCCCCTGGGATATCGTCCCTGAGGATGCTGAGCCTCGGGTAGCTCCCCTTCTCAAATACTTGCTACCTGAGTCAGTTATACTTTCTGAGCCTTTTTATATAAACATCTGGAATTTGGTCCTATTTCCACATACGCTATTAGAGCTTCAAACCACCTGCGAATTCCATAACTGTGAGCAAGCTCTCCCAGACTTTCGGAACTTCCATTTATTTTTGGTGTATATAGAAAGGGAGAACGATAGTATTTACAAAGATTGTTATGGGGGCGCCTGGGTGTGGTTCTGTCAGTTAAGTGTCTGCCTTCGGCTCGGGTCATGATCTCAAGGTCCTGGGATCGAGTCCCGCCTCAGGCTCCCTGCTTCTCCCTCTGCCTGCCGCTCCCCCTGCTTGTGCATACTCGCTCGCGTTCTCTCTCTGACAAATAATAAAATCCTTTTTCAAAATAAGTAAAATCTTTAAAAAAAAAAAAAAGGTGGTTATGATGACGAAATGAGGTAATGCATGAAAGCCACTTAGCACGGCACCCAGCACAGTCAGTGCTTGCTGAGCGGCAGGCTTTATTAACCAGAGGTGAGCCCCTTTAGAATAATCAGGACCATATCCTATCTATTTCTTGGCGTCCTCTGATGGCCTACCCTGATGGCCATCTTCCACAAACTGTTGCTTGAAATTAACCCAACAAGGGAGGAACAACATCCAGAGGAGGGAATGTTGAAAGCATAAGGACTGTAGTTTTTAAGGATATAAAAGGGATGGGGCACCTGGGTGGCTCAGTGGGTTAAAGCCTCTGCCTTCGGCTCAGGTCATGGTCCCAGAGTCCTGGGATTGAGTCCCGCACGGGCTCTCTGCTCAACGGGGAGCCTGCTTCCCCCTCTCTCTCTGCCTGCTTCTCTGCCTACTTGTGATCTCTGTCTGTCAAATAAATAAATAAAATCTTTAAAATAAATAAATAAATAAACTTAAAAAAAAAAAAAAAAGTGATGTGGCACCTGGGTGGCTCAGTGGGTTAAGCCTCTGCCTTCGGCTCAGGTCACGATCTCAGGGTCCTGGGATTGAGACCCGTATCAGACTCCCTGCTCAATGGGGAGTCTGCTTCTTCCTCTCCCGCTCTGTCAAATAAATAAATAAAATCTTAAAAATAAATAAACCTAAAAAATATAGAAAATAAAAAATAAACATTGCTCAAAGCAACTTTTTTTTTTTTTTTTGGTGGGGAACTATTACTTATTTATTCAGACTCTGCAAACAGTACCTTATTTTCCTTCCCCAATTTCTCCTTCTCCTTCTTTTCTTTTTTAAGACTCTATTTATTTATTTGAGACAGAAAGGGAAAGAGAGGGAGAGAGAGGGAGGGAGAGGGAGAAGCAGACTCTCCGTGGAGCAGGGAGCCCAAGGGGGGGCTCACTCTGAGGACCCTGGGATCATGACCTGAGCCAAAGGCAGACACTTAATGACTCAGCCACCCAGAAATAAGTTATTTCTTTATTCTTAAAGAAATAACTTAACAGGAGTTTGCTAGCTTGTTAATAAATAAACATGTAGCCTGTATTGAAAAGATTTACTTTGCCATTTAATATTACCTTTCTCGTGACTTTAAGTTTTGCGTTTCACACGAAAAATAAAGTCCTTCTACATGACAGAGAAGTTAGAAAGAAAAAGATGCAGAACCAAGTACACAGTACACTTACCACTTGTATATTAAAAAGAAAACAAGTATATTTGCTTGTATTTCTGTCAAGTATCTCCAAAAGAAAACACGGATAACCAGGAACATTGGTTCTTCTCTCCCCGCACAGGAGATGGAGGCCTCACAGCCCAGGATGGAAGGGGCGCTTTTCGGTGTATCTGCTTTTGGACTCAGGACTTTGAGCCAGGTGACTACACTCTTAATTCTAAAATAAATAGATAAAATTATAGCTTTTATCCAAAAAGAAAAAGAAAAAAAAAAAAAAAACCAGGGGCACCTGGGTGGCTCAGTCGGTTAAGTGTCCAGCTGTTTCAGCTCAGGTCATGCTTTAGGGTCATGGGAGCGAGCCCTGAGTCAGCCTCTGTGCTCAGCACAGAGTCTGCTTCTCCCTCCCCCTCCCCCGCTCCTGTGCATGCCCCCTGCCTCCTTCTCAAATGAATAAATAAATAAAATCTTTGGGGGAAAAAAAAAGGGAAAAAATAACCCCATAATGCCCTTTGAATGGAAGTGGGGCACTGAGTTTCAGAAGGGAAGGTCAGGACACATTCAACAAGGAATGGGCATCTCCAGCCCTGGGATGGCGTGGCCTTGGGCATGGCCCTCTGCCAAGTGGCAGTGGATACACGATAACGAGCCTATGAATCACCTGATAAAACTCCCATATCACGGCCCTGCCTCTGATAGGGAAATCTAGTTTTTCCTTATAATACAGTAGATTCAGGAATTATCCAGAAATGCAGATGTTGCCTGGTCATGGGATGCTTGGCTTAGAAGCTGGACAGACGCCAGACCTATCCCCTGGCAGCTCTGCAAACTCGGACAAGAGACGTGGCCGCTCAGGGCCGTGGCTTCCTCCCCTCACATGTGGACAGGACGATCCCAAGGAGTGCCCAAGCAAGACTGCTGTGACATGACCAGCTGCCAGCACTCACTCGCCCAGAAGCCACCATGGGGGGAGGCTTGACGAGCTCCCCGGCCTTCGCTTCCCTGCAAAAGAAACCTTCTTGGCATAATACTGCTACCCGCCAATCCCACTCAAGGGAGTTCCCAGCCACGAGCAAGGAGATCTGGGGACCTTTCCCAGGGAGGTCCCACTTAGGCTTGCATAGTTATCCCTGGTCCCCGGGGGCCCAGGGCAAGTCCAGGCTCAGCTTGGGGTTCGTTTATTCTGGGAAAGTCTTGATCTTGGGTTGAAACATGCCAGACACGGAGCCTGGGCTTCAGAGAGGCCCAGGGAAGGTAGTACAAGAATCCTAGCACGCCCTTCCGCAGGACCTTTTCTAAACTTGCAGATGTAGGTTCCAGAGTTTGGGAGCCTGGGGAACAGCATTTATATGATCACTTAGTACATATAAGCACATCTATGTGTCATTAGTATACACATACATAGTACGTACAAGTACCCTTGAGGTCACCCAACATGAAAACTCCACAGAGACACAGTATCGTCCTACTTCTATGGAGCGCATCAGAAATCCTCCAAATGAGTATAGGCATCATTTATTGAGTACCGACTGTTTGCCGGGCACTGTGCTATGTGCTTGACCTTCGATCTTCCCTGCGAAATGAGATTACTGCATCCAACTTACAGAAAAGGAAGGCGAAGCTCATATATTTAACACTTAACCTGCGAGGGGTCACAGAGCCAACCGCTAGATCAGGATTTGAACTCAGGTCCAAGCACCCACCTGCTTTCCCATGCACCTCTCAAAGCAAGTGCCACACTGAGTGTCTGAGAGCTGGACCAGCAGCACCATGACCTACAGGACAAGTGGCCTTTCCTAGGAGCGGGTGCCGAAGATTCTGTGTCCCCTAGTGTGGCAGGCTGAATGTCAACATCCTAATCCCCAGGATCCATGAATGTTCCCTTATAGGATCGCAAAAGGGACTCTGCAGATGGGATTAAGTTAAGGATCTTGAAATGGGGAGATTATCCTGGATTAGCCAGACAGGATCAATGTCATCACGCAAGTGACGCCTTCTTCCTTAGAAGGAGGAGGAATGAATCAGAATGAGTAAAAGAGGATATGTCACGGGAGCAAGAGGCTGGAGTGACGTGAGAAAGTGTGCACCAAGGAGTACAGCCATGGCGGCTTCTAGAAGCTCGAAAGGTAAGTGGATTATATCCTGAAGCTTCCAGAAGGAACACAACCTTGCCAGCACCTTGAATTTGGACTTCCTGCCTCCAGAACTGCTCAGAGGATAAATCTGTGTGGCTTGAAGCCACTAAGTCTGTGAGAATTTGTTAGAGCAGCTTCAGGAATCTCACACACATGCTTCCTGTCCAAGGGAGGGATACTCACTGCCCAGGGAGACGCAAAGGCTCCTGGGAGCAGCGATCAGGGTGCAGAGATTCACTGGAGGACCACCCCCTTCTGAGCCACAGAGAGGCCCAGTTGGAGACCAGGGTGCAGAGAAGGACAAGGGCAGCCCCAATGGTCACTTGGGGAGCTCACAGCAGTGACTGGTGCTCCTGGGACCCCACAGAGGTAGGACTACAAGGAAAGGGAGGTGAGGGTTCTGGCTCCTCCCTCTCTGCCTGAGGACGGTCATGTGCTATGAGGACCTATGTACGCGTTCACTGCATAGCTTCTCACTTCCCCTGTCGCTCTATTATCCCGGGGGCAAGCACCACCCTATCCCCAAAAGGTGGGAGCCAGTGTGGGATCATGAGACCCAGAGGCAGACTTAAAGGGAGACCTGGGGACTCTGGGACCACCTAGTGGGGCAAACATTCGCCTCCAGCTACTTCCATGTCAGAAGCCAGCACAAAACGGGAGAGTGGGGGGAACAGGCGATCTATTTGGCCAAATACCAACTCAGTCATAGGAGTTAGGAGAAGACAGTGGTGTCCAGAATGACACATGGCCCACGGGGCATCTCGCTGCAGTGTCCCTTGACTTGATGATTTGGGGAGGGGACAAACATGTTCCTATAAAACATATTTTATATTAAAATGAACACAAGCATAGTTGAGGGTGAGCACAAATTTTGCGGTAACTTTTAGAAGAAGCAATTTCTGACGACAGGCCACGTCCTTAGATACTCTGACTCCTCAAGTATGCATGTTCCCTTTTCTTTGTTCTTAACAAATATGTCAGAAGAAAGTCTGACAAGTGATGTTTAGGGAAAAGTGCCAACATTGGAGTCTTCCCAACTCTGTGACTGCTGGCGTGGCCAGCGGCTAGCTGTATCATGCTAGTTACATAACATATATTATGTTATGTATCTCATACATAACGCATATAGTATATTTAAAATATATACTATGCATTATATAACGTTCTATGTTATATAACACAGGATCTACACACATATATGTATTTAACATATATATTACGTTAGTCACATCTCTAGGCCCATTTCCTCGCCTGTACAATAGAAACAAGAGCTCATACCAGTTTTGATGAAGGCGCTTCCCTGCCCTCAGAAAGGAAGTAATTCAGGATCCCAAAGCCTAGAGGCAGAAGGGAGCTCTGCGGAGAAGGGTCCCCTCTCAGCCACCGGCTCAGCTGACCAGGAGCCTCGGTGAGGGGCCTTTCCCTCCAGTCAGGGCTCAGGCCAGCCCGCGGCTGCCACCAAGCATATTGTGCCCCAGGACAGGAAACAGAGAGGGGCATTTGGGGAAGCAGGGTTGTTTTTGGAAGCCTTGCAATTGACACAGATGCCACGAACACCAGTCCACTCCACTCATCCTCTGTCTCTCTTAGCATAAAGCACGAGCCAGTGAACAGTGATGCTGGGCAGTGAGAAGAGACAGCCGGACAAGCACTTTGGGAAACAGGCATTATTCTTTGTAATGTAAAACATGTATCTACCCCGAAGCCCAGAAATTCCACTCCTAGAAATGTACCTGGAGAGAAATGAAAACATGGGTCTATACAGAAGACCGGAATATGAAGGCCCAACGTGGTTTTCTTTTCAGTGGCCCCAAACTGGAGACCACTCCGTGTCCCTTAGTAGATGAGGGGACCAAGACATTACGACAGACCCAGACAATAGACTGTAGCCAACCATAAAAAGCAATAAATTTGCCAGACACGCAACAATACAGAGAAATCTCGAAAATAGTGTGCTGAGGGAAAGAAGCCATACGCAAAGGAGCACATGCTCTAGGACTCCATTTACACTAATCAGGAGAACGGAAGAAAGTAAGCCGCCATGACAGAAAGCGCATGCGTGGACACCTGCGCTGGGGCTGGGCCTGGGGTTCAGGGCGGGGAGTGTGGGCCGGAAGGTCACACAGGAAACTTCTTGGAAAAACAGGAACATTCTGTATTTTGAGATTGGGGTGGTGTTACACACACACACACACACACACACACACACGTATACATATATATGTATTTTTTCATCTATATAGATGCACACATACATTTGTTAAAATTCATCCAACTACACACTAAAAATGAGTGTACTTTATTATATGTAAATTATACCTTAATAAAGTAAATAGAAAAAAAAAACTGAGACACAGAAGGAGGAGGGCGAGACAGGGAGGCGAGGGGGGGGAATGGAGAAGGTGGGGGGCGGGGGGGGGGAGAGGTGTCTAATGTCTTCGAGGACACGTTGGACCACGTGCCATTTCTCTTTCTCCTGAAATCCCCCACACAATTGTTCACACGCTCCCTAAGACACCGAGTTTCATCCCGGAGGGATTATAATCTATGAAACCATGGGAATACAGATTTTTTGTTTTTCAAGGAGAGACCTCCAGCCTTCTGACCCACTAAAGGAAGAGAGTAGCGACTTTCTGGCAGACAGATGCACGCCGCAGAGAGGACACCGCACAAACCTTCCTGGGGAGCCAGGCCCAGCCACGCCTGGGTCGATACGAAGCTGGCACACAACCCGCACTTGGGAGGCAGAAAAAAGTTAACCTTGTGTTTATCACTCAGCAAGTGGTGTTGCCCTGAGATTCCTGAGCGTCTTCCTCCTTGCCCAGGACCCTTCTCTGCCTCCCCACTGTCCAGCAGCCTGAAGGCTTCACCGCTAGACGGCCAAGACCTTACTCCAGCTCCAAGATGGCTTCCGTAATGACAGCTTGGTGCCTTGGCCATACTAGGTGGGGAAATATTTCAAACACCTTCCTCCTCCGGAACAATATAAATGAGGAATAATCTACAAGCATATGGTGATTAAAAAGAGTATGCATTTTGTCAGAACACAGAATGCAGTGATGTCAATGGAAAAAAACCACAAAACTGGGATTTTTTTAGTCCCATGCCATGTAAAAAACTCTTAAGGTTTTTTTTTCCCCCCCTACTTGTAAGCTCTGCTTTGACCCTAATTGCAGACTTGTATCTCGCTTCCAGATCAATATTTTAAATGAAGGGAAGAGGAGGAATCTTGGAAGAATGGACAGAAGACCACATCTGGTGACAGGAGGCCAGTGGTGAGGTGTGGGAGTAGGAGAGGCCCTGAGGAAACAGAGCCCCCCTCTTCTGTGGGACCAGGGGAATCCAGCTCTCCACCCTATTAAATAGAGTGAGATGAGCGACAGCCTCTCTCGGTCAGTCCTCACAATAACTAGTCATTGATGCTCAAGTATTGGGGGTGCAGAGAGACAACAATGGCCTTCTGTCCATTATCTTTAGCAAGGATTAATTCTCCTTAGTAGGTCCCTGGAGAGCCAACACACACTTGGGCAGACCAGGGGCCTTCCTGCTGAAGAAAATAATTTCAGGTTTCAAATTTCTTTATATGGACTAGGAATCCATTGAATGAGGATTGCCTGACTACAGAGGTCAGTTTTGTTTTTTGTTTGTTTTTTTTTTTTTAAAGATTATAAGATTATTTATTTATTTATTTGACAGAGAGAGAGATCACAAGTAGGCAGAGAGGCAGGCAGAGAGAGAGAGAGAGAGAGAGAGGAGGAAGCAGGCTCCCTGCTGAGCAGAGAGCCCGATGCGGGACTCGATCCCAGGACCCTGAGATCATGACCTGAGCCGAAGGCAGCAGCTTAACCCACTGAGCCACCCAGGCGCCCTGCAGAGGTCAGTTTTATAAGAGGTCATAGACTCACTGTGCCTTAATAATATAAATTCGAATCGTCAGGCATAAAAAAAGGAAAATAGGGCTGTCGGGACGTAAAGGAGATATGACCCACAGAACTTCAGGTACAAGAGGAAGGCTTGTTTGGATCCGGAATTGAGAAGGCTGACCACTGTCCTAGCCTTCTACAGATGATCAAAGAAATCTGAATCTGAACTGTGTAGCAGATGAGAGCAGGGAATTTTGTTAATTGTGATGGGTCCAATAGTGGCATGGTGGCTATTGAGAAAGGAAAAAAAGGAAGCAGTGGGAGGAAGGAAAGGAAGGAGGAAAAAAGAAGGAAAGAAAGAGACCACTGGATGCTAGCTTGGATCCAAAGCCGTCGTATTGTTAAGATGCACTGGTGCCCAAGTTGATCTACAGATTCAATATAATTTCCACCCAAATTCCAGCTGCCTTTTAATTTTTTTTTTATAGAAAAATGGTCAATTGATTTTCCACTGGGGTGCCAAGATCATTCAACGGGGAAACAGTAGTTTTTCCAACAAGCGATACTAAGACAATTAGAGATCTCCATGAAAGAAACTGGACCTTTGGTTTACACCATATGCAAAAATTAACTCAAAAATGGATCAAAGATCTAAATGTAAGAACTAAAAATAGAAAACTTTTAGAAGAAAACACAGGAGTAAAATCTCGAGACCTTGCATTAGAAGATTTTGGCAGGAGGATCTGAAATAGACGGGCTGGAAGCCTCATTTCTGCCAGTTTCTTGCTAAGCCCAAGTGGACAGTTTAGATTTCCCGGAGCCTCAATGAGAATGAAGAAACAATCATCCTCACAGGATTGTCAGAAGGGACTATAGGAGGCGACGCTCCCCTGACAGCTCCCAGAATGTGAACTCAATGTAAGTTAACTCATGCGGGCATGTCCTCAGTAAAAGAACATGTAAGCTGCTATAAGTGGACTTGGGTACTAAATTTAAAATAATGTCATGTCAAGATTTAAAAAAGAAATTCCAATTTACAAAGCTTGGTTTGAATTGTTTGCAAGGGGTAGTTTTCATGGGCTCTGAAGTGTAAACCAGTTTGTTCTCAAGTATTTAAGGCCCCAAGAATAGCATGCAGGAGTCCTCTGGGCCAAATTCCACCTGAAGACACTGCTTATGGAGCACCTAGTGTTTTGAAATTGGGAACTGAGTTGCTTTTACGTAGGTTACCTTGCTCCAGTGAACCACAAGCCCCACCATTCCCTATTGTGTAACCTCGAGCCTATTCCACTTGGTCATATCCTTATCTGGTTCCTGAAGGTGACTGTCTTTCTTGACTTTATCTCAAATGCTGGGAAATATCTTTATTGGTGAACCAACTTTCTTCCTACAAAGGTGTAAAGAGCCCTTTTTCTTTTAGAGGCTTTTCAGGTTTAAGAACGTTTTTTAAGTTCTTTTTTAATAACTTCAATAATGTAAAATACAAAGTTCCAAAATATCTGAAAAGATAACACCTTGCACCATCCTTGCACCAATAGAAATGTAACAAGAAATGCAAGCCATGGGCGCCTGGGTGGCTCAGTGGGTTAAGCCGCTGCCTTCGGCTCAGGTCATGATCTCAGGGTCCTGGGATCGAGTCCCGCATCGGGCTCTCTGCTCGGCAGGGAGCCTGCTTCCTCCTCTCTCTCTCTCTGCCTACTTGTAATCTCTCTCTGTCAAATAAATAAATAAAATCTTAAAAAAAGAAATGCAAGCCATGTGTGTAATTTTGAATTTTCTAGTAGCCATATGAAAAATGTAAAAAGAAACGGAATTCATTTTCATAATACATTTCAATAGATTTTTTAGCCTAATATATCTAAAATAGTATCAACATATAATTGGTATAAAAATTTGACATATTTTATTTTTTTTAAGAGTTTATTTATTTGCTAGAGAGAGAACACAAGCAGGGGAAGCAGCAGGCAGAGGGAGAGGGAGAGCAGGCTTCCCGCTGAGCAAGGAGCCCAACGTGGGACTCGATCCCAAGACCCTGGGATCATGACCCAAGCTGAAGGCAGACCCTTAACAGACTGAGCCATGCAGGTGCCCCATGAGGTATTTTATATTTTTTCCAACTAAGTCTTTGAAGTCTGGTGCATGTTTTAGACTTTTATCTCCGTTTGGAATGGCCACATTTCGCGTGCTCAATAACTACGTGTGGCCAGGGCCTCCCAAACTGGACAGGGAGAGAGAGACAACCTATGATAAACCATGCACCCGGAGACCTTCAAGGGACAATGGCTTCTACAGGAAAACAACAGCTATGTTGGAAAGTACTGAAGTGGCGGCTTCTGGGGCTTTGGTGGTCTTGGTGGTAACAATGGTCACATGGAAGCTTCAGACAAGGGACACTGAGACCACGTTATTCCAGTGCAGAGGGGGAGGGGAAGATACTTGGGGCTTCAACTTGTGCTGTTTTTTCTCCTTCTATCCTTTGTACTCCATGTGTATGGGGGATTGGTGAGATTGGGCAGGGGAAAAAGCAGCAAACAAAAAAGAATAGAGAGTGGGGTTGACAGACCACCATTCCTGATACTTACCTCTGCTTCCAGTCCTGCCCCCCACCCCCAGTCCTCAGTAGTTCACAGAGTCCCCACCCCAGGCGGTTGCCGGTGGGAATTTTTCCTGCCACTCCTGAGTTCCCCTCCCCAACTTCTGAGGCAGCCTTCCCGATCTCCCAAGAACAGGCCTTCTGCTTCTGCTATTCAAGGAATATTATGTTCTCCCAACTGTGATATTTTGGGCCTTTTTGGCAGGAGGTGGGATGGGCAGGGGTGGAAATAACTCACGAATGTTCTTTGAACAAGGAACCAGTGAAGTACAGACATCTGGCTCCGGGATTTTGTTGGCTCCAGGGATGTCACCGTAAACCCACTAACACTAATTGCTTTCACGTCTGCTCCCATCTCTAGTGGAAATAAAATGCCTCTCCAGCTAATGGAAAATGAAATGCCCATTGGCTGTTTGTTTGCCACATTATGTAAGAGGTCTCTGTACCACCACTCCTTGCCCCCGCCCCCAAGACGAAACCCTCCAGAGGGCCTCTTGCACGAAGGCCACAAGGCTCCACACATACAGGATGAACAAGGTCAGAAAGGACACTGGCGTTCCTGCTGGGCCTGTGGAAGCCTTTCATCCTAGCCTAACCGGCTGAGAAGGGATGCCAGGAAAGGGAAGGAATCTGTTTGTTTTTAATTCATGCTTCCAGGCAGATTTCGGATCTCCTTACTTGACCTTAAGGACACCGATCTGAACCTCAACTTCCGAATTCAGTTTGCCTGCCAAAGAAGGGAAAGTATAGGTCCAGCAAAAACTGGGGTTTCGGGGCATGGCTCTCCACCCACTGGGCCTACAGAGCCATCCTTTAAAATGATTTACTGTTCAGTTACTGGGTAGCCTTCTGGAAAGCCCTGTTCAGGTTGGCTGCCTGTGTTTACCCCCATGTTAGCATTTAACACAGAATGCAGAAACGAGTGCTTTATCTCCCCACGGACTACTGGTAGGACTGCGTCTTAAACATCACTCTATTTCCAGGGTCTAGTGGCAAATCATAAGTATAGCAGAGACCCTTAGCTGTCTCTCCCCACCCCCCAATGGTTGTAGTAACAAAACCATGAGTTGTTAGCTGGGCACACAGTTGGTAAGAATAAAAACTACATTTCCCAGTATGCTTTACAGTTAAGTGTGGCCCTGTGACTAAGTTCTGGCCAATAGGGTATCAGTAGAAGTGTGATGTGAAAACTTCCCATGGTGCCATTCGACATTTCCCCTCTTCCTGGGTGGATCCTCACAGGGAGGGAGGCCACATGGGCAAGTGGGCAAGGACCACACCCTAGGGAGCGTGGAAAAACAAGATGGAGGACCCTGGCTCTTAGATAACATGGAGCTGCCAGACCGCTTTCAGAGG
The DNA here is from genome assembly GCF_964662115.1 of Mustela nivalis. Taxonomy (NCBI): domain Eukaryota; kingdom Metazoa; phylum Chordata; class Mammalia; order Carnivora; family Mustelidae; genus Mustela; species Mustela nivalis. The sequence continues at coordinate 144,680,826 of NC_139024.1, forward strand.
GACTGGCACTTGAGAAAGAAATCATTATTTCAGATCTGAAATTATATGCTGAGGATTTATTTGTTGAGGAGGGCAAAGGAGAACACCCCTAAAATAAATAATGATCCCACGGTGATGGTTATTTTATGGGTCAGCTTGAATGCACCAGGGAGAACCCAGACATTTACTCAAACATTATTCTGGGTGGATCTGGGAGGGTGTTTCTGATGAGACTGACGTCAGAATTGATAGACTGAGTGGAGCAGATTGTCCTCCCTGATGAATGTGGGCCTTATAAAATCAGCTGATGGCCTGGCAGGGAAAAAAAAACAAAAGGCTGAGTAAGAGGGAGCTCCACTTTAACTGCCTTCGGACTTGAACTGAAATAATGGATCTTCTTGGGTCTCAAACCTGTTGGCTTTGGACTAGAACTTATACTCCAGGCTTTCCCGGTCCTCAGGCCTTCCAACTTGGACTGAACTATGCCATGTGCTCCTCTGGGTTTGCAACGCGCTGCCTGCAGATCTTGGGACTTCTCAGCCTCTGTAACTGTGTAACCCAATTCTTTTATCCCTGGCAACCATGGGTCCAGCTAAAAGTTAAGGGTTTTGTTACTAGAGAAGAAGGTGGGAACTGATTACGGGGAGGGGAGGGATAGCCAGGGGTCTGTGCTGTACCTGTGATTTCCAGGACCTGTGCTAGGTGCTGGAGATGGTGGTGTGTAAGCTGCAAGCTTGACAATGGTCAGTGGGGAGACAGACAAGGGATTGTGCAATCCTACCATACTATATGATATATCTCTCCCAGTCTCTGTCTGTCTGTCTCTCTCTCTCATTGGATCTGTTTTTCTGGATAACCTTGACTAATACACTCACTATTTGGCCTTCCTTCTGGAGAGTCAGCCTCTGGCTCTTACTGATAAAGAATCTTACACCCCTCACTATGCTATATAACTTCTTGGGCTTGCAAAGTTTTATCTTTCTCATCACGTTCTTTGGTCCTCACCTCCCTCTATATGTTGTCTACCCCATGCCTGGATGCAGAGCAGTACCTCTTGACCACACTGACTTAGATACTTGGAATAAAGATCATACTCAAAACAAAGCCCTTTGTCATGTCTCCTTGGAATGCTTTTGAAACACTCTGCTACAATGGCTGAGAAAATTGTCCCAAAGGCCAGGTTCAAAGGGCTGATCTTAGAATAGAAACCTTCTTCAAAGCAGAGACTGGGTTTTGAATAAATACCTCCTGCATAGCTATGAAGTTTTATGTAGCAAACTTCGGGGAAAATTAAGAGCAAACGGGGCTCAAAGGAGCAAGCTATCATCACCGGGTTTAGTCTAATGGCTTTTCCTGAGTCACTCAATTTCATCAGGAGAGAGCTGCAAACACAAACCCTCTGTTTAACGTAGATGGTGGCTCTAACCCAATGTAACCTCCTTCCTCATATGCATCCAACCGACTATCTGCGATTGCCCAACCAAAGAGCATTAAGTTCGCAGAATATCTCTTCTTGGGTCAGCTCCCAAAGGATGGGAGCACTTGGCTTTGCTCCCAGAAAAACTGTGATTTGGCAGAGATATGTGAGAAATGCGCCCTTCCCTACAGACCACTGCAGACGAGAGAGCAGAGAGCGGCCAAGAGCCCTTCAAAGTAGCGCTCTTCCCGCCCTGTGGAGAGTGTTTAGGAACTGACACATTCTCTCTCCAGCTCAGGAAATAACCGCCTGATCAGAACACAATTGAACATGACCTTGGGCCCAGCTGTGGCAGGCGGAGGTTAATTTCTTTTCCTGCTTAGGGCAGGACCCCTTTCCAATTGTCTCGCTTTGCCTAATTAAATTTTCTGCACAATGTAGCAAGTGCCTTATCTTGGGTAGTGAGGCAAAAGCTTCCTCTTGTTCCTCCTTGTGGTTTGAAGTAGAAGTTTGATAAAGGGCACGTTTTGCTTTAAAAAAAAAAGAAAAAAAAAACACAGCCTTAATTATGAGGAGAAAGTACTTTTTCTACCGATGGCTGCTAGTCCCATAAAAATTATATTCACCTGGGAAGACCTCCCCAGGTGACCCAGGAGGGGATGAAAGATAGAGCGGCCGTGTGAAAGGAGCGCAGGCAACCAATTTAGGACCTAAAAGAAAGTAGGCCAGTGGGTCGAAATAAAATCCAGCCACAGGTGAACAAAAGATTTAATAAACAGGAGATAATCTGATGCTGGCACAGTCTCTGGGTCCTCTCCCCCTCTGCGTTTTCATGGTCAATGATACTCCATGCTCACCTGGTTAAAACAGCTCTGTAGGGGGCACCTGGGTGGCTCAGGTCATGATCCCAGGGGTCCTGGGATCGAGCCCCACATTAGGCTCCCTGCTCAGCAGGAAGCCTGCTTCTCCCTCTCCCACTCCCCCTGCTTGTGTTTCCTCTCTGTCTCTCTGTCAAATAAATAAATACAACCTTTAAAAACAAACAAACAAACAAGCAAACAAAACCCCAGCTCTGTAAAGGGAAACAAGTGGGCTGATCTATTTGCTTACTTATATACTCATTTATTTTGGAATGGCTTTCTTGCTCTTTGCAGGAAAGATACATGCTCACTTTCTTTTCTTTATTAAGAAACTCAGAAAAATCTCAAATGGAAAATGAAACTTGAAATCCCACCCCCTGTCAAACATGAATCGGTAAGTTCGGGGACAGTCACCTAGTTACTTCTTCGTGCACACACGCGTCGAGGACGGTGGATAGATCTGGCGGTGGAGAGGACAGTACCTGGAGTCCACCACACACCTCCACACACCACCACACACCTCCACACACCACCACACACCTCCACACACCACCACACACCATCTTTCATAAAGAGGATTCCAGTCTTTAAACGTCACAGAAGAAAAAGAAACGGGAATGGAACAGAATCTGCTCGCTTTCTGCAATCATTCAGGTTTGTGGCGGGGCTCTCTTCTGAAGGCAGAGTGAGTGTCCTAGGCCAGCTAAGGTAAATGACTTCAGAAAAGCAGATAACAGAGGAAAGTAAAGCCCCAGTCCCTGAGTGATTTGAAAATGTTTTCCTTGGCATTCTGGAGAGATGCCTTCAGTTGAGATAAGAGGGGGCAAGCTACTCTGGCCCAGGGCCCAGGCTCCCACAAGGCGTCTGGCTCCCCCAGATCTCGACAGATTATGCGACATCCACCTAGCACCGGGTAATTCCAGAAGACAACAAGGAAGGTGGAAGGAAGGGTGTTAATCACCGAATGTGCTGACAGGAGACAAGTGGGAAGCCCGTTTGAAGGCTCAGAATTCGTGTCAGGGCCACTCCCAGGATAGGCCGAGAGAGGCCTGAGCAGTTTGGATCCACGAAGACTAAGAAGGAAGAAGAGGGTAGGAGGAAAAGGTGTCCTGCAGCCTTGACACTGAGAACCAAAGCCTCACCCCAAACCCCAACCCTCCCCCTCTGCCTTGGGCAACTGAGGCCACATAATTATCGACACCGCCAAGCAGTTGAACTTTCCAGGAGACAGTGGGGAAATGCTTTCAAAGTAACCAGGACCTACCGCCTACCTAACCACCCAGTAAAGCCTTAAGATCTGGGCAGGAAGAGCCCAAGGCCCTACAAAGAGCCCAGCGAGTCTGTCCCATCCTGCGAGCCTGCTGTCTCGGTATCACAGCCCGTCGAGGGAAGGGGCAGCAGAAGGAAGGCTCCAGGCGAAGTCACACCTTGGATCAGAGAAGGCAGCTGTGAAAACAGCGGGCTCCAGCCTTGATGGAATCCAGCCGAAGGCTGTGCGGCCTGCCCCCACTAGGACCCAGGGAGGACTCCCACAGACACCAGCTGCCCGCCTGCCCGAAGCTGTAACGTGTGGCCTGTGCGCCTTTCGGACACACAACGGAGGGTCACCCAGAGGCCTCTCCTTCCCTGCCTAGAGAGGTAGGCGGCTGACCCGCAGATGGAGGCCTGCTGTCCCAGTCTGTGAGGGGATCCAGGCACGGGGATGAAAGGGTACCTCCAGATTTCCTTCTCTTGGTGAGCTGGGATCAGGCCTCTTCCCAACCTGACTGGTGACATGACTTCCAGGGAGACATGTGAACAAGGACTTTCCCCTAAAGGCCACATGGAGAGGCTCAGGGCATGAGCTTCAGAATCAGGCTGCCCAGCTCAGTTTTGGTTCTGGCCCTTCCTAGCTATTGGAATCAAAGTACCCAAGTTCCCTGTGCCTCTCTTTCCCCCTCTGGGAGATGAGGAACATACTAGAAGCTACCTTAGAGCCTCTGCTGAGGAGATGGTGCACACCGAGTGCCCGAAAAATTCCAACAAATAGTAAGGCCCATGCGGCCCAGCATGACCTCTTACCACATTAACCCGTGTTATGGGTTACACTGTATCCCTGAAAATCCCTACGTTGAGGTCCTAACCCCCAGGACCTCAGAATGTGACTATATTTAGAGATAAGGTCCTTAAAGAGGCAATTAAGGTAAAAGAATTCTTGGAGGTGGGCCCTAATCCGGGATGACCGCCATCCTTATAAGAAGAGATTAGGACAGGGGCACCTGGGTGGCTCAGTGGATTAAGTTGCTGCCTTCGGCTCAGGTCATGATCTCAGGGTCCTGGGATCAAGCCCCGCATCGGGCTCTCTGCTCAGCAGGGAGCCTGCGTCCCTCCCACCACACCCCACCCCTGCCTGACTCTCTGCCTACTGGTTATCTCTCTCTCTCTGTCAAATAAATAAAAAAAATCTAAAAAAAAAAAAAAAAAAAAAGAAGAGATTAGGACACAGGCAGATACGGAGGGAAGACCACGTGAGGACACAGGGAGAAAATCACCATCTGCAGGCCAATGAGAGAGGCCTCCGAAAAAACCAGCCCTGCTGACACCTTGATCTTGGACGTCTAGCCTCCAGAACGGTCAATTCTTGAAGCCCTACAGGGCGTGGGACTTAGTTAGAACCACCGGAACAGACGGACACACACAAAGGTTGCCTGTTAGCTTAGCAGAGCAGATGTCCACCCAGGATGAACCCAAATCCAAGCAGAACCACGATCACATCTGATGGGTGATTTTGGTTATAAAATATTTCAGGTATTTTTATCACCCATCCCTCTTCACATGTGTTAGTCCTAGCCTAGTGGAGCCAAACCTTGGACGGTAAGAGAATCAGCCTCTGGCTACAGAAATCAGCGAGGGCATGTCTGCTCTCTGGCTGCCTCGTCTTGCCTTCCCTTCTGGGCTTACGCAGAGCTCAGTGCTCCGTGGGCTCTGGCACCATCCCCTCCTTCCTTCGAAGGATGGAAGTTGTGCCCACCAAGTAAAGTGAAGGGGTAAAAGGGGCTCCTCTGAGCGGGGCCATCACGAGACCCTCAGCAGAGACATTCTGTGGGATCCTGTCTGCTTCAGATGGTGTGTGCACCTGGGGCCAGGACAGGGCTGCTGTGACCACTACGACGCTCACTGCGTGCTTGGCACCGCTCAGCCCTTCAAGTGGCATCGCAAGAAACCCAGAGAAATCTGACGTGCGAAAGAAGCTGTACCAGAACCTCAAGTAGACCCACCCCCTTGGCTCTGTCACGCAGTTAGCCTCTGCCTCCCTGTCCCCCTGGAGGGTCTGCATCCCATGCTAATGTGACATTCTCTTTTGGGAAGGCTGCTGGTCACACAACTTGGTGGAGTCTTTGCCTGTGGTGCCCTGACCCTTTCACGCCCACTCGGGTACCAGGAGGAAAGAACAGAAGTGACCTACTGGTCTTCAAAGTCTGCCTTGAAAGGGCACTTGGGTGGCTCAGTTGGTTGAGCCACTGCCATCATCTCCGGTCATGATCCTGGAGTCCCACGATCGAGTCCCGCATCGGGCTCCCTGCTCAGCAAGGGTCTGCTTCTCCCGCTGACCTTCCCCCCATCATGCTCGCTCTCTCTCATTCTCTCTCTCAAATAAATAAACAAAGTCTTTAAAAAAAATCTGCCTGGGGACGGGCACCAGAGGCTTAGGTCCCCCACTTGCTCAGGGGTTGTTTAGCCTGTCACTGGCCCCCATGCTCTCCCCTGTCGCCAAGGGACGTGAACATAGCCACGGTCAGCAGGTGCAATAAGCAGTAAGTATGTACTCCTCGTACAGAATAATCAAAAGAAGAGGTCTGATCCAAGAATAACCAATAAAATCCTTTCTAATGCAAGGTGACCCATGTGGCACTGAACTCGGGAAGGGCAGGGAGCTCCCAGATGGCTGTAATTTTGCTCCTTACTCCCCTCGCTTGAGGTAAGCCAAGGGTGAGGCAAGCTGAAAAGAATGTCTAAGCATTCTTTGGCCAAAAGGGGAAAAAACCCAAACAAACACCCTCCCCCCGCCCACCACCACTCTGAACCCTGTTATTGCTTCTTCCCTCCACGGCCACACCAGCTACCACCCTCTGGCTCGTCGGCCAGCCTGTGCTCCCTCTCAAATGAGCATACGTGCCAATCAGCCCCCGGCAAAGCAGAAACACCCTGGCAGTTCAAACCCCAAAGGGCTCGATCTCTGAGCTCAACTGGGTTCGGTCTTCTGAACAGATTGCTGAGAACAGCAGTCACCTCAAGAATGACACAGCACAAAAGTACCCCACATAAAGAGGCCAATGTAAAATGCACAAGATGGCCAAGTCCCTGACAAGTCTCCCAAAAGTTGGGTTTCTCGAGTCTACAGGTAAGGGCTTTAATTGCGATCTAAAGCAAATTTTACCCATCGAAGATGGCCACTTACGAGGCGGCTGCCCGGTCCCCTCGCCAGGCTAAGTAAGGGGCATTACATCACTTCTAAGCTCCTATGAACACGCCAACTGCTCTGGGGAAACTGGAGAAAAACCAAGCATGGGCCTTCTTCCTTACCACCCTGCCATCCACAGGGAAGAAAAGATGTGTATATTTGGAAATGACTCGAGATAGCAGTACAGTCCCACTGGATGGAACACCAGATGGTGTGACATGGGGGCTGTGAGCACTAGAAGGGTCCAGAGAGGGCCAGAGGCAGCCAGCCCCACCGCACGCCCAACCAACTGCAGGAAACTGGACTTAAGAGTCCAAGAGCTGAGCTGTTGGTCTTCAACAGAAAGGGCGATGTGTTGGGTAGCTTGGGATGATCATGGCGGACACTGGTGGGGCCCGCTGCCTTAGTGCAGAGCTTAAGAGAGCAAGTCTGAGTGTCACTTGGCTAGGCTTCCATTCTGGGCACCTCACCTGCTGAGTGTGTAGCCCCAGGACCCTCACATGACGTCTCTGGGCCTCCATGGCCCTGTCTGTACAGTGGACACCAACAAAGAGTGCTGACGTCATCGAGTTGTGGGAAGCGCTTCAGCACAGCGTGTGGGAATTCGCTTGGCAAACATCAGCTGTTATTATAACAGGCCTGAACTTCTAAGGGGATGAGCAGCACGCAGCAAGCTGTTCAGTCCGAGTCAAAGGACACACTATGTAGCAGAAGGTAAATGCTTAACATTTTTAATTCATTATTTTTAGGGGGGTGGGAGGGGCAGAGCGAGACAGAGAATCTCAAGCAGGCTCCACACCCAACATGGAGCCCGACACAGATCTCCCGACCCCGAGATCATGACCCGAGCCCAAAGTCAAGAGCTGGACCTTGAACCGACAGAGCCACCCAGGCACCCCCGGAATGGAAATGCAAACATGATCTTCCTGGGTGAGGGTAGCGGAGGTGCTAGGTTCCCTGGAGCATGGCATCTGTCAGAAGAGCCTGTAACTCAAAGTCAAGGCCGTGTAACCCCAGCTCATGGGGTGGCCAGTCACAGTAATGGCTTGCTGGGTGATGAGCCCAAGCAGGGAGCAAGAAGCCTGCACTGGAGAGAAAGCCCATCAGGGATGATGTCCCAGAACACCCTGCGGCAAGGAACGGGCCGGCGCTCTGCTGGCAGGACTCCCTCTCACCCCGCGCTGCTTACATTCAGATCATTCCCCAGCACTGATGGCCTTTCTGGTGAGAACACTTAAGATATTCCTCAGAAGCTAGGCCCAAACAACCAACTCTTCTCCGGTCCCAGTAATGCTGGTTCCCTCCCCTTCTTTCACCAGTTCCAGAACTTGAACAACCCTGGTCTCCTCAGGAGACAGCTTGAGAAGATGCTTGACCGTGAACAACACGGACGGCCTCTCTCTGCCAGCCAGTTTGCCCTGCCCTTCCACAAGCTGAGTGCCTTCAACACCGACATCCCGTCTGATGGGGGCAAGAGGAAGGGCCCCGTCCTTGGGAAAATGGACATGGTATCGCCGAGTCACCCACGTCCCCCACCACCCCCCGGCCTTGGCTGCTCAAGCTCCCAGGACATAACAAGTTCCCAGGACGTAGAGGCTCCTGGGCGGGCAGCTGCCAACCTCGGATGCTGTCCCACCCCTCCTCTTCCCTCCAGGTGAGGCTGTCCAGGTCCTGGATTCAAGGGGAACCCAGGCTTAACTTCCACAGACCCCCTGGCTCTGGATTCAACGGCTGGGCAAGCTGACCTATTGGATGGATCACTTCCTCATCAGATGGCTCTCTGCTTGGAGCCCTGGAAATGGCCAAGTTCTCGAAATCAAGAACACAAAGCACATAGTTTCGAGCTTGCACATGAAGGCCATTCGCCTACCTACTCATTAGCACCATTATCTGTGCGGCTATAATGATTAGTGCCCAGTTTCCTATTCATTCACTCAACAAACATTGACCATGTTTTTCTAGCACCAACCATGCACCAGGCACACAGTGGTAGAAGACAGACATGGTCCTCAGCCCTCGTGGAATTTAGGGTCTACCGGGAGAGACAGCCAACAAACAAGCAAACCAAGAAATATCATGTCAGGGTATAGGAGTTCTATGAAGGAATTAAAGGGAATTTGTGACAGAGGGAGCTCACTTTGGTTACAGTGGGCAGGGAGGTCCTCTCTGTAGTGACATTTAAGCCTAGACTTTAAGGACGAGAAATAAACTAGCCACATGGAGAGAAGAGGCAGAAGGAGCAGCACACAGGAAGAGCGTGGGGTAGAACAAAGCTTGATGGGTCTGAGAAATGAAGGAAGTCGGTAGGGTTTGGGGCGCCATCATGAAAGGGACCATGTCACATGTAAGGTGGGAGAGTGGGGCTGGGGGGTAGGCCATGGAAGGGAGCTTGATTTTTATCCTAAGGGAAGCCTCAGAATGGTGTTAATCAAGAAATGGTACCTCATATAGACGTATCTATGCCTTCACAAGCACTTCTGCACATGGTGGGCTGTGCACCATGAATTTCACCAGCATTATCCAGGCGTGGCTACCAGCGACGGGCGCTAGGGTGATGGCCGCGGAGACAAAGAGAAGTGGACAGATTTGAGAAGTCCACGCTGACAGAATGAATGGGGCCCAGGGAAGACATCAGCACCATCAATGCCGCCAGCTTCTCCAACTGTGCCACCACCCTCGTCGTCACCCCCAGCCACGATCATCAGTCACCCAAAGAACAAGATTAAATCAACAAGTCGATTTCCTTATAAAGCACCTACATGCTCCTGTACTTGGAGAGACACGGAGTTCCATAACGAGCGCATATATGAGGTCATTCTGGGCCCCAGAGTCCTCTGGTAATCCATGCTTGGGTACTCTGCCTTTACTGACTTCCAAGGGCTGAGTCTTGGAAGTCAGCATCCAAAAGAACCTAACAATTGTTGAATGGTCCCATGGATTCAAGTCAGCGCCACTTGGAGCAAAAGCAGGGAGGTAGCCTAAAGATGCCAAGTACCAGTGCTGTTGACCGACGCAGGGGTGCCGCGGGGATGGCCGGCATCCTAGCACGAAGGGGGCGTCCCTTGGTGTGTCGCACAGAAGCCCAGAACGATGTCAGGCTCAAAGAGCAACCAAGTCCTGAGCCTGGGGACAGCGTCTCATAAATGCAGCGGGGAGGGGCACCTGGGCGGCTCAGTGGGTTAAACCTCTGCCTTCGGCTCAGGTCATGATCTCAGGGTCCTGAGATCCAGCCCCGCATCCGGCTCTCTGCTCAGCGGGGAGCCTGCTTCCCCCCCCACCCTCTCTGCCTGCCTCTCTGCCTACTTGTGATCTCTCTGTCAAATAAATAAATAAAATATTTTTAAAAAATGCAGCGGGGAAAGAATTGCTAGAATACGGGTTCTTTTAGCCACACCGTGCATAACGCTATCAGCAGCCACATCATCGTAGTTGAAACAGGAACAAAGGCCTGTCCTGGGAACCTGCTGGGAAACCTTTCTGATGAAAGAGTTTGCTCCACCCCTCGGCGCAGAGCACACCCTCGAAAGTAAGAAAGAATGCATTCCAGAATGCTCCAGAAAACGTGGACCTTTTTCAGCAACATAAGGATGAAGTTCACAGTGGGCAGCAGACACCTGAGGAAAAGGACACAAAGTAAGAGGGAACAGGGAACTTTCTGAAGGTGGGTGCCTTGGGTCTCCCATCCTGCCCCCCAACCTGGAAGAACATGCTGACTTGTAGGTAAGAAGAAAGGCATCAGGCTTACCGGACCTGGCCATCAGCCCCAGACCTGGCTTCAGCCAGCCATTCACCTACTCAGTAAAACCTTACCCCAAAGCCTCTGCAGGGTAACAAAACGGAGAATGGACGCTCCCCACCCCCCAATGAGGCTAGAACTGGAGGAAGAGCCCGATCTTGGGTGGGTAACTGTGCCATCCATGGTCCATGACCATCCTGAAATGCAAAATTCAACCAAGACACACAGTCTGGTTCACGCAGGGCTGATGAAACTAGGTCCTTCAGCGGGGTACGAAGTTGTCGCAGGAGATTCTCTGGGCAAGGAAGAGGTTTACTTTCCCATCCCACCCTTCTAGCTCGCTCGTCTTTGACGCAAGTCAGGAAGCCTCGGATATCTTGAAAATACTGAATGCAGAGGGCGCAGAGAAGCTTGCCCTGAATTCAGACTGGGGCCGCCACATGCAGGAATCTCTCTCCCGAAGCCCAAAAGATGGGCTTCCTCGGTCGTCTCTGCTCTTTATTTCTTACTCCATTCCTACTTTGAAGCGTGAAATGTGACAGCTGAAAGGCAGCTTAGAAGTCGAGCCATCTAGAACTCACGGTGAAGCTTGAGAAGCCGTTCCAGAGCAGATGGACGCTCGCACGCACACATCTGGCACAGACGGAATGAAAACCAAGGTCTCCCAAGCCCTGGCCGAGCAAGAAGAGCCTTCCTGTTACACTGGGAAACGTTTCTCAGGCCCTTTTGCTAACATTGTCAGTAACACAAAGCCCCAGAAGGAAGTCAAACGCGCATAGAAGGCACAGACCTGCAGAATGTAGCCTAACAATCGTCTGTTCTGTGCTTCCTGCTCACCCTGTGTGGCTTGGGAGCGACAGCAGGTGGTTCCTGGTTTTGTGGCTTTTTTCCCCTCAAGTTCCCCACCCAGCAGAAGGCTTGGCACAGAGGAAAAGGAGCAGATGGCGCTTGCTCAAGGCCAGGCTGTCATGTTGGACTTCTCGGGTATTTCCTGTAGAAAGAAAGGAGTTGTGCCAGTTCGAGGGGTGAGTGAGTGTCTTTCCAAAGGAGATGGTTGGGATTGGAACCTAGAGATCAAGATTCCAAAAAAGGAAACAGACTGTTTTAAGGGCTCTTCCTTTTTCCCCGTGGGAGGGAAGGGTGCCAGAGAGCTGCCCCTGCCTCTACTGGCCAGAACTCTACTCCCAAGGGATGGAGTGAAGGCAAAGACACCTGACCTCCCGACAGGCGTCGGGCCACGCCTGCATGTCCGCAGCTACCACCACCCTCTCCCACCCGAAATCTGTCAGTAGCGGCTGATCGTCTCGCCTCACCCCTGCCAATGGGCTAAACCAGAGCTGGAGCCCGGCTCTTAAAATGGGACCTCAGATCACATCACCCTCCTGCTAGCCACCCGCCGATGGCTTTGCGCTTGCTGAACAGAGAACCCCGAATCCTCACTGTGGCTTACGGAGCTGTCCTCCATCAGCCTCTCCTCCTGCGCAGCCCCACACCACGGCTCCTCTGCCTTCTCCCCCGTCACGCAGTCCCTCCTGGCCCACCTGCCTCCCCCTTATTGGGGAATAAGGCAATGCATGTCCACCCTTTCTGGGTTCACTGTGGCTTCTGCCTGGAACTTTCCACCTGGGCACGTCCCCAGACGTTCTCACTGTCTGGCTGCCTTCAATTCTCTGGTCACATGCCCCATCTTCAGACAGCCCTTCTCTGACCACCCCAGGAAGCCAGCGCCCCCCCATCGACCTCTGTCCTCTCCCTCCTCTGCCTTCCACAGGGCTGCCATCATCCCTTCTGTGTTTCTCTTTCCCCCACTGAAAGGTGGGTAACCTTCACGCAGGCAGCACTCGGTCGGTTTGCTACCCTGTTCCCAGTGACAACGGCTAAGACAGACGAGGCATTCCATACATACTTGTTGGCTTGCGCGGACCTGAACCCATCCATGCCTTTAAACCCGGTCTAGAAGAAGAAAACTTGACTTCCACTGGAAAACCCAAGGCCAACGGGTACACAAAGGCTTATTTCCAAATACATATTCTCCTATTTGTCCACATAGCCCTGGTTTTTTCCTTTTTGTTTTTGTTTGTGAGGTCTATGCCCATTGTGGGGTTCAAACGCAGTATCTGTGATCGCCAGTCGCACGTTCTACCAACTGAGCCAACCAGGCGTCCCCACATAGCCCTGTGTGTGAAGGGCGACAACCAAGCCTCGGGGCATGCCACACAGAGCCAGGCAGAGAGAACAAGAAGAGGGCTCAGCAGCAGCCTCCCCAGAGGGAGAGGACCTCCTCCAGCTCAGAGCCCAAGGGTGGCCCTGACCCCTGACTCTCCCAGGAAGAACCCCTCCCATCTCCTTCCGAAGAGACAGTTAACTCAAAAGTGGAATGCTATGGAAGTTCAGTGGAAGAGAAACGAAGAGCAAGGCTAAAAACTCATGCACCAAGCCGGCCCCAGGGCGCTCCTGAAAATATCCCAACTCCACGGGAATAAAGGCAGAGTTTACCCTGCTAACGTCACATCTCATGGAGACCTAGGAAACGAGCTGTTTGTTATCTTTTCTTCTAAGTCTCTGTCTCTCTCTCTTTTTAAAGATTTTATCTATTTGAAAGCAAGCACATGCACAAGTGTGGGGAGAGGCAGAAGGATAGGGAGAAGCAGGCTCCCAACTGAGCATAGAGCCTGACTCGGGGTTTGATCCCCAGATCCTGAGATCATAACTTGAGCAGAAGGCAGAGGCTTAACCAACTGAGCCACCCAGGTGTCCCTGTACTCCTAATTCTTCTCCTTCTGCTTCTTCTTCTTTTTTTTTTTTTTAAAGATTTTATTTACTTATTTGACAGAAAAACACAGCAAGAGAGGGAACACAAGCAGGGGGAGTGGGAGAGGGAAGAGCAGGCTTCCTGCTGAGTGACTTGGGGCTCGATCCCACGACCCTGAGATCATGATCAGAGCTGAAGGCAGACACTTAACTGAGCCACGCAGGCGCCCCTTTCTAATTCTTTAGAATAAACTCAGTTAGGTAGTCATCTTATCCCTCTGAACTTCTATGCGTGTACAAGTCTGATGCCTCTTCTTCATCAGAGGACCATTTTTCCAGAGTCTTCAGGAGGCAGTTAAGCACAGGCGCGATCCTCCCTTGGGCGTGGGTCGAATACGGCACTGAGACGACACTGCCCGTGTTCCAAGTGATTTTTCTTTTTTTAAGATTTTATTTATTACTTATTTGACAGACAGGGATCACAAGTAGTCAGAGAGGCAGGCAGAGAGAGAGGGAAGCAGGCTCCCCGCTGAGCAGAGAGCCCGATGCAGGGCTCCATCCCAGGACCCTGAGATCATGACCTGAACTGAAAGCAGAGGCTTAACCCACTGAGCCACCCAGATGCCTCCCAAGTGATTTTTTTAAAATTCCGCACCCAGTCACTGAGCTTAGAGAAATCCACTAGAAACAGGATGTCATAAATCAGGCAAAAAGTTATATGCTAAGATAGTCATCTAAGCACATTTATAATAGAAAAAAAGCTGGAAACAGCCTAAATATCTCAAAATAAGAATGGTTACGTGTGCAAAATTCTTAGCCCAGTGCTTGGCACACAGTGAGTGTCCAACAAGGGGTAGAGATGACATTTTTATTGTGAGTAACGAAAGAAAGTGTGGTATGCTATATGATGGGTGATTTCTTAAGCTTTTCTCCCCTATTGGAATGGCCACATGCATATCAAAATCTAAGTGAAAGAGATACTTGAATAATCACCTTTCCACGGCAGACTGTATGTCTGCCTTATTGTCCGGCAAAGCGCCACCCATCTTTCTCTACCACCCCAACCCCTGTATTTGACAGGGGCACAAAAGGCATGTGCCACTCTCAAGACCTGTCTTCTCTACCCCAACTGCTGCTTTAACTTGAGAGGCAGAGGGAAAACATCATCCTATAACCCGATCAGCATTCCCAGCATCTCTCTTGTTTTGGGCCTTGGCTGGGATGCACGGAGGCAGGGGCGCCTCACAGATCAGCCTGGAAGACTCTCCCATCTAAAGAGGGTCTCTAGAAGCTCACAGAACCATTTGCTGGGCAAGGGTACCCCTCCTCCAGGGCTGTCAATCAAACAAACACAGCAACGGCAGGGGACAGAAGACCGCTGGTTTCTTCCTCTAGGAAAGACCAAGGGGCAAAATCTTGACTTATGAGCTACAGTTCCTTAGAGGGGAAATGCATCCAAGGGATGGATACTAGGGATTGGCTGGGGTCCTTCCCCTTTCTCACTGCTAGGCACACGTCCAGGCGCGCGCATGCACGCGCGCGCGTACACACACACACACACTTCCTTGCCCCCACAGACATGCCAACCACACACACACACAAGCATGCAAACATACCATGCACAAATACACACACACACACACACACAAACACACATGATCGTCCTCCCTCTCTGCTAATGAGGCCCTCCTCCAATTCAGGCTGCAGTTCAATCCTTGCATTCTAGTGACAGCACAAAGAACCAGAAGCTTTGTGTTTGTGATGCTGGGAAAACCCCAGGTGGTACAACAGGCCCGGTGGAATGCATCCTGCAGGGCTAGATTCTTAGGAAAGACTAAGTCTGCAGGTCTCAGAAGGGTGTGGCCAGAAGAGACTGGAGAGACAGCCCACCCTGCAGGCAAGGACTCTGAGGTCTGCCGCGGGGTGCTGGTGTCCCCGAGATGCTGCTGCCCAGAGCCTTTTCTCCCCGGCAAACCCCGACCTTCCTCCGCCCACTTCCCCTTCAAGACGATTTCTTCCTTCACAATAACGCCTCTGCAGGACAGGTGCAGACGCTTCTTCTTCTCGAAAAGGAGAGAGGCTTACGTGTCTACACTTTGACCCTCTGCGAGCAAGTCACTCGCAGTCTCGGGTACATGAGAAGAAGGGGAAGAAAGAAAGAGAAAGGAAAGCCACGTTCCTTTGGACTCAGATCATTTCCATTTTAGTAGGAAGCATGTGTTCACCCAGATACCAGTGGGCTGGTTCCTTTGTTTAAACAAAAGGCTTTCCTGAAAGCCGCAGGGAACCAGAGGGCAGGGATTCTGCACAGGAATTTTCTCTTCATGAAAAGCAGGAGGTTCTCTGGGGGGAATGCCTTCCTCTAGTTTGACAATTCTGGAAAGCCAGCTAGCAGAGTAGACTGGGAATGTGTGTGCCCAATGATTTTGCCCAATGAAGTGTTTAAATTAAATTAAATTAAATTAAAATTTTTTGTTTATTTTATTTTAATTTCTCTCTCCAAGGAAATGTTTTAAATCCACCTTTACTTTAGTTGGTTATTCCTTCTACATCTAATGCTGTTCAAAATACAGATTTTCCAGGGATGGGGCACATATGTGGGGATGAACGTGGCCCCCACGAAGTGTGGCATGTCACAGGGCGCCCTGACTCCCCTTTACAGCTAGCTGGCTTGCTCAAAGCTTTCTTGAAAACCAGCCAGGTGGATCCCTCTGAAAGTCTGTTTCACTTCCAAAAGAAAATAATAGAATGAAACCCCGGAGAACATCACATTTGAGAATAAATGTCAAGTGCCCAGCATTGTACCAGGCAGATAAAAAGCAACTGAAATACCAGACCCCCTCGCTCGAGGGGGCTCCGCTGAGACCAGATTCCTCTTGACCGCTGACGGATACTCCTGAGAAACAGGCCGGGTCCATCTCCTGAGCACCTGCTCTGTTCACTAGGCTGGCTGCCCTCTGCACCTGTCCTGTGTCCCCCCCGCTGCGAATAGAGTGAAGCCCACTTTATCACACTGAGGACGATGCTGGGGTGCTCAGGTTAGGAGGTCAAGGTCACCCAGTAAGCAGCTCAATAAACAACCCCCCACACCACTAGCTCAGCTTCTTCGCATGCAACAAGAACTCACAACAGACAGATGTGGGATTTCTGCTCCCTGGGAGGCTGAATGAATTCGCTGCTGGCATTCTGCAGGTGCCAAGGCGGGCGAGCAGAAGAGCGACTTCCTTGGGGCCCAGAAGCAGAGGTCAGGGTGGACTGGCAATGCAGGCCTCTGGCAAGGGACGACTCAGTTCGCGGCGAGCAGCATGGGGACTGGGAGATAAGGACCAGAGCACAGAGAGCTTTGAGAATGAATGGCTCGCTGGGGCGAGAACTCAGCCCTCGTTCCAGAAGGTTGGGGTTCGAGTCTCAGCTCTTTCTCTTATTTCCTGTGTCTTAGGGCAGGTTATTTAATGCCTCTGGGCCTCAGTTTTCTCCCCCACGAGGCAGGAATATGACAGTATTTCTTATGCGGTTGTTGTGATGAGCAAGACTATGGGAAAGCATTTTCAGAAAACACAGGAAGTTGGAAACGGTCCTGATGTGGTGTGGTGGGAACCCACAGAACAAACTCAAGGTCACAGAGGCTCACAACACACCGAGTTCTTCCAGTCTGACTCAATCATCTTGAAGTTGCATTTTCAAGATCATGCAGAGTCTGTCCAGAACCCAGGACCACGTGTCCGGTACACAGACCAAGCCTCTGTAGGGAGAATGTGTGTGCAGGAGGGTTTACCTTTCAGCAAAGTCCAGTAAGTGTGCAAAAACCCAAAGTGACAAAGTGAGAGGCTCAGGGGAGATCACAGACGTGAGCAAACTGAAGAGTTTAAAAGCACGATTTTTTTTTAAAAGTACGGCCGGTAGCAAACTTCTCTGATGCTTTTGGGACACCCAGTTCGTGTAAGGCTGTCACACCCACATTTCATAAATGCCACTGTTGCATCTGGCCATAAAGGAGAGTTTATGGCACTGTCTGCTATTGCTGGAGCTCTCCTTGGTCTGTGCATATCCGGGATGCCGGGGGGGGGGGGACCCCACTGGGCACCTCTCCATGGTGAGCAGGACCCAGGACACCAGACTGAGCTTCCTAACCCTGAGGCCCCCGAGCCTGGGAAGAAACTGCCAAAAGAGAAAAATGACCAGTCCCTGACAGCAAGCTGCTGACTGCTCCCTTTTCTAAGGGCTCATAGCTGGGCGGAGCTTCACCGACCCAGTCAACGTTCAAGGACAGGCAGGCCCAGGAGCCCTGAGCATCTCATGGGTGGAAAAGTCCACTAGTTACTTCTTTCTATCAACCGTCTTTGAAGGCCACCTCCCTCTTCTTCTTGGCATTAGAAAATACAAGGAGGAAAGCCAGCCCACGTGCGGTGTCCGCGTCCCTTCTGGCTTCCCACCTCACGTTCAACTGCCCTTGCTCTGGTCCCTGCGCCTCTTTTGACGAAAGGAGAGCCTGGCTCTGGCTCGGTCCAGGGTGACAACCCGTCACCCAGCAGAGTGAAAACTGGGGGGCCGGGGAGGAAGTGGGGAAGGGTGTGTGAGCAGAGACGGGGGAGGTGCCCCTCAAAGCCCGACCGCCGGCCATGGAAACGCAAACTTGACGTTTTCATTTTCCTGTCACCTCGTCGCATCGGGCACCCTGGGTGACTGCGCCAGCTTCTCTTTCCACCAGCTCGTACACCCAGCACAGGAAAGACGACCTCAAGAAAAACAACAAAGCTGCAAGCATTCACGTCATGAGAATGTTTCAGGCGCTTCCCCAACTAACGCACAAAGAACTTTCTCCGAGGGAGTCCCCCAGCCCACGCCCCTCCCCAGGGCGATGGGAATTCTCTGCACCTCCACGCTTCCTGTCCGTGACCTTCCATCAGGAGCAGGGGACTCTGCTTTTTCAGTTGCTCTAATAATAAGGTCTGCTAAGGACTGTATGAGGTGTTAATTCCTGCCTTTCTCTCCAGCCTTGTTAAAAAGTACCGTGTTGGGCATCTATTTTCTTGACCACCCAAGATAGTGGGAATTAATATCTTAATTAGCACCAAAGTCCCTGAACGTGCGATGCCAGGCTGCTAGAAAGTCACACAAGGACTCCAACAACATGAGCTCAGGCAGATATCTACAAAGACGCACTCCCGGGAGAAATCAAGGCAGGTGGGAATCCGCTAGTTCCACCACAGAGAGAAAACTAGGGGCATCTCGCTGGCCTCAGCTCCCTGCCCGGAAGGGATACAGTGGGTCACAGGGAAGACCGTGTCCCCTGTGTGGCAGGTGTTGGCGCTGTCGAAGGGCTGTGTGGCCCCAATGTGGTAGGGTGGCCACCCTCAGGACTTGGTTCCTTGTCATCAACCAAGACATTCTGCCAACTTGTTGCTCCTTCAAGAACTGCCAATGGCTTATTTAACACAAAGGAAGCCGCTTTTGGAAACTGTGAGTTCCTTGGTGCCCTCAGGCAGGAAGGGCTAAGGGTCTGGCTGGCCAAGCATTTGAGTGGTCACTCAAGCACCACTGATGTAAAAAGCTTCACCAGAAACGTAGTCAGGGGGTGCCCTGGGCCTCTGGGCCCAGCTCAGACACTAGGATTTCTAAAACACTCTTTGCCTGGGACTTTCTGGAAGCACCAAACCAGACAACATCACAGTGTGTCATGAAATCAGTTGGCTGGATTAGTGAAGATCACCTTTCTTAAAGAATACAACAGAAAATAGAGCGTATTGCATGTAATAAGGGGGTACCATCTTACAACACCTGTCTTGTATGTTCAGATATTTATACATTATATGATATATATATATATGTATCATGTCTACATTATATATACAGACCCATGGGTATACTGTTTGGCCAACTGTATTTTTCAAATGTGATCACAGGACTTCTGGTCTCACATAGTCTCTCAGAACCTTGCCACTTCCTGATGAACAGTTAGTCCATAGCCCTGCCCTTGAATTTAGGTGGGTCTTTGCAAGTGCGGCAATGAAAGCAAAACTGCAGAAAGACACCATGGGACCTCCAAGGATCAGTGCTAGAAGGTGACTTGGCTTCTGGAGGACTCACGCTCTCCCCCGGGGATGCTCTCTTACAGAACCCAGCCACCCTGCTGCGGGAAGACTGAGCCGCGCTCCACTGTTTCTGCCAGGAGTCCCAGCTGAGGTCCCAGCAAAGAGCCAGTGTCAACTACTGGACAGATGAGTGAGGGAGCCTTCTGGTGACTTCAGCCTCCTGCCCTCATTAGAGCCGTCCAGATGATGCGTGATGAGCAGCGGTGAGCTCTTCCAACCAACCCTGCCCAGATGACAGACTTAAGAGCTCAAAATATGACTGGTATTGTTCCAGGCCACTAAGTGTTGGGACAGCCCATCATGCAGCAGCAGAGAAGCAGAAACCAGTGGGCTGCAATGCAACATGGAAGCTCTCTCTTCACTGTGGGTCATGTTCAAGAAGTCTGGGAAACAATGAACTAGACCGTCTGTGCGGGCAAAACTCAAATGCATACACTTATTTTTCTTAATCACTTACTCACTCTGTAAATGTTCGCTGCACCTGGTACTACGCTGGGCATATTATGAACTATGAGTTCAGTTTCCACAGCACCCCCAAGGGAGCCTACCTCGAAACTCAAAGCTTGGGGTAACGATTGATGGCTGCCGCCCGGGCTTCCAACGGCCCGTTTCATGGAAAAAGTAACCCTCTCCGCCCTTGACCTTCGTGAACGCGGACATGAAGGTCATGTTTCCTTAGCAGGATCTTCGCTCTACTCTCTCGAGGGGCTTCTCACTCGTCAGCGACTCAGCCCCAGCCTGTCCCTCTGCACACCAGGGGGGCTTCCGAACCCACCCCGAGCGGCCAGATGTCAAACAAGACACTACAGGTTCAACCGCATGTATCAGTGAAGGGACAGGAGGCAGCCAGGGCCACACAACCAGCGACTGAGCAGACCTCGTCCTCGCTAAGGGATGTTCCAAGGAGAGAAGACTCTTAGGAAGACAACAGAGGAGGGAGACACGGTGCGACTCCTGTCTCTGGTCAACTCTGACACTTCTGCCGCAGGGAAGCTTCAGGGAAGCGTCCCCACCCCGGTCCCTCCACCTTGGTCTGGGCCAGCACAGGCCACTGCAGTGAGATATCATGGTCCAGGAGGCGCAAACAACGGGCATTGCTCACAGTTCTGGAGGCTGGGGTCTGAGAACAGCGAAGGGAGTCCCTGAGGGGGAGCCTCCTCCTGATTTGCAGACGGCCACCTGCTCCCCTATCCTCACACGGAGGAGAGAGATCATCTCTCTAGGGGCTCCTCTCCAGAAAGGCACTAATCCCATCATGGCGGCTTCACCACCCTCAGGACTGCACCTAAACCGAATCATTTCCCTCAAGCCCCAATGCCAGATCCCATCACAATGGGGGGGGGAGGGGGTGGTTAGGGCATCAAGGTAAGAATGGGGGGGACATAACATTCAGTCCGTGTCAGGACACCCGTCCACGTGGTCGTCTGTTCCTGTGGTTCCACACACGTCAACGACCCATGTGTGCATCCCCAGCCATAGGGGCTGTTCCGGGAGTGGGCAGCACATAGGACCGTGAGACCTCTACCTCCTGCATAGCTCTCCATCTCACACCCTGATGGTGCAGCCTCTCAGCCTGGTCCTGACAGAAGGCAGAAGACCTTGATGAACAAAGCAGCCATCTGCCCCCAACCCACTTCCTCTCAGCATCTCTGGTCATAAAACACTTCCTGTCAAGTGTCCCTGGTCATATGAGCAAGTGAATTAGAAATGTTTACCCTTTGCTCACCTAGCCCTGGTCTATGTCATCAGTGTGGGACAACGTCCTGGCCTGCTTCTAATGGGGGTTTTCAACAGCAGCGGCATGAGGGACACTTTGTGTGGGATCATTGTCTGTGGGTGGCATGACTGTCCCATGCCCTATAGGGTATCACAGCAGCATCTCCGGCTTCTACTCACTAGAAGCAAGTAACACGTCACCAGCTGGGACAACCACATCTATCTCCACACATGGCCAAATGTTCCTGGGGGGCGAAGTCTCCTCCAGCTGAAGACCACTGGCTTGACCCACAGGGGGGCTTCCAGTGGTGGGGGTAGGGGAAGCCCATAGGGGTTTTCCACAGGTTATCCACTCTTTCTGTCCCCTTCCACCCACCTCACGTCACATTTTCTCTCTTCGGTGAGTTTCCACTGCCCGTACCCATGCTGCCCGTGGCTTTTCCTCCCACGCTGCTGCCACAAGGGTCGGCAAGCCCCTCCATCAGGGCTCTATGGGTTCTTTCGTCTGCACAGCATCGCCTGTTCCAGAGCCTAACGATGTCATCTGTAGGCCATTTGTTCAGAAAAACATTTTCAGAACCTTCTGGAACAGCCTCTCCAAGTTCTTAAATACAAGAGAAAGCGAGGAGACACCTGGGAGGGACCAGGTCCTGGCAGAGCCCGGAAGTCCTGGACATGGCGCAGGGTATCACAGAAACACAGAAGTCCAGTGCCCAACCTTGGGCTCAGGCATGAGGGAGACACAGAAGGAGGTAACATCCCACCCCGCCCCCCACCAGAAGCAATGTCTGAGCCACATCTTAAAAGCCCAGGAGGAATCAGCTAGGCAGATGGAGTGAGGAAGGCATTCCCTGAAGACAGGATGGAGGGAAGCACAGTAGGTTCTCAGAAGAGCAGGCTGAAGGCCAATGTATGGCAGAAGCATTGGAAAGAAGCAGCAAGACAAATGTGGTTGGGGACCCAGAAGCTTCCAGAATCTGCCAAGTGCTCAGCCAGCATCTGATGCACTTCAACAGGCCACCTGTGCCCACGAAGGTCACCATGCAAACTCACACATCCTAAGAGGCACGTCCCCAGCTCTGCACCCCTGGGGCTACCTCAGAGCTGCTCCTTTCTAGAGCTTTCTCCCTGGAGCACATCCAAGCAGAGGCTGTCCTGCACTCGCGACCCCCACCCCACCCCCGCTACTTCTTCTAAGAGGTTGGGGGCCTAAAATCTCAGGCATAATGGTGATCTCTATTTACCTACCTGGGAAAGGGGTGCTAAGAAAGAAAAATTGAGCAACTAAACTCAAACACAGGAACAGAGAACTCTAGAAGAAGGCGTTCTGGAGTTATAAAATGAGGATTACAGAAGGAGTGCCCTCTATCCTCTGCTCCCTGATCAGCAGGGAGTCTGCTTATCCCTCTGAACCTCCCCCTTTCATTCTCTCTCTCTCTCTCTCAAATAAATAAATAAATGTTTTTTAAAAAAATAAATAAAAAATAAAAATAATCTAAATGGGATCATGCTGTAACGTCTATTTCACACCCTTAATTTTTCACCTAATATCCTGGAGATCTTTCCATATCCACAGATACTTACCTAAATCATGGCACTATGGGTTGCAAATTACACTGTGTTCCTAGAGTACAATACACACGATCCATTTCCCTCCACGTATACACTTAGGATGCTTCCAGTTACTCAATATTATAACTAATGCTGTAATAAGTGTTTGTGCTAAAACAGCTAAATGAATCCCCAGAGGTAGAACTGCAGGGGTGAAGGGTAGGCGTGATTTTAACTTCACTCTTGCTGCACTCCTTGGCCCACGGTCACTGTGTGGCTTTCTTTTCTCCATCTATACATCTGGAAACTATTGATGGGCTCTCCGTTCACTCCCGTAAAAGGTTTGGCAAGCCTGAGAAAGACAAAGTGGGGTCATTTAAGGTTACGTTTGGTAAAAGGCACCGTGTTTGTGCAAAATCCCAACAGAACTGTTGTCTGGGGCCAGACACGAGGCTGGGCTGCGGGCGGGTCCAACAAGCACCCACCTCAGTGGCCCTGGATGCCTGGAGGCCAAGGAACAGGTCCGTCCATGTCCAGGATGGCCTTTTGCTTTCCTCCTAAAATCAGTTTCAAAGAAAAAAAAGGTGCTCTCCTGAGTGAGGTAGAGGAAAGGGAAGCCCAACCCAAAGGCACTGGGTGTTAATGAGGGCAGTGATAAAAAGTAAGAAGAGTTCCAGCCTCTATGGCTGGAGGGGAAAACCCCAAGAAGATGCAAGGAGGTTGGATTTCTGTTGCTTTTTCCCTTGTCCTTGCTCCATTTCTGAGTTCCCACAGTGATATGCCAAGCCTCACCCAAGATTTATCTTTGAAAATGTCCTTCCTCTAACCATGGCAAATGTGGGAAGATGGAAAGGGCCTCTCTCGCCTCTACAAGCCGTATTCATTCATTCATTCATTCATTCATTCATTCATCCATCCATCCACCCATCCATTCATTCATTCAGAGAGAGTGGGAGCACAGGCACAGGGAGAGGGGGAGGGAGAATCTCAAGCAGGCTCCCTGTGGAGCATAGAGCCCAACACAGGTTCAATCCCAGGACCCTGAGATCATGACCTGAGCTGAAATCAAGAGTCGGATGTTCAGCTAAATGAGCCACCCAGGCGCCCCTCTACAGCCACTTGTAGCTCTTTTCCCACCCGCCCTCGAACGCAGTGTCGACCAATAGATCCTTCTGCGGCGATGACATCGTGCTCTCTGCACTGTCCCCATGGGAGCCGCTGGCCACATGGGCCCCACTGAGCACCTGCAAAGAACTGAATTGTCATTTTCTTTTAATTAACTTAAATGGAAATCGTCCCACGTGGCTGGTGACTGCTGTCTCGAGAAGAGCTGCTGTCATGGCTTTTAAAGTGCAGACACCCTTTGAGCCCAAATCTCTCTTGATTGACTCACTGAACACGACAAGCTCTCCAGCTATCACGTAATAGAGGGATGTACAGAAGTGAATACATCGCGGGCCAAAACATTGACCGTGACCTCTAGCAGTCCCTGCTTCTGTCTGGACAGGGTCGCATCACTGGTACACCTGAGCCTGGGAGGGGAAAGATGCTCCCCTCCTCCTTCATTCAGCAAACACCTATGACATCCGTGCTGGGCTGGGCTCTGGGGTGGCAGAGGCATAAGATGCTGGGGGAGAGCACGGGAGGGAGAGGAGGAGGAAGATGTATACATGTGCAGAGACAACTCAAACCACACAAACCACGTGCTGGGCATCCTGGCCGTCCTTTCCCATGGGTCGTTTCACTGATTTAGCTTCACAGAGAAGACCAGTGCCAAGTGACGAAGTGACATGATAACAGGGGTAGTCGTGTTGTGCAGAGAACTCTGGGAGCCTCAAAGGCCATGTGACGAACTCAGCCTCTACCTCTGTTCCAAAGTGTGATTTTGCCGGTCTACACCAACAAGCCCCTCGCCGGGACCCACGCCCACACGTGCCCAGCCTATTAAAACCTAGACCAAAGCAACTGCACAGCACATTTATGGAAGAAGGGGCAGAAAAGAAAGCTATTTCGATGTAGAAGGCAAGAGCAATGAAAATGCTGAGGAACCAAGGATGCAAATTACCTTCTTTATAAAGAAACCTACTCGCGGGGCACCTGGGTGGCTCAGTGGGTTACGCTTCTGCCTTGGGCTCAGGTCATGGTCTCAGGGTCCTGGGATGGAGCCCCGCATTGACCTCTCTGCTCAGCAGGAGCCTGCTTCCTCCTCTCTCTGCCTGCCTCTCTCTGCCTACCTGCGATCTCTCTCCTTCAAATAAATAAATAAAATCTTCAAAAGAAAAGAAAACTACTTGCAATCATACAGACTCTTAATGTATCTTCGAACTTAAGACCCCTTCCCAAGACTGAGAAAACACAGTGCCGTCTATGGATATAAAATCATACCTTCCCAAAAACAAATGGAAAAGGTTTTAGTTTTAAGACACAAAGGACTTGGGATGCCTGGGTGGCTCAGTCAGTTCAGCGGCTGACTCTTGGTTTCGGCTCAGGTCATGATCTCAGGGTCGTGAGATCGAGCCCCGGGTCCAGCTCTGCGCTCAGTGGGGGGTCTGCTTGGGGCTCTCTTCCTTCTGGGCCTCCCCCAACTAGCACACACTTCCTCACGCGCACACACACACACACACTCTCTCTCTCTCAGACAAATAAATCTTAAGGAAATGCAAATGACTTGTCTCAACTAGTAATACATTAATATTAATTCTCTAACATTTTTTATAACATTTTACAGAGATTATATATAGCATTCGTCTATTAATCTACGTTACGGAACATATATATGATTTATGTTATTTCCCATCTTTACCACCCGCCGCCCAGCCACATGGACACCACTGCTCCCATTTGACAAATGAAGAAACTGAGGCTCAGGGGCCAGGTATTGACCTGGGCCCCTAACCCGACCTCCTGAGGTCTGAAGTTCATGCACTTGGGCTGTCCCTGGCCTCAGTGCTGTGCTCTGACTTCTATTTCACTCCAGCCACACGCAGCCCAGCACAGCGGTGGACATCCGGCCCCAAGCAGGTGTCCGTTAGACACCCCCGAACCAGCAAATCAGTGTCTGAGCAGGTGCTAAGGTGGGAGTCCCAGCTGGCCACGTCCTGAGAGCAGAATCGTTAGCCCAGACACAAGGTATTCGTTTTTTATCAGATATTTAAGGTGGCGACACAGACACCCATTAATACACTGCAAGTGGGTATGATTTTAGATCAGGGGACGAGCTTAGAAATCACAGACAAGGAGGCCAATGTGATTTGAGATCTACTGCCCAAACCTGACTCGAGTTTGGGTTTCTGGTCACACACTGAAACAGGCTGGAGTTGTGAGCAGCTCCCGTAACGTCGGGGCGAGAGGGCGGGCGGGTCAGAGAAGAAACAGTTGGAAATAAAAGACGGTGGGTCGCTGGGATGTGAGGGGGATTGGGTGCACCCACAGATCTGAAAAAGTCAGACGATGGTGGCACCCAGCCCCGAACAGGCCCGACCCAGAAGGGGCTCTGAGGCCCAGCCCTCCTTGACAGCTGCTGGGTTGGAGGCTCTCAGTCTGTCTGTCTGTCTCAACGGCATAAGCTATTACCCAGAGCCTTCTTTCACGGACATGAACAACATCACAGTTCTGCATTTCAGGCATTTTCTCTGCAGGCACGGAAGCTAAACTCGTGAGGGAGGGTGTTCTTTATTGAGCCCTTGCTATGCACCAGGCCCTTGGACCAAGCACCTGGCACGTATCACCTCTTTTTATATTCATGGGACCATCTACATTAGAGAGTATCATCCCCACGTGACAGAAAAGGGAACCCAGGTGCTGAACTAATAAATGTCTCCGCGGTCTGTCTTGAGCTGTTGTTCTCAACATGGTTATCCGCGCTACAGAGGGAGAGGAAGGATCCTTTACAAAATACCAGGGCCTGCCCTCCTCCCCCAGAGATTCTCATCATTCTGGCTCTAGGGTGTAGCCTGGGCGTCCAGAGCCTGGATGATTCTAAGGTTCAGTCAAGGCAGGACATCACCGCACTAAGGCGAGTCAATGGAGAAGGTAGGATTTGGACCCAGGTCTGACTGATTCCAGAGCCTGTGATAGAAACTGCTCATCTCAACGGCCCTCCGTGCTGGAATTGGGAGCATTAGGAGCTGCCAATCACTAGAAATTGTTACAGGAACGCCTAGCTAGAATAGTTCTTCAGACCCCAGGCTGCCCGGGTGCCCCTGAGGTTCCAGGTCTTTCGACCTAAGGGTTAATGTGAGTTCTCTGTGAACTGTGCCCAGACGGACTATCATCAATCCGTTTTCAGACGACTGCTCTCGGGCCCTGCCCCTGGGCAGCACCTCTCATTTCTAGAAAAGCAAGAGCGCAGCCGTCCTTCCCATTCCAGGACTGGCTTGGTCTCCTGGCAGCAATTTTGCTAACAAACGTTTTCAGAAATCAAAACCAGATATGTTTCCTATTAAATCAGAGAACTGCTTTCAACGTAAACAGTACTCGGGGCGTGATCCAAACATCCGCAGCCCATTTTGAGAAGTGCAGAGCCCTTTAATACTCGAAAAGAAGTGCTTTTGTCGCTGTCTTTCCAGACTTCGGCTTTGCCACAACGTCCCTGGAGCACACCTGTCCTGCTCTCCATCCCTCCTCCACTCTCTCCTCTTCCCTACTGTTCCCCCCTGAGGGGGGAGACAGAGCCACTACAATCATCTGGGTATTCAGACCCATGGGGACAAAAAGGATAGGGTTTGGCACAATTATTTCGTCCGCTAATCCAAGAGTAATCAGAGAACTGCAAAGAAATTCCACCACTCACATCTGCTGAGGCTAATAAGCATTTAACATTAAGTTCGGCTTCCCTGGCCCTCTCTACTAGCAAGGACAGAGCTGTGCTGAGACGCAGCCTTGACACCAAAGAGTAAGATGGAGGGCAAATGTGTTCGACGTAGGCTCATTGGGCAGGGGCTGGAAAGGGGTGCCTCTGTACCCCAGAGCCAACACTCCCCATCCATGTTCAAATGCCTTGACCTTGTTCATGGAGAAGCAGACAAGTCCACGGTGTCATGGAAACCACCAGACTTATCTCATCCACCATTTCTGTTTCTAACTAGCTGTGACCTCAGGCAAGCGTCCTAAAACCACTCGGGGTCCAAGTTTCTTTCTGAAAGGAGAAAATATTTGAACGGAGGCTTCTCTTCAATTTCATACTCTGGGCAAAGAATTTCTTAATCTTCTCAGCTTCACCGTTAAAATCAAGCTCCTCTAATTTGTAAGTGAGGCCCCTTCAGTGTAACTTGATTCTTAACAAACACCAGCACTCCCTTAACTGCACATTTGTGGTCAGGAACGGGGTAACAGACCAGCTCAGGCCCACGGTAGAGGGTTTTGGCAAAGAAACAGAGTTCAGCCTCTGGCAGAAGGAGATGTGGAAGAAGAGGGAGGAAAAAGTCCTTAGCTTTCAGGTAAAGGTGAGGGCTGGCAGGCTTTGAAGCCCGAAGCCCGCACATGCTTCCTACTCCTGTCTCCGGTAAAGGGCCAGGTTTCCTGATGCTCGCTAAGCACCCTGTCTCATATTTGTATGTGAGTATTCAGGGCCTAACGTGCATCTCAACGAAATCTAGACGCTGCCATGGCCATAATCTATTTAATGACAGTAATAATGTTTGCACTTGTTCTCAGCCCTTAATCTAAGGAAACCAAGATCCAACCCCACCTTTTCCTGTATGGAGATGGCCAGATAGTTCCCTTTAGGAAAACAAACTCTCCGTTTAACATTTTCCAGGGCCAGAGGCAAACAGATCTTGCCCTTTGGCCATGCCTGGCTTCTTCCCTCTCCAAGCCACAGTTCTGACACGGAGAGAAGATTCCTGCCACCCCAGAGGGAGTGAAAGTCAGCTGAGTCTCCCGTCACCGTTCCTGCTGACAAGCTTGCATTCCAAGGTACTAGATTCTCCCTTACTCCTGCAGCATCTAGAGACACACTCCGTAAGGGGACATCCTAATGACGTAGCTTAGAGCATGCACAGGTGTACTCAAATTCAAGTTTCATTTTTAAGAAGCCAGTAGCTTGTCCTGCTGGGCTGCACGGTATGTACTTCCAACCCCTCACCGTCCTAAGCCTCTGTGGCTGGACACCATAGTGCGGGTCTGATCTCTTAACAGAGCATCGTGTCAAGGAACCAGCCAGGCACGGCAGCCTTGATGAGAAGAAATGTACACAGTAGTAGACGGAAGGTGGGCGAGTGTCCGTCTGTTCAAGTGCAAAAGGGGGACGGTGATGCTTGCAGGGACCAGAAAGGACTAGCAAAGGGAGAGGGAGTTTGGACCTTCCACCTTGCCCTCGTTGCTAACAAAAAGAGCACCACCATCCTAACGAGGCTAGAAACTAAAGGTTAACAAAGTCGCAGCTCCGGGGACTGTAACAGAAGAGCGGACAGGCTTTGAAACAGTCACACCATTAAATGCAATTTATTTGAAATCGCCTTGAAACTCCCCAGCACGAGGCTATTCACCTGTGACTTCCAAAATCCAATCCTAAGAACCAGCGCTCCTGGGCTGACCCCAGAGAATGGCGCCAAAGCATCAAAATAGAGACCCGTATTTGTTAGAACCACAGGGGGCCAAGAGCAAGGTGATTAGTTTGACCACAGGAGGGCCCTGACCTCTCAGCTGGAGGTTCCAGCCGAAGGGAGGTCCGTCCTTCCGGAAAGGCCACTCAGCCAGGGAAGAGCTTGCATGTGCAGCCCCAGGAGGGGAAGGCTGAGCCCAGAGAGGTTGGGGGCCTGCCAGGTCCCAACAGGCCTGCTGCAGCCACCTGCTAATCCCAGAGTGACATTCTCAAGCAGTGTCAGCAGACACGTCCCCGAGATGGGCGGTGAATCACACGTATGGGCCGCATCTCCTCTTCCAAACACACATAGGCAGATGGCAGCCAGTTACGGCGTGGGGGCGGGGGCTGCAAGGAGAAAGGCATCCTAAGAAAGGAGGTCACCACGGTCCCACAAGTCCATCCTACTGACAGTGAAGACAGCTTTTATGAAGCTGGAAGCATGCCTGTGGGTCCCCCCCCTCTCTTTCCACCAGCCCGCAGCCACGTGTCCCTTGGCCTCACCAGACCCTTCTCGGCCCACCTGGACCTACAGCTGAAGTGACTTCCTGAATTCTAGACCCATCCGTTACAGGTGTCAAAGTTTATTGGCAAAAATTTCCTAATCTGAAGGGGAATGTTTAAGAGATGTTCGGGGGGAGCCTAGGTGCCCTCCTAGATGTTAAACAGATCACTATTTGACCATCATCACAAAAGAGCAAAGATTTAAGCTGGAAGGTGGACCCCAGACTCGGGAACTCAAACAGCGGAGAGGGAGGGGTGGGTCACAGCCCTGGGAGCTGGAAGCTCCACGCACGTCACCGGCAGCAGCTCGATGCCTTGTCTCCACGCGCCCAAGGATACAGAAAACCGTGCTTCAGCCATGTTCAACTAGAGTCCGTGTCTCAGGCCACGAAATCGCCATGAAATGTGCAGATGCTCAGAAGGGCCTCCAAGGGTCACCACGCCCTTCCTAAGACGCTCTCTTCTTAATGTTCTCGCTCCAGAGACAGCCCAAGCCTCTCTAAAGCAGGGGCTAATTTTCAACGCTGGAGCAGGAAGAGAGTGATCTTCTGCTCTTGGAGAGCAGGCACTCAAGTGACGCAGGCTGGTTGCAAGCAGAAAAGACAGCTGCACATAGCTTCAAATCCTAGGATTTGGGTTCTTGTGATCCATCAAAGATCTGACAGCCAAACGCAAGAGCTCAAACTCTTCACTACTTAGAGACGCACCGTTCTTGCTACTAAGGGTGCAGGACTCTACCTCCCCAGGACAGAACTTGTTTCCAAACACCAGGACAGAACTGGTTTCCAAACACAAGGCTTTCCTAAAGCATCCAGGAAAACGTACGTGGTTTCTTATGAAAGTTCATGGAAACAGACTAAAAATGTTAAGGTTAGGACCTTCCTTGCATTTCTTCCCAAATGACTTTCTTCCATCAGTCATTTTTCTCCCCCTAACTTGCATAAGACGACCTGGCTTTCCTACTTGATTCTGGGGAATCTATAACCTCCTCTGATGAAGAATCCTGAAGCCTGTCTCCAGACTTGCCCAGACGAGAAGCCACACCGGCCAAACCGTTTCAGAAAATTCCCTCCATTTTCTGAAACATCAGGCTGAGCCCAGAGTTCCTTGCTGATTTTTTACACAAGGGATCTGGTCTCTCTGCAGAGGGTACCACATCTGGATTCTACATGGGGCTGGTGAGAACCTTAGCGCTCGGGACGCCCTCCTCAGTCCACCGAAGCTTCTCTTTGAACAGGCAGCAGAATCCTGAACGTCTCTGCCGTGAATCAGCAGTGGGAGACCGCACAGGGCTCTGGGGTTTATCTTTACTTGCTCTGGGGCACTTCAAAGTCCAGGAGTGCCCAGAGTCCCCAAGCCCACGCCCAGGCATGGGAGGAGGACTCCCAGGACTCGGGGTACAGTCAGCCATACCCACGGCTACAATCGATCATAGCCAAAGAACAGGAAGCCAGACGAGCAAAGGGAAAAGACTCCCAGGGCAAAGTCTAGGGGAACCAGGCACAAGTTGTCAAGACTCCTTTCCCGGTGGAGTCGCACAGGGATATGCTGAATTCCTCCAGCAGCCACCAGTGACCGCAGGTGTGAAATGCCGTTCCCCAGGGAAGCCCAGGAGAGACTTTATGCTTAGGGTCCATACCGGAGGGCTGGTCAGCCACCTTTTGCCCGGAATTTCTACCCAAATTCCAGGCTTCCAGAAGGAAAGCAAGTGTTTGCTATCAACCATACTGTTTGGACTAACAGTTCGGGCACAGGGAACCATGCTTATCACTTAGGGAAAGTTTTATATCAGTGTAGGGAACTATTTACAGTCAAGCTCCCAGACGTCAGCCAAGGGTCAACCTCGTGAGCCAGTCTTTCTCAGGCTAACAGTCTTGGGTCTGCGCAACAAGTAAACCAAGACTCGGGCCAAGGTATGTGAATCCCAGACCGTAGCTGCCTTGCCTGGGATGCTGCTCGGTAAGGTGACCTGACACGCCTTGGTCTTAAGAGAGGCTCCCACTTACGGCTGGCTGGTTTGATAGAGAGGCCATCCTTTTCATCAGCTGTGAACGCTCACTCTTTATACACCCTTGACAACTCCTGCTAGAGACCCTAACGGACATCACAGAAATTTCTCAGAACCAAAAGACCCCTGAAAGAACATCTGGTCCATTCCCTCCAGGATACAGAGGAGGAAAGAGACCCAGAGGGAGGTTAAGTGATTTCTCTGGAATAAATCCAGACTTGAAAGCCCCTTTTCTTCTGCCAGATTCTCCTGGTCCCTGACACCAACCTGGCCCTAATCCATGGCCCTCAGCCATGGCCTCCGGACCGGAGAGGAGGGAAGAGACGAGAAACATGGAGTTCTGAGCCTAGGGAGCAGGCTGGCTCTGCAACTGGACCAGGAGGAGGTCAGGGAAGAGTGGCCAGCAGCTCAGTCATGGAGAGGTCATGGAGTATGCAGGGTCAAGTCCAGTGTAACTTTATAAATACTGGGTCACCAGGAAAGCCCTCCAAGTAGCTGTTAAAACAGTACTGGGATTGTGACCCCAGGGGCCCACCAATGTGAAGCCAGGAGCTTGGGGGGCAGGGTCAGCCAAAGGCCAAGCAGCTTGCCACGGCCCCAAGCGAATGGGTTGCACCATCACCCCAGGATAGCAGGAATGCCAGTCTGCAAAGGGAACAAAAGGCAACAGACCCAAGCAGTAAGAACCAAGGTCGAGGTAATGTTCACTCCAAAGAGGTACCAGATACTAGGCTGAGGTCAGCAAGACCAGGGATGCGGATCCAATCCACCACTGGAGAAAGGGCTCCTGCATGCTGTGTTTTCTGGAACCAGACCTCCAGTCCACACCAATTCTTCATTCCCCCAGGCAGAAGGGAGGTAGACACAGCATGTGGATTAAGTTGAAGAGATTCTAGATGAGTCTAGCTACTCTCCTCAATTGAGGAGTTACAGAGCCAGGTTTGGGCAGTTGTGGCTGTTTTCTAACATGGGGACTGGGAGACAAAAGGTCAAGGTCAGTGGTCCAACAAAGAGGCCCAGATTTCCTGCACCCCTGCTCCTAACCCCTCCTGAGGCTGAGCCCCAGCTCTGTCTGCAGCTCTAGGAGATACCTGGACCCAAATCATCCCTCAACCACCCACCCCAGCCCCCTTTCTGTCTATTCCTGGGGCTAGTTTCTAGGACCTCTGAGCAAAATGGACCCAAAACATACCAGTGGGACTGGCTGCCCCAAGCTTGCAGAGTTAGCTGGTCCGCCCTTTAGGACAAAGAAAGCCTGTGGGAATGTTCCCGATTAAAGGACCCTAAAGAGACAAGGGCTGGGGTGCCTGGGTGGCTCAGTGGGTTAAGCCTCTGCCTTCGGCTCAGGTCATGATCTCAGGGTCCTGGGATCAAGCCCCACATCGGGCTCTCTGCTCAGCGGGGAGCCTGCTTCCTCCTCTCTCTGCCTGCCTCTCTGCCTACTTGTGATCTCTTTGTCGAATAAATAAAATCTTAAAAAAAAAAAAAAAAAAAAGAGAGAGACAAGGGCTAAGGATGGTGGGGGCCAAGAGGGAAGAGGCCAGGTAAGAGGTCTACCTGCACTCAGCACTTTTCCCGCGCTGACCCTCCAGCTCAGAATCACACAGTGATTCAGCTGGGGGCCCTGGACCAAGAAAGCTGATTCTGAAAACCAATGCAAATCCCTTCAAAGCTTTTTTTTTTTTTTAATTTATTTATTTGACAGACAGAAATCACAAGTAGGCAGAGAGGCAGGCAGAGAGAGAGGAGGAAGCAGGGTCCCTGCTAAGCAGAGCCCGATGCGGGGTTCGATCCCAGGACCCTGAGATCATGACCTGAGCCGAAGGCAGCGGCTTTAACCCACTGAGCCACCCAGGCGCCCCCGCTTCAAAGCTTTGAAACTGCTCAGCTCCTCTGGACCTCAGTGTTCCTTGTCGGTAAAATATCTAATTGCACAGGCCCACCACCCCTTTTCCAAACTCTCTGGGGCCGGATGCAAATCAGGACTCCCAGGTTTCAGAAAGATAATACAGTGCATTTACTAGATGCTACACATCACCCCCAGCATTTTTCTCTGCTGAGAAATGTGTTGAGCATTCACATGATGTGCGGGAGAAAAACAAACCACAAACTGTCTCCCATCAGCCCAGCTTAGCTTCTGTGATCAAATGAGTTTACACAAGACCCAAGGAAAAAAATTCAATTTTCACACTTGGGTTTGTGTGTTTGGGCTTTTTGGTTTTATTTGTGTTCTGTTTTGCTTTTGGTTTTGGTGCATTCACAATTAAGGCTTACGGATCGTGGTCCTGTGTCTACATTGCCTGATTATTCTGAGGACGACACAGGTTAACCCAGGGGCAGCACTTGGCACAATGCCTGCTACCATTTATGATTACATCGATGTACATCGATGTACGTGTCTCTCACTCGGGCTGCAAGCTCCTTCAAAACCTGCAGATATAATCTTAGTTGTTTTTAAATTCACCTTAGCACCTAGGGAAGTGTCCTGCACACTGAGAGGCTTGAATAAATGTTTGCTAAATGCATACATCTAGTTTCAAAGGTAAATTTTTCTTGCCATTCCAAACTCAAGGGATCCTTGCAGATTCCCTGGAGAGGACAATTACGGGATCATGGGAGGATGCACCCATGTAGAAATCCAGGTGACAACACCCTGATTCCTTTCAGTGCGTCACTGCGAAGGATCCTTAACATAGTATGTCCTCAGATCTTTTTTTTTTTTTAAGATTTTATTTATTTATTTGACAGAGAGAGATCACAAGTAGGCAGAGAGGCAGGCAGAGAGGGAGAGGAGGAAGCAGGCTCCCTGCTGAGTAGAGAGCCTGATGCGGGACTCGATTCCAGAACCCTGGGATCATGACCTGAGCCGAAGCCAGCGGCTTTAACCCGCTGAGCCACCCAGGCGCCCCCCTCAGATCATTTTTTGTTTAAAGATTTTATTTATTTATTTGACAGGCAGAGATCACAAGTAGGCAGACAGGCAGGCAGAGAGAGAGAGGAGAAAGCAGGCTCCCCACCAAGCAGAGAGCCCGATGCGGGATCCCAGGACCCGGAGAACATGACCTGAGCTGAAGGCAGAGGCTTAACCCACTGAGACACCCAGGTGCCCTATTTCCTCAGATCTTAAAACACAAGTCAAATGGTGGAGCAGTGAGCAGCTTCCGTTTACTGAGAGCTACGATATGCCAAGTGTTTAAAGAACTTCATATGCATTAACTCTTTTGATCCCTCCAACATTTTTTTTTTTTAATTTGCCCATTTTACTGATATGGAAACGAGGCTGGTAACTTGCCTAAAAGATACACAGCTAGTAAGCGGCAGCTTCCAACCAGGCCATCAAACCCCACAACCTGTGCTCCCAGGACCCCCCACATAAGGTGAATACAAAAACCCTTTTGCCCAAATCTTCTGGGTTGAATTGCATTTCCCCCTCACCACCAGCCCTCCACAAAAGATGAAGTCCTGGCCCGCAGTCCTGGTGAATGTGACTTTATTTAGCAATGACATTTGCAGAGGATCAAGTTAAAATGGGGGAACTGGTGTCCTTATAAAGGGGGGAGATTGAGACACGGAGGGGACACACACACACATGAGGCGGAGACAGAGAGATGCTTCTACAAGCCAAGGAATGACAAAGCCCCCAGCAGCTCTGGGAGAGGCCTGGAAGGGACTGTCCCAACCCCTGGATTTCAGCCTTCTGGACTCCAGAACTCTAAGGAATTAATTTCTGTTGTTGAAGCCAGGCCACTGGAAATATTTTGTGAGGGCAAGCATCCGGCCAATACAAGAGATCTGCTGGAACCGGCAAAGCCAAGGTGTCCTGGCAGATGGTTTTGCAAAGGAGCAGACAGAGCACAGTAGTAACACACGCTTCCCGGAGCGACAGGCAAGTGACCCAGGGCCCCAAGGAGTGTTCTGTTCACTGGCGCATTGCCAAACCCTGCTTCCTGGCCTTTTGGGGACTACGGCTTTTAAAGCCAATCAAAAAGAAACCAAGAGAAGACACATTTCCATGCCGCCCCCGAGGTCCTTAGAATGAGCAACGCACAAGTCCCTAGAGCACGTGTGCTCTCACACATCACCCAGAAAGCAGAAACCTCCCTCCTCTCCGCGGCCTGCACGCACTGCTGGCATTCTCTACGGACCAGGAGCCGCTCATGACTCAGAAACAAGTGCTGATGGCCGGGGACTGAAGCCAGCTCTTCCTACCCCTTCCGTGGGCTGCATGTGGGAGACAGGAGCAGCCCCACGTGGGATGCCAGAGTAGGAGTCGGGGAGGTACGGGTGCGTGGCAAGGGTTGAGGGGGCGGACTTCAGACCCCAGGACCTTGGCTTCACCCTTTGGCTGTCACTCACAGAGAACCTCTGGCCGCCCCAACATGAAAAACCTCAAAGAGATTATAAATGCCTCAAGAGGAGATTTTATACCATCTGATGATGTGGCTCCCGCTGGAGTTTAGGGTTTAGTCATCTGAAGCCGTCTGATCTAAATCTCTCTGCTCGTGTGCCTGTCACATGGAGGCTCTGTGCACACACCCCGCCACCCCCAGGCTCCTGTACCCATGGGCGCCTAAGCAGAAAGCACGCGCTGGGCAGCCAGCAGGTACACCCCGAGAGGTGCACGCTGGGTCAGGTTTCTGACCCTATCTGGACTGAGTTTTACACTCAGGGTTACTGCTTTCAGAAGTCCCTATCACGCAATCACCTTGGTAATTCCAGACACCCAGCAGGGGTTTTGTTTCCCGAGAAGGAAGCCAAGCCCTGGCTCAATGCACAGAATGGTTTCAGACAGGGAGGGAACGGCCCTCTTGTCTCTGGGTCTGAATTTGGTGGTAGAAATACCGGAGAGGTGGACAGGTGTCACCTTAAAGAGTAAATCCTCCTTTTCTCTCCCCAGAGGATGGCAGCCTGACCAGGAGAGGTCTGGAACTGCAGGCAAAGGGAGTCACTAAGCAAGCTCCAGAGGGTCGAGAGGAACGAAGGCTTCTTACAGATTGGTTTAGCTTTTTAAAAGAAAAAAAAAATTGGGGCACCTGGGTGGCTCCGTGGGTTAAAACCTCTGCCTTCAGCTCAGGTCATGATCCTGGGGTCCTGGGATCGAGCCCCACATTAGGCTGTCTGCTCAGGAGGGAGCCTGCTTCCCCCTCTCTCTGCCTGCCTCTCTGCCTACTTGTGATCTCTCGCTCTCTCTGTCTCTGTCAAATAAATAAATAAATAAATCTTAAAAAAAAAAAAACAAGACACAAGGGACCTCAAAGACCCCGCATGGTACCCAGGAGGTGCTGAGCTAGGCCCCTCCCCCACTCTGGGGAACCTGGGCAGGGGAGCCTTCCCACGCCTCGCTGCTCCCATGACTCACAGGTGACTTGGTGGCCCACGTGGGAAAATCAAAGACAGGGCTTTCTATCATAAATTCGAGGCAAAGAGGCAGAGACCCAAGTACCCAACATGGAAAGTAGAAAGGACCACATGGGGGGAGCTTCCCCTTCCCAGACACGCTCCCTCCTGCCTCCCAACGCAGACTTGCCAAACGCAAAGGGGCACCTGCCAGGGACTGCAGGGGTGACCTGGACTCGCTGTGATTTTCTAGAGCCTAAAATGGAGGAATGCTCTCTAGAGTTCGACAGCCTGTAGAACCCTGCCCTGCGGACAGCAGGTGCTCAGTGTGGGGCATGACGACACCTAAGTCGGCCTCCAGCTGAGAGCCCGACGAGAAATGTATTTCTTAGCCGTCCCCAACTCGGAGTCTTCAGAAACTCTCTGAAGGACCGGTACAGAGAACAAATCCTACACCTGGGGAATGATAGGGCTGGGGCTGGATGACCACGTACTTGAAGCTTCTATGCCAGGTTCTTGATTATTAACTATTGGTGGGGAGCCCACCAAGCGTCAGCCACCATCTGTGCCACATTCCTGCATCCGGAGGTGAGTCAGAGTCCGCAAGACGCCCGTCACAGAGTTTGAAGCTGGACTCTAACTTACGTTCCTTGGAAGGAGCTGCCAGCCTCCTCTTGCAAGAAAAATGAATGTGGAGCGTTCACTGGCTCTGTTCTCCGTGCTCTTAAATCATTCACTTGGGCTGTTTCGACGACAGCCCTTGGTTGAAACCAGAAAGTGTTTTCCACCCAGGCAACGGCAGAGGCTCCAGATCCAATTCCCGGGGCTCAGACGGGGGTCAGTGGTTCAAAGGGATTTTCCCTCTTTCCCCCAGCCTACCCCATCCCACAAGCCTATCTTGGCTCACCCCCAAAGAAATTAAGAATCATTAAGATACAAGTCTAATTGATTGTTTCCTAGTGTCTTGGCCCTGTTCTCCCCAACCAGACTTTTTAAACCACTTTTGTGGGACACCTGGGTGGCTCAGTCAGTTAGGTGTCTGCTGTCTGCCCGGATCATGATCCCGGGGTTTCGGGATCGAGTCTAACATCAGGCTCCCTGCTCGGTGGGAAGCCTGCTTCTCCCTCTCTTTCTGTCTGCTGTTCCCCCTACTTTCTAGGACAGTCACTCTAGGAGCTTCCAGCCACTCTGGAAAAAGTCCAGCTACCCCTCAAATCTCATGGGGAGAGATGAGAGAAGGTGGTGGGAGCCGAGGAGCCAACCTGTTCCAGCCCCCGCTGGAGGACCTTGTCTTCTCTGCTCAGGTACCTGACTGCTGTGGGAGGGACCTTCGAGGAGACCCAGGCCCATCCACCACCAGACTGCATCCGCCTGAAGGACCCTGAGTGAGAACCATCTATGCGAGCCCCACTGCCCTCTAAGTTGATGAGCAAAGAAATGATTATTACCCCTGCTTCAGCCTCACCCCTCCCCCTCCCTCCACCTCCCATTCCCGCCATCTGTGGTATCCACGGTCCCACTGCCTGTGCTTTTTCCAGTGCCATCCTGCTCAGGACCACGGCGAGTCCCTCCTACTCAGCTGGCCTCCCTGCCTCCGGTGCCCACCACCCCCCAGGCTCTCCTGCCCTGTCATGGATGGGTCTTCCAAACGCAGGGCTCACGGGGTCCCTCCCCGCCGCCTGGGAGGCCCTCTGCTCCGCGGGTCAGCGCTGTTCTGTGTCCCAGCTTCGTCGCCGACCGTCGCTCCGCACGCCAGCCTAACTCAGGTTCCCCCAGGTCCCCTTCCCTGG
This sequence comes from Mustela nivalis, assembly GCF_964662115.1. Classification (NCBI taxonomy): domain Eukaryota; kingdom Metazoa; phylum Chordata; class Mammalia; order Carnivora; family Mustelidae; genus Mustela; species Mustela nivalis. Next base: position 144,719,591 of record NC_139024.1, read on the forward strand.
ACACACCATGACCGTCAGCTCATGCTGCCCCCTCCCCCGCACTAAGGCTTTGCTCCAATGTCAGGGCTTCCATAAGGGTCCCCTCCGGGCCCCGACACCCTGGCCCCTCCCCTCCCAGGCAAGTCCAGCTTCTCACTCAGTACCACAGCCTGTCCCCAAGGGACTGGGGTCTCACTGAGGACAGGACCCCCACTAGCTCTCCTTCTAACAGACTCCATAGCCAAGGCCAACTTTGGGAATCCCAGTGACCCTGGCACCCGAAGGAGAGTTTTCCCAGGAGAGAGGAAGCGATCACCCCTCAGGCCAGCACCAGAAACTGCCTTAGGTTTCATTCTCCGCCTTCCGAGGGGATGGGCCCCAAGGATGCCCATATCTGTGGGTGACAAGGTCGTCAGTGGCAATGAGTCGCATGTACCCCGGGACACTGCATATCATTTTGAGTCGTCAGGCTTGAAGTTGAGAGGCAGCCTGTAGTAGTGCGAGAGGCCACACGGCAGGTTCAAATTCTGACTCTGACCATTTTTGTTTGGTTCTGGGTTTGGGGTGGGTTTTTTTTTTTTTTTTTTTTAAGTCCTCTCTATACCCAGTGTGGGCCTTGAACTCACAACCCTGATATCAAGAGTCACACGCTTCACCAACTGAGCCAGCCAAGTGCCCCAATTTTGTTCTGTTTTTGCAGAACATCTCCTTTTGATTTCCCAACAACATTCTCCTTTTGATTTACTCAGCAAGGTAGGCAAGTTACGTCAGATTCCGCCCCCACACAGGCAACCTCTTTTGTTAAAAGTACAAATTCCTGCTGTATGTCAGACATCTCACATAATTCTTACCACCACACTCGGAGGAACTGAATTATCTTCACTTACAGATAGAAAAACAGAGAGGTTGAGTAACTTGCCCTGTGGTACACAGCGAGGAACGGCAGAGTCAGACCCCAAGCCAACCGTTAAGGCTATTAAATGGCTGTGCTGCCTCTCAGCTGACACACTGAGGGTGGCCTGCTGTGTCCCCAGGGGTGTGTTGGTGACTCGTCATGCCATCATCCCTGGCACGCGCAGATGGTGTAAGGGGCACACGGTGGCATCGCTCTACGGGGTGGGAAGGCTAATCCTCTGCCCTCTGGTTTTCTTGGTGGAGGCTGAGCCTGGCTTCTGTGTTGTGGGGGCAGAGGAAACGCAGCTGAAGGAGAAATGGGCGATGTGGAGGCAGAGGGCGGCAGGTCTGAGCTGACAGGAGTGGAAAGACAACGGGGGCGGGGGGAGGGGGGAGCTGCTCTGGCTCATTAGCCAACCCGTCTACACAGCAGTGGGAGCTGACTCAGGAGACCCAGGGCAGTTCAGAGGGCACAGTGGCGAGGGTCTGCGCAGGGCTGGACCTGGCAGGGGGGGCGGGGGCAGATGTCTCCCATCTCCTCTGAACCGGGGCATCCTTCTCCTTCCCCTGTGGCTCTCAACCACACACACACAAAACAAGAAAGAAACAAGACACAAAACAAACTGAGGGGGGCCGGGGGAAGGGGGTAGGGAGAGGGGGGTGGGGCTATGGACATTGGGCAGGGTATGTGCTACGGTGAGTGCTGTGAAGTGTGTAAACTTGGCGATTCACAAACCTGCACCCCTGGGGCTAATAATACATTATATGTTTATTAAAAATTTTAAAAAATTTTTAAAAAGAAAGAAAGAAACAAGATAAATGCTCCCAGCAGCCTGGGGCCCCCTAATTCCAATGGGGCTTGATAATTTGTTCCCGGCTTCTAAATATCCTAAAATTAGGGCCCTTCCTAGAATTTTCTATCCCTCTTTTAACCCCTCCCATCAGATTCAAAATGAATTGGAAGAACATCCCAGTCACTTCTGCCCTCCTCACAAACCCATGGGCTGCGAGCTTCTCACCCAGCTCAGCCCCAGTCCTGTCGGGACCAAGGCCCTGGGAGAAAAGTAAAATGGGCTGTGGCAGGCCCTGCCAAACCCCCCAGTCAAGGTTGACGCTTATTACTGGAGTTATTGGAGAGTCAGAGAGAGAGAGAGAGAGAGAGAAAGGGAGGAAGAAATCACCTCTTCTCCCAACCTTTGCCGGGTCCCATGATTTTCCCAGCTGGGACGTGAGGTCCGCGAAATTATGGATCTTTGAAAATTCCAACTCCTAGAATTTAAACAAACTGTCCTCCTCGAGCATAATCACTAGCTCTGTGATCCACATACAACAAAAATAACCCACAAGCCCACCCCTGATGGTGAACCCTCTGCACCCCAATTCCCACCCCAAGTCCTCCGGGCCGGTACGGCTGTCTGGACAGAGGCGGGGGCAAAGCAAAGCGCCTCGTGTTCGGGTCACAGAGACCATCCGAGGAGCTCAGCACATCTGTGAAGATGGGCCGACAAGATTTCATTAAGCAGAAAGCATCTCCCTTTTCAAACCGTCAAGTCACACGAGTGAGCAGTTAAGCAACTGTAAGGCAAGAAGGGAAGGGTTTCTTAAGGGGCATTTAAAAATGCAGAGCACCATTATCTCTCACACAGCCCAGGGGACTCAATTAACTGCAGGCCCCAGGTCAGCCGTCAGCCTGGCTTTGCAGAAAGGTGGAGCGGTGGTGGTAATCCCAGAGTCCAGCCTCCTCCTTGGGAAGAGATGTGGCATCAGAGGCCTGGGGGTGTGGGGCAGGGGCTCACTGCCATCTAGTTAGAAGTGGAGGCACGGCGGTACCCCAGGTCTGTCCTGCCTACCAAGGGAGCCACTAGCCAGACGCAGCTGCTTTACATTTCATTTCATTAAAACGGAATAAAATATAAAATCCACTTCCTCATTTGCCTAGCCACGTTTCACGTGCTCAAGAGACACACAGGGCCAGTGCTGGACGGTGCAGTACGGCACATTCCCATCCCCTCAGGAAGTTCTACGGGACAGTGAGGTTCCAGGTCCCGAGGCTCTCCGAGCCCTTTCCACCCCACCGGGGCCTGGCTCTCACCTTCCCTGCAGGTATCCACCCACCGAGCATCGTGAAATCGGTTCCGTGGGACAGAGCCAGCTTTCCTTCTTTGCGATAAAATAGAAGACAGTTGAAAAATCTCATAGTGAAATTGGCAAATTTCATTTGCCAATGAAATACAGGCTATGCCACGTCAGAAAACCTTTTTGGTTTTATGCAATTTCGTTGGTACACGTGCACGCATTATCTACATCTATGCATTTAGTTATATATCCGCTGGACCATAATGTAAAATGCATTCCCTCCTGCGGGTCCAAGTCAGAGAAAGTCAGACCCTCTCACTATAGTGTGATCCTGGTTTACAGATATTTGAATGCTTTTGCTCCCATGCATCTTCCCCTTTCCCAGATGACTCAAATCACAAGGCAGTGAGGCAGGGTGTCTGTTCCATAGCATCACACACGGGTTTTCCTCCAGACCCAATTTTTCCTGTTAATTTTATGTGTCAATTTGGCTAGGCCATGCTACCCAGCTACTTGGTCAAACATTATTCTGGATATTTCTGTGAAAGTATTTTTTTTTTTTTTTTAGGTGAGATTAACACTTAAATCAGCAGATGCTGACTAAAGCAGATTATGCTCCAGGATTTGGGTGAGCCTTGTCTAATCAGTTGAAGGTCTCAATAGAAAAAGACTAATATTCTCCCTTAAAGAGGGAATTCAGCCAGCAGACTGGCCTTTGAACTTGAACTCAGCGTCAACTCTTCCCTGAATCTCCAGCCTGCTGTGCTGCCCTGAAGACTTCAGACTTGTCAGCAACCACCATTGCATAAAACAATTTCTTAAAATAAATGTCTCTCTTTATACATACACACCCCTCCCTGGTTCTGTTTCTCTAAGAAACAGAAATTTCTCTGACTAACACACACTCCTATTCCATCCAGAGAAAGCCTGGTCGTTGTTCAAGGCTCTCTCAAATACTGCCTCCTCTGTGTAACACCCCTGATTTCCTGTTAGAGTAATTGTTGCTTCTGCTATGCTCATCTCAGGAGTATGCTCGTGCTACATTTTTGCAGATTATTGTACCGTGGACTGTGGTTGATGTTTAGATTCCAAACCTTGTTATGCAAAGCTTGGTCCATGAAAGGTGGCATCTGCATCGCCCAGAAACCTGTTAGAAATGCAGAATCTCAGATCCCCACCCCACCCCACCAATTCAGAATCTACATTTGAACAAGGTGCTTGGGTGAGTCCTATCACGTCACAAAGTTTGAGAAGCATTGTTTTAAGCAAAGCTCCTTAACTGCGAGGAGCATTAAAGGTTACCATCCACAGGGGCACCTGGGTGGCTCAGTGGGTTAAGCCGCTGCCTTCAGCTCAGGTCATGATCCCAGGGTCCTGGGATCGAGCCCCGCATCGGGCTCTCTGCTCAGCAGGGAGCCTGCTTCCTCCCCTCTCTCTGCCTGCCTCTCTGCCTGCTTGTGATCTCTCTCTGTCAAATAAATAAATAAAATCTTTAAAAAAAAAAAAAAAAGTTACCATCCATAGAGACTCATGGAGTTGGTCTGGGGTACAGCCCCGGGCAGCATCAGGATGTTAAAACCTTCCCAGCGGTAGGGGTTTCTGATGGGCAGCCAAGCTGGAGAACCACCCTAAACGCACCCCTCATTGTGTAAGAGGAAGTGAGACAACAAAGCCAGGAGTCTGGGTCAGGCCACACAGTGAGTTAGTATCAGGAACAGGACCCCACCAGGGTTTCCCATGTCCCTGAAAATGTTAACGAAAGAGAAGAAAGATCCATGTACCCTGTGGGCAAATTTAAAATGAAACCTGGATCATCCAACAGCCAGCTGACGAAGGACACAGTCATTACACCAAGCGTCTCCTTTGGAAAGAAGAACTGAAGGGATTCTCTATGAATTCAAAGAACCCCTCAGCTTAGGTTAGCTCTCCGAAACTCTTCCCATTTATGACTGTCAAAAATGAAGCCAAGGGTAAAATTAGTGCTGGGAAACAGGAGCCACCCGCACTCCCCGGTCTAGGGTGACCCAAAAATGTCCACGCCGACACACATCCTACCTCCACTGGCTCCTCCGTGTCGCGCCGGTCCCTGATCTCTGCTTACGTAACCCTTTTGACAGGTACAAGACGATGCTATTACCGAGCCTTCTTAGCTTTGTTGCCATATGGCGTGGATTCCCTAATCTGAGTTAGGAAATAAACACGCATTTCCCTGCAAGGCTCCCCCTGCGTATCTTTATGCTGACCTGGTCCTCTCAGTCCTCTGAGGCTTTCTCATCAGTGACAACAGGGTCGCCCACGTTCAGTCCCATCACATGCTCTCTGGGTAACGACCCACAGAGGGGCCCGACTTGGGGGGGTCCTGGCGTGGACACCAGCTACTCAAGTGTGACAAGGTGGCATTCTCTACTGTCAGCCACCCCCCCCGTCCCCCTTTGGCCTCCTGTAAACTGTCCCCAGGACAATTTCTGGCGTGGAGTTGGCAGAAATAAATATCCCTTTGACAGGAATGTCCCTACAGCTGCTGACAATGCAGTAGTTCTTTTTGGGCAAAACTGTATCTTTCCTTAGCGTGATGGAGCACAATCTGCTTAATGAGGCACCAGAGAGAAAGCTAACCCCCAACGCACACTGTGCGATAAATTTGTGCCCAGAAATTATACTGAACCCCACAGAACTACCAGCTTGGCAGCTGGTAGCCGCTACACATACAGATGTGTTCTCAGCAGTGACATTAGTAGGAGACACACACACACACACACACACACACACGCAGCTGGCAAGCAGCCTTCCCCTTAAACCATACCAGTCAACGCCACTTGGCCCCCAAAATGCATCTCTTCCCTTACAGATAAAGGGAAAGCTGCTTCCTGGTACAAAGGAAAGCTATGTTTGTGTAATAGATTAAAAAAGTGGGGGGGGGGGGCACCTGGGTGGCTCAGCGGGTTAAGCCTCTGCCTTCGGTTCAGGTCATGGTCTCGGGGTCCTGGGGTTGAGCCCTGCATCCGGCTCTCTGCTTAGTGGGGAGCCTGCTTCCTCCTCTCTCTCTGCCTGCCTCTCTGCCTACTTGTGATCTCTGTCTGTCAAATAAATAAATAAAATCTTTTAAAAAAATAAAAAATAAAAAATGGTCGGGGCGCCTGGGTGGCTCAGTTGGTTGAGCCACTGCCTTCGGCTGGAGTCATGATCCCAGGTTCCTGGGATCCAGCCCGGCGTCGGGCTCCCTGCTCAGTGGAGAGCCAGCCTCTCTCTCTCCCTCTGCCTGCCTCTCTGCCTACTTGCCTTTTCTATCTCTGTGTTAAATAAAATAAAAACATTTAAATTTAAAAAAAAAAAGTCAAGCTAATCAACAATCTGGCAGCAATAGTAATAAAACAAATGCTTAAAAATATTTAAGCAAACCAAATAATTTGGGCCCACGAGTGCCAAGCTTCTACAGTGAGTTCCCGGAGCAGCCAGACAAGCTGGGAACCAGCAGGGACTCTTCTAAACCGAGCATAGCGCCTACATTTTACAATTAAGAAGACAAAAGTCTCAGGGTGCCTGGGTGGCTCAGTAGGTTAAAGCCTCTGCATTCGGCTTGGGTCATGATCCCAGGGTCCTGGGATCGAGCCCCGCATCGGGCTCTCTGGTCCGTGGAGAGCCTGCTTCCTCCGCTCTCTCTGCCTGCCTCTCTGCCTACTTGTGATCTCTGTCAAATAAGTAAATAAAAAAATCTTTAAAAAAAAAAAAAAAAGAAAGAAAACAAAAGTCTAAGAGGTGAGGTCACTCGCCCAAGGTCACACAGCTAATTAGTTATGCTGTGGGGACAAGAACCACCTGTCCAGACTCCCAGGCCAACATTCATTCAGGTACACCCTACCACTGTCCAGAAAGAAGTTCCCGCAGAAGGTGAGGACTGTTCTCAGGCTCAGTGTTAAGGGTTGTGAAACAGCTTCCCAGCACAGCTTTGGCCAAAAAGAAAACTTCCTGCAAAGCAATGGGGGGACGACAAACGCAGCAATGGCATGGCTCCTATGTCCTTTAGGAAGCCTGAAGCTAACACGAGCGTCACCTCCCACCCCGGGGTCAAGTTCAGAAGGCAGAGGGAAAGGATAGGACCGCACCAGCCCTGTTCAGCCGTGTTCGGGTTTCGGCTGTATACGGTCAGAGTACAAATCAATTACCCTATAACCAGGAGGCTATGGCTTCTCCCCAAATTCCTATCCAGTTACTCCCTCTGCAAAACAGCAGAGCTGCTCGACCTTTATGTATCCGCTTCCCTTCCTGGAAGACTGCTTTTCCCCTTTGGCCAAGGCTGCACTAATTTTTCTCTGCCACAAATGTCTACACGTGCCTGGGGACAGCTGTCCCAGATTCATCCAGATCGCAGGATGTAAGAACCGGAGAGTCACCTCAACCAAATGATTTTCCTCCGTGCTATTGTTTCTTTCTTAAAAAAATAAATTAATTTTTTTCCATTAAGATAAAATTTTTAAAAATAATCCCACAAGCCCATGAGAACCATCATTAGGATTTTGGCTTATTATCTACCAGACTTCAATTTTCTGTGTGTGTGTGTGTGTGTGTGTGTGTGTGTGCGTGCTTTCAACAGGCTACCATCATGATATAGAAATATTTCTGTATCTTTCTTCTTTATCCATATCATAAAAAAATCCCCATAATGCTGTCTTCCCATACGTAATTTCAATGTCTGTTTAGTATTTCATCAGCTGTATTTGCTATACTTCCCTGTCTCCCTGCTGTGGATCTAGGTTTGTTTCCAGTGTTTCAGTAACACAAATAGGGCTTCACTGAACACTACTATGCGTGCAGGTCTCTGCGTAGTTATTACTGGGCGTTATTTCTTTAGGGCAGTTTCCCAGAAGTCAACCTCCCATACTACTCACTGTTGGAGAAACTTGGGCCCCAAATGACTCAATATCTGATAGGCTAAAAGGAACCCTCTCTGGAGACCGAGGTTTGATTAGCCGTGTGAACATCGAGAAGACACTCAATTCCCCTGAGTCGCAGCTTCCCTTGGGCCTCAGGAGCTGGGTCCCCACAAGGCCTGTCGCGGTGCTCTGCCCGCCAGGAGTGTTCCCGGTCTGCTGCTCCACAGAGCCTACCGTGCCCAAATGTCACCAAGCCGGTGTCCCTCCTGCCTCTCTGCTTTTCACTGCAGCTGCTCAGGAAAAGGACTTTGTCAGAGCCCGTCAGAGGACCAGATTTGTTGGGAGTACATGGAGGCTGGGCAGATCAAGTCCAAGGTGTGCAGAACGGGCCGTGGTATTGGCTGTTCCCCCCGCTGTGGTCCCTGGCGCTGCTCTCTGAATCCAGGTCAGCCGTGGAATTACACAGACCTTGCTGCATACTTGGGGGTGGTGACCGGAGGGTACTGTGACAATAATAAACACGTCCAGGCCGGTGCTTGGGGACGTCCCAGAAGCCAGTGTGTGGGGGAGGGAGGCAGCCTGTGTCTCTTACTGGGATTCTCCAGGACCGTAAAGAGGCCACTGTGTCTGTGACCACTGGTCACATCCCTAGTGGACGTCTGCAGGTAAACACCCCGCCCTTGACCCAGAGCAACCGGAACAAATGGAAAAATACAGCAGTCTGGTTTTAATCTTATCCTAGACAACAGTGAGCCATTTATCATTGGCCTCTTTTAAAAATGAGTTATGATCGGTAGAGAAGGGGAGACGGTTCCAGAGTATTTCCTCCGTCTTTCGGCACACAGCTCCTCCTGCTATTGTGCCCTCGGTCTGTGAAATCAGACGGCAACTCCAATGTACTCATGTTGTCCCCCATTTCGTATCTGGTCTGTGACGATCATGCAGCCTTCGTGCGTAAGCACCACACACTTTGTAGCTCGTTGTGCTTGCAAACCTTCACCCAGTTCTGATTCCGCCGCTCAGCCCGGCAGACCTGACGAAGTCAGCGCGTCACAGGAGCGAGGACACCACTGCAAAGACCTACGGTGATTGTACTTACTACCACGAGAGAAAGCCTCTGCCGATTTAAACTAGGACAGGCCAGCGACTGTAAGACATTCGGGGCTGTTAAAGTGTGAGAAAAGGTGCCTTAGAATCAATGATAAGGGCGCCTGCGTGGCTCAGTGGGTTAAGCCACTGCCTTTGGCTCAGGTCATGATCCTGGAGTCCTGGGATCGAGTCCCGCATCAGACTCCCTGCTCTGCAGGGAGTCTGCTTCTCCCGCTGACCTCTCTCTTCTCATTCTCTCTCTCTCCCTCCCTCTCAAATAAATAAATAAAATCTTAAAAAAAAAAAATCAACAATAAGCAGGGGGCACCTGGGTGGCTCCACTGGCTAAGCGTCTGTCCTCGACTCAGCTCCTGGATTGATCCCAGGCTCCTGGGATGGAGCCCCAAGTTGGGCTCCCTACTTAGTGGGGAGTCTGCTTCTCCCTCTCCCCCTCTCCTCCTCATGCAAGCTCTCTTTCTCTCTCTCAAATGAATAAGCAAAAAAATCTTTAAAAAAAGAATCAGTGCTCTGCGGGTTGCTGGGGGGGTGAGCGGGGTAGGAGAGGCTGGCTGGGGGATGGACCCTGGGGAGGGTATGTGCTATGGTGGGTGTAAGACTGACAATTCACAGACCTGTCCCCCTGAAGCAAATAATACATTGTATGTTAACAATTTTTTTTTAAGATTTTATTTATTTACTTGACAGACAGAGATCACAAGTAGGCAGAGAGGCAGAGAGAGAGGAGGAAGCAGGCTCCCTGCTGAGCAGAGAGCCCGATGTGGGGCTCGATCCCAGGACCCTGGGATCATGACCGGAGCCGAAAGCAGAGGCTTTAACCCACTGAGCCACCCAGGCGCCCCTGTATGTTAATAATTTTAAAAAGACCAAAAAAAATCAATGCTATGTGATATTTAACCTCTCTGCAGTTACACCTCTCACTTGTAAGACAAGGTGCTAAATGTCCACCTTGAAGTTTGGCTGTGAGGCGGGAATGAGAAGACACTGTACTGTGCCTAACTCCGGGCCTGGTATGGGGTGAGGGCTTGACACAATGACGGATCCTCTTCCCATTTCAAAAGTGATGGGTACTGGGGCGCCTGGATGGCTCCGTGGGTCAAGCATCTCACTCCTGATCTCAGAGTCATGAGTTCGAACCCCACGCTGGGCTCCATGGGCATGGAGCCCGCTTAAAAAAACAAAAACAAAAACAAAGGTAATAGGTCCCTATCCTGGAATTAAGAGGGGAAAAAAAGTGGTGGGTTAAGTTCCGGATAGACTATAAGCTCTTTCACAGAAGGTACCCTATCTTACACATCCCTGACCTCTTCTCCCCCGCCCCCCCGCCCACCATCCAGAATACCACCCTACACATTGCAGGCACCCAATTAATGGACGCTGACTACAACGGCTGAGCCAGTTTGAAAACCCAAGCCCGAGCAGGGGACTGCTGTCGGAAGACGAAGCGGATGCGACCCCACGGGCTGCCCAGCACCTGGAAGCAACAAGCACACCTGCTAGTGTCCTCGTCCTGAATGGGCTGCAGGGTCCGGAAGGGAGAAAAGCCAGTGTCAGTTGCTCAGGGCGCCTCCCCCCTACCCCGGCCCCCAGGTCAGGGAAGCACAAGCCACCACGTCTCAGTCCCACAGACACAACACCTCGGAGGCAGCCCTGGGCCTCTCAGGGAAAGCCAGGCAGCCTCCGTGCCCTGATGTGAACGGCTGTGCATATTAAGTCAGGCGACGTCCCCAGGGGCTCTACCCCTGTCCCCCAGGACTCTGAGAGCAGCACCGCTTGGAGTAAACAAATGTCCCACGTGGGCGGTGCTGAAAGGAGCAGGCGTTGAGACAAACAGAACCATGTGGCATTATTTTTCTTCCCCCTAAATGTGTGTACCTGCTGCTTTTTCCTCCTCGGGAGGGCCCCAGCTCGGTTGGGAAAGGGGAAGAGACGGAGCAGGGCAAAGAATCTCATTTTCCACCGCCCACTTTTGATTATTCATGTTCATGTGGGGGATGAGACGGGCTGCCGATGACAGACTTCAGGAACAATCCCCTCGAACCCCCACCTCGCCCTTGACCTCAGGCAGGCGCCATTCGGCTGAGGCGCACTGCGTATGCACGAGGCAAACTGGGTATGCACGGGGTGCATTGGGTATGCAAGGGGCCGCACCCTCACCAAGGCACACTCACGCCCCCCACCAGCTCGGATTAGCTGGGAGCGCCGCAGTCCCCCGTCCCAGGGCCCCCAAGCACTGCTCACACAAAGGGGTATTGCTTTCACAAAGTGAATGGGACCTGAAGGGGGAGGGGGACCCCCTCCCCCAAATAACTAGAAAATCAGAATTATTTGTTGAGGCTTCATGGGTTAGGACTCCTTCAACCTTCCCCCACGGATGCAGAGAAGGACAGGAGGCAACCAGGCAGAAACCCCATCTCCCCCAGTATCTTGACAGTAGAAGGGAAAGCAACCTTCCCATGAAGTCGGGCTTCCTCCCCAAAGCCAGCCCTCAGAAAGTCGCTGCAAGAGTGTTCTACGTTCTTGTGGGATTCCAATGCCTGCTGCGAGTCCCTTTTCTCCTGCCCTCCTGTGCTTCTCTCTGCTTGGAGCTCTTCACCGGCCGAAAGGAGGGAAAACCTCCCAAGGTCACTGGGAGGGCTAACGAAGCGTGTGCTGGGAGCCAAAAGCTGCATTCCTGCCCTGGCCTCACTCCAGCCTCATCGGTGCCATCTGCTGCCCAAAGCACCTGTGATGACCCCCAGGTGGGCAGGGGTATCATTTACCTGCTTCCTCACTGCCAACCTCTAATGGAGATTTCAGGAAACTTTCCACAGACAGCATGTGTCTTCCTTGTTAGAGTCCTTATTAATAAATCGAGAAGGTCATGCCCATACCATATTAAGCTGCTACCAATTACTCATGAGAGTCATTATCCACTGTAGACTATCGTCCCGTTCCGGGGAGAAAAGGAAATGCACCCAAAGGTTTGGATGTCTTAAGAATCCACATCTGGGGGCGCCTGGGTGGCTCAGTGGGTTAAGCCTCTGCCTTCGGCTCAGGTCATGATCTCAGGGTCCTGGGATCGAGACCCGCATCGGGCTCTCTGCTCAGCAGGGAGCCTGCTTCCCCCTCTCTCTCTGCCTGCCTCTCTGCCTACTTGTGATCTCTGTCTGTCAAATAAATAAATAAAATCTTAAAAAAAAAAAATAAAAGAATCCACATCTGGGGCGCTTGTGTGGATCAGCCGGTTAAGCATCCAACTCTTGGTTTTAGCTTGGGTCATGATCTCAGGGTCCTGGGATCAAGCCCACATCCCCTGCTCACGTGCTCTCTCTCTAAATAAATAAATAAAATCTTTAAAAAATAGAAGAAGAAGAAGAATCCACGTGTAGATCAAACATAAATGAGTGCTATGTTCATGGCTGAATCCCCAGTCTGGAGATCAGCACCGTGTGCTAGAACTTTCTGCAAAATTCTAGCAGCCTAGAACTTTCTGCCATGAGGGATATGTTCTGTGAGGCACTGTCCAACCTGGAAGCCACCAGCCAGCCATGTGTGAACTTTGAGCACTTGAAATGTGGCCAGGGCATCTGAGGAACTTCATGAATTGCTTATATTAGTTCTTTGTAGTGTGTGTAAATGTGAAGAGCCACACGCAAGAGTATAGCTAGCGGCTACTCGATCGCAAAGTACAGACCTAGACAGTGCCTGGTATACAGATGGTGCTCAGTAAGTGTCTGGTCGTGGGAAGAGTGAATGCAGTGAGTGGTTCACCACAGGAATGACAGCGAGAAGCAGGATTCTCGATTTTAGTGGGCACTCACTTTAAACAAACATCAGAGTCCGGTACTTTGATTGACTCTGCTTTACAGAGGAAGAAACTGAGGTTCAGAAGAGTTAAGTGGAGAGTCCATGGCCACACAGGATGTGGCAAGACCGGGACCCAGCCCCAAGTAGAGTGACCCAGTGGCCTCTTCAAAGTGGTCAACTTTGCCACTGATGAAAAAAAGCGTTCAGGAGCCTCCCTCTACTACAGGGCAACACCAAATTCAACAGGGGCCTTTTCCTTTTGAAATAAAGCAATGAAGATACGGTGTGTCACCTATGGCGATGTTTTATTCTTTCCTAAGATTTTATTTATTTATTTTTTTCATTTATTTGAGAGAGACAGAGAGCAAGTGCAGGGGCAGCGGAAGAGAGACAGAATCTCAAGCAGACTCCATGCTTACCGTGGAGCTCGATGCAGGGCTCGATCTGACGACCCTGAGATCGTGACCTGAGCTGAAACCAGGAGTCAGATGCTTAACTGACTGAGCTACCCAGGAGCCCCTGTGGAGATGTTTTAGATGTCTAGCTCATGCCGTCACCCCACAAGGCTCTGGTGACCAACTCCTGGATGCCAGGACAAGAGCTAACCATCCGTCCCACCACTGCAGCCTTTCCCTAAAACCATCTCCCCGGACAGCCAGCTACCCTGCGGGAGCCTCACAAGCACGGCAGCTCTGGCCTCCTGATGCCAACAAGCGCCTCCACACATCAAGCACTGAGTGTCCTTCTCCAAGGAGATCCTCTGATCCTTTCTCATGCCATGAATCACAGCCCCATTCCGGAACTGACCCTTGTACTATAAGGGGTTCCACTGTATCACAGGGGGACGCAAGTTTCCAAGTTTTCACTGCCATCGGACACAAACACAAAACCAGGAACGGAGCAGGCTCCCCCATCCTCAGCTGACCCCACTCTCCACCACAGCATGGTCCCCCGAGTCCGTCACACAGGGAGCTTTTGTCTTTACAGTGCTCTCGCTGAATGGATTTTTGTAACTCTTTTCACACCCTAAAAGGCGGCCATTTGTGCTCCTCTCAAGGGGGTTCTTTCCAATGATCCTCCAAGCTGTTTCCCTCACCTACCCCAGAGCTGTGTCATCTGTGACTGTCGCCATTTGGAACTGAGGGGAGAGAAAGATTTAAGTGGAACTTACTGCTGATGGCATGGGGGGTGATCTGCTGGCAAAATAATAATAATAATAATTCTAGATAAGAACAAATTTTTTTTTTAATTTTGGAGGTTTTTTTTAAAGATTTTATTTATTTATTTGACAAACAGAGATCACAAGTAGGCAGAGAGAGAGGAGGATGCAGGCTCCCTGCTGAGCAGAGAGCCTGATGCAGGGCTCAATCCCAGGACCCTGGGATCACGACCTGAGCAGAAGGCAGAGGCTTTAACCCACTGAGCTACCCAGGTGCCCCTAAATTTTGGACATTCTTAAAGTACCCTTTGTCCTAAGTGGTCAGTCATAGGATACACAATTTTCCTCAAAGTGTTGCTCCAGAACCAAGTGATGCCTTGGAAAGGACTTTATATCATAGAACTTTCTATTATCTTCCTTTACAATTATGTAACTATGACCCCCGCAAGCCCCCTTCTGGATTTAGTATAAGCCCCACCTCCTCCAGAAGGTCTTCCTGGACCATCTGGCCCTCAGAAATTCCTCTTTCCTCTGCTGTCAGGCAGGATCCATTATCTGCAAGGCCACCTCCTCAGGGACGCCTGCTGCCTGAGGAGCAGGGCCCCTGGGGACCCGTGTGGCCTTTCCTCACAGGCCCAGCGCATTTTATCTCTAACCTCAAACTCAAGTTCCCCACTCAGTGAAACACAGGCTCAGCAGTGAACTTTTTAACCAGCCTCTAGATCCAGCCCTTCTAGAAGACAACACAGCGATAATTCACCACCTATTACAGGACGACCCTGCCAGATCTCACTTCTGTGCAAGCCCCCCATTCACACATATAACACTTTTTGGGAGGGGAATTCTCTGCCTTATTGTTGGGTTTGTTGGTTGGTTTGTTCTGGGGTTTTTTTGTTTTCTGTTTTTTTCTCCTTCATTTTAGTACCTGTGTGGCTTGGCGTGGAGAAGCTACCCAGGTCTTGACAGACCCTGATTCCAATATTGATATTTGGGGCTAATCAATTGCCATAAGCAAATCCTTCTTGGCCTCACAGTATCACAATTCACTCTGTACTTAATCATGGACTTCACTGCGTTGTTGTGTGTTTGCATATGTTTATTTTGTGTCAAGAACAAAGACCGTATCTTACTATCTGGGGTATTGCTACCACAGCTAACAACAGTGCTACAGGCATTCAAAAACATTAATTAAATAAAAATAAATGAAGAAGAGAAACATTCTCTGGACACTGGGCAGAATAAGCGACCGAAGGATCCTGGACCACCTCGGATAATCTTCAAACTGGAAATGTCCCCAAAAGACCATTCAGCGCATCATCGGGGCCCACAGCAACGCCGGGGTCCCGGGCGTCAGTATCCGCTCACATGGCCGTCTCGCTTTTCTACATCATGAACCATTTCAGTGGATATTTGGCAAAGCTGATTTTACTTGGGCTGGAGAATTTGTTCAGCTGCATCTAGTTCCAAAATCAAAAACAAAGGGAAGTATTTGAAAACCCAACAGTCTACCCCTAACTTAACACCACAACAAAAATCACAAAACCAATGCTTACAACTCAGTAATAGGAAGACAACCTAATATAAAATTGCTCAAGAAATTGGAAGACCTATGACCGGCTAAGAAGCATACAGTAAGGTGCTCTACATCATTAGTTATTAGGGAAACGCAAATCAAAATCATGAGATCGCACAACATACTAACTATAATACTGACTGCACTCAAAAAAGGCTGACAATGGGGCACGTGGGTGGCTCAGTCCGTTGAGCATCTGCCTTCAGCTCAGGTCATGATCTCAGGGGCCTGGGACTGTGTCCCATGTTGGGAATCCCTGCTCAGCAGGGAGTCTCCCTCTCTCTCTGCCCATCCCCCACCTCCCACTTATGTTCTGTGTGTCTCAAATAAATAAAATCTTTTAAAAAAAATTTAAAAAGGTTGACAATACCAAGTGTTGGTGATAGTGTAGAGAAATTAGAATATTCCTACATTGGGGCGCCTGGGTGGCTCAGTCATATTCCTACATTGGGACGCCTGGGTGGCTCAGTCATTAAGGGTCTGCCTTCGCCAGGGTTCTGGGATCAAGCCCCATATTGGGCTCCCTGCTCAGTGGGAGGCCTGCTTCTCCCTCTCCCACTCCCCCTGCTTGTGTTCCATCTCTCACTGTGTCTCTCTCTGTCAAATAAATAAAGAAAATCTTTAAAAATAAAAAATAAATAAAAATAATAGAATATTCCTACATAGGTGGTAGGGATATATAATGGCACAGCTACTTCAATTTTTTTCATTTACTTGAGACAGAAAGAGAGGGAATGCATGAGCGGGGGGAGGGGCAGAGAGAGAGGAACAGTCTCCAGCAGATTTGGCACTGATCTTGACCCTGAGATCACAACCTGAGCTGAAACCAAGAGTTGGACAGGTACAGCTGCTTCAGAAAGCAGTTTGGCAGTTAGTTAAAAGGCCCGTTCTTAGAGATCTTTCCTCGAGAAGTGAAAGCCTGGGTCTACAAAAGACTTGGGTGTAAATGTTCACAGCAGCATTATTCATTACATTAAAAGCTGGAAACAATACAAACACCAAGCGAAATGGCGAACGGATAAACAAAACTGTGGTATGTCCATACAACAGAATATTACTTGGCAATAAAAAAGGAGTGGCTTTCTGACAGATGCAGCAATGTGGGTGAAGATCAAAAACATGCGAAGTGAAGGGCATCTGGATGGCTCAGTTGGTTAAGTGTCTGCCTTGGGCTCAAGTCATGATCTTGGGGTCTTGGAATCGAGCCCTGCCTTGGGCTCCTTGCGCAGTGGGAAGCCTGCCTCTCACTCTCTCTCTGCCTACTGTTGCCTCTGCTTGTGTTCTCACTGTCAAATAAATAAAATCTTTAAAAAAAAATGCTAAGTGAAAGAAGCCAGACACAAAAGACTACACGTTATGGGATTTCATTTATAAGAGATTTCTAGAAAAAGCAAAATGATAGGTATAGATCACACGCATGGTTGCCTGGGGCTTGGTACAGGAATCGGGGCTAGTTGCAAACTGACAGGAAGAAATTCTTGGGGATGTTGGGAGTATCCTAAAACTTTCTACAAGACTATATACATTTACTAGAAGTTAGTGAACCTCAAAGGGGAAACCTTATGCTCTATCAAATTTATCTTAATAAAGCAAAAAAGCAATGCAAAAGCTACACACCAACTTAACTGGGGCTTCAAAACTCTATGGCTTCAGTTTATAGATATTATGCTAGCTAAAAGAGCTTTTCGGTACCATAAAACCTATTATAGTTGGAAATTAGAAATTTTACAAACACGTCGTATCATTTTAATGGAAAGTTATTTTTTCTGAAATTTTTAAATAATCCACAGGGCATTAACAATTCTCAAGGTAAGTCTAAACTCCAAGGTGTCCCGGCTTGCTTAAACCTGAGAAGCCGGCTTCCCCAAAGCCCTGTTGACAGATGCAGAACTGGTCAGGTTAAAGGGTTCATGTGGGTCTTGGCAATGAAGATTTGAAAGCCTTTTCCCCCCAACAGCCCCCCTTGGTTGAGTCTGAACCCAGAAGATTTGTTTTGCCTTCAAGGTCTTCCTGCTTTAGAGGAAGATGCTCAGAAAGTACTCTCCGAGGGACCCACATGCACCAGCGGGGCTCAAGGGAGCAGCTTCCACGCCAGACCCACCCATCAGGTCCATCACTTCCCAGCTTGCCTGGCTGGGCGGACTTGATCCAGAAAAAACATGGATTCATCAAGGTTCTCCAGAGAAAATGAACCAGTAATGGGGTGGGGTGGGGTGGGGTGGGGGGATGTGTGGGGAGAGGGAGAGAGAGAGAGAGAGAGAAAGAGGGGGAGAAAGAGGAGGTAAGGAGGAAGGTGGGAGGAAGAGGGGGCTGGGGGGGGGAGACAGAGAGAAGGGGCAGGGAGGGAGAAGGTGGGGAGGGGGGAGCAGAAGAGGAGAGGGAAGGAGGGGGAGGGGTGGGGGTGAGGGAAGGGGAGGGATGGGGGCAGGGGAGGCTGAGGGGAAGGGGGGAGGGGGAGGGGAGGGGGAGAGAGACCATGCGTGGGCAAGTGAGAGCAAGGTAGGTTTCTTTTTAAGCAATTGGCTCACACAATTATGGGGCCCCGGCAAGTCCAAGATGAGCAAGGCCAGCAGGCTGGAGACCTAGGAAGGGCTGATGTTGCAGTTTCCAGTGTGAAGCGATCTGAAGGTAGAAATTCCTCTTCCCAGGACCTCCGTCTTACTCTTGACTCCTGACACCTTGGAGGCTACCCTAACGGGTCTCTGCCTCACCGCGGTCCTCGGCTGGCGGGCGAAGGCTGGGCAGGAGGGGCTGGACCATAGAACCACCTCACAAAGCCAGTTATGTGTATCTGCTTTCCCATCCCGTATTTTACCAACACGGACACCCTCAATGTAATAATAATGACGACAAGGCAGGCATCAGTTTATCGTCCCATACGTGTGCTCTTTCCACTGCTTTTTACCACGGCCATTATGCCAAGCGGCGAAATGCCAAGCGTGTATTTGAAGAAAGGATATAGAGAACCTACAAAGTCAAGAACGGTCTGTGTTTGCAGAATCTTCAAGCCAGTCTGTGGCCTCGGCATCAGTGCCTTCTAGGAGTGGAGCACTCCTAAGCCCTACGGCCCCGTTTCCCGCCAGTAGAGGGTCCCCATGGTGTTTTGTGATGACCCCCCCACGTGACCAGATAACCTCCAAGAGGACTGAGCCGAGAGAAAGCATCAGACGCGAGCAGGGACCACCGGGAGTGGGGGCTGGGCGGGGGTCTCTAAACCCATAATATTTGTATTTAGGAATTCTGTCCCAAACCCAGGGCCTGGTCTAAAGAAGGATGGGGGATGGGGCCCACACACAGAGTTCAGCGTTTGCAGGCACCTGCTCAGGCCTCCGCTACGTCCCTGCCCCTAAGCTCTGAGGAAGGCCTGCATTATTCCCACAGGTAATGGTACATCCTCACAGCAACACGGTGCACTCCTGGGAACACCATCAGTGCCTTCCACACCCCGGACCCAGGAAGCAAGTAAACCCCACATCTGAAGATTGGCTTAGGCGCATTCCCTTTAAAAAATAAAAAATTTTGGAAAAGGGGCATGTGGGTGGCTCAGTGGATTAAGCATCCAACACTGGGTTTCGGTTCAGGTCATGATTTCAGGGTCGTGGGATCGCGCCCCACATCAGGCGGGAAGCTGTTTGAGACTCTCTCCCTCTCTGTCCCTCTCTCCCTCCCCTTATTCTCTCTAAATAAAGAAATCTTTTGGGGCACCTGGGTGGCTCAGTGGGTTAAAGCCTCTGCCTTTGGCTCAGGTCATGATCTCAGGGTCCTGGGATCAAGCCCCATATCGGGCTCTCTGCTCAGCAGGGAGCCTGCTTCCTCCTCTCTCTCTCTGCCTGCCTCTCTGCCTACTTGTGATCTGTCTGTCTCTGTCAAGTAAATAAATAAAATCTTTTAAAAAATAAAGAAAAAAAGAAAGAAAGAAATCTTTTAATAAATACATAAAGAATTTTTAAAACCTTTTAACTGTATTTTCTGAATCTGGCAGAAGGGAATCATGTCTAATACATACAAAAACCAAATCTTCAAAAGTAACATTTGGAATAGGCTGAAGAATTGACCACCCTGAGGGGAAACAGAATGACATTTATGGAACTTATACAGATAGCGGGGTGGGGCAGGGTGGCTAAGTCTTTATACACCTCCTCTGATTGTAACTGTCATACCAATCTTGTATCATAGTATCTTTAGTTCCATTTTATTGATCAGAAGACTGAGGCTCAGCAGATGATTATACAGTTGTAACCTGCCAACCTTTTCTATCATCAGCAGGTCTGTCAATCACGACGCTGTCTACAGTGATGGGCTATGACCGCCCTCAATCAATATATGTAACTAATTGCCAGTGTATTTCTTTCTTGGTGAAACCCTTAAAACAGGCTATTTACTTCCACCATTTTTTTTTGTAAGAGAGCAAGCATTAGCATGAAAGGCAAAGGCAGAGGGAGAAGCAGGCTCGGGCCCGATGTGGGGCTGGATCCCACAGCCCTGAGATCAAGACCTAGGCCAAAGGCCGATGCTTAACCAACTGGGCCACCCAGGTGCCCCTACTTCCACTTTTTTTTGGGGGGGGGGTTCTTCCCCCGTTTTAGGATCAAAATGCCCAATCTCTTCCTATAGCTTCTTCTCACTCATACATTTTCAAAGCCAGATATCATCAGCAAAATAATCACTCAACTGCACCTAATTTCAATTAGATGAAATGAGATTGGTGATGCTTGACTTTTCCTAACAGTACACAGTCATCTCTGCCATTTACATAATGCCCCAGGGCTTCCTCAACCCTATTCCAAGCTGACAGACCAAAACCATTTCACTCAGTGCTCAGGGGCAGAAAGCCAGAGAGAAAAACACAATTCCCTCTTCCACACAGTCTTAGGAGAGAAATACATCCAGAAGAGAGGTCGAGGGGGAATTGGGATTCCAGAACGGTTACTACCACGTCCAAAGAGGACGTCTGATCATCTCCTCCCTACTGCTGCCTGTGTGGTCACCACGCCTGCCCAGCCCTGCTTCCTCCCTCCACGGGGGGGTCGGCAACCACGGAAAGTCTGCAGGAGGGCAGGAAAGGGCACAAAGGGCACAGTGCTCCAGGTCCTCAGCTAAGGATGCCGAACGTGACCGGGCAAGACGGATGTGCAGTCAATGCTCAAGGAAACTCAACGGCCTTATTTCCCATCCCAAAGGAGCCTGCCCCTCCCATGAAGAGGCTTCCCCCAGAGTCTGCGCTAAGGTCTCCAAATACTGGGGCAGGGAACATGAAGACAGACATCGTCACATCACACACTAAAGTCAACGAATTATTTTAACACAGTTCCCCAGCCAGGTTAATTATTCACAGCAGGGTTGGTCTTGTTTTCTCAAAGGCACAGAGCTACCACCACATCTCTGTGTCTGGCCGCCACCGCAGGCACATCACCTGGGAGCTAGAAAGAAATTCTAAACCCTGGGTCCCACCCTGGAATCAGCATTTTGACAAGACTCCTCAACCCAGGCCCCCTAGCCCTTCCCCCACCTTCACTCCCCACGGGGCAGAGGGGGTGAGTGCCTGTGTGAATGTCTGGGAGGCACTGGGCTAGGCAGGCAGCACAAAATGTTACTGATTGATGGACCCATCCAGCTGGTAATCTTTTGCCTTCCCCAAGCATTCATTCATTCATTCATTGGAAAGGCATTCATTCGTCATTTAGCAAATATTTATAGTGTGCCTACTGGGTGACTCAGCGCCTGGCACTGTCTAGGGGAGATAAGGCCACCCTGGTGAGCAAAGCAGGCACAGGCCCTACTTCAAAGAAATTTCTTTCCAGTTGGGGAGAGAAATAGCAAGTAAGGGAACAAGCAAACAAACGGAAAGAGGTCATCACTAACAGCGACAGCGCTACCAAGAACATGAAGCCACAGACAGCTTCTGCGCAGGGAAGGACATAGAACCACATACGTGTCTGTATGCCACTCACCTGCTGTATAGAGACTAGACCGGATAAGGAACAAGAGTGGACCTAGGGAGGCAGCGAGCAGGTGGCTCATTGCCCAGTCTAGGGGCTGGAGAACAAATCAGACTTGGGATTTGACTAACCCCTCACCCCCAAGGCTGGCTGGGAACTGAGCTGCACTGGAAACAAAGGTGAGTGAGCCCATCCTGGCTGCCTTCAGGCACGGGGCAATCAAGAGGCTTGCAGAGTGAGGCACACGAGGAAACCTACAAACAGCAGCGTCACTTCAGGAGCCAGTTCATTGGGCAACATCTTTGTTAAAGGAAATGAGCACATACTTTTTGACCAGCAGCTCACATATTTACCCTACAAGCACACTGGTGTGTGTGCAAAGGGAAATAGGTTCTAGGTTATTCATTACACATTTGGAGAAGCAAAACACTGGGAACAACCTAAATGCTGAGTAATAAGGAACTGGTTAAGTCAATTTTGATTTATCCACATAATGAAATACTACAGCAAAAAAATAACATGGATACTTCCCTATGCTGGTTTTTTTTTACATGAATATGGGTGTGTATGTGAGCGTATACATAAATTCTTCTCAAGATAATACTGTTGCATGACAAAAGCAAGCTATATAAGTGTGTATGAGATGTTACCAACTGTGTCAAAAAGCTTTAAAAAACGCCCAGACACCTATTTGCTAACACATACCTAGCAAAACCTTCCAAGGTTGACATTAAAAAAGCAAACAAAACAACAACAGAACAACCTGGCACTGCCTCTAGTTGAAGAACAGGGACTGGGGGTCACTTACCCCTCACTGTATGCTTTTATAGTATTTACCATTCGTAACACGTGGATATAGAACCTATTCCAAATAACTAAGTGAAATTTAAATTTTACCCAAATGCACTAAAATAGGTTCAAGAAAAGGCAGCTATTGGTGCTGCGAGCCCAGCAGGGTAGGTGAGGGGCGAGACTTCAGGGAGGAGGCAACCCTGGGGCCAAGTCTTGCAGGACGGACAGGCATCCATCACAAACACAAGGCAGAAGGTTCCAGACAGAGGCATGGACCTATAATCAAACAGGGTCCGTCTGAGGACACACCAGGAGTTCTGGGTTTAGCCGAAGCCCGTTAGGGTTCCAGAACGGCCAGCAGGACAGAAGCCGGGGCAAAGTTCATCACAGGCCAGCCCTTGCCAGTCAAGCCAAGAAGTCGAGACTCTTCCTAGAAGCGACGAAAGTGGGGGCACAGTGACACGATCGAGCCTGCGGTTCTTCAAGGAAAGGCTGGCAGTGGTGTGGAAGACAAAGGCAGGCGGCGGTGTGGAGGGGCAGGCGGGAACCTCGCTTCAGAGACCTAGGTAGGGGCCTCGTTCCTTCTACGGAGGAAGCGATGATGGAGAAAAAGGAACAGAGTCAAGAGAGAACAGATTCCACGCGTGGGGTAAACGGGAACAAAGGAGAACGCCAACGATCTCATCCGAGCTACTTGGATCTGACAGAAGGAACTAAGGCCAAGAAGCAAGTTTAGGGGATAGAAGAGCAAGAAAAGAGGCAGAAGGGTGGGTTCAAATCCCTAGCTGTCTGTGCCTGAGCAAGGCTGCTCAGCTCTCTGAATTTTAGTTTGCCTCATTTGTACAACGGGGCTAACGTCTATGCTAGGGGCCCATTCTCACAGTGAAGGGGAGTGTTTTATACAAGGCACTTGCCACATTGCCTGGCATGCGTTAAAATTGTACAAAAGGATGCAGAAAGTCTCTACCACAGAGAAATGCCTAGTTCACCAAAGGACGGATCTCAAGGGAATTTTTAGAAATTCAAGGAGGATGTCTATGTTTCTACTGACTCCAAGTGTTATTCCTCCATGGTCCCCAGACCATCCCTCACCTTGACACACCAGAGACCTGAGTGTGGATGGAGGGCCACAGACCACTTGCCATCGCTGGGCAAGCAACTCAAAGGCCAGGCTTTGGCCAAAAGAAGGACACTTCACTGGGGCCAGTCAACAGTGGCTTGTTTCAACACCAGGCAAACACCACCATCTATAAACCCCCAACGGCCAAACCAGCTCTGTAACTGTTCGGGTGTTTCACTTCCTCTGGTGTGTGTGTGTGTGTGTGTGTGTGTGTGTGTTGGACCTCTAACCATGACAGCCAAGCACACCAAGACGAAGCCCCAGCTGCAAACTTGCAGATACAATGTGAAAGAGAGGGACCTCTGGGCATTTTCCAGTGAAGACAACTGGGGAATGAGACAAAGCCCAGCCTCACCTAAATTCAATGCCCCCACCCCCAGCATTCTCTATAATCACGAAGTATCTCAAATTACCTGCAAAATCAGGTTTTTTAAAAAAAAGCCCCAAGACTTACTACAAAAATATAAACAAAACCCTAATCTTCAGTCATGATTATTAAACTAGGTCTATTTCTGAAGACCCTTGCTTGGTTTTCAAGAGGTAACCCATGTTAATCTTGTCAAGGAAAAAAAAAAGTCATAGGAATTTTTGAAAATAAGAACAGAAGTATCCAGAAATGTATTATTTGTGCCACTTCTCTCCAACCCAGAGCCCCCAAGAGATGGTCAGAAAACAGGAACATCCTTGTTCTCCAAATGGTCACTCTCCTGGAGATAGGCCTTACCAGTGCTGACCTGCAGGACTGTGCTGCCACAGTGGGGAAAAGCAGTGTTACAAGGTCTTTCTGATATAACCAGTCATTGGCTCTCTATAAAACAGAGCTCAGGACCGACCTGTTGGATACAAAGTGTTCTAACAGATTTATGCTATTTGGATGGTTATAAGCTATCTGATAATGCACAGATCCCCTGTAAACACAAAGGTGAGCAACCTAATACATAAGATTACATCAAACAGGAAAGTCAGAACCCAATGCCATTCAATTCAAGACCAAAGAAAATAAGGCACAAAGGTCAGAAACTTAATGAAATTAACATGAAAACAAACGGACAGCCTTGGGCAGCCTCTTAGGAATTCTATCAGAAGTCCCTGCTCAGAGTCAAGAGCAGAATGGCCTGATTAAAAAAAAAGTGGTTTTCTAGGAAGAAAGAGTTCTATCTTCCGGTCCTAGATCTCTGAAGATAGAATTGACATATAGGTACATTTCACCCACCCTAAATTCATGCCAGTTTAAAAAAAAATAAGACATGCCTTCCAAGATGACATAAATTACCATTGATTGGCTTGAGTACTGTCCCTGCTCGTGCCCTATTACTCTTCTTTAATGTCGTGTCCTGTGCCATAAGCTCTGTCTCTTTCCTCATCAATAAAAATTCCAGCTTTTAAGGTGGGTGTTCCATTTCCTGGGAGAGTAAGAAGTGAGCAGTATTCCTGAGACTGTCTTAGGTACGAACGTACAAAAACTGCTGGTGGACAAACTATGCGCTCCTGTTTCCTCCGGGCAGGGCAGGGACACCGATGCTCCTGAGTTCTGAGTGTTCAGACCGCTTGGGTTTGGTGGGGGGACCGGATGGCGAAGGGGCGGTGAAATCATTCCCAACCTGCTTGTCAACCTCAGGCCTGGGAACTTTCCTGATGGTTATTAAGGAGGGACTACAGCATGCTCCCACGTGAAACTGGCTGCGTTGGGCCTTTTCCCACACAAAACATCCCTGCCTCCGCAACTAGTGCGCCCATCGCCCCCCCCCCCCAAATTTAAGATCGATCATTTCAAACCCACGCGGAAGACAATCCCCAATTCCCCAGCTGCCACACTCGACAGTTCAATTCCCCCTGGTGGTTCTGTCAAACCGGTTGGTTACGGACCTAGGACCCCCCTGGCAGTCGTCCCCCACCCCCATCCAACCAGTCCCGCCATCCTCGCTTACGGCGAAGGCGGAATCATCCCGGTTGAACACCCCATTCTAATCTCACACCGAACTAAGAGCAGTAAGAAGCAAACCGGCCTAGCAGGGCGCCACAGCTGCTACCCGTCAGGTAGTCCACCGCCCCCAGGAATATCCGCCACACGTGTGGGGCCCCTCATTCGGGCGTTCCTGGGCCGCGCACTCGCCTCTCGCAGGCGCGCACCCACGCACACACTCGGGGCACTAACAGGCACAGCTGCGGACTTAGTTTTCTCTTCCTGAGCGCGGCTCCTGCCCAGTCCTCCGCAGCGGATCCGGCTCGTCGCCAGCCCCGGAACACACGCCTCCTCCAGCCTCCGCGCCACGCACGTGGGAAGGCGCGTCCAGGTGGTGCCAGAAGGGAGGAAAGAAGCGCAGAGGCAGGGAAGGCCGGGGATGAGGAAGGAGGGAGCTCCGAGTGGCATGTGGCATCTCAGGTCCCCGGGCCGGCGTGGATGCCTCGTAAGCCTCTGGGATGCAGAGGGGGCGAGGGCAGAAAAGCAGCAGGGGAGGGAAGGAGCTGGAGGGGAGAGGGAAGGGGGTCGCTCACCCAGGGTTTTGACAGCGATCTGCCTGGTGAGGGGCGGCGGCAGGTTGATGCACACCAAGTCCACGTCCTGATGCAGCAGCACCTCGTCAATGCGGCTGGTGTAGAAGGGGACGCTCATCTCCTTGGCCAGCTCCTCCGCTTCCTCTTGCGTGCGGCCCCACAGCGCCTTCACCGCGAAGCCCTCATCTTTCAGCAGCGGGATGATGACACGGGCCGTGAGGCTGGTGCCGAACACGCCCACCCCGGGAAGCATGGCTGCTCTGGTCCGCCGGGTTCTGCTTTAGCTCAGATCTCCAATCCAACGCGCTCACACACACACCCCTCTAGCCAGTCCTGCGCCCGGCTCGCCGCGGTGCGCCAGCCGCCCGTGCCCCGGGCAAGGCGCCCGGGTGCCGGGAGCGCACCGAGCTGCGGGCGGAGCAGGCTCGGGGCGCCTCAGTACGGCGTCTGCTGCAGTGTCCGCCACGCGGGGCTCTCGTCCCTCCCGGGGGCGGCGGCAGGGACCCCCGCGGGGCGCCCGAGGCCCCGAAGCCCCGCGGAGCCCCGGCTCAGGCGGCACCCCCGCCGCAGCGCCGGCCGGCTCGGCGAGCCCCGCCGCGGCCGCCCCATGGCCGGCTCATCCCCGCGTCCGCGCCTCCGCAGCTCCGGCGACCCGCTCTCTCCCGCGTGGTTTCCGCAGCCGGCGACTCGCACGCACGAGCCTCTACAGCCTGCCCGAGCACCGACCCGCGAGGCTGCGGGGTCCCCTTTCTCGCCCGCCCGCGGCTCGGAATGAAATAATCCAGCGGCCGCCAGGAGGCCGGCTAAGCACGCGGCTCGGAGGGCGCCGGGCGCGGATCTCGAGCTGCAGCGCGGCGCGGGCGGCCACGACCCGGCGCCAGCCTCCTCATTCTGCTGCCATGTTCGCTCACCGCGCGGCTCGGGCGGCCTCGGCCCCAGGCCGGCTCCGGCTCCGGGATCCCGCGGGGACGAGGGCGGAGTTGGGGAGTTTGGCTGTCAGCAGCCGGGGTGGTGCCGCACCGCCCCCGCCGCAGCGCCGCGCGCCATTGGCCGCGGCGCGCCGCCCCCGCCCCGCAGCCGCGGGCTCCCGGTGCGCGCCGCGCGGGGCCCAGGAACCCAGCCCGGCTCCTCCCCCCGCCCCGCCCCGAGCGCCCGCGGTCCCTCGGTGGCTTCCCTTTCTTCGCCCTCACCTCCTCCTTCCCTCCCTCGCCTCTTCCCAAACCCCGCCCCAAGCAGGCCAATAAATCCGTCAGGGCCCGGCGCGCCCTTCTGGGCGTGTCGTCAGTCCCTGGGAAGCGGCCAGTGGGCGACTCGTCCCCTGGGAGTCTGGGGGCGGGGGGCGGGCATCGAGGGGTGCGCGGCGGAGAGGGAGCTTTTCCTTCGTGCAGAGAACCACTGTAGGGACGCTTACCAGGCCCTCCCTCTGAATCCTTGCACTAACCTTAAGGTTATTGGTGCAACCCCTTTACCTGATGATGCAGTTGAGTCCCGGGAAAGGTAAGTGACTTACACAAGGTCACACGATAGGTAAGCCGCAGGCCTGACTTTGGAATCCAGGCATGGCTCCAGAGTTTGGGCGGTGAGCTGGAGAGTTCTCTCTCCCAAGCAAGCTTGCTCCAGTCCTGTGCCACCCCTCCCGCAGTGGGAGCACCGGCCGGTCGCCTTCCTCCCAGGCTTCTTAATAGGCTCTGCCTTCCCCGCGAGGCCAGCGCCTGAGCAGACGCTAGGTGTGGGGTCCCCAAGCGGCTGCGGCACGTGTGTGCATGTCTGGGTTTTGAGACGGAGAGGACGCCCTGGCCAGAAGAAACTGCGCCAGGTCACTCGACCTCTGGCTTTGGCTTCTTTCGCCGCTTGCCGCCCTACACCAACCCCCACCCATTCCCTAGCGTCCATCCCCACCCCCACCCTCTGCTCCTGCCTGGGCACGTGCCGGCGGGTAGGTAGTAAACCCTCAATAAGCACTTGCTAAATAAATGAATATTCACCGAATGTCCACTTTGTGCCGGCTTGGTGCCGGGATGCGGGACCCAAAGCTGAAAGGTACGGGACTTGGCTTCCAGCTCAAAGTCTCTTGAGAGGTCAGGGGTCCGGGCATGTTCCTCTCTTGTCTTCACTCAGCTTACCGTGGCACATGGTCTGCTTCAACACGGGAGTGGAAAACGTGATATCTGCAAGCATTTAAAACCGCTTGTAACAACTGGCAGTGGGGCGGGCGCGTGGAGAGAGCAGTATACCAAAGAGGCTCGTGTGTTGCAATGGGGGAAGGTGGCTGACCTCCGGGCGTTAGAAGAAAAGCACAGAGGACACTGAGTGCTCTGAGTGGCTGCCAGCGGCCTGGGAAGGTCTGAGACAAAAGGAGTATTGCCATCTGTACTGACAGGCTTCTTTTGAGCAGATGTTTTTGTTAAGAACAGAGGCAGGAACGCCTACAGGGGCAAAGGGTCCAGGCAGTGGTGTCAGATGCGAGGCACCATCCCCCTGCACAAGAGGCCAGGCCACATGTCAGCGATGGCAGCCGCTCATTTGGAGCTGGGGATGTGGCACTTGGCATTGGGGTTGGAACCAGAGCCAGAGTACCTGGAGTTCATTGTCCTCTGTCATTTGCTAGCCGTGGGACCTTAAGCAAATTACTTCCCCTTTTGGGGCCACCGTTCTATCTGCTAGGTCAGGGTAATAATGGCATATACAAAGGCTTTTGGGGGGCGCCTGGGTGGCTCAGTGGGTTAAGCCGCTGCCTTCGGCTCAGGTCATGATCTCAGAGTCCTGGGATCGAGGCCCGCATCGGGCTCTCTGCTCAGCAGAGAGCCTGCTTCCCTTTCTCTCTGACTGCCTCTCCATCTACTTGTGATTTCTCTCTGTCAAATAAATAAATAAAATCTTTTAAAAAAAAAAAAAAGGCGTTTGGAAGACTGTATTGACTATTTCTCTAAGGTCCTTAGCATAGAGTCTGGCACATAGTAAGCTCCAGATAAATGTTAAATAAATATGGAGAAGGTGTATTACCAACATCGGTTCTTGATAGGAGAGCCAATTATATGAGGGCAGTAATATCTAGGCAGGAAGAAGTAGCTGGTTTGTGTTCTTTTAAAGGGAACTCTACTCTTGGCTTTTATGTAAGTAAAAATAAACCTGTGTTTATTTTTAAGCAAACTGTGTATAAAACAAAATAAAATAAATCTGTATAATAGCGAAAGAAAATGATGACATTTGATTCTCATCGAATGCATAAAACAAACATCATCCCTATTTCATAGAAGACAAAACTAAATCCTGGCAGCAACTCATATGTATAGATCTAAAAGAAAAGGCTTAATTTCCCCCTTTCCCCCCAAACCCCCTAAACCATTTTCCCCCCAGTCATTCCCATCTCAACAAATGGCACTGCCGGCCCACTATTTGGCCAAAAACCGTGGAGGCATCCAGGGTCCTCTCTCACATACTCTCCATAATGGAGGCA
Organism: Mustela nivalis; assembly: GCF_964662115.1. NCBI lineage: Eukaryota > Metazoa > Chordata > Mammalia > Carnivora > Mustelidae > Mustela > Mustela nivalis. The sequence goes on from NC_139024.1 coordinate 144,748,843, forward strand.
TCAGCAGGCCCTGTCTGCTCAGCTTGCAAAATGCATCGAGAGTCTGACAGCTTCCCTGCGTGGTGGGAACTCGGGGTCACCATCCTCACCGCCTAGACCACAACATTCACCTCTGCGCTGGTCACACTCCTTGCACACTTACTGCTTCCCCTGCAGTCCACACAGCAGCCAGGGTGAACTTTTTTTTTTTTTTTTTACAATGTTAGATGTTAAAATCTAACAATCTAATTTCTAGTCTTTAAAATATTAAAATATTTCTTTGACAGAGAGCAAGCACTAGCAGGAAAGGCAGAGAGAATCTCACGCAGACACCACACCGAGTGCAGAGCCCAACATGGGGCTTGATCTCACAACCATGAGATTAGGACCTGAGCCAAAACCAAGAGTTAGATGCTGAACCAACAATACAGCCCAGGTGTCCCAGACAGAGAGAACCTTTAAAAGATAAATCCTAACGTGTCCCCCCAGGCTTGACACCTACCAGTGAAAACGCCAATAGCCTCAGGATGGCCTGAAAAGCTCTTCCTGAGCTAACCCCTTGCCTTGGACACCTCTTCACTTAAAGCTTTCCACCCCACTGCCTGCATTCCAGCACAGTGGCCTCAAAACCTGTTTGTGTCTCAGGACCTTTGCACTTGCTGTTTCCTCTGCATGCACCCCTTCTACCCCGACATATCTACATGACTCACTCTCCCCCCTTTACTCAGGTCTCTGCTCCCATATCCCCTCCTCAGATTGCCTTGCCCAACCATCCTGGCTACAGTGACATCATTGTCACGTTTCATTCCTTTGTCTAGGTTTATTTTTCTTTATATCTCCTCTCACTGCCCCACAACATAATATATACCTGTTTATCTGTTTATCATCCATGTGCCTCAACAGATTATAAACTCATGGAGATCAGAAGTCTGTGTGTCTTGTTCACTTTTGAATCCCCAGTGCCTAAAATTGGATCTGGCACCTGCTAGACACTCAATATGCATTTGTTGAACAAATGTTTATATGTTCTTCTAATAACCATGTGATATTATGAAGAGCGTATGAGTTAATATTTATAAACTGCTTAGAACTGTGCCAAGTGCTATGTGCAAGAATGGTTTAGACCCTGGAGAACCAAGGCTGAGTAAGGCAGGGCACCTGCTTTCAGTTTGCTTATGCCTGGTAGCCTGCTGATTGGAGGCATGAACGGACAATGGCAATATAGTGTGGTTCATGCCATGGTAGGAAGCTCCAGGGGGTGATTTGGGAGCAGAGGAAGGCTTTGCAATCAGAATGGGAAGCCTCCAAAGACTTGCAGAGAGAGGAAAGCACTAGACCCAGGTTTTGAAAGACTTGCTGCAGTTGTTAGCTAGACTATAGTGGGGAGAAGTTTCTAGATTGGGGAGGCTAAAAATAGGCTAACTCAAGGTAGAAGGATTTGTGTGGAAGGGGCCAGAACATGATGGACAATCACTAAAAGATGTAAAGCAGACAGTGAACAGTTTTAAAGATTTTTTAAAAATTGTTTCAAGTAGTCTCTACACCCAAGGTGGGGCTTGAACTCACAACCCCAACTCACACACACACACACACACACACACACACAAGAGTTGCATGTTCTACCTACTAAGCCAGGCAGACACCCCCAGATTGGCATTTTAGAATCAGCACTCAGGCTCCATCATGGAGGGGAATTGCAAGGAGATGCACCCCACACAGCCCTGCAAGGGGACCACTGCAATACCCAGAGAGTGAAGGAAGGCACAGGCATGGGAGTAAAGATGCAGGCACTCTGCTATGACAAGATGATGGCTCCCTGGCCGAGTAGCTAATCGGACGTGGGAAGTGAGAAAAAGTTGACGTACCAGGTTGTGGTTGGTGGAGAGGCTGGCTATACATTTGTGTCTTACTGGTTCACAGTCCAGGGCACAGGAGGATGGCTCTTAGCATGCATGGATCCTGAGCTTCTGATAACATGGACCTTTGAACCCCAGTGCTTTTGCACATGATACTCTCACAGTTTATTCTTGGTGTTTATTCTTTCTTTCTTTCTTTTTTTTTTTTGTACCTGCACAAAGTTTATTTATTTCTTTCTTTTTGGGGCGTTTATTCTTCATGTTCTTTGTGTGAAACCCTCTGAAACCTGGAAACTTAATCCTGACACAATCTGACATCTTAGCCTTTTAAATGGTTCTAAAAATAAGCCTAAAAATTTCTTTCCCCTCATTCCGTGATTTATCTGCCGATCTCTACCATTTGCATTTGGGTGAAGATTTGAGGCCTATTTTAATGTCATTTAAGATGATCGTCATGTGACTCCAAGAAGAACATTCTCAACCTTTTTTTAGAAATAAAAATAGTGGGGATTCATATTTTTATTCACAGTCCTAGGATGATGATAAAATGGATTTTCTTCTCATATTAACTCAGCTTAATGATAATTTTATGTATTTTCATTGTACAAGTTACTTATACATATTATGGAAATTTCAGAAATAAGATTTAATCTCTCCAACCTTATGTAGCCACTGTAAATAATTTGGTTTGCTTCCACAATTTTAAAACTATTATATTGTTTTCATGAAAAATAAGAAAATCCCGCTATCTAGTTAAATTTGTTTATTCTTTTTCACACAATGTAGAAACAAGTTTTGATTATTTTTAGTAGAGTATCCATAAATACCCAACATCCCTATAAATCTTAATCCATTGTAGAATGAAATTCTACTTTTGGTAGAAATATAACTTTGCCAAATGACTGTCAAAGATCTTGGAGCAGTCCTACTAAGCAGCTCCAATATGCATAATGCTGAAATTTATTCCTGAACTTATCCTTAGTAGAGTTTTAAAAATTACCCATTAATGGTTCTACCTTCAACTCTTTGGGGAGGGGGTGTTTTTTATAATCACTACCATTTATTGAGTGCTTGCCACACATGAGGCTCTAAACTTTGCATGTATTCACTCCTCGCAGCTTTTGCTGTTAAGTACAATTATCCCCCTTATGACCAAGAAGGAAACTGCTACACACACACACACACAAAGTTAACGTGCCTGAGGTAGGTCATAAAGACAGGCATTTGACTGAAATCACCAGGCTCCAAAATCATAGTCTGTTACCACTAAGCCCCTGAACTTAGGGTAGATAACATAGCCTCTGCTTTCCTGGGACAGCACAGCCCTTGGCCTTCTGGAGATAAGACACATGCTGGCATTTCTCCTCTTTCTCCCCTTCCCCTGGCAAAGGTCAACAGGCTCCCTGAGCAGGGGTTCCCTTGAGCTGTGTCCAGGTCAGAAAAAGCAGTACTGAGCCTGTACTGTGCTCCTCGGGACAGGGGCATGGGACGGTTCTGTGACTGTCATCTCTCCCCTGGACTCCTGCCCTAGATTCTTAACATGGTAGACCCTCACACTCTTGCTGCCTCCCACCCCTAAGTAAGCAGAGAGAGCTTTATTTTTTTTTAATTTTTTAAAAAAAATTTATTTATTTGAGAGACAGAGCATGAGCAGGGGCAAAGGGAGGGGGGGAAGCAGGCCTCCCGCTGGCAGGGAGCCCTACATGCCTCTCCATCCCAGGAACCCTGGGATCATGACCTGAGCTGAAGGCAGAGGGAGGGTAAACTACTGAACCAACCACCCAGGCGCCCCTCAGAGCTTTAAAAAGCACTGGCCATTATAGGTCAATTACATATCTATATCTATATCTATGTATTATATATATAATTTTTAAGTTTAGGAAACATATCTATTATATATCTATTATATATAATAGATATTACATAATATATATTATAGATTATATCTATTATATATAATAGATATATATTATATATATCTATTATATATAATAGATATATATTTCCTAAACTTAAAAAATTACACATCAACTATACTTCAATTAAAATATTATGTGAGGGGCGCCTGGGTGGCTCAGTGGGTTAAGCCGCTGCCTTCCGCTCAGGTCATGATCTCAGGGTCCTGGGATCGAGTCCCACATCGGGCTCTCTGCTCAGCAGGGAGTCTGCTTCCTTCTCTCTCTCTGCCTGCCTCTCAGTGTACTTGTAATTTCTCTCTGTCAAATAAATAAATAAAATCTTAAAAAAAAATAAAATAAAAAAATAAAATAAAATATTATGTGAAAGAAACGAAAAAAAATAAAAGCATTGGCCATTTGATGAAACGCCTCCACTGCTTTCCTCTTGCACCTTCAATACAATCCAAACCCCTCAAAATGGCCTGGGGGACTCTCAGCTCTGTCCCTCGTTTACAGAAATCGGATTCTTGGGCCCAACATGGATAGAAAAGAGGCCGGGACGAACCATCAGCAGAGGCAAGGCTTTGTTGGGGCCACAGATGGAGCCAAAGGAAGACAACCAACACAGAGCTCTCAGGATAACTGCCCCCGCCCAACCAAGAGGAAGTCCTGCTTCGGTAGAGAAAGTTCTCGTTCAGGATCCCACAGGTCCAATAGGTTAAAGAGAGAAAGGAGGAAAAATACCTCATGCTGATTGGTTGGGAGGCTCTTGTGCTGATTGGTTGGGAGGACCTCGTGCTGACTGGTTGGGAGGGCCTCGTGCTGACTGGTTGGGAGGGCCTCGTGCTGATTGGTTGGGAGGCTCTCGTGCTGATTGGTTGGGAGGACCTCGTGCTGACTGGTTGGGAGGGCCTCGTGCTGATTGGTTGGGAGAGCCTCGTGCTGATTGGTTGGGAGGGCCTCGTGCTGATTGGTTGGGAGGGCCTCGTTCTGATTGGTCGATACTAGCAGAGGCTCAGGCAGTTTGGTGGTGCTTTTTGAAACCCCAGGCCCTCTGTTCTGAGTCTGGCTTGCATATGGGGCCGCATCCTGGCCCCATCCTGGTTCTTTTCTGTAAGAGAAGCGGTTGAACAATCTCAGTCAGCAGTTAAGTGCCCCAGGTGTGTAATGTCTGTCACCTGGCGCTTGCTGCCCTTCGTCCCTGTCTCACCTGCACCTCCCTTGACCGACACGGCTCATCCTCCAGCTGACGGTACGGCTTCTGTGTCAGTCGCGCCCGCCCCTCCTGTTGATTCCTCCTCCGTCTTGCCTGGTTCTCTCCGGCCTCCAGACACCTCACTTTCTGTTCCCTCTGCCGGGAATGCTGTCCTTCAGCCTTTCATTCACCTGCTGCCTTGTTCCTCAGGTTTTGGGGCTCATGGGGCATGTCTCGTCTTCCCCACTGTAGGCTGGTAGCTCTTCTTTGCAAGCCCCTTGGCTGCTTCCCAACACCACTGGGTTCATTGCGGCCGCAGCACTTCCACAGTCTGCCTGAGTTTGCTTTCTCCACCACTGCCTGTCTCCCCTGGCTGGAGTAGAAGCTCGGTGGGTCCAGGGGTCTCGTTGGTCTCCTTTATGGCTACTTTAGCCTGAAACAGTACTTGGTACCTCCCTGAGACACAGTTAAGTCCTTGTTGAAAGGATAAGTTAATCATGTAGGCGGTAAAACAATTTCTAATATCACATAATGGCATGGGAAAATGCTCAGGACACAGTGTCATGTTTAAAAAGCCAAGGGGCACCTGGGTGGCTCAGTTGGTTAAGCATGTCTGCCTTCGGCTCAGGTCACGATCCCAGGGTCCTGGAATCAAGCCCCACATCTGGCTCCCTGCTGGGGCGGGGAGTCTGCTTCTCCCTCTCTCTCCCCAATGTCCCCCCTGTTAGTGCTCTCTCACTCTCTGTTAGATAAATAAATAAAATCTTTCAAAAAAATAAAAGCCAAAACCATGTTGCATATATAATATTACAACTATGTCTTTTTGTCATTTTTATTGGTGTAAAATATACTAATATAAATTGTACTGTTTTAACTATTTTTAAGTATACAATTCCCCTCGTTGTGCATACAACTCTCTATTTTTAGGAAGAAATACCGTATGAAATGAAAAGAAAACCATTTTGCCCTACATTTCTGTACTTCCCTTGCATTTAGAATAAAGAAAAAAGGCATTTAAATGTTTAAATGAACAATTAGTTCTGGTCACATGCTCAGAAGTTTCTTTCATGCCCAACTCACACTCTGAGTCAATGAACCCAGGGAAGGAGGGAACCCAAATGCATCTAGCTGTTTTACTAGTCCTCTGAAATACCAAAAGTAATAGTCACCCAACTAGATTGTACAGCAACAGTTTGTTTGTTTGTTTGTTTGTTTGTTTCTGTGTCACTCACCAGGCCAAGAGAATTGGAGACACTGTTTAAAACACTATCACCAAATCCATGGCTCTTAGACTGTGGAAATGGTTTTAAAGTAAATACACAGGGGCTTGGACATCACTAGCTCCAGTGGCAAATACAGAACTTGCCTTCCTGACATTTGAAAATCCTCAGGGCACCTGTCCTCTTCCTACCCCCAGTCTCTCTGGGAGAACACTATGCTACAAAATGTTCTGCTGCCTTAGTTAGATGTGAAGACATAGGGGCAGATGATATAATTACTCTATAAATAAACAGAAAAAAACTATGGTGCTTTTTCTGGACAGATCAATAAGGATGTAGGAAAACTACTTAGCATCCCAAATCATTAACACGCTGCTTACACACACAGAGGAGCACACCAGAAGAATAACCCTCGTAACAGTCTGGCATAAAGTAAATATTATTGGAGAGAGAATAACACGGCCTTTGCAATTCAAATTAAGAACATTATTCCGCTCCCTCAATTTCTGGTTGAAAGAGAAGGCACATAAAACAATACATCCTCTGTTTTAAACATGTCTCTCCTATTTATTAATTAAGGCAATATACAGAACCCCAAATCAATCATTTCAACTATTCATATCTGGACAGTGAGTCCACGACATAGGCTTTGGCCCTGTAATTCTGTGTTCCAGTGGAGGACTACACAAAGGGCTGAGAGACCTAGGGCTTGTTCTTAGGTAGAGGTGATCAGGGGCAAAATGTGGCCTGGGAGAATGATGCTGGAGAGAACATGTCAATCATAATGAGAATAGAAGGGAACCAAAGCCATTCACTCATTCATTCATCCAAGGGTGATAGTAAACTTCTTGAACATCTGGTGTAGCATAGGCATCAGCCTGTCCAAACAAACACGGATATCCCTGAAGCACGGGCTTGACAGTCCCCTGCTAGATCAAGCATCAACACAGTATTCCTGGGTCATGGTCAGGCCTGGGAGAGCTGGGGGAGAGGTCAAGGCAGTGGGGTGGTAGAGCAGCCCCCACAGCTCAGAGCAGTGGCTGAACATTGCCACATGAAGTACAGCCTGTACTGGGTTTGTGCACAGCAGGTGCCCGCTCTGTCTGGGTCTGAATCGCTCCTTGGGAATATAGAGCTAGAAGACTCCATCGTGTGTCCCGTAGGATGCTCGTAGCTTTGTGCATCAGATAAGAAAACAGGTACTTGTGATGGAGTGTGGGCCAAGCAAAATCATGGAGGAAAACCACAGTTTTGTGGGAGTGACACACACGAACCTGGTGAGGGGTGGAGAGGAAGCAGAGGAGAGGTGGTGTGCAAGGTATGAGAAAGGAACTGGAAATGCTTCTTGCCTCAGTAAAATTAATTTTTGATCCTCTGTAGTAAGCAATGGACAGACAGTCCTCGTGGGAGCCATAGCCCCAATTTTCCTGGAATTCTTTTCACCCTTGGAATCTCTCACCAGCTATTGCTACCACCACAATAACTCAGCTGTCCTCCCCCGTCACCTCTTCCTCCACACCCATGCCACACACACTCACCTTTTGCTTTTTCGCTCCACACACAGCCAAGACATGACTCCAAGTTTTAAACAAAGGGCTAGGAGCAGGGGCAGAGGTCTAGGAGCTAATGGCTGGGAAATAATATCAGGTACAGCCTCAAACTTGAGAACATGGCTAACAAATTAAACCTATTTATCTTCAGCTTAGAGCCCCTCAAAGACCTTCCCTACCTTTCTCATATCTTGGTACACAGAGGAATAGTATTTCACAGCACACTGGGGGAAAATAAGGAACGTCTCGTGCAGCTGGGGTGACCTGTCTGTGGGCAGCTGGATCCCCTGAGGGAGGAGAGATCATCTTTCAAGTAGATTGAGAGATCCCTCCGGCCCACCCCTCTCCACAGGGATTGGGAAGTGCTTGCTGTGCCCCGACTGGAAGGATGTCATCAAGCCGCGGAGTGGCACTCGTAAATGGGCAAAATCACAATCAGAGAGAGAAGAGGAAGGTAAGATGGGGTCCCCATCTACCAAGGAGGAAAGCCTTGTCTACAAGAGTCCAAACTAAAAAAATTAGAGAGAAGTCCCCCCACCAAATTCCTGCCCCACTGAATACTGGTGACAATGTAGCTAGCTAAAAGAAAAATCCAGCTTCACAAGGGTTCACATGGAACTAAAAGAAAGGCTGGTTACAGAACCAAGACCTTGTCTAGCCACCCTTAGGTAGAACACCAACCTAGGGGACGCCTGGGTGGCTCAGTTGGTTAAGCAGCTGCCTTCAGCTCAGGTCATGATCCCAGCGTCCTGGGATCAAGTCCCACATCGGGCTCCTTGCTCCGCAGGGAGCCTGCTTCTCCCTCTGCCTCTGCCTTCCACTCTGTCTGCCTGTGCTCGCTCTCACTCTCTCTCTCTCTGACAAATAAATAAATAAAATCTTTAAAAAAAAAAAAAAAACACCAACCTAGGGCTAAGCTAAATGAATATCCAATTCACTTTAGTTCAATCCAATCTGATCTAATCAGATAATATCCCTGGTGAAAGAGCCTTGTCAGGCACAAAACAAGAAGGGCTCAGTTAACCAGGGGGCCATAACTCTGCTGTCTGAGCGGAGGCTACTCCCGTGTCACCTGCAGGATGACTGCAAGTGCAGAGCAGTGACACAGCTGGCATTTACACTGTCCTGACCTGTTCTGGCATTTCCGAGGGCAGGACTATTCCATTAGACCCTCCCCCGTCTGGGGGTCAGAAAGGGAGTTTGTTTTTCCAGGAGTACATAATTGCTGTTGTGTTTGGTTTCCCAGGATCCTACTCAGGTTCTGCTTCTGGAACCCTTCTTCCCTTCCTGACAAGATGAGGTTTCTTTTTTACTCTTCTTTTCCAAACAGTAAGTTATGTATTTATTAGTAAAACAATAATCATACATAGAAATAATAACAGACATTTAGAGAGAACCTTCACCCAACGAATACAGAATACATATTGTTTATAAGCCCACCCAGAAGGTTTCTACACTTGACCATTTGTTCAGCCTCACAGGAAATCACTACACATTCCAAAGGACTGATGTCATACAGATCATGACCTTTCACCACAATGCACTGAAAATAGAAACCAACAGTAGATGGGTATTCTCCCATCTGACATATATATACCTGACAGTGAAAAATATCATTCCAAATAATCTCAGAATTAAAAAAGAAACCATCATGAAAATGAAAAATATTTAGAAATGATACACGAAAAAAGCACACATATAAAAACACGTGACAGAGGTGCCTGCGTGGCTTAGTCAGTTAAATAGCTGTCCTCAGCTCAGGTCATGATCTCAGGGTCCTGAGATGGAGCCCCATGTTGGGCTCCTGGCTCAATGGGAACTTTGTGTCTCCCTCTCCCTCTGCCCCCCCGCCCCAGCTCATGCTCTCTGTCTCACTCTCTCAAATAAAAAAATAAATATATATATTTTTTAAAAGTATGAGGCACAGCTAAAATTGTGCTCAGGGGGAAATTTAAAGCTCAAATGCAGGGGCACCTGGGTAGCTCAGGTGGTTACACGTCTGCCTTCCACTCAGGTCATGATCTCCAGGTCCTGGGATGGAGCCCCATGGTGGACTCCTGGCTCAATGCGGAATCTGCTTCTCCCTCTCCCTCTGCCTGTGCCTCTCCCCCTGCCCATGCTCTCTGTTTCTCTCTCTCTCTTTCAAAATGAATAAATAAAATCTTTATAAATTAATTTTTAAAACAAAGCTCAAATGCATATTTTGGGATAACAACAAAGATTTGAAAGTTAATGAACTAACAATTCAACTGAATGATTGAGAAATAAAAGAATCTAGAAGAAAGGAGAAATTATTAGGAAACATGAATAATAGTATCTAAAACCAAGAATATCAGAATTATCAATAAGGCCCAAAGATCATTAATTAAAAGAATGATAAAACAGACAAATTTCTGGAAAGACTAATTAGAGAAAAAAAGGCAAAATAAACAATATGAGGGACAAAAATACCACAAACTTTTGCCTATAATCTTTAAAACATTCATGAAATGGACAACTTTATAGAAAAATATAAATTACAGAGTGATCCAAGAAGAAATAGAAAAACTGAATATAACAACCGCTATGAAAATAATTGAATGGCTAGTAAATATCTTTTCCCAAGAAAGGCTACAAGTTCAAGCATCTTGACAGGCAAGTTTAATTAAACCTTCTAGGGATGAGTAATTCTTTTTTTTTTTTTAATTTTTATTTGTTTATTTGACAGAGAGAGATCACAAGTAGGCAGAGAGGCAGGCAGAGAGAGAGGAAGAAGCAGGCTCCCTGCTGAGCAGAGAGCCCAATGTGGGGCTCGGTCCCAGGACCCTGGGATCATGACCCGAGCTGAAGGCAGAGGCTTTAACCCACTGAGCAACCCAGGTGCCCTGGGACGAGTAATTCTTATTTTAGTCAAACAGTTCCACATAGTGGAAGAAAGGGAAAAGATATGTAGTTCATTTTATGAGGTTACTATAGGTAGAAAAGTATTTTTTAAAACAAAAAAGAAAAGCATAGAGCAATATAATTTATAAATATGAATGCAAGAATTCTAGGGGTGCCTGGGTGGCTCAGTGGATTAAGCATCCAACTCTCGATTTCTGCTCAGGTCATAATCTCAGGGTCATGAGATCAAGCCCCACATCGGGGCTCTGCACTCAGCACAGAGTCTGTCTGAGAGTCCTTCTCCACTCCCTCTGCTCCTCCCCCTCCTTCAGTTCTTTCTCTCAAATTAAAAAGACAAAAAAACTTTAATAGAATTCTAAATAAAAAAGAAGCAAATCTAATTTTGCAGTATATTAAAATTGTCGTAATTAAGGTTATTCTGTAAAAATATATGACTCGACATCAGAAAAATGTATCAAATCACTATTAAATATTAAGATGTTAAGAGCAAGAAAACTACATGATTATCTCAAGAAATACAGAAAAGTGTCGGCAATAGAATTCAACATTCATTCATCTTAAAAAATAATAAAACTTTTGGGCGCCTGGGTGGCTCAGTGGGTTAAGCCGCTGCCTTCAGCTCAGGTCATGATCTCAGAGTCCTGGGATCGAGTCCCGCATCGGGCTCTCTGCTCAGCAGAGAGCCTGCTTCCCTCTCTCTCTCTCTGCCTGCCTCTCCATCTACTTGTGATTTCTCTCTGTCAAATAAATAAATAAAACCTTTAAAAAAAAAAATAATAATAAAACTTTTAACAAAAGATAGCAACTTCTTTAACCTGAGGAAATGTCCCCCCCCCCAAAAAAAACCCCTATAGTAATATCATAGTTAGTGATGAAACTTTAAACACATTCCTTTGAAGTCAAGGTACAAGTCAAAGTGCCCATTTTCAGCCCTACTGTCTGATATCGAACTGGAACTCCTTGCCAGTGAAAAGAGACAAGAAAAGAAGAGGCAAAAGACTCAGTGAGAAAGAGAGAAAATGCTCATCTTTTGCAAATTGTCTTCATTGGAAGTCCAAGAGAATCTGCAGGCAACCTATTAGAAAGAATAAGAGTTTGCTTCATAAAAGATCAACTTAAAAAAAAATAGCATTCCCTTATCCCATCAATGACCAATTAGAAAATTTGGTAGGAAAAAATTCTCATTTGCAATAGCAATAGAAATTATATTGACGCTATGGAGAATCTGGGTGGCTCAGTGGGTTAAGCCTTCGCCTTCAGCTCAGGTCATGATCTCAGGGTCCTGGGTTCGAGCCCAGCATCGGGCTTTCTGCTCAGTAGGGAGCCTGCTTCCCACCCACCCACCCTCCCGCCTCTCTGCCTACTTGTGACTCTCTCATCAAATAAATAAATAAAATCTTAAAAAAAAAAAAAAAAAGAAATTTTATTGACTCTAAGAATGAGTTAACCGAAGGAAAGTCAGGGCTTGGTGGGAAAGATACAAGAAGCCGTGTTGAGAGAGAAAGAAAAGCTGAACACAGGAACAAACAGAAAGTCTCAGTATTCTTCCCTTATTGAGTTTATAAGTTCAAAAAAGGTAATTTTGAGGGACGCCTGGGTGGCTCAGTTGGTTAAGCAGCTGCCTTCGGCTCAGGTCATGATCCCAGGGTCCTGGGATCGAGTCCCACATCGGGCTCCTTGCTCGGCAGGGAGCCTGCTTCTCCCTCTGCCTCTGCCTGCCTCTTTGTCTGCCTGTGCTTGCTCTCTCTCTCTCTTTCTCTGGCAAATAAATAAATAAAATCTTAAAAAAAAAAAAAAAGGTAATTTTGAGAAAGACAAGCAGCAATGGGGAAAGAGCTGTCTGTGTTATCTACTGATGTATAAAACACCTCTCCCAAACTCAGTGGCTTGCTACCATCATTCTGACTTTGCGGCCTCAGATGGGCTCAGCCGGGCAGGTCTGTTGTCCTCGGAGGGTCACGCAGGTGACCCTACCTGCAGCCAGCAGCTCAGCTCAGGTGGCTTGCGAAGATGGCGAGGCTCCTCTCTTTGTCTAGAGAATGTCAGAGCTTATCTCTGTCCACTGGGTCTCCCCCTGTAGGTCTCTCCAAGAGGGCCGCCAGACAGCTTACAGAATAGCTCAGCTCTCCAGAGCACAAAATAAAGGCTGACAGCCCAAGGTTTGCACCAGGAACTGGCCTAGCGTGACTTCTTCCTGACCCTAAGTTTAAAGCATGTCACTAAGCCAACCTAGATCTAAGAGGTGGTGACTCCACGGTCTCCATATTGTAGGTGTGGTTCACTGGTCCTGCAGGGACCTGCCGCATGTCAAGATTTATAAAGTATAGTGTTGTGCGCGACCAGATAAGTAAACCAGCAGATCAGAACAGAGAGGCTAGAAACAGGTATTAGCTTCTGAGGAACCTGACAAATGACAGAAGTGTCATTATAGAGAAGTAAGGAAAGGGTGGGCTTTTCAAAGTAAGTAGGGAGGGAATGAATGACTCATCATGTTGACGGGGGATTTCCACAAGTTCGTTGACATTTCTCCCCTCAAGATATGGAATGTAATTCCCGTCCACTGAGTTTGAGTTAGACTTCATGTATAGAAGTGGGCTCACTTCCAATGAATAGAATGAAATGGAAGTAACAGTGTGTGAGACCTTAGAAAATACATCCTAAAAGGCACTACAGCTCTCTGCTCGCTCACGCTTTGTCTTGAATGGATCACCGGCTCTGGGGGAAACGAGCCACCACATCAGGAGGACTCTTGGGCAACCTTGTGGAGAGGCCTCTGTGGGGAGAGACGGATGCTGCCAACAGCCATGTGAGTGAGTCATCTTGGAAGCACGGCCTTCACATGACTGTACCCCTGACCAACATCTGACACAGCCTCAGGAGAGACCCTGAGCCAGAACCGCCCAGTGGAGAGGCTCCCAGATTGCCGACGCTCAGAAATTGTTGAGATAATAAATGTTTGTGGTTCCAAGCTGCTAAGTTTGGAGTAATTTGTGATGCAGCAATAGGTAACCAACATACAATACCCCAAATGAAACAAAATTGGATCCTCGCACTTCACACACAAAATTTTAGAACTTTCTAGAAGATAATGTGGGACAATGTCTATGGCTATAGGAAAGATTTCTTAAAGCAGACACATACACACAAACACATGCCATAAAGGTAAAGACACTACCACCAAGATGAGAGGATAAAAGAAGGAAGAAGGTAATTTGCAACATTCAAAGAACCCCATCAAATAAACTGAGCAAAGACAAGCAGCCCAATAGAAAAATAAGTAACCCAGATACCCCTTAACCATCTCACTAGTAACCAGAGAAATGCAAATTAAACCAGGGTGAGAGTCTATTTCTAATCCCTCCCATTGATAGAAATTAACAAATCTAAAAATATCAAGGATGTGGGTGAGTGGAAATTCTCATACATTGCTGGGATATAAATTGTTACAGCCAGAGTGGAAAGAGGGTTGGCAGTAGGAAGTGGAACTGAATGTGTACATACATTATGATCTGACAATTCCACTCCTAGCCATTGAAGAGTTTCCAGAGAGAATCTCTGGCCCCATTCCACAAAAAGGCCCACCGTTAATTATTAGATAGTTATTGCTGGATCAGTTATGGTAGAGATTATTTGAAAAGCCCAAGTGTCCATTAATAGGATGGAGAAATATTAAAAATGGTATATTTAAACCAAATATATATTTTAGGGGCACCTGGGTGGCTCAGTGGGTTAAGCCTCTGCCTTCGGCTCAGGTCATGATCTCGGGGGGATGGACACCTGCATAAGGCTCTCTGCTCAGCAGGGAGCCTGATTCCCCCTTTCCTTCTGCCTGCCTCTCTGCCTACTTGTGATCTCTCTCTGTCAAATAAATAAATAAAATCTTGGGACGCCTGGGTGGCTCAGTTGGTTAAGCAGCTGCCTTCGGCTCAGGTCATGATCCCAGCGTCCTGGGATCGAGTCCCACATCTGGCTCCTTGCTCGGCAGGGAGCCTGCTTCTCCCTCTGCCTCTGCCTGCCTCTCTGTCTGCCTGTGCTCGCTCTCTCTCCCTCTCTCTCTGACAAATAAATAAATAAAATCTTTTTAAATAAATAAATAAAATCTTAAAAAAGATAAAAAACTTAAAAAAAAATAAACCAAATACTACACCAGAATAAAAGAATATGCTACAGAAACATATTGTTGATTAAAAGTACAATATTATTCTAATTTTATATCACACGCAAATAATTATCTTTTTATAGATATTTGTGTGATTTCAGTGTGTTTAGAAGAAATTGGAAGAACTCATAGTATAATATACTAGAACCAGAAGTAAATTAAACCTCAGTCAGATGGGGCACCTGAGTGACTCAGTGGGTTAAAGCCTCTGCCTTCGGCTCAGGTCATGATCCCAGGGTCCTGGGATTGAGCCCCGCATGGGGCTCTCTGCCCAGCAGGGAGTCTGCTTCCTCCTCTCTCTCTGCCTACTTGTGATCTCTGTCAAATAAAATAATTTCAAAAAAAAAAAAAAAGATTTTAAACCTCAGTCAGAGATTTAAAAAAAATAGATTGGGAGGACAGTTAATTTGTGGGTCAACTTGAATGGGCCACAGAGTGCCCAGATATTTGGTCAAACATTATTCTGAGTGTTTCTGTGAGGATATTTTTGGTTGAGATGAACATTTGAACTGGCAGACTGAGTAAAGCAGATTGCTCTCCTTAATCTGGTGGGCCTCATCCAATCAGTTGAAGGCCTGAGTAGAACAAAAAGGCTGGCTCTCTCTCAAATAAGAGAAAATACTTTCCTGCCTGTCTTCAAAGTGGGACTTCTGTATTTTATTGCCTTTGGACTTGAACAGAGACATGAGTTCTTCCTGAGTATCCAGCATATCAACTCACCCTACACTTTAAAAGCATCTGAAATACACTGCCAAGCTAACTTCCCTAACCTTTCCAGAGTTATAAAAAACCAATCTGTACTTCCACAAGCCCTTGTCAGCCCTGAAATATGGGCCCTCTAGGACTGCCTTGACCAATATCTTCTCTGTGGTTTATCCATTATCTCCAAGAAGGCTTTAGCTTCCTGGAATTTCTAATAAAATCCCCAAATCTTTGTTTAATAACATAGAGTTTTTGTTTGTGCCAATACCAAACTGAAAAATCTTAAATATGTATATATATATTCAAAAAATGGATGGATGTATACTGAGCTGATTAAACATACACATATATACATATACACATAGATGTATGGTGGTCTTAAATTCCCATTTCTCTTCAGACTAATGGAATCTCCTCTTGTTTGGGGAATCATGTATTTTAATTTCAAACACTCTTTGAAGGCACCCAGAAATGCCAACCAAATCCTGGTTCTTTTCGGAAATGAGATCTTCATTTCTGGAAGTCTCAGGATGTGCAAGGGGACAATGGTGGCATCTGTACCAGTTACCAGGGCTTGCATCTGTGGACCAGTGACCGCCGAGCACCTAGATTAAAGGCAGGAACTTGTCCCAGATCCCAGAGGTGGCATAGCCATGTTACTTAAGGATTTCCAAAGGCAGAAGCCCCAGTTACATTTTTTTATTAGCTGCTCAGGATTTCTTCCTTCTGTGGATGACTTTGGTTTTGAGTCATTTTCAACTTGCCAAAGATTGCACTTGGCTGAGGGCCCAGCGGGTGACCGGATCACTCCTGCAATACATTACAGAAACATCAATGAAGCCATATTTTCATTGTATGTCATAAAAAGTGTCTGTAGAATAGTTTAGAGTAACCACAGAGCAATCTTAAGATCTGTCCAGCCCCTAGGGGGGAAACAAGCCACCAGCTGAAAATCACGGCATTTATGTGGAACTCTCAGTCAAGAGTGTAGGACTTTTATTAGCAACATCTGAGATGGCGATTTGAAAGCCACAGTTTGGAAATAGAAGCTGTAGGTAGCCCCAGGGATGGCAGGGTAGGGATAACAGGTTTCCAAAGTCAGCAAGACCATATACACGTGGGCAGCAGGGTGACAAGAATCGAAAAACTCGGGGCGCCTGGGTGGCTCAGTGGGTTACGCCGCTGCCTTCGGCTCAGGTCATGATCTCAGGGTCCTGGGATCGAGTCCCGCATCGGGCTTTCTGCTCAGCGGGGAGCCTGCTTCCTCCTCTCTCTCTCTGCCTGCCTCTCTGCCTACTTGTGATCTCTCTCTGTCAAATAAATAAATAAAATCTTTAAAAAAAAAAAAAAAGAACTGAAAAACTCTGCTGTGACCTCTGATTCTTGGATCAGCTTCTCTAGCCAATGTTCTGCCAAGTAGAGCAGCAAACAGCTGCCCTGTTCCGCCAGCCAGAGGGGCAGAGAGAGAATGAGACAAGACCAAGGGGAACCCCGAGCCTCTCTCCACCTGGTGGGTTAATGTTGGCGGCTGGGGGTGATTGGCTTTCATCCAAGAACTCCACGAGTTGTTACTCCTTGTAGGAGCATGTCATTCATCAGTAAGGAAATTGAAATATACACAAAATCTTTTATCATCTGTACACTTGAAAATTTTCTCTGCCTAAGGAACCCTTGAGTGTCTCAGTCTGTTAAGTGTCTGCCTTCAGCTCAGGTCATGATCCCAGGGTCTTAGGATTGAGCCCCGTGTCGGGCTCCCTGTTCAACGGAGCGTCTGCTTCTCCTTCTCCCTCCCCCTACTTGTGCTTTCCCTCTCTCTCTCTCTCTGACAAATAAATAAGTAAAATCTTTAAAAAAAATTTTTTCTACGGAGAAGTTTGTGTTCCAATCCCATGTCAAGATTGTGTCAAGATTTAAAAAGCCATGGGGCACCTGGGTGGCTCAGTGGGTGAAGCCTCTGCCTTCGGCTCAGGTCATGATCTCAGGGTCCTGAGATCGAGTCCCGCATCGGGCTCTCTGCTCAGCGAGGAGCCTGCTTCCTCCTCTCTCTCTGCCTGCCTCTCCGCCTACTTGTGGTTTCTCTCTGTCAAATAAATACATAAAATCTTTAAAAAAAAGATTTAAAAATCCATGTTGCACTAGAAGAGTTGAGCTATTCAAATGTGAACTCTTCCTCTTTTTTTCTTTTTAACTAACAGAGAAGTGAATTTTTAAATGCACTATGAGAAAACTTCACTTCATCTGTAAAGAC
The DNA here is from genome assembly GCF_964662115.1 of Mustela nivalis. Classification (NCBI taxonomy): domain Eukaryota; kingdom Metazoa; phylum Chordata; class Mammalia; order Carnivora; family Mustelidae; genus Mustela; species Mustela nivalis. The sequence goes on from NC_139024.1 coordinate 144,766,533, forward strand.
AACTATAAGAATCTACAATCAAGAGACCAACTGACTGACTACTTTTGTTCCAAACTTAACTGTTTAACTGATTGCATTCCGGGTACTTCAGATGGTTCAAATACTCACTTCCGTACTTTATAACGGAGGCTACCTTCCCATTAGATGAAGTCATGGGGATGAGATTTGGAAGAAAGGAATAGCTTTTTTCAGATTTAGTCTGCTCTCCCCAAATGTATTAAAATTCATGAGGTTTAGAATGCACTTATTAGCAATTTCTTGATTTTTAAAAACATGTTCACGCATCAAAGGTGGCTCGTGAATTATCACCGAGTACTTCTACCTGTGTGACCACTTCCCGAGTCAGTCAGTAGAACATTTCTGGCACCCTAGAAGCCCCCTCCAACCCCCACCAACACTGTCCCCTCGCGGCTCCCCACTGTGTACTACTCCCACATCTAAACAAGACTCGTTTTGCTAGTTTAAACATTTTTATACAACTGGAATGATATAATATGTATTCTTCTTTTGACATGTTTTGGGAAGTCACCCAGGGTATTCTGTGTAGTTGTAGTTCATTCTTTTTTTTTTTTTTTTTTCCCGTACAGCCAACATAGGGTTGTATTAGTTTCGGGTGTACAATATAGTGGTTCAAGAATTCTATACAACACTTGGTCTCATCACAAGTGCCCTCCTTAATCCCCATCACCTATGTCACCCATCCCCCACCCCCTCTCCTCCAACGGCCATCAGTTTGTTCTCTAGAGTGAAGAATCTGTTTGCTGGTTTGCTTCCCCCTGCCCTTTGCTCATTTATTTTGTTTCTTAAATTCCACATAGGAGTGAGATCATATGGTAGTTGTCTTTCTCTGACTTATTTCTCTTAGCATAATACACTCTAGTTCCATCCGTGTTGCTGGAAATGGTAAGATTTTATTCTTTTTTATGGCTGAATAATATTCCCGTGTGTGTGTGTGTGTATGTATGTGTGTAAAAATCTTCCTTATCCATTCATCTATCATTGGACACTTGGGCTTTTCCCATAATTTGGCGATCGTAGATAATGCTGCTATAAACATAGGGGTGCGTGAATCCCTTTGAATTAATGTCTTTGTATTTTGGGGGTAAATACTCAGTAGTATTTTACTGGATTGTAGGTTAATTCTATTTTTAATTTCTTGAGGCATCTCCATACTACTTTCCACAGTGGCTGCACCAGTTTACGTTCCCAACAACAGTGCACGAGCATTTTTTTTTCTCCACATCCTTACTGACACCTGTTATTTCTTGTGTTGTTGAGTTTAGCCATCCTGACAGGTGTGAGGTGATATCTCATTAAGTTCTGATTTGCATTTCCCCGATAATGAGTGATGTGGAGCATCTTTTCAAGTGTCTGTTGGCCATCTGGATCTCTTCTTTGGAGAAATGTCTATTTCTTCTGCCCATTTTTTAATTGGATTATTTGTTTTTTGGGTGTTGATTTTGTATAAGTTCTTAACATACTTTGGATACTAATCCTTTATCAGGTATGTCGTTTGCAAATATCTTCTCCCATTTGGTAAGTTGCCTTTTAGTTTTGTTGACTGTTTCCTTCGCTGTGCAGAAGTTTTTATTTTGATGAAGTCCCAGTAGTTTATTTTTGCTTTTGTTTCCCTTGCCTCAGGAGACCTATCTAGAAAAATGTTGTTACAGCCAATGTCAAACAGAGATCTTACTTCCTGTGCTCTCTTCTAGGAATTTTATGGTTTTAGTTCTCATATTTAGTTCTTTAATCCATTTTGAATTTATTTTTCTGTATGGTATAAGAATGTCATCTAGTTTCATTCTTTTGCGTGTGGCTGATATGTTTCATTCATTTGATTGCTACGTAATATTCCATGTGATGACTATACAATGACTTCTTCATTCACCCTACTGTTCGTGGATATTTGGGTTTGCTTACAATTTGAGATTGCTAGCAATTGTGCTGGTATAAACATTCTGGTATATGTCTTTTAGTACATATTTCTGCGTGGATTTCTGTCTTAATGTATACCCAGGAATGAATTGTTGGGTCATAGGTTATAGGAACACTCAATTTGGAGAAATAATGCCAAAGAGTTTTACAAAGTGGTTGTGAAGTTTCATTTATTTTGGCAGACACTTTTTTTCTATTTCTGGCAAGGGAAAGTTGAGTGAGTAGGATTTTTAATGTCTTCCAGGTTTCTTGGAACAAAATATCTTTTTTACAAACACTATTTGAATGAGTAAACTTTAAGGTAATTAAGGGTTCAGAGAATTAATTTCTTGCTAAACTACAGATATTTTTCTTGGTAACAAGTGTAAAAAGTACTTGGGGAAAAATACATTTTGGGATTTCCTTATTGCCAAAATATCTAAAAAGTAATTCCAGTCACTCAGTTTAGATAATCCACAGCGGGGTCAGCCAGCCTGAGTTGGTATCATCCTCGGGTTTTTAGTAAAATAAACAAAAAAATACAAAGAGAAGCTGGGATCCCTACTGTTAAATCAGTGTCATTCCTGTGAACTTAAGCAAATTAACAAACATTGTCTTTCTTTTTAAAAAAAAAAATATTTATTTGAGAGAGAGAGAGAGAGCACAAGCATGGGGGTCCACAGAGGGAGAGGGAGAAGCAGACTCCCCACTGAGCAGGGAACCTGATGCGGGACTTGATCTCAGGACCCTGGATCATGACCTGAGCTGAAGGCAGATGCTTAACTGACTGAGCCACTCAGTCACCCCACAAACATTTTCAATGGAAACCAACTACCGTAGTTGGAAATAGGGGGAAGTGTTTCCAAGAACATTAAAAAGATCATAAGCTGTTCCCACATCAGACATTGACAAGAGGGAAATTCAACCCAGGCTTACTCTTCAGCAGTTAAACCTTGATGAACCCCATGTGTGTCCAAGGGCTGTTATCACAACTTGGAATGCTCCCTCCTCACCCCAAACCAAACAAGCACACATGTTTCCTCCTCCAGGAAGCCCTCCCAGCTACCTGCTCACCGGGCTCTTTCTCATTTTAGGGAATCTCTTCCAAATACAGGGTTTCATTTAATCTTTGCAAAAGTTGCCAGTCAGTGCTATCCCCTTTTCTCGGACCAGGAAACCAAGGCTTCAAGAGGTCCAGTGGTTTGCTTGAGGTCAAAATCCTGCTACATGGCACAGCTGAGATTCAAAGTCACGTTTTGTCTCCTACCCACCCTCTCCCACTGTGTCCTAAAGCTCTCTCCTCTGTCAGCCTGCTGCATCTTTGAATTTATCACCTGTCCCCGTCATCATGGATCTATTTGCATAGCTCTCTGTCTTGATGTGAGGAACACTTGAAGACTTGTTTAAACACGGCTGTATATCCCCAGTCCTTAGCAATTGCCCGATAAACAGAAAGCACTCAAAAAGATTACTGAAAGAGGAGCCCCTGGGGGGCTCAGTCTTGATCTCACGGTTGCGAGTTCGAGTGTCCAGTTGGGCTCCATTCTGGGTGTGGAGACTACTTTAAAAAAAATGATAATAAATATATAAAAAATAAAAAATAGGGGATGCCTGGGTGGCTCAGTCCGTTAAGCAGCTGCCTTCGGCTCAGGTCATGATCTCGGGGTCCTGGGATCGGGTCCCGCATCGGGTTCCTTGCTCCTTCGGAGCCTGCTTCTCCCTCTGCCTCTGCCTGCCACTCCGCCTGCCTGTACTCTCTATCTCTCTGACAAATAAATAAATAAAATCTTAAAAAAAAAAAAGACTATATTAAAAAAATAATTAAAAAAATAAAAAATAAATTAAAATAAAAAGATGAATCCGTGCATATTAATCTTGCATTCCTTTTGGCTATCGCCTATAGACCCAACAGTGATTTACAGCGGCCTGACCGAGGAGGCGTCAAAGTATGTTCTGTCCAACCACAGAGGCCAGTGAGCTCTTCCTTCCCTTAGAGGGGCACTCATCCCTTCAGGGGGCTCCACCCTCGTTCATGATCTAATCTAAACCTAATAACCTTCCAGTAGGCCCCCTCCCACCTCTGGATACCATTCCATTGGGAGGTAGGACTTCAACATATGAATTAGGGGAAGATACAGGCATTCAGTCCATAATCGCTATTATAAACATTCAATTAATTGGAATATGTCAAGCCCTTCAGGGCATTCCTGGTACATAGGACACAGGGACACACCTAGGACAGGGGAAATTAGCCAAATTAGCAACAAAACCACTGTGAGAATAGAAAGAACTGTTACCAGTTCCCGGATATAAACCTAGGTGCCAGGCGCTATGATCTATGTGGGATCTACATTCACCACCCCAGCACTATGTGGAGGGAGAGTCTCCCATGTGTCATGTATGAGCAAGCAGAAACCTAGAGGGACGGGAACACTCACGCAAAGCCACCCAGCCAACCACACCAGCTACACCCCAGTTGTGCAGCTGTGGTGTGAGCCCTGGGGAGTCTGCCTCTGCGGTCCATGGTCTTTAGCAGTAAGACTGAGAAGGGGCACCTGGAGATGGCTTCAGGATGAGAGATGTAAGAAGAATCTTGAAAACTAAGTCCAGTATTAAGGGGTAGGAATTTCTGTGGTCCTCATTTTGGTATTTAAGGCTCAGTAGTGTGTTTTGGGCTAACTGCTTTGGCTGTGGCCGTGCTTCTCAACCCCAACACCACGGAGAGCTGTGTGGCTGTCCTGGGAAGGAGTGGATGCTTAGCAACATCCTTGACCGGTACCCACTAGACGCCAATAACACACAGCTCTCTCCCAGTCGTGACAATCAATGTCTCTGGATATTCCTCCCTTGGGGAGAAAAATCACCTGTGGTTGAGAGCCACTGATCCTGGGGCACCTGGGTGGCTCATCTGTTAAGCATCTGCCTTCAGCTCAGGTCAGGATCTCAGGGTCCTGGGATGGAGCCCTGCATTGGGCTCCCTGCTCAGCGGGAAGCCTGCTTCTCCCTCTCCTTCTGCCATTCCCCTGTTTGTGCTCTCTCTCAAATAAATAAATAAAATCTTTAAAAAGAGAGAGAGAACAACCGGTGTATGTATCTATGTGATCTCTGTAACTCAGTTGTCTTCCATGGAAAGCCAGGGATGCTTGATGCATGCTTTTGCATGGCACAAAGGAATGAGCCAAATCTGGAAATCTGGTGATTTGCTCCATAGAAATCTGTTGTCCTCATGGCTCCTTTATAGCTTTTCAAGCAGCTCTCCCCTTTATCCTTCCAATCTCACCTCTAATGTCACCTTTTCAGGGACGCTTTCTCCAGATCTAGACTTGCCGGGCTCTCCTTGTTTCCTTGCAACACACTGCTGCCCTCCGAGCCCTCTCATCTGCTCCTAGGCACCCGGCAGCGTGGCCACAGAGCATGCTAGAAACTCTCAATTTTCATCAGCACACGCCAATATGGCATGTTTAAGGTCACACAGCAAAGAAGGGACAAGCTAAAAGCCCAGTCCCAGGCTGGTGGAGCAGGTCCCCCGGGAGTGGTGGGGGGAGCAGAAGAGTGGATGCTGAGCAAGGCATAGGCAGGAGGATAGGCATCAGGGCAGAGTCCCTGTCTCAGGAGCAAAGTGGAGGAGAGTCAGTCAGAAGCCAGGGGCCAGCATGGTGGGAAGGGAGGAATGCGTGAGGGTGGGCGCCCCCAGAACCCGCCGGATGCCAACTGACAGCACGTGCCTATCCTGGACCAGCTGCTGGATCAGAGGATGCTAATATACTTCTAGCTCCGTGCAGGTTTGGGGGATGGGGCTGAGCTGCTGGAAGAGGAAGGCGGAGTTTACCCATCGCGTGGGCTCAGCTGAGTGGGTTTCCAGCTGCTGTGTTCACCGTCCCTTGGCGGGTCTGTCATGCACTTCATTCCTGATGTTGGCCATTAGCCCTGCTGCTGTGCCAGATCCTGTGATCAGCACGGAGGGTGCAAAGGGGAGCACAGCAGAGGCGGCCCCTGTCTCTCAACCCTGACCTGGTCATCACACGAGTAAGTGTTTAATTACAAGCTGTGAGGGGAGCTGAGAAGGAAAGGGACACAGTGTGCCATGAGAGCATCTAACAGAAGGACATCTCGTGTGAGGGCTGCGGAAGGTTTCTCTGAGAAGAGGATAACTGAGCTAAGATCTGAGAAGTGAATCAGAAGTAATCATGTTCCTCTGTGTGTGTGCACTGAGGTTAGGTGGGTGCTCCCGGGCTGAAGAGACAGCAGGACAAAGACTCTGTGAGAACGGAGAGCCACAAAACATACAGTTGAGCCCCATTTTTTAAAAAGGTAAAATGATTAGAAACAAAGAAAATAAAGCTAATGCTCTGTTCAATGTTCTCAATGGTGAAGGGTTCCCCGCCCAGCCCCCCACCCCGTATCCCCCAACCCCTTGACTGCAAAGCCTCCCTCCTAAAGGTGGAATCTTATAGGGGTGTCAGTCCGGAGTTTGATCTGAGAACATCCAGCAATTCAGTTTTTCCAGTTCATCTGGTCAATCCAAGTCAGGGGATTGACTCACATTGACCAATGTCATGGAAAACAGATGTATAAATCTGAGTGCCTCTGTATAATTTTGACATAAAAAAATGCATTGCCTAAGAAGTTGAAATATTCATGTCTGTTGGTCAGGGCGCTTTCTTCCCTGTAAAGTAGTCTACAAAGGAAAGCAGACACTGATCAGAAGGTTAATGGGTGAGCAGGAATTGGAATGAAGCCCACTGATCAAATAATCCATCTGTGACCATTTGATGCTCCATTTTCTGTATAGTTTCTGAGCCTCAAATCAGAACACAGGGCTTAACAAAGAACTCTAACCTGATTTGTGGTTGTGGTTGTCATTCACTCATGTAGCTGTCTTTAATGGCTCTTTACTATTTAATAATAATGTTAAATAATTATATAATAACATAATTGAGTAATTGTATTATTAATGTTATATTGTTCTATATTACATAATATATAAATAACATTTTGTTTTAAATTGAAAATAAAAACACCATTATTAGAGAGAATAAAATAACATAAAAGTAAATATAACACTTAGCAAAATATATAATATTTAATTATATATTTGTGTCATCATTTCTTTTAAAAGATTTTATTTATTTATTTGACAGAGAGAAAGAGATCACAAGTAGGCAGAGAGGCAGGCGGAGAGAGGGGGATGCAGGCTCCCTGCAGAGCAGAGAGCCCGATGTGGGGCTCGATCCCAGAACCCTGATATCATGACTTGAGTCAAGGCAGAGGTTTAATTCACTGAGTCACCCAGGCGCCCCTGTGTCATCATTTTTATAAAATATTTATCTATCCAAGTTGGCAGTTTGATTTTTTTGCTGGCACTTATTTTCTGCTAATACTCAGTTTTCTTAATTATTACATTTTTCTCTCAATTAAAAAAAAATCCTTTAAAAGTCTCAGTAATTAAAGAGATGTTTAGGGTTCCATTCATTATGTAAGACATTTTCAGTTCTTCAATATTATTCATCAGACCAGGAAGCAAAGACAGACAGTTCAGTGGCAATAAACAAGCTTAGCACCAGATATAGTTTCTAAATACCATTTTTTACTAAAAGAAACCAGGGCTCTTGGTGAAACAAGTGACTCAAGATCTGGCACAGGAATTCTTTGAGATAAGGCTACAATATGTTGTTATGCCCGAAATCAAAGTCACCATCAAAGGCTCTTGCAGTCATGGTGGAAGGGTACAGAAATTAACTTGAAGGGTCTCTCTCTCTGGCCATAGCTGGGTCAATCTGAACACCAAAGAATACTCATAATAGACTGAAACACATCCAATATAGAAAAACCCCATAGCTCATATAATGACAATTTTAAAACAAATTAGTGATTTCCTTTGGAGGTTGCTAGGAGACCAGCTCCAGACAGGCTGTTAAATAAAAGGAACAGATCTTTTCCTGCCTATTCTGAATAACCTGTATTTCAGGGTAACTGCGTTGTCATTGTCGGTATGGGAAATACCTTCTTTGTAGGAAGATCACAGCTAATAAAAGCAGCAGGAAGGACATAATTAGACAATCCTCATTCTCAAATCCCTATTGAGTTAATGGATCTAGGCCATGGACATCAATGGGTATGAAAGCCATTAGGTAAAAGGCTCATGGGGATTTGTATTACGGATATATCAGGCTGACAATATCTAGAACCATCAGTCAACTTAAAATCACTGAACACCAGACATCATATTTTTTCCTGATGTGATGCAGCAGGAATACACACTGCACTACCATTAAAGAACTGTTGCTAAATGAACATGAATCTAATCAAGATTCTGGATTTAACTCTAAGTCTTTTTCTTAGTCTCTGTTCACATAAAATATGGGGGTAAGAGGAATGTGTTGGGGTGCCTGGAGGCTCAGTTGGTTAGGTGTCTGCCTTTGGCTCAGGTCATGATCTCGGGGTCCTGGGATCCAGCCCCACAGGGGGCTCCCTGCTCAGCCGGGAGTCTGCTTCTCCCTCTCCTGCTCCCCTTGCTTGTACTCTCTCTCTCTCTCAACTAAATAAATAAAATCTTTAAAAAAAAAAAAAAAAAAGGACTATGTTAAGCGACACCAGGAGAAAACAATCAGTCAAATCTGGAATGTAAGGATTGCTATAGGACAAATGACCCAGTTTCTTTGACGAATGAATGGCATACACAGGAGGGGAAATGTAAGAAATTTAACATATATATTGAGTCCGTCATCAAGCTGCCATAATAAAACGCCATAGACTGAGTGGCATAAACAATGAAAACCTATTTTTCTCCAAGTTCCAGAGTCTGGAGGCCCAAGACCAGGGTGCCAACATGGTTGGATTCAGATGAGACCCCTCCTCCTGTCGTGCAGGTAACTACCGTTTTGCTGTGTGTTCATATACCTTTTCTCAGTGCATGCACATAGATACTCTGCCTATAAATCCTTAATCCCCCAGTTGGATGGGGATCCCACCTTTATGACTTCATTTAAACTTAATTCCCCAATCTCCGAATATAGTCACCCTGTGGACTAGGGCTTCAACATATGAATCTGGGTAGGGAGTGCACAATTCATTCTACAGCGCCTACCAACCAGAAGCCACGCATAGAACTTCCTTCCTTGAATCCTGATTGCAGCAGACCAACTGTAAAACACACTGATGGGACAGAAAAATTTTAACAACGCCTACTGGATACTAGATGAAGTTAAGGAATTATTGTTATTTTTTTGTAGACGTGACAAGGATGTTATGGGTGTTTTTAAAATAGATTCTTTATCTCTCAGAGATTACATACAGAAGTATGTAATTTTGAAGTTATGTAGAGTCTGGGATTGTTTTATTTATTTTTTTTAAAAAAGATTTTATTTATTTATTTGACAGAGAGAGATCACAAGTAGATGGAGAGGCAGGCAGAGAGAGAGGGAGAAAGAAGCAGGCTCCCTGCTGAGCAGAGAGCCCGATGTGGGACTCAATCCCAGGACCCTGAGACCATGACCTGAGCCGAAGGCAGCGGCTTTAACCCACTGAGCCACCCAGGCGCCCCTGGGATTGTTTTAAAATAACGTGTAGGGGTCAGGGATGGAATGAGGAAGGGAATATAGATAAATAATATTTCTTGGATGTATGCATAACTGTTGGGGCTGGATGATGGGCATTTAGGACTTTACTATACTATTCTCTCTATAATGATGTAAAGATTTTTCATAACAATAAAAAAACATTTTCAATGCAAAAGAGAGAGGGAGAGAGACTCAAGAAACACCCACCATTGTGCATCCACCACGCACAATGTATAGATCTTGTTAAACCCTTATTCAAACACACAAGTGATTAAAAAGACATCTTGAGACAGTTGGAGCAAATTGACCATGAACTGTATGTTAGGTGATATTCTAAATTATTGTTAATTTTGTTATGTGTAATTGTGAGTTTGGTTTTTTTTTTTTTTAAGGCCCTTACTGTTAGAGATACCTACTGAAGCATTAACAGGCTGTATGAGTCAGGATACTCCAGAGAAACAGAGCCAAATATAGATACAGATGTGGATAGATATTTCTTTTAAGGAATTTAGGAATTTTAAGGATGGCGACTGCAAAACCTGCACAGTAAGCTGGCAGTCTAGAGATCCAAAGAAGAACTGCAGTTTGAATCTCAACAGAGTCTCTCTACTGGCAGAATTCCCTTTTTCTTAGTCTTTGTTTTATGAAAGCCTTCAACTCATTGGATGAGGCCCACCCACGTTATGGAGCACAATCTGCTTTACTGAGTCTGCAGATTTAAATGTTATCCTCATCACCCCCCCCCCCAAATAAAATAAAACAAGACAACAACAACAAAAACCACCTTCACAAAAAATTCCAGAATAATATTTGACCAAATATCAGACATAATGGATGCTATGGACTAAATTGTGTTCCCCTGCCAAATCTACATGTTGAAACTCAAATCCCCTACTGCGACTACATTTGAAGATAGGAGGTAATTAAAGTTAAGTAAGATTGTAAGAGTGGGGCCCTGATCTAATAGGATCAGTGGCTTATAAGGTAGACAGGAAGAAGAGGTCATGTGAGCACATACCAAAATGGTGGCCATCTATAAGCCAACAGATGAGGGCTCCAAATGAAACCTACCTTGCACCTTGATCTCTGACGTCCAAACTCCAGAACTGTGAAAAATGGACTTGTGTTGTTCAAGCCCACCTGTGGTGTTTTACTATGGCAGCCCAAGATGATTGACACATAAAATTAACCAGCAGGCGAGCATCTCTCTGATTTGGAATTTGCTTTAAAATACTCAAAAAGTAAACAGGGAGAGTGATGAAAGGTGATTGGCCAAGTGTTGATAATTATTGATAATGATGGGTGTAAGGACCTATTTAACCAGAGGCTTCCATTAGAGTTAAACAACAACAACCTTGTTGTTGTTTAACTCTTAAACTGTCCCTGCTCCCTTCCCCCAGGGGACTGACTTAAAAACAAGTCCCGGAAACCAGCCCCAGGTAACAAAGCCCAGATACAAGGGTGGGTCAGGCCAGGTGGAGACATCCGATCAATGCAGGGGTTGCATACTGTCTCCCTAGCTACCAAGGAGTATGGGCCCCGCCCTTTGGGAGCCTTTTGGGCACCAATTCTAACCAAGGTGTGATAGGCTAGGTCAAATGTCTACTATAGGGTAAATTGTAACTCAATTGGTCACCTAGCATCACTGTACAGCTTTCTCTGTGTGTTACAATTTCCTTGGCCACCTGTGCGTGGCCAGGCCCGACCGCATGGCCTTTGCCCTGTGAAATAGAGAAGGGTCGCCTTCTCTTGTAAGAGGTGCGTCCCCGAATGTTCGGTCTGATTCTTGATGCTTGGAGTGGAATAAAACTTTGCTTGACCTTCGCTTTATATCAGTCTCGCTCCTTTAATCACAGACCCATTTTTGGGGGGGGCCCTAGCAATGGGTAAGTGGGGTTTCATTACATTATCACCTGAAATTTTCTATCTTAAATCATTTGTAAGAAATATTCATGAGACTGCCATGTTCCAACCCAATAACGACAGGAAGAATTCACACACCCTCTTTACACTTGGAAGACGAATGTTTTAATAATGAAATTATTTAAGTACTTTTGTCCAGCTCTGATCCGTAGCTTCCTTCTTCCTAGTCAACCAGCAAGTCCTCATTAAGGTATAACTGAAGAACACAGAGGCCATTAAAATGATCATCATATCGCATAGAGGGAAGAACATTGTCAAAAATTTGGGCAGAGGGGTGCCTGGGTGGCTCAGTAGACTAACATCTGACTTTGGCTCAGGTCATGATCCCTGGGTCCTGGGATCGGGCCCCTGCATCAGGATTCCTGCTCAGTGGCGGAGCGGGGTGGGGGGGAATGTGTGTGTGTGTGTCTGCCTCTCCCTCTGCCCCTCTCCCACCCATAAACTTTCTCTTTAAAATAAATATTTTTCAAAATCTTTTTTTTTTAGGGCACCTGGGTGGCTCAGTGGGTTAAGCCGCTACCTTCGGCTCAGGTCATGATCTCAGGGTCCTGGGATCGAGTCCCACATCGGGCTCTCTGCTTAGAGAGCCTGCTTCCCTCTCTCTCTCTGCCTGCCTCTCTGTCTACTTGTGATCTCTCTCTGTCAAATAAATAAATAAAATCTTTTAAAAAAAAATTTTTTTTTTAAATGGGTGGAGCGTGTCTTTTAGGGCTTTCTACAACTCAAACAGGAGCTGATAAGAGCCTTTGAGATTTGCCTTTCAAAGGTCTAGATAACCCGTCACATTATCATATAAATCCCCGTATTGAGATTTAAAATGCAAAGTGCTCTGCTCCTACAATTCTCATACTTGGCCTGGGGAAAGCTTCGAATATTTTCTTCTAAAATTGTATATAAATGCAAATATTCGCATACAGCTTCCTATTTCTGTTTTAGCTAAGTGGTGTCATCAGTGAAAAAGCCCCACCAGAACCAAAGTTGTTACTTAGGACCTTTGATTTTTCTTTAAGAACAGAAGCTTTCGGGGCGCCTGCCTACAGCACTGGGATCCCAGTGTCCTGGGATCAAGCCCTGCATCGGGCTCTCTGCTCAGTGGGGAGCCTGCTTCCTCCTCTCTCTCTGCCTGCCTTTCTGCCTACTTGTGATCTGTCTGTCAAATAAATAAATAAACATAAATAAATAAAATCTTAAAAAAAAAAAAAAAGAACAGAAGCTTTCTCACCTAATAATATAATGCACTCTTGAAGGTTGAAGCCTTTTTATTATGTAAAGCATAGGTATTTTCAGAAACCTCATACTCTATATTGAAATTTGCAAAATAAAAACATTAACATTTTTCAGCACAAGCAGAACTGGGTCAGAGAACCTGTTGAAGTGGACAGAAAGGAAGAGTCTCCCATCTGCTCTGTCTCCTGAATAATTCATCAGCGGGGCCCAAACAGGCTTGAAAAATGGGGACTCGTTGTAATTGTTTCCAAGTGAAAATGGAAATCGGGTGTTTAGGGGAGTTGTTTGCTGGGAAATCTTGTCCAGTAAAATGAGAGCCTTGCTCTCCTGGTACCCTGATTTGACATTCCGGACCTCTGACTGTCCTTTTCTGTCCAGAAAGGTATGGGCTGGGCAAGGAGAGAGCCAAGCTTCACTGGAGACCCGGGACACCCCGGGGGGGGGCACGACATCAACATGTCTGTGCTGCCAGGAGCCCCCGAGCAGCAGATCCAAAACGGTGTGTTTTAACTGGGGCTTGACCACAGGCAATGCCGGACGGGACACCACACCACCGTGCCTGCAGGTGTCTCTGCCAACTGGGTAAAACAAAAACAAAAACAAAACATCCTGGGAAGGGGGAGCAGGTCAGTCCGTCAGCGTCTAAAAATACCCAAGAAGGAGAACAGAGACAACCCATCACCCCAGGGCAGGCAAGCCAATGAAAGGCACAGAAGAGTGTGTTTGCCAGGAAAAGAAGAGGGCCGCCGGGGAGGAGAGGGGAGCCTGAGACGCAGAAAAGATGGATTTGGGTCACTCGAAGGCTGGCCCGACGGCCCTTAGGAGACAGACGCTGGGAGAGCCTCACAGCCTCTGGCTGCTGGCCAGGGGTAGCCTCTGCGGCCGGCCAAGGAGGCCAGCTTCAAGCACGCAGAGTCCTCGTGGGCCTCAGGCCACGCTGTAAGGAGTCAGCAAGTTCAAGGAGGAGCCTCCCGGGCCCTGTCCACACTGACCCCACGAGATTTTCCAAAATCACCTAGAGCAAGGAGAACTGGGTATGTTGTATAAGGATGATGGACCACCCAGAGTTCTGGGGATACGGGAGACAAAGTAACAAGCATCGCTCTGCGCCTTTTTACCAGAAAGGCCCCTGGAGGAAGGGCCCCTTTGGGGAGGGGGGGGTTCTAGTTGTTGGGCATCCCAAAAGTTGGCTGGTGTAGAGGGGCCCCACTCTAGAAGAAAGGCAAACACAAGTATCCGGTTGCACTGGGGCTCAGGGCCCCACGGTGGGGGGCGCTTTTCGGGGAACAGGCGGGGTTTCTGTAGCCCCCTCCAGCACTCTCCATTCCAGCCAGCCTCTCTCTCTCTCTCTCTCTCTCTCTCCTATTAGCAATAATCGCACCTCGGATAAACCTCATTGGCTACGATACTGCCACTGCGCAAAGCTGTCTCTCTCTCTCTCCTAATGGCGGAATATTCTATGACCACTCTGGGCCTTGCCCTGCCTTGTCACTCAGGTTTCCAAGCACACCCTCCCGTCAGCAGAGCAGTGCAGGCCTGGGGGTTCTGAAGCATCATGCTTCTGGAAAGCTGAAGAAAATATTGGCCTCTACCCCCTCCTACCCATCACAGCCTCCTCCATCACCACTATGCTACCTTCCTCTCTCCTTCCCTGGATAAAACTGTGTTCTGCACAAGTATCCGATGGGGAACTGACACACTCATTTGTCCTTGGGACCCGCCTGGGGACGTGGTAACCAGTAGACCAGAGCAAAGACCCACACATGGTGGGAAGGAATCTTCCACCGCGGAGTGGTCCAGACTACGTAACACACACACAGTGCTGTGGAATTCACGAAGACCTTTCCCACCCATGGTCACGTTTTAGTCTGTCAACTGTCAAGCAAAGCAAGTCTTATTAATTAACAATGAATAATTATTAATCTAAGTAGAACCTCAGACACGAAAAGCGAAGTGATAATTGCAGGAACACCCAGTTTCTCGGGGGCAGAACTAGAATTCCAATCTTGTCTTTTCCAAGTAAAATCCTTTCGCCAGTAAAATCCTAACACTAGCTACGATTTGTTCAGATATACTGAGTGTCATGTCCTCTCCTCGGTGCCTGACGCATTTAAAGGTCGTTAAACCTCAGGAACACCCTCTCAGAGAAGGTAATGCTAACATTGTACCCATTTGCAGGATGAGAAAAACAGAGGCACAGGGTGCCTGCGTGGCTCAGTGGGTTAAGCCTCTTCCATCGGCTCAGGTCATGATCCCAGGGTCCTGGGATCGAGCCCCGCAGCGGGCTCTCTGCTCAGCATGGAGCCTCCTCCCTCCTTGCCTGCCTCTCTGCCTACTTGTGATCTCTGTCAAATAAATAAATAAAGTCTTTAAAACAAAACAAAACAAACAAACAAAAAACAGAGGCACAAGGAGGCTATGTGGTTGCCTGAGGTCACAGGGCTACACCTCGCTATCTTACAGCTGCCTAAAATTTTGCTATTCCTGCTTCACTACAAATTAGAAACTCAGACGAGGAAAATGAAGTCATAAATAGAGAGGGACCCAAATAAAAAGTCTGGGGACTACAGAGCCAGCAGGTCGGCCCCTGGCAAGTGGTGCTCACCCAAGAGGTCAGCCCACAGGCAGTGGAGTGTACTTGCTTCTACTAAATCTGGGTCCGCAGGCAACACCGGCCCACCTGTTGCCTAAATGAGAGACAGGTTTAGTGCTGCTATCGGCCGGGGCTCCATCCAGGCAGGAAACAGACGGTGCCTACTCCCAAGTGTTTCACTGAAAAGAACTTAACAAAGACAGTGTTCGCAGAAGTGTGGGCAGAATGAGAGGAAGCAACAGGGGGGGATGAGGCCCCCAGGAACAACGAATGCCAAGAGTTGTGACAACTGCTAGGACATCGAGGACAAAGGGAGGGAAGGGGTATGCAGGGATGGCCGCAGCCAGGAGAGGGACAGCACGCGGGTAGCTGGGGGACGCAGCCCCTGGCAGCACTGCCTTGTCACCCTTCCGTCTTCTGTACGTGCCCCTCCTTGGGGCAGGGGCTTTGGCGAGGCTGTCCAGAGACAGCTCCCGGGCCAAGGTCAAGGTGGAGAAAGGGCAGTAGATGGAACGGTGAGGGAAGCGAGTGGGGAACACCCAGCAGGCAAGGGACACGCGTCATCCTGACCTGCCCACGCAACAGATGGAGCGAGGGCCGCAGTGTGAGCTCCTGTTGCCTCTACCGGAGCCAGTGTGGTCTGACGTGTGCTTTCTCCCGAAATGCAACCGTGCTAAGCAGACCACACGTCAACTGGAGCCTCTCGGTCAAGCCCTTCTTGTCCCAGGGGTTGGGCGGGGGCGAGTCTCCATCAGCGCCTAGATCCCTCCAGCACAGCCGGGTGACACGGGAAGGTCCCCTCCCGTCTACCCCAGCTTTATCAGGGACTTGTGGAGGCAACACCCCAGAGCGGGTTTTCTTCTCGGCGCCTGCCTTCCAACCCTTGGCTTCTTTCACTTTTTAAGTGATCAGTAGTAGTATCTAATTCGAGACGAAGGCAGCGGCAAGAGAGCAAACCAATTTCCAGAGCAGCTGTGCTCACCCAGTCCCCAGGGCGAGAGCGGGTGGTTGTCTCTGCAGGCAGAGGTGACGGGGGTCAGGGTGTACCTGCTGACGATCTCTCCCGGTGGGAAGGAAAGGGTGGGCGTGGCCCTCAGGGCTCCATCTGGTGGCCTGCAAAGAGGGGGAAGGGCTTTCTTCTGATGGGCAGGAGAACGTGGGGAGTAGAAGTGAACCTCCAAACAAAAAGCAACCTCCTGTGGTGCCTGGGTGGCTCAGTGGGTTAGGGCCTTTGCCTTTGGCTCTGGTCATGGTCCCAGAGTCCTGGGATCAAGCCCGGCATTGGGCTCTCTGCTCAGCGGGGAGCCTGCTTCCTTTTCTCTCTCTCTCTCTCTCTCTCTCTCTCTCATTCTCTCTCTCTGCCTACTTGTGATCTTTGTCTGTCAAGTAAATAAATAAAATCTTAAAAAAAAAAAAAAAAAGCAGCCTCCAAAGCCTGAAAACAAAATGCCCACAGTGGAGGGACTGGGGGTGGAGGATTGGGGGTCAAGGGGCACGGCCCCTCCCTGCACTTGGCTGGGTCCTTTGGAAGACCCAGAATCTCAAAGCTCCAGGGACAACTGCTCTGTAACCTTCGGGTGGGCAAGGAGCACAGGGGAGACTGAGAGAGGGGTTTTCATATTCAGTCTCTTGCTAGTGATGGAAATGCATTGTATGTACATAGTGAAGAGAGGGGGCTTCCTTCCCACCTGGTGGGGTCATCACTCAGCTTCATCTCCCATGGCACCTGGAAGATCAGAATCCTGACATTGTTTGACGAGAACAGCTCAGAAGAGCGATGATCTAGAATGGTAAGCTGGGATGAGGTTCGCCTTCACGGAGAAGCGGGTCACCGTCCACTGGAGTACGGAAAGAGGTCGAGAAAGGATGGTAAGTGGTTAGTCTTGATCTTTGGTGTCTAGAATACTTTCCCTTACTCACTGCTTTTACAAAGGGTCCTTCATAGCAACTGGGGACACAGTGGAGACAGAGCTCAAAAGGTCACCATAAAAATACCCCATGGTGTCATATATCTGGGCTCTTCTATCTCCAGCATTTTTCTCTTCACTGCCTGCCCATCAACCTGGGTGCTGGGGCTCTCTCCTCCCCCTCCCCCTCCGTACCCCAGCTGTCTTCAGGTCTGGCTGAAAAGTTAAATAAAATACACGGGTTTTGCACCAATGATGTGCCCAGCCAAGTTCAGGTCCTAAATGATTAAGAGCGTAAGGACCTCGTGATCCAGGAGCTTACCATTTGATCAGGTGAGACAGGAATAAGCATATAAACAAATCACCTCTGGTTGTGTGATAGGCTGCTTTGGTCTGCTGGGCAAAAGAAAGTGGCTTCATTCCAGTTGTGGGAAAGACTTCAGGGGTTTGTGACCGGTCGTTCAAGAAGGTCATCAAGGGCCAGTTCCGTCCGTCTCTCTGCTCTTCATTCTTGTTTTACCTTATCGCAACGCTGGAAGCAAGATGGCTGCAGCAATTCCAGGCTGACCAAGACCAGAGGGAGAAGAAGGTGTCTTCTCTTCCTGTGGCTCTCCCAGGAGAGAAAGGATAGCCTTCACAGACTTCCCCTCATCCTGGAAGCTGGAATTGGGTCACTTGCCCATTCTAGAACCCCAAACTCGCGGAGGGCGTAGGATTACCATTGGACCAAACAAGATGGAGTCTCTGCCCCAAGAGGGTATGTGGGAGGGTGACATCTGATCCAAAATTAGGGTTTTGTGAAAAGGAAAAAGAGGGGAACAAATTCTGGGGGTTGGCAGCCAACGGTGTTGACAAAATATATAAAAAGCATTAAAAATAAGATGGGATAATAAGACAGAGGGGTCAGGAAAGGCTGCCTTCGATCTCATTCCACTGCCACTGACTGGAAGTTTCCTAAGTCTTCCTAGATCTTCTGGCTGCCATCCTCCCCTCCCCCACTCCATGAACCCATTCTTCACTTTGCCTCGTTGGATCTGCCGAAAATGCACACTTACTCATATCTTCTTTTTTCTTAAAATATTCCTATAGCTCCTTATTTAGTATGGAATAAAAAAGACAAACTTTTTAGCGCAATGTGATAATTGAGTACTTTGAGTACTTGGCAGATGCAAGGCCCTGTCGCCCTAGGATGGAAATGCTATTAGAGCTTCACTGATGAGGCAATCAGGCCCTGAGATATTAGAGAACTTGTCCCTGCATTATTAGTTTCCCGTCACTGCTGTACCACATCACTGCAAACTTCGTGGTTGACAACAACACAAACATCTCTTACAGTTCTGGAGGCCAGAAGTCCGAAATCAGATTTCAAAATCAAGATATCTGCAAGAGCTACCTTCCTTCTGGAGACTCTAGGGAGACGCCCAATTTCTCCCACTTTTTCCCACCTACTTGAAGCTCCTGTGTTCCTTGCCACCTGTCCGTATCACTCAACCCATGCTTTCCTCCTCCTGCTTTTTGATTTCCTGCCTTCTCTCCTAAGGACCGTTGTGATGACGTCAGGCTCACTTGGATAACTCAGGATAATCTTCTTCGTCTCAAGATCCTTAGCTTAATCACACCTGCAAAAGCCCTTGCATCATGTAAGATAATACAGTCATGGGATATGGATATTAGGACAGGGCCATGTCAAGGGAGCCAAGACTGCTACCTCTCCCAAGGTCATATGACCAAGAAGCAGTAGAATCAAGGTTTCGACTCAGGCTCTTAAGTTTGCAGAACGAGTCATACCACCCTTCCCAATCTAGTTGTTTTGTCTTCCACCTGGAAACCCTCCCAGGGCTAATTGCCACTTAACCTTAGGACCTACCTCCCAGGGACCTCTTGCCAAGTCTTCTATGACAGCTTTCTTCCCCTACGCTTCTATCCCTGTACGCACCCTTCAGCTAGACTGGACGTCCCAGCTCTCTGAGCCCACACACCAAAGCTCACTACTTAAACTGTCATGTAGAATTCTATTAAAGTTGTAGGCTTCCCACAGAGCACGGGGAACGCAGGAGGTCTGGTTGATTGGTTGATTAGCTGATTGGTTGGTTGGTGGAAGGGTAAGACATCTGCAAGGAAAGAAGTAATTGTAAGAGCTAATAGACACAAGGAGAGGGGGCTTTGGGCAGTAGTACTGTGAAGACTGTTTTGGGGTAGGAAGACATTTGGGGGTTTGTAACACCTTATCCTTTCAAGACCCAGTAAGGATCCATGTGGACGTCTGAGAAAGAGGAAGGTGTGGGACCTCTGGAGCTGCTTTTGTTTTCTAGCTAAATCTTTAGGTAGGGAAGGAAGTGAGTTTCAGGGCAGAAGCTGGGCTGTAGCTGGGAGTGAGCTCAAGGTCATGCTGTTCCCCGCCCGCCCCCCCACCCCCTGCCCGGACAGGGCTGTGATGGGTGAGGCACAGAAGGGAAGATGGAAAGATTGTGCAATCCAGTGACAAACCTTGAACTACTCCCTAAGCTGTGACCATCCAGTTCCACAGAGTTTAGAGGTTGAAACCTGTGATTAATATGCCCCTCCCTCTCTCCCCCCAACGTAGCCCAACTAGTAAGTCTAAACTCATACTCTCTGGGTTCAGGTTTGTGTGCTTACCACTATACCAACTGTGTGTGTGTTTGTTTTTTTTAAAGATGTATTTGTTTGTCAGAGAGAGAGATACCGAGAGAGACAGAGAGCACAAGCAGGGGAGCGGCAGGCAGAAGGAGAAGCAGGCTCCCCAGTAAGCAAGGAACCCAATGCAGGATTTGATCCCGTGACCTTGGGGTCGGGACCTGAGCTGAAGGCAGATGTTTAGCCAACTGAGACATGCAGGCATCCCCAGTTGTGTTTTATTTTTTAAAGAAAGTAGTATCTGGGGACTTTGGAGCCTGGAGTTCGTGGGCAGACAGGTCCCAGATAGAAATAAAGTCTGGGAGAAAAGAGGGAGGAAGTTGGGGGGAGAACTAATTTCAAAACCAGGTCTCCCAAAGCCAAGCTCGGCACCATGCCCACACCCCTGTGTCAGGCCAACTCTTTGTCTCCTAAATGACTTTCCTTTTCAAAATTTGCAATGGTTCTTCATTGAGCAGTATCATGTTTACCAGAGAGAAAGGAAACTTCGATGTAAAGGAGTTTTATGCTATAATTCTAGCTAATTAGGTCTTATCAACAAGAGGCAGAACGACTTCTCACCCAAGAGGGCATATATATTTCTACTACATAATTTTACCAATGAGTTCAATCCATTAGGGGTTCCTAGATGGGCCTGTCTAATAGTCTGAATTATGTTTCTATCCAATAAATAACTACAAAACTCTCCAGTACTAGGAAAGCTGAAGAGTTTACCTCAGTTAACACAAATCAGGTCTCCCCGAAGCAAACATGCGTCTACTTTGTTGGATGATAAAGGAACTAGGACTTTATTTATTTATTTATTTATTTATTAAAGATTTTATTTATTTATTTGACAGACAGAGATCACAAGTAGGCAGAGAGGCAGGCAGAGAGAGAGAGAGAGAGTCTGAGCAGAGAGCCCGATGCGGGACTCGATCCCAGGACCCTGAGATCATGACCTGAGCCAAAGGCAGCGGCTTAACCCACTGAGCCACCCAGGCGCCCCAAACTAGGACTTTAGCTCTGATTTCCCCAGAAGAGGTGTCGATAGGTATCCACAGGGCTGGGTGAGCACATCACACTTCAGCCTTGCTCACCAGACCCTGGGCACGGGGCTAAGATCCACCAAGACCCCCATTGTGGCAGGGTATTGGCAGTTTTTCAAGAGGACTGAGACCACCCCGTAGGATGGGGCGGCCAGGATGTCGGTCACCTTTGAGCCTCTTTGTGGGGACTGAAGCAGACCGTCAGGGCTCCGTGAGTGAGTGGGGGTGAGCAGGCAGACACACAATCGAGGGGGGCTGCTTCTGAGAAGCTTGGCTGTGAGAAGAGGAGAGAGAACACTCTGGCTAGAAGGGCGGCACCTGTCCGCGCTCCTGACCTTCTGGGAAAGGCAGTGAGGAGGGAAGATGGGAACGTCCAGGGGCAAGAGACATTAAACACTGTATGTGGTGATCCCCTAGTCTGTGATTTGAAAGACTCTAGGGAGGTTCCAGGTCTCCCTAAACCACGGTCCCTGGCCGAGGTACCCTACTGCCCCTACTTTTCCTTTCCCTGTGGCAGGAGAACACTACAAATGTTCTTCTTTTTGTAAAATTTATTTTCTTGAGAAAGAACACAGGGAAGCAGAGGCAGGAGAGGAGCAGAAGGGAGAGACTCTCTGCTGAGTGCAGAGCCTGATGTGGGGGTCGACCTCCCAACCCTGAGATCATGACCTGAGCCGAAATCGAGAGTTGAATGTTTAACTGACTGAGCCACCCAAGTGCCCCTGAAGGGAATTGCTTCTAAACCAAGACTATCAAAGAGTACTTTCTGATCCTAACAAATGACCACACGGACATCCTTCCTGGTTCCTAATTTGGCATTTTGACACAATCTCCCATCTATTGGGGGAATAATTTATTATCTCCAGAAGCTGGCTGTAAACACTCACAACCATTTTTTCAATGATTGCTGTTGTGCGGTGAACACGCCTTGCCTGTTACCCAAAACCTACCACAGCGGGGTGTTCTCCATTGGTCCAGAAGGCAATCAAATCTGGGGCATTTAGGGGAGGACAAGGGACACTAAATGAAGGCTACCATGGTGTTTGTCTACTCAGGAGTAACCGAGAGAGGTCTGAGAAGAAGCCCAGCCCACACAGGCTGGCTGTGAAGTTAGGGGTTGGACACTTAGGGACTCCCCGTCCCTCAGCCAGTGACAAGAAACACATTTATCAGACACCAAGTGTATGCCAGGTGCTTTCCTAAACATCTGACACACGTCCCCTCCCAGCAACCTAGGAGACGGACACACTGTCTCTATTTAACTGACAAGGAAAGCAGCCTTCAAAGAGGTGAAGGCATTTATCAGGTGTCACAGGCTAGTAAATTCCTGAACCAAGATTGTGAGCCTGTGAGCCTGCCTTGACATTCCTACGCTTCCCTGTTCTCGCAGACGCGGATTAAACAAGTCTGGTCTAGCTGTTCGTTCTGAGATTAGGCGAGATAGTAACGAAAAGGACTGTGAAAACTTCAAAGAGAAAGAGCAAAGCCTCCTTCCTGGTCTTCTCTGGACACCTGCAGTGAGGACCTACTGTCCAACCTTAGCAGCAGCATCTATGCGCTCAGGGGGTCTTGGGGAGGCCCACGGCTTCAGGCTACTGACCAAGGGTGCTGCACCCATCAGGACCCAAGGCAAGGCTGGTCAGGGAAGGGAGCGTCTTGTCTCTGGTTACCACAACGTCATTTCCTCATCTCACCTGAGGAAGGATAGTAGATGGTGGTGAGCTGGCCAGCTAGTTCCCGAGGCCCCCGGGTGGGCAGAGGAGGGTCTGCTAGCCTAGAGTTCCCCCGGCTGCGGCTGCGTACTCAGGGATCTGGCTGGGAGGGGGAAGGCGTGTGTAGGTGTTTCGGCCAAGCCCTCTATAAAAGTTGTAGAATCAACCCCAGAACTCTCTCGGCCCAGCCCGTCGCATGACTGACTCATCATTCAGATCCTGCGGCTCAAACGTTTGTCCGTAAAGTAAACCCTTCCCATCACTCTGTTCTATTGTCTTCCTCTCTCTTCCTAAAAATTACCTTTTTGTTTGTTTATTTGGGGTATTATCCATTTTTCACACTCATTCCCCACCCCACCCCCCAAAAAAAGATTTGCTGTATTTGCCCGCACCTAAAATAGTACCTTGTACCTGACAGGTACTCGATGTGTTTGCTGGATGGATAGACGGACAGACGGATGGATGGATGAGACTGTAAATGGCGCTCCCCTGTATTTGGGCTGCTCGCCTGTGCTCAGGTCCAGGGACACTGTCTTTCACTGATGATATGGTGGTTCAGGACTTACAAGCTAAACCATGGTGCACGCAGGCTTCCCGGGAGAGGGGTTTTGCTTCCTAAAGCTTGCCGGTGGAAGGTACCACAATATGGCAGCTGGAGAATGGCAACGGCCCAGGTCTAGTGAGATATTCTTCGTCCTTGCTGGCACCGTAAGGGCTGGGCGGGAGAAGGGACTGGTCGGGAGGTAGCGATCCGTCATGGAAAGGCCGTGAATGCCCAGATGAGGAGTCTGGATGCATCTCAGAGGAAACAGGGAGCCCTCGAAGGCCAAGGCAATGCAAGCATCCTCAGTGTTTCTGGCTTCCAGTCGTGGGTATAAAGCAAGGTCGGCGAATAATGACATGTATGACGAAGCAGGATTCTTAGCCCTGAGCTCAGCCACTGGTCATCGCTGAGGTCACTCCTGTTCCAGACTCCCAGGGACTGGGCGAAGTGCTAGGAAACCAGGGACGCCAATAAACGATTTGGCTGCTGCTAAAAGAGACCACATTTCTTAACTATCAAGCCTATAGCAGGAGGTGCAAATAGATTATGCCTGTGAACTATGCCAGTGTCACAGATTTTTTTTTTTAAATTTATTTGAGAGAGAGACACAGAGAGAGAGAGGGAACGCAAGCAGGGGGAGTGGGAGAGGAAGAAGCTGGCTTGCCACTGAGCCTGGATGCGGGGCTTGATCCAGGACCTTGGGATCATGACCTGAGCTGAAGGCAGACGCTTAATGACTGAGCCACCCAGGGGTCCTGGTCACAGATTAAAAAAAAATGATTAATGGTCATTTTTAGTAACAATCATTAGTACTACATATTCTTTCCACTCTTTTTCAGTGTTGAGGTAATAATGTATCTGACTGTAGTGATTCTTAGCAACAGGAAACATTTCAGCCAGGCGATCAATTCAATGGCTATGTGTTATGCTTCCCATTTTTACTGAAATATGCCCAACCTATTTTGGGCTCTTCAAAATTGGAATCTGTTCCTAAAAATGTGGATGTTTTGTAAAGAGCCAAATAAGCATTTATTTATTTTTAAGCATTTATTTATTTCTTTTAGAGAGAGAGAGAGAGAGAGAGCTTGCAACCGAGGGGAGGGGCAGAGGGAGATTGAGAATCTCAAGCAGACTCCCCACAGAGCCTGACGCGGGGCTCAATCCCACAACCCTAAAATCGTGACCTGAGCAGAAACCAAGAGTCAGAGGCTTAACAGACTGAAGCATCCAGGTGCTCAGAGCCAAATAAGCATTTAAATTACATTAGTGAAAATTATTGTTACAGTATCTGAAATTCTCAATAAAAATGTGACAGTAATTCAACCATTTTTTTTTCTTTTCAGAGTATTCATTGTTTTTTTTTACCACACCCAGTGCTCCATGCAATCCGTGTCCTCTCTAATACCCACCACCTGGCTCCCCCAACCCCCCCCATGCCCCTTCAAAACCCTCAGATTGTTTTTCAGAGTCCATAGTCTCTCATGATTCACCTCCCCTTCCAATTTCCCTCAACTCCCTTCTCTCCATCTCCCCTTGTCCTCCATGCTATTTGTTATGCTCCACAAGTAAGTGAAACCATATGGTAATTGACTCTCTCTGCTTGACTTACTTCACTCAGCGTAATAAGGGTTAACTTGCTTCAAGTTTTGCTGACTTAAGTCCCTTTGATCTGCAGCAGAACTTAGAGATTTGCATGCAGACCACTGGCCTTGAGGACTGAAGGACCAGACCTTCCCAGGAGATACAGTGTGTCTGCATTCAAAACCAGCTGCCTGAGGCACCTGGGTGGTTCAGTCCTTAGGTGTCTGCCTTCGGCTGAGGTCATGATCCCAGCGTCCTGGCATCGAGCCCCATATTGGGCTCTCTGCTCAGGGGGAGCCTGCTTCTCCCTCTCCAGCTCTCCTGTGCTTGTGTTCCCTCTCTTGCTATTTCTCTGCCATAAATAAATAAAATATTAAAAAACCAAAAAAAAAACCAAAACAAAACAAACAAAAAAAAACAGCTGCCAGTGATGCCAGCACATCTGCTGATAGTCACATCCACATACACCTGACTGCATGGTCTCCCAGGCCTCCCCCACTCCCTCTTCCCGTGCCTTCCCGGTTAACCCTTTCCCCACCAGGGCCCCCCTCCAGAGGGAAGATGATCTTTGAGACACCAGTCCACCTTCTCCCCAGGATGCCAGTTTCCCTCTCTCTGGGAGGCAACTTTCCTTTCCCACCATTGCCGATCTCCTGAGTATTGATTTTCCATTGGTGAGCAGCCAAAACGGAGTTCAGAACTGGTTCTCTATCCAGTAACAAAAAAATGCCAGAAAACCTGTTTTTAGGGAGAGAGAGATACTGTACATTTGGAGAAAGACTGGATCCCATATGATAACCATTTGGAAAACTTAAAAGTCCTGAAACTTCATCACACGGAGGGCCAATTATATTCCAGGCCAAATGAATTCAAATTTCAGGGCGGGGGGTGGGGGGGGCGCTGGGCATCTATAGTTTTTAAAGCTCCCAGGGGTCCCCCAGGTGGTTTGTGGGCCTGGGGTAACGCCAAATATAGGATCACCTGGAGAGATTTCTTTTTTTTAAGGTTTTATTTATTTGAGAGAAAGTGAGCAAATGAGAGCGAGAGAGAGAGAGATCACGAAGAGGGAGCCAGATGGGGGGCTCCATCCCAGGACCCTGGGATCAGGACTTGAGCTGAAGGCAGAGGCTTAACCAGCTGAGCCACCCAGGCACCCCCTGGAGAGATTTTAAAGAATACTGATGCTGCGCCCCCTCTCTGGAGATTCTGACCTAACTGATCTGCAGAGGAGCCGTACACAGGTGAGTCTGCTGTATGGTCAGGATGGAGACTCTAGCAGAAAACTGCCTCCTTAATGAAATCAGTCCAGACCGGGGCACCTGGGTGGCTCCGTCCAAGCATCTGCCTTCGGCTCAGGTCATGACCTCAGGGTCCTGGGATCGAGCCCGGAGTTGGGCTCCCTTCTCATTGAAGCCTGCTTCTCGCTTTCCCACTCCCCCTGCTTATGTACTGCCCCCCCTCCCACCGTCAAATAAATAAATAAAATCTTTTACTAAAAAAATGTTAAACCAGACCAGTGAACCAATCTTGAATAGTCCCCCACATGCCCCCGTTTTCCACTGCTGCGTTCTGCAGTCAGCCATGACAGGGGAGGGTGAAACCACTTTTTCCCTCTGAATTTATACGTTGATTAAAACCAGTACCATCTGGGGTACCTCGGTGGCTCAGTGGGTTAAAGCCTCTGCCTTCGGCTCGGGTCATGATCTCAGGGTCCTGGGATCGAGTCCCACATCCGGCTCTCTGCTCAGTGGGGAGCCTGCTTCCTCCTCTCTCTCTGCCTGCCTCTCTGCCTACTTGTGATCTCTCTTTGTCAAATAAATAAATAAAATCTTAAAAAAAAAATCCTGATGCCTTGTCACAGGATATCACAGCCCAGTGATATTCCAGGCCTCTCCATCGTCGGAATTCCATAGAACTTCCCACTGGGCTCCCCCACCATTCACCTGTGGGACACTTAGCTAAGCCTGCAGTGAAATGGTGGCCCGAACAAGGCAGGCATGTAGCGATCTCCCAGTGGGAGGTTGTGGGTGAGGATGAATGAAGAGAAAGCTACACGGAGAGGGGGTGGGGGCAGAATTCTAGGACATTCCCACCACGTGAAGTAAAAGGAACGATTTATCAACCAACACGCCCGAGGCCCCCTAGGTGTTAGAGAAGTTAAGCAGTTGGGTGGATGGCCAGGTGTCTGTGAATCCAAAAACGGTTCATTCTTCTGAGTTGTGGGCGTCGTGTTGAAACAGGTCCACCGTTGGCTTATTCGAAAACTCTGGGACCACTATGCCTTGGAATTCAGAATTTCGGGAGCTTTGGGAAGGTATATAACTAATATTTCTGCGGCAAACGTGTTAATATTTTCACTGAAGGGGTCAAGACGCCTCAGGTCAGGCTGTAGCACCGAAGTTAGGGTTTTCTGAACTTCTGGGGTTTGGGGAGTTGCAGATAAGAAATCATGGAAATGAGGGGCGCCCGGGAGGCTCAGTCGGTTAAGCTGCCTTGGGGCTGGTCGGGATCTCAGGGTCCTGGGTCAAGTCCCGCATCGGGCTCCTTGCTCAGTGAGGAGGCCGCTTCTCCCCCTCTCCCCTGTTTGTACTCCATCTCTTGCTATCTCTCTTTCTCAAATAAAAAAAAAAATTTTTTAAGATTTTATTTATTTATTTGACAGAGAGATTACAAGTAGGCAAGAGAGGCAGGCAGGGAGAGAGAGGAGGAAGCAGGCTCTCTGTGGAGCCAAGAGCCCGATGTGGGGCTCGATCCCAGGACCCCGGGATCATGACCCGAGCCGAAGGCAGAAGCTTTAACCCACTGAGCCACCCAGGCGCCCCTCAAATAAATAAAATTTTTAAAAAACAAAAAAGTTGTAGAAATGAACATCAAAGGAAAGTAATGTATGTATGTAGTAAACATGTGTTGGGCGGTGTGTATTGAGGGAACTGAGACATTCTGCAAAGCTCTGGACACTCGTAAGCCTAAAAATAACCTTGCAAGATAAGTACTATTACTACTTCCATTCTCCAAATAGGGAAACTGAGGCACGGGTGGGTTAAGTAACTTGCCTAAAATCACCCATCCATTCATTTGTTCAGTCTCAGTTGTTTTTCTTTTTTTTTTTTTTAAGATTTTATTCATTTGTTTGAGAGAGAGAGAAGGAGAGAGTGCATGCAAGCAGGGGGAGGGGCCGAGGAAGAGGGAGAAGCAGACTGTGCAGAGCAGGGAGCGTAATGGGGGACTGGATCCCAGGACCCCAGGATCACGACCTGAATTAAGGCAGACGTTTAACTGACGGAGACACCCAGGCACCCCTGTTCAGTCTCCGTTTCAATTAAAATCTTACAGCTGAAAATGTTTAGAGAATACTTGCTTTTTTCTTACTGAATGGTGGAGTATTTCCAGAGTGACTGGGAGGCACTGGGCTTTAATCTGAAAGTTTTGGCTCTCTGCAGCTTTTTTTTTTTTAAAGATTTGATTTATTTATCTGACAGAGATCACAAGTAGGCAGAGGGGGGTCGGGGGTGGGGCAGGAAGCAGGCTCCCTGCCGAGCAGAGAGCCCAACACTGGGCTCAATCCCAGGACCCTGAGATCATGACCTGAGCCGAAGGCAGAGGCTTTAACCCACTGAGCCACCCAGGCGCCCTGGCTCTCTGCAGCTTTAAATACGCCTTTTCTTTGGTGTTATCTTGTTTTTGAGACAGTCAATCCACACAAAACAGCTGCAGGTTCTCCCCTCTGAGCTCCGTTAGAAGTCTTGGGAAATTCAAGGGAAAACTCATGGTTGACTCAATTCATTCATTTGCTGCTTGTTAAACACCCAAAAAGTACTGGCACTTTCCCAGAATTAGATCCACTCCTGATAAAGCAAAGCAGTGTGTGAACTTCTACTAAAGCAGTATTGTAAAGTCAAAGTCAGATGACTGAAGAAGGCTTTTCCTTAATAATGAGACTCCACGTGTAGATGCAGAGCTTGGCCAGGAGCCCTGTGTTCTGCCTCCTGCATGACTCAGTTTCCCCTGGAAACCTTTGCCTTCCTAAAATAATCTAACGAAATTCACAGGAGTGGTTTCCTGCTACCGAGCCTAATATATTTTGGGTTTTTTTTTAAAAGATTTTATTTATTGATTTGACAGAGAGAGACACAGTGAGAGAGGGAACACAAGCAGGGGGAGCAGCAGAGGGGGAGGCAGGCTTCCTGCTGAGCAGGCAGCCTGATGCAAGCCTCCATCCCAGGACCCTTGGATCATGGCCTGAGCCAAACTGAGCCACCCAGGCACTCCTCTGCCCCATATATTTTAGAATACACTTTAAATACTCTCAGTAATTGATTAGAAAAGCACCGATATTCCAATAATCATTGAAGTAGCAAGTCTTAAACTCACGATCGTTCAGCGTGCTGGAAGAACAATGTGCTTTTGTGGTTGGTGGTTAATTAACCTTCCACTTTTGCCCCTTTAGAACGTAACACTATGGTGCAAAACATACAAGTACCCCTAGCTGTCATGCATCTGTTTGGTGATTAACTGAATTTTATTATTTCAGAAAGTTAGAACATTTTGTTCTAATTTAATTTTCAGGACTTTTTCTTGAGGTTATGACAATGGCCCCAAATGGACTGTTGTTTATCCATAAATCTGTGGTTTTTTAAAGTATGATGCCATCTTAAGAGTAATTTCATTATGCTGGGGTAATGAAAATATCAAGATAATGAAATCCAGTGGAAAGAAAGGTTTATCTATAGAAATTCATTCAATGGGCAACTTTGAACAAATTTATTCTTAAATAAAATAGATAGATTAAATGCCCTATGCTGGGTTGGTTTGCCCTACAAGTCTGCCACTTTCTTCTTCATAAGGCTCCCCCTGGTGTTTCATAAAGTCCAACTTTACCCAATTCTTTTGAGTGCCTTTTTTTTTTTTTTTAAGATTTTATTTATTTGACAGAGATCACAAGTAGGCAGAGAGGCAGGCAGAGAGAGAGAGGAGGAAGCAGGCTCACTGCTGAGCAGAGAGCCCAATGTGGGACTCGATCCCAGGACCCTGGGATCATGACCTGAGCTGAAGACAGAGGCTTTAACCCACTGAGCCACCAGGTGCCCCCAGGTACCCCCTTTTAGGTGCTTTTAATTATCCTGAGCTATCCATTGATAATCCGTCAATTATTACCAAAGCTAGAACATTTGGCCAAATTCTGAAAAAATACTAGGTACATAGTAATTCCTACCAAATGTTTGTTGGACGGATTAAGAAGGATATTCCTACCAACTTCACAACAGAAACCGGACAACCAAGGCAGAAAGATGTAACTTAGCTCCAAACACTCCCCTACTGGCTGTGGGACCTTGAGCAAATCACATTATTTCATTTATTTATTTATTCAGCAAAATTTCCTGCTTGTTAATCCATGACAAGCACCAATCCCCCAGCTCCCACCTCCCTCCTGGGTGTTAGGGGCACAAGAGTCACAAGACAGATATGCTTCCTGGATCTTATAAATTGAGAGAATCTCAAACTCTGTGCACATCAGCATCACCAATAGGACTTAAAAAACGGGGGCTGAGCCCCACCCCCAGAGTTTCTGATGCAGTACATCTAAGTTTGGGTCCGGTATTTGCATTTCTTTTTTTTTTTTTTTTTATAAAGATTTTATTTATTTGACAGAGAGAGATCACAAGTAGGCAGAGAGGCAGGCAGAGAGAGAGAGGAAGAAGCAGGCTCCCTGCTGAGCAGCGAGCCTGATGTGGGGCTCTATCCCAGGACCCTGAGATCATGACCCGAGCCGAAGGCAGCGGCCTAACCCACTGAGCCACCCAGGCGCCCCGGTATTTGCATTTCTAACAAGTTTCCAGATGCAGGTGATGCAGATGCTGGCCTAGTGGTTGAGTGTCAGACTCTTGGTTTCGGCTCAGGTCATGATCTCAGGGTCGTGAGATCGAGCCCCATGTGGGGCTCTGCACTGACTATGGAGTCTGCTTGAGTTTCTGTCTCTCCCTCTCCCTCTGCCCTTCCCCCTGCTTGTGCGTGCACCCTCTCTCTCTCTCAAATAAATGAAATAAAAAAGACACACACACACATACTCCATACAACCAGATCCCTGAAGGACAGAGGACAGGTAACCAGGCAGAAAGTGGAGGTAGGAAGGTGATTAGGAGGAAGGAGAGAAGAGGAAAGAAGTCCCCGGTTGAGGGACCTATATTTGCCCAAAGTCCTGGAAAACATGAAGCATTCAAGAAAACAAAATAATTTGGTTGGATATGGTTGGCAGATGTTCTCTTTGAGGGAGAGAGGGCAAGGATGGCGGTAGTGGAGTCTGCCGCAAAGATCTTTGCTCTCCGGGAGACGCCTGGGGGGCTCAGTTGGTTGAGCAGCTGCCCTCGGCTCAGCTCATGGTCCCGGCATCCTGGGATCGAGTCCCACATCGGGCTCCTTGCTTGGCAGGGAGCCTGCGTCTCCCTCTGCCTCTGCCTGCCACTCTGTCTGCCTGTGCTCGCTCTCTCTGACAAATAAATAAATAAAATCTTTAAAAAAAAATAAAAGATATTTAAAAGATCTTTGCTCTCCCGACCTACACTCTAGGCCGGCAGATCCCAGAGTGTGGTCCTGGGACCCCAGGCACCCAGAAGCAACCTGGGCGAGAGCATCCCCGAAAGCATGTTAGATATGCAAATTCTCTACCCCATCCCAGTACAATCCACCCGGGACATGCACCAAATCAGAAACTCCAGAGGGGGGGGGTGGGGAAGGCAGGCAAGAGGCGTCTGACATGCTCCCCAGCTGACAGCACTGACCCCCTGCTCTTGTCTTCTTCCCAACCTGACCTCTCTGCAGAAGCCAGTGTTTTTTTTTTTTTTGATAGGGTGAATCTGGCTGTGGGGCTCCTTTGCTTGAAATTCTCTAACAGTCCCCAGCGCACGTACTTAGTAGATGATATAAATCAGGCTGACCCGATTCATACTTCCGAAGGTCCCCTCTGGCTAATTTGCAGAGATGAGACGGGAAAGAGTAAAGGACACTTGCAGACAGATGAGGAGGCGATTGCGATAATCCAGGTCCATGTGATGGGGAGCTGAACGAGACGGGGAGCATAGAGGGGTAGGGAGAGCACATCTATCTGAGAGGCATGGAAGAAAATTCAACAGGATTGGACATTTTCTTTCTAGGTGGCCTCCTGAATCTCTTTTTTCTTTTCTGTGGTAAAGTATACAAAACCTAAGACTTACCATTTTAACGTTTCTAAAAACAAAACAAAACATTTTATTTATTTGAGAGAGAGAGTGAGATTATGGGGACAGAGAAACAAGCAAACTCTGTGCTGACCACAGCCCCACATGGGGCTCGATCCCACCACCCTGAGATCATGACCTGAGCCGAAATCGAGAATCAGACGCTTAACTGACTGAGCCACCCAAGAACCCCCCATTTTAACCACTTTTAAGTGTTCAGTTTTGTGGCATTAAGTACATTTGTATTGTGAAACCATCACCATCATTGTTCTCTGGAACTTCTTCATCTTCCTTGAGACTGTATACCCATTAAACAAGAACTTCCCATTCCTTGCCCTTACTGGTCTCTAAGAATTTGCCTATTGTAGGTGGACCTGTATAGTACTTAGCCTTTGTGCCTGGCTTGTTTCGCTTAGCACGTTTTCAAGTTTCCATACTGTCGCAGCCTGTATCAAAATTCCATTCCTTTCATGACTGAATAATATTCCCCTGTATTGTTTCTCCCTTCATCTGTTTAGGGACACTTGGGTTCTTTCCATCTTTTGCTACTGTGAATAATGCTATAATGAATGCTGGTGTGCAAATACCTGTTTGAGTCCCTGCTTTCAATTCTTTGGGGGTACATACCCAGAAGCAGAAATTGCTGGATCATGTGGTAATTCTGTGGGTAGCTCTTTGAGGACCTGCCGAACTGTTTGCTAGAGCAGCGGCACCATCTGACCTTCCTACTAGCACTGTATGAAGATTTCGATTTCTCCTCATCCATCCCAACATTAGTTACTTATGGTTTTCAATTTTTTTTATTTTTTTAAATATTTATTTATTAAAGAGAAAGCGAGCATGAGCAAATGTGTGAATGTGGAGAGGCACAAAGGAAGAGGAAGAGAGAGAATCTCAAGCAGACTCCATGACCAGCTCAGAGCCTGATTCAGGGTTCAGTCTCACAACCCTGAGATCATGGCCTGAGTCAAGAACAAGAATCAAATGCTCAACTGACTGGGCCACGCTGGTGCCCCTATTTTTTAATTTTTTTTTTTTTGACAGTCATCCTCATGAGTGTCCATTGGTATCTCACTGTAGCTTTTATTTGAGTTTCCTTAATGGCTAATGATATCATTTCATGTGCTTATTGGCCATTTGTCGATTTTCTTTGGAGAAATATCTGTTCAAGTCCTTTGCCCATTTTTCAGTTGCCTTATGGTGGAAGGGTTAGGTTTTTTGTCTGTTTGAGTTTTTTTGTTTGTTTATTTGTTTGTTTGTTTTTTGCCTTTTTTGTTGTTATTGTATTGTAGGAGATCTTTACATATTCTGGATATTAATCTCTTATCAGGTATAGGATCTGTGAATATTTTCTCCCACTGTCTAAGTTCTTTTCTCTCTCGATAGTGTCCTTGGACACACAAATGGACCTCGATCTAGGGCCGGTGCCTCAGGAGCTATGGAGGCAGCAGAAATTTATCAGGAAAAATACATGCTTGGTCCTGGGGTGAGGGGGAGGTGGTAGATGAGGGAATTGAGAAAACCCCCCTGAAGACCCCAGCCTGTGTCTCAGGACTGAAATCTTGCTGCATAGTCCTGTTTTGTATATCAGAAGCAGAATATTATTTTTGTTTTGGCATTATTTCTCTAGCCAATTCCACTTACCCCCGGGCGAGAAAGATGCCTGAAGTAAAAGGAGGCCCAGATCTTTGTTGGTTCCTGAAAAAGCAAATAAAGATCCAGCAGCTTTCTCCACAGAGTACAGCTAGCCTCTGAGGAGGGCTGCCCAGCTGACGGGCCCTGGAGCTTAAATGTCATTAGCTTCAAGGTAAACTATTCTCTGGGCTTCTGAGCCACCTGGGAAGTTTCCTGAGGACAAAATCAATACTGTGGGCCCTCATTGCCAGGCAGAGCTACAGAGGAGCAGGGGTTGATTTTGAAGGAAGGTGAGAGTAGAATTTCCTGATCAACTGTGGTCTTCTTTCCCACAGGGGTCATCCTCGGCCTTTCTGTTCTGTGAGGAGGGATTATCTCCTGAGGAGTCCCGCCACACCCCTGCTCCTTCATCTGTAGGGGAGGAACAGCCACTCGACAGGTTGGTGACTTTGGGACAAGTAAGCCTCTCATGACTTTCTCTTTGGGAAACTGAGTCATCAGAAAGTGCTTTTAGGATATAATTTAAGATCAAGCTCTACATCTCCAAGTAAGGTTTCATTGCTGAGGAAAAACATGCAACTGAAGAAAATTCCAATTAACCATGTTAGAAGAAAGACTGGCTTATCTTCTTGTTCTTTTTATATAAAATGATATTATAAAACCATTTTTGTGTGTGTGTGAAGAGGTAACCAAAAAATAGGTGGCAGCAAAAAAAAAAAAAAAAAAAGTAGAGGAGTGTTAAGAAATTTATTTTAAAAAATAGTCATGTTACTTTCTAAATTTATAGTACCTATCAGCTTTATTTTTTTAAAAAGATTTTATTTATTTATTTGACAGATCACAAGTGGGCAGAGAGGCAGGCAGAGAGAGAGGAGGAAGCAGGCTCCCTGCTGAGCAGAGACCCCCCCCCCCCCCCCCGCCTCACCCCACCAGGTGGGGCTCGATCCAAGGACCCTGGGATCATGACCTGAGCCAAAGGCAGAGGTCCCAACCCATTGAGCCACCCAGGCACCCCTCAGCTTTATTTTTTTAAGATTTTATTTATTTATTTAAAAGAAAAAGAGTGTGAGTGAGAGAGTACAAGCAGGCGTGAGGGGCACAGGAAGAAGGACAAGCAGACTCCTCGCTGAGCAGGGAGCCCAACCTGGAGCTTGATCCCAGCACCCTGGGCAGATGAGCTGAAGGCAGATGCTTAACGGACTGAGCCACCCAGGAGGCCCCCGCCCCCACCCCATCAGCTTTATAGAATTATAATTTGTTGTGATTTCTTTACTTGGTCTAAATATTTGCTTTCATATTTAATCTTGTATTCATAATTTTGTTCTTTTTCTTAAGAGAGTCCCCCACGGGGCGCCTGGGTGGCTCAGTCAGTTGAGCACCCAACTCTTGGTTTTTGGCTCAGTTCGTGATCTCAGAATTGTGGGACCAAACCCCCACATCAGGCTCTGTGCTCAGCATGGAGTCTGCTTGAGATTCTCTCTCTCTCTCTACACCTCCCCCTGCTTGTTCTCTCTCTCTCTCTCAAAAGAAATTACAAAAAAAAATAAAAAAAGAGGTTCCCCCACACTGTATTAGCATCAGGCCTCACAAAATCCAGATCCATCCCTGTCCCAATGAACTGAAGTACTAAAATGCTAAAAACCCACCCCCGTGCAATTTCCCATCCCACCAGTTGTGTTGTCCAGTGTAGCCTACCAGGGGTCCTGGAATGAGCTTAACTAACATCATAATGATAATAAAAAACACCAACAACACATCCCTCCATCATGGTGTTCACTGTGGATTTAAAACTCAAAGAGGAAAATCTAGAGAGGTTGAACTCCAGAATTTTTAAGTTCAAGTTCAAAGGAATTAATCTAATATTTCTGCCCTTATAAGTGAAAGTCTAAAGTCTAAATTCCTTAGGATAATTTTAAAAGAAAGTAACAGTCTCCCCCGATTTATTCTAACCACAGGGGTGCTGCGTGCCTGAGTGGCTGAAGAGGCGCTCCTCTGGGAGACCCAGCCTGGAATGACTGTGGTCCTCCAGGATAACCAAAATGTCACCCGTTACGCCACTTTTCAGAGAGTGGAAAAGTGCTCACCAGAGACACGGCTTGGAGCAGGCAGGGCCCCACACCCATTCACTGGCAAAATAAAAGCAAACCAACAAAAAGCCAACTCTGGCCTTTAGAGAGGTTATCCAGGCTCTCGGTGAATTAGATTCCAGAAACCAATGCCTTGATCCATAGCTGAATGGAGGGGGAGAGGGCAGAGGAAATCTCTGGGTCAGCCTCCCCAGAAAAAAACCAGTTAATCCCAATTACCTACAACCCATGAGCAATGTACTTATGTTTCTTTGGGAGACAACTTCTAGCAAGACATGAGTTATGGCCCTCTTCACCACCGTGGGCATGGGGGTGGGGGTGTTCCCCGCTAGGTCCACAGCCTCCTTCCAAAGAGGAGCATTAAGTCATCCCCACTTTCTTGCAAAATTTACGAATTTGCAACCACTGGATCATGACATCTTCTTCTTTTGGTTTCCTCCCACCCCTGGCCTATGGAAGAACTCCAAAACTCAATTTCCCCTTTGAGTCTTAATCATTTAAAGCTAGAAACTGATAAACAAATGCTTTCTACTACACCTGGAACTTGCCTATGGTTGAAAGTTCTGACCTGCCAATCTGGC
The DNA here is from genome assembly GCF_964662115.1 of Mustela nivalis. Classification (NCBI taxonomy): domain Eukaryota; kingdom Metazoa; phylum Chordata; class Mammalia; order Carnivora; family Mustelidae; genus Mustela; species Mustela nivalis. Next base: position 144,802,690 of record NC_139024.1, read on the forward strand.
TAGGAAAAACAAAACAAAACAACCCACAATGAAAGGCAGCAAATGCTTGTTAGAACCATAATGATGTTAAGCTTTTCTTCATAATTTGGTGTCTCTCCCCTTTGTGGCAAAATAGAATCACCTGGGAAACCTTAAAAAAAATACTACTTGTGGGGCACCTGGATGGCTTGGTCAGTTAAGCATCTGCCTTTGCGGCTCAGGTCACAATCCCAGGGTCCTGAAATCAAGCCCCACACCGGGCTCTCTGTTCCGTGGGGAGTCTGCTTCTCCCTCTCTCTCTGCCCCTTCTCTTCCACTGCTTGTGCTCTCTCTCTAAAAAACAAAATCTTAAAGAAAATACTACTTGCTGGGATCTACC